>NC_140991.1:307470298-308670298 GCF_052327205.1 Somniosus microcephalus
GGGATATTGTATATGGAATACAATAATATGTTTTTGAAATCGATTAAACTTCTCCCTAGGTTTTATAAGGGAGGTTGTAGAGATTTGGGCCCAATTTTTAAAAGTGTGCAGCTTATGCCCAAGGGGGCTGAGGAATTTTTAGAACAGCCCTTATTTTTGAACAGGTGGTTCAACATCGAAGGAGAGGTTTTATTTAATCAAGTTTTTATAAAAGCTGGGATTATATCTGTGAAAGATGTATTATACGAGGTAATTCCAGGTTGGTTGCCGGAAGCGATAGTGAGGGATATGGTGTGGGAGGAGGATCAGGAGGTAGAAGGAAAAGCAATAGGAATCATGTATGAGAAGATTGTGAGGGCAATGCCACAGGATTGGATGGAAGAAATAAATGCGGAAGTCTCCAAAGGAAGTAAAATGCGTCCTGCTTTTCCAAGCTTTGTACTGGAGAAAGGGGGAGAGTTAGTCCAATTTGACAACTGTAATACTCGAGATTTCTATGAGGTATTTAGAGAATGGAGATTCAAGACACCTGCTGGTCAGGAGTTTTGGCAGAGCATATACCCGCAGCTGGACTTCAACAGGATTTGGAAGGGAGTGTGGGCGAATTTTAAATGTCCAGGATGGATTGAACTGGATTTCAAATTGGCTCATAACCGGATTTTTACCATGACGGTCTTGTGCAAGATTGGACGAGTGGAGGCGGCAACTTGCCCAGTGTGTGGGACACGGGGTGAGAATCTGTCCAATTTTCTGGTGTTTTGTCCGCAGTTAAATGACTTTAAGTACTATGTTCGACAGTTGTGTGAAGCTTTTTTGCTGGGTGGGGACTGAAGAGCGAGAATGGGAATCCCGTGGGACTCAATTTTGAGATGGGGATTGCAGGAGAGTCTGCCCGAGTCTAGCGGAGCGGCAAATAATTTAATGTTCAGTTTGGCTAGATTCGTGATTGTGCAAAGAAGGAATGCTCTGTTTTTTAAGGGGAGGAGAATCAATCTAAAAGAGTATTTTAAATAAAAGCTAAAAGATCATTATAAGGCTCTGTGGATGTTTTATTCAGAAAGGAATTTAAAGATAGTATTTTACAATCAATTTTTAAAGTACAATCGATTAATATATGTTACAGGAGACAAATTAAACTTCAGGTTTTGATGTTAAAATGTGATGGTGGGATGGCTGTGCAGAGCGGCAGAATTGATTTGTATCATACAATGAAATGATCACGATGTTGTAAATGTTCTTAATGTTCAATAAAGCATAATAATTTTTTTAAAAAGTTGGTAGCCCACATGCCTCTGAGTCAGGCGTTTGTGGGTTCAAGTCCCACTCCAGAGACTTTGAGCACATAAAGCTAGGCTGACACTCCAGTGCAGTGCTGAGGGAGTGCTGCACTATCAGAGGTGCTGTCTTTCGGAGATGTTAAATCAAGGCCCCCGTCTGCTCTCCCAGGTGGATGTAAAAGATCTCATGGCACAATTTGAAGAGTCAGGGAGTTATCCTTGGTGTCCTGACCAATATTTATCCCTCAACCAACAGAACAAAACAGATTATCTGGTCACTATCACATTGCTGTTTGTGGGAGCTTGCTGTGCGCAAATTGGCTGCCGCATTTCCCACATTACAACAGCGACTCCACTTCAAAAAAGTACTTCATTGGCTGTAAAGCGCTTTGAGACGTCCGTGGTCATGAAAGGCGCTATATAAATACAAGTCTCTCTTTTTTGTTTGTATAAAATTCCTTTTTCTGCTATTTTAGCAGTAGTGTTGATCTACATTAAATTCACAATATATATTAAATTCACTATATATTAATGATCTAGATGAGGGAACTAGATGTAATACCTCCAAATTTGCAGACGACACAAAGCTGGGTGGGCGTGTGTGCTGTGAGGAGGATGCCGAGAAAATCCTGTATGATTTGGACAGGTTGGGTGATTGGGCAGATGTATGGCAGATGCAATATAATGTAGATAAATGCAAGGTTATCCACTTTGGTGGCAAAAACAGGAAGGCAGATTATTATCTGAACGGCAATAGATTGGGAGAAGGTGAAGTGCAACGAGACCTGGGTATCCTTGTGCACCAGTCACTGAAGGTAAGCATGCAGGTGCAGCAGGCGGCTAAGAAGGCAAATGGTATGTTGGCCTTCGTATTGAGAGGATTCGAGTACAGGAACAAGGATGCCTTGGTGCAGTTGTACAGGGCCTTGGTGAGACCACACCTTGAGTATTGTGTGCAGTTTTGGTCACCTTATCTGAGGAAGGATGTTCTTGCCATGGAGGGAGTGCAGCAAAGATTCACCAGGGTGATACCTGGGATGGCAGGAATGACGTATGAGGAGAGATTGGGACGATTGGGCTTATACTCGCTGGAGTTTAGAAGAATGAGAGGGGATCTCATTGAAACTTATAAAATTCTAACAGGACCAGACAGACTAGATTCAGGAAGGATGTTCCCGATGGCGGGGGAGTCCAGAACCAGGGGTCACAGTCTAAGGATAAGGGGTAAGCCATTTAGGACAGAGATGAGGAGGAATTTCTTCACCCAGAGAGTGGTGAACCTGTGGAATTCTCTACCACAGAAGGAAGTTGAGGCCAATTCATTAAATATATTCAAGAAGGAGTTAGATATATTTCTTAAGGCTAAAGGGATCAAGGGATATGGGGAGAAAGCAGGGACAGGGTACTGAGTTTGGGTGATCAGCCATGGTCACATTCAATGGCGGAGCAGGCTCGAGGGGCCGAATGGCCTACTCCTGCTCCTATCTTCTATGTTTCTATGGGGGAAATATTCAGTTGGTTGCGCCTCCCATTAGCACCTTAAGAGGGCGCTAACGGGACATAAAGCAACGAGCGCCCGGGCGTGGCACTGCCCACGCCTCCTGCAAAATTCAGCGGGAGGTTAGTGGTGGCGCTAACCAGTAGCGCCCTGTGGCGCTGTGCCGCTTATGATGACATCATTGGCATGCGCAGCTCCCCGCTCACGCCCCGGCAACGATCTTCGGGAGCGCCCCCTGACTTACCGCCGGTCGCAATGTCCGACGGGTTCAGGGGTGCGTACCTGCGGCCGGGGAGGCGCAATTTAAAGGCGAGGTGCGGGGCGGCCATTTTTGTTGCTGGCCGCCTGCCAGCACCTGCCTGCACTCCCGTCCCAGACCTCCTGCAACGCCCGCCCCCCCCCCCGCTCCCCGCGGACTGGTGTCTGTGCTCCAAATCCCAGTGCTTCTCGTTGGTGCCAGGCTCTTTTGCCTGCGCTCCCGATCCCCGGGGTCCCAGCTGGGCCCCAGGTCGTGCTGCACAAGACCCCTCCCCTTTAAGAAGGGGAGGAAGGCCTGCAATACCGCGGCGCGATGTGCCACAGCGTGTGGCGCTGCGGCACGTAACGCCGCAATATTGACTCACAGCGCCCCAAGAGGGATGCGGGGCGCTTCCAGTAACGCCCCGCTTCCCTCTTGGGGTGCAACCACACAATTTCCGGTGTGGGGACGCTAATTTTTCCGTGGCGCTTCTTTTAGCGCCCTGGCAAAGTTAGCGCCCCTATTGGGGCGATACTCAATTTTTAGCCCTATGTTTCTATCTACACATGGGTCTACCTCTCTGTTTCAGAATCCAAGGCCGGAATTTTAATCTGGAGGCGGGTCAGGAGCTGGAGGGGTGCTGGCTAGAAAGTGATCAGGAAACCTGTGTTTCCTGAATGCCCTGCCGAATATAAAGGCTGGGCCGGATGTGCATTTTACAAAGCTCTGTTTCCCACCCGCAGCCAGCCAGATGGAAAGGCTGGCTGGATGTGGACGGGTAAGCCTGCGGCTCGAGGCCGCAGAGAGCAAGGAGGGAGGGATCGGGTAGGAGCCGGAGGAGGAGTGGGGCTGGCCAGAGGAGTTTCAAAGGCTGGGTGGGGGAAAGAGGATCGGGGTCGGAGCATCATGGGGGGTGGGGGGGCTGGTGGTGGGTGGAGGTTCGGGTAGCATCGGGGCTGGAGGGGGGAGTCCGGGAAGGCGATCGAAGACCTCATGTGTTGATCGGAGGCTTCGTGGTGGCGGGAGGGGGGTGCGGGGGGAGGGGTGGGGGGGGAATCGGAGGCCACATGGGGGGGTTTCCGATCGCGGGAATGGGTGAGGCAGGATACTGGATCGAGCAGATAAGTGTAATGACACTTACCTCCTATATCCAGCAGTCCTCGCCTTAATCCAGCTGGCGTGCCTGCCGCAGCCTGAGAAACCCGACCAGCCAGAGATAACTTTGAAATGGTGGTTAAATCTGATTCACACAGCCTCATGGAGGAGTCGCTTCCTGGAGCGGGTTGGCTGGCCGTCCCCGGTCCCGCCTCCATTAAAACTGGAAGTGGGCGAGTTGGAGGCGGGTTGGGGTCGGATTCAGATTTTAAATCTTTAACTTCTCACCCGAGCAAAACCCACCGTTCTTTGGGGTCAAAATTCACCCCCAAAATTCAAGCCCCGATTCAAAGAGAATAGGTGGATCAGCTGCCCACAATTAGAAATTAGGATACTGTGAGCTATTATTGGGGTCAGTAGCGGGATACTGTGAGGTATTATTGGTGTCAGTAGCGGGATACTGTGAGGTATTATTGGGGTCAGTAGCGGGATACTGTGAGGTATTATTGGGGTCAGTAGCGGGATACTGTGAGGTATTATTGGGGTCAGTAGCGGGATACTGTGAGGTATTATTGGGGTCAGTAGCGGGATACTGTGAGGTATTATTGGGGTCAGTAGCGGGATACTGTGAGGTATTATTGGGGTCAGTAGCGGGATACTGTGAGGTATTATTGGGGTCAGTAGCGAGATACTGTGAGGTATTATTGGGGTCAGTAGCGGGATACTGTGAGGTATTATTGAGGTCAGTAGTGGGATACTGTGAGGTATTATTGGGGTCAGTAGCGGGATACTGTGAGGTATTATTGGGGTCAGTAGCGGGATACTGTGAGGTATTATTGGGGTCAGTAGCGGGATACTGTGAGGTATTATTGGGGTCAGTAGCGGGATACTGTGAGGTATTATTGGGGTCAGTAGCGGGATACTGTGAGGTATTATTGGGGTCAGTAGCGGGATACTGTGAGGTATTATTGGGGTCAGTAGCGAGATACTGTGAGGTATTATTGGGGTCAGTAGCGGGATACTGTGAGGTATTATTGAGGTCAGTAGTGGGATACTGTGAGGTATTATTGGGGTCAGTAGCGAGATACTGTGAGGTACTTTTGGGGTCAGTAGCGGGATACTGTGAGGTATTATTGGGGTCAGTAGCGAGATACTGTGAGGTATTATTGGGGTCAGTAGCGGGATACTGTGAGGTATTATTGGGGTCAGTAGCGAGATACTGTGAGGTATTATTGGGGTCAGTAGCGGGATACTGTGAGGTATTATTGGGGTCAGTAGCGGGATACTGTGAGGTATTATTGGGGTCAGTAGCGGGATACTGTGAGGTATTATTGGGGTCAGTAGTGGGATACTGTGAGGTATTATTGGGGTCAGTAGCGAGATACTGTGAGGTACTTTTGGGGTCAGTAGCGGGATACTGTGAGGTATTATTGGGGTCAGTAGTGAGATACTGTGAGGTATTATTGGGGTCAGTAGCGGGATACTGTGAGGCATTATTGGGGTCAGTAGCGGGATACTGTGAGGTATTATTGGGGTCAGTAGCGGGATACTGTGAGGTATTATTGGGGTCAGTAGTGAGATACTGTGGGGTATTATTGGGGTCAGTAGCGGGATACTGTGAGGTATTATTGGGGTCAGTAGCGGGATATTGTAAGGTATTATTGGGGTCAGTAGCGGGATACTGTGAGGTATTATTGGGGTCAGTAGCGGGATAATGTGAGGTATTATTGGGGTCAGTAGTGAGATACTGTGAGGTATTATTGGGGTCAGTAGCGAGATACTGTGAGGTATTATTGTGGTCAGTAGCGGGATACTGTAAGGTATTATTGGGGTCAGTAGCGGGATACTGTGAGGTATTATTGGGGTCAGTAGCGGGATACTGTGAGGTATTATTGGGGTCAGTAGCAAGATAATGTGAGGTATTATTGGGGTCAGTAGCGGGATACTGTAAGGTATTATTGGGGTCAGTAGCGGGATACTGTGAGATATTATTGGGGTCAGTAGCGGGATACTGTGAGGTATTATTGGGGTCAGTAGCGAGATACTGTGAGGAATTATTGGGGTCAGTAGCGAGATACTGTGCGGTATTATTGGGGTCAGTAGCGGGATACTGTGAGGTATTATTGGGGTCAGTAGCGAGATACTGTGAGGTATTATTGGGGTCAGCAGCGAGATACTTTGAGGTATTATTGGGGTCAGTAGCGAGATACTGTGAGGTATTATTGGGGTCAGTAGCGGGATACAGTGAGGTATTATTGGGGTCAGTAGCGAGATACTGTGCGGTATTATTGGGGTCAGTAGCGGGATACAGTGAGGTATTAATGGGGTCAGTAGCGGGATACTGTGAGGTATTATTGGGGTCAGTGGCGGGATTGATGCGCTGTCAATTACTCATAAAAGACGGAGAGTTAGGAGAGTAACTAAAGGCTTTTATTAGCAAAGAACAGAGCATGCCTCTCATGGTTGACTGGGTTCCAAGAAGGCAGGGGGCTGCAGGTCAATCACCTTTATACCTGGGCCTGTGGGTGGAGCCAGCCGAGACATGTTGAGGCATGCATAGGTACAACAGTGTGCAGCAACAACAACAGCAGTGAATAACAATAACAGTAGTTTACCACATTCACCCCTTGTTTAAAATTGAGTCCGGCGGGGTGAAGTGTACTAAAGGTTCGTGTAAGTAAGTCTATCAGGTGGCCTTGTATGCCGTCCTGATCGTCGTGGTGGCGGCGGTGATGGTGCAGCATCCAACGTTGAATCTGGCGTCTCATTGAGTGGTTGGGTGGTCAATGACGGGTCCTGGGGCTGCGGCATGCCATCTAGCGGGGTTGGGTTGTGGGTAGTGGTGGATGGCAATGGTAGTGTTTCAGGGGCACCCAAAGGTGCGAGATCTTGTGTGGGGGCTGTGTCCTCCCGCCCGTCCGGGTACGCTACGTAAGCGTACTGGGGGTAGGCGTGGGTAGTGGTGGGTGGCGAGGGAGGTGTTTCGGGAGCACCCGAAGGTGCGAGGTCTCGTATGGAGACTGTGTCCTCCCGCCCGTCCGGGTACACCACGTAAGCATACTGAGGGTTGGCATGGAGGAGGCTCACCCTCTCGACCAGGGGGTCCGTCTTATGGGACCTCACGTGCTTCCGCAGTAGGACGGGTCCTGGAGAAGTCAGCCATGTCGGTAACGAGATCCCCGATGTGGACTTCCTGGGGAAGGAGAACATTCTCTCGTGATGGGTAGCATTGGTGGCTGTACAGAGCAGTGACCGAATGGAATGGAGCACCGCAGGGAGGACATCCTGCCAGCGAGAGGTCGGAAGGCCCTTAGATTTCAAGTTTAAAAGGACTGCCTTCCGGACCGTCGCATTCTCCCTTTCCACCTGGCCATTCCCCCGGGGGTTGTAGCTGGTGGTCCTGCTTGTAGCGATACCTCTCGAGAGCAGGTACTGCCGGAGTTCGTCGCTCATAAAGGATGAGCCCCTGTCGCTATGAATATAGCTAGGGAAACCGAACAAGGCGAAGAGATCATTCAGACATTTAATGACCGTGGTACTGGTGATGTCTGAGCAAGGGATGGCAAACGGGAAACGGGAGTACTCATCAATTATGTTGAGGAAGTACACATTGCGGTCGGAGGAGGGGAGGGGCCCTTTAAAATCGCCGCTCAGCCGCTCAAAGGGGCGCGTGGCTTTGATCAGGCTTGCTCTGTCTGGCCTATAAAAATGCGGTTTGCATTCGGCACGGATTTGGCAGTTCCTGGTCATGGTCCTGACCTCCTCGATGGAGTAGGGCAGGTTACGGGATTTGATGAATTGAAAAAACCTGGTGACCCCCGGGTGGCAGAGGTCATTGTGGAGGGTCTTCAGTCTATCGACCTGCGCGTTGGCGCATGTACCACGTGATAGGGCATCTGGGGGCTCATTGAGTTTCCCGGGCCGGTACAAGATATCGTAATTGTAGGTGGAGAGTTCGATTCTCCACCTCAAGATCTTGTCGTTCTTGATTTTGCCCTTCTGCTTATTATTAAACATAAAAGCTACTGAACGCTGGTCAGTGAGCAGGGTAAATCGTTTTCCGGCCAGGTAATGCCTCCAATGTCGCACAGCTTCCACAATGGCCTGGGCCTCCTTTTCGACAGAGGAGTGTCGAATCTCGGGGCCCTGGAGGGTCCTTGAGAAAAAGGCCACGGGTCTCCCCGCCTGGTTAAGGGTTGCAGCCAGGGCAAAGTCGGATGCGTCGCTCTCCACTTGGAAAGGGATGGACTCATCCACTGCGTGCATTGTGGCCTTCGCAATATCTCCTTTTATGAGAGTGAAGGCTGCACAGGCCTCTGCTGTCAGGGGGAAGGAGGTGGACTTGATGAGGGGTCTGGCTTTGTCCGCATAGTTGGGCACCCACTGAGCATAGTACGAGAAAAACCCTAGGCATCTCTTCAGTGCTTTTTGGCAGTGGGGGAGGGGGAGCTCCATAAGGGGGCGCATCCTGTCGGGGTCGGGGCCGATGACTCCGTTCTCCACCACACAGCCAAGAATGGCAAGGCGCTTGGTACGAAACATACATTTGTCCTTGTTGTATGTTAGGTTCAGCCGCTGGGCCGTACGGAGGAATTTCTCTAGATTAACATCATGGTCCTGCTGGTCGCAGCCGCAGATGGTGACTTCTTTGCAATCGCAGTCTCGGCCGAGTATCCGTAGTGCCCGTAGGAAGGCCTCCACCGATTCCCCGGGCTGCTGTCTGCGGGATCTTAAGAGGTGCCTGGCATAGACCGTATTTACCGGGCGTGCGTATTGCCCTTTTAGCAGATCGATAGCCGCCGCGTAGGTCGTCGCGTCCTGGATTAGAGTATAAACTTGGTGGCTCACCTTTGAGGCCAGGGTTTCCAACTTGTTTTCGTACAGGGTCACAGTTGAGGCTTGCAGGTAGGCCTCGAAGCAACGCAGCCAATGCGCGAATTGGTAGCCGAACTGGCTTCTTGGGGGTCTAGGTCCAGGCATGTTGGTCTGAGGGCTCGCAGCAGCTCCTGCTGCTCAGCGTTTGGTGCAGCAGCCTGCTGTTCAGCGTTTGGTGCAGCAGCCTGCTGTTCAGCGGTTGTCGACATTTTGTTTTTGCTAATAAAATTGATGCGCTATCAATTACTCATAAAAGATGGAGAGTTAGGAGAGTAACTAAAGGCTTTTATTAGCAAAGAACAGGGCATGCCTCTCGTGGTTGACTGGGTTCCAAGAAGGCAGGGGGCTGCAGCTCAATCATCTTTATACCTGGGCCTGTGGGTGGAGCCAGCCGAGACATGTTGAGGCATGCATAGGTACAACAGTGTGCAGCAACAACAACAGCAGTGAATAACAATAACAGTGGTTTACCACAGGGATACCGTGAGGTATTATTGGGGTCAGTAGCGGGATACTGTGAGGTATTATTGGGGTCAGTAGCGGGATACTGTGAGGTATTATTGGGGTAAGTAGCGGGATACTGTGAGGTATTATTGGGGTCAGTAGCGGGATACTGTGAGGTATTATTGGGGTCAGTAGAGGCATAATGTGAGGTATTATTGGGGTCAGTAGCGGGATACTGTGAGGTATTATTGGGGTCAGTAGCTGGATACTGTGAGGTATTATTGGGGTCAGTAGCTGGATACTGTGAGGTATTATTGGTGTCAGTAGCGGGATACTGTGAGGTATTATTGGGGACAGTAGCGGGATACTGTGAGGTATTATTAGGGACAGTAGCGGGATACTGTGAGGTATTATTGGGGTCAGGAGCGGGATACTGTGAGTTATTATTGGGGTCAGTAGCAGGATACTGTGAGGTATTATTGGGGTCAGTAGCGGAATACTGTGAGGTATTATTGGGGTCAGTAGCGAGATACTGTGAGGTATTATTGGGGTCAGTAGCGGGAAACTGTGAGATATTATTGGGGTCAGTAGCGGGATACTGTGAGGTATTATTGGGGTCAGTAGCGGGATACTGTGAGGTATTATTGGGGTCAGTAGCGGGATACTGTGAGGTATTATTGGGGTCAGTAGCGGGATACTGTGAGGTATTATTGGGGTCAGTAGCGGGATACTGTGAGGTATTGTTGGGGTCAGTAGCGGGATACTGTGAAGTATTATGGGATCAGTAGCGAGATACTGTGAGGTACTTTTGGGGTCAGTAGCGGGATACTGTGAGGTATTATTGGGGTCAGTAGCGGGATACTGTGAGGTATTATTTGGGTCAGTAGCGGGATACTGTGAGGTATTATTGGGGTCATTAGCGGGATACTGTGAGGTATTATTGGGGTCAGTAGCGAGATACTGTGAGGTATTATTGGGGTCAGTAGCGAGATACTGTGAGGTATTATTGGGGTCAGTAGCGGGATACTGTGAGATATTATTGGGGTCAGTAGCGGGATACTGTGAGGTATTATTGGGGTCAGTAGCGGGAAACTGTGAGGTATTATTGGGGTCAGTAGCGGGATACTGTGAGCTATTATTGAGGTCAGTAGCGGGGTGCTGTGAGGTATTATTGGGGTCGGTAGCGAGATACTGTGAGGTATTATTGGTGTCAATAGCGGGATACTGTGAGTTCTTATTGGGTTCAGTAGCGGGATACTGTGAGGTATTATTGGGGTCAGTAGCGAGATACTGTAAGGTATTATTGGGGTCAGTAGCGGGATACTGTGAGGTTTTATTGGGGTCAGTAGCGGGATACTGTGAGGTATTATTGGGGTCAGTAGCGGGATACTGTGAGGTATTATTGGGGTCAGTAATGAGATACTGTGAGGTATTATTGGGGTCAGTAGCGGGATACTGTGAGGTATTATTGGGGTCAGTAGCGGGAAACTGTGAGGTCTTATGGGGATCAGCAGCGGGATACTGTGAGATATTATTGGGGTCAGTAGCAGGATACTGTGAGGTATTATTGGGGTCAGTAGCATGAAATTGTGAGGTATTATTGGGGTCAGTAGCGGGATACTGTGAGGTATTTTTGGGTTCAGTAGCGGGATACTGTAAGGTATTATTGGGGTCAGTAGCGAAATATTGTGAGGTGTTATTGGGGTCAGTAGCGAGATACTGTGAGGTATTATTGGGGTCAGTAGCGGTACACTGTGAGGTATTATTGGGGTCAGTCGCGGGATAATGTGAAGTATTATGGGGTCAGTAGCGGGATACTGTGAGGTATTATTCGGGTCAGTAGCGGGATACTGTGAGGTATTATTGGGGTCAGTAGCGAGACACTGTGAGGTATTATCGGGGTCAGTAGCGAGATAGAGTGAGGTATAATTGGGTTCAGTAGCGAGATACTGTGCGGTATTATTGGGGTCTGTAGCGGGATTCTGTGAGGTATTATTGGGGTCAGCAGCGGGATACTGTGAGATATTATTGGGGTCAGTAGCGCGATACTGTGAGGTATTATTGGGGTCAGTAACTGGATATTGTGAGATATTATTGGGGTCAGTAGCGAGTTACTGTGAGGTATTATTGGGGTCAGTAGCGGGATACAGTGAGGTATTATTGGGGGCAGTAGCGGGATACTGTGAGGAATTATTGGGGTCAGTAGCGGGATACTTTGAAGTATTATTGGGGTCAGTAGCGGGATACTGTGACGTATTATTGGTGTCAGTAGCGGGACACTGTGAGCTATTATTCGGGTCAGTAGCGAGAAACTGTGAGGTATTATTGGGGTCAGTAGCGAGATACCGTGCTGTATTATTGGGGTCACTAGCGGGATACTGTGAGGTATTATTGGGGTCAGCAGCGGGATAATGTGAAGTATTATGGGGTCAGTAGCGGGATACTGTGAGGTATTATTGGGGTCACTAACGGGATACTGTGAGGTATTATTGGGGTCAGTAGCGACATACTGTGAGGTATTATTGGGGTCACTAACGGGATACTGTGAGGTATTATTGGGGTCAGTACCGGGATACTGTGAGGTATTATTGGGGTCACTAACGGGATACTGTGATGTATTATTGGGGTCAGTAGCGGGATACTGTGAGGTATTATTGGGGTCACTAACGGGATACTGTGAGGTATTATTGGGGTCAGTAGCGAGATACTGTGAGGTATTATTGGGATCAGTAGCGAGATACTGTGAGGTATTATTGGTGTCAGTTGCGGGAAACTGTGAGATATTATTGGGGTCAGTAGCGAGATAATGTCGGGTATTATTGGGGTCAGTAGCGGGACACTGTGAGGTATTTTTGGGGTCAGTAGCGGGATACTGTGAGATATTATTGGGGTCAGTAGCGGGATATTGTGAGGTATTATTGTGATCAGTAGCGGGATACTGTGAGGTATTATTGGGGCCAGTAGCGGGATACTGTGAGGTATTATTGGGGTCAGTAGCGGGATACTGTGAGGTATTATTGGGGTCAGTAGCGGGATACTGTGAGGTATTATTGGGGTCAGTAGCGGGATACTGTGAGGTATTATTGGGGTCAGTAGCGGGATACTGTGAGGTATTATTGGGGTCAGTAGCGGGATACTGTGAGGTATTATTGTGGTCAGGAGCGGGATTCTGTGAGGTATTATTGGGGTCAGTAGCGGGATACTGTGAGGTATTATTGGGGTCAGTAGCGGGATACTGTGAGGAATTATTGGGGTCAGCAGCGGGATACTTTGAGGTATTATTTGGGTCAGTACCAGGATAATGTGAAGTATTATGGGGTCAGTAGCGAGATACTGTGATGTATTATTGGGGTCAGTAGCGGGATACTGTGAGGTATTATTGGGGTCAGTAGCGGGATACTGTGAGGTATTATTGGGGTCAGTAGCGGGATACTGTGAGGTATTATTGGGGTCAGTAGCGGGATACTGTGAGGTATTATTGGGGTCAGTAGCGGGATACTGTGAGGTATTATTGGGGTCAGTAGCGGGATACTGTGAGGTATTATTGGGGTCAGTAGCGGGATACTGTGAGGTATTATTGGGGTCAGTAGCGGGATACTGTGAGGTATTATTGGGGTCAGTAGCGGGATACTGTGAGGTATTATTGGGGTCAGAAGCGAGATACTGTGAGGTATTATTGGGGTCAGTAGCGAGATACTGTGAGGTATTATTGGTGTCAGTTGCGGGAAACTGTGAGATATTATTGGGGTCAGTAGCGAGATAATGTCGGGTATTATTGTGGTCAGTAGCGGGACACTGTGAGGTATTATTGGGGTCAGTAGCGGGATACTGTGAGATATTATTGGGGTCAGTAGCGGGATATTGTGAGGTATTATTGGGGCCAGTAGCGGGAAACTGTGAGGTATTATTGGGGTCAGTAGCGGGATACTGTGAGGTATTTTTGGGGTCAGTAGCGGGATACTGTGAGGTATTATTGGGGTCAGTAGCGGGATACTGTGAGGTATTATTGGGGTCAGTAGCGGGATACTGTGAGGTATTATTGGGGTCAGTAGCGGGATTCTGTGAGGTATTATTGGGGTCAGTAGCGGGATACTGTGAGATATTGTTGGGGTCAGTAGCGGGATACTGTGAGGTATTATTGGGGTCAGTAGCGGGATACAGTGAGGTATTATTGGGTTCAGTAGCGGGATACTGTGAGGAATTATTGGGGTCAGTAGCGGGATACTTTGAGGTATTATTTGGGTCAGTAGCGGGACACTGTGAGGTATTATTGGGGTCAGTAGCGAGATACTGTGAGATGTTATTGGGGTCAGTAGCGAGAAACTGTGAGGTATTATTGGGGTCAGTAGCGAGGTACTGTGATGTATTATTGGGGTCACTAACGGGATACTGTGAGGTATTATTGGGGTCAGTAGCGGGATACTGTGAAGTATTATGGGGTCAGGAGCGAGATACTGTGATGTATTATTGGGGTCAGTAGCGGGATACTGTGAGGTATTATTGGGGTCAGTAGCGGGATACTGTGAGGTATTATTGGGGTCAGTAGCGAGTTACTGTGAGGTATTATTGGGGTCAGTAGCGGGATACTGTGAGGTATTATTGGGGTCAGTAGCGGGATAATGTGAGGTATTATTGGGGTCAGTAGCGAGATACTGTGAGGTATTATTGGGGTCAGTCGCGGGATACTGTGAGGTATTATTGGGGTCAGTAGCGAGATACTGTGAGGTATTATTTGGGTCAGCAGCGAGATACTGTGAGGTATTATTGGTGTCAGTAGCGGGATACTGTGAGATATTATTGGGGTCAGTAGCGAGATAATGTCGGATATTATTGGGGTTAGTAGCGGGACACTGTGAGGTATTATTGGGGTCAGTAGCGGGATACTGTGAGATGTTATTGGGGTCAGTAGCGGGGTACAGTGAGTTATTATTGTGGTCAGTAGCGGGATACTGTGAGGTATTATTGGGGTCTGTAACGAGATACTGTGAGGTATTATTGGAGTCAGTAGCGGGATACTGTGAGGTATTATTGGGGTCAGTAACGAGATACTGTGAGGTATTATTGGGGTCAGTAGCGGGATAATGTGAGGTATTATTGGGGTCAGTAGCGAGATACTGTGAGGTATTATTGGGATCAGTAGCGGGATACTGTGAGGTATTATTGGGGTCAGTAGCGAGATACTGTGAGGTATTATTGGGGTCAGCAGCGAGATACTGTGAGTTATTATTGGTGTCAGTAGCGAGATAATGTCGGATATTATTGGGGTCACTAGCGGGACACTGTGAGGTATTATTGGGGTCAGTAGCGGGATACTGTGAGATATTATTGGGGTCAGTAGCGGGGTACAGTGATGTATTATTGTGGTCAGTAGCGGGATACTGTGAGATATTATTGTGGTCAGTAGCGGGATACTGTGAGGCATTATTGGGGTCAGTAGCGGGACACTGTGAGGTATTATTGGGGTCAGTAGCGGGATACTGTGAGGTATTATTGGGGTCAGTAGCGGGATACTGTGAGGTATTATTGGGGTCAGTAGCGGGATAATGTGAGGCATTGTTGGGGTCAGTAGCGGGATACTATGAGGTATTATTTGGGTCAGTAGCGGGATACTGTGAGGTTATATTGGGGTCTGTAGCCAGATACTGTGAGGTATTATTGGAGTCAGTAGCGGGATACAGTGAGGTATTATTGGGGTCTTTAGCGGGTTACTGTGATGTATTATTGGGGTCAGTAGCGGGATACTGTGAGGTATTATTGGGGTCAGTAGCGAGATACTGTGAGGTGTTATTGGGGTCAGTAGCGAGAAACTGTGAGGTATTATTGGGGTCAGTACCGAGATACTGTGATATATTATTGGGGTCACTAAAGGGAAACTGTGAGGTATTATTGGGGTCAGTAGCGGGATACTGTGAGGTATTATTTGGGTCAGTAGCGGGATACTGTGAGGTATTATTGGGGTCAGTAGCGAGATACTCTGATGTATTATTGGGGTCAGTAGCGGGATACTCTGAGGTAATATTGAGGTCAGTAGACAGATACTGTGAGGTTTTATTGGGATCAGTATCGAGAAACTGTCAGATATTATTGGGGTCAGTAGCGAGATACTGTGATGTATTATTGGTGTCACTAGCGGGATACTGTGAGGTATTATTGGGGTCAGTAGTTGGGTATTGTGAGGCATTATTGGGGTCAGTAGCGGGATACTGTGAGGTATTATTGGGGTCAGTAGCGGGATACTGTGAGGTATTATTGGGGTCAGTAGCGGGATATTGTGAGGTTTATTGGAGTCAGTAGCGGGATACAGTGAGGTATTATTGGGGTCAGTAGCGGTATACTGTGAGGTATCATTGGGGTCAGTAGCGGGATACTTTGAGGTATTATTTGGGTCAGTAGCGGGATACTGTGAGTTATTATTGGGGTCAGGAGCGAGATACTGTGATGTATTATTGGGGTCAGTCGCGGGATACTGTGAGGTATTATTGGGGTCAGTAGCGAGCTACTGTGAGGTATTATTGGGGTCAGTAGCGGGATACTGTGAGGTATTATTGGGGTCAGTAGCGGGATAATGTGAGGTATTATTGGGGTCAGTAGCGAGATACTGTGAGGTATTATTGGGATCAGTAGCGGGATACTGTGAGGTATTATTGGGGTCAGTAGCGAGATACTGTGAGGTATTATTGGGGTCAGCAGCGAGATACTGTGAGGTATTATTGGGATCAGTAGCGAGATAATGTCGGATATTATTGTGGTCAGTAGCGGGACACTGTGAGGTATTATTGGGGTCAGTAGCGGGATACTGTGAGATATTATTGGGGTCAGTAGCGGGGTAGAGTGAGGTATTATTGTGGTCAGTCGCGGGATACTGTGAGGTATTATTGTGGTCAGTAGCGGGATACTGTGAGGCATTATTGGGGTCAGTAGCGGGACACTGTGAGGTATTATTGGGGTCAGTAGCGGGATACTGTGAGGTATTATTGGGGTCAGTAGCGGGATACTGTGAGGTATTATTGGGGTCAGTAGCGGGATAATGTTAGGCATTGTTGGGGTCAGTAGCGGGATACTATGAGGTATTATTGGGGTCAGTAGCGGGACACTGTGAGGTTATATTGGGGTCAGTAGCCAGATACTGTGAGGTATTATTGGAGTCAGTAGCGGGATACAGTGAGGTATTATTGGGGTCTTTAGCGGGATACTGTGAGGTATTATTGGGGACAGTAGCGGGATACTTTGAGGTATTATTTGGGTCAGTAGCGGGATACTGTGAGGTATTATTGGGGTCAGTAGCGAGATACTGTGAGGTGTTATTGGGGTCAATAGCGAGAAACTGTGAGGTATTATTGGGGTCAGTAGCGAGATACTGTGATATATTATTGGGGTCACTAAAGGGAAACTGTGAGATATTATTGGGGTCAGTAGCGGGATACTGTGAGGTATTATTTGGGTCAGTAGCGAGATACTATGAGGTATTATTGGGTTCAGTAGCGGGATACTGTGAGGTATTATTGGGGTCAGTAGCGAGATACTCTGATGTATTATTGGGGTCAGTAGCGGGATACTCTGAGGTATTATTGAGGTCAGTAGCGAGATACTGTGAGGTTTTATTGTGGTCAGTATCGAGAAACTGTCAGATATTATTGGGGTCAGTAGCGAGATACTGTGATGTATTATTGGTGTCACTAGCGGGATACTGCGAGGTTTTATTGGGGTCAGTAGTTGGGTATTGTGAGGCATTATTGGGGTCAGTAGCGGGATACTGTGAGGTATTATTGGGGTCAGTAGCGAGATACTGTGAGGTATTATTGGGGTCAGTAGCGGGATACTGTGAGGTATTATTGGGGTCAGTAACGAGATACTGTGAGGTATTATTGGGGTCAGTAGCGGGATACTGTGAGGTATTATTGGAGTCAGTAGCGGGATACAGTGAGGTATTATTGGGGTCAGTAGCGGATTACTGTGAGGTATCATTGGGGTCAGTAGCGGGATACTTTGAGGTATTATTTGGGTCAGTAGCGGGATACTGTGAGTTATTATTGGGGTCAGTAGCGAGATACTGTGAGGTGTTATTGGGGTCAGTAGCGAGAAACTGTGAGGCATTATTGGGGTCAGTAGCGAGATACTGTGATATATTATTGGGGTCACTGCAGGGAAACTGTGAGGTATTATTGGGGTCAGTAGCGGGATACTGTGAGGTATTATTTGGGTCCGTAGCGAGATACTATGAGGTATTATTGGGGTCAGTAGCGGGATACTGTGAGGTATTATTGGGGTCAGTAGCGAGATACTCTGATGAATTATTGGGGTCAGCAGCGGGATACTGTGAGGTATTATTGGGGTCAGTAGCGAGATACTGTGAGGTTTTATTGGGGTCAGTATCGAGAAACTGTCAGATATTATTGGGGACAGTAGCGAGATTCTGTGATGTATTATTGGGGTCACTAGCGGGATGCTGTGAGGTATTATTGGGGCCAGTAGTGAGATACTGTGAGGTATTATTGGGGTCAGTAGCGGGATACTGTGAGGTATTATTGGGGTCAGTAGCGGGATACTTTGAGGTATTATTCGGGTCAGTAGCGAGGTACTGCAAGGTATTATTGGGGTCAGTAGCGAGATACTGTGAGGTGTTATTGGTGTCAGTAGCGGGATACTGTGAGGTATTATTGGGGTCAGTAGCGGGATACGGTGAGGTATTATTGTGGTCAGTAGCGGGATATTGTGAGGTACTATTGGGGTCATTAGCGGGATACTGTGAGGTATTATTGGGGTCAGTAGCGACATACTGTAAGGTATTATTGGAGTCAATAGCGCGATACTGTGAGGTACTTTTGGGGTCAGTAGCGGGATACTGTGAGGTATTATTGGTGTCAGTAGCGGGAGACTGTGAGGTATGTTTGGGGTCAGTAGCGGGATACTGTGAGGTATTATCGGGGTCAGGAGCGGGGTACTGTGAGCTATTATCGGGGTCAGGAGCGGGGTACTGTGAGGTATTATCGGGGTCAGTAGCGGGATACTGTGAGGTATTATTGAGGTCAGTAGCGGGATACTGTGAGGTATTATTGAGGTCAGTAGCGGGATACTGTGAGGTATTATCGGGGTCAGTAGCGGGATACTGTGAGGTATTATTGAGGTCAGTAGCGGGGTACTGTGAGGTATTATCGGGGTCAGTGGTGGGATACTGTGAGGTATTATCGGGGTCTGTAGCGGGATACTGTGAGGTATTATTGGGGTCAGTAGCGAGAAACTGTGAGGTATTATTTGGGTCAGTAGCGGGATAATGTCAGCTATTATTGGGGTCATTAGCAGTATACTGTGAGGTATTATTGGGGTCAGCAGCGGGATACTGTGAGGTATTATTGGGGTCAGTAGCGAGATACTGTGAGGTATTATTGGGGTCAGTAGCGGGATACTGTGAGGTATTATTGGGGTCAGTAGCGGGATACTGTGAGGTATTATTGGGGTCAATAGCGAGATACGGTGAGGTATTATTGGGGTCAGTAGCGGGATATTGTGAGGTATTATTGGGGTCAGTCGCGGGATACTGTGAGGTACTTTTGGGGTCAGTAGCGGGTTACTGTGAGGTATTATTGGGGTCAGTAGCGGGAGACTGTGAGGTATGTTTGGGGTCAGTAGCGGGATACTGTGAGGTATTATTGGGGTCAGTAGCGAGATACTGTGAGGTATTATTGGGGACAGTAGCGGGATACTGTGAGGTATTATTGGGGTCAGTAGCAAGATACTGTGAGGTATTATCGGGGTCAGGAGCGGGGTACTGTGAGGTATTATTGAGGACAGTAGCGGGATACTGTGAGGTATTATTGAGGACAGCAGCGGGATACTGTGAGGTATTACTGGGGTCAGTGGCGGGATATTGTGAGGTATTATTGGGGTCAGTAGCGGGATACTGTGAGGAATTATTGGGGTCAGTAGCGAGATACTGTGAGGTATTATTGGGGTCAGTAGCGGGATACTGTGAGGTATTATTGGGGTCAGTAGCGGGACACTGTGAGGTATTATTGGGGTCAGTAGCGAGATACTGTGAGGTATTGGGGTCAGTAGCGGAATACAGTGAGGTATTATTGGGGTCAGTCGCGGGATACTGTGAGGAATTATTGGGGTCAGTAGCGGGATACTGTGAGGTATATTTGGGGTCAGTAGCGGGATACTGTGAGGTATTATTGGGGTCAGTAGCGGGATACTGTGAGGTATTATTGGGGACAGTAGTGGGATACTGTGAGGTATTATCGGGGTCAGGAGCGGGATACTGTGAGGTATTATCGGGGTCAGTAGCGGAATACAGTGAGGTATTATTGGGGTCAGTCGCGGGATACTGTGAGGAATTATTGGGGTCAGTAGCGGGATACTGTGAGGTACTTTTGGGGTCAGTTGCGGGATACTGTGAGGTATTATTGGTGTCAGTAGCGGGAGACTGTGAGGTATGCTTGGGGTCAGTAGCGGGATACTGTGAGGTATTATCGGGGTCAGGAGCGGGATACTGTGAGGTATTATTGGTGTCAGTAGCGGGAGACTGTGAGGTATGCTTGGGGTCAGTAGCGGGATACTGTGAGGTATTATCGGGGTCAGTAGCGAGATACTGTGAGGTATTATTGAGGTCAGTAGCGGGATACTGTGAGGTATTATTGGGGTCAGTGGCGGGATACTGTGAGGTATTATTGGTGTCAGTAGCGGGATATTGTGAGGTATTATTGGGGTCAGTAGCGGGATACTGTGAGGTATTATTGGGGTCAGTAGCGGGATATTGTGAGGTATTATTGGGGTCAGTAGCGGGACACTGTGAGGTATTATTGGGGTCAGTAGCGAGATACTGTGAGGTATTGGGGTCAGTAGCGGAATACAGTGAGGTATTATTGGGGTCAGTCGCGGGATACTGTGAGGAATTATTGGGGTCAGTAGCGGGACACTGTGAGGTGTTATTTGGGTCAGTAGCGGGACACTGTGAGGTGTTATTGGGGTCAGTAGCGGGATACTGTGAGGTATTATTGGTGTCAGTAGCGGGATACTGTGAGGTATTATTGGGGTCAGTAGCGAGATACTGTGATGTATTATTGGGGTCACTAGCGGGATACTGTGAGGTATTATTGGTGTCAGTAGCGGGATACTGTGAGGTATTATTGGGGTCAGTAGCGAGATACTGTGAGGTATTATTGGGGTCAGTAGCGAGACACTGTGAGGTATTATGGGGTCAGTAGCGGGATACTGTGAGATATTATTGGGGTCAGTAGCGGGATACTGTGAGGTATTATTGTGATCAGTAGCGGGATATTGTGAGGTATTTTTAGGGTCAGTAGCGGGATACTGTGAGGTATTATTGGGGTCAGTAGCGGGATACTGTGAGGTATTATTGGTGTCAGTAGCGGGATACTGTGAGGTATTATTGGGGTCAGTAGCGGGATACTGTGAGGTATTATTGGGGTCAGTAGCGGGATACTGTGAGGTATTATTGGGGTCAGTAGCGGGATATTGTGAGGTATTATTGGGGTCAGTAGCGGGATACTGTGAGGTATTATTGGGGTCAGTAGCGGGATATTGTGAGGTATTATTGGGGTCAGTAGCGGGATACTGCGAGGTATTATTGGGGTCAGTAGCGGGACACTGTGAGGTATTATTGGGGTCAGTAGCGAGATACTGTGAGGTATTGGGGTCAGTAGCGGAATACAGTGAGGTATTATTGGGGTCAGTAGCGGGATACTGTGAGGAATTATTGGGGTCAGTAGCGGGATACTTTGAGGTATTATTTGGGTCAGTAGCGGGACACTGTGAGGTGTTATTGGGGTCAGTAGCGGGACACTGTGAGATATTATTGGGGTCAGTAGCGAGATAATGCCGGGTATTATTGGGGTCAGTAGCGGGATACTGTGAGGTATTTTTAGAGTCAGTAGCGGGATACTGTGAGGTATTATTGGTGTCAGTAGCGGGATACTGTGAGGTATTATTGGGGTCAGTAGCGGGATACTGTGAGATATTATTGGGGCCAGTAGCGGGATACTGTGAGGTATTATTGTGATCAGTAGCGGGATACTGTGAGGTATTTTTAGAGTCAGTAGCGGGATACTGTGAGGCATTATTGGGGTCAGTAGCGGGAAACTGTGAGGTATTATTGGGGTCAGTAGCGGGATACTGTGAGGTATTATTGAGGTCAGTAGCGGGAAACTGTGAGGTATTATTGGGGTCAGTAGCGGGATACTGTGAGGTATTATTGGGGTCAGTACCGGGATACTGTGAGGTATTATTGGGGTCAGTAGCGGGATATTGTGAGGTATTATTGGGGTCAGTACCGGGATACTGTGAGGTATTTTTGGGGTCAGTAGCGGGATACTGTGAGGTATTATTGGGGTCAGTAGCGGGATACAGTGAGGTATTATTGGGTTCAGTAGCGGGATACTGTGAGGAATTATTGGGGTCAGTAGCGGGATACTTTGAGGTATTATTTGGGTCAGTAGCGGGACACTGTGAGGTATTATTGGGGTCAGTAGCGAGATACTGTGAGGTGTTATTGGGGTCAGTAGCGAGAAACTGTGAGGTATTATTGGGGTCAGTAGCGAGATACTGTGATGTATTACTGGGGTCACTAACGGGATACTGTGAGGTATTATTGGGTCAGTAGCGGGATAATGTGAAGTATTATGGGGTCAGGAGCGAGATACTGTGATGTATTATTGGGGTCAGTAGCGGGGTACTGTGAGGTATTATTGGGGTCAGTAGCGAGATGCTGTGAGGTATTATTGGGGTCAGTAGCGGGATACTGTGAGGTATTATTTGGGTCAGTAGCGGGATAATTTGAGGTATTATTGGGGTCAGTAGCGAGATACTGTGAGGTATTATTGGGGTCACCAGCGAGATACTGTGAGGTATTATTGGTGTCAGTAGCGGGGTACTGTGAGATATTATTGGGGTCAGTAGCGAGATAATGTCGGATATTATTGGGGTCAGTCGCGGGACACTGTGAGGTATTATTGGGGTCAGTAGCGGGATACTGTGAGGTATATTTGTGGTCTGTAGCGGGATACTGTGAGGTATTATTGGGGTCAGTAGCGGGATACTGTGAGGTATTATTGGGGACAGTAGCGGGATACTGTGAGGTATTATTGGGGACAGTAGCGAGATACTGTGAGGTATTATCGGGGTCAAGAGCGGGATACTGTGAGGTATTATCGGGGTCAGTAGCGGAATACTGTGAGGTATTATTGAGGTCATTAGCGGGATACTGTGAGGTATTATTGGGTCAGTAGCGACATACTGTAAGGTATTATTGGAGTCAATAGCGCGATACTGTGAGGTACTTTTGGGGTCAGTTGCGGGATACTGTGAGGTATTATTGGTGTCAGTAGCGGGAGACTGTGAGGTATGCTTGGGGTCAGTAGCGGGATACTGTGAGGTATTATTGGGGTCAGGAGCGGGGTACTGTGAGGTATTATCGGGGTCAGAAGCGGGGTACTGTGAGGTATTATCGGGGTCAGTAGCGGGATACTGTGAGGTATTATTGAGGTCAGTAGCGGGATACTGTGAGGTATTATTGGGGTCAGTGGCGGGATACTGTGAGGTATTATTGGGGTCAGTAGCGGGATACTGTGAGGTATTATTGGGGTCAGTTGCGAGAAACTGTGAGGTATTATTTGGGTCAGTAGCGGGATAATGTCAGCTATTATTGGGGTCATTAGCAGTATACTGTGAGGTATTATTGGGGTCAGTAGCGAGATACTGTGAGGTATTATTGGGGTCAGTAGCGGGATACTGTGAGGTATTATTGGGGTCAGTAGCGGGATACTGTGAGGTATTATTGGGGTCAGTAGCGAGATACGGTGAGGTATTATTGGGGTCAGTAGCGGGATATTGTGAGGTATTATTGGGGTCAGTAGCGGGATACAGTGAGGTACTTTTGGGGTCAGTAGCGGGTTACTGTGAGGTATTATTGGGGTCAGTAGCGGGAGACTGTGAGGTATGTTTGGGGTCAGCAGCGGGATACTGTGAGGTATTATTGGGGTCAGTAGCGAGATACTGTGAGGTATTATTGGGGACAGTAGCGGGATACTGTGAGGTATTATTGGGGTCAGTAGCAAGATACTGTGAGGTATTATCGGGGTCAGGAGCGGGGTACTGTGAGGTATTATTGAGGACAGTAGCGGGATACTGTGAGGTATTATTGAGGACAGTAGCGGGATACTGTGAGGTATTACTGGGGTCAGTGGCGGGATATTGTGAGGTATTATTGGGGTCAGTAGCGGGATACGGTGAGGAATTATTGGGGTCAGTAGCGAGATACTGTGAGGTATTATTGGGGTCAGTAGCGGGATACTGTGAGGTATTATTGGGGTCAGTAGCGGGACACTGTGAGGTATTATTGGTGTCAGTTGCGGGACATTGTGAGATATTATTGGGGTCAGTAGCGAGATAATGTTGGGTATTATTGGGGTCAGTAGCGGGACACTGTGAGGTATTATGGGGTCAGTAGCGGGATACTGTGAGGTATTATTGTGATCAGTAGCGGGATACTGTGAGATATTATTGGGGTCAGTAGCGGGATACTGTGAGGTATTATTGTGATCAGTAGCGGGATACTGTGAGGTATTTTTAGGGTCAGTAGCGGGATACTGTGAGGTATTATTGGTGTCAGTAGCGGGATACTGTGAGGTATTATTGGGGTCAGTAGCGGGATACTGTGAGCTATTATTGGGGTCAGTAGCGGGATACTGTGAGGTATTATTGGGGTCAGTACCGGGATACTGTGAGGTATTATTGGGGTCAGTAGCGGGATACTGTGAGGTATTATTGGGGTCAGTAGCGGGACACTGTGAGGTATTATTGGGGTCAGTAGCGAGATACTGTGAGGTATTGGGGTCAGTAGCGGAATACAGTGAGGTATTATTGGGGTCAGTAGCGAGATACTGTGAGGAATTATTGGGGTCAGTAGCGGGATACTTTGAGGTATTATTTGGGTCAGTAGCGGGATACTGTGAGGTGTTATTGGGGTCAGTCACGAGATACTGTGAGGTATTATTGGGGGCAGTAGCGGGATACTGTGAGGAATTATTGGGGTCAGTAGCGGGATACTTTGAGGTATTATTTGGGTCAGTAGCGGGACACTGTGAGGTGTTATTGGGGTCAGTAGCGAGATACTGTGAGGTATTATTGGGGTCAGTAGCGGGATACTGTGAGGTATTATTGGTGTCAGTAGCGGGACACTGTGAGGTATTATTGGGGTCAGTAGCGAGATACCGTGATGTATTATTGGGGTCACTAGCGGGATACTGTGAGGTATTATTGGGGTCAGTAGCGGGATACTGTGAGGTATTATTGGGGTCAGTCGCGAGATACTGTGAGGTATTATTGGGGTCAGTAGCGAGATACTGTGAGGTATTATTGGTGTCAGTTGCGGGACACTGTGAGATATTATGGGGTCAGTAGCGGGTTACTGTGAGATATTATTGGGGTCAGTAGCGGGATACTGTGAGGTATTATTGTGATCAGTAGCGGGATACTGTGAGGTATTTTTAGAGTCAGTAGCGGGATACTGTGAGGTATTATTGGTGTCAGTAGCGGGATACTGTGAGGTAATATTGGGGTCAGTAGCGGGATACTGTGAGGTATTATTGGGGTCAGTAGCGGGATACTGTGAGGTGTTATTGGGGTCTGTACCGGGATACTGTGAGGTATTATTGGGGTCAGTAGCGGGATACTGTGAGGTATTATTGGGTTCAGTAGCGGGATTCTGTGAGGTATTATTGGGGTCAGTACCGGGATACTGTGAGGTATTTTTGGGGTCAGTAGCGGGATACTGTGAGGTATTATTGGGGTCAGTAGCGAGATACTGTGAGGAATTATTGGGGTCAGTAGCGGGATACTTTGAGGTATTATTTGGGTCAGTAGCGGGACACTGTGAGGTATTATTGGGGTCAGTAGCGAGATACTGTGAGGTGTTATTGGGGTCAGTAGCGAGAAACTGTGAGGTATTATTGGTGTCAGTAGCGAGATACTGTGATGTATTACTGGGGTCACTAACGGGATACTGTGAGGTATTATTGGGGTCAGTAGCGAGATCATGTGAAGTATTATGGGGTCAGGAGCGAGATACTGTGATGTATTATTGGGGTCAGTAGCGGGATACTGTGAGGTATTATTGGGGTCAGTAGCGAGATGCTGTGAGGTATTATTGGGGTCAGTAGCGGGCTACTGTGAGGTATTATTTGGGTCAGTAGCGGGATAATTTGAGGTATTATTGGGGTCAGTAGCGAGATACTGTGATGTATTATTGGGGTCAGTAGCGGGATACTGTGAGGTTTTATTGGGGTCAGTAGCAAGATACTGTGAGGTATTATTGAGGTCACCAGCGAGATACTGTGAGGTATTATTGGGGTCAGTAGCGGGATTCTGTGAGGTATTATTGGTGTCAGTAGCGGGGTACTGTGAGATATTATTGGGGTCAGTAGCGAGATAATGTCGGATATTATTGGGGTCAGTCGCGGGACACTGTGAGGTATTATTGGGGTCAGTAGCGGGATACTGTGAGGTATATTTGGGGTCAGTAGCGGGATACTGTGAGGTATTATTGGGGTCAGTAGCGGGATACTGTGAGGTATTATTGGGGACAGTAGTGGGATACTGTGAGGTATTATCGGGGTCAGGAGCGGGATACTGTGAGGTATTATCGGGGTCAGTAGCGGAATACTGTGAGGTATTATTGAGGTCAGTCGCGGGATACTGTGAGGTATTATTGGGGTCAGTAGCGGGATACTGTGAGGTATTATTGGGGTCAGTATCGGGATACTGTGAGGTATTATTGGGGACAGTAGCGAGAAACTGTGAGGTATTATTTGGGGTCAGTAGCAGGATACTGTGAGGTATTATTGGGGTCAGTAGTGGGATACTGTGAGGTATAATTGGGGTCAGTAGCGGGATACCTTGAGGTACTTTTGGGTCAGTAGCGGGATACTTTGAGCTATTATTGGGGTCAGTAGCGCGATACTGGGTGGTATTATTGGGGTCAGTAGCGGGATTCTGTGAGGTATTATTGGGGTCAGTAGCGAGATACTGTGAGGTATTATTGGTGTCAGTAGCGGGATACTGTGAGGTATTATTGGGGTCAGTAGCGAGATACGGTGAGGTATTATTGGGGTCAGTAGCGGGTTATTGTGAGGTACTTTTGGGGTCAGTAGCGGGATACTGTGAGGTATTATTGGGGTCAGTTGCGGGAGACTGTGAGGCATGTTTGGGGTCAGTATCGGGATACTGTGAGGTATTATTGGGGTCAGAAGCGGGATACTGTGAGGTGTTATTGGGGACAGTAGCGGGATACTGTGAGGTATTATTGGGGTCAGTAGCGAGATGCTGTGAGGTATTATCGGGGTCAGGAGCGGGATACTGTGAGGTATTATCGGGGTCAGTAGCGGGATACTGTGAGGTATTATTGAGGTCAGTTGCGGGATACTGTGAGGTATTATTGGGGTCAGTAGCGGGATACTGTGAGGTATTATTGGGGTTAGTATCGGGATACTGTGAGGTATTATTGGGGTCAGTAGCGGGATCCAGTGGGGTATTATTAGGGTCATTAGCGGGATACTGTGAAGTATTTTCAGGATCATTAGCGAGATGCTTTGTGATATTATCAGGATCAATAGCGGGATGCTGTGCGTTTTTATCGGAATCAATAGTGGGATACTGTGAGGTGTTATTGGAGTCAGTAATAGGGTTCTGCCGGGTTTTCGATTCATTTCTTACTCCCGCCATATTCCAGTAACTTAGTTGTGGGTGGAACAACTGTGCCCCCTCCTAGGTCAAGAGGGTAGTTCGGGGGAGTTCATTGGCTGTCCCAGGAATTACACTTTTATAATTTGATGAGGTTTCTCATGCCGGGTGAAATCTGGCATGATTCCTTTGAAGCCTTTGTAAAGGCTTATCCTTACCCACCCCTGCAATCTGGGTAGGGATCCAAAGCCAATTTTATAATTTAAACTCTGAGATTGATCGGCTTTTGTTATCCAAGGATATTGAGGGATATGGAGCCAAGGCAGGTGGGTGAAGCTAGGATACAGATCAGCCATGATTTCATTGATTGGCAGAAGAGGCTCGAGGGGATGAATGGTCTCCTCCTGTTCCCATGTCCCTATGTGGGCGGAAGGAATTTCCACTTCACCATTCTGTCACCGGTAGAGCAGATCCCATAGAATTTCTGGGTCTATCTGTTTATTTTAGTTTGATGGAGGAATATGAAATGTGCATCCACCCTGTCTCACACAATTACGATACCTCGTGTGTCACACAACAGACACTCCCCACCCCACCCAAAACCATGAGATCTCCCGGGAGAGGCCAAGAAACAGATTTTAAAAAACAGGCCAATTTGGGGGAAAAATATGAGAAATTCCTCTCCGACCCATCTAGGCGATCGAAACTAGACCAGGAGATTGCTCTGGCTCTGAATTCCTTGCAATACCTACCGTCTGGAAGAGGTGATCTCTGACCCAGTCAGAAACAAGTCCGGCTCTTGCTTGAAGGAATTCAGTGAGTCCGCATCCACCATACGAGATGGCAGCTTGTTTCAGAGGCCTACTGTTCTGGTATGGAAAGTGATCCACATTGTCCAAGGCCTTGTCGTGGATTTTGATAATCAGGGGGCAGTACTGTCTGGCGGGGGCAGGTTGGTAGAGGACCTTTGTCTTACGGATGTTTAGTGTAAGGCCTATGCTCTTGTACGCTTCGGTGAAGGTGTTGACGATGGTTTGGAGTTCGACCTCCGAGTGAGCGCAGACGCAAGCGTTGTCTGCATACTGTAATTCGACGACAGAGGATGGGACGACCTTGGATCTGGACTGGAGGCGATGGAGGTTGAACAGTTTCCCGTTTGTTTTGTAAATTAGCTTCACTCTGGCGGGGAGCTTACTGGGAGTGAGATGGAGCATTGCAGCAAGAAAGATCGAGAAGAGCATTGCTGCGATGATGTAGCCTTGCTTGACCCTGGTTCGTACTGGACTTGGGTCTGTGGTGGAACCGTTGGTCAGGATCACGGCTTGCATGTCGTCGTGAAGCAGGTGGAGGATAGTGACAAACTTTTGAGGGCAGCCGAATTTGAGGAGGACACTCCATAATCGGGAGCCTACTGTCAACAAGGGCAGACGTCGACGACGAAGTCCAACACCGCCTTCAGTGTGCCAGTGCAGCCTTCAGTTGCCTGAGGAAGAGAGCGTTTGAAGACCAGGAC
Source organism: Somniosus microcephalus (assembly GCF_052327205.1). Classification (NCBI taxonomy): domain Eukaryota; kingdom Metazoa; phylum Chordata; class Chondrichthyes; order Squaliformes; family Somniosidae; genus Somniosus; species Somniosus microcephalus. The sequence continues at coordinate 307,498,933 of NC_140991.1, forward strand.
CTCAAACCCGGCACTAAGCACATGGTCTACAGAGCAGCAGTGATACCCGCCCTGCTGTATGCCTCAGAGACACGGACCATGTACAGCAGGCACCTCAAAGCACTGGAGAGGTACCACCAACACTGCCTCCACAAGATCCTGCAAATCCATTGGCAGGATAGGTGCACCAACGTCAGTGTTCTCGCTCAGGCCAACATCCCCAGCATCGAAGCTTTGACCACGTTCGATCAGCTCCGATGGACGGGTCACATCGTCCGCATGCCCGATCCGAGACTCCCAAAACAAACGCTCTACTCGGAGCTCCGGCACGGCAAGAGAGCTCCAGGTGGACAGAGGAAATGCTTCAAGGACACCCTCAAAGCCTCCTTGAAAAAGTGTAACATCCCCACCGACACCTGGAAATCCCTGGCCCAAGGCTGCACAAAGTGGAGGAGAAGCATCCGGGAAGGCACCGAACACCTCGAGTCCCTTCGGCTGGAGCAAGCGGAAGCCAAGTGCAGGCAGCGCAAGGAGCATACGTCAACCCAAGCACCCCACCCACCCGCCCCTTCAACCACCGTCTGCCCCACCTGTGACAGAGTCTGTAGGTCCCGCATTCGACTCATCAGTCACCTGAGAACTCATTTTTAATGTGGAAGCAAGTCAACCTCGGTTCCAAGGTACTGCCTAAGAAGAAGAAGTTCTGGTATATAGCTGCCATTTTGCTAAAACCTCTGTAACTTGTATTGATGCACCCTAATACTTAGAAGACTCCTATTAAAAATATTCCTGAATTATTAAAGGATTGAATAATGAAATCATACTCTATAAGGTATTAGATCAAAATTTGGATCTTTACATGAAGGTTTATTTTTCATTCAAATATCAAAATGAGAAGTTTGTGGAATTAGATCATTTTAATGCTCTTCTGATTGATTTATTTTGCAGTGAACGGTAAAGGGTAGAGGATCATTTTCTTCCATCAGTCTTTTGGATTATTGAATTATACAATAGTTGTTGTTTCGTATGGCAGGCAAAGCGTATAATGGGATGTTTAGTTTGGCTCTCCATTCGATGGCTGAGTGGATCAATGAGGTGCCTCCCGCAACAAATTTTAGTGGGCAGGTTGATGTGATGTGTTCCATGGCCTGGGACTCATGGTCACAGTCGCACTTCGGGTCGTCCCTCATCTTCCACTTGTGGAGCGGGTGGCCGCATCGTCCGTGTCCTGTGCGGATTGGGTTGAGCGGCGTCCACTGTCTCCAAGGGAGGTCAAGGCCAGGAACCACTTGTACAGTGTGGATTGATTTTGATATTAGTAACGTTATTAGTTGGTTGAAAAAAAGTGAAAGACACCTTATAAACATAAAACAAAAAAACAGTGAGATAATTGTACTTAATTGCAAAAATGAACAGTTGTGCATGCGATCAGGTCATTGCTATGAAATGAAGGCTGCCAGTGAAATGCTAATTTTTATGTTACCTCTTATTTGGGGCTGAATTTTCCGTGGTGGTAGTGGGAATCCGCTGTCAACTTGCTCACACGCGCCTTTCCCACAGGTGCACCTGTCAGCGTGGAGCCGACCCGACCTGCAGCGGCGGGGGACCCAATTGAAATCATTATGAGGTACTTTACAGGCATTTAAGAGCCTTTTCCCCGCTACTTTTAAAATTTCCCTGCACGGCCACAAGATTCACACAGCTCAGGAACCATGGCCTAGAAATTCAGTTGGTTGCGCCAGCCGGTAGCGCCTTAGGAGTAGATGTCGGGCGCTAGGCGGCTAGCGGCCGGGCGCAGCGCGATCTGCGCCTCGCCCCAACTTCACTCAAGATTTAGCGGCGGCACAAAGTCTTTGCGCGCGCTCAGCTGCGCGCGCAGATCCTGACGTCATTTCCTCGTGCAATGCCCTTTGTGCGCCCCAAACCGGAAATTCAGTCGCTTCACCCCATTGTGCGCTTGGCGCCCCTAGCGACTGTTACAGTGGAACGGTGCTCATTCGATGCGGGGCGCGGGGGGCGCAAATTAAAGGGCACTCCTCCTGCACTATAAAAGGCTGCCATTTCGCAGCACTCCTTCTTGAGAGACGGATTTTTGCAGAGAGACCAAGGTAGAGAGCTTTCTGCTTTGGCTCATCACTCGGACTGGTACTTGTGGCTTCAGGCCACAGCTTTCCACTTGTCTTTGCCTTCATTGACATCTCATTGTTTGCCAGCATATTATGGGGGCTGCAATGGGTGTAAACGCTGGCTTTCTCAATTACATCCAAAGGGCTCACAGACGCCGTGAGAGAGTGGCAGCCCTGGCTAGATGGAGAGGGGGCAACAGGCGTCGGCAAAGGAGGCCTTACCCACCCAGGGTATACCGCCAGCAGTTCTCCTATCTCAACATGTCTGAAGAGCAGTGTGTTCGGAGGCTGCGATTCCGAAGGGAGGTGGTCACAGAGATCTGCCACCTGCTTGGCGGTGATCTGCAGCCACAGCTGAGGTGCAGGACGTCTCTGTCGGTGGCAGTGAAGGTGACGGTGGCTCTCAACTTCTATGCCACCAGCTCCTTCCAATCCGCTGCTGGGGACATTGCCAACATCTCCCAGTTCGCCGTGCATTGCTGCATCCACCAGGTCACCAATGCCCTTTTCAAAAGGAGACGTCAGTTCATCTCCTTCTCCATGGCCCTTGCCAAGCAGCAATAGCGTGCAATGGGCTTTGCAGCATTCGCGGGCTTCCCCATGGTGCAGGGCGCAATTGACTGCACGCATGTGGCTTTGCGGGCACCTCTGGAGAATGCAGAGGATTACCGCAACCGGAAGGGCTACCATTCGCTGAACGTCCAGCTGGTGTGTGACCACAGGCCGCTCATCCTAGCTGTCAATGCCCGCTTTCCAGGCAGCAGCCACGATGCCTTCATCCTGCGACAGACTTCTGTGGCAGACATGTTCCAGGCCCAGCCTCACCCACGAGGATGGCTTATCGGGGACAAAGGCTATCCTTTGTGTACCTGGCTGATGACCCCGCTCCGTGCGCCCAGCACCCCTGCTGAAGAGGGATACAACGATAGCCATCAAGCGACCAGGAACATCATCGAACAAACAATCGGCGTCCTGAAGCAACGGCTCCGCTGTCTGGATCGTTCCGGTGGAGCCCTACATTATTCGCCGGAGCGAGTCTCCCATTTCATGGTCGTTTGCTGCATGCTGCACAACCTGGCTATCCGCAGGACTCAGCCACTGCCACCAGAGATTGGAGGACCACCTGAGGAGGAGGAGGAGGAGGAGGACCAGCACAGGAGGGAGGCAGAAAGTGCAAGGGCCGCCCGTCGCCGGCTTATTGAACGTTGGTTCTCGGCCCCCTCTCAGGGAATGGCTTGTGCCAATGTCAGCAGATTAATGTAGCCGCTCCACAAGCCCTCAGCCGAGCAGGGCAACCAGGACTTAACCAAAAAACCATGCACAGTGCAATTTAACAACAATAATTTATTGAAAACCTCTGCCCTTCCCACATTACATCCTCATGTGGAGAAGCCCACTCCAAAAACACAAAATTACCAGTCTCGGCCTTACGAAAAGAAAGAAAGACACCAGTCTCGGCCTTACAAAAACACAACTGCACCAGTCTCGGCCTTACAAAAAGAAAGAAAGACACCAGTCTCGGCCTTACAAAAACACAACAGGCATTTGAGCATACCTTCTACTTTTTGCCCTGCAAGGGCGATGCCTTTCGCATCCTTGCCTGGCCCCTGCCCGCCCTGCAGCTCCTCCTCAATGGGAGCCCAGTGGCTGCAGCAAGGCTGGGGGAAGGCTGCTGAGGGGCAGATGGCGTGACGGCAGATGCCCTTGGGGGTCGGCCTGCACCAGCTCTGGCCTTGGAGTGGCCGGCTGCTAACTGCTCCAACTCTGGCTGGGCGGCAGCAGTCTGTCCAGCGGCTCGTGACAGCTGCAATGGCGGAGTGGCAGTGTCGGCTGCAGGAATGGTGCCAACCTGGCAGATCGCAGGTGCTCGCTGGTCGCCTGATACAGTGGCACTCGCACGGGCCAGCACTGCAGCATGTGCAGCAAACAGCTGAAGGACAGACTGCTGGGCTGCTGCTGCGCGGCGGGTGCCGTGGCGATGCCTGGCTGATCCAGCGAGGGTGGCAGCAGTTAGTGCCCGTGTGGCCCTGGTCTGTGTCCGCATGACAACAGCCAGTGAATGGACGGCACGACTGAGCACTTGGCTCGAAGCCGCCTGTGCTGCCGCGAAGTCCTGCAGACTCCTGGCCTGTGCTGCTCCAAATTGCTGCACACTCCTTGACAAAGACTCAATGGAGTCAGGCATCCTTGCCACTGCAGCCATGAGCTCATTGTGCCTGCGCTCAGCCTGGACGGCCATTTCCTCCAGGAGCCGCACCTCCTCTGCGCTCACCGTCGCAGGACTAGAGCCCACACTCACCCTCTGGGGAGAAGTCCGCCGAGCTTCCCCACCCCTCCCGCGTTGCTGCAGGCCGCTGGGCCCCGGAGCTTCACTCTCCTCCGACCCTTCCCCCCGGCTCCCCTCCAGGGAAGACGTGTCCCCTACATCGCCATGGGCTGGCGCGGCTGAGGGTGGCACTGATGGGCCGGCTTCCTCTTCCTCCTCCTCGTCTTCCGAAGGGCTGACAGTGGCAGCTTGAGGGCCCGCCTCCTCACCTGACGATTCACCATCTGAAAGCAGGAAGGCACAAGAGTAGCTTTAGAGTGAGGACAGGGCGGCAGCGAGGGAGGCATGAGTGCTGCCATTCACCGCATTGGTCGGACAGTGGCAAAGGATGCTGATCTCATGTGCAAGTGGAACGAGAGAGGTCCAAAAGGTGATGCCCTTACCATTGGTGCCCAGAACAGGGTCGGCATCTCCACTGGCGACGGGGCCAATCAGCCGGCCTGCCATAATGCGCTCCACACACTGGTCGAGGTCGGAGAGCTCTTTGAGGTCAGGACGGCCTCCCCCGGTCTCAGTTCGGTTGCGCCGGTTGTGCACCACCTTGGCCTGCAAGAGAAAGGACGGCCTCTAAGTACAGTGTGAAGCCCTGATCTTGTCTGCACTGCCTCCCATGGTCGAATAGCTTGTACAGTGTGTAGCCCTGATCTTGTCTGCAATGCCTCCCATGGTCGAATAGCTTGTACAGTGTGTAGCCTTGATCTTGTCTGCAATGCCTCCCATGGTCGAATAGCTTGTACAGTGTGTAAAGTGCTGAATGTGCAAGTGATTTTCATGCCAGTCCCATAGCTGCTGGATGAGAGCTGGCCATTAGGGCTTTCAGGTCCCTTTGCCCATAAAGTGAGGTGCACATGCAAGGATGAGGAGGACACTGGAAAGGGTACTCACCCTGACAACCCGAGTGAGGTCGTTGAACTTCTTCTGGCATTGCACAGGAGTCCTGGCAACCACGCTGTTGGAAGACACCCTGTTGGAGACCTCCCTCCAGGCTTTCCGGTAGGCGCTGGGCAGCGGCCTCTTGCCACCTTCTGGGAACAGAACATGGCGCCTGCGCTCCACTCCGCCAACCAGCAGCCTCAGGTCACCGTCGCTGAAGCGCTGCGCTCTCTCCCTGGCCTTCTCCATAGCCCTGGGCGTTGTGCAGGTGAAGCTGAAGTGGTCAGGCCTAGGTTGATGGCTGCAGTGTGCAGGGCGTGGCAGGCAAACAAATCCACCCTCCCCCTTTAAGAGCTGACCGGCGCCAGAGTGTCTGTCGTCAATCAAGAACTCGCCGCACCGGCGCTGCGCCCGGCCTCGGGGGTATCGCTCAGCACCGCCGGCATAGCGCCTAAAGATAGTCGTGCATCGCCTGTTTTAGTGCAGCAGCAACCTCTTGGGGCGATGCGACTGAATATCGGCGAAGGGGGCGCGACTTTGCGCCGGACGCAAACTTTAGTGGCAGCCCGACTTTACCGCCCCAAAAGTGGCTATACTGAATTTCTAGGCCCATGTCTGTCAACCTGAGGCATGGGCTCCATGGCCATTGCTCCAGCTGATTATTTGACAGCATGAAAAACAAACCAAAATAAAAACATGTTGATTACATCAGCCAACAGATTGATGGAGATTCTGTTCTACTTGAAAAACTACTGGTAAATGTTAACTTTTCACTGGCCATTCTTGGCTGTTGTCTTTCAACTCAACAGTAATTGCAGTGAATTGATCTGCACTATAAAAAATGACATATATCATGTAAATCAATTTTTGTATTGTTTCTGGTCAGGTTTTTCTCACAGTGTGCTGTGATTGTCCAGTTTCTCATTAAATCAAGTCATCAACCATAACAATTTCATTCTCCTCCCTCATTCCACTGGTTCAATTTGCTTTTAGTCCCTGAATATGACTAATTTAATTTTTCAGTCTGAGACTTTAGGGTGAATTTCTGTGGAGGTTCTCTCACTTGTCCATTGTTAACTTCAACGGAAGAGCTGCAGAAATCCCAGAAACACATTGTAAGCACCACTTACACTGTTTGTCAGGGATTCCGCAGCTCTTCCACTGAACTTGTATAAGATTGTAAATCCACCCCTTTGCAATTACATTTAAAATCTGCTTAATTTTATAAATTACCTATACACGCACATCTTTTATTTGTACCAGTTACTGATACGAAAGTTTATAGATTTGTGACTAAAGCACCAATAACTTCCCAGTTCTCTAATTATGTTCTTGATTGTATTTGCAGATGGAGTCATATTAATTCATGACAATTTTATTTAAATATTTCTTTGTTGCTCATATATAACTTTTATTATATTGTTGTAGAGTAAAGATTCAGCAACCACTATGTTAGATTAATCTTAAAAAGTGATGTGGCCAGGGTCCGTTTAAGGATCCTGGCTGAAAATGTGTTAATGAATGACGTCACCAGACCCGCTCCATCTGATTGGGCCGGGTAACACGCTGGGCGGGCTTAATAGGCCCCATTATGGTAAGTTAATTTTCTAGAGCGGGATGGAGCCAGCAGCGGGGTCGGGACCCACCACGGACACCAGCCGCACGGGACTCACCCAGGTAAGAAAAATCCAGCCCTTAGTGTCTTTAGGATAAATATTCAACAGATGGGTAATATGAGCAAATTACAGTAACGCTGAGCAGTTGGCAGCAGTGTGAAGTGTTTCAGAATTAACTTTTTCGCGGCTAGGTTGTCATCTTTTGAACTAAATGTTGTCAAGAGCAGCTGTTTTGCACGTATCTGTTTTTAACAGCTGTTCCCAGTGGCGGGGCCATCAAGGAGTGTGATCTCAGTGCCGTGGATGGCGCCTATCAGGTCGTTGATTTAAATTCCATAATAAATCAAGCAATAACCCTAGCAGCACGTTCTTAAACTGAAGGAAAAGGACATTTTGCTGTTTAGTTGAATTAACTGGCATTTTAAAAATAGAGAATAATAGATACTGGTAGCCATTGTTAGGAAGTCATCTTTCAAAGGGGCTCAGATTATATACATAAGAACATAAGACGTAGGAGCAGGAGTAGGCCATTCAGCCCCTCAAGCCTGCTCCGCCATTCAATAAGATCATGGCTGATCTGATCTTGGCCTCAACTCCACTTCCCTGCCCACTCCCCGTAACCCTTGACTCCCTCACCTTTCAAAAAGCTGTCTATCTCCACCTTAAATATATTCAATAAAAATGTAGTCAGCTGCATAAATAAAACACAAGTGGTTCATAACTGTCATTTTTATCTGAGATTTAAAAAAATGAATTTAGCATTTCAAAATCACTTCAGAGCATATTTTACTTTTTTTAGACACTGCAAGTAACCAGTATAGACAAAGTGGTTCAAGTAGATATATAGAGAAAGAGATGTTTGCGCTATACATTTTATGAGGTTGTTTTATTCAGATTGAGATCTATTTTTGCCAACTGTATTACTCAGTGTGGCAGGCTGATGATTAGTTAGGAACATAGGAACAGGCGGAGGCCATTTGGCCCCTCGAGCCTGTTCCGCCATTCAATGAGATCATGGCTGATTTGCGACCTAACTCCATATACCCACCTTTGCCCCCTATCCTTAATACCTTTGGTTAACAGAAATCTATAAATCTCAGATTTAGAATTAACAATTTATCCAGCATCAATTGCCGTTTGCGGAAGAGAGTTCCAAACTTCTATGTGAAGAAGTGTCTCCTAATTTCACTCCTGAAAGGTCTGGCTCTAATTTTTAGACTATGCCCCCTAGTCCTAGAATCCCCAACCAGCAGAAATAGTTTCTCTCTCTCTACCCTATCAGTTCCCCTTAATATCTTGAAAATTTTGATCAATACAGCACCAGTTTATGTAATCTCTGATATTTGATGATGTCTAAACTGAAGGATGAATGATAATGGCCCAGAAATTGGTGTCGGGGGCTTCCCGCGGGTGCAAGCCCCCGACTTACACTTACCTAGCGCGCCGACAGTTGAGGCCTGGGCCTGCGTGGATTTCCTCTCTGTGGCCCGGTCCAGCTCCCGGCGCGCTGTGCTTGCGTGATCCAGCGGCGTAGTTAGTGCGATGCGTCGGCTGGGATCACGTGAGCCATGGGCAACCAATCGGAGGAGGGAAAGGTCCATTCATGAGTTTGACAGAAAGAACTGTCAAACTCATGAAAACTCTGGGCGCCCAAAACAGTACTTAACCTTAAAATAAATTTGAAAAAAATCACACGATTTAAATCAACTATAAATAACATTAAATAACTATTTTAAACAATAATTTAAATTTTTTTGAAAAAAATAATTTTATAAAAAATCTGGGCTAAAAATACACTTACCTTACTGTAAAGTATTTAAAAATAATAAACCTGTGGAAAAAATGTTCTAATTTTAGTGAATTGACCACTTACCTTTTAAAATGAAGTCCTTACGTCTGTTTTTTTTAATGTGTAAAATGTAGAGGCCTTCACACACGGGCAAACCTGTAAAAAAAGAGGAAGTTCAACACGCACGCGCAGACTCCTGCGCGCACGCGTTCGACCTCTGAACCCCTTGGTTCAGAGGATCGGAAATGCCGGTTTCCCGCGCATGCGTAGTGCATGCAAGAAACCGGCACTTCCATCGGGTCCACGCGTGAGTACTCCGTCCGTACTCACGCGTTGGGACCCGAATTTCTGGGCCATGATATAATGTACAGTTTTAAACCCTTCCAACATTTTGCAACATGGTTAGAAAATTCCTCCACAAGTCTCCAGTGAGTTTAGACGAGAGATTTGGGGACAAGGCAACCGGAATATATTGGCCCAGATTTTGCTGAAAAATTGACGGTGTTTGAATGACACCCGCCGTTATTAATGTGCAAATCGGCCAGCAACTTGTAGCGAGGAAGAGCTACCCCGTGAATTGCAAATCGCCACAACTTGCTGGCGCTTTGCGCCACTCTGCTGTTAACTTCGTAAAAATGCTGTCTCGCACTTGACCTCCCCGTGATTTTTCAGGAATTTTTTGTATTTGTACATTAATTGCCCATGAAACTCGCCGCAGAAAGTTAATTCTAGTAATTAACAATGTAAGTACCCTTTTAATGACGTGATAATTGTTACTGACTGCCAATCAAACTCTCTTGGCCAGAACATAAACAAGTATAAGTCTGGAATCTCATTCCTTCGGGTTGTGAATTGCTATTGGAGATTTAAAAAAAGTCAAACTTTAATTTTTTAATTTATTTTTCTTACTTTTTGTTTCAGCCTCTTTTTTCTTTCTCTTAATCACTCTTTCTTTCCCTCTCTTTATTTCTCTTTCTGCACCTGATTTGTATCTAATTTGCTCTATTTCCTTCTCCGTGATTGCTCTGTTTATTTCTCAATCCTTTAATCTCATTGGTTAAGGAGCTACACAGTTTGTCCCGTCATTCATCCAGGTCCCAGATGCCTTGTGGTCCTCATTGCGCCGTGATGAGCTCGCACTTCCAGCAATTTGGTTGGCAAAAAAAGTTAAAACCTAAATGTGCATGAATAAGTCTAACTAACGAGCTCCGCCGCGAGATGCCCCCACTCCAGCAATATCCCGGCCTTGCTCTTCATAGGGGAATAGAAAATTCTAAACATGATTGAGTGAGATACAGCTTTTAGAGATCGCATTAGAGGAAAGTCATTAAATAATACATTTCTTCAGCTGGTTTTGTCTTAATACGCTCCTTCCTCTGCTGAAGATATTAGTTCTTTCCTGGGATACGGCTTCACAGGCATCAGACAACTTCTAATGTCTTACCTAAGTGGCCATTCTTCCTGTGTGAGCCTAAACAATAGGGCCAATTTCCCCAATGTTTGCTCCCACTGGGCAAGGCTCCTCATTTATAAAATCACCCTATGAGTATTTGCAAGCTTTGCAGCTGCCAAAAGCATTCTGGTTGAGACCAGTTCAGCCTTCTGCAGATGTTAATACAAACGCACTTTTCAGCAAGAGTCACTGGATAGAGATCAGAAGCAAGGACCCGAGCTAATTATATTTTCGTTCCCTCGGCCGAGGCTGATCTGAGGCAAAAAAATTTCCCTAACTGAGATTCGCGAAGTCAGAGCAGGCCGTGATCTTTCAGTTTAATGCATGCTTTAACTCCATCACTTGACATTAATTTTGAGATGTCTTTACCCTGCAGTTTGTAAAGGGCCAACACTAATTTACAGAGCCGGAAGCCAAAGGCCAAAGAATAAAGAGAATTATCATCTGATAGTCAATTTCAGAAATCCACACCTTCTTCCACTCCTGCTAGTGCTCTTGAGTTACAGGTCTTCCATATTTTTGAAGGACCTGCTATAATTTACAGTCGTCAGCTAGATACCTTCTATTTATTCCACTTGTACAAACACTATTTTCACAGTTGATGCCTGATAACATGACGATTCACTGCATTGAAAGCCAACAGGAATAGTTAGAAAAAGGTACAGCTTTTTTTATTTGTTCATGGGATGTGGGCATCGCTGGCAAGGCCAGCATTTATTGTCCATCCCTAATCACGCTTGAGAAGGTGGTGGTGAGCCGCCTTTTTGAACCGCTGCAGTCCGTGCGGAGAAGGTAATCCCACAGTGTCGTTAGGGAGGGAGTTCCAGGATTTTGACCCAGCGACGATGAAGGAACGGCGATATATTTCCAAGTCAGGATGGTGTGTGACTTGGATGGGAACATGGAGGTGGTGGTGTTCCCGTGCGCCTGCTGCCCTTGGTGGTAGGGGTCACCAGTTTGGGAGGTGCTGCCGAAGAAGCCTTGGCGAGTTGCTGCAGTGCATCTTGTAGATGGTACACACTGCAGACATGACAAGAATATATATAAACAAGGCGAAAATATATTTATAAACTCAGGGATATACCTGTTTATACACTGTATGAATGGAACCGCGTTTATGTGTTCAACCATAAATGTATTTTGATGCTTTGGCAACATAAGATGTACCTTATCATGCCAATAAAGCGATTTGTATTGTATTGTATTATTGTATTGTATGCCGGTGGTGGTGGGAGTGAATGTTTAAGGTGATGGATGGGGTGCCAATCAAGTGGGCTTCTTTGTCCTGGATGGTGTAGAGCTTCTTGAGTGTTGTTGGAGCTGCACTCATCCAGGCAAGTGGAGAGTATTCCATCACACTTCCACACACATTCTGCCCAGTAACAGATCAACACATTTGCAAAACTAGTCAGCTTTCCTTAAGTCCCAGTATTGTTTTCTTAATGACTGTTCCAATGAAGAGTTGAGGGGGCTATCTTCTAAAGGATGATTATTTTTATGTCAACAATAACAACAGCAACAACAACTTGTATTTATATAGGGCCTTTAGCATAGTAAAACGTCCCAAGGTGTTTCACAGGAGTATTATGAGAAAAAAAATTGACACCGAGCCACATAAGGAGAAATTAGGGCAGGTGACCAAAAGCTTGGTCAAAGAGGTAGATTTTAAGGAGCGTCATAAAGGAGGAAAGAGAGGTAGAGAGGCGGAGAGGTTTAGGCTGGGGATTCCAGAGCTTAAGGCCTAGGCAGCTGAAGGCACGGCCACCAATGGTTGAGCGATTAAAATCAGATTTGCTCAAGAGGGCAGAATTTGTCTATATAGCATTAGTATCAAGTAATATTTTCTGATCTCAGCTCATCTGCTGCTGAAACCCTCATCCATGCCTTTGTTACCTCTAGACTTGACTATTCCAATGCGTTCCTGGCTTTCCACCCACATTCTACCCTACATAAACTTGAGGACATCCCAAACTCGGCTGCCTGTGTCCTAACTCGCACCAAGTCCCATTCACCCATTACCCCTGTGCTTGCTGACCTACATTGGCTTCCAGCAACACCTCGATTTCAAAATTCTCAACCTTGTTTTCAAGTCCCTCCATGGCCTCGCCCCTCCCTATCTCTGTAATCTCCTACAACCCCATAACCCCCCAAGATATCAGCGCTCCTCTAATTCTGCCCTCTTGAGGATCCTTGATTATAACCACTCAACCATCGGTGGCCGCGCCTTCAGCTGCCTGGGACCAAAGCACTGGAACTCCCTCCCTAAACCTCTCCGCCTCTCTACCTCTCTCTCTTTATAAACACTCCTTCAAACCTACCTCTTTGACCAAGCTTTTGGTCACCTGTTCTAATTTCTTATGTGGCTCACCATCAATTTTTTCGTCTTATAACACTCCTGTGAAGAGCCTTGGGATGTTTTGCTATGTTAAAGGTGCTACATAAATGCAAGTTGTTGTTGTTGATCTTTTAATGCCGTGTTCAATAATGTCTTTTAGCGGATGAAAAACACCAATTCATCCAGTCAACTATTATGAAGTCAGTCCAAGCTGATTAAGTTGCTCCATTGTGATGTGTTCATAATGGCAACAGAGGGTAGTGACAATCTCACAAAACAACACTTCAGCAAAGCTCTCTTGCTGATATTGCCTCTGTTCACTGCAACATTTTTTCATTGTCCTTTGTTTGTGACATATCTCAGCCTATCAATTACAAGCGTGCCACCAACAATAGATGTCTCCATTTTTCAAGAAATTATAAATACATAAACACAACTGGAGTAATTTTGACTTTGGCCAATAGTGTAAATCATGTAGTGTCAAATCAGCTGCCCATTATACATCGCTCCCGATTTTAATTTCCATTGAAATCAATCAAGAGAGATGTGTAACGGCAGCTGAATCAATATCGTCCGTATTACACTATCGGCCAAAGTCAAAATTACTCTTGCTGTGATCCTATGGCAATACTTATCCCTCAATCAAAATCACTAAAAAACATTATCTGGTCATTATCACATTGCTGTTTGTGGGAGCTTGCTGTGCACAAATCGGCTGCTGCATTTCCTACATTACAACAGTGACTACACTTCAAAAAGTACTTCGTTGGCTGTAAAGCGCTTTGGGACGTCTGGTGATCATGAAAGGCGCGATAGAAATGCAAGTCTTTCTTTCTTTCAAAATTACCCCCAACCAGTGCGTAGACGTAAGTGCAAAATAACTTATTTACCAAAAGTTGTCTACAGTATGTGTTGTTGTGTATGTACGTGATTTACCCATGTGTCAGCTTTGGACTTGTTATTATGTGGCAATTTATGCCTCATTAATCCCCCTGTGATTCCCGTGCGGTATCAGGACCACTGCAAGATAACAGTCACATTCAAAGTAGGATATGCGATTCTGGTAATGAATACAGAAGCAGAGCATTCTCGCAGATAGTACTTACTTTCTGTGCATTTGAGAACCAACATCCTGGGCAGGATTTTCATTGGGCCGTGGAGTCGGGATTGGAGGCGTGGGGGGGTTTAAAATCCCAAAACCGGGGGTCCCAGCCCAATCCAGCCCCCAACCCGCCTCCATGCCAGTTTCAAAGGAGGCGGGGACCTGCCCCGCACTGGAACCCTCCTCCCCGAGGCGGGAAGGGGATTAGTGCCAATTAATTGCCTGTTAACAGGTAGTTAACACGGCAGTTTTTAGCCTAATCCCTATTTTTAATGCTGAAGTGTGGGATTCCCGACGGCTCCAAACCACGCCAAGTTAGAGGAGGCGGACCGTTGGGATGAAGGGCTTAGAGGGGTCGAGAAGTCCGGTGTTCAGGTGAGTGATGGGTGCATGAGTGCAGAGGTAATTGTGTTTGGTGTGTGTAAAGTGTTTAAAGGAGTTTTACATACCTTTGCTTACCTTTACAGCCTTCCTTCCTTCAGATCTCGGGAGTCCCTCATCTCACCGGCACAGAAAGCAGAATGGCTGCGAGCTGTCAAAAATTGCAGCATTCAGCTTTCTGTTCCGGGGAGATCTCTAAATCATCCTGAGAGGAAGGAATTAACTTAGAATACTGATTGTCAGTGTTTGACAGCTTCAAACAGCTGTGAAACGCTGATATTTCATCTGTCAAAAGGTCTTGACAGATGAAATATCAATCTGTGATGTCACCTGTTGCTGGGTGGCCCTTAATTGGCCTGCTGAGCCCGCTGGGCAGGCTCAACAAGACCAATCAAATCTAAATCGTGTGGGTTGGCTAGAACCCCGAAGGTTGTAGCCCCGCCTCCTACCCGACTCCTCAATGAAAATCCAGCCCAGGGTCTCGCGTACAGATGACTGTGTACAGTACGGCTTTGCTGTAGCTAAATGCTGTCATTATTCTCGGTGGCCCTTGATTGAATATTGCTCACCTCTATCAAGCTTTCTCTTATTAATGACTGTAATCCCTCTCCAATCTCTTTAAACCTGACCCTCAAGCTGGTTGGAGAGTTGATCCAGTGTTCGATCCAGTCATGGTCAGATTGAGTCACTCAAGATTCTAATCTAGTCACCCTGTTGGATGATAATCCTTGCAAGCCAATCAATTGTCCAGCACAGTCTCAAGAGATTGACCCTTAGTGGTGTTCAACCTCTGATCCCTGACACTGCACTGTGCCATATGATATCCTGAATTTTTATTGAGTAATCTGCGCAACCACATCCTCTTCCAGAGGTGAATCAGGTCTATGATACCTAAAGCCACACACATGCCTTTCAAATTCTTGTTTTTCCATCGGAATTGTTACACTGTCTGTATAAGATTATTGCCATTGCCTTATTTATGTGTAAATGCAGTCACCGCAACTTTTCTGCTGATGCCTGCCATGGTAGTGGAGGTGATGGGTGTTATAAATCTCATCATCATAAAGAAACTACTCATGAAATAACGCTGGACGGCCAGCTGGTGGCGCCGTCCAAGGAGTATAAATACTCGGGCGTGGGCCCAGCTTGACCAGGGACATTTTGTAAGACAGGAACTAGTGAAGTACAACTAGACCTCCATATTCTGAAAGAAGTTGATTAAAGCCTTGCTTTATACTCAAACCAAGTGCGTAGCGAGTTTTATTATGTCAATGGGTGTGGTGAGTTGTCTTATTTGTCCATGGACTTCAGATGATCCAGCTTCATCTGCGAGAACAGAAGGTGACTATCAGATGAATGCGTGGCTAAAGGGATGGTGCAGGGGGGAGGGCTTTAGTTTCCTGGATCACTGGGTCTGCTTCTGGGAAAGGTGGGACTTGTACAAGTCGAACGGTTTACACCTGAACCAGAGGGGAACCAATATCCTTGCGGGGAGGTTTGCTAGCACTGCTGGGGGGGGTTTAAACTAACTTGGCAGGGGGATGGGGTACAGAGTGGAGCTATAGTAGGGGGTGATTTACAGCCAAATACAGAGGAAAAAACAAGTCAGCTGGGAAGGCAGAGTAAATATGTGAAGGCAAAAGGGAATATGGCAGGGCTGGAAGGCATTTATTTTAATGCAAGGAGTCTTGCAAATAAGGTGGATGAACTGAAGTTGTTGTTGAACACATGGGAGTACGATATTGTTGCTATCACGGAGACATGGTTGAGGGAGGGTCAGGACTGGCAGCTCAATATTCCGGGGTATAGAATCTTCAGGCGAGACAGAGGGGGGTGTAAAAGGGGAGGGGGTGTTGCAATATTAATTAAGGAGTCAATTACTGCTGTAAGGAGGGATGATATATTAGCGGGTTCCTCTAATGAGGCCATATGGGTAGAACTTAAAAATAAAAAGGGGGCAAGCACTTTGTTGGGAGTGTACTATAGGCCCCCAAACAGTCAGGGGGAGATAGAGGAACAGATATGTAGGCAAATCTCAGAGAAGTGCGAAAATAATAGGGTAATAATAGTGGGGGATTTCAACTTCCCCAATATAAATTGGGATAGTCAGAGTGTGAAAGGCTTAGAGGGTGCAGAATTCTTAAAGTGCATCCAGGAGAGCTTTTTGAGCCAACATGTAGAAAGTCCTACAAGAGAGGGGGTGGTACTGGACCTAATTCTGGGGAATGTAGCCGGGCAAGTGGTGGAAGTATCAGTAGGAGAGCATTTTGGCGACAGTGACCATAATTCGGTGAGATTTAAGGTGGTCATGGAAAAAGACAAAGACGGCCCGGAAATAAGGGTTCTAAATTGGGGGAAGGCCAATTTTAATATGATAAGGCAGGATCTGGCCAAAGTGGACTGGAAGCAGCTACTTATAGGAAAATCCACATCAAAACAGTGGGAGACTTTCAGAAGGGAAATAGAGAGAGTACAACGCCAATATGTTCCTGTAAAGGTCAAGGGTGGGACCAACAAGCAAAGGGAACCTTGGATGACAAGGGATATACAAAAATGCATTAGAAATAAAAGGGGGGCTTTTGGCAGTTACAAAAGACTAAAGATGGAAGAAGCCCTAGAGGAGTATAAAAAGTGCAGGGGCATACTTAAAAAAGAAATTAGGAGGGCGAGGAGGGGCCATGAAATAACACTGGCGAGCAAAATAAAGGAAAATCCTAAGATGTTTTATAAGTATATTAAGGGCAAGAGGATAACCAGGGAAAGGGTAGGGCCCATTAGGGACCAAAGTGGCAATCTGTGTGTAGAGCCAGAGGATGTAGGCGGGGTTTTAAATGAATTTTTTGCATCTGTGTTCACTATGGAGAAAGACGATGCAGACATAGAAATCGGGCAAGGGGACTGTGACATACTTGAACGTATTAGCATCGAGAGGGAGGAGGTGCTAGCGGTTTTAGCAGGCCAAAAAGTG
Source organism: Somniosus microcephalus (assembly GCF_052327205.1). NCBI lineage: Eukaryota > Metazoa > Chordata > Chondrichthyes > Squaliformes > Somniosidae > Somniosus > Somniosus microcephalus. The sequence continues at coordinate 307,515,881 of NC_140991.1, forward strand.
GATAAATCCCCAGGCCCGGACGAGATGTATCCCAGGCTGCTGTGGGAGGCAAAGGAGGAGATTGCAGGGGCTCTGACACAAATTTTCAGAACCTCTCTGGCCACAGGGGATGTACCAGAGGACTGGAGAACAGCTAATGTAGTACCATTATACAAGAAGGGTAGCAGGGATAAACCAGGGAATTACAGGCCAGTGAGCCTAACATCTGTGGTAGGGAAATTATTGGAAAAAATTCTGAGGGACAAAATTAGTCTCCACTTGGAGAGGCAAGGATTAATCGGGGATAGTCAGCATGGCTTTGTCAAGGGTAAATCATGTCTGACAAATCTGATTGAATTTTTCGAGGGGGTGACTAGGGGGGTGGATGAGGGAAATGCTGTGGATGTGGTTTACATGGACTTCAGTAAAGCTTTTGACAAAGTCCCGCATAGGAGACTGGTCAAGAAGGTAAGAGCCCATGGGATCCAGGGTGCCTTGGCGCGTTGGATCCTAAACTGGCTGAGTGGCAGGAGGCAGAGGGTGATGGTCGAAGGTTGCTTTTGTGACTGGAAGCCTGTGTCCAGTGGGGTACCTCAGGGATCGGTGCTGGGTCCCTTGTTGTTTGTGATCTACATAAATGATTTGGATGAGAATGTAAAAGGTATGATCAGTAAGTTCGCAGATGACACGAAAATTGGTGGGGTGGTAAATTGCGAGGAGGAAAGCCTCAGGCTACAGGACGATATAAACGGGTTGGTCAGATGGGCGGAAAAGTGGCAAATGGAATTTAACCCTGAAAAGTGCGAGGTGATGCATTTTGGACGGACAAATAAGGCAAGGGAATACACAATGAGTGGTAGGACCCTAGGAAGTACAGAGGGTCAGAGGGACCTTGGTGTACATGTACATAGATCCCTGAAGGCAGCGGAACAGGTAGATAAGGTGGTTAAAAAGGCATATGGGATACTTGCCTTCATTAGCCGTGGCATAGAATATAAGAGCAGGGAGGTTATGATGGAGCTGTACAAAACGCTGGTGAGGCCACAGCTGGAGTACAGTGTGCAGTTCTGGTCGCCTCACTATAGGAAGGATGTGATTGCTCTGGAGAGGGTGCAGAGAAGATTCACCAGGATGTTACCTGGGATGGAGCGCCTCAGCTATGAAGAAAGACTAAACAGGCTGGGGTTGTTTTCCTTGGAGCAAAGAAGGCTGAGGGGGGACCTGATTGAGGTGTACAAAATGATGAGGGGCATAGATAGGGTAGACAAAGAGGAACTTTTCCCCTTAGTAGGGGGGTCAATAACAAGGGGGCATAGATTCAGGGTAAGGGGCAGGAGATTTAGAGGGGATTTGAGGAGGAACTTTTTCACCCAGAGGGTGGTTGGAATGTGGAACTCAATGCCTAAAAGGGTGGTAGAGGCAGGAACCCTCACAACATTCAAGAAGCATTTGGATGAGCACTTGAAATGCCATTGCATACAAGGCTATGGACCAAATGCTGGAAAATGGGATTAGACTGGACAGGGATGGATGGGCGGCGCAGACACGATGGGCCGAAGGGCCTCTTTCTGTGCTGTAAAACTCTATGGCCTAGAAATTCAGTTCTGACGCTATTGCGGCGCTAAAGTCGGGCGCTCGTCAAATTTAGCGCCCGCCGGAAAGTGCAGGCGAGCTCGCCGAAATTCAGTAGATTTGGCCAACTTTTTGGCCGAGCGCTGCACAAGGCGTTGGAACCCTGTGTTCAGGCGCTAATCCGGCGATGCAGCCTAATAACGCCGATTCCGGGCGCAGCGCAGGTGCGATCATGTGGTGAGTGTCAGCAGACACCCTGACGCCGGCCAGCTCTTAAAGGGGGAAGGGTCAACTTTGACTGCAGCCACGCCCTGCATGCTGTAGCCCTGCAACTAGGCCTCAGGAGTGGTTGTGTGGCATATCAACGCCTGGAGGACATGGAGAGGGCCCGTGAAAGAGCCGAACGCTTCTCTGAGCATGCGCTGGGTGTGCTCCTTCATGGGGTGTGCAAAAGAAGGCGGGTCGTTTGCCCGGCTAGTGGCAGGAAGGCTCCCAGGAGCCAGTTCAGGGAGGCCTGGACCAAAATTGCCCGGAGGGTCTCCTCCAGCTCAGATGTTCCCAGGAGTGCGGACCAGTGCCGCAAGAAATACAACGACCTATGTCGGCTGGTCAAGGTGAGTACCCTTTCCAATGTCCCCCTCATCCTTGCATGTGCACCTCCCATTAGGGCCAAAGGGACATCCAAGGTCTAATGGCCAGCCCTGCTGCCGCTGCAATGGCACTTGCATGTTAATCAAGAGCTCTTTCTGCACTTACCACACTGTGCAAGCTATTCCACCATGGGAGGCCTCACACAGAGCTACAGGGCACCACACTGTGCAAGCTATTCCACCATGGCAGGCCTCACACACAGCTACAGGGCACCACACTGTACTTAGACGCCCTCCTTTCTCTTGCAGGCCAAGCTGGCGAGGAACGCCAGGAGCCTCCGTGTCACTGGTGGAGGCCCTCACGAGTTCCAGGAGCTGACGCCTCTGGAAGAGAGGGTGGCCCGACTGCTGCGGCACCCGGTGATTGGGCCTGTGGCGATCGGCGACACCGACCCTATACTGGAGCCCACTGGTAAGGACAGGACCGGCTGCACCTCTATCCTTGCCCTCGCGCATCAGATCTACATCCTTCCCCAGTGGCCGATAAATGCGCATAATGCACCAGTGCGGCCTCCCTCGCTGTCGGCCTGTCCTCACTCTAAAGCTACACTTGTGCCTTCCTGCTTTCAGCTGGTGAGGAGGAGGTGCTCCCTGAAGCCCACACAGCCAGGCCCTCGGAGGAGGAGGACGTGGAGGAGCAGCAGGAAGGCGCCACCTCAGGGGAATCCTCCTCCGCTCCAGGACATGCCAATGAAGGGGATACGTCTGGCGTGCCGGAGAACCAGGGGGAGGCGGGGGAGGGGAGCCCCGAACCTGGTCCCAGTGGCATGGACGCCCGCGGCAAGGCTCCGGCGGCACGCGACCCTTCTGCCCAGAGGGGGGAGGCGGTGGAGGGGAGGGCAGAACCTGGTGTCAGTGGCGTGGCCGCACGCGGCAGCGCTCCGGCGGCACGCCAGCCTTCTGGCCAGAGGGTGGAGGCGCCCTCCAGTCCGGACTCGGACGTCGCCCAGGAGGTGCGCCTCCTGGAGGAGATGTCGGCGGCGTCGGAGCGCCGCCACGTGGAAATCATGGAGGTGCTGGCACAGATGCCTCAGGCCATCGAAAGCCTCTCTCAAAGTGTGGTGGCTTTCGGCCAAGCCCAGGCCAGGGGCCTCGAGGTTTTCGCTGCAGCGCACGCCAGGGGGGTGGAGCTCCTTGTGGCAGCGCATGAGAGGGGGGTCGAGCAACTCGAGGCAGCGCAGCACGCCAGTCGCCAGCTGAGAGGTGCTGTCCAGACAATGGGACTGCAGATGCGGGGACATGCCGGCGCAGTTGGGGCACTGACTTCTGTGACCCTCGCACTGGCGGGGAGGCGTCGCCAGGCCAGGCGCCGCCCTGCTGCCGCACACCGGTCTGGCCACCCACAGTTTGGCGCGCTTGCTCCCCGGCCAGGCCGCCCGAGTGCACGTGTGTCTGGCGACCAGCGCGCGCCTGGCATCACCCACCTTGTACCCATTGGTGCAGGCGAGCCTGCCACTCCCCCAGCCACGGTGCAAGGAGCTCCTGCAGCCACTGAAGAGGGCCACCCACCGCTGCAGCAGCCACCAGCCGGCCCCTCCCGGGCCCGCCCTCGTGTAGGCCGACCCCCAAGGGCATCTGGCGAGACGCCTTGTCGCCCTGAGGATCCTTCCCCCAGCCTCGGCACAGCCTCACGGCCCAGCTTGAGGCGCAGCAGCAGGACGGGCCGGGGCAAAAGACGCCTGTCCACACACTCGCCCTCTCGCCACACCCAATAGAGTGTGTTCACCGAGGGTTTGGGTGATGCGGGGGCTTCTGTTCTGGGGGGCATTATGTGTTTTTGTTTTATGGGGGTCTTTGTGTTGTTGGGGGGGCTTGTTTTTGTTAGGCCAGTGACGAGGCCATTTGGATGCTGATGTTATGTTAGTCCTCCCCAGGTTTTGGGAGTGACAGAAGTTTGTGACTGTTTTTTGGGGGTCTTCTCTGTTTTGCTCTTCCATGTGGGAAGGGCCCTGAGGTTTTCAAATAAAGATGTTTATTTATTCACCATGTGCAGGTGTCATGTTTCAAGTGGTTGTTGGGTTAACCGGCTGAGGGCTTGCGAAGCGGCTGCGTTCAGTGGGCCAGGCCATTCCCTGACAGGGGGCCTAGAAGTGTCGAGCAATAAGCCCCCGGCGGACGGCCCTTGGACCTTGTCGCTCCCTCCTGGCCTGGTGCTGCTCCTCCTCAGGGTCCTCCTGCTCGTCCTCCTGAGGTGGTGGCCCAATGTCAGGTGGCAGTGCCTGAGTCCTGCGGATAGCCAGGTTGTGGAGCATGCAGCAGACCGCGACGAACTGGGAGACTCTATCCGGCGAATACTGAAGAGACCCGCCCGAACGATCCAGGCAACGGAACCGTTGCTTGAGGACGCCTATCGTTTGCTCTATTAGGTTCCTTGTGGCTTGATGGCTTTCGTTGTATGCCAGCTCCGCTGGGGTCCTGGGCGCGCGGAGCGGGTTCATGAGCCATGTGCACAAAGGATGCCCTTGTCCCCGAGAAGCCATCCCCTTGGTTGAGGCTGTGCCTGGAACATGTCAGCCACAGTAGTCTGTCGCAGGATAAAGGCATCGTGGATGCTTCCTGGGAAGCGGGCATTGACAGCTAGGATGCGCTGCCTGTGGTCACACACCAGCTGCACATTTAGGGAATGGTAGCCCTTCCGGTTGCGGTCTTGCTCGGCATTGCGGATAGGTGGCCGCATAGCCACATGCGTGCAGTCAATGGCGCCCTGCACCATGGGGAAGGCCGCGATCCTGGCAAATCCGAATGCACGCTGCTCCTGCTTGTGTTGGGTCATGGGGAAGGAGATGAATTGGTGGCTCCTCGCGAAAAGTGCTTCGGTGACCTGTCGGATGCAGCGATGCGCGGCGAACTGGGAGATGGTCGCGATGTCCCCAGCAGCGGCTTGGAAGGAGCCGCTTGCATAAAAGCTGAGAGCCACCGTGACCTTCACTTCCACCGAGAGAGACGCCCTGGACATGAGCTGTGGCTGCAAATCTGCATGAAGCCGCTGGCAGATCTCTTCAACCACCTCCCTTCTGAAGCGCAGACTCTTAACACAATGCGCCGCAGTCATGGTGAGATATGAGACCTGCTCCCGGTATTGCCTGACTGGGTAAGGCCTACGTTGGCGACGCCTAATGGCCCCTCTGCGTCTAGCCATGCCTGGGCCTGTCTCAAAGCGTATGCCAGCCCTTCGCACAAAATGTCGCAACTGAGGGTTGGCCCCCCATGCAGCCCCCATTACAAAGTTCCAACCAGCAAAATCACAAGGATGCAAATGTCAAAGCACTGGCTAGAAGCCAAAAAGACCTCTCCTATGGTGTCCGAAATCAGTAATCTCTGTGCCTTGCTCTCTGTGCAGAAATCCAAACCAGTCAAGTCATTGCAGCGAAATGGCTAGCTTTTATGGGTGAGTGGATGTGCCCTTTAATTAGCGCTCCCCGAATCCCACAGGGCCTCTGTTGAGTTCCATTTCACAGTTCTTAGTAGCGCCACGCCAACATCGGCCGGGCGCCACTGAATTTCCGGTTTGGGGCGCACAAACGGCGTTGCACGACGGAATGACGTCATAAGATGCGCGCGCAGCTGACCGGGCGCTAACACTTTGCGCCGGCGCTAAAGCCCAGCTGAATTTCGGCGTAGGCGCAGATCCGGCGGTGCCCGGGCGCTAAGTGGATAGCGCCGGAAATCTGGCGCTAACGTCTGGCGCAAACAGCTGAATTTCTAGGCCTATGACTCTATGAGATGTGGCTCCCTCCCTACTTCAGCAGTGATGTATCTTACTTCAGCAGTGATGTATCCAAATATCAGTAATATGTATAGGGGGTTATTTTTATCACTTATGCATAAATGCTGATTATAAGTTATGATTGTTACACTGCAATATTTATAGCACTAATTATCAAGGTATGAATTCCAATCCCAATCACATTGTTAGCATTGCAAATATCATTTGGAAGCAACTTTATCCGCACCCTCAGTTAATAGTGCTTAATTCTTCCAGTTGTTGGAGTCTTCTTGATATGCTGCCCTGGATTGATGATTTTACACCCAATTTTCTCTTTCGGCTGTCTTTCATGTTGTGAAATCTTTTACGGACCACCCCCGCAAGGCATTCCTGTGCACAATATTACCATCTGGCCTCATCTCAAGCTTCTCTCTTAACCTTGGGTCGGGCGCAATGATCCAACTGCTGGACACACCTCATTTATGGGGGTCCACCTTGAGTGCTGTGTTTTTTTTTTGCCATTTTCTTATCACTCATAGAATGATACACCACAGAAGGAAATCATTTGGCTCATCGCGCGTGTGCTGGCTCTCTGGAAGATTTATCCAGTTAGTCCCATTCCTTTGACCTCTCCCAATATCCCTTTTTATCGTTTTTCTTTTTCAAATATTCATTCACTTCCCTTATAAAAGCTATTATGGATTCTGCTTGCACCACTGTTTCTAGTAAAGAATTCCATGTTTCAACAACCCTCTGCTTAAAGAGAAATAAATATCCTAACCTCCCCCATCATTCCTTTGGTGATAATCTTAAATTTATTCCTTCTAGTTACTGACCAGTGGAAATAGGTTTTCTTTATTCACGTTATCAAAGCCCTTCAGAATTTTGAGTACCTTCTTTGCTTGAATGATTAAAGGTCCAGTTTATCCGGTCTCTCCTCATAACTAAAAACTCTCATCCCCGGTATCATCTTTGTGAATCTCTTCGGCGTCTACTCCATGGTCTCCACATTTTCTGTCAGTAATACTGTTCTGTTACTTTATAGGAGCCTTTAACATATTTTCTTGTTTGTGCTCAGTTATCAGTGCTTAGAAAACTACTACTGCATGAGGCTTGTTTTCAACATTATAGCAGAAATCCAGTTTGCATATCTATACGGGGACTGCAGGCTTGCAAGCACCTGGAGTTTCTGCTCATACTGGCTAACTGGGATGATCTGAGTCATGCTGAGAATTTGTAGATTTTTTAAAAAATCAATAGATTTGGAGTCAATTAGAGAACTTTTCAACATTTCTATACATGTGCACAACTCTGCTCCCCGAAGTAAGCATACATCTGCACTCAGTTGTTCAATCTTTAAATGTATTGTGGTTGTCTACATAATGTGCAACTTGAGATGTATCAGCATTAAGCCTAATCTGAAAACTGCTCTAACTATAAAGTAACATTAACCACAACATTGATCTCCCCTAATTCCTTCATTAAAAATCTGATACTGATGGATGGTTGAAGAAAACAGCAGACTAATATTCATCATTACTTGAGAGGGAAACCAGCGGGACTGATTGCTCACCTGTCATAGAAACTGCCTGCTTTTCAGTTCCATTCTAATTGCCTAAATGTTGAAGAGAAATACCCCGAGTGTGATTTGGATGACAGAGAAAGACTTGCATTTCTATAGCGCCTTTCGCAACCTCAGAACATCCCAAAGTGCTTTACAGCCAATGGGCCAGAACTTCGGGTCTCCACGGGTGAGTACACGCTGGGTACTCAAGCGTAGGCCCAACGAAAGTGCCGGTTTCGTGCATGCACTGCGCATGCGCGGGAAACCGGAACTTCCGTTCCCTTAAAGGAAGGGGTTGACAGGTCGAACGCGTGCGCCGGAGAGGCAGCGCGTACGCCTGGAACTTCCATTTTTTTTACAGGTTTCTCCAGGAGGGTAAGACTCCAGCAGCTACGCTTGTAAAAAGCAGGCGCAAGACCTGCTTTCAACAAGGTACGTGGTGAATTAAGTAAAATTAAAATATTTTTTCCGCAGGTTTATTATTTGTAAATACTTTAAAGAAAGGTAAGTTTATTTTTAGCCCCGTTAGAAACTGTAATTAAATTTTCAATAATTTAAATTATTGTTTAAAATAGTTATTTTATGTAATTTATAGTTATTTTAAAAATGTGATGATTTTAAAAAATTTATTTGATGTTTTAGTTATGTTTTGGGGCTGAATTGTATTCATAGATTTGACAGGTCTTCCTGTCAAATCTATGAATACAGATTCGCTGCTACCATTGGCTCTCCATGACCCACGTGATCCCAGGGGACGCTTCGAACTAACTGCGCCCCTGGGATACGCAAGCACTGCCCGCCGGCAGCTGGAGCAGGCCCAGGATCGGAATACCACGCGGGCCCACAGCTCAACGGCCGGCGCGCTAGGTAAGTGCAGGTCAGAGGCTTGCACCCGCGGGAAGCCTTCGACCCAAATTTCTAGGCCAATGAGTTACTTTTGAAGTGTAGTCACTGCTTAAATGTTGGAAATGCGGCAGAACTATTTATGCACAGCAAGCTCCCGCAAACCGCAATTAAATAAATGACCAGATCATCCGCTTTAGGTGTTGGTTGATAAATGTTGGCCAGGACAACACCCCTGCTCTTCAACAACTTCAACAACAACTTGTATTAACATAGCGCCTTTAAAGTAGTAAAACGTCCCAAGGCGCTGCACAGGAGTATTATAAGACAAAAAATTTGACACCGAGCCGTATAAGGAGAAATTAGAGCAGGTGACCAAAAGCTTGGTTTGAAGGAGCGTCTTAAAGGAGGAAAGAGAGGTAGCGAGGCGGAAAGGTTTAGGTAGGGAATTTCAGAGCTTAAGGCCTAGACAACAGAAGGCACAGCCACCAATTGTTGAGTGATTATAATCAGGGATACTCAAGAGGGCAGAATTAGAGGAGCGCAGATATCTCGGGGCTGGGGGTTGTGGGGCTGAAGGAGATTACAGAGATAGGGAGGGGCGAGGCCAAGGAGGGATTTGAAAACAAGGATGAGAATTTTGAATAGTTCCTTGAATAGTTCCAAGGAACTATTGCGGCCTCTAATTAACATTTCTTTTGAAAGATGAGAATGATTGCAGCACTCCCTCAGTACTGCACTGAAGTGTCAGCCTAGATTTTTCCACTCAAGTCCCTGGAGTGGGACTTGAGCCCGCACAACCTTCTGACTCAGAGGCGTGGGTGCTACCCACTGAGCTGACACTGAGTCACAATTGACAAATAGCTGTTAATTGTTAGGAAAACATTTGATAAAGAGCCTCATAATGAAGGAAATAAATTATAATAAGATTGTGAGGAATTCAGGACCTTATTCAACTATACATGTGTATGTGCACAAATCATTGAAGGTGGCAGGGCAGGTTGAGAAAGCGGTTAAAAAAGCATACGAGATCCTGGGCTTCATAAATAGAAGAATAGAATACAAAAGCAAGGAAGTTATGATAAAACGCTGATCTGGCCGCAACTAGAGTATTGTGTCCAATTCTGGGCACCGCACTTTAGGAAGGATGTGAATGCCTTAGTGACGGTGCAGAAAAGATTTACAAGAATGGTTCCAGGGGTGAGGGACTTCAGTTACATGGATAAGTGGAGAAGCTGGGGTTGTTCTTAGAGCAGAGAAGGTTGAGAGGAGATTTGATAGAGGTATTCATGAGGGGTCCAGACAGAGTAGATAGAGAGAAACTGTTCCCATTGACGGAAGGGTCGAGAACCAGAGGACACAGATTTAAGGCGATTGGCAGAAGAACCAAAGGCAACATGAGGAAAACCTTTTTTACATAGCGAGTGGTTAGGATCTGGAATGCACTGCCTGAGAGCATGGTGGAGGCAGATTCAATCATGGCTTTCAAAAGGAAATTGGTTAAGTACCTGAAGGAAAATAAATTGCAGGGCTACGGGGAAAGGGCGGGGGAGTGGGACTAGCTGAAGTGCTCTCGCAGAGAGCCGGCACGGGCTCGACGGGCCGAATGGCCTCCTTCTGTGCTGTGACCATTCTATACATAACGGCAAATCTTGCGAGGCCCTGTGCCCAGTTCAGCCATGTCTGCCTTTATGAGACATAATTTCAGCTGAAATAATGGGGGCCATAATACTGCCATGCATGCCTGCATTTAATTATTAATGTTCCATTATAAATTTTGGGGCAGCCAATTTTACATTTTCTGGAGGGGATCTGCTTGTAACAAGAGCTTCACTAATAAATCTAAGCATAACTCAGAGCATGCTTGCTGAAACCTTAATGAGAAAAGGCAGTCTTTTCAGAAGATTTTCTGTGTGTGTGGTCTCACGTTCTATTTTCTACATATCAGTGAGAATGAGGTAGCTATTCAACTTGCCACCTGGGCATAAACCTGTCATTACGGTTCAGGCACCTGTTACAGAAATGAAAATTGCTTATGACGGCTGCCAGTACACAACACCAGTTTTACGTCTAGACTAAGTTGAAAATCGACTCCGTTAGGGAAGCCTCCATTGCTGCATTTTTGGTTTTATTTCTTTCTTTCACTAATATTTTTTCTCCCATGTTTTTTCCGTACTACTGCTTTGATGTTGCACCTTGCAAAGAGGTGAGGAGGAGGATTATTTTGGAGCTTCCAAACGTGCCACATAACTAAAATAATACAACTTGCATCTGGACCTGTCGGAGACATTGGGGTAATTTCTTGGCCTTCATCGCAGGGCCGGATTATCGCATCCTGTTGGCACTGAGTCTACTTCACAATGACGTGCTTGCATAGAACGATGCCATCTGCCACTTGAAGGGGAGGAGTGATCAGAAGTAGACTGTTGCCAACCTGCCCTGGACTTATGTAAGTGGGGTGTGTCCTTACAAGGAGAGAACGTACATTCCGGACAGAAACTTTACCTGGGGGGGTATTCTCAGTAGTTCGGTCTGGAGACCATTAAGCATGCTGAGGGTTTCAGTGCATGTCAGAAGCCTGGATAACTAAAACAAAGTATTAATTATTTATTATTTACACAACTCCAGAACAACAATCAATTCCAAATGACATGAGCTTTAACTGATATAGAAAGCCTGTCTAAGCCACTATGCAAAGCACTGATGCAAAGCAGTTCAACAGCAACAACAACAATAACTTGCATTTATATAGCACTTTTAACATGGTAAAACATCCCAAGGCGCTTCACAGGAGCGGTTATCAAACAGAATTTGACACCGAGCCACATAAGGAGATATTCGGCCAGATGACCAAAAGCTTGGTCAAAGAGGTAGGTTTAAGGAGCGTCTTAAAGGAGGAAAGAGAGGTAGAGAGGTGGAGAGGTTTAGAAAGGGAATTCCAGAGCTTAGGGCCTTGGCAGCTGAAGGCACGGTCACCAATGGTGGAGCGATGAAAATCTGGGATGCGCAAGAGGCCAGAATGGGAGGAGCGCAGAGATCGTGGAGGGTTGTAGGTCTGGAGGAGGTTACAGAGATAGGGAGGGGGCGAGGCCAAGGCGTTCCAGGTGCACAATAACAATGAACTGGCAGTGTAACTCAGGTTCAGGTTGGCGACGTGATTGTCAACCTATTAAAGCGATGATAACTGTCAGAACAGTTCCTGCTTGGAGTTGATCCATGACTCGGGTAAGCAGGTTGGATTCCTACAGAAATGTGCTTGTATTTGCAGCGTTTTCCTACAATCTCCTTTATACAACTGATGGTAGCTACAAAGAATTGTCGACTGGCTCTTTTCCATTTGCTGGATAGGAAACTTGAATAATTTCAACTCCCCTCTGATTGACCGGTTTAGGTTATACCAGCAGTAAATTAACACCCAATGGAACTGAAAACAGGATCCAACTGGCTCGCAGTAATTGCCTCAAACTTATCTGCAGAAGTATAATGCTCAACATTCCAAAAACATAGAGCCCTTGGACGCTCGAACCGGCATCCCAATTTCAACTGCAGTTTGCACGAGGTCTGGCTTGTCCTGGAAGCTGAATTAAAGGGAAAGGTGAACTAATTGAGGAGGGAGAAAAAAAAAGACTTGCATTTCTATAGCACCTTTCACGACCACCAGACGTCCCAAAGCGCTTTACAGCCAATGAAGTACGTTTTTTAAAGTGTAGTCACTGTTGTAATGTAGGAAACGCAGCAGCCGATTTTACGCACAGCAAGCTCCTGCAAACAGCAATGTGGTAATGATCGGATAATCTGTTTTTAGTGATGTTGGTTGGGGGGGGGGGGGATAAATCTTGGCCAGGACACCGGGGCTAACAACTCCCCTGCTCTTCTCTGAAATAGTGCCACGGAATCTTTTATGTCCACCCGAGACAGCAGACGGGGCCTTGGTTTAACGTCTCATTTGAAAGACGGCACCTCCGACAGTGTAGTGCTGCACTGGAGAGTCAGCCTAGATTTTTGTGCTTAAGTCTCTGGAGTGGGACTTAAGCCCACAACCCCATTTTGCATGCTATAGACATTTTTTTTAATTGCTACAAAACCAGGTCAGTGTCAACTTTTGGATTCAAGTTTTAATGAGCAGTTTAATCACATTCTCCTGTTGTGATGTGCATCTTTAATAAGTACCCATATCATATCAAATTAGATTAAAGAAGAAAAAAAGCACAATGAATAGGCGTAATACAGAGTTAAGCATGACAATGAAGCAAGCGGTATAATAATAGGGAATAAAACGACTCCCAGTGGAATGAAACTTAGATTGCTTCTCTTCTCAGCCAGACTGCAGCAAGGCAGGATTCCCTTTCCTTTAGCAAATCCAATATCCTGGTGATAGCATTGTGACCACAAAGGCTGTTTCTCAAAGTACTACAGGAAATCATGGTGCTACCAAGTTGTCCTCTAGGGTCGCATGTCAAACACAGCATTGACAGTCTACAGAGTGATGGTGTCTCAGCAGAATTCAGTATGGTATCTTATGTCATTATTTATGAATAATATGATTATTTTCTTGGCTTATAGGAAAAAAAATCGATACCCGCATTGTGTGCAAGTGAATGCTCTGTATGTCAAGTGAAAGTTATTTTTGGTCCAGGGCATTTATTTCAGATGACCTAATTTGATACCTTTCCCCAGTGCTTTCTATCCAGGAGTGTAATAAACTTATCTATCTGTCAATCAAATTGCTTTGACCAGCCCTATTCTCATCACGGACTACTTACAGCTGCCGCATCTCTTAGAACTCCTGCTCTACAGAGATTGGCTTAGAACCCAGTTAAGACATCAAACAGTCTCAACTACAGAGTATTCTTCCCAGAACAAGCGTCAACTTTGTCTCTCCCCAACCGTGCACAGATAATGAATGTGTTGAGAAGAAAATATATTTTTTCTTAAAGAATATTGAAAAAGAAATTAAATTTTCCTTCACTAAGTATTATGTATGTACTTGTATGAGGGATTTCAGCAGGGAGTGACTGAACAGATGATGTACATTTGAATTTGTTTTAAAAAAGAAACATCTTTCGGAGCCAAAAATCAATGGCTGCTCTGGTGTACTCCCACTAGAACTTCGACAGATGTATGAAACATAGAGAAATAGGAGCAGGAGTAGGCCATTCGGTCCGTCGAGCCTGCTCCGCCATTCAATATGATCAGTATGCCAGGGTGGCTGGAAACCAGGCCGCAGCCTGGAGTTGGTAGGTCCTAACCTTGCGCCCAAGAATACGGGCTGCTCTTGTCGGGGCAGAAACACCGCCTGCCTCTTACAAGGTCATCGTCGTAAGAGAGTGTGAGGCTCGGGTCATAAAACTTCCTACATCGGGAGTTCAATGTCCCTGGCAAGTTGTTGGTACGGGTATGCCTGGTGAGATGAGGTAGGCCAAGGGGGGGATGGAAGGACCACTAGTAGGTCCAGATGGCCATCACGGCTTGGAAGCTGAAGATTGGACTTTGAATTTTTTTTCACCGTATGGAATATGGCTCCCTTTGTAAGAGGGCAACTAAGCTTAGTTTGTGGGGTGGAGTGGCCAACAACATTTTTGGCTGGGCCACCTATTATAAATCTCATCAGTCATCAAGAAACTACTCATGAAATAACGCTGGACAGCCAGCTGGTGGCGCCATCCAAGGAGTATAAATACTCGGGCGTGGGCCCAGCTTGCCAGGGACATTTTGTAAGACAAAGAACTAGTGAAGTACAACTAGACCTCCATGTTCTGAAACAAGTTGATTAAAGCCTTGCTTTATACTCAAACCAAGTGCGTAGTGAGTTTTATTACATCAATTTAATCAACTTGTTTCAGAACATGGAGGTCTAGTTGTACTTCACTAGTTCCTTGTCTTACAAAATGTCCCTGGGAAGCTGGGCTCACGCCCGAGTATTTATACTCCTTGGACGGCGCCACCACCTGGCCGTCCAGTGTTATTTCATGAGTAGTTTCTTGATGAATGATGAGATTTATAACACCACCTACACCAGACTTTTCTGCAGGCATCCCAGATCCTTCGAAGGTCGTCAAATGAAAGGACCATCCACTGTGCCTGTGAACCTTGGAGGGGTTAGCGTTGGAGGTCTGGGGTGGGTGGATCTCAGCACTTACACAACATACCCTGCCGGGGGGGCCTCTCAGGGGCCTGACACAGCCCTACAATGGCCGCGTATCACCACAGGCAGAAGAAACGGAAGTATCAAGGTCAATATATTACATTCCAATGCTCTCGTAGCCGGTCTCCACTCTGCATAAACTTCAGCTCATACTGAACTCCGCTGGCCGCATCCTAACTCACACCAAGTCCCCTTCACCCATCACCCCTATGCTCACTGACATACATTAAATAAGGGCTTGCATTTCTAAAGCACCTTTCTCGACCACCGGATGTCCCAAAGTGCTTTACAGCCAGTTAAGTACTTTTTGAAGTGTAGTCACTGTTATAATGTAGGAAATGCGACACCCAACGCCCACAAACACCAATGTGATAATGACCAGATAATCTGTTTTTTAGTGATATTGATTGAAGGATAAATATTGGCTAGGGCACCGGGGAGAACTCCCCTGCTCTTCTTCAAAATGGTGCTGTAGGATCTTTTACGACCACCTGAAAAGGCAGACAGGGCCTTGGTTTAACGCTTCATCTGAAAGATGCACCTCCGACAGTGCAGCACTCCCTCAGTGCTGCATTGGAGTGTCAGCCTAGATTTTTGTGTTCAAGTCTCTGGAGCGGGGACTTGAACCCACAACCTTCTGACTCAGAGGTAAGAGTGCTGCCAACAGAGCCACTGGCTGACTCCATTGAATCAGAAACCTCCATCCCCTCATTAGCATTGTGCCGGAAAACCATTTCCTTGGGTCCCCGGGGGGGTCTGACGGCCGTGCGACTTCCCGCTCCCGCCCGCCAGCTACCACATCATTCTTGCCGGGTTTTGAGCAGGCGTCAGGCCTTGGAGTTAGAAACATAGAAACATAGAAGATAGGAGCAGGAGTAGGCCATTCGGCCCCTCGAGCCTGTTCCGCCATTTAATGAGATCATGGCTGATCATCCAAATTCAGCACCCTGTCCCTGCCTTCTCCCCATATCCCTTGATCCCTTTAGCCTCAAGAAATATATCTAACTCCTTCTTGAATATATTTAATGAATTGGCCTCAACTGCCTTCTGTGGTAGAGAATTCCACAGGTTCACCACTCTCTGGGTGAAGAAATTCCTCCTCATCCCTGTCCTAAATGGCTTACCCCTTATCTTTAGATTGTGACCCCTGGTTCTGGACTCGGGAACATCCTTCCTGCATCTAGTCTGTCTAGTCCTGTTGAATTTTATAAGTTTCAATGAGATCCCCTCTCATTCTTCTAAACTCTAGCGAGTATAAGCCCAATCGACCCAATCTCTACTCATACGTCATGAGGTCTTGGAGTTAGAATGGCACCGGCCTCACACTGACGAATGGGAGCAGCCTGCTGCTCACCCCGCCGCCCCCACACTGAACTCTCATCCCTCGTTACAATCTGGGCATAAACGCTCTGACTTGAGGGTTATTAATCCTGGGTGCCAGAAATAGAAAGAGTTCCACATCGACCAAGGGCACTGCTGACCTTAATTAGCCCTAAAATTTGAAATAAAAAATATTTTTGCCGTAAATGTAGCTTGAATAAAATTCCACTTAGGATTACATTTGGCTTTGAATGCTGCGTAGTCACAAAATCTCTTTAGTATACTGGATAATATATTGCTTCCGCACTGGAAATCTTGTATAGAAAGAAAGCAACAAAAAAAAATAAAGAGAGAGAAGATAGATTATGAGAGTAAACTAGCAAGAAATAAAAAAACAGACAGTAAGAGCTTCTACAGGTATATAAAAAGGAAGACAGTAACTAAAGTAAACGTTGGTCCCTTACAGGAGGAGACTGGGGAATTAATAATGGGAATCAGGGAAATCACAGAGATTTTGAACAAATATTTTGTATTGGTCTTCACGGTAGAAGATACTAAAAGCAACCCGGAAATAATAGAAAATCAAGGGGAAAAATTTGGTTGCTTTGCACCTCCCGTTAGTGCCCTAAGAGGGCGCTAATGGGATGCAAAGCAACTAGTGCCCAGGCATGGCGATGTTTGCGGTGCCCAGGCATTTTGCGGCAGCGCTAAACACTACCGCCCCGATCTCCTGCGCCTGCAGATCGTGACATCAGTCGAGCATGCAACGCCCCAGTAGTGCCCCAGACCAGATATTGAGTGGCGCCCCCTGCTTTACCGCCTGCTGCTAGCAGCGACAGGTTGAGGGGAGCATTTTGCAGTCGGGAAGGGACTGGGGAGCGCTATTTAAAGGCGACCGCTTCTTGCCTTTTTTTGTTTGCGCCATTTTTCCACCACGCATTCTGAGAGAGAAAGAGAGAGAGAGACTTCTGGAGAGATTCAACGCTGTGTGAAGGAGTTTTGGGTACTGAGCAGTACTTTGCAGGTTCGTTTTGATTTGACCTTCCTTGCATCGATTTAGAAGAGACTATGGAGGCTGCACTCTGAGCTCTTTCCCTGGGCCCTCTCCATTGTTCTTTCCAGCAGATTTGATGTACAGGTCTCTCCAGGCCGAGATTCAAGGCTGCAATGAGCAGGGTGTGGATGGAGAGCAAGATCGACCCTCCCCTTTAAGAACTGGCCGGCGCCAGTGTGTCTGTGTTCCATTGCTGACTGACATCACATGAGCTGAGGTAGCGCCTCGCTCCTCGGCATTAGTGCCTTAAGAGAGGTGTGTAGTGCCTTATTTAGTGCTCCAATCACCTCCAAGGGCGATAGAAGCCAAGTTTGCAGTCGGAGGCAATAATTAGTGCCAGGCGCTAAACTTTGCGCCCGGCCGATAATTGCGCCCCAAACGAGGCGATACCGAATTTCTCCCCCCACCCCCCCGGGACTATAGGGAGGGTGTAACTTAAAACAATCACCATCACTAGAAAAAAAGTACTATGCAAACTTATGAGACTAATGGCGGACAACTCCCCTGGACCTGATGGCCTGCATCCTAGGGTCTTAAAAGAAGTGACTGCAGAGATAGTGAATGCATTGGTTGTAATCTACCAAGATTCCCTGGATTCTGGAGAGGTACCAGTGGATTGGAAAACCGCAAATGTAACACCCCTCTTCAAGAAATGATGGAGACAGGAAGCAGAAAACTATAGACCAGTTAGCCTAACATCTGTCATTGGGAAAATGCTGGAGTCCATCATTAAGGAAGTAATTGCAAGACATTTAGAAAATCATAATACAGTCAAGCAGAGGCAGCTTGGTTTTATGAAAGGGAAATCATGTTTGACAAATTTGCTGGAGTTCTTTGAGGATGTAACGAGCAAGGTGGATAAAGGGGAACCAGTAGATGTAGTGTATTTGGATATCCAGAAGGCATTCGATAAGGTACCACATAAAAGGATACTACACAAGATAAGAGCTCACGGGGTTGGGGGTAATATATTAGTATGGATAAAGGATTGGCTAACTAACAGGAAACAGAAAGTCAGGATAAATGGGTAATTTGCAGGTTGGCAAACTGTAACTAGTGGGGTGCCAAAGGGATCAGTGCTGGGGCCTTAACTGTTTACAATCTATATTAATGACTTGGATGAAGCGACCAAGTGTAATGTAGCCAAATTTGCTGATGATACAAAGATAGGTGGGAAAGCAAGTTGTGAAGAGGACACAAAAAATCTGCAAAGAAATATAGATAGGTTAAGTGAGTTGGCAAAAAATTTGGCAGGTGGAGTATAATATGGGTAAATATGAGGTTATCCACTTTGGTAGGAAAAATAAAAAGGCAAATTATTATTTAAATGGAGGGAGACTACAAAATGCTGCAGTGCAGAGGGATCTGGGGGTCCTAGTACATGAAACACAAAAAGTTAGCATGTCGGTACAGCAAGTAATTAGGAAGGCAAATGTAATATTGGCCTTTATTGCAAGGTGAATGGAGTATAAAAGTAGGGCAGTCTTACTACAACTGTACAGGGCGTTGGTGAGACCACACCTGGAGTACTGTGTACAGTTTTGGTCTCCTTATTTAAGGAGGGGTATACTTGCATTGGAGGCAGTTCAGAGAAGGTTCACTGGGTTAATTCCTGAGATGAAGGGGTTGACCTGTGAAGAAAGGTTGAGCAGATTGGGCCTATACTCATTGGAGCTTAGAAGAATGAGAGGTGATCTTATTGAAACA
This sequence comes from Somniosus microcephalus, assembly GCF_052327205.1. Classification (NCBI taxonomy): domain Eukaryota; kingdom Metazoa; phylum Chordata; class Chondrichthyes; order Squaliformes; family Somniosidae; genus Somniosus; species Somniosus microcephalus. The sequence goes on from NC_140991.1 coordinate 307,534,421, forward strand.
TATAAGATTCTGAGGGGGCTCGACAAGGTAGATGCAGAGAGGATGTTTCCCCTCATGGGGGAATCTAGAACTAAGGGGCATAGTTTCAGAATAAGGGGTGGTCCATTTAAAACGGAGATGAGGAGGAATTTCTTCTCTCAGAGGGTCGTGAATCTTTGGAATTCTCTACCCCAGAGAGCTGTGGGGGCGGGGTCACTCTAAGGTGGAGATAGACACATTTTTGAACGATAAGGGAGCGAAAAGTTTTGGGGAGCGGGCAGGGAAGTGGAGTTGAGGCCAAGATCAGATCAGCCATGATCTTATTGAATGGCGGCGCACGCTTGAGGGGCCGAATGGCCTACTCCTGCTCCTATTTCTTATGTTAGGAGCAGGAATAGACCAGATGGCCCCTTGAACCTGCTCTTCCATTCAATGAGATCATGGCTGATCTTCAATCTCAACTTCACTTACCCGCCTGATCCCAATGCCTCTCGATTCCCCTACAGTCCAAAAATCTATCTCTCTCAGCCTTGAATATACTCAAAATTCAGCATCCACAGCCCTCTGGGGTAGAGAATTCCAAAGATTCACAACCCTCTGAGTGAAGAAATTCCTCCTCATCTCAGTCTTAAATGGCCAACCCCTTATCCTGAGACTACGCCCTCTAGTTCTAGATTCCCCAGCCAGCAGAAACAACCTCTCAACATCTACCCTGTCAATCCCCCTCAGAATCTTATGGGGGAAAAATTGGGTTGCTTTGCGCCTCCCGGGGGGGGGGGGGGGGCGGGGGTGGGGGGCGCTAACGGTGCGCAAAGCCCCTAGCGCCTGGACTGGGCACCGCTAAAGCCTCCCGCTACATTCAGCGGGAGGATAGCGGCAGCGGTAACCAGTAGCGCCCCACAGCCCTGCGCCTCCGGCGATGATGTCATCGCCATGCGCAGCGCCCTGCTGCAAACTTCGACTGCGCCTTCCCTGAACTATTGGCGAACGATATGTCCGACAGTCGGGGTGGCGTTTTTGCAGCCGCCGCGGTGGTATTTGAAGGGGGCAGGTGTCGGGCGGTCTTTTTTTTCTGGCCACCTGCCAGCATCTGCCCCCTTCCCCTCTTTCATTCGGGGTGCCGGCCGCGATCACTCAGCCCGGCGCTCCTCTTGAGTGCCCGGCTGTTTTCCCGGCACCCCGCTCCCCAGTGGCCCAGCAGGGCCGCGGTGCATGCAGCACTAGGCCCCTCCCCTTTAATCAGGGGAGGGAGGCCTGCAATACCGCGGCGCTACCTGCCGAATGGCGTGGCGCTGTTGCACGTAGCGCCATGATATTCAGTTGTAACGCCCCAGGAAGGAGGGGGAGCACTTCCAGTAGCACCCCGCCTCCTTCTTGGGGTGCTACCACTGAATTTACGGCACGGGGTGCTAACTCTTTTGGGCCGCTAAAAGTAGCGCCCCGGCAAAGTTAACGCCCCAAAGGGGCTCCACTGAATTTTTGCCCCTTTATGTTTCAATGAGATCACCTCCCATTCTTCTAAACACCAGAGACCATAGGCCCAATCTGCTCAATCTCACCTCATAAACAACCTTATCATCCCAGGAATCAAAACAACTAATACACATTAAACAAAAGATCTATTTTGACGTAAATCTTTACATTGATGCAACAATAAAAATATAATTTGGACTTTTAGCATTCTGTATACTGTGATGTATAATAACAAGACTTGATAAGACTGAATTGCAGATTTCACTGTTAAAGGAATGGAATTGCAGAATACAGTAATCCAAAATATTGGTGAAAATTAGATTGTACCGTGTAATAAAAAATAATTTGACTTAGTCGTTGTAAAACAGCGGATCTAATGATAAATTTCATGTTTCACCAAACTCTTCCCCCGCCCCATGTAATATGCTTGGAAACTAGGTTTGAAATGTAATACTTTTGAAAGGTGAGAAAAATAAATCTGGACATTGGAGATCAGAGAAAATGTTGAATAATATATTACAGATTGCATCCTTACTGATGTGCCTCAATGAATCCGAGACTCGACGTTAACGGAGCAAAGCAAGGCTTTTATTAACTCAGAAAGTAATACACATTGGAGAAGTGTCTCTCATCCAGAGATCTGCTGTACTGCTGTGAGACACGCTGGGGCTTGCTTAAGTAGGGGCCAGGTATGGGCGGAGCCCTACACACAATACAATACAGGTAAGGAAATGAAACTGAAACTAAACTAAACACAGGGAATACAGTGCCTGATGAATGGCATATTTCATCACACTTACCATGGCCGTCTCAGCTAAGGAGACAAGCAATCTGAAGATAAAGTGCAATGACAATAAATACGATTGTTCTTGACACCGGGATGTCTGACACATGAGTCCTTCCTCTCTGAACGTTATTGTCATAAGGATTGGAGTGCAGCAAAATTAAAAGGCTTGCCTCTGTGGAGTAAATACCTGCAAAGGAGTGATGGGCCCATTGGTTAGAGAAGGCAGCCTCTGCTTTCAAGTCATATAGTTGCAAGAAACCTAAGTTCAATTGATGTCTCGTTTTTATCCACAGTCTTTTTACTTGCTATTCTTAAAGTTAGGATACCCCAAGGTTTTACTGGTGAGGCTTTCTGCAGCAATAAACAGGCTCCCATCCTCTGGGAGTGGGCTGGATATTTCAGCTCGGCCCCGTGTTAACGCTCTCACCTCTGGTTCACCAGGGTATGAACCCTCATTCTAAGACTTGAGCCCGTAATCTACTGAGGGAGTCTTTCTCTGTTAAAAGTGTCACCTTTCAGATGAGATTTAAACTGAGGTGCAGTCCGCCTGTTCGGATAACATAAACGATCATTGTCATTTTTTGAAGAATAATGTCCAAATTCCCACTTGGTTTCCTGCTCTCAGTTATTTGTCCCATGTCATTTTCCCAGATTGAAGTCAACCAACCTAAGCTCTGGAATTCCCTCCCTAAACCTCCCTGCCTCTCCACCTCTCTCTCCTCCTTCAAGACGCTCCTTAAAAACTACCTCTTTCACCAAACATTTGGTCACCTGTCCTAATATCTCCTTAGGTGTCAAACGTTTTCTGCTTATGCTCCTGTGAAGCACCTTGGGATGTTTTACTACATTAAAGGCGCTATATAAATGCATGTTGTTGTTGTTATAATCGTCTCTCTGACGTCCTGAGTTTCTGCTCCTTTTTCCTCTTCTGTGTGTTGGTGACCTAAAATCCCCCTGGCACATTGGAAAGAAATATCAAGGTCAAACGAGTAAGCATACATTCTAACTGTGTGCTCTGAGCAGGAAGCCTCACTCACCAGGCTTGTACATTGGAAATTTAGGCCTATGAATCCCTGAGCATTTAAATTAGTGGTCAGAAAATTGGGCACAGCGTACACTGCTATCTCCGATATGTGCTCCCAGTGGGGAAGGCTCCCTGCCAGGAGTATAAAGTGGGTAAATTACTCTCATTATAAGTCAACCAGTGATCGTAGCAAAAAGCATTAAAGGGAGTCACGCAATGTGTGGGCATTCGAATATGATACACTTTGAATGTAACCGCCTAGTTAGTTGACAGCAATGAGGTCAACTACCCCAATGCAGACTCCAGTGACGTGCCCATAAGCCACTTTGTCCAAACAGCAGAGAGGCAGCACGAAAGAGCCAGGTGGTAATTGTGTGCTACATTGCACTTACTGCATGTCCCAAAGAGGTGTCCAGAGGCATCTTGCCAGCTCCAGGCCAGCACAATATCGAGCAGCTAATTTGTCTTGGGAAGTAGGCAGGTGCGGAAAGGGGGTTGGGGGGGGGTGGGGTAAAGCTGCAATCGTGGAGGGGAGGAACCCCAGGTGGCAACGACCCACATTAGTCTTGTGGCTCCCAGAAGAGCAATCCTGGCCTCACAAAATTAAGTTCAGCACTTACCTCAAATGACCTCTGCTAGCAGGTTTCACTGAGCAGATGTTCCCTGGCACACACTCTGTCCAACTGACAAATAAAATGTTATCAAACTCCTTTATACATCATAGGAGTTCGATTTACGTTGTTGAATGAGGGCCCCCAGCGAAAGGCCCCAGGAACAATGGTGGCAGAATGAAATGGGGCTGTAAGTCCACCACCTCCACTTTAACTCCGCTTTTATTTTATTCATTCCTGGGATGTGGGCGTCATTGACAAGGCCAGCATTTATTGCCCATCCCTAATTGCCCTTGAGAAGGTGGTGGTGAGCCACCTTCTTGAACCGCTGCAGCCCGTGTGGTGAAGGTACTCCCACAGTGCTGTTAGGGAGGAAGTTCCGGGATTTTGACCCAGCGACGATGAAGGATCGGCGATATATTTCCACGTCAGAATGATGTGCGACTTGGAGGGAAAGTTGGAGGTGGAGGTGTTCCCATGCGCCTGCTGCCCTTGTCCTTCTAGGTGGCAGAGGTCGTGGGTTTGGGAGGTGCTGCCGAAGAAGCCTTGGTGAGTTGCTGCAGTGCATCTTGTAGATGGTACACACTGCAGCCACGGTGCGCCGATGGTGGAGGGAGTGAATGTTTAAGGTGGTGGATGGGATGCCAATCAAGTGGGCTGCTTTGTCCTGGATGGTGTTAAGCTTCTTGAATGTTGTTGGAGCTGCACTCATGCAGGCAAGTGGAGAGTATTCCATCACACTCCTGACTTGTGCCTTGTAAAGATAAGGCTGAAACAGAAAGAGATGGCAAGACAGTTTGGTTTAAGAAAATACCAGAGTGTAGAGGCATGGTGGGTGAAGGCTCTACCATTGATGGTTGAAGAAAGGATGGTGTGTGACTTGGAGGGGAACTTGGTAGGAAGAACGAGGAGAGGCAGTATAAAGTAAAGTGTACAATTCTAAAGGGCATGCATGAACAGAGAGACCTGGGGCGGGGTGTGCACAAATCGTTGAAGGTGGCAGGGCAGGTTGAGAAAGCAGTTAAAAAAGCATATGGGATCCTGGGCTTCATAAATAGAGGCATACAAAAGCAAGGAAGTTATGATGAACCTATATAAAACACAGATTTGACCTCAACTGGAGTATTGTGTCCAATTCTGGGCACCGCACTTTAGGAAGGATGCGAAGGCACTAGAGAGGGTGCAGAAAAGATTTACCAGAATGTTTCCAGGGATGAGGGACTTCAGTTACATGGATAGACTGGAGAAGCTGGGGTTGTTTTCCTTAGAGCAGAGACGTTTAAGAGGAGGTTTGATGGAGGTGTTCAAAATCCTGAAGAGGCTAGACAGAGTAGATGGAGAGAAACTGTTCCCATTGGTGGAAGGGCCAAGTACCAGAGGACACTGATTTAAGGTGATTGGCAGAAGAACCAAAGGCGACATGAGGAAAAACTTTTTTATGCAGTGAATGGTTAGGATCTGGAATGCACTGCCTGAAAGGGTGGTGGAGGCCGATTCAATTGTGGTTTTCAAAAGGGAATTGGATAAGCACCTGAAGGAAATTTTTTTTGCAGGGCTACGGGGAAAGGGCGGGGGAGTGGGACTAGCTGAAGTACTCTTGCAGAGAGCCGGCACGGGCTCAACGGGCTGAATGGCCTCCTTCTGTGCTGTAACCATTCTATGATTCTATAGGTAGGGAGTGACATATCGTAGGCTAAAACATGAGTTCAACTAGAGACATGGGGCTGGATTTTCCTAAGCCCCTGGAGTCGGGTTGGAGGCGTGCGGGCGATAAAAATCGGAGATCCGGGGGTCCCGACCCCATCCCGCCTCCAACCCACCTCCATGTCAATTTCATAGGAGTCGGGTTGCCGACAAGTGCTGGAACCCGACTCCCAGAGGCGGGAAGGGATTAAAGGCAATTAAACTGCCTGTTAACAGGTAGTTAACAGGTAGTTTTTTGCCTATTCGCGATTTTTATTGCTGGTTTGTGGGCTTCCCGACAGCTCCAAACCACGAAAAGTTTTCGAGGCGGGACGTGGGTCTGAGGTCTTGGAGTGGTCGAGATGCCCAGTGTTCAGGTGAGTGAGGGGCGCAGGAGTGCAAAGGTAAGTGTTTTGCAAGTGTTTAAATAAGTTTAACTTACTTTTACTTACCTTTACAGGAGTCCTGCATTCCGGTGTCGGGAGTCGGCTGCAAGAACCACAGAAGCTCCGATTTTTAAAAAAAAATCAGCTTCTTGGTTTCTGCAGCAAAATGATTTTAAAGTTATCCTGAGAAAGGACTGAGGCTGAATTAGCAGTTTTTCAGTGCTTGACAGCTTCAAACAGCTGTTAAACACTGATATTTCATCTGCCAAAAGCTTTTGACAGATGAAATGTCAATCTCTGATGTCACCTGTTGCCAGGTGGCCCTTAATTGGCCTGCTGAGCCCACAGGGCGGGCTCAACAAGGTCAATCAGAGGAAAATCCAGTGGGTTGGCCACATCTCCATGGAGGCGGGACAACAAGCCCGAATGTGGGTTTCCCACCTCCAACCCGCCCCTGTAGCAAAGTCCAGCCCATGGGCTGCAGAAGATTGCAGAGGTAGGGTCAAGTGAGGCAGTGGATGATTATGAAAACTAGCAGGAGGAATTTGAAGTCAATGCAATGGGGATGGGAAACCAATCAGGGTCAGGTGGTCTTAGATGTGTAGGACTTAGTATGGAATAGAACATCAGTGGTAGAGTTCTGGTTGATTTGCAGTATCTACAGGGTGGAGCGCAAGAGGACAAGAAGGTAAGCGTTAGAAACTAAATGAGAAAGGAAATGATGAGCTCTCTATCGCTGGTGAGGATGAGGTATGGACATTGGCAGGTGATGCTTTGGAGGTGCAAGTAGGCTGCCTCGGTGATAGACTGGATACAACTGAGACTCACGATTTCAATTTCAAAATTAATTTGCTGAAGTGTTACCAAACCTCACTCCTGGAATAAAACATCTTTTACAAGGCAGCGCCAAGCACCCCCACACAAAACCCTAACAAGAAATAAACCATAATTTATAGTACTGCAGAACATTGCTACAATTGATGCATTGTTTAATAAAAACACTGCTTTTTATTACCGTTGTCATAATGGAACAGCAATATTTCAGTAAACTATAAATATGGAACAATAACTACTGCATAAACATTTGATCACATTGCTGAACACCTCATTAATTTGTAATGGCTACCAGTTAGTCGTGAGTTGCTGTCTCATTTGTTGTCATCATTGAGCAGATCCTTATCCAGAATGATGAGGAATTCCCATTTCAGTTCATTATCCTGCAAATGGTTTACATTATCAGTAATGATTTAAAAGATTGCAAGGGTATTAACATTATTTTGAAATCAGTGCAAAGTGCCAACACGTTAGTTTAAGTCAAACGCACAGGGGATAAATGATGCAACACATTGATGTACAAAGCAATCATTCAATTGAGTGGTTCTGATGCTCGCCACGCGCAGTGAGAGTGAAGCTTGATGTCAGAAGAAGCCAGACAGAGCAACTATCTTGACCTCACTATGCCTTTGCTATAAACTCACAATGGGAAGCCCAATTTGTAACTATACATTTTGACTGCATAGGCATTGTGCCTCCTTTCTAATTGCTGTTGACCGTATAGTTGATAGGTATCTTAGTACATCGAATTATATTTTATTTACAGCACAGAAACAGGCCATTCAGCCCAACTGAGCTATACCAGTGTTTATGCTCCACGTGAGCCTCCTCCCACCCCTCTTCATCTAACTCCATTAACATGGCCTTGCAAAAGATGTTTTATTCCATCAACTCCCAAACCCGCGACCTCAACCACCTAGAAGGGCAAGGGCAGCAGGCGCATGGGAACACCACCACCTGCAAGTTCCCCTCCAAGTCACACACCATCCTGACTTGGAAATATATCAGCCGTTCCTTCACCGTCGCTGGGTCAAATTCCTGGAACGCCCTCCCTAACAGCACTGTGGGAGTACCTTCACCACACGGACTGCAGCGGTTCAAGAAGGCGGTTCACCACCACATTCTCAAGGGCAATTAGGGATGGGCAATAAATGCTGGCCTTGCCAGCAACTCCCACATCCCTGGAACTAATGAAAAAAAATCCTTCTATTCCTTTCTCCCTCATGTACTTATCCAGCTTCACTTTAAATGCATCTATGCTATTCACCTCAACTAGTCCATGTGGTAGCCAGTTCCACATTCTCACCACTCTGGGTAAAGAAGTTTCTCCTGAATTCCTATTTGGTTCATTATTGACTATCTTATATTCATGGACCCTAGTTTTGGATTGCCCCCACAAATGGAAATATCTTTTCTACATTTACTCTATCAAACTCCTGCATAAATTGAAATACTTCTATCAGGTCACCTCTCAGTCTTCTTCTTTCAAAAGAAAAGAGCCCTAGTCTGTCCAGTCTTTCCTGATAGTTATAACCTCTCAGTTCTGGTATCGATTGGCACCCCATCCATCACCTTAAACATTCACTCCCTCCACCATCGGCATACCGTGGCTTCAGTGTGCACCATCAACAAGATGCACTGCAGCAACTTGCCAAGGCTTCTTCAGCAGCACCTCCCAAACCCACGACCTCTTCCACCTAGAAGGACAAGGGCAGCAGGTGCATGGGAACACCACCACCTCCAAGTTCCCCTCCAAGTCACACACTACCCTGACTTGGAAATATATCGGCCGTTCCTTCATTGCCGCTGGGTCAAAATCCTGGAACTCCCTCCCTAACAGCACTGTGGGAGCACCTTCACCACACGGACTGCAACGGTTCAAGATGGCGGCTCACCACCACCTTCTCAAGGGCAATTGGGGATGGGCAAAAAATGCTGACCTTGCCAACGACGCCCACATCCTATGAATTAATAATTTAAAAAAAATCATCCTTGTAAATTTTTTTTGCATCTTCACCAGTGTCTCTTATATAGGATCTGGTCTTATATAGGACACATTATTCAAAACACGTAATTGCAACAATACCTGGTACCTTAGTACTTTGCTTGCATATCTCCAAATCGACTATTTGCATTGGTGTGCTGGTGAAATTTTTAATAAAGGTTTTGTGTCTGTAGTGAGTGTAATGATATCAGCAAATAGAGATGGTATTTGCCTGTTCGATTATGATGCCTTAATAGCATGATTGCATGTATTGATTGCTTGTGCCTGACCAGCAGAGGGCATGTGACCGAGAGAAGCAAGGCAGTTAGTTTAGTTTCAGTTTTGTTCTAGATGCATCACAGCATCGTGTCTCCTGTAAAAGCTGTATAAAGAGTTGAACAGACTTTAGATTAAAACTCATTCTCTGTCATAAATGTCTCATCATTGAACCCACAAAGAAATCAATACATGGTGTCAGAAGTGGCTGAAAGAGAACAGAAGAGAAAAAATCTGAAGTTAAATCAGCTCTCCACAAATTAGCAAGCCAAAAGAGAACATCGTTGCTTACCATTGGAGAATAGCTAACGAAGTGAAAAAATGGAAGGTTTACACCCACCGGCGATGCTTCAGTTGACAGGTAATGTGGCTGAAAATTGGAGGCAGTTCAAACAACGTTTGGGGTTGTATTTATCAGCAATCAGAGCTGATGAGAAAAGTAATAAAAGGAAATCGTCACTGTTCTTACATGTCGTGGGTGATGAAGCGCTGGAGGTGTATAATAACTTCACATTCGCTGTTGATGGAGACAAAATGAAACTAGATAAAATAATGGAACGGTTTGAGGCCTACTGCATACCTAAACGTAATGTGACGTTTGAGAGGCACAGATTTTTCACATGTGTACAGAAAACAGGAGAGACTATTGATCAGTATGTGACTGAACTGAGAAACCGAAGCAAATCGTGTGAATTTGGGGGACTGACAGACTCGCTGATAAAAGACAGACTGGTGTGTGGTATTCCGAATAATGGTCTAAGGGAAAGACTGCTAAGAGAGCAAGATCTAGACCTGGGAAAAGCCATAGCACTGTGTAGGGCTACAGAGACTGTGAAGTTGCAGGCAAAGGAGCTGTTCAGTGACAGTAGCTGCAACGTGGATGCAGTGAGTAAGAACGGACACAAACCGTTTAACAAAAAGAGCGCCAATGTGAAAAAAGAGGCGTGGCCAGCGAACAAAAATGAAAGGGACAATCGAAAGTCATGTAGTCGATGCGGTACACAGCATCCACCAAGAAAGTGTCCAGCATATGGTAAAAAATGCAATAGTTGCAACAAAAACAACCATTATGCCCGTTGCTGCAAGAACCAAGCGCAACAAAGCAAGGTCCATGCAGTAGAAAAAAGCGAGATAGAGGAGTTCAATGTAGATGTTGTGTCTGAAAACAAAGAAGAAGAAAGAGACTGGATTTTGACACTAAAAGTGAATGACATACACATTCCATTTAAATTGGATACTGGAGCACAAGTTAATGTGATATCAGAGACTGATTTTAAGAAAATTAGACCCAGACCAAAGATACATGGAATCAAAGTGAAAGTGACAGGATACTCAGGTACTGATATACCAGTGAAAGGAAGATGCATTGTCAAAGTAACACACAAGGACAGAGAGCACACGCTAGCATTAATCGTGGTGCCAAAGGATGTGCAAGCCATACTAAGTTTAAAAGCCTGTGAGAGACTGAACCTGGTAAAGAGAGTCCTCATTGTGGAAAGCGAAGGAGAGACAGTCTATGATGAACTGAATGTTGCGTACACACCGGGTAAGCTGATGTATACAGCAGACACGTTGTCCAGAGCTGTTGACCCAGGAGAGCCCGCAAACACAGTGAAAAGACTGAAGTACAAGGCAAAAGACAGTGGAACTGACTTCTACCAAAGCATGCTTGTATACCGCACAACGCCGCTCGAGAGTGGTAAGTCACCAGCCCAACTCCTGATGGGACGTCGGCTAAGGTCAAACCTACCCATCCCGGAGAACCTCCTGAAAACAAAAGAGGGGGAGAAACTGAGTGAAGTTCAACCAAGATCATACACCATTCAGACAGATGAGGGTGCGGTTCTGAGAAGAAATCGTCAAGATCTTCTCATGGGACCAGCCACAGCAGGTCAAGAGACTGATACTGTTGAACAACCTGATCACACGGCTGAGAACACATCATCTGAGGCAACAACTCAGATTCAAGGACAATCAATCAGAAAATCCTCAAGACATGTGAAGCCTCCTGAGAGACTCATTGAGCAAATTTAAGGACTATTGTTATAGAAGGAAGTAATGTTATCTTATTCTTTCTTCAAGTTCTAGTGTATTGACATATTTCATGTGAACACACAAAGCAAGGTTAAAAAACCTTGATCATGATAATGATAATATAAGTTCATTAAGTGTTACAGTTAAAATGCAGATTAATACAAAAAAAACATGTTGTTAGTTAAAAGTAAAATACTTTTGTTTTAAGAAAAGGAGATGTAATGATATCAGCAAATAGAGATGGTATTTGCCTGTTCGATTATGATGCCTTAATAGCATGATTGCATGTATTGATTGCTTGTGCCTGACCAGCAGAGGGCATGTGACCGAGAGTAGCAAGGCAGTTAGTTTAGTTTCAGTTTTGTTCTAGATGCATCACAGCATCGTGTCTCCTGTAAAAGCTGTATAAAGAGTTGAACAGACTTTAGATTAAAACTCATTCTCTTTCATAAATGTCTCATCATTGAACCCACAAAGAAATCAATACAGTGAGCATTTTGATTGTCAGGAAATATGTTCCATCAAAATTTCTTCTCTGAAGGTCTATCAATTTTCTTCCTTCGCTGTTGGTAAAGTTTCTGTATTGTACTCCTTATTTTCTATTTATATTATTCACCGATCATATTGCACAAAAAATTGCTCCTCTGTCATGTTGTACTTAAAAAGAAATCTCTGACACACAGCAAGTGTGACGTTGCCCCGCCTACACATCTAAAAATAAAGTACAGTATTTGAAAAATTTACACAATTCACCAAACATCGCAAACTCGTTCCTAATTGTTCCTATCCCATCTTTCACTCCGGCAACTTCCTTTTTTTGGTTTCATGCAGGAACTTGATGCACCCCTCCAGCCCGCATGACCTTGCAGATTTGACTCTGCAAACACGTTGTCCCAGTGGAAGACAACCGCCGATGCACTCGCACTCCTGCACTCTACACCACGACCCTGTCCTAATGGCTACTTAAAGGGTTTTAGGGGTCCATAACCTTACAATCAGAGCCAGGTCATTCAGGAGAGAAGTTAGGAAGCACTTCTTCATACAAAGGGTGGTAGAAGTGTGGAACTCTCTCCCACAGAAAGCAGTAGATGCCAGCTCAATTAATAGTTTTAAATCTGAGATGGATAGATTTTTCCGAGACAAGGCTATTAAGGGATATGGAATCAAGGCGATAGATGGAGTTTGGTCGCAGATCAGCCACGATCTCACTGAATGGCGGAACAGGCTCGAGGAGCTGAATGGCCTGCTCATGTTCCTATAATGCATCCTGCATGTAGCACCACAGTGCTAACCTCGCTGGATAACTTACATAATTTTATGGTGCTTTAGGTACATCATTCACAATGTGCTGGCAGCGGCAGACTTGCAATCTCCAGGCTATTGTGTGCCAGTTGATTTTTTTTGGTGTAGGACCAAGGGTGCTGGTCACGGTGCAGGAGGGCATCGAGGGGGTATTGGGCAAGGGTTGCAAAAGGCGAGGTGGTCAGTATATATTTTCACTGCTGGCAGTCTTTTTATTTGGAACGGGCGCTGTGTGAATGAAGAACTCCAACCACTTGCCTGGATGAGTACAGCTCCAACAACACTCAAGAAGCTTGACGCCATCCAGGACAAAGCAGCCCGCTTGATTGGCACCCCATCCACCACCTTAAACATTCACTCACTCCACCACCATCGCACCATGGCTGCAGTATGCACCATCTACAAGATGCACTACAGCAACTCACCAAGGCTTCTTCGGCAGCACCTCCCAAACCCGTGACCTCTTCCACCTAGAAGGACAAGACCAGCAGGCGCATGGGAACACCACCACCTCCAAGTTCCCCTCCGAGTCACACACCATCCTGACTTGGAAATATATCGCCATTCCTTTATCGTCGCTGGGTTAAAATCATGGAACTCCCTTCCTAACAGCACTGTGGGAGCACCTTCACCACACGGACTGCAGCGGTTCAAGAAGGCGGATCACCACCACCTTCTCGAGGGCAACTAGGGATGGGCAATAAATGCTGGCCTTGCCAGTGACACCCAGATCCCATACGCAAATTTAAAAAAAACATTGTGGTGTGGCCACCTAATATCCATATGGCACATTGTAGGCCTCTGGTTTCCATGCCCAATATTAAAGGGAGCAGAGGCCAATCCCTTTAGACATAGACATTTAGCAAGATATAAGGGTGTTGGCAGAAGAAATGGTTCAAGAGATAGCTTTTGAGGAGGCTACAACTCAATGAGACAAATTGAGTCTTCAATTACACAAATTAGGGTTGTATTCCCTAGAATTTGGAAGGTTAACGTGTGATCTGATATTAAGGGAACAGATAGGGTAGATAGAGAGAAACTATTTCCGTTGGGTGGGGAGTCTAGGTCTAGGGGGCATAGTCTAAAAATTAGAGCCAGACCTTTCAGGAGTGAAATTAGGAAACACTTCTACACATAAAGGGTGGTAGAAGTTTGGAACTCTCTTCCGCAAACAGCAATTGATGCTGGATCAATGGTTAATTTTTAATTGGAGATTGATAGATTTCTGTTAATCAAATTGAATGGCGGAGCAGGCTCGCGAGGCTGGATGGCCTCCTCCTGTTCCTATGTTCGCGATATATAAATGCAAGTTGCTGTTGTTCCTATGACTGAACGATGAACCTCAGTTGGAAGAACGGAAGGTGTCCAAGTTGGCTGGGCTTAGGATTTGATGATCAAAAGTGATTCACAGGCACAACTCTTGAGGACCAAAAATTGGGAGTCACCAAACCTTCCGGAACTTTCCACCTAAAAGTAGGACACTGCCAGCTCTCAATTCCACAATTCATCACCATTATACCAAGTTTACTTTGCTGTTTGTGGATCTGTAGTTCCTTAACTAAGAATAACAAAAATCAAATGGTGCATTGGGTTAAAAAGTTATTTGTTATTTGACAGGGTAGATGCACAGGGCTTGACAGGGTAGATGCAGTGAGGATGTTTCCCCTGGCTGGGGTGTATAGAACTAGGGGTCACAGTCTCAGAATAAGGGGTCGGCCATTTAGGACTGAGATGAGGAGAAATTTCTTCACTCAGAGGGTGGTGAATCTTTGGAATTTTCTACCCCAGAGGGCTGTGAAAGCCCAGCCATTGAGTATATTCAAGACAGAGATCGATAGATTTTTGGTTATTAAGGGAATCAAGGGATATGGGGATAGTGCAGGAAAGTGGAGATGAGGTAGAAGATCAGCCACGATCTTATTGAATGGCGGAGCAGGCTTGACAGGCCAAATGGCCGACTCCTGCTCCTATTTCTTATGTTCTTATGTTCTTATGAAATATGTTCATAAGCTTCTAATTGTTTCAAGTTTCAACATGTTTGTCTTCCCTCGACAGCATACCATCAATATTATTCAGGCCTGGTAACCAAAGAGGTTAATCTAATTCTAATCATCTTATTTTATCCAGCTTTAGGTCATATTGAAAATGAGTCCTTTTCATATTGATTTTTGTTGTGTTTCCTCATTAACTTTCTGTCAGTTTACTAGAATTCATTCTTTCTCCAAAATATTCACTGGAATTATAAGCAGTGAAGGTTTGTGCCCGGGAGTAGTGAGATATGAGGAATGGAAATCAGTCTTATCCTCAAATGCCCAGAGTACTTATATAGAATTTCTCTCTTCATTTAAAATAGAGGAGAAAGACAATTGATACAGAAGCGTTAAGGGACTTGATCACTCCAGGGACGTGAGCCCAAAATCTAGGTTGACAATTCAATGCGATACTGAGAGACTGCTTTGCTGTCGGAGGTGCTGTCTTTTGGGTGAGGTGTTCAGCCGAGGCCTCGTCTGCTCTCTCGGGTGGATGTGAAAGATCCCATGGCACTTTTTCAAGGAAGCGCAGGAAAGTTATCCCTGGGCTCCTGACCAATATTTATCCCTCAACCAGCAAAACTAATGCAGATTATTTGGTCATTATCGCATTGCTGTTTGTGGGAGCCTGCTGAGCGAAAATTGGCCACCATGTTTCCTACGCTACAACAGTGACTACGCTTCAAAAGTTCTTCATTGGCTGTGAAGCATTTTGGGAAATTCTGTGGTTGTGAAAGGTGATATATAAATGTAATTCATTCCAAATGTATGATAACATTGGTAACCGAAATTTGGATCCTGAGTTTTAATTTGCCATTGGCAACCAAAGGCTACATGCTTGCTTAAATCAAGGACAGGTGGGCAAATCTACCCAATGTTAACCCATTTTAGGGCTCGTTTGGCAAATCAATTAATGTGCATTTGCCAGAAGTTCAGAAGTAGGTCATCTGCCCAACCTTCGTGCCAAGGAGTGGCACAGATCATGAGTGGCATAAAGAGGGCAAGGGATGATAAAGGCTCAGAATTTCCTTAAAAATCATAACTGGAAAGTTACACTGAAATTTACGCTGATTTTGCTGATGTTGACTTACACTGACATTTCCTGAGAAGCTCATTAGCATACACTGGAATGTAAAAACCAGCTTAAAACAAGCAGAAATCAGCATAGATAATCTGGGCCCAATGAAAAAGTGGAACGTAAACAATATTTCTGCTTTTATGTATTGAAAACAACACTCAAGAAGCTCGACACCATCCAAGACAAAGCAACCCACTTGATTGGCACCCCATCCACCACCTTAAACATTCACTCCCTCCACCACCGGCGCACTGTGGCTGCAGTGTGTACCATCTACAAGATGCACTGCAGCAACTCGTCAAGGCTTCTTCGACAGCACCTCCCAAACCCGCGACTCCTACCACCTAGAAGGATAAGGGCAGCAGGCACATGGGAACACCACCACCTCCAAGACCCCCTCCAAGTCACACACCATCCTGACTTGGAAATATATCGCCATTCCTTCATAGTCACTGGATCAAAATCCTGGAACTCGCTCCCTAACAGCACTGTGGGAGCACCTTCACCAGACGGACTGCAGCGGTTCAAGAAGGCGGCTCACCACCACCTTCTCAAGGGCAATTAGGGATGGGCAATAAATTCTGGCCTTGCCATTGAAGCCCACATCCCAGGAAGGAATTTAAAACTGAGATGAGGAGAAACTACTTCACTCAGAGGGTGGTAGGTTTGTGGAATTTGCTGCCCCAGAAAGCTGTGGAAGCTACATCATTAAATAAATTTAAAACAGAAATAGACACTTTCTTAGAAGTAAAGGGAGTTAGGGGTTACGGGGAGCGGACAGGAAATTGGACATGAGTCTAGGTTCGGAATGGTCATGGCCCTGTGGGTAACGGAGCGAGCCCAGGGGCCGTGTAGCCTGGTTCTGCTCCTACTTCTTGTGTTCTAATTATGTGTTAGATTTCAGGAGATGGTTCTATTCCTATCCCTGGCTAGGGTGGAGATCACCTTTTACAGAAGGTAAGTACTGTAGAAAATATAGGGACAGTGATCTCCTGGACGAGTTTCGATCGCCTAGATGGGTCGGAGAGGAATTTCACAGATTTTTTTCTCCCAAATTGGCCATTGGGTTTTTTATCTGGTTTTTCGCCTCTTTCAGGAGATCACATGGGTTCGGGAGGGATGTAGAGTGATAGTAGATTTGAGGTTAGGATCAGATCAGCCATGATCTTATTGAATGGTGGAGCAGGCTCGAGGGGCCGATTGGCCTACTCCTGCTCCTATTTCTTATGTTCTTATGTTCTTATGTTCTAATCCACCCTTATGCACATTAGGCAAACATGTTTAAGAAAATACAATCACGGAAGCTTTTCAATTTTTAATGTAACTCATTCTGATGCCATGAAAATGTATTCAAAGATGCAAAAAATACAGCTTAGATCCCAGTGAAGTGAATTGTTTTAAAAATCGCTTGAAATATCACATAGAACGGCAGAAATATGACTTCAGGGGGAATTTTAACCCCAAAGAACGGGTGAGTTGGAGTCGGGTGTGAGGTTAAAGTTTAAGAAATCTGAATCCCGATCCCAAGCCACCTCCAACCTGCCCACTTCTGCTTTTAATGGAGGCGGGATGGGGCGGGGGGCTGGTGGGTGGGTAGCAAACCTGCTCCCAGGAGGCGGGTTGGCACTTTAAATATTATAAGCAGGCTGGGAGCCTCTTTCTGAAGCACCATTTTAAATTTAACTCTGGGTGGCCGGGTTTCCCAGGCCTCGGGGAAGGCGAGGGCTGCTGGATCCAGGAGGTAAGTGCGTTTACACTTAGCTGCTGGATCCAGCGTTCATGTCTCGCCAACCCCTCCGTGATCGGAGTCCCCACCCCCCAGACCCTTCCGATCTCCCCCCGATATGTCCCCCCCCCCCGAGGTGGCTGATCCCCCCCCACCATGAGGTCTCTGACACCCTACTACCATGTCCCTGATCTCCGGCCCCCGATCTCCAACCCCCTCTCCAGCTTTCCGAAATTGTCCAATCCTGGCCTTCTGACACCGCCCCCCCCCCCCCCGATCTCGGCCTTCCAATGCCTCCCCCACACCCCTCCGATCTCCGACCCCCCCACCCCAGCTCTCCGACCCACCCCCCCACCCTCTCACTCCCCTTTTTCCGATCCACCCCCTCGATCTCCAAACCCCCCCGATCCGGCCTTCCGACCCCCTCCCATCCAGGCCTTCCGACCCTCTTCGATCCCCAGCCCCTGACCCCGCCCCCACCTGCCTCCGTTCCCTCGCTCCCTCCTCCCTGCTTCCCGGCTGCAGCCAGGTGCCGTAGGCCTACCCGTTAAATTCGTCAGGGCCTGAGGGAAACCCGTCCTCCCAGGACTCCTGACCACAATCCAGCACCCCCTCTCCCTACCCGCCTCCAAGTTGAAACCCTGTCCCACGTGTCTGTCTGCGCCTGAAGCTTTAGCGTAAATTTACACATTGTTCAGAGCGGGAAGCTTGCTTTCTCTGGACTTTTAAATGTGGCGGGGCTATGTTAATGAGTGGCGGAGGGTTTCTGTGGCGGTTTCATCGAATCGGAGCAAAAAATTGAGGAAACTTGGGTGAGGCGTAAAACGGGCGTAAGCCGAGTACGGCCGTATTGCACTGTACTGTGTCGGCATGTGTTTTCAAGAAACTCCGAACCAGTATAACTAACTTCCACCCAATCCCCCCCTCTTTTTTTAACAAAAAATTACAACAGAATGACTCGCACTTTTCCCCAGGTCGTCAGCTTTAAGACTTGGATATATTTCCTCACTGCGAAAAAATTATAATGATACCAAGTAAATAATTTATTAAAAAATATTGCAGCGCAGGATCATAACTGAAATAGCTTTCCGTGAACAGGCCTGTTAGTTCTCAGTTTTAAGTTCTGAAGTTTAACTTCATGCAGTGTTTTTTCATTTAATGGCAGATGCTGACTCTCTCAAGAGTAATAAATAAATGACTGCAGCAGTTATCTTTCTGGCACTACTGCACCACTTCGGTTGGTTTCGTTATAGAAGTGAGGGTCTTCAGGCAGTACTAATTGGAGAGGAAAGCACATCTGAATTTAAGATTTTCATAAAGGTTTAAAAGAGATCCAAGAACTTACAGAAAAATCAGTCAGGCATTACGGTGAACCCAGTTACATAGACTGTTTCCAAACAGAACCTCCCGGGATTCTGCCCAGCCTCGGAATATAATTTTACAATTTTTTTTTGTCGCTTTTCTTACGCAGAATGTCAAGTTCAAATTTTGCAATGGAAACCATTCTTTTATCAATTTTAATAGAGGTATTTAATGGCTTATATAGTAATTATGTCAAAGTGCTTGTCACATTATTTATGATGCCGTTTGACTTTCAATGGTATAATATTCACTCAAGTCATGGATCCACATGTTTTTAGAAGCATGTTTGGCTATGGTACCAGGGAATCTGCACTCCCTTCATCATCATTGTCATGGGATCTTCATCATTTGATACAGAAGGCAAGAGTTTGCTTCTGTATTTTCAAATGTGTATTTTATCAGTTAACTTCTGCGACATTTTAACAAGAAGACCTACATTTTCTATATAACCTAAAGCAAGAAGGCAGTAGAGGTCAATTCATTAAATATATTCAAGAAGGAGTTGGATATATTCCTTAAGGCTAAAGGGATCAAGGGATATGAGGAGAAGGCAGGGACAGGGTACTGAGTTTGGATGATCAGCCATGATCACATTGAATGGCGGAGCAGGCTCGAGGGGCCGAATGGCCTACTCCTACCCCTATCTTCTATGTTTCTATGTTTCTATGTAAAATAAGCGGATTAGATTTAGATTAACGTCTTTGCTCAGTACATTGGAATAGCATTGATGCTCTGTAAGGGAAAGAAACATGTAGGAACTTGAAAAAACTGAAATCCTAGAATTGTAACATCATAGAAAGATACAGCACTGAAGGAGGCCATTCGGCCCATCATGCCTGTGCCGGCTCTTTGGTAGAGCTATCCAATTAGTCCCACTCCCCTGGTCTTTTCCCATAGACCTATAAATGTTTTCCCTTCCAGTATTTATCCAATTCTCTTATGAAATTTACTATTGAATCTGCCTCCACCATCCTTTCAGGCAGTGCATTCCAGAGCACAAGAACTCGCCGTGTAAAAAAATATTTCCTCATCTCCCCTCTGGTTCTTTTGTCAATCACCTTCAATCTGTGCCCTCTGGTTATCGACCCACCCGCCACTGGAAACAGTTTCTCCTCATTTACGCTAACAAAACCATTGAGGATTTTGAACACCTCTATCAAATCTCCTCTTAACCTTCTCTGCTCTAAGGAGAACAATTCCAGCTTCTCCAGTCTCTCCACATAACTGAAGTCTCTCATCCCTGGGACCACTCTAGTAAATCTCTTCTGCACCCTCTCCGAGATCTTGACATCCTTCCTAAAGTGTGGTGCCCATAATTGAACATGATACTCCAGCCGAGGCCTAACCAATATTTTATAAAGGTTTAGCATTGCTTCCTTGCTTTTGTACTCAATGCCTCTATTAATAAAACCAAGGATCCCATATGCTTTTTAAACAGGCTTCTCAATTTGCCCTCCGAACAATTCTGAAATAAACGCGTTAACCCAATGTACATTTTCCAGTCGCAGTGTGTATTTGGCAAGGGTCTGGAAGCAGGTCAGCTGCCCAATCTCTGTGCCAAGGAATGGCACAAAGCACAGGGACACACAAGCCAACCACATCTCATATTTAAAAAAACAACAACTGCAGAAAGGCAGCATGAAGTTCAGCAACGTTTCTTTTCAGCCCTGAGTCAGGAAGAACAAATGTGTTGGTGAAGGTTGCTCTGGAGCTGAGGGTTGAGTGAAGCATTTGCAGCTCAGTAATGCACCACAATCCACATGGGCCAAGGAATGACAGGTAAAACAGAAAATTATAAATAATGCATGTCAAGGTATAGTGAGCACCATGATCCAGAAGCGAAGACGCTTACTCAATTCACTGTTGGATATGTGTATTTCAGCCTCTCCGAACTCTGTCAGCCAGAGATATTCACTGTACGATAGCAAAATACTGCGGATGCTGGAAATCCAAAATAACAACAGAAAATTCTGGAACGGTGAATTGAAGTGACAGGCAACCGGAAGCTCGGGGTCACCCTTACGGACTGAACGGAGGTGTTCCGCAAAGCGGTCACCCAATCTGCGTTTGGTCTCCCCACTCTTCCCACTCAGACCTCACTGTCTGCGGCCTCTTGCATTGTTCCACGGAAGCTCACCGTAAACTCGAGGAACAGCACCTCATCTTCCGATTAGGCACTTTACAACCTTCCGGACTCAATATCGAGTTCAACAACTTCAGACCATAACCTCAGCCCCCATTTTATTTTTATATTTTTTATCCACACTATTGGTTTATGCCTTTTCCTTTTTTTTTCTCTCTCCCACATGGCCGCTGTCTTTCTCACTGCCCGCGCATTTCACACTTCATCTAGAGCCATTGTCTGTTTCTTTACCTGTCCTATTACTGTCTCGTCTCACCTTGAATATCTCTTAATGTCTCTTCTTTCATCCCCTCCCCCCTTTCCCAGCCCCCAAACTGCCTTTTATTTCATTTCCTGCCTTTTCTCTCAGTTCTGACGAAGGGTCCCAGACCTGAAACGTTGACTCTATTTCTCTGTCCACGGATGTTGCCTGGCCTGCTGAGTTTTTCCAGCATTTTCTGTTGTTATTTCGGATGTTCACTGTAGCTTGTTCAGGTTCTGTAAACTCCTATCATAGAATCATAGAATGATACAGCACAGAAGGAGGCCATTTGGCCCATCGTGCCTGTGCTGACTCTTTGGTAACGCCATCCAATTAGTCCCACTTCCCTGCTCTTTCCCTATTGCTCTGCTAAATTTTTCCCTTCAAGTATTTATCCAATTCTCTTTTGAAAGTTACTACTGAATCTGCATCCACCACCCTTGCAGGCAGTGCTTTCCAGTTCACAACAAATCGTTGTGTAAAAAATAGTTCCCTCATGTCGCCTCTGGTTCTTTTGCCAATCACCTTGGGGAGAATTCTGCCAGCCCTGGGGAGGCGGGTATGGAGGCGGGACTGCTGGGAAAATGGCAGAAACTGGGAGCGGGTACCGAACCCGCTCTCAACCCGCCTCCGTGCCATCGTCCCAGGAGGCGGGTCCCCGACTCGCGCAGGGAGCTGTCTCCTCGAGGCGGGAAGGGGATTAGAGCCAAGTAACTGCCTATTAACAGGCAGTTAAGAGGCTTAGCCCCATTTTACCCCTGCAAGTGTGGGCTTCCCGATGGCTGCGAACCTCGCCAGGGTCAGCGAGGCTAACAGTTGGTCTCGGGTGTGAGAGGGGTTGAAAAGTACACTACGGAGATGAGTGATGGGTGCAAGCGTGGAGAGGTATGTATGAGAGGTGAGTGGAAAGTGTTAGAAAAGGTTTACTTACCTTTGCTTCTTCCTGCAGGCTTCAACCCTTGGGGATCCGGAGGTGCCTCATCTCCACGGCAGAGATGACAGAATGGCTGCTGCATTCTCAGATGTAGCAGCCATCTGATTTCTGCTGAGGAAAGAGGTTTTGGTGAGTCTTTGTGCAAGGGCTCACCATAGAACAGAGATTGTCAGTGTTTGACAGCTTCTCAAAGCTGTCAAATGCTGACAATTCATCTGTCAAAAACTTTTGACAGATGAAACGTCATAAGCTGATGTCATCTGTCACCGGCTTTCCCTTAATTGGCCGGCTAAGCCCGCAGGGCGGGCTTAACAAGGTCAATCAAGGGAAAATAGCGTGTATTGGCTGGACGCCTTTGGCGGCAGGACTGAAATCCAACAACCAGCAGTTCCGCCCCCAACGCACCCCCATTGACAAAATCCAGCCCCTTAAATCTATGTCATCTGGTTACCACCAACTAGGGCTGAACTTCTGTCTACAGGTCGTCTAATTGCTGGTATTTCTTGTCTGACTTCCTTCAGTAACCAGAATATCTTGAGCTATTGAAGACTGTTGCACTTTTGCCTGAGTACCCACTCTAGTGCTTGAGTGCAAAGTCTAACCTGGCTCTTCAGTGTAGAACTGAGGGAGTGCTGCATTGTCAGAGGCGCCGGTGTTCAGATAAGACATCAAACTGATGCCCCATCTATCTGTTCATATGGATGGTACAAGATCCTATGGCACAATTCAAAGAGCAGAGTTCCTCTCCCAGCCAACATTTGTTCCTCAACAAACACCACCAAAAGCAAATTAACTGGCCATTTATCTCACTTGCTGTTGTGGGACCTTGCAGAGTGGACATTGACTGCCGTGTTTGTCTACATAACAATAACGAGTATACTTTGGTACTAATTCATTGGCTCTGAAGTGTGTTAGGACATCATAAGAACATGAAAAATTGGAGCAGTAGTCGGCCATTCAATCCTTTGAGCCTGCTCTGCCATTCAATAAGATCAAGGCTGATCTTCGACCTCAACTCTGCCTTCCCGCACTATTTCCATGTCCCTTGATTCCCCTAGATTCCAAAAATCTATCGATCTCTGTCTTGAATATACTCAATGACTGAGCATCCACAGCCCTCTGGGGTAGAGAATTCCAAAGATTCACAACCCTTTGAGTGGCAAAATTTTTCCTCATCTCAGTCCTAAATGGCAGACCCCTTATTCTAAGGCTATGACCCCTAGTTCTAGACTCACCAGCCAGGAGAAACAACCTCCCAGCAGCTGCCCTGTCAACACTTGAATAGCCACCCTTTTAGGTTTCCTCCTAACATCTGCTTCGCTGGTACCCACCAGTCACAGATTCTTAGGCGAAACACGCTTGAAACACACTTGACAACAATCTTCACTTTAACACGTCCGCTACTTTCCAGCCCTCTGCAAAAACTCCTACCCAACTTAATCCCATAAAGGACTCCTCTTTGACGTGCGTGAGGGTTAGGGTTTGTTTAAAGTGTGATTATTTAAGTCTTCAAGTCAAGTGAATCCCAAACAGCACATTGCAAAGAAATTAATACAGTGTATGCTCTTGTTTATCTGCATCAATAAGAACAAATCTTCGCTTGCATTCTTATTATCCTCCTGCTGTGCACTTGTTCACTCTGCCTTCAGCTGCCTAGGCATTAAGCTCTGAAATTCCCTCACTACCTCTCTGCCTCTCTCCACCTTTAAGACGCTCCTTAAAACCTACCTCTTTGACCAAGCTCTTGGTCACCTGTCCTAATATCTCCTTACGTGGCTTGGTGTCAAATTTTGTTTGGTAACGCTGCTGTGAAGCGCCTTGGGATATTTTACTACGTTAAAGGCGCTGTATAAATACAAGTTTTTTGACGTTAAACGTTTGTTCGTAATGTTTGGATGGAAGTCGTTTCGCTCTAATTCGTGGTCTCAATACTGCCACTGGGTCGAAACTGTTAACCCAGCACCTATAAAGTCCCTAAGCTCAGCTTCGCTCACTCATTAGCGAGAGGCGTGCAGCAACTGCAATGGTCGGAATGGCCGTAAAGTGTCACAGGGGTTAGTTCTGACTTTGGGTGATGGGGGTAAAATGGGCGGTATCGAATTGGCCAGCTATTATGCACAGCAGCCAATGTTCCTGTCCATTCAAATCAATGGAGGGAAAATCAGGCAGAGCGTATATTGAGCAGCCCATTTTATCGAGCTTGATGTAAGAAAACTACGAGGCACTTGGTCTGAGTATTAACCAAGGCTTTAATCAACTGGTTTTCAACATGGAGATCTAGTTGTGTCCTTCACTAGTTCCTGTTAAAGAATGTCCTGAGCAAGCTGGGCCCGTGCCCGAGTATTTATACTCTCCCTGGACAGCGCCACCAGCAGGCCGCCCAGTATCATTTCATAAGTCATTTCCACATGAATGACAAGATTCATGTCAGCGCTCATTATACACTCTCGCCCAAAATTAAAATTAACCCCACTCTGCGACGGGAATTTAATTGGACACGTGAGGTGCGAATATAACAATGTTTTACTGCAGCTGTTCATTTTCGCAATTCACTAAATAAATTGAATCAGGCGCGTGCACATACATTCGTTTCTCTTATGGATTTCAGCACATGGATCGATTAACCCAGAAGGCTTATATCTGTGTGTATTTCTAACAAGGAAATCAGATCAGAATGCCTGTCAGGCCATGCTTCTTGCAGATAATCGTATCTCCTGATACAGTTTTAGTTGCAGAAACTGTCACAGTAGAATCGAACAGCCTGAGGCAACGTTTTGTTGGCTTTCCTTCCACTTACACATGAATGAGGCTTTTCACTGAACATCTGAAAGCCTGTGTGTAAGAGGTTACAAATGCAAGTGACAACTGTCAAGTTTTGCTTTGAATGCAATTGCTAACTTTAACGCCCTAGCCACCTGAGAGCCCTTTGGTTCAGCATAGTGCAGGTCTCAGTCAGGAAAATTGAAAAAGAATAAAGAAAAATACATAAAGTATCGGAACTCTAGAAAGCTCAGTTACAACGGTATCAGGAGCCATTGGAGTGCACTGCGCCCAAACCTCTGGACGTAGATTTACGCCAGCGCTTTATTCCAGGAAATCCACATAAACTGGGCTTTCAACAACAACAACAACAACAACTTGTGTTCATCTAGCACCTTTAACGTAGCAGATCATCCCAAGGCGCTTCACACGAGCGACTATCAAACAAAACTTGGCACCGCGCCACATAAGGTGAAATTAGGGCAAGCCTTGTCAAAGAGGTAGGTTTTAAGGAGCGTCTTAAAGGAGGAGAGAGGGGTAGAGAGGTGGAGAGGTTTAGGGAGGGAATTCCAGAGCTCAGGGCCCAGGCAGCTGAAGGGACCAATGTCACCAAAAACAGATTATCAAGTCATTTATCACATTGCTGTTTGTGGAACCACATGGGGGCAGTATATGTACCTGAGTGGCAGAGGTTTTTGCCAGATGTATCTCAAAAAATGTTCAAGGGAATTTGTGCATAGCCATGTTTCAGTGGAAAACTGACGTAAATCAGTTATGCATGATTATCCTAGCTTAAAAAAAGGTGCAATGCTGCTCTTACACCGTGGTTTTGCTGAAACTTTCCAGGCAATTTCGGGCCTATACATTTTAATCTGCGTTACATTTCAGGCAACGCGCATCTGTTTGTTACTTGTGGAGACTAGTTGCTGTCATTTATAGGTCTGCAGTGTCAACCTTGGCTCAACGGTAACATTCTTGCCGGAGTCAGAAGATCATGGGTTCAAGCCCCACTCCAAAGACTTGAGCACATCACCTACGCTGATATTTCAGTGCAGTACTGAGGGATTGCTGCACAGCCAGAGGT
This sequence comes from Somniosus microcephalus, assembly GCF_052327205.1. Lineage (NCBI taxonomy): Eukaryota > Metazoa > Chordata > Chondrichthyes > Squaliformes > Somniosidae > Somniosus > Somniosus microcephalus. The sequence continues at coordinate 307,560,152 of NC_140991.1, forward strand.
GCCGTCTTTCAGAAGAAAGATTAAACCGGGACCCCTTGGGCAAATATTAAAGATGCCATGGCACTGTCTGAAAAAGAGAAAGGAAATTTGCCCGGTGTCCTGTCCAACATTTATTTATCACCCAATATCACCAAAACAGATTATCAAGTCGTTTATCTCATGGCTGTTTGTGGGATCTTGCCATGCGCAGATTAGCTGCAGTGTTTCCTTATGTTTAAACAGTGACAGCAGTGTCAAAAATACTTCAATGACTGTGCAGTGCTTTGGGACATTGTGAAAGACACAGGATAAATGTAAGGTTTTTCTTTAGTCATTTACCCCATAAGAGAGTCAGTTGACTGACAAAGGAACTGGTACTCAGCAATCTTACACATATAAATTTCCTGGCTCGCAACTTATGCAGAAATGACAATGAACTTTACCACGGTTTCTGCACCGACCCGGCCGAGCTATGGAAATGATAGGCAAAGGGTTTTGATGGACAACCTAGGGGAATTCAGTACTCCACCACTCCGATCCCAATGACATAACCAAAAAAAGAAATTCTTAATTTTAGCCAGCCCAGCAAGAAGTCTTGCCCATTCCGTAGGGACCGCTCCCTCCGCGACACCCTAGTCCACTCCTCTACCACCCCCAGCACCCCTTCCCCTTCGCCCGGCACCTTCCCGTGCAAGCGCAGGAGATGCAACACATGCCCTTATACCACCCCCCTTCCCACTGTCTGTGGCCCCAAACACCCCTTCCAGGTGAAACATCGATTTACTTGTACTTCCTGCAATCTAGTATATTGTATTCGCTGCTCACAATGTGGTCTCCTCTATATTGGGGAGAGCAAACGCGGATTGGGTGACCGCTTTGCGGAACACCTCCGTTCAGTCCGCAAGGGGGACCCCGAGCTCCCGGTGGCCTGTCACTTTAATTCACCGCTCCATTCCCACTCAGACCTCACCGTCCTCGGGCCTCTTGCATTGTTGCACAGAAGCTCAGCGTAAGCTCGAGGAGCAGCACCCCATCTTTTGATTAGGCACTCTATAGCCCTCTGGACTCAACATAGAGTTCAACAATTTCAGATCATAACCTCGGCCCCTATCATATATATATATTTTCTTTTTTTTATCCACACTTTTTGTTTGGCCTTTTTTTCTTCCCTCCCACATGGCAGCTGTCCTTCATTCTGCCAGCGCAATTCACACTTCATCTAGAGCCATCCTTTATTCCTTAACCTGTCCCATTACCACCTCCTCTCGCCTTGAATATCTCTTAATGTCTCTTTGCCCCTCCTGCTTTCTATCCGATCACTGACCTTCCCTTTTGTTCTTTCATCCCCTCCCCCTTTTCCCAGCCCCTAAACTTGCTGTAAAATCTATTCCTTTTCCTGCTTTTTTCCAGTTCTGATGAAAGGTCTTCGACCTGAAACGTTAACTCTGTTTCTCTCTCCATGGGTGCTGCCCTGGCCTGCTGAGTGTCTCCAGCATTTTCTGTTGTTATTTCAGATTTCCAGCATCCGCAGTATTTTGCTAACGAGGAAGTCTTGCCCGTTGGGGTCGCGTATCCAAAATTCGGGCGTGAGCCGCACATGATTTTCCAACCAGTTAAATTAATGGTTTGAAAATGGTACACAGCGTTGGACTGCGTTCTTGTTCTTTTTCGTCTCGTTACTTTAAACGCCAGACTACACACATACACACACACACACACACACACAAGCTCACTTGTAGCAATGCAGGATCAGGACTTTACTGACACTCCATACTTCACAAAACCAGTATGAGAGCTTTATGAGACATCACACTTCACGATTCCAGTATGAGCCGCTGAACAATAGTTCACTCACATCTCTTATACCAAATTTCTCCTTTGATTACTACATTCCATCAATAAATCATCATACATCAAAGTCACATACAAATGACAACAGAATAACAACATGAACTAAACAAACATGCGTTGCCATAAACACAAGCGGCCTAGCTGCTGTCAAAAATTCTTCTCATTCCCCATAACACAAGTGACCAAGCTGACATATTCCAGACCATTACAAATATGGCTGAATGACTCTTACACATTCTACTATTTTACTTTACTGTGAAGATATCCTTGCTTTTAGGAGATCCCGTGATGAACAAGGTTGAAGAGCCAAACGGAGATCCCGAGATGAACAAGGTTGAAGAGCCAAACGGAGATCCCGGATGAACAAGGTTGAAGAGCCAAACGGAGATCCCGGATGAACAAGGTTGAAGAGCCAAACGGAGATCCCGGATGAACAAGGTTGAAGAGCCAAACGGAGATCCCGGATGAACAAGGTTGAAGAGCCAAACGGAGATCCCGGATGAACAAGGTTGAAGAGCCAAACGGAGATCCCGGAGAACCTAATCACAGCCTATTACCATCTCGTCTAGCTTCTCCGATTAGGCAGTCTGCAGCCTTCCGGTCTCAATATCGAGTTCAACAATTTCAGATCATAACCTCGGCCCCTGTTTCATTTTCACTTATATTTTTCCACTCCTTTCCTTTCCCCCCCCCCCCTTTCCTTTTGTTTCTCTCTCACACCTGGCAGCTATCTTTTGCCCTGCCAGTACACTTTACACCTAATCACAGCCTATTACCATCTCGTCTAGCTTCTAATCTCTTTTACTTCTTTTGGTTCTTTTATTCTTTTGTCCGATCGCAGCCCTGCCTTCAATCTAGTTCCTTTTCTCTCCAGTTTTGAAGAAGGGTCAAACCCGAAACGTCAACTCAAATTTCTCTCCACGGATGTTGCCTGACTTGCTGAGTTTTTCCAGCATTTTCTGTTGTTATTCCTTGCTTTTAGGCCTGTTAACACAATTTACAACACATGCTGTGCTGATCCCACAGACTGCCCAGAAAGAACATTTGAGGTACTCAGGCAATGCAGACTTTCACATTTTCAAGATTTGAAAATTACCCCTTCAGTTGTTCTTAATTTGGGAGTGACATCTTTAAGGTACACTAATGTGCTGATCCATTTGAATGAGCAAAAGACATAAAGACCCTTTTCATAATGCTTCTAAACAATTCCTTTTAAACAAAGTCCCTGGTCCTGTCTTGTCCGATCATTTCTTTCAACTATTTTTCCCAGTTCCACCTCATCAGTCCAAATACAATTGCTTATGTCCGTTCTGTGGGTAAGAAACTGAAGGTCACATCTTTATTCTTGGATGCGTCTTTTGAATTTTCTTTACTGATTTCAATTTGCTGAATCGGTTAGATCAGTGAATAAACTTAACAGGCATTGACACACATTGTCCTGGCCAACATGTATCACTCAACCAACAGCTGAAATATGTAATCAAGCCATTTATCTCATTGCTGTTTGTGGGAGCTTGCTGTGCATAAATTGGCTGCTGTGTTTCCTACATTACAGCAGTGACTACATTTCAAAAATACTTCATTGCCTGTAAAGCACTTTGGGATGTCATGCGGTCACAAAAGGCGATATATAAATGCAATTTTTTTTTTGACTCTTTAGGCTGACACTCCAATGCGGTACTGAGGGAGTGCTGCACTGTCGGAGGTGCCGTCTTTTGGATGTGACGTTATACCAAAGCCCCGTCTGCTCTCTCAGGTGGACGTAAAAGATCCCACGGGCACTATTTCAAAGACGAGCAGGGGAGTTATCCCCGGTGTCCTGGCCAATATTTATCCCTCAATCAACATCACTAAAAACAGATGATCTGGTCATTATCACATTGCTGTTTGTGTGAGCTTGCTGTGTGTACATTGGTTGCCGCATTTCCTACATTACAACAGTGACTTCACTTCAAAATCACTTCATTGGCTGTAAAATGCTTTGGGACGTCTGGTGGTCATGAAAGGAACTTTATAAATGCAAGTCTTTCTTTATTAAAATTTGTTTTAAAACAATGCAAAACTCTACATGATGGTTTGCCATCAAATTAATGTCCTGTATTATATCATCCACTTTCCTTACAAGTCACTGTTGTGTGCAATAAGAAAGCAGTTCTAATGGTACGGGGTTCTGATGCTCGAATACTTGTTTTATTCCTGGCATTTAACAGTAATCAGAAGGGAGCACTATGTTAGTTATTTATTCTTGTATTGGATTGGAACCCTAGTCAACAGAAATAAAGGTCACTGCATGAACAGTCTACTTGGCTGCTTTATGGCACAGTGCTTTAGAACACTACAACACTTCTACGCAAGCTAGGATATGTATCGCTATCAAGGAGAGGCAGAAGAAATGAAGATGTCACTCTCTGATAACTTCTAGGGTCACTGAAATGACTCCTGGATGATTCAATATAATTTCCAGTCCACAGCATCAATTTGCTCTTGATATGCCTCATACAATAACCACACATACAACTTTCCTGGTGTGATATGTCACAGAGAATTTACTGAGGCAAAAAGGTGAATAGTGAGGAGGGTTAACAGCCAGAAACTTGTGTGTGTGTGGGGGGAGGGGGGGCGTGCAGGCAAGGTCAAACAGTATGGTTTTTACAAGGTTTTGAAAGTGGGGGCATAGGTAACAAGACAACATTTTTCAGACAGAAATGCTTTGGAGAGAAACGAAAGGTTGAAAATATGGCAGTGGTTAGAGAAAATTGTGTGCGTTGGGGGAGTGCAGCTGAGTGATGTTCCAGAGATGGAAGAAAGTGGTCTAGACAACACACTGGATGTGGTGGTTGGCAACAGTGCATTTAAAGATTTTGGAGACAAAGGATGGATTGGAGATAAGGCACTTAGTTAGAAAGCAAATAGAGTAATTGAGGATGGCCACAGTTTTGAAAGGAATGTAAGCAGTGCCATAGGATAGTGAGAGGCTGACGGTATCAGAAAATATAGGTTCAAGAAGGGACTATTGTGTAGTCAGGAGCTGGACCAGGAGAGTGTGGAAGAAGTAGGTGGTGGGATGGGGAGGTTCTTGGAGGAGGTAAGTTTGGGGTGAGGATGGGGGGAGTTGGTGGGGGGAGGAAAGTTGAAGTGTTAAAGGGGAAGGAGGCGGAGTGGGAGAATGACCAGGAGCTGTGGAGAGCAAGGATAAGGAGGAGGTAGAGGAGCAGACAGTAACAGATATGGCTTCAATTCTGGAGACATTTAATTTCAAAGGTGAGAATAGAAAGTTCACAAAAAGATCGGAGGAGGCAGCCTGTGGTGGTAGGAGAGCAACAGAAAACGCTGGAAAAACTCAGCAGGCCAGGCTACATCCTTGGAGAGAGAAACAGAGTCAACGTTTCAGGTCGAAGACCTTTCATCTGATGAAGGGTCTTTGGCCTGAAACATTGACTCTGTTTCTCTCTCCACAGATGTTGCCCTGGCCTGTTGAGTTTTTCCAGCGTTTTCTGTTGTTATTTCGAATTTCCAGTTTCTGCAGTATTTTGCTATCATGGTAGGAGAACAGTTTGAAGTTGGTCTCCAGACTTTTAGGATGGAATGGCAGTACTAGTGCTGTTTGAGGTGGTCAGGTGGATGAAAAGCCAGATTGCTCATACATTATATGCGCTGTAGTCGACAGACCACACATTTGAGTCCATGGGTATTGGCAGTTATACAGGGAGAAAGACAGGGATGTGTGAACGGGACTTGGTACGAGTTAGGATATGGGCTGCAGAGTTTTAGATTACCTCAACTTTAGGTAAAGTGGAAGATGGGATGGAACCCAAGGTTGGTGTACCTAAAAACTACATGTTGCTTTACTTTATCTCTTCACCGACGTTTTCCAACCTTTGTGACATCTTGCACGACATACTTTGCCCATCGTCTAGGTTTAGGAATACAAAAAATACTCCCAGGTGGCTAATTCTCCACATTGTGGAGCTTCATTAAAAGGCATGACGATGGATAGGCAATGGCTAACATTTAAGGAATGAATGCATGAATTGCTACAGTTATACATTCCTTTCTGGCGCAAAAACACAAAAGGAAAAGCGGCCCAACCATGGCTAACAAAAGAAATTAAGGATAGTATTAGATCCAAAGAGGAGTCATATAAAGTTGGCAGAAAAATTAGCAAGCCTGAGGATTGGGAGCAGTTTGGAATTCAGCAAAAAAGGACCAAGAGATTGATTAAGAGGGGGAAAATAGAGTATGAGAGTAAACTTACAAGGAACATAAAAGCAGATTGTAAAAGCTTCTACATGTAAAAAGAAAAAGATTAGTGAAAACAAATGTAGGTCCCTTACAGTTAGAAATGGGAGAATTTATAATGGGGAGCAAGGAAATGGTTAAGCAAATTAAACAAATACTTTGGTTCTGTCTTCACAGATGAGGACACTAATAACTTCCCAGAAATGCTAGGGAAGCAAGGGTCTAGTGAGAAGGAGGAATTAAAGGAAATTAGTATTAGTAAAAAAATAGTGCTAGAAAAATTATGGGACTGAAGGCCAATAAATCCCCAGGGCCTGATAATCTGCATCCCAGAGTACTAAAATAGATAGCCATGGAAATAATGGATGCATTGGTTGTCATCTTCCAAAATTCTATAGATTATGGAACAGTTCCTGCAGATTGGAGGGTGGCAAATGTAACCCCACTATTTAAAAAAAGAAGGGAGAGAGAAACCAGGGAACTACAAACCGGTTAGCCTAACATCAGTAGTAGGGAAAATGCTGGAGTCTATTATAAAGGATGTGATAACAGGACAGTTATAAAAAATCAACGTGATTAGACAAAGTCAACATGGATTTATGAAAGGGAAATCGTGTTTGGCAAACCTACTGGAATTTTTTGAGGATGTAACTGGTAGAATAGATAAGGGAGAACCAGTGGATGTGGTGTAATTGGATTTTCAGAAGGCCTTTGATAAAGTCCAACATAAGAGGTTAGTGTGCAAAATTAAAGCACATGGGATTGGGTGTAATATACTAGCATGGATTGAAAATAGGTTAACAGACAGGAAACAGAGAGTAGGAATAAATGGGTCTTTTTCGGGGTGGCAGGCGGTGACTAGTGGGGTACTGCAGGGATCAGTGCTTGGGCCCCAGCTATTCACAATATATATCAATGATTTGGATGAGGGAATCAAATGTAATATTTCCAAGTTTGCTGATGACACAAAACTAGGTGGGATTGTAAGTTGTGAGGAGGATGCAAAGAGGCTTCAAGGTGATTTAGACAAGTTGTGTGAGTGGGCAAATACATGGCAGATGCAGTATAACGCGGATAAATGTGAAGTTATCCACTTTGGTAGAAAAAACAGAAAGGCAGAGTATTATTTAAATGGTGATAGATTGGGAAATGTTGATGTACAGAGGGACCTGGGTGTCCTTGTACACTAGTCACTGAATGCAAACATGCAGGTGCAGCAAGCAGTTAGGAAGGCAAATGATATGTTGACCTTCATTGCAAGAGGATTTGAGTACAGGAGCAAGGATGTCTTACTACAGTTATACAGGGCCTTGCTGAGACCACACCAACCTCATTACAGCCTTCATCCAAACATGGACAAAGGAGCTGAATTCCAGAGGTGAGGTGAGAGTGACTGCCCTTGACATCAAGGCAGCATTTGACCGAGTCTGGCATCAAGGAGCCCTAGTAAAACTGAAGTAAATGGGAATCGGGGGGGGAAAACTCTCCACTGGCTGGAGTCATAACTAGCACAAAGGAAGATGGCTGTGGTGGTTGGAGGTCAATCATCACAGCCCCAGGACATCGCTGCAGGAGTTCCTCAGGGCAGTGTCCTAGGCCCAACCATCTTCAACTGCTTCATCAATGACCTTCCCTCCAACATAAGGTCAGAAATGGGGATGTTCGCTGCTGGTTGCACAGTGTTCAGTGCCATTCACATCTCTTCAGATAATGAAGCAGTCCATGCCCACATGCAGCAAGACCTGGACGACATTCAGGCTTGGGCTGATAAGTGGCAGGTAACATTCGCGCCACAGAAGTGCCAGGCAATGACTATCTCCAACAGGTGAGAGTCTAACCACCTCCCCTTGACATTCAATGGCATTACCATTGCCACATCCCCCACTATCAACATCCTGGGGGTCACCATTAACCAGAAACTTAACTGGACCAGCCACATAAATACTGTGGCAACAAGAGCAGGTCAGAGGCTGGGTATTCTGCGGCGAGTGTCTCACCTCCTGACTCCCCAAAGCCTTTCCGCCATCTACAAGGCACAAGTAAGGAGTGTGATGGAATACTCTCCACTTGCCTGGATGAGCGCAGCTCCAACAACACTCAAGAAGCTCAACATCATCCAAGACAAAGCAGCCCACTTGATTGGCACCCCATCTACCACCTTAAACATTCACTCCCTCCACCACCGGCGTACCGTGGCTGCAGTGTGTACCATCTACAAGATGCACTGCAGCAACTCGCCAAGGCTTCTTCGGCAGCACCTCCCAAACCCACGAGCTCTACCACCTAGAAGGACAAGGGCATCAGGCGCATGGGAACACCACCATCTCCAAGTTCCCCTCCAAGTCACACACCATCCTGACTTAGAATTATATCGCCGATCCTTCATCGTCGCTGGGTCAAAATCCTGGAACTCCCTACCTAACAGCACTGTGGGAGTACCATCACCACATGGACTGCAGCAGTTCAAGAAGGCGGCTCACCACCACCTTCTCAAGGGCAACTAGAGATGGGCAATAAATGCTGGCATTGCCAGCGACGCCCTGATCCCATAAACAAATAAATTTAAAAAAAACACCTGGAGTACTGTGTGCAGTTTTGGTCTCCTTACCTAAGAAAGGATATACATGCCATAGAGGGAGTGCAGCGAAGGTTCACCAGACTGATTCCTGGGATGGCAGGACTGTCGTATGAGGAGAGATTGGGTCGACTAGGTATGTATTCACTAGAGTTTAGAAGAATGAGAGAGGATCTCATTGAAACATATAGGCCTAGAAATTCAGTATAGCCACGTTCGGGGCGCTACAGTCGGGCGGCCGCTAAAGTTTGCGCCCGGCGCAAGTTCGCGCCACCTTCGCCGATATTCAGTCACATCGCCCCAAGAGGTTGCTGCTGCGCTAAAACAGGCGATGCATGACTATCATTAGGTGCTAAGCCGGCGGTCCGGGGCGATACCCCCAAGGGCGGGCGCAGCGCAGGTGCAGCGAGTTGCTGATTGACGGCAGACACTCTGGCACTGGTCAGCTCTTAAAGGGGGAGGGTGGATTTGTTTGCCTGCCACGCCCTGCACACTGCAGCCCTGAAGCTAGGCCTGACCACTTCTGCTTCATCTGTGCAACGCCCAGGGCTATGGAGAAGGCAAACGTTTGCACCCATTGCAGCCCCCATTATATGTTTGCAAACAATGATATGACACTGAAGGTCAAGACAAGTGGAAAGCTGTGGCCTGAAGCCACAAGTACCTGTGCGAGTGTTGAGCCAAAGCAGAAAGCTCTCTACCTTTGTCTCTCTGCAAAGATCCGTCACTCAAAAAGAAGGAGTGCTGCAAAATGGCTGCCTTTTCTACTGCAGGAGGAGTGCCCTTTAATTTGCGCCCCCCACGCCCTGCATCGACTGAGAACCGTTCCCCTCTACCAGTTGCTAGGGGCACCAGGCGCACAGTAGGGCGTCGCCACTGAATTTCCGGTTTGGGGCGCACAAAGGGCGTTGCACGATGAAATGACGTCAGGATCTGCGCGCGCAGCTGAGCACGCGCAAAGACTTTGCGCCGACGCTAAATCTCTAGTGAAGTTGGGGAGAGGCGCAGATCGCGCTGCGCCCGGCCGCTAGCCGCCTAGCGCCCAACATCTCCTCCTCCTAAGGCGCTACCGGCTGGCGCAAGCAACTGAATTTCTAGGTCATAAAATTCTGACAGGGCTAGACAGACTGGATGCAGGGAGGATGTTTCCCTGGCTGGGGGGGTATCTAGAACAAGGGGTCACAGTCTCAGGATACGGGGTAGGACATTTAGGACTGAGATGAGGATACATTTCTTCACTCAGAGGGTGGTGAACCTGTAGAATTCTCTACATAAGAACATAAGAAATAGGAGCAGGAGTAGGCCATACGGCCCCTCGGGCCTGCTCCGCCATTCAATAGGATCATTGCTGATCTGAATCTAGACTCACGTCCACTTCCCTGCCCTCTCCCCGTAACCCCTAATTCCCTTATCTGCTAGGAAAATGTCTATCTCCATTTTAAATTTATTTAATGTTGCAGCTTCCACAGCTCTCTGGGGTAGCAAATTCCATAGATTTACTACCCTCTGAGTGAAGAAGTTTCTCCTCATCTCAGTTTTGAAAGGGCAGCCCCTTATTCTAAGATTATGCCCCCTAGTTCTAATCTCACCCATCAGTGGAAACATCCTCACCGCATCCACCCGATCAAGCCCCCTCACAATCTTATATGTTTCGATAAGATCGCCTCTCATTCTTCTGAACTCCAATGAGTAGAGTCCCAACCTACTCAACCTTTCCTCATACGTCAACCCCCTCATCTCTGGAATCAACCGAGTGAACCTTCTCTGAACCGCCTCGAGAGCAAGTATATCTTTTCTTAAATATGGAAACCAAAACTGCACAGAATGCTGTGGAGGCCGAGTCACTGAATATATTTAAGAAGGAGATAGATAGATTTCTAGACACAAAAGGCATCAAGTGGTATGGGGAGAGAGCAAGAATATGGTATTGAGATAGAGGATCAGCCATGATCATATTGAATGGCGGAGCAGGCTTGAAGGGCCGAATGGCCTACTCCTACTCCTATTTATCTATGTTTCTATGTTTCTATATGTGCATTTATTGGACCAGAAACTGTAGCTAACATTAAAACGCACACGGTTATTGTAAAGCCACGTTCCTTTTCAGGGAGATTGACTTGGTATTTAAAAAGTACCAGTTTTAGGTGTTGCACTGTACAAAATATTATCATAATTACCTAAAATACATTTGCTGGAATCCCTGAAAGATCATTCCAGAATGCAGGTATAAGATAAAATATTCTCCAACGAGGATCTTGCAATGCAATTTCTCTTTGTTTTTCTCTCTGATACCAACAGTCTGACCATTGTAACTGCGAATTAAAACACCATCCAACTAAAGGCAACAAGCCCAGTCCTTCAGAACATTACTGTGATTGGGGCTGGGAGCCTGAAACTGACCTAGACCGGTATGAATTATCCCGAAGGTATAAATTGCATGAACTAATATTAACTCCAGAAATTGAGAGTGATGTCCTGGGGACAATTGCAGACATATATCAGGTAGAAGATGACTAGTAATTAGATGTCAGATGGAAGGCAACAGGGCCATGGATGGCTGATCATAGACTAAGCGCAGGGAGTGACAGCAGCAGAGATACAGCCAGAAGGTAGTTGTACTGTTCTATTATGGTTTTATTCAGTTTCCAGATAGACAATCCATTGCTTCTCTGTTTATAATATGATCCTCGTTTTTATCCTCGTATTTTATCTTATACCTGCATTCTGACTTGATCTTACGGGATCCCAGGAATCAGCAAGCAAATGTATTTTAGGTGATTAGGAAAATTAGGTACAGCTTAAGGACTAAACTCTAACAAGGAATGCTATCTCACAAATTTGACCCCAATGGTTGCTGTAAGTTCTCAGACTCAGGAGAAATTGTACTCGAATAACAGGCAATGTGAGTTTCATAAGGGAGAGAGTTCCATGTGACAAAATTGTTTGGGATGAGAGTTCCACAGGCAAGAGAAACAGTATGTGAAGCTTTACAATAAATAATTAAAAAGATACATGTTGCAAGGGAGATTCTTAGAGCACTGAGTATATAGCTAGTGGTGAAGATAGAGACCCAATTAATTTCGTGTATGTGCAAATATAAAATGCAGTAAATGGATTCAAGCAAAGGATCGTTCAGGATACTTAATAATTAGTCATTTAGGATGTGTGAAACTAAAGTATTTGCAAATATTTACTTTCATACATTCTTCTGTAAAATTCAAATTCTACTTTCTCAAGTACGGCAAGACACATCAGTAATACCCGAAGAAGCCAGGAGGCCAACTTATAGTGACAGTTTCTATTTATATACGTGTCTTTGGAATCAAACACCCCAGGACAACGACAAACCATTTCTACTGGAAATGAGCATTGGTGTTTAGGGATTCGGCTTTGAAGTTGAAGGTGAAATAAAATTCTAATTACTGCTGGCCAATATGTGAGGTTACACTGATTACCAAGAAACAGAAACCTATATTATCACAGAAATCACAGAAACGCCACAGTGCAGATAGAGGCCATTTCGGCCCATCGAGCCTGCACCGACACATATCCCACCTGATCCCCGTAACCCCTACACCAACACATATCCCACCCTATCCCCGTAACCCCACGTATTTAATCCCCCTAACACTAAGGGTCAATTTTATGATAGCCAATCAACCTAACCCGCACATCTTTGGACTGTGGGAGGAAACCGGAGCACCCGGAGGAAACCCATAGAATCATAGAATGGTTACAGCACAGAAGGAGGCCATTCGGCCCGTCGAGCCCGTGCCAGCTCTCTGCAAGAGCACTTCAGCTAGTCCCACTCCCCCGCCCTTTCCCCGGAGCCCTGCAAATTTCTTTCCTTCAGGTACTTATCCAACTCCCTTTTGAAAGCCGTGATTGAATCTGCCTCCACCACCCTCTCAGGCAGTGCATTCCAGATCATAACCACTCGCTGTGTAAAAAAGTTTTTTTCTTATGTCGCCTTTGGTTCTTTTGCCCATCACCTTAATCGGTGTCCTCTGGTTCTCGACTCTTCTGCCAATGGGAACAGTTTCCCTCTATCTACTCTGTCCAGACCCCTCATGATTTTGAACACCTCTATCAAATCTCCTCTCAGCCTTCTCTGATCCAAGGAGAATAACCCCAGCTTCTCCAATCTATCAACTGAAGTCACTCATTCCTGGAATCATTCTCGAAAAACTTTTCTGCACCTTCTCTAAGGCCTTCACTCCTTCCTAAAGTGTGGTGCCCAGAATTGGACACAATACTCCAGTTGGGGCCAAACCAGTGTTTTATACAGGTTCATCATAATTTCCACACTTTTGTACTCTATGCCTCTGTTTATGAAGCCCAGGATCCCGTAAGCCTTTTTAACTGCTTTCTCAACCTGCCCTGCCACCTTCAATGATTTATGCACACATACCCCCAGGTCTCTCTGTTCTTGCACCCCCCACCCCTTTCAGGATTGTACCATTTAGTTTGTATTTCCTCTCCTCCTTCTTTCTACCAAAATGTATCACTTCACAATTTTCTGCATTAAATTTCATCTGCCACGTGTCCGACCATTTTTCCAGCCTGTCTATGTCTTCTTGAAGTCTACCACTATCCTCCTCACTGTTCACTATACTTCCAAGCTTCGTGTCATCTGCAATTTCTGAAATTGTGCCCTGTACACCCACGTCCAAGTCATTAATATATATCAAGAAAAGCAGTGGTCCTAGAACCTACCCCTACGGAACACCACTGTATACCTTCCTCCAGTCTGAAAAAAAACGTTCACCACTACTCTCTGTTTCCTGTCACTTAGCCAATTCCGTATCCATGCTGCCACTGTCCCTTTTATTCCATGGGCTTCAAATTTGATGGCATGCCTATTATGTGGTACTTCGTTGAATGTCTTTTGGAAGTCCATGTGTAATGTATATACCTTTAAGGGGGGAACTATCTTTTACAGCTCATGTATACTGCAGTACCGGCAGTGACCACACCTGTATATAGCACTGAGTAGTAATCTGTACAGATCAGTTCCCGTGTGAGCCACGTTGAGTAAACACCTGTTGTACCGTTCTCCTGCAGTCTGTGCCTTATTATACACAGACACAACATTGGCGATAAGGCAAGTTCGAACCTACCTGCAACTCTGCATCACCTCCCGGGGATTCATTCCTGGAGATCAGTGGATTGGAGGTCAAGGCCAGAGACTCGGGCGTCGACCACGGGCAACCGCCCAGTCATCCAGCAGAGACTCGAGAATTGCGGGGGAGGCTGTCGAGAGCCAGGCTTGGCTTTCCAGTCGAGGTGGTCCAGCAAAACGGGCTGGCAACAGGTAGTGCGCAGACCCTTCCCAGACAGCGGCGGGCTAGAGCCCGACCGAGCGGCACAGCAAAGGGCCGAGCAGTGTCGACGGGGGAGAGAGAGAGAGGGCAGAGCGCACAGGGCACAGCTGGTGTTCAGGGGCCGAGCAGCGTCGAAGAGAGCAAGAGAGAGATGCGCAGAAACCCATGAGGCGCCGCCATTGCCACGAGGACCGCCGGGAGCGGCGTTGGCAGCAGCGGGGGAGGAAGGAAAGCGCGGGAGATGGCATTTTAAGCCATTGGGAGATGCCATTTTAAACCACACCCAAAATGCCGAAGAGTGGCAGTATCACCGCATGACAATGAAGTCGAAGATTGGACTACATATGTCGAATGAATAGATGTATACTGCAAGGCAAATGAGGTGTCAGATGACAAGAAAGCGTCGGTATTGTTAAATTTAATGGGTGCAAAGACGTATGGGTTATTACGAAATCTAGTAACCACAACGAAGCCAATGGAAAAGAGTTTTGATGACATAGTAACGATACTGCAGGAGCATTTAAACCCCACACCGCTGCTGATAGCAGAAAGATTCAAGTTTCACAAACGGAACCAGCATAAGGATGAAAGCAATGCTGATTATTTAACAGAACTGCGCAAACTATCGAGACACTGCCAGTTTGGAGCGGGACTGGCAGATACCTTAAGGGACAAGTTTGTGTGTGGGCTTCAAAGTGAAGGAACCCAGAAACGGCTTTTATCTGAAACGGACCCTATGCTGGAAAAGGCTTTCAGCATGGCGGTGTCATATGAAGCAGCAGCACGGGGCGCTGCAGAGATACAACAGAGACCGCAAGAATATGGCACAAACGAAATGTCATATAGAACAGAGAAGTGCTATCGCTGCGGCAGAACAACACATGACCAGAATGATTGCTGGTTCAAAGACAAAGTGTGCAGACAGTGTGGAAAAGTAGGACACATAGCACGAGTCTGCAGGTCGGGAAAGAAAACCAGCAATAAGAAACCTACCAAAGAAAAGTACAAGAAGGTACATAAGATGATGGAGAATAGTTCAGACGAACAAAAGAGTGATAACGACTCCGAAAGCAGGGAACTGAGTTTTCTGAAACTACATAATGTGATCACAACGGGGGATCACCGAACCATTTGGGTCACTCTCAAGATAGCAGGAGTCCAGGTAAAGATGGAATTGGACACAGGATCAGCCCTAACAGTCATAAACTGACGGGACTACGAGCGGCTATTCTCACACATACCCTTGAGAGAAACAAAAATTATTTTGAAGACGTAGACGGGGCAAAAAGTCTACCCCAAAGGAAAAATAAGGGTGACCGTTATATATAGCAGTAAGGAAACACCAAAACTAGACCTGTATGTATTGCAAGATGGAGGACCACCATTACTGGGATGTGAATGGATCCGGAAAATACAACTGGATTGGCATTCCATACAGGCACTGACTGTGGCTGACAAAAAGGATGATGACGTCACACCTGGGCGACTGTCAAAGATCCTAACTGACACAAAAGAAGTGTTCCAGCAAGGACTCGGAACACTAAAAGGCATGACAGCGACGATTAAAATTGAAGAAAACGCAAGCCCAAAATTTTTTAAGGCCAGACCGGTACCTTATGCGATCCGCCCAGCCGTCGAAGCAGAGCTGGAGAGTCTGGAATGTTCAGGTGTACTGTCCAAGGTAGACTGGAGCGAGTGGGCTACACCCATCGTCCCTGTGACGAAAAAGTCGTTGAGCAGCAAGCCTGGGGAACCAAGGAAGGTTCGCATCTGTGGGGACTTTAAGGTAACAGTGAACTCGGTCCTTCACACCTTACAATATCCACTTCCGCGGATTGAAGATATTTTCGCCTCGCTATCTGGAGGGAAATGCTTCACTAAGATTGATCTGGCCCAGGTGTATCTGCAAATGGAGGTAGAAGAAGCATCAAAAAAATACCTCACAATCAACACCCATAAAGGTCTCTACCAATGCAACCGGCTGGTATTCGGGGTAGCATCAGCTCCGGCTATTTGGCAGAGGGCAATGGAACAAGTCCTGCAAGGGATCCCAGGGACCCAGTGTTATTTGGACGACATCCTGGTCACGGGCGAAAATGACAGCGATCACCTTGCCAACCTGGAGCAGGTGCTCACTAGATTGCAGGAATATGGGCTCCGAGCTAACCGCCCCAAATGCGAGTTTTTTAGAAAACAGATCTCGTATTGTGGCCACGTTATTGATAAAGAGGGGTTACATAAGTCCCCAGAGAAGATTGAGGCAGTAGTCAAGGCTCCAGCACCGGAAAATGTGTCACAACTGAGGTCGTTCCTCGGGCTGGTAAACTACTACCATAAGTTCTTGCCAAATTTGTCTACAATACTACACCCACTGAACACCCTACTGCAAACTGGGGTGCCATGGAAGTGGAGTGACGAATGTAGACGAGCTTTCCAGAAGATCAAAACACTAATCACATCGAAAGAGGTATTGGCACATTACAACCCGGCATTACCAATTCGGTTGGCATGTGATGCGTCACCCTACGGCATTGGAGCGGTGCTGTCGCACAAATTCTCGGACGGCTCAGAGAGGCCAATAGCCTTTGCGTCATGATCACTAACCTCAGCCGAGCGTAACTACGCCCAGATTGACAGGGAGGCCCTCAGCCTAGTGTGGGGAGTGAAAAAGTTCAATCACTATCTGCACGGGCAGAAATTCACCTTGCTGACTGATCACCAGCCTCTTGTCTCCATTTTTAATCTGAAGAAGGGCGTTCCGGTGATGACTGCACAACGACTACAAAGATGGTCACTTTTTCTAGGGGCGCACAACTATGAGATTGAATATAAGGGCACGAAACAGCATGGAAATGCTGATGGGCTATCACGCCTGCCACTGCCTACTGCGGAGGAAGCACCAGCAGTGGATCCTGTCGAAATATTGCATTCGACTATAATTGAATACCTAACGGTAACTAACGCTTGTATCGAAAAGGAAACCCGAAATGACCCGACACTGTCTCGGGTATATGATTTGACAGTGAAGGGGTGGCCAGCACATGGCGACTCACTGTTGCCAGCATTCTCGACAAGGAGATAACAGCTGTCAGTGTGCTGGGGGACCTTGATGTGTGGATCCCGAGTGGTAATTCCACCCAAGTTAAGGGATAGAGTGCTCAATGAGCTTCATGAGGGTCATCTGGGAGGGGTAAAAATGAAAAGCCTAGCCAGGGCTTATGTGTGGTGGCCGGGAATCGATAAACAAATCGAGGACCTGACCAAGAGCTGCTCAGGATGCCAGAAAGTCCAAAATGCACCACCACAGGCCCCTCTACAGCCATGGGAGTGGCCCTCATCTCCATGGCAACGGGTGCATATTGATTTTGCTGGTCCATTCATGGACTCAATGTTTTTAATAGCCGTGGATGAGCACTCGAAATGGCCTGAGGTCATCAAAATGTCCTCCACCACCACGGAGAAAACCATTGCAGTCCTACGGACCATTTTTGCCAGGAATAGCTTGCTAGAACAGATTTGCTCCGACAACGGACCACAGTTTGTGTCCGAAGAGTTCCGGAGGTTCTTGAAAAAGAATGGGGTAAGGCATTACACATCTGCCCCGTATCATCCAGCCACAAATGGATTGGCTGAGAGGTTCGTACAAACCTTTAAGAAGGCAATAAAGGCTATGTACAATGACAACATTCCGCTGCAGCACAAGGTGGACAACTTCCTGTTCACCTACCGGAATGCGACACAAGCAGTCACCAACCAGGCCCCAGCCATGATGTGCTTTAACAGAAGGTTAAGATCTTGCCTGGATTTGCTCAGACCAAACGTACAACGAGATGTTGAGAGTAAGCAATTCCAGCACTACCATGAGAAGCCAACAAGGAGCTTCAGTGTAGGGCAACCAGTCTTGGCCCGCGACTACCGAACAGAAAAATGGTAGCCAGGAACGATATGCACACGGCAGGGCCCACTAATGTACACAGTGGACATTGGGGAGAGCATCGTGAGACGCCATGCTGACCAGATCCTAGAGTCACAGGAACAAGTCAACCCCATGCCTCGCCCATACGTACCTGGTGATGAACCCGACGTACAGGTCGCATCTACCCCAGAAACAGTAGCATCGGAAGCTGATGAATCAACCGACGACAGGGGGCCAGAATCGCCTCCGCACCAAGAGCAAGACACTCGGGAAAGGCGCTATCCAGAAAGGATCAGGAAGCCTCCCCAAAGACTGAATATATAAATAGACTATTTTCAGCTAATGTTGCATGTTAAAAGTGTTAATTATAATTAGTTTGATATTTAATTGTTAAATGAGTGTTATGGTACTGTTAATCTAAAAGGGGAGGAATTGTAATGTATATACCTTTAAGGGGGGAACTATCTTTTACAGCTCATGTATACTGCAGTACCGGCAGTGACCACACCTGTATATAGCACTGAGTAGTAATCTGTACAGATCAGTTCCCATGTGAGCCACGTTGAGTAAACACCTGTTGTACCGTTCTCCTGCAGTCTGTGTCTTATTATACACAGACACAACACCATGTACACTACGTCAACTGCATTACCCTCATCAACCCTCTCTGTTACCTCATCAAAGAACTCAATCAAGTTCGTTAAACATGATTTGCCTTTAACAAATCCATAATGGCTTTCCTTAATTAATCCACACTTGTCCAAGTGACTGTTAATTATGTCCCTGATTACTGTTTCTAAAAGCTTCCCCACTACTGAGGTCAAACTGACTGGCCTGTAGTTGCTGGGTTTATCTTTACACCCTTTTTTGAACAATGGTGTAACATTTGCAATTCTCCAGTCCTCTAGCACCACCCCGCATCTAAGGAGGATTGGAATATTATGGCCAGTACCTCCGCGATCTCCTCCCTCAATTCCCTCAGTATCCTAGGATGCATCCCATCCACTCCTGGTGATTTATTTAATTTAAGTACAGCCAGCCTTTCTAATATCTCCTCTTTATCAATTTTTATCCTATCAATTATCTCCACTACCTCCTCCTTTACTATGTCTATGGCAGCATCCTCTTCCTTGGTGAAGACAGATGCAAAGTTTTCGTTTAGTACCTCAGCCATACCCTCTGCCTCCATGCATAGGTTTCCTTTTTGGTCCCTAATCGGCCCCACCCTCTTACTACCCTTTTACTATTTATATGCCTATAGAAGACTTTTGGATTGAATTTAATGTTGTCTCCTATTCTATTCTCATACCCGCTCTTTGCCCATTTATTTTCTTTTTCACTTCTCCGCTGACCTTTCTATATATAGCCTGATTCTCAGATGTATTTGCAACCTGACATCTGTCATATGTGTTCTTTTTCTGCTTCATCATATTCTCTATCTCTTTCATCATCCAGGGAGCCCTGATATTAGTTGTGCTGCCTTTCCCCCTCGTGGGAATGTATCTCAACTGTACCTGAACTATTTCTTCTTTAAAGGCAGCCCAGTGTTCCATTACAGTTTGCTTGCCAATCTTTGATTCCAGTTTACCCGGGCCAGATCCGTTCTCATCCCACTGAAATTGGCCTTCCCCCAGTTAAACATTTTTACTCTAGATTACTCCCTGTCCTTTTCCATAGCTAATCTAAATCTTATGATATTATGATCACTGTCCCCTAAATGTTCACCTACAGACACTTGCTCCACTTGACCTACCTCATTCCCCAGAACTAGATCCAGCAAAGCCTCCTCCCTCGTCAGGCCGGAAACATACTGATCAAGAAAGTTCTCCTGAACACACTTCAGAAATTCTTCCCCTTCTCTGCCCTTAACACTATTATGATCCCAGTCTATATTAGGATAGTTGAAGTCCCCCATTATAACTTGCACCTCTCTGTAATTTCTCTGCAGATTTCCTCCTCCATATCTTTCCCACTATTTGGTGGTCTATAGAATACACTGGTAATGTAATGGCACCTCTATTATTTCTTAACTCTAGCCATATAGATTCTGTCCTTGACCCCTCCAGGACATCCTCCCGCTCCAGCACTGTAACATTCTCCTTGACCAATACTGCCACACCACCTCCTATCTTTCCTTCCCTATCTTTGCTGAACACTTTATAACCAGAAATATTTAATACCCTATCCTGCCCTTTTTTGAGCCAGATCTCAGTTATTTTTTTTTAAATTCATTGATGGGATGTGGGCGTCGCTGGCTAGGCCTGCATTTAGTGCCCATCCCTAATTGCCCTTGAGAAGATGGTGGTGAGCCGCCTTCTTGAACCGCTGCAGTCCATATGGTGTAGGTACACCCACAATGCCATTAGGAAGGGAGTTCCAGGAATTTGGCCCAGCGACAGTGAAGGAACGGCGATACAGGTCCAAGTCAGGATGGTGTGTGGCTTGGAGGGGAACTTGTAGGTGGTGATGTTCCCATGCGTCTGCTGCCCTTGTCCTTCTAGGTGGAAGAGGTCGCGGGTTTGGAAGGTGCTGTTGAAGGAGCTTTGGCGAGTTGCTGCAGTGCATCTTGTAGATGGTACACACTGCAGCCACAGTGCGCTGGTGGTGGAGGGATTGAATGTTGAAGGTGGTGGATGGAGTGCCAATCAAGCGGGCTGCTTTATCCTGAATGGTGTCGAGCTTCTTGAGTGTTGTTGGAGCTGCACTCATCCAGGCAAGTGGAGAGTATTCCATCACACTCCTGACTTGTGCCTTGTAGATGGTGGAAAGCCTTTGGGGAGTCAGGAGGTGAGACACTCGCCGCAGAATTCTCAGCCTTTGGCCTGCTCGTGTAGCCACAGTATTTATATGGCTGGTCCAGTTCAGTTTCTGATCAATGGTGACCCCCAGGATGTTGATAGTGGGGGATTCAGCGGTGGTAATGCCATTGAATGTCAAGGGGAGATGGTTAGATTCTCACTTGTTGGAGATGGTCATTGCCTGGCACTTGTGTGGTGCGAATGTTACTTGCCACTCGTCAGCCCAAGTTTGAATGTTGTCCAGGCCTTGCTGCATATGGACACGGACTGCGTCAGTATCTGACGAGTCTCGAATGGTGCTGAACAGTGTGCAATCATCAGCGAACATCCCCACTTCTGACCTTATGATGGAGGGAAGGTCATTGATGAAACAGCTGAAGATGGTTGGGCCTAGGACACTGCCCTGAGGAACTCCTGCAGTGATGTCATGTGATTGAGATGAATGACCTCCAACAACCACAGCCAACTTCCTTTGTGCTAGGTATGATTCCAACCAATGGAGATTTTTCCCCTTGATTCCCATTGACTTCAGTTTTGCTAGGGCTCCTTGATGCCACACTCGATCAAATGCTGCCTTGATGTCAAGGACAGTCACTCTCACCTCACCTCTTGAGCTCAGCTCTTTTGTCCATGTTTGAACCAAGGCTGTAATGAGGTCAGGAGCTGAGTGTCCCTGGCGGAACCCAAACTGGGTGTCAGTTAGCAGGTTATTGCTGAGTAAGTGCTGCTTGATAGCACTCTCGACGACACCTTCCATCACTTTGCTGATGATTGAGAGTAGACTGATGGGATGGTAATTGCCACAACATCATATTCCCATGTGGCTATTAAAAGGCCATGCCACAGCTGTAGTGATTCAGAGCTAACACCAGGAATGAATAATAAACTGGGGAGGAAACAATGTGTTAAATCTGTGAGTTGTTCAAGTAATTAATACTCAGACTTAATCAGTAACAATAAAACAGGTCTTTACTGGTTGGAGGTAGGGACTACACGTAGGTCTTTACTTCATGCCCACAGGCGGGAACTGAGGGGAGATCAGTACCCACAGTACTATTTATACCCCTATGGCCAGGAGTGGTACTGCGTATCACTACGCCCTACAAGTAGTGCAGTCCTGTCCATAGGTTCAAAGTAGCACACATATTACATACACAACATTCCTCCCTTCCTAGCTTTACAGTCATCTCCCCATTTAACATAACGTAATAACATATATACATATATAACTTCAGGTTTACATAACAGAATAACATAGATACATAGATAACTTCATGTCAAAACAGATCACAGATTCATTCTCTGCGGAAAACAGTTCACAGATTCAATCTCTGTGGTGTAGTCGGTTCACGTTGCTGGAGTGACTCATTCAATAGTCCTTCCATGGATTTAACAGTTTGAACTTCCGAACTGAATTGGCTCCGTTCGGAGGGACCACGTGTGTGATCTGGTAGAGGTAATAATGGTTCAGATGGGTCATCTTCTGTTTCGACTTTTCCTTTTCTGCTTCTTGGAGACTCTCTGGGCTCCACTGTCAGCTGCCAGCTGCATGCGCAGTTCCTCCTTCTCTTCCTCCTTTTTCCGTAGTAGAGCCACCTTCTCCCGATGTTCCGTAGACTTTTGGTGCTCCTCCATGATTTCTGTATGGTGGGAGTCGAAGTTACAAGTTGGGCAGGACAGGACATAGTAATATTCGGTGTCGTCCTGATCTAGGCCAGCGAGAGGGTCTTCTATTTCCTCCATACCCAGCTGGGCGTTAGCCAGCTTTTGTTCCAAGTCCAGACATCTTTCCTGAAGAGACTTCTTCATGCGTACCTCTTCATCCAGCTTTTTCTGGGCTTTCAGCAAGTCGTTTACTAATGACCTCATTTGAGATTTTACTACTTCAACTTCTTTTGGAGATTGATTGATCGGACTATTCAATCCCTCTACCGGAGCAGCTGTTTCAGCGGTCTGTTGTTCTACGTTGACGTGAGTCAGCGTACTTTTGGCATCCAAGGGCTGCTCTGTTGCAGTCATCTCAGTCTGTGTTGCCACCTCAGCTCTTCCAATAACCTTTGAGAGCTCCGAACCCCTTTCGTTTGAATATTGAAGTTCGTGTTCAAGTTTTTCCCATTTCAGAGTCCTGTCCTTCAGCATATGCAGGAGTTGGCTGACCGTTAACTCCTCTGACATCAGACGTTTTGTGTGCTCCTGCTCCATTTTCTCCATCAGCTGCTTCTGTTGTCTTTCCAGATTCTCCAACTCTATATCAAAGAACTCTTTCGTTGCATTCAACTCTTGCTCAAAACGGCGAAGCATTTGTTCTAATTGCTGTTGTAGTTTGAAATGGAGTTGAGTTCGAGCCCGGTGTCCCTCAGAAATGGGCACATCAGTAGGCTTGCCAGACTCAGAATCCACAGTTAAACTATGTTGTTGTTGCTCAGTGGAATTCTGTGCTGAAACTTTGTCTTTTGCACCTGAGTTGGGCTTACCATCATCCGTTCCAGAGTCTGGGCCGACTATCTTCACCGAGTTCTCACTCGTTATTGTTTGTAGGAAATGCCAGTCCATATTCATTTTCCTAATCCACTCCCGTCCTAGTAGTGGAGGACCTCCTTCAGATATCACATATAAGTCCATTATTTGACTGTCTTCGTCCTTGTGGACTACTGCAACCTCTATTTTCCCGATGGGGTACACTCTTTGCCCCGTGTATGTTTTCAATATAATCCCCGTATCCTGTAGGGGAATATGTTGGAATAACTTTCCGTAATCTTTCTTATTTATGACCGTCAATGCCGATCCAGTGTCCAATTCCAGTTTACTTGGACTCCTTCTATCTGAAGAGTGACCCAAATTGTCTGGAGGTCTGTACCCTTACCAGCGTTGAGTACTCTTAAGCTAGCCAGTTCATTACTGCTAGCGTCTGAATCGGACTCCTGTTCGGTCACCTTGTGTACCTTTGCGTATTTTCCTTGCGGTGACTTCTTGTTGCTGGTCTTCTTCGCTGACCTGCATACTCTAGCTATATGTCCAAGCCTACCACAAGTTCTACATTCTTGGTTTTTAAACCAACACTGGTTCTGATCATGCGTTGTCTTTCCACAA
Organism: Somniosus microcephalus; assembly: GCF_052327205.1. Lineage (NCBI taxonomy): Eukaryota > Metazoa > Chordata > Chondrichthyes > Squaliformes > Somniosidae > Somniosus > Somniosus microcephalus. The sequence continues at coordinate 307,583,924 of NC_140991.1, forward strand.
CGATAACATTTGCCAGAACTCACACCCAATTTGTGTGCACTGAGCTCCGGTGACCGTAGCTGCATTACTGCCGTGCCTCTCGCTGCGGCTTCGTGTGCTGCTGCCATAGTGACCGCCTTCTCAAGCATCAGCTCATTCTCCTCGAGCAGTCGCTTTTGTGTATCCTGTTTAAATAAACCACACACAAATTTGTCTCGAAGTGCCTCTGTCAGTCCCGTTCCAAACTGGCAATATTTCGCTAATTTACGCAATTCCAGCAAATAATCAGCATTGCTTTCATGCTGTAGCTGCCTTCTGTCGTAAAATTTAAATCGTTCCGCTAGCATCAGCGGCGTGGGGTTTAGATGATCTTTCAGGACAGTAACAATCTCATCGAACGTCTTATCCGCCGGTTCATCTGGTGATAACAGGTGTTTCAATTGCCCGTATGTCTTCGCACCCATTAAATTTAATAATGTTAGAGCTTTATCTTGGTCACGAATTTTATTGGCCTTACAATAATTTTTTACTCTTTCAACATATATGGCCCAATCTTCGAGGTCACTATCAAAGGTGCTAATATTCCCGTGTTTAGGCATTGTAGATTTGCAATTTCTCAGATTTTCTTTTCTTTACTTGTTATCAAAGATGGCGGCTTCCCGCTCTTGCCGTCGTCCTCCGCCCACAAAATGGCGGTTTTCCCGCGCTTGGCGGTCTTCACCCGTCCCCCGACGCCGTCTCCCTTCAGCCCCCGAGTGCGGCCCTTATCTTCGCCACGATCGCCCGAGTGCGGCCCTTATCAGCGGATGCGATCGCTGGATCGCGAAGCGGCTCTCGGCTCTTATCAGGAGATGCGATCGCTCTGTTGAAACGCCTCCCGCTCGAAGCGGCTCTCGCGCCCTATTCCTCCAGCTCCCCCAGCCCCGTTCGTGCGGCCAACGCGGTCGACTGCCTGTCGCGTCGCTGCCCGGCTCAGACAACGGCTTACCCACCACCAAGCTGGAGAAGAAGCTGACGGTCGCCGATGGAGGCTCCGAGGTCAGGATGTCTTCCAGTGGGGTGGAGAGGGTGGAAACCTCTCTGCAACGTCCTGGCTGTGGACGAAGCTGCCGTGGAGTGACTGCCGCAGGGTCCGAATCAGACTCGTCGCCAGTGTTAAATCTGTGAGTTGTTCAAGTAATTAATACTCAGACTTAATCAGTAACAATAAAACAGGTCTTTACTGGTTGGAGGTAGGGACTACACGTAGGTCTTTACTTCATGCCCACAGGCGGGAACTGAGGGGAGATCAGTACCCACAGTACTATTTATACCCCTATGGCCAGGAGTGGTACTGCGTATCACTACGCCCTACAAGTAGTGCAGTCCTGTCCATAGGTTCAAAGTAGCACACATATTACATACACAACACAATGAGCATTTATTCGATGGGTAGCGGCAAAGTTAGGGCAAGTGCTGAGTGAGGTGCCTCAGGGCTCAGTCCTGAGACCGTTACTCTTACTTGAAATGAAACCCATGGGAATAGAACTAGGGGACACAGCTTTGAACTGAGGAAGGGTGTTTTTAGGACTGATATCGGGAAATTCTCCTTCTCGCAAAGAGTGATCAACATGTACAATAATCTTCCAGATGGAATATTGGACGTGTAAACCCTGGAATCATTTAAGAAACAAGTGCACTCTACAATGGAGAGGGGCGTGAGGATCAATGTTCCCTGTAAGCTGCGCTTTGTTCTGCATGGCCTGTTTCTTTTAATACGCGGTCCCCTTTAAATTTCTGCACACGCGCAGTATTTACAATGTAAAAGCCGGTGAGCGGTCTGCACGGGACCTTGCAGATGACTGCGTGGCCGTGCGTGCACACGTGCAGCTTAGCAGGGATATGGATATGGATCTGTCTGGATCAGTGAATTGAGATGAGTTGAATGGCCTTCCGCATCTGTGATTGTCTTGTGATCTTATGACTGGACCACCGGATATTATGATATGTGCTACTCCAAAGTTCAGACCAATCCGTGACTAATGCAAAATGGTTGCAAGCCTGAAAATGATTGTTTCAGTGATATTGTTGAAGGGTTGACAGAACATTGCTTAATGTTTTTGGGAGTTATTAAACACACTGAGCAGTCATAAAATGTGTGCTTCAAAACCTGCATGGCAGGCTAACCAATGATGTGACAGAATCAATAATCCAATCAGCTGTAAACTACAAGTAAGAGACATTGAAATAGTACAGGAGAGCACAGGGGCAATATTCTTGAAGAATGCAACATGGTAGACGAAGGAAAGCCAGGTTTTCGGACTAGGTACGACAAGCCCTACTCGAAGAAATAAAGGAGTGGAGGGAACGATGGCTGTTCTCCCGAGCCTCCCTGGTCTACAGGAGCACCATTGCAATATGCAAGGAAGGAGGTCTTCTTATTCTTCTTAGGCAGCCACTCGGAACCGAGGATGACTTGCTTCCACACTAAAAATGAGTTCTCAGGTGACTGATGAGTTTGATGCGGGACCTGCAGACTCTGTGACAGGTGGGGCGGGTGGGTGGGGTGCTTGGGTTGATGTGCGCTCCTTGCGCTGTTTGCGCTTGGCTTCCGCTTGCTCCCGGCAAAGAGACTCGAGGTGTTCGGCGCCTTCCCAGATGCTTCTCCTCCACCTTGTGCGGTCTTGGGCCAGGGATTCCCAGGTGAATGTTGCACTTTTTCAAGGAGGCTTTGAAGGAGGTAACCAGCAGAGTGCAGGCCAGGGCAGATTTTGCAAGTCTTGGCATGCACCGAGCTACCTTACACATGGTGAGCATGCGATGTAGAATCACCAGTACAGTACATGTGATCATCTGCCCATCACACAGTCTGTGTAAGGTACCTCATAATATGCAAGGACTCCCAAAATATACTCGACTGTGTCCATACCCCTCAACAGCTAGAGAATATTAGAAAAACCTCAAGACGGCGTGTAAAGTAAGCCAACGGTATTATTACAAGAAGCAAAGCACCTGCTACAAGTAAAATATAAGAACATAAAAAATAAGAGCAGGAGTAGGTCATATGGCCCCTCCAGCTTTAGGAATTAATGGGGGTATATTATATATACTGGGGTTATTGTCTCTGGCCAGTCAGAAGTACCTGAGCTGCTCCAGAGCCCCGTGCGGTTTCGAATCGCTCCCCTTTCCTGGTTCTGACCGCCGGACTTATTCAGTAGCGATGTAGACAAAACGAGACTCATGGTTGGGTGCAAAGAAGACCAGTATTTATTGAAATAAAAAGAAATAAATTGAAAATTATTACGTCCGTGAATGATTGAGACACGGACAGCAGGAGTTGAACAAAATAAGTCTTTACTGATGGAAGTCAATAGTGAAACTGAAAACAACAGAGGCTCACTAGTGCCTTTTATACAGGGGTGGTCACTGCCGGTACTGCAGTCTGAAACCAGTTATTCTCTTAAAGGTACATACACAACAATTCCTCCCCTTTTAGATAAACAGTACATAACATTCATTTAACAACTAAATGATAACTAATTACAATCACAATTACGGTTGCTAGATACATTGGTTAAGCTTAAGCAATTATAAGTTCAGTCTTTGAGGAGGCTTCCTGATTCTGTCTGGATAACGCCTCTTTGGGGTATCAGGTTCTTCTGGCAATGTTGAGTCAGGATCAATGTCGTTGTTTGGTTCATCTGCTTCCAATATTACCGGTTCTGCGGTAGCTGCAATTGGAACGTCGATTTCATTACCAGGTGTATCAGATCGTGGTGTGGAGTTGACGTTTTCCAGTGACTCTAAAATCTGGTCAGCATGGCGTCTTACAATGCTCTCCCTGACGTCCACGGTATACATGAGAGGTCCTTGTCGTGTACAAATCGTTCCTGGCTGCCATTTCTCAGTGCGGTAGTCCCGGGCCAAAACTGGTTGACCTATCTTAAAACTCCTGGTCGGCCTTTCATTCATATTCTGAAACTGCCTGTTCGCCACATCTCTTCGGACGTTTGGCTTAACCAAATCCAAGCGGCATCGTAGTCTTCGATTGAAGAACATCATGGCTGGAGTTTGGTTGGTAACCGCATGTGTCGCATTCCGGTAGGCAAACAAGAAGTTGTCCACCTTGTGTTGTAGGGGTATATCTTCATTACACATTGCCTTGATAGCCTTCTTGAATGTTTGGACAAACCTCTCGGCTAATCCATTAGTGGCTGGACGATATGGGGCAGATGTGTAATGCTTAACACCATTGTTCTTTAAGAACCTTTGGAACTCTTCAGACACAAACTGTGGTCCATTGTCAGAGCAAATCTGTTCAGGCAGCCCATTCCTGGCGAATATGGTTCGTAAAACTGTGATAGTTTTTCCGTGGTGGTTGAGGACATTTTTATTACCTCTGGCCACTTTGAATGTGCATCCACCGCAATTAAAAACATCGAGTCCATGAAGGGACCAGCAAAATCAATGTGCACCCTTTGCCATGGAGATGAGGGCCACTCCCATGGACGCAGAGGAGCTTGTGGTGGGGCGTTTTGGACCTTCTGGCATCCTGCACAGCTCTTGGTCATCTCTTCGATTTCTCTATCAATTCCCGGCCACCACACAAACGCTCTGGCTAAGTTCTTCATTTTTACCCCACCCAGATGACCCTCATGAAGCTCATTGAGCACTCTATCCATCAACTTAGGTGGAATTACTACTCTGGATCCACACATCAAGGTTCCTCTGCACACTGACAGCTGTTCTCTTCTCGGTGAGAATGCTGGCAGCAGTGGTTCGCCATGTGCTGGCCATCCCTTCACCGTTAAATCATAGACCCGTGATAGTGTCGGGTCATTCCGTGTTTCCTTTTCTATGTTTGCATTCATCACAGGGAGACATTCGACTATGGTCGAGTGGAATAACTCCATTGGATCCACTGCAAGGTCTTCTTCTTCAACCGTCGGCAACGGTAGGCGTGACAATCCATCAGCATTTCCATGCTGTTTAGTTCCTTTGTACTCGATGTCATATTGGTGTGCCCCTAGGAAAAGGGACCATCTCTGCAGCCGTTGTGCTGTCATTATCGGTACGCCCTTCTGAGGGTTGAAAATGGAGACAAGAGGTTGATGATCGGTTAGTAGAGTAAATTTTTGACCGTGCAGGTAGTGATTGAACTTCTTCACCCCCCACACTAGGCTGAGGGCCTCTCTGTCAATCTGGGCATAGTTACGCTTGGCAGAAGTTAACGAGCATGACGCAAAAGCTATCGGCCTCTCTAAACCATCAAGAAATTTATGTGACAGTACCGCCCCAATGCCGTAGGGAGACGCATCACACACCAGTCTGATCGGCAGTGCTGGGTTGTAGTGAGCCAATACTTCCCTTGAAGTGATTAAGTCCTTACTCTTCTGAAAGGCCCGCTTACAATCATCGCTCCATTTCCATGCTACCCCCGTTCGTAGCAGGGCGTTCAGTGGGTGCAGAATTGTCCACAAATTCGGCAAAAACTTATGGTAGTAATTCACCAATCCGAGGAATGACCTCAGTTGCGACACATTTTCAGGTGCTGGGGCCTTAACAACCGCTTCAATTTTGTCAGGGGACTTATGTAACCCCTCTTCATCAATCACGTGGCCACAATACGATATCTGTTTCTTAAAAAATTCGCACTTGGGGCGGTTGGCTCGCAGCCCATGTTCCAGTATTCTATTGAGCACCCATTCTAGGTTGTTAAGGTGTTCACTGTCATCTTCACCTGTCACAAGGATGTCGTCCAAGTAACACTGAGTCCCCGGAATCCCTTGCAGGACTTGTTCCATCGCTCTTTGCCATATCGCCGGAGCCGATGCTACTCCGAATACCAATCGATGATACTGGTAAAGACCTTTGTGAGTGTTTATCATGAAATACTTCCTAGAGGACTCTTCAACCTCCATCTGCAAATATGCTTGTGCTAGGTCAATTTTTGTAAAACGCTTCCCTCCAGACAGTGAGGCGAAGATGTCTTCTATCCTTGGAAGAGGATATTGTACTGTGTGAAGGACTGGGTTCACCGTCACCTTGAAATCCCATCCTCGTCGCCAGTATTACGTCCGTGAATGATTGAGACACAGACAGCAGGAGTTGAACAAAATAAGTCTTTACTGATGGAAGTCAATAGTGAAACTGAAAACAACAGAGGCTCACTAGCGCCTTTTATACAGGGGTGGTCACTGCCGGTACTGCAGTCTGAGACCAGTTATTCTCTTAAAGGTACATACACAACAAAAATGATCAATACAACACACCTATGCTTAATACAGCACTTTTACTTAACACAGTACACTTTGGTCTACTACAGCACCTTTGCTTAGTACAACACTCTTTTACTTCTATACAGCACTTTTAACTAGTGCAGCACACTTTTAATACAGGACACTTTGCTTACTACAGCACCTTTGCTTAGTACAACACTCTTACTTAATAGGGGAGGAGAAAACGGACACAACGAGGGAAAATTGACTAAAATTACAATTTAACAAAAATTCCCCTTAACTTCCACCCCTAATACCTATCTAAGTTGCCTTGTGATGGGCCAGAAAATCTATGCTCACCAGAGAACGTCCGCTCCGTGCCCTTGCGGTCTTAAATTCTTCACCGCCCCGAAGTAGAGATACCCCAGTATTTAAAAGTAACTGCTGATATTCCACTTCTTTGGGTGGGCTTGTTGAGCTGTTCTTCTGTAGGCAGAGCATGGAGGTGAGGCGGCAGAGAGAGAGAGAATGGCTTCCTGAGAAGCTATCTTTATACCCCATTTGGAGCCGAAATCTTCACGCCAAAATCTGGATGTATCTGGGCTATACAAAAGGGAATCGATCTGCCCCATTCATTGTGATGGGTTTTTGAATGTATTCCCCATTCATTGACTGGTTTGAATAAAGCTGTCTCAGTTTGAAAAAAACATGTCTGTTTCCTTAAGTGCTGAGTAAACAGCCCTTGGATGTTAGTGTAAACATCCCATTGTCCTGCGGTCATGCCCAACCGCAATTGATTGGCAGTCTCAAGTACTTAATCTCTTGAGTCAACATTGTAGCTTTGTTCGTGTAATCAGAGTTCTTTGACTGACAGTTTGAATACCTCATTACTTCAGAGGCTGTTTTTTTATTCCAAGTCCTTTGCAGACACACAAGCAGGCTGTCCTTTTGTCTCCTGCCACGAGGTCTGACGGCCATTTTGATGCCCTGGGTTTTTAAAGGTATATTCTACCTAGGTTTTCTTTGATCAAAAATATAATCTTCGGGGCTGTAGAAATCTTGGAAATTCTTGCGAAATCTTACACAGCCTGCTCCGCAATTCAATAAGATCATGGCTGATCATCGACCTCAACTCCACTTACCCGCCTGATCTCCATATCCCTTGATTCCCCTAGAGTCCAAAAATCTATCAATCTCAGCCTTGAATATACTCAAAGACTCAGCCTTCACCGCCCTCTGGGGCAGGGAATTCCAAAGATTCACAACCTTCTGAGTGAAGAAATTTCTCCTCATCTCAGTCTTACATGGCCGACCCCTTATCCTGAGATTGTGACCACTGATTCTAGACATGCCAGCCAGGGGAAACAACCTCTCAGCATCTACCCTGTCCATTCCCCTCAGAATCTTGTATGTTTTGATGAGATCACCTCTCATTCTTCTAAACTCCAGAGAGTACAGGCCCAATCTACACAATCTCTCATCGTAGGACAGCCCTCTCATGCAAGAAAGTCATTTTGGCTCAGATTTTAATCCTTTAAATGCTGGAAGATGCTAAGCAGCAGGTGCAGGTACCTAGAAGCTATCCTGTTATCACGGAACCTGGACAAGGAATGCCTTGTTTGAATGGTGAGACTTTGGATGTCAGATATATTTACAATTAGGATTACCTGTGTACACAACACCTCTTAAAGTGACCACACAAAACAAATAGGCAATTTGCACCACGCAATATTCCCCTCAAGTTGTACAGCTATGTCACTCTGTCAATGCCTTTGTGCTTTCATTATTTTTATACTATTCTTTTGCTTGCAGGGCAAGGCGGGCTTTAATCATCAGCAATGGACCCATACAGGATGTGGCCCTAAGCAATTTAAGCACTTGACCCAACCTTGCCTGAAGTTGCGCTGGCATTGGTGCATAAATAGTTACTTTGACAGCAATTTCTGGGCCCAGATATTTATCTGTGTTTACCAAAATATTTTAGCCCTTTCCCCTTAATATTTAGTTCAAATAAAAGGCAGATTAGTACTAATTCCTTTTCCAACAAAGATGTATAATTCGCCACTAAGCAGAAGACCCAGATATCAAACATATGCAGACAATTATGGAGGTTAGAAATTAACTGGAGCCATTATTATTTGGAGGACCAAGATTTGTGAGGACAATGGACTGTCTCACTCCTGAACCCGCCTTCCCATCACCATGGCTCACCATAAACTTGTATCGAACCTTGGTTAGACCACACTTGGAGTACTGTGTACAATTCTGGTCGCCATGTTATAAAAAGGTTATAGAGTCACAAGAGAAGTTGCAATGAAGATTTACAAGGATGATACCAGAAATGCGAGAGTATAGCTATCAGGAAAGGATGAACAGGCTGAGTCTCTTTTCTCTTGAAAAGAGAAGGCTGAGGGGTGACCGAATAGAGGTCTTTCAAATTATGAAAGGTTTTGATAGAGTAAATACAGAGAGAATTATTCCACTTGTGGGGAAGAGCATAACTAGAGGCCATCAATATAAGATAGTCACTAAGAAAGCAAATAGGGAATGCAGAAGAAACTTCTTTACCCAGAGAGTGGTGAGAATGTGGAACTCGCAACCACAGGGAGTGGTTGAAGCGAATAGTATAGATGGATTTAAGGGGAGGCTAGACAAGCACCTGAGGGAGAAGGGAATAGAGGGTTATGCTGATAGAGTTAGATGGGAAAAGACGGGAGGAGGCTCGAGTGGAGCATAAATGCCGGCATGGACTGGTTGGGCCGAATGGCCTGTTTCTGTGCTGTATATCCTATGTAATCCTATGTAACGGCAATGGACATTTGGAAATGATTGCAGAGGAAGAAACCATCTTTGGAGGGACTGTTCTGACAGTGTTTGATTGACAGGTTGCAAGACTGTATCATCGGACTAGGGTTCACATGTTTTTGCTTTCCCCCCGCCCCCCAAGTGTCTGACATTTCTCTTCATTCCTTTTTTTTCCCATCGTTCCCTCTCTGGCTCTCTGTGTGCTGCCATGAAGATAATGCAGTTGTTTGAGGCTTGAGATATAAGCTGGAAATTTCCTCCAGTTGCCGTTGCCATGACCTCCCCAGAAGCGCAGTGGAACCCTCATCTCAGCGCATATGTGGGGTTCCGCCACCACCCCCCCCACCCCTCCCAACTTTACATCAGTGGAGCAAGAGCTCCAGGCTGGAACATTATGCAAATATACGGCCCGGTGATGTCCAGCATAGTTCGCCTGGCAGTCACTTTGGATGTTAGTTTGTATGAAATAGAAATACATATTAGGCTGCCTTGCTTAGCTGAATGCAGAGTGAATCTTGCAGAGTGGATCTTTCAGGGCGGATCCTGCCTAATTTATGCCTATGTCTGAAATGTTTCCAAGTTGTGCTGATTGATAACCCACGTTTTCAGGGTCACAATAAGACACTTTTGTTCCATACAACTACGTCCAATGTTTCCTCGGAGCCTGGTAACAAAAGAGAATTAAGATCCACCCTGGAGCGAGATCGACTCAAGGCAACGAGAGCGTCACGACCAGATTGCACACACGCGCACACACGCTCACTCCTTTACATTCATATGTAACTGAATGGATGGTTGATTTTCTGTTGAAATAATGGCAAATTGTATAAATAATGCACATCTAATGAGACGACATCCCTCATGTATATCCGAGTACCTGCCCGTGGAACAGGAAGGTGACCTCTTCTTTTGCAGACCTTAATTTGAACAGCAGTAATGAAGGTATAGCCCCAGACCTTATGAAACATGAAATCTGAAGATGATTAGGACTACAGGTTGCTGATACATAAAGATACATTTTATGTGACACTTCACTACTGAGGTCTTTAGTCAGTGGCCCTAGTATAAATTTTGCCAAAAGGAAACTGTGTAATTTTCTGAACATGAATAATGTAAAGCACTAATAGCTTATAGGGTTTTTCTTTTATAGAGCAATAGTAGGAGCTGCTATGCTTCATGATGACAAAGTGTACAGTCAGCTGGTAAAGAATGAAATTTCTGATCTGCCCACTGATTCTGTAACAAGCCTTTGCGCTACGATTTCTTTGAACCAATGTAATAGAAGTCTTCCATGGTAATAGATTGCTACACAGTTATTTGTGGATTAGCAACCCAGATTGAATCAGGCTTTATTTCCCTACAAACATGGCTTACCTACTCAAATTTCTGCAAATCTAGCCATCTAGTATTATGCTAACTGGTGCAGCTGAAAGTTTCTTAGCACAGTCAAGTGTTGGCACGTATAAATATTTTTCTGTGTATGTTTCGCTTTTCTCAGTAATTTTTGCATTGGATTACATAGAATTTACAGCACAGAAATAGGCCAACGGTCTATTGTTTATGCTCCACAAGAGCCTCCTCCCACTCTATTTACTTCATCTCACCCTATCAGCATATCCTTCTCTTGCTTTCCCCCTCGTGTGTTTATCTAGCTTCCCCTTAAATGCAACCAAGCAAGTTCCACATTTCTCCTGAATTCCTTATTGGATTTATCAGTGACTATCTTATATTTATTTAAAGAAAGACTTGCATTTCTATAGCCCCTTTCACGACCTCAGGATGTCCCAAAGTACTTTACAGCTAATTAAGTGCTTTTGATGTGTAGTCACTGCAGTAATGTAGGAACTATTTGATATTTATCTCCTCACCCTGCTGATTTAAAGGAGCTCACGACTCATTGGAGCACATCGCCATAGGTGCTTTGCGCCAACGTTCCCTTTAATTTTTTTTGGGTGCCGGCCCCTTTAAGGGGCTGCATGGCCCATTCAAAGAACCGTGCATGCGTGTTTTTTTCCGACTTAAAAGCCGCTGAGCCGGCTGCGCAGGAGTTGTGGAGGGCTGCGCAGTGTAAAGGGAACATTGCTGAGAGCCCTTTGTTACTTTGCCTAATTGTCATTATTCATCTATAAGCCTTGACAATAAATATGCTCAAACCAGTCGAGTCGTCACCAGCTATCCACATGTGGACTTTCAAGCAGAGCTCGCTGGGTAGCAATCAGGACCAGGCCTCAGATTTCCCCTTCCACACGAGACAGACGTCAAAGGCACAGAGAGTTCGGAGGGGGATGTGGAAGTGTGGGGGAGGGGATGCTGCTGCTGCTGGGGGATTTAGGGCTGGAGAAGGTTACAAGGAAAGGAAGGTGCAAAGGCATGAATGGATTTAAACATAAGGATGAGAATTTTAAATGTAGACTAAAGATCTTTGTGTTCCATCACAACAACGTGAACAGTGTCGATGATAGTGTTCTTACTTCTGAGTTGAAAGGTTATGGTTGCAAGCCCCAATCCAGGCATTTAAAGAAAGAAAGACTTCCATTTTTATAGCAATCACCGGATGTCCAAAAGCACTTTACAGCCAATGAAGTACTTTTTGAAGTGTAATGTAGGAAATGAGGCAGCCAAATTGCGCACAGCAAGCTCCCACAAACAGCAATGTGATAATGACCAGGTCATCTGTTTTAGTGATGTTGGTTGAGGGATAAATATTGGCCAGGACACCGGGGAGAACTCCCCTGCTCTTCTTCAAAATTTGTGCTATGAGATCTTTTATATCCACCGGAGAGGGCAGACGGGGTCTCAGTTTAACATCACATCTGAAAGACGGCACCTCTGACAATGCAGCACTGGGAGTTGTCAGCCTAGATTTTTATGGTTATGTCCTTGGAGTGGGACTTGAACCCACAACCTTCTGACTCAAAAGCAAGGGTGCTATCCACTTAGCCACTGGCCGACATGTTAATATGACCTGACACTTCCATGTAGTACTGAAAGAGTACTGCATTGCACATGGTGCCATCTTACAGATGCAATGTTGAGCCAATTTGCCTGGCTGCCCTCTCAGTTAGATATAAAACACCCCATGGCATGATTTGAAGGACAGGGAATCATTCCCAGTGTCCTTGCCAACACTTATCCCTCAATCATTCACTTAAAAAAAGATTGCTCATTCACTTCATTGTTGTTTGTGGGACCTTGCTGTGCACAAATTGTTTGCTGTGTTTCTCTATAAAACAACAGTGGCTACATTTCAAAATTACATCCTTGTCTGTAAAATACTTTGGGACGTCCTGAGGTTGTGAAAGGCGCTATAAAAATGCATGTTGATCTAAATGCAAATGAGCAGTATCGGATTCCTTTCCTTCATCTCATTGCTGTTTGTGGGATCTTGACGGGTGCAAATTAGCTGCTGCGTTTGCGCCCAAAGCAAAGGTGACTGTACTTCAAAAAAGTAATTCACTGGCTGCGAAGTGCTTTCGAACGTCTTGAGGACATGAAATGAGCAGTATAAATGCAAGTTATTTTTGCCACGGCGCCAATGCGGTTTTTGTGACCTCTGCGAGTGAAGTTGCCAACTTTGTATCAATACGTGCTGAATTAAGGTCAGTTTTGTGCTCGAGTCTCACATCCACTTGAATTGAGTTGACTAACTAGACCCATTTTATGTTACACCACTAGAGACAGGACCATCATCCCATTAACCCGAGCTGGACTCAAGTTCACGTGCCAGATGTAAAAGGACAGTCTTGTCATCCACTGCAGCACTCAGGCCGTTGGCACTTCAAAAGCATGCTGGTATATTTGTATCAAAATATCAGTTTAATAATAGCCAACGCCTATGCACAATATAAGAGCCATCTTACAACAATAATCTGTGCATGTTTTGGAGACCTGGGAATTTCAGAGCCATGACAGCATTGTCTGCAGACTCCTGTTATTTTCACATAATGATCGAACCAGTGTGTACTTTTCCCATATTTGAGCGCCAGTAGCTTTTGGCAAGCTCCTAGAATTGCAGTGCATCATCATTAAAGGTCTGTGCCCACAGCTTAAAGAATATAATCACTTAAAGGTAACTGGGCAATGTGGAGACAAATTCTTTTTCCACCTTTGTAATGGTTATTTACATTGTTTTTCCACCTTTTTAAAGGTAAGCAAAGTGGATTAAATGGGACAGATTTGCTCCTTTTCCTTCTAGTCTTGGGCCCTCTAGTTCCTCCCAGATACAGACCAGCCATGATCTAAATGAATGACAGAATAGGCTCAACAACAACAACAACCTGCATTTGTATAGCGCCTTTAACGTAGTGAAACGTCCCAAGGCGCTTCACAGGAGCGTTATCAAACAAAATGTAAGACTGAGCCACATAAGGAGATATGAGGGCAGGTGACCATAAGCTCAGTCAAAGAGGTAGTTTTTGAGGAGCGCCTTAAAGGAGGAAAGAAAGGCGGAGAGGTTTAAGGAGGGAATTCCAAGAGCTTAGGGCCTTGGCAACTGAAGGCACGGCCGGCAATGGTGGAGCGATTCAAATCAGGGCTGCTCAAGAGGCCATAATTAGAGCACTGTAGAGATCTTGGAGGGTTGTGGGGCTGGAGGAGATTACAGAGATAGGGAGGGGCGAGGACATGAAGGGATTTGAACACAAGGGGCTGAATGGCCTACTCCTGCTCCTATATTCCTCTGTTTTCATTCTGTCATGATACAAAAAATTGTTTGTGGTTCTTGAGTGTAACTCCTCTTTAAAGTGTGAGCGACTGCCCTTTCAGAATTGCTGGTTTGCTGGATATCATGTCCACATGCACAGCAGCTTCTTGCAGCTTGGTCGATGCACAGAGATCATGAATACATTATAATGAGATGACGTTACTAGCTAACACAAGGTCAGCTTCTCTTGCAAAATGTACGTGATGCATATGGTCGAACCAACTGGCACTGTTGTGAAGGAATAAGCAATATACCTATTCAGAAAAATAGACCATTCTATAAAAGAATTCTGACTTTATTAAAACATGACATACTAGGTCTGGAAATCTGGAAGCCTCAACAATGGACAAGCTGTGAACAGCATTCAGGCTATTGAGATAAGGTAAGTTGTTGACACTGAATCAATAGCCTTGTTGAAACAGGAGGTTGGAGGTTCCTGATAGTCTGAAGTTTTAGAAAGAACACAATGGTATACCCTGTTAAGGTGTCTTAAATTACACTTTGGAAAGAAACACAGAAAATTAAAGAAACATATGCCTTCATAAAAATGACATCAAATGAAACACGGGAGGCATGATTCTGTGTTGTAACCAGCTGAGGTGACTTAAGAATTGCATGGAAGACCTTGGTAAGAATGACATCAAATAGATACACCTGCTCCACACCGTTTTTTATGATAAACTTCGAACAGCTAAGGGTAGAGAATTCAGTTGCTTGCGCCTCCTGTTAGCGCCTTAAGAGGGCGCGGCGATGTTTGCGCTGCTCACGAAATTAACTAGACATTTTGCGGCGGCGCTAAACACTACCGCCACGATCTCCTGTGCCGGCAGATCGGGACGTCAGTTGAGTGCGCAATGCCCCGGTAACGCCCGGACCGGATATTGAGTGGGGCTCCCTGCCTTACCGCCTGCCGCTAGCAACGACAGGTTGAGGGGAGCGTTTTGCAGTCAGAAAGGGACTGGGGGAGCGCTATTTAAAGGCGATCGCTTCCCGCCTCTTTTTGTTGGTGACATTTGTGCACCACACATTCTGAGAGAGAGAGAGAGAGACTTCTAGAGAGATTCAACGCTGTGTGAAGGAATTTTTGGTACTGAGCAGCACTTTGCAGGTTCATTTTGATATGCACTTCCTTGCTTCGCCAGCGCTCTGAGGTAACGGCTCGCTCCTCGGACTTTGCTCCTTAAGACAGGTGTGAAGCGCCTGATTTAGCGCTCCAATCACCTTAGGGGCGATAAAAGCCAAGTTTGCCATCGGAGGCGATAATTAGCGCCAGGCGCTAAACTTTGTGCACGGCCAATAATGGCGCCCCAAATGGGGCAATACTGAATTTTTCCCCCATAATCCTTAATGCTACAAGCTGATCTAACTGTAAGAATAGCAGGGGTCAGCAGAAAAATGACTAGAGATAATTAGCTTAATTCAGCAGAAAACTTCAAAGGAAATACCACTGCAAAAGGGTATAAAAATTGAACTTTCAAATGGGATGATAGATTTGCTTGAAGGGGCAAAGCGATTCTTGGCTTCAGAGGCAAGCTCTGTAAGTCTACAACTCTTTGTATCTTGGGGATCAAGGCATTGTATTTGATTTTGATGGATATTCTGGAATAAACTAAGAACTGTAAAACTAGAGAAGTTAAGATTGAGAATAATGATCTCTGATAATAGAGTTGTAAGCTTTTTGTATTTGGAACTGTTAATGTTGTGATCGAAACACCAACTGTAAATTACATGTTGGTTCTTTAATAAATCTACATATTTTTAGAATTGTCTCACATAGTACTTCTGTATCAAACTCACAAACTCAATCTCTGTACACTCTTTGGTGAGGAGTTGCAGAATTCTGGGGGAGTTTTCCGGACCCTCATAATATCCGGAAGGTTACAGTCTAGCTAAACTTATTAAAAGTGCTATCTGGAGGACAGTAACATCTTCAGGTTGTTCCTTTCCTTTAGGGAGAGATAGACTCGACCTTTAGACCCAATTAAGCATCTTTAGGATTCAGCTACCTCAAACTTTAGTTAAAAGTGAAGGTCTGGGGAATACGCCTGATCTGGGGTAGCCCTAAAGGGGCTAGGACTAGTAATAATCCCTTCACTGTGACAACACTGGATAATCTGCTCTAGAAGCTGGACAGCTGATTGAATAGCACAATGCCCAAACCCTCTTTTTTGCTAATTGGCAAAGTGGAGTTGTTGTTGCATGGGATGATTGCATGGGGTGATTGCATGGGATGGTTGCATGGGGTAGTTGCATGGGGTGATTGCATGGGGTGATTACATGGGATGGTTGCATGGGATGGTTGCATGGTGTTGTTGCATGGGGTGATTGCATGGGGTGGTTGCATGAGGTGATTGCATGGGGTGGTTGCATGGGGTGGTTGTGCTGTTTGGCACTCCAGTGCAACCTCCCCAGAGGATAGCAGTGCAGCATGCCTGACAGCAGGTTGTGAGGGGGGGGGAGTGGAAAATGTCAGGACAACATACACTATGCATTTAATCTGGAAATAGATGCAGAAGATGGGACCATGACTGGATATTGCCAAGGCAAGGCTACACAACAGTATCACTTCCCAGGCAGGTATGCACAACTTTACAGCTCTTTCATTGATTACTATTCATAGCCATACTGCAGCAGGGCATACATTCAAGCTGCAACTTACATTGAAAGGCTTAGCACAGCGACATCTTTAAAAGGTTTCATGCATAAAATCATTGTAACACAATCTAACTGCATAATTCTTACTGACACATGTGCAGAGGTGGGGTGGGGGGAGGGTGCAGGTTGGGCACATGTCTGTTACTATGCTATGCGCTCCTTCAATTTACAGCAGACACCAAAATGCACCCTGGATGGATGACTCATTTGTGCCGATAGTTGTGCAATTTCCATACACTGCTACTCATAGAAGAATCATAGAAATTTACAACACAGGAGGCCATTCGGCCCATCGTGTCTGTGCCGGCTGAAAAAAGAGCCACCCAGCCTAATCCCACTTTCCAGCTCTTGGTCCATAGCCTTGTAGGTTTCGGCACTTCAAGTGCATATCCAAGTAGTTTGTAAATGTGATGAGGGTTTCTGCCTCTACCACCCTTTCAGGCAGTGAGTTCCAGACCCCACCACCCTCTGGGTGAAAAAAGTTCTCCTCAACTCCCCTCTAATCCTTCTACCAATGACATTAAATCTATGCCCCCTGGTTATTGACCTCTCCACTAATGAAATAGGTCCTTCCTATACACTCTATCTAAACCCCTCATAATTTTATGCACCTCAGTCAAGTCTCCCCTCAGCCTCCTCTGCTCCAAAGAAAACAATCCCAGCCTATCCAATCTTTCCTCATAGCTAAAATTCTCCAGTCCTGGCAACATCCTGGTAAATCTCCTCTGAACCCTCTCTGGTACTGAATTTGGATGATCAGCCATGATCTCATTAAATGGCAGAGCAGGCTCGAGGGGCCGAATGGCCTACTCCTGCTCCTATCTTCTATGTTTCTATGTGCAGTCACATCTTTCCTGTAATGTGGTGACCAAAACGGCACGAAGAAGGGTCAAACCCGAAACGTCAACTCAAATTTCTCTCCACGGATGTTGCCTGACTTGCTGAGTTTTTCCAGCATTTTCTGTTGTTATTTCGCTGTACTCTAAGCTGTGGCCTAACTAATGTTTTATACAGTTCAAGCATAACCTCCCTGGTTATGCTACTACTCTCATATCTTTGTATCCCCACAGCCATGTACACACATGTTGCAGCAGGGCTCACTGGATAATGGTCAGGAGTGAGAACAATGGCTGTTTTTTCCCTGTCTCTAGCCCGGTTAGCTACGATGAATCAGACTGTCCGAAGTGCTCCGCCAACTCTTTTCAGCACAGACTGGTGGTAGAACGATGGGCCTTCTGGTGCGTTGACCTCAGTACCATGAGCATGTGGCGCATGTATCCACCGAGCAGTTGGGAAGCAGGTTTTGTTTATTTATCACAATGTTGTAATGTTACTTCTGTTAAAAAGTAAATCCGTACTCGCAAAGATATCACTATCTATTTGGTGCGAGCACAATTCTATAAGAATTACAGCATTGGCCCGTAAATAAATACCACTGCAGCATTACATTAAAATTTTATAATAAAAATCCAATTTTTTGTGCTGGCTGATCTGCCGTCTGCTCTTGCAGACGACCTTGATTCCGATTCTCAAAACCTGATCCACAGTGTGGTGTTCTCCCTTAAAATGTCTGGCGAGCACCACGCAGCAACTGCAGATGACCATGAAGGCAATGTGAATGTTATCTGTGAAGGATCAGGTTAACTTTTAACGAGTATGAAGATCTGGGGATCTTCCAACTCTTCTATCATTACTGACCGTGATTGCTGACCTATTGAATTGGGACTGTCCTGTGTATACTTGGCAGCTTCTCTACATATCCTGAATTATTGGTAACTTGCACGCTACATTGATTTTCACATCAATCAGAATTTGCAAAGACACCTTTACTGCTGTAGGTCAGAAAAAGGGATGATGGACTTTTTTTTAATGCCCGCTACACCAGCGGTTCACAACCTTTTCCTTTTATGCGGACCACTACATCGTCATCAAAAGCATTTGCGGACCAAAACGTGCATCGAATATGATACATACGAGGTACACGTGATTATATTATTATTACATTGTCATAATTTTTTTTTTCACGGGCCACCTGCAGTACCCTCACGGACCACTGGTGGTCCGCGGACCACAGGTTGGGAACCGTTGCGCTACACTATCAAGATTGCTGTTACCAATAGTTAAAGAAGAATGGTTTGCTTTTAAAAAAATATAACATGGAGCAATTGTTTCTAGTGTACATCATGGCATGTATTAGCCAAGGTGTCAGTTCAGCTATATTGCCTCCCAGACGATTATCTACTAAAGGTGAGCACCTCAGCAAATTCTGAACCTGACCCGACACTAATTGGAATTTAGGTCTATTCTGAATGAGCAGCGATGGGGCTCATCGTTGATGCGGCAGGTCAGTGTACCATGTGCTGTCGTACTGGGCCATGGGCCACTGTGAAGAGATCGCAAAGTCTCTGTTTGAAGAATGGACTCAGTCGAGAATATTTTTGTGGACTTTATGGGCTGAGGGTGTTTTCCCTGTGGTGGGATCGCCCTGTGCAGATGCGTGGGGGACTGGTTTGTTAAAACTCCAGAGAACGCATGGCAGTTGGCTGTGACAAAAGAACTGTCAGTCATCCAGTATGTATGGGTTCGGCCGACAGTCCTGGCAAAAGGAAGGGGGCCATTGAACTTGAAAAGGTCGCTCTAATATGCAAAAGCACTTCTCACCTCCATCTCAGAAGAGAAGCAGAACAATGAACCCACTGGACTCAGCCAGCCGAAAAGGAGCCAGTTTTTTTCCCAACACAAAGACCGAAAGATATGTCCCAGACTTAGGGCCATTAATCCAATACTCAGGGGTCCAAGGATGACCCATCACTGATTAAGCATGTTTAGAAACATAAGGATTGTAAAGATTGGTGGGAATGATAGGGGCAGCCAGACTCCTATAAAAGATAGATTCTTTTCCACCATTCGCTCTCTCTCTCTCGCTCCCCGCTCCAACATTTATCGACCTAACAAGAAGTCCCAGAGGAAGAAGCCGCCGAGCGGAGCGATCGAAACCGACCACGTGTGGGGGTAAGCGCAGCCTCGAGTGTCCCAAGCCGGTAACCCGTGAGCTGTAAGGGGCTCAGAGTTTTCTCAGAAGTGAAGTTTTTGGGCTATTCCGAGGGGGGGAGCTTTGTTTGGTTCAGCCAGGCGAAGGGGTTTATGCGACTGGGTAATTCATTGGTAGGGGTGGAGTTAGAGTCCACCATAGCAAGAAGGGAATTACTGCTTGTTATAGTCCCCAGTTGTGTACTGTGTGTATGTTGTTTGTAACCTGGATTTTATTCTCCACAGAGACAGTGATTTCGTTTAGTAGTGCATGTTTTAGCCAGTGTATGTTAGACCAAATAAATATAAGTTAGATTTTTCACTGAAGCATTCTTGTCTGTGACTTATTTCATTTACACTCTGAATAATAATTCCCGGGTATAGAACTTTCGTAAGGTGGGGGCGATTCGAACCGTCCGTCTAGCAATTGGGTTAGGATCAAAAACCACTTACAACTGGAAGGTCCCTAGGTTTGATCCCTGGTTCTCTGCTGAGAATGGTGATCCTCAGTTAGAGTGTTCCTGGACAGAAATGTAATGGGTCTCATTATTCCTGGGCTGTGGAGGGGAAAAAAAAACAGACAAGCCTTCTGCTCACCACCCAGTGACCTGTGTTGGAGCGTATGCATGTGTCAGTGTTAAGCGAGGGGTGCTGCTCAATCTTGGTACCTTGACCTTGGTTCGCAATAAAATAAATATTGGTTGTCATTTTCTTCATGGTACACTCTAGAGGCAGCAAACACTTGCTGGAATTTTTTTTTAAATTCATTCTTGGGGTGTGGGCATTGCTGGCAAGGCTGGCATTTATTGCCCATCCACAGTCGCCCTTGAGAAAGTGGTGATGTGCTTGGATTTTTGAAATCTCACTCTTTCCGGACCCTGGTCCCATTCATTTTACCTGTTTCCAGCCATAAACAGAATGGGGGAGTGGGGGTTGGAGGGGGGAGGGGGGGGGAATTTTCACCGAGGTGGCCAAGGTGGGGACTTGAGCTGATTCGCCGGTTTAGCCCGCATTTGGCGCAAGATGCTGCCTTGGTGAAGGAGTTGAAGCTTGCGCTAGGAGCAGCCGCCCGGAGGATCGTTAAGGGACTGATTGCCACTTAAAATGCCTGCTAGCTCTCATTAACAAGGCTGCACAGCATTTTGATGGCTACTGCTTGGCCTAATGCCCTCTCCTAACAGCGACCTGCTGAACTGGAGTAAACAAGTCGTTGGTGAGGATTTTGAGCGCTACTTAAAGGTATATCACCTTTTACTGTTCACTTGCTGCTGGAGGTGTGAAGAGGACTTTTGAAACACATTGGGAGACTTTCTGGGACTTTGTCAAGACTTCACCAACACTCTATCAACATTTATTCCAGAAATTTTCTCAGTACCTCGCCTAAAAAGAATAAGTGCTGTGTTGCTCTATCTTATTGGACACCTTATAGGAGTCACCAGGAGAAAGGGCGAGCTTGGTCATTGGTATCTTGCTAGGGCTCCCCCTTGGTCTGCAGGAGGAATGGGAGGAGGACGTGAGGCCAGGCCAAGCAGCACCAGAGGGACAGGAGAGAGGGACAGGAGGGTGATGTGGTGTCCTTCCCCCTTGCGGGTACAGGACATCCCTCCTCCTCTGGACCTCCTCCACCAGGACCTCCACTGCTGCATCCGAGAACCTGTGCGCCCTCTCCCTCAGACTCTGATCCATCCTGAAACCTGCCGCTGTGCACCAGCCAGCCCACTCCACACCTTCAGTGGAAGTGAGTGCGTGGAGCCCACATATACCGCTCCACGAAAGTTGCGTCTAATCAGTGCTTGAGTGCTAAACCTGCAGGTGTCTGATTTTGCCCCTCCAGGCAAGTTCCAAATATGGTAATCATCGATTAGGACCAAAATTGCGTGGTGAAACCAGACTTTCAAACAGGCATGTCTTATTAGCACAGCACACCTTTAGCGCCTGTTATCACCAAAATAACACCCAACATCTTTTGAGACCTGATAAACAGCTTCATTGTGTAGAATGTCCTCTGTTATTTAGTTCGGCCAATCTTAGGCAGTCCCTCGGAACCGAGGATAACTTGCTTCCACACTAAAAATGAGTTCTCAGGTGACTGATGAGTCCAATGCGGGACCTACAGTCTCTGACACAGGTGGGGCAGACGGTGGTTGAAGGGACGGGTGGGTGGGGTGCTTGGGTTGACATGCGCTCCTTCCACTGTTTGCGCTTGGCTTCCGCTTGCTCTGTGCTTGCACGTTTTTTCCATTTAAAAGCCGGTGAGCCGGCTGCGCGGGAGCTTAAAGGGAACATTGCTGGTGATCTGTACCACCGGATCCCCACCCATGTATCGAAAAATTTAGAGGGGACATTGATCACCAGTCATCCCATTACCACAGAAAATAACGAGGAGGAAAATCCTGCCCAGTGGTATCCATTAGAAATCACGGAGGATTTCACGAATGATTTTGATATTTGAGATGGTTGATAAAATAAAGCCTGGGCATGTCGTTATGAGATAAAATTGATTTGGCAATGGGAGAGAAGAAAGAGAATCTCATGACGTAATTCTGTTGTGGAAAGCACACATGACAGTAGTATTATCATCTGCTGGTGAGCGTGATGAGAATGACACTTGGACAGAACGCGATGCCTTGAAATCTCAGCAACGATGACAGCTTCAAAAAACTGGCGCAGTGGAAGATGGTTATCTCTGGAGTTAAACATGAGGCTCGTTCTTTGCCAAGATGAACAGTGAGTGACCTGAAACGTTGACTCTGTTTCTCTCTCCACGGATGTTGCCTGACCTGCTGAGTTTTTCCAACGTTTTCTGTTGTTATTTCAGATTTCCAGCATCCGCAGTATTTTGCTATCGTATTAGTGTTTGGTTCACTGCCACACCTCTTCTAGGAATGCCCACCTTGAAGAAGTTCTGCTCTTCTCTTCGACAGGATCTCCGTTTGGCTCTTCAACATTGTTCTGTTTCAATTCCTGCCATTTTTTTTCTCAGTTCTGAAGAAGGGTTTCGACCTGAAACGTTAACTCTGTTTCTCTCTCCACGGATGTTGCCTGGCCTGCTGAGTTTTTCCAGCGTTTTCTGCTGTTATTTTGGATTTCCAGCACCCGCAGTATTTTGCCATCGTAGTAGTGAGTGCTGCCTGGTTGGCACTTAAGCACCTGGGACGTTCTTACATTGGAATTCCTTCAAAAGCACAACATTGGGCCTGAATTTGCGGATCGGAGGCTTCCCGCGGGCGAATGCCTCCGATCCGCAAGAAAAGTACGCGCCGACCCGATGGTCCCGGATGTTCTTAGACTTGCGCTCCTGGGCCTCTACGCGTACGTACAGGCCCATGTATCCCAGGGGCGCGGGCGGTTCGCAAGCGCCCCTGGGATCACTCGGGCCAGGCCAACCAATGAAAAAGGGGGAATTCCCATTATGCTTATGGGGGTTCCATTTATGTACAGAATCCCCCTAAGCTTAATAACATATCACATAAAAAGCACAAATTTCACACCAATTAAATAAAAATAAGTCATTATTTAAAAATGAATTAAAATACAATTAAATTCAACTTTTCAGACAAAAGTTACATTTTTTGAGAAATAAATTTAAACCTGTTAAAGGGGCTGAAAATAACCTATAACATTTTTAATATTTTTCCATTTAAATAATTTAAAATTTAAAAATATATTTTAATTTAAACTCTTACGCTGGTAAAAGAAGGCCCTCCGCCTACTTTTACCGGGCGTAAGAGTTACACGGGCATTCGCTGGGCAGTGGTTGGGCAAATAGCGCAACTCTCCGCAAGCGAATGTCCATTTTCCGGGGAAGCGACGGATCTGTCGAGCTGAAACTTGACAGATCGCAAGTTCCGGGTTTTCGCGCATGCGCAGCGCACACAGAAACCCGGAACTTGCCGGGCACTTAAGGCCGCATCCACATTGGCCCAGGAAAATCTGGGCCATTGACATCAACCTTATAATCAAGGTTACAATTGGAGCTCGCCTCAAAACAAGAACATCTGCAGCACCCCTCCCTTAGGGTGACAAACAAAGATCTGCCTCAAACTATCATTGGCCAACCAAGACATGGTTTAATACCTTACCCCAGAGGGTTTTTTCTTTGTATTTTGATCCCATTGACACTATGAAACTACAACCTATTGCGAATTTTGTAAAGTCCGCGCCTCAATAATACACGGACTTCGGGAGAACAGTTTAACAGGTACTTTACTGAACAAGAGGCAGCTTGAAACTGAAACTACAGAAGCCTGCTAGGGCCTTTTATACAGGGGTGGTCACTGCCGGTACTGCAGTCTAAGACCAGTTATTCCCTTAAAGGTACATACACAACAATTCCTCCCCTTTTAGATAAACAGTACATAACATTCATTTAACAACTAAATAATAACTAATTACAATTACAATTACAATTTTCTCAGTAATATATACATCAACTGAAATAGTCATTTATAAGTTCAGTCTTTGAGGAGGCTTCCTGATCCAGACTGGATAGCGCCTTTCTCGAGTATCCTGTTCTGGCGGTGGAGTCATTTCTGGCTCATTGTCATTGGTTGGTTCGTCAGCTTCCAATACCCCTGCTTCTGAGGTAGACGCAATCTGCACTTCGGGCTCATTACCAGGTGCACATGCTTGTGGTACAGGTTTGGCTTGTTCCTGTGACTCTAGAATCTGGTCAGCATGGCGTCTCACGATGCTCTCTCCAACGTCCACTGTGTACATTAGTGGTCCCTGCTGTGTGCATATCGTGCCTGGCTGCCATTTTTCTGTTCAGTAGCCGCGGGCCAAGACTGGTTGCCCTATCTTGAAGCTCCTGGTTGGCTTCTCATTTATGTGCTGGAACTGCTTATCCTCAACATCTCGTCTTATGTTTGGTTTGAGCAAATCCAAGCGACATCTTAGTCTTCGGTTAAAAAACAGTACGGCTGGAGTTTGGTTGGTTACTGCATGTGTTGCATTCCAGTAAGCAAACAGGAAATTATCCACCTTGTGTTGCAGTGGTATGTCGTCATTATACATTGCCTTTATGGCCTTTTTAAAGGTCTGAACAAACCTCTCAGCCAATCCATCTGTGGCTGGATGATATGGGGCAGATGTGTAATGCTTCACCCCATTATTCCTCAGAAACCTCCGGAAATCCTCTGACACAAACTGTGGGCCATTGTCGGAACAGATCTGTTCTGGCAACCCATTCCTGGCGAAGATGGTTCTTAGGACTGCAATAGTTTTCTCCGTGGTGGTGGAGGACATTTTAATGACCTCTGGCCATTTCGAATGGGCGTCCACAGCAATTAGAAACATTGAGTCCATAAATGGACCAGCGAAATCAATGTGTACCCGTTGCCATGGAGATGAGGGCCACTCCCATGGATGTAGCGGGGCCTGTGGTGGAGCGTTTTGGACCTTCTGGCATCCTGTGCATCTCTTGGTCATATCCTCAATTTCTTTATCGATTCCCGGCCACCACACAAACGCCCTGGCTAGGCTCTTCATTTTTACCCCTCCCAGATGACCCTCGTGAAGCTCATTGAGTACTCTATCTCTCAACTTGGGTGAAATTACCACTCGGGATCCACGCATCAAGGATCCCCGGCACACTGACAGCTGTTTCCACCTTGGCGAGAATGCTGGCAACAGTGAGTCGCCATATGCTGGCCATCCCTTCACCGTCAAATCATAGACCCGAGAGAGTGTCGGGTCATTTCGGGTTTCCTTCTCAATACTTGCATTTGTAACAGGCAAACATTCGACGATGGTCGCATGGAATATCTCCACAGGGTCCACTGCAGGTGCTTCTTCCGCCGTAGGCAACGGTAGGCGCGACAGCCCATCAGCGTTTCCATGTTGTTTCGTACCTTTGTACTCTATGTCATACTGATGTGCCCCTAGAAAAAGTGACCATCTTTGCAGCCGTTGCGCCGTCATCACCGGAACGCCCTTCTTTGGGTTAAAAATTGAGACCAGGGGTTGATGATCAGTCAGTAGGGTGAATTTCTGCCCGTGCAGATAGTGATTGAACTTCTTCACCCCCCACACCAGGCTGAGGGCCTCCCTGTCAATCTGGGCGTAGTTACGCTCGGCTGAGGTTAGCGAGCGCGATGCAAAGGCTATTGGCCTCTCTGAACCGTCACGGAATTTGTGTGACAGCACCGCTCCAATGCCGTAAGGTGACGCATCACATGCCAACCGAATCGGTAGTGTTGGGTTGTAGTGGGCCAATACTTCTTTTGAAGTGATTTGGCATTTACATTCCTGAAAGGCACGCTTACACTCATCACTCCATTTCCATGTTACACCAGTTTGAAGGAGGGCGTTCAGTGGGTGCAGAATTGTAGATAAATTCGGCAAGAACTTATGGTAGTAGTTCACCAACCCGAGGAACGACCTCAGTTGCGACACATTTTCTGGTGCTGGAGCCTTGACTACAGCCCCAATCTTGTCCGGCGACTTATGCAACCCTTCCTCATCAATCATGTGGCCACAATACGAGATTTGTCTCCTGAAGAACTCGCATTTGGGACGGTTGGCTCGTAGCCCATATTCCTGCAATCTCGTGAGCACCTGTTCCAGGTTGGCAAGGTGTTCAATGTCATTTTCGCCCGTAACCAGGGTGTCGTCCAAATAACACTGTGTCCCCGGGATCCCTTGCAGGACTTGTTCCATTGCCCTCTGCCACATAGCCGGGGCCGATGCTACCCCAAATACCAGTCGATTGTACTGGTAAAGGCCTTTGTGAGTGTTTATCGTGAGGTATTTCCTAGATGCTTCTTCCACCTCCATTTGTAGATACGCTTGAGCCAGGTCAATCTTTGTAAAACGTTTCCCTCCAGATAGCGAGGCGAAAATATCTTCTATCCGCGGAAGCGGATACTGTACTGTGTGCAGGACTGGGTTCACAGTCACCTTGAAGTCCCCACAGATGCTAACCTTCCTTGGCTCCCCAGGCGTGCTGCTCAATGCTTTCTTCATTACAGGAATGATGGGTGTGGCCCACTCACTCCAGTCCACCTTAGACAGCACCCCCGAATGCTCCAGACTCTCCAGTTCAGCTTCCACAGCTGGGCGTATCGCGTATGGCACCGGTCTGGCCTTGAAAAATTTTGGGGTTGCGTTATCCTCAATCTTTATGGTTGCCTTTACTCCTTTTAGAGTCCCAAGTCCTTGTTGGAACACCTCTTCCGTGTCAGATAGAATTTATGACAGACGTCCAGGTGCGACGTCATCATCTTTTTTGTCAGTCACAGTTAGTGCCAGAATGGAATGCCAATCCAATTGTAGTCTTCGGATCCATTCACGTCCCAATAATGGTTGTCCTCCATCTCGTAGTATATACATGTATAGTTTCTGTGTTTCCTTTCCGTTATATTCAACTGGCACCTTTATTTTTCCTCTGGGGTAGACCTTTTGCCCCGTGTATGTCTTTAATACAATGGACGTGTCCTTTAAGGGTATGTGTGAAAATAGCCGCTCATAGTCTCGTCGATTCATGACAGTTAGGGCTGATCCTGTGTCCAATTCCATCTTCACTAGGTACCCTGCTATCATGAGGGTGACCCAAATGGTTCGGTGATCTTCTTTTGCGATCACGTTGTGTAACTTTAAACAACTTAGTCGCCTGCTCCCGGAGTCCTTATCACTCTCCTGATCTTCTGAACTACTATCTGTCAGTTTCTTTACTTTCCTGTACTGTTCCTTAATAGTTCTTGTCATGTTGGTCTTCTTTCCCGACCTGCAGACTCTTGCTATATGTCCCATTTTCCCGCATTGCCTGCATATTTTGTCTTTAAACCAGCAGTCCTTCTGCTCATGGGCTGTTCTGCCGCAGCGATAGCACTTTTCGGCTCCATACGCCATTTCGTTAGCGCTGTATTCTTGTGGTTTCTGTTGTATTTCCGCAGCTCCCCATGCTGCTGCTTCGTAGGATACTGCCACGCTGAAAGCCTGTTCTAGCGTCAGGTCCTTTTTTGAAAGTAGTCATTTCTGGGTTCCTTCACTCTGGAGCCCGCAGACAAACTTATCCCGTAAGGTGTCTGCCAGTCCTGCTCCGAACTGGCAGTGCTTCGATAACTTGCGTAGTTCCGTAAGATAGTCAGCATTGCTCTCATCTTTGTGCTGGTTTCTTTTATGGAACTTGAATCTTTCTGCTATCAGCAGTGGTGTAGGGCTTAGATGCTCCTGTAAGATATGAACAAACTCCTCAAAACTTTTCTCCATTGGTTTAGCTGGGGTAATTAAATTCCGCAATAGGCCGTACGTACTCGCACCCATCAGATTTAATAATACCGACGCCCTCTTTCCACCAGCCACCTCATTTGCCTTGCAGTACACTTCAATTCTTTCCACATACGTGGTCCAGTCTTCTACCTTGTTGTCGAAAGCAGTGATACTACCACTTTTCGGCATCTTGGGCGATTTAAAATGGCGCCTCCTGCGCTTTTTCTTCTTCCCCAATGGAATAAAATCGCGCCTCCCGCGCCTTTGCTTCTTCCCCAACGGGATAAAATGGCGCCTCCCGCGCTTTTGCTTCTTCCCCTTACTGCCACGCTGCTCCTAGCGTTCTACGGGGTAATGGCGGTGACCCGCAGCTTCGGCGCGTCTCGCTTTCCTTCCCCCCCGTTTAGTTTCTCTCCGCTGTCCTGTTCTCGAGCTCCGACCGCGCCCTGTGCGCTCCACCCTCTCTCCCTTGTTTTCTTTTCCCGGCGACGCTGCGCGGCCCGATTTGTAGAGCTGCTCGATCGAGCTTGAGCCCGCCGCAGTCCGGAAGGGTCAGCGCGCTACCTGCTACCAGCACGATTCGCTGGAACCACAGTCTCTCCCGCAATTCTCCAAACACCGATGGATTCTTTGGGCGGTTGCCCTCGGTCGACACCCGTTGCTCAGACTACGACCTTCCAGGACCTTCCTTTCAGGCGAGATCCCCGTGAGATGATGCCACACTGCAGGTGAGTTCGAACTTACTCGTCGCCACTGTAAAGTCCGCGCCTCAATAATACACGGACTTCGGGAGAACAGTTTAACAGGCACTTTACTGAACAAGAGGCAGCTTGAAACTGAAACTACAAAAGCCTGCTAGGGCCTTATATACAGGGGTGGTCAC
This sequence comes from Somniosus microcephalus, assembly GCF_052327205.1. Classification (NCBI taxonomy): domain Eukaryota; kingdom Metazoa; phylum Chordata; class Chondrichthyes; order Squaliformes; family Somniosidae; genus Somniosus; species Somniosus microcephalus. Next base: position 307,612,386 of record NC_140991.1, read on the forward strand.
TGCCGGTACTGCAGTCTAAGACCAGTTATTCCCTTAAAGGTACATACACAACAAATTTAGATTTGAAAGAATGTGCTATTTTATGAAAATGGGCCCTCCCCACCTTTTAAAGCAAGTTACATTGTCCCATCATCAGTTTGGGGCCTTCTCACTATTAGTTCCAGTCCCAGCAATGAACTGCGCCTTTTCTGGACATTGGAAGAAGATCCTTAATTCCAGCACTGATGATTAATAAGACATAAGAATTAGGAGCAGGAGGAGGCCATACGACCCCTCGAGCCTGCTCCGCCATTCAATAAGATCATGGCTGATCTTCTCCTCAACTCAACTTTCCCGCCCAATCTCCATATCCCTTGATTCCCCTAGAGTCCAAAAATCTATCTCTCTCAGCCTTGAATATACTCAACGATTCAGCATCCACAGCCCTCTGGGGCAGAGAATTCCAAAGATTCGCAACCCTCTGAGTGAAGAAATTCCTCCTCATCTCAGTCTTAGTCTTGTGCTGAGCCTGAACCTTCCCCTTTCCTTGAGAAGTGGGTGGCAGCAGGACATACCCAAACTGGCCACCTTTGCTATGAGTGTGAAAAAACATTTCATTCCATCCCGATAAAGTTTTAAACCTGATTTTCGAAAGAGCTTGAGTGGAGATAATTGGTATGACAGGCAGGATGACCATAGGTTGCACCTGGACTTATACGGAGACTGTTTTAATTGCATGAAAAAAGGAGAAAAAAAAGTAATTGCTGCCACATTGTAAAACAAAGCATGTTAATATTAAACTGCCATGTTTATCAAATGTAGGGGACTGCAGCTTTGAGTTAGCGGCAGGCCGATTCATCACTGTATGTGTCATATCTGACAAAACGAACATAGATTCCTGATACGGAACAGCATTATGAAAGCACGTTTGCCGAAACTGCTGAAAATCTCAGAGCATTTAATTAACTGTACCCCGTCTCTTCCTCACATCTCTGCCCGTAGTAATTTGATAATTACTTGTAAATTAAGTTGTACCATTAAAAGCACTCACTTTTAACACATGTCACAGCAGTTTTGAGACACTGAGTTTGCCTCCTGCATGTTGAATTGAAAGCAGCGTGTCGAATTGCACTGGTGCTCAGTGTTTTCCTGCCGATATTGGCCCCAGAATGGATTTTTTTGTGTTTATGAAGTGAAAGCAGAATTTCCCATCCTCCAAATCAATCTCCGAGATTACCCATTAGGATTTCTCATTACCAATTTCTAAGGTACGCTTGAACATTCTGTGCAAGTCGTACCGTAGAGATAATGCCCCCAAAAGATCAGTAGCTTGTATTATTTATTACTGCCCGACCTCAGTATTCGTATAGTTCTTTTCTTTAAACTCAGCTCATTTGAAATTATTGCACATATTGGTTGTATAGAGTAAAGGCTCAGAATAACAATACTATATTGCAACATCTGATTAAAAGGTTGATTATTTACAAGTTCCTTGAAATAACTCTTACTGCAATAATGAAGTGTTAACTGAGTACTGCTATTGCTGTTCCAGTGTTACAATACACACTTGCGAACTTCCATTTTTACTGCAAGATCATTCTTCTTCTTCTTAGGCAGTCCCTCGGAACCGAGGATGACTTGCTTCCACACTAAAAATGAGTTCTCAGGTGACTGATGAGTCCAATGCGGGATCTACAGTCCCTGTCACAGGTGGGGCAGACGGTGGTTGAAGAGGCGGGTGGGTGGGGTGCTTGGGTTGACGTGCGCTCCTTCCACTGCTTGAGCTTGGCTTCCGCTTGTTCCCGGCGAAGAGACTCGAGGTGTTCGGCGCCTTCCCGGATGCTTCTCCTCCACTTTGTGCGGTCTTGGGCCAGGGATTCCCAGGTGTCGGTGGGGATGTTGCACTTTTTCAAGGAGGCTTTGAGGGTGTCCTTGAAGCGTTTCCTCTGCCCACCTGGGGCTCTCTTGATGTGTCAGAGCTCCGAGTAGAGCGCTTGTTTTGGGAGTCTCGTATCGGGCATGCGGACGATGTGACCTGTCCATCGGAGCTGATCGAGCGTGGTCAAAGCTTCGATGCTGGGGATGTTGGCCTGAGTGAGAACACTGACGTTGGTGCTGTAAGATTCGCAAAATTTCTACATTTCCCCAAAGGTTATTAATAATAAAAGGGACCCTGCATGGACATTTTAATGAAAAGGGTACCCAAAGATGGCGTCCGCACCTCGTGGCCAAAAGCCTGCAAGATTTACAAAGCTTGGACTCTGTGGCACGAGCAGCTTTTGGGAAATCGAAACCAAAGCTGCAGTTTCTGTGAAGAGAGATTCTTGTATTTTGAAAGTAGACAGGACTTTGAATTATGCATTAAGTCAAATCGGAGACAGATCAAAACCAGTGAGGCCTATATGTAAGGCCATCAAGTTGTTTGCATAAATAATCGGAAACAGCTTAGGGAAGCCATCGAAGCTGGGCAGGCCAATTAAGATGTATTAATAACAAAAGCAACTCAGGAATCGGGCCAGTAGGTGCGATCACCGGCCATCTAAAAACAGTTAGTTTACATTGCTACAATTATTTAAACTAGCCCGCCAAGATTGGGACAATGAACTAACCTGATTTGGCGTGCAGATAAGGGCCATCCGAAGGAGTATAATTGTAGGCCTACTGGCAGCCTTCGTTCTCTGCTCTCTGCCCTTGCTCTTGGCTCCTACTCTGGCCCCTCACCCTCGTGACTGCTGCTCTTCCCCCGTCCCATGCTTACTGCCCGGCCACTGCCCGTGCCTTTCCCATTCCATCAGGAACGCCCGGCATTGCACCAGGCGGACACGGACAAACCAGGCCAGGCCAGGCGGGACGCAACGAGGCGAGGAGGCGAGACGAATTGGGAAGGCGGATGGGAAGACGATTGAAGAAAAGCTTTGAATAATCGGGCCTTCAATCCAGCTCACCGTCGACTATCTTCATGCAAACTTCAACTGCCGACCGAGGAAGAGGAACCATCATCCCTGTGAGGTAAAGTACCCAAGCAGAGACTTTAACTTTGGGGTACTTGTACCGGGACAACGCCCTTGCAGCACCCCGAGACCACATGACGACAGCAGGCTCCAGAGAGCACAAAGAGCGAACCCCGAACCTCACCGCTGTTTTGAATTCAGCAGATCTTTGATTGGTGAGCATGAATTCTGGCCTCTCATAGCTTAATCTAGTTAGGTATAGGGGGTGGGATTAGGATAAGGGGATTGTTAAGATAATTGTTTTCCCTCGATGTGCCGTGTGTTCCCCATTCCCTGTATAAGTGTAGTTATTTTGTATTTGCCTGTAAATTTCATACTAGTAACTTTTCATAAGATTGTTCAATAAAAATCTTGGTTTTTCTCACATCCAAACCACCTGTCTACTCGAGTCTTTTCTGTATCGCCACCTGTACCTAAGTCCGGTGTCTAGAACCCAGGGGCGTGGGAGCGATTCAATTTTGCTTGGTTCCCCAGGTAATCTCCCCCTCTCAATTTTACATCCATTTAATTTAGCCTTCATTTGGGAGTTTTTTTTTTATTCGTTCCTGGGATGTGGGCTTCGCTGGCAAGGCCAGCATTTATTGCCCACCCCTACTTGCCCTTGAGAAGGTGGTGGTGAGCCGCCTTCTTGAACCGCTGCAGTCCGTGCGGTGAAGGTGCTCCCACAGTGCTGTTAGGGGGGGAGTTCCAGGATTTTGACCCAGCGACGACGAAGGAACGACCCAATATATTTCCAAGTCGGGATGGTGTGTGACTTGTAGGGGAACTTGCAGGTGGTGGTGTTTCCCATGCACCTGCTGCCCTTGTCCTGCTAGGTGGTAGAGGTCGTGGTTTGGGAGGTGCTGCCGAATTCTTTATGCAAATGAAGGGCTTTTTAGCGCCCTGAAGTATTTCCAGATTTTGGGCGGAAGTCCCACACATTACAAGTTTGGGTTCTGTATTAGGGTTCTTTGGGTGCTTGGCTGGCTCCCAGCAGACTAAGGATACCCTCTGCCTGCCTTCACAGAATCACAGAATTACAGAATCCCCACAGTGCAGATAGAGGCCATTTCGGCCCATCGAGCCTGCACCGACACATATCCCACCCGATCCCTGTAACCCCACGTATTTAATCCCCCTAACACTAAGGGTCAATTTATCATAGCCAATCAACCTAACCCGCACATCTTTGGACTGTGGGAGGAAACCGGAGCACCCGGAGAAAACCCACGCAAACACGGGAGGTTAATGATATCATTGTGGGACCATTGGTAAGGAAGGGAATGCAGATTCAATGAAGCCCAAGCATTTATCAGGACAACAAACTGTTGGTATCTTGAAGCTTTGCTTCAGATGTCTTTTCACTAAGAGAGAAACATTCTCAGGCACACTGTGCAGTGGCCCAATAGATCATCTCCAACGTTGTCTTGTGCTTTATGCCAACTATCATAGAAACTGCGCTCCTCCAATTCTGGTCTCTTGCGCATCCCCCATATCCTTCACCCTGGTGGGCATGCCTTCAGCTGTCTGGGCCCTCAGCTCTGGAATTCCCTCCCTAAACCTCTCCGCCCCTCTACCTCTCTTTCCTCCTTCAAGGCGCTCCATAAAACCTACCTCTTTGAAAAAGCTTTTGGTCACCTGTCCTTAAGTGGCTCGGTATCAATGTCTGTCTGATTACGCATCTTGGGACGTTTTAGTGTGTTAAAGGCGCTATATAACTGCAAGTTGTTGATCTTGATCCTTGGATTTCTACTACCTTATGCTGCACCAGTAGAAAAAATCCTCTCTGGACTAAGAGGCAACAAAGTAAACACCAGTTATTGCTTGGCAGTGCTCCATGCATGTGAGAGATCAGTGCTTTTGCATCTTGGTACTTCCCCAATATCTTATGGGTCTAAAATCCAGGCGAGCTGGCAGGAAAACCAGGCAGCCATCCAGCGCACTATTATTTCCATTAGAAAATCATTTAGGGGCAGCAGTAAGCTAGTTGTCCTAAGGAACTTCCTTACAACTGGAACAAGTGGAAAGCTAATAACAAGTCTTTTTGGCAATATTTACTGTAAATGCAAAAAAACTAGTGCCCTATATGGAATCCGGACAATACGCCAGGTAAGTGTGGCGAGTTGTGAGTCTGGTCTAATGTTTGTGGAATGATGACAGCTGCAGAAGTGGTGTGAAGGATGCAATGTTGCACATGGTGAGTTTCAGAGCAAAGAAAATGTTGGTTACTGCATTTTTAATATATACTGTATACAGATTTCTTTAGCTTACAAGTTTTTAAATCCAACTGTATGTCCAATGCCACCTCATTGGGAGAGCCTCTCTCATCAGTGACAGATCGCTTCTGTCATCTCATCTGCAGCTGCCATCTATTCCAGCAACATCGGAGCCAATGAAACAATCAGACCTAGTGAGATGGAGAGGTGATAAAGTAGATAGAGAGGGTTGGGTGGAGGTGCAAGGTAAATTTGTGACCTGGGGAAGTCTCTTCCGCCCTTGGAAGGGAAGAGAACCTCCCTGCATGCTGTGACTCCCTCCATAAGCAGAGGGAGGGAGTCATTGGAGAGTCTAGGTGCAAGAGTTCACCATTGTGCAGTGATTGTCAGTATTTGCAGCACCTCAATGCTGTCAAATACTGAAAAATCAACTGTCAAAATAAAATTGTGCATGGTCCCTTTAAGTAAACCAGCAGATGATGCGTCATCAAATGACGTCATCAGACCAGCTTCCTGTTAATTGGCTGGTAAGCCCGTAGGGCAGGCTTAACAAGATCAATCAAGGGAAAATCACGATTTATTCCTCAGAGGCAGCTGGGGGCGGGACCGGAACCCGGAAACCAGCTGACCCGCCCCCATCCCAACACTGAGGAGAAAATCGCGGCTTTCGGCTCAGAGATCAGCCTGTACAAATTGCAGCACTTCCAATTTTCCAGCCTTTGAGTGTCACACATCCTTTAGGTGTTTCTTATGTGAGATCAGACAGGAGGCTATCATGGAGGACTGCCAGCAAACCCAGAAGCAGACCTTAGCTGAGTCAGCACCTTCAGAAAGGAGTGAACGAAAGGGAAGAAAAATAAATAATACCAATTATCTAAAAATAAAAGTGTTACCGTAGAGAAAGAACTTGTATTTATATTGCACCTTTCTTGACCTCAAGACATCCCAAAGTGCTCCCACAGCCAAGAAAGTGCATCCGATGTATGTCGGAAAGGCAGCAGCCAATCTGCACGCAAGATTCCACAACCAGCAATGAGATGATGACCAGTCATCTGTTTTTAGGGATGTTGGTTGAGGGATAAATGTTAACCAGGGCTCTGGGAGGAACTACCGTGCTCTTGATCAAACAGTGCCATGGGATGTGTTGTGTCCACCTGAGAGGGCAGACTGGGACTCGGTTTAGCATCTCTTCTGAAAGACGGCACCTCTGACACTGCGGCACTCCCTTAGCTTTGCCCTGCAGTTCCTTCCATCCAGATGGATGTAAAAGAACCCACAGTGCCATTCGAAGATGAATCGAAGTTTTATGGCAAAATCACATGGCTTTATTTCAGGAAGAGCAGGGGACTGCACTTCAAAGGTATTCCGTTGGCTGTGAAGTGCTTTGCATGGCCTGAGGGCATAAATGCAAGCTCTTTTGCTTTTCATTCTGTAACTCCACCATCTTACTGGCTTCAATCTCTCAACTCCTCAGAGACCAATGACCATAGCTGAAACCCTCTTAATCTTTATGAACAGAACCATACCAGGTAGTCTAGTTATTCACTGAACCATCAGGGAAACTTGCTCAAGTTTTTGAATTGGGTAATTACTTGTGGGAATTTTGAGATTCAATTCAAACCTTAGCAGCCAGAGTTGAAAATCACCTCACATAAAGCAATGGGCATATTAAACAAGGTTCAATGCTCATTATAGTTGACACTACAATAAGTATGTAGAAAACTACAATTAAAATGCTGCATTTTATAAATTTATATTGTTTACTCAATTTGTGGGAACAACAGAATATTTGCTGTTTAGTTGCTGTATGTAGAATATTTTAGCATGTTATACTGTCCAGTCCTCATAACTAATTCAGTCTTTTTAAAAGTGGCATACATTCAGTACCAAGCACCTAAACAGTAAATATTCTGTTCTATGAAAATAGTTTCCATGTACCAAAGTATCTGGATTAGTTCCTTTGTTCATTAAGCTTTCTTTCTGTGAGTGGCTTTCCTTTTGATGTCTGAAATATCTCCATCCGACATCTTATTATTAAATTCTCAAGTAACCTGGAGCTTGATGTCATGGCAGATCAGTCTGCTCATTCCTTCATTGGCTTGGAGCATGCAACAGGGTCTCGTAAATCTCTTGCAAATTTCCAAACTATTTCAGTTACCCTCAACTCCAGTAATGCCAAACGTGTTTGCGTGGTTTCCTCCGGGTGCTCCGGTTTCCTCCCACAGTCCAAAGATGTGCGGGTTAGGTTGATTGGCTATGATAAATTGACCCTTAGTGTTAGGGGGATTAAATGGGGATATGTGTTAGGTGTAGGGGTTACGGGGATTGGGTGGGATATGTGTCGGTGCAGGCTCGATGGGCTGAAATGGCCTCTATCTGCACTGTGGGGTTTCTGTGATTCTGTGATTACTAACATCAGTAACAACTGATGGAGGGAGTTGATTGTCCTGATAAAGCCTGTCCCTGAAATGATATTGAACCTTTCTTTTATTCGTTCCTGGGATGTGGGCATCGCTGGCAAGGCCAGCATTTATTGCCCATCCCTAGTTGCCCTGGAGTAGGTGGTGGTGAGCCGCCTTCTTGAAGCGCTGCAGTCCGTGTGGTGTAGGGACTTCCATAGAGCTGTTAGGGAGGGAGTTCCAGGATTTTGACCCAGCAATTAGAACATAAGAACATAAGAAATAAGAGCAGGAGTCAGCCATACGGCCCCTCGAGCCTGCTCCGACATTCAATAAGATCATGGCTGATCTTAGACCTCAACTCCACTTTCCTGCCCGATTCCTTGACTCCCTTAATATCCAAAAATCTATCGCTCTCAGCCTTGAATATACTCAACGACTGATCCACCACAGCCCTCTGGGGTAGAGAATTCCAAAGATTCACCACCCTCTGAGTGAAGAAATTTCTCCTCAACTCAGTCCTAAATGGCCGACCTCTTATTCTGAGACTGTGACCCCTGGTTCTAGACTCCCCAGCCAGGTGAAACATCCTCCCTGCATCTACCCCTGTCAAGCCCTGTAAGAATTTTATATGTTTCAATGAGATCACCTTTCATTCTTCTAAACTCTAGAGAATATAGGCCTAGTCTACTCAATCTCTCCTCATAGGACAATCGCGCCATCCCAGGAACCAGTCTGGTGAACCTTCGTTGCACTCTCGCTATGGCAAGTATATTCTTCCTTAGGTAAGGAGACCAAAACTGTACACAATACTCCAGGTGTGGTCTAACCAGGGCCCTATATAATTGAAGTAAGACATCTTTACTCTTATACTCAAATTCTCTTGCAATAAAGGCCAACATTTGCTTTCTTACTTGCTTGATGTACCTGCATGTTAAATTTCAGTGATTCGTGTACAAAGACACCCAGGTCCCTCTAAACACTAATATTTCCCAATCTCTCACCATTTAAAAAATACTCTGCTTTTCTATTTTTCCTACCAAAGTGGATAACTTCACATTTCTCCACATTATATTCCATTTGCCATGTTCTTGCGCACTCACTTGGCCTGTCTATATCCCCTTGAAGCCTCTTTGCATCCTCCTCACAACTTACATTCCCACCTAGCTTTGTATCATAAGCAAACTTGGATATATTACATTTGGTCCCCTCATCCAAATCATTGATATAGTTTGTGAATAGCTGAGGCCCAAGCACTGATCCTTGCGGTACCCCACTAGTTACAGCCTGCCAACCCGAAAATGACCCGTTTAATCCCACTCTTTGTTTTCTGTCCATCATCCAATCCTCAATCCATGCTAGTATATTGCCCTCAATCCCATGAGCCCTAATTTTGTTTAATAACCTTTTGTGTGACACCTTATTGAATGCCATCTGAAAATCCAAATACACCACATCCACTGGTTCCCCCTTATCTATTCTGCTAGTTACAACCTCAAAAAACTGTAACAGATTCATCAAACATGATTTCCCTTTCATAAATCTGTGTTGACTCTACCCAATCCTATTATTATTTTCTAAGTGCCCTGTTACCACGTCCTTAATTATAGTTTCTAGCACTTTCCCTACTACTGATGTCAGACTAACTGGTCTATAGTTCCCTGTTTTCTCTCTCCCGCCTTTCTTAAATAGTGTTTTTTTTTACTACCTTCCAATCCACGGGAACTGTCTAGAATCTATGGAATTTTGGAAGATGACAACCAATGCATCCACTAGCTCTATAGCCACCTCTTTCAAAACCGTAGGGTATAGGACATCAGGTCCACAGGATTTATTGGCTTTCAGTCCCATTAATTTCTCCAGTACTAATTTTTTAATAATACTAATTTCTTTCAGTTCCTCATTCTCACTGGACCCTTGGTTTTCCACTATTTCTGGGAGGTTTTTTGCGTCTTCTTCCGTGAAGGCAGACAGAAAGTATTTGTTTAATTTCTCTGCCATTTCCTTATTCCCCATTATAATTTCTCCTGTCTCAGCCTGTAAGGGACCCATGTTTACTTTTGCTAATCTTTTCCTTTTTACATACCTATAGAAGCTTTTACAGCCTGTTTTTATGTCTCTCCCTAGTTTACTCTCATATTCTATTTTCCCTTTCTATATCACTTTCTTGGTCCCCCCCTTGATGAATTCTAAAATTCTCCCAATCCTCAGGCTTACTACTATTTTTGGCTAATAGTAATGATGAAGGAACGGCGATATATTTCCAAGTCAGGATGGTGTGTGACTTGGAGGTGGTGGTGTTCCCACGCACCAGCTGCCCTTGTCCTTCTAGGTGGTAGAGGTCGCGGGTTTGGGAGGTGCTGTCGAAGAAGCCTTGGCGAGTTGCTGCAGTGCATCTTGTAGATGGTACACACTGCAGCCACGGTACGCCGGTGGTGGAGGGAGTGAATGTTTAATGTAGTGAATGGGGTGCCAATCAAGCAGACTGCTTTGTCCTGAATGGTGTCGAGCTTCTTGAGTGTTGTTGGAGCGGCACTCATCCAGGCATTTTGATAAACGTAAGTGATGAGAGTTCATCATGCTGTTCCAGAAAAGGTGTGATGTCCATTCTACAACTTCGGATTACAGGTGGGGTGGGGAGAGGGGGATGAATGTAACCATATTTCGTTTAGCCAACTGAAAACTGTAGAAACTGGACATTTCAGATTAGCAGTTCAGTTTCTGGGGAAAAAGTAATATTGTTGAATGCAAGGAACAGAATCTACAACATATGGGAAGTATTTTAATTTCCACACTTTCTGAAAGAAGGCAAAGGTGATAATTTTACACTTTTGCAGCAATTCATCTGCACTCCTCAAACGATTAACTTGACACAACAAATCAAACAAGGTGTTTAATCTAGAATAAATAAGTTCAATAATAATACTCCAGTATCGACATTTGAAAATAATCTACTTCCATTCACGTTCTATTGTTTTATGTTTCAGTTTACATTGTAAATCTACAAGTCATGCAGCATAATTAAATGGAGGTTGCAAACTCAAGTGGAATGTAATATACATATAAATATATCAACCTATCACCATGGCATCCTTTTTTTTGGAATGGAAGAATGGTTACAGCACAGAAGGAGGCCATTTGGCCCATCAAGCCCATGCCAGCTCTCTGCAAGAGCACTTCAGCTAGTCTCACTCCCTCGCCCATTCCCCGTAGCCCTGCAAATTTTTTTCCTTCGGCTATGTAGTGTATGTAACCTGTACCACCTTAACAGGATACCTTAAGGTGATGGACTACTTTTTGATGGCTCCTGTACATTGTAGTACCGGTGGTGACCACACCGGTATATAAACCCTGCGGAGCAAAGTGTATCCCAGTTCAGCCCTGACCCTCAATCACTAAAGACCTGTTTAATTACTTCTGTAGTCTGTGTCCTGTTATTCAGCATAACTACATTTGAAAACACAGACTCAACAGTGGCGGCGAGTCTGATCTTACCTAGCGGCAGTTGCATCAAAGGAAGCTTCGCCCTCTGAAACGGGCGTCGAACAAGGACATCCACCCTCAACATCCTGCTGGGCACTGCATCGCACGGGAGGCCATCGGGAACCCGGGTTGGTTTCTGGCCACGAAGTCAAACATCAGTGAACATCCCTTCGACGACAGCGGTGGGTAAGCCCGATCAAGCAGCACGGGGGGGAAGTCGGCCGAGTTGTCAGTAAGAGAAGGGGAGGGAAACGACGAAAAGGGCGGAGAACACGACCGCAGCCGGTGTCAGGGGCCAGACTGCAATCGGGGCAGAGACGTGCAGCAGCCAGAAAAGCGTTTATGACCACAAGGACCGCGGGAGCGGCGGGGAACAAGAGCAGCAGCGTAGGGGAAAATAAAGGACCGCTGGGAGGCGAACGGCAACAGCGCGGTAATCGCCATTTTGAGTTGGCGGGGGAAGAAGACAAGCGCGGGAAAAGCCGCCAAGCGCGGGAAAAGCCGCCAAGCGTGGGAAGCCGCCATTTTGAAAAAAAAAAAAATAAATAAAATAAAATAATAATCATATCCGAAGGAAAGGAAACTCAACAAGGATGCCAAAAACGGGTAACATCACTGCATTTGATAGCAATGTGGAAGATTGGGCCACTTATGTGGAACGCATCGAAGTTTACTGTACAACGAATGAGGTACCGGAGGATAAGAAAGCACTAACCCTATTAAACTCGATGGGTGCGAAGACGTACGGGTTATTAAGGAACCTTGTAACACCAGATAAACTGGTAGGAAAGAGTTTCGCGGATATTGTTACTATCCTGCAAGAGCATTTAAACCCCACGCCACTGCTGATAGCGGAACGATTTAAATTCTACAAAAGAATTCAACTTAAAGAAGAAAGCAACACTGAATTCTTAACCGAACTGCGCAAGTTATCAAAGTACTGTCAGTTCGGTACAGGACTAGCAGACGCACTGAGAGATAAGTTTGTGTGTGGGCTCCTAAGGGAAGGAACCCAGAAGCGACTGCTAGAGGAAAAGGATCTTACGCTGGACAAAGCTTTCAGCATTGCAGCATTGCATGAGGCAGCAGCACGAGGCGCTGCAGAGATACAGCAAAGGCCATTGGAATTCAGCACCAATGAAATGGCATTGGGCGCAGTAAAGTGCTATCGTTGCGGAAGGACAACGCATGACCAGAACCAGTGCTGGTTCAAAGATAAAGAATGCAGGCAATGTGGCAAACTTGGTCACATAGCGAGAGTATGCCGGTCAGGAAAGAAGACCAGCAGCAAAAAGTCGCCGCAGGAGAAGTACAAAAAAGTACACAAGGTGACAGAGAACAGTTTGGATGAACAGAAGATGGATTCAAACTCCAGCAGTAAGGAACTGGGTTGTCTAAAAATACATAATGTAGGTAACACAGCAGACCACCAGACTACCTGGGTTATGCTTCGGATAGCAGGAGTCCAAGTGAAGATGGAATTGGACACTGGATCGGCATTAACGGTCATGAATAAGCATGATTACAAAAGGTTATTCTTGCACATTCCCCTGAGGGATACGGGGATTGTATTGAAAACATACACGGGGCAAATAGTATACCCCAAAGGAAAGATAAAAGTAAACGTGTCTACAATGGTAAAGCAAGTCAGAAAATGGACTTGTATGTGTTACCTGATGGAGGTCCGCCACTACTGGGGCGGGAATGGATCTGGAGAATAAATGAGGACTGGCATTCCATACAAGCACTGACTGTAGATGCCTGTAAGGAGGACGACGTCAAACCTAAACGACTGTCCAAAATATTAGACGATGCTAAGGAGGTGTTCCAACAGGGACTGGGAACACTGAAAGGAATTACAGCAAACATCAAAGTTGAAGAACATGCAAACCCAACATTTTTCAAAGCCATACCGGTACCTTATGTGATACGACCTGCTGTGGAAGCAGAGCTGGAAGGGCTAGAACGTTCAGGGGTACTGTCCAAGGTGGACAGGAGCGAGTGGGCCACACCCATTGTTCCTGTCATGAAGCGTTCGTTGAGCAACAAGCCGGGGGAACCTGGGAAGGTTCGCATCTGTGGCGATTTCAACATCACTGTTAATCCGGTTCTTCACACGGTGCAATATCCACTTCCGCGGATTGAAGATATCTTCGCTTCGCTGTCTGGCGGGAAACACTTCACCAAGATAGACCTGGCGCAGGCGTACCTACAGATGGAAGTTGATGAAGCGTCACGCCAGTATCTCAGGATCAACACACATAAGGGATTATATCGGTATAATAGACTGGTTTTTGGAGTGGCATCGGCTCCAGCGATTTCGCAAAGGGCCATGGAGCAGGTATTGCAGGGAATCCCAGGCACTCAATGCTACCTGGATGACATCCTGATTACAGGAGATGACGATAAGGAACACCTCGCGAATTTGGAGCAGGTGCTCATCAGATTGAAGGAATATGGGCTCAGAGTTAATCGCCAGAAATGTGAGTTCTTTCAAAAGCGAATCTCGTACTGCGGCCACGTCATGGATCAGCAGGGGCTCCATAAGTCACCTGACAAGATCGAGGCTGTTGTAAAAGCTCCTGCACCGGAAAATGTATCCCAGTTGAGGTTGTTCCTTGGGTTGGTTAACTATTACCACAAGTTTCTTCCAAATTTATCCACGGTGTTACACCCGCTGAACATTCTTTTGCAAATGGGAATACCATGGAAGTGGAGCGATGATTGTAAGCGGGCTTTTCAAAAGAGCAAGGCACTGATCACCTCTAAGGAAGTGTTGGCTCACTTTAACCCAACGCTGCCTATTCGCTTAGCTTGTGATGCTTCTCCATATGGTATCGGGGCAGTGCTCTCACATAAGTTTCCAAATGGCTCGGAAAGGCCAGTCGCGTTCGCATCCAGATCATTGACCTCCGCTGAGCGCAACTATGCTCAGATAGATAGGGAGTTAAGAAATTTAACCATTACCTGCAAGGCCACAAAGTTTATGCTGCTGACAGATCACCAGCTGTTGGTTTCCATTTTCAACCCTAAGAAGGGTGTTCCGGTAATGATGGCGCAGAGGCTTCAGAGATGGTCCCTTTTCCTAGGGGCACATCAATATGATATTGAATTCAAAAGTACAAAGCAACATGGTAATGCTGATGGGCTGTCGCGCCTGCCACTACCTATAGCGGAAGAGGCACCGGCAGTTGACCCTGTCGAGATATTTCACTCGACCATCATCGAATGCTTACCAGTCACCAATGCGGGTATTGAGAGAGAGACCCGAAATGACCCGACACTGTCTCGGGTCTACGACTTGACAGTGAAGGGATGGCCAGCACATGGCGAACCACTGTTACCAGCATTCTCAGCCAGATGAGAACAGCTGTCCGTATGTCAAGGAACATTGATGTATGGAACAAGGGTGATTATTCCTCCTAAATTAAGGGAGAGAGTTCTGAAAGAGTTGCATGAAGGTCATCTGGGGGGAGTCAAGATGAAAAGCCTTGCTAGGGCTTATGTGTGGTGGCCAGGTATCGACAAACAAATAGAGGATCTGACTAAAAGCTGCTCAGGGTGCCAGAAAGTTCAAAATGCACCTCCAATTGCACCGCTGCATCCGTGGGAATGGCCTTCAACCCCATGGCAATGTGTGCATATCGACTTTGCAGGTCCATTCATGGATTCCATGTTTTTGATAGCAGTAGACGCACATTCTAAATGGCCAGAAGTGATTAAGACGTCGACCACTACCTCTGAGAAGACGATCGCAGTTCTAAGAACAATATTTGCAAGGAATGGGTTGCCGGAACAAATATGTTCAGACAATGGACCACAGTTCGTGTCAGAAGAATTCCAGAAATTCATGAAAAAGAATGGGGTGAAACACTATACATCTGCCCCATATCATCCGGCTACAAATGGGTTGGCCGAGAGATTTGTACAAACGTTCAAAAAGGCGATAAAGGCCATGAGCGAAGACCATATTCCACTACAACACAAGGTGGACAATTTCCTGATGGCATATCGAAACGCCACGCATGCAGTGACAAATCAAAGCCCTGCCATGATGTTCTATAACAGGAGGTTGTGGTCCCGGTTGGATTTGTTAAAACCCAATGTGCGAAGGGAAGTCAAAAACAAGCAATTCCAGCACGTAAATAACAAGGCCACTCGGAGTTTCGAAATAGGACAACCAGTGTTGGCCAGGGGACTATAGGGATGATAAATGGCAATCCGGAACAATTCGTGCCTGACAAGGACCCTTGATTTACACGGTAGACGTTGGAGAGAACGTAATACGGCGTCATGCTGACCAACTTGTGGAATCGAGAACAAGGGTCGACCCCATGTCTACGGCAGAGACACCAGTTGAAGAAGTTATTGAGCCTGTAGCATCTACCTCAGACTTGAACGTACATGATGATGTTCAATCCATAGGAGATCAAATGGATGAGTCACCCCAGCAACGAGAACCAGAGACGCCTGAAAGGCGTTATCCGGCCCGGATCAGGAGGCCTCCTCAGAGACTGAGGCCTAGAAATTCATTGACGCCACTTTTGGGGAGCCAAAGTGGGGCGTCCGCTAAAGTTTGTGTCCGCCGCCAAATCTAGGTCACTTCTCCGATATTCATTAGCTTCGCCCGACTAGTTCGGGCGAGCGCTAAAACTGCTGCTGGACGCCTCTCTTTGGGCGCTAAGCCGGAGGTGGTGATCGATAGCACCGAGGCCGGGCGCAGCGCAGCTGCGGCCATCTCGTGATTGACAGCAGACACCCTGGCGCCGGCCAGCTCTTAAGGGGGAAGGGTCGACTGTGTCTGCTGCCACGCCCTGGATAGTGGAGCCCTCCAGCTAGGCCTGAACACTGCTGCTGGACCCAAATAGCGCCTGAAGACATGGAGAAGGCCCGTGAACGTGCGCAGCGCTTCTCAGAGCGTGATCTGAGTGTGATGCTTGCTGCTGTGGAGAAGAGGCGCCATGTTTTGTACCCGGACAATGGCAAGAAGGCAACGGTCCGCGTCTACAGGAGAGCCTGGAGGCATGTCGCCAGCAAGATGTCAGCCAACAGCGACGTCCCCAGGAGCGGTGCCCAATACCGCAAAAAGTTAAATGACCTCACATGCATTGTCAGGGTGAGTACCCTTTCCAATGACCTCCTCATCCTTGCATGTGCACCTCACATTATGGGCAAAGGGACCTGAAAGCTCTAATGGCCAGCCTTCATCCAGCAGCTATGGCACAGGCATGAGCATCAATTGCACATTCTGCACTGAACACACTGGCCAAGCTATTCCACCATGGGAGGCAGTGCACACCAGATCATGGCGACACACTGGCCAGGCTATTCCACCATGGGAGGCAGTGCACACCAGATCATGGCGACACACTGGCCAGGCTATTCCACCATGGGAGGCAGTGCACACAAGATCACGGTGACACACTGTACTTAGAGGCCGTCCTTTCTCTTGCAGGCCAAGCTGGTGAATAATCGCAAGAGCCGGACTGCGACCGGGGGAGGCCGACCCCATATCCAGCCACTCACCGACCTGCAACATCGCGTGGAGCGCCTCATGGGTGGCCGGGTGATTGGGCCCGTTGCATGTGGAGATGCCGACCCTGTTCTGGGCAGCAATGGTAAGGACATCACCTTTTGCACCTCTCTCGTCCCACTTGCGCATCAGATCTACATCCTTTGCCACTGTCCGACCAATGCGCTGAATGCCACCACTCATGCATCCTGCACTGATGCCCTCTCCTCACTCTAAAGCTACTCTTGTGCCTTCCTGCTTTCAGATGGTCAAGAGGAGGTCCCTCAACTTGCAAGTGACAGACCCTCCGAGGAGGAGCAGGAGGAGGAGCAAGAGGAAGGCGGCCCATCAGGGGAACCCTCAGCCGCGGCCACCCAGGCCAATGTAGGGGACACGTCTTCACTGGAGGGCAGCGTGGCAGAAGTGTCGAAGGGGAGGGGAGCTCCTGGGACCTGCGTGCTGCAGAAAGGCGGGAGGGGGTGGAAGCTCGGCGGCCTTCTCCCCAGAGGGGGGATGCGTCGGAGGGGAGTCCAATTGCTGGGCCCAGCGGCCTCCAGCAACGCAGGAAGGGTCGGCCAGCTCGGCGGCCTTCTCCCCAGAGGGAGAGTCCGGCCTCCAGTCAGGAGTTGCTCTTCGCCGAGGAGATGGGACGCCTCGAAGACTTGTCCGCGGACTCGGAGCGCCGGCACACGGAGCTCATGGCGGCAGTGGCACGGTTGCCTGAGTCCATCGATTCCCTCTCTCGGAGTGTGGCCGAGTTCGGGCCCTTAGAGGCCACCAGTCGGGCGGAATACCGGGCAGATCTGTCAGCGACTGGCCAGGTGATTAGTGGTGCCGTCCAGTCACTGGCTGCTCTGCTGCGGTCAGTGAACAGGTCAACACGGGCACTCACTGCTGCCACACTCGCTGTGTCAGCCAGGCATCACCAGGGCACCCGGCGCGCTGCAGCAGCACATCGGTCTGTCCCTCGGCAGATTGATGCGCATGCTGCAGTGCTGGCCCGGGCGAGTGCCAGTGTCTCAGGCGACCAGCGAGCGCCTGCCATCCGCCAGCTTGCCGCCATTCCTCCAGCCGCCACTGCCACTCCCCCAGTGGAGCTGCCAGGAGCTGCTGCAGCGACTGATGCTGGCCAGCCACAGCTGCAGCAATCAACAGCCGGCCGCTCAACGGCCAGACCTCGACTAGGCCGACCCCCAACGGCATCTGCCGTCACGACATGTGCCCCTCAGGAGCCTGCCCCCAGCCTTGCAGCAGCCAATGGCCTTACTTTGAGGTGGAGCAGCAGGGCGGGCAGGGGCCACCCAAAGATGGCCAAGGCATCGCCCTAGCGGGCCAAATAGTCGAATGTGTGGCCATTTGTGTTTGTTTCTTGAGGCCGAGAATTGGATGTTTGTTTTTTGAAGGCCGATGATGTGATGTTTGTTTTGGACGAAGGCGGAGAATGACGGCCATTTTAGTTGCCCTATTTTGTTAATCCTCCCCAGGTTGTGGGAGCGAGTAATGTGATTGAGTGTTTTTTGGGGGTTTCATCTGTTTTTGGTTTTCATGTGGGAAGGGCCCAGAATTTGTACAATAAAGCATTTTATTTATTCACATTGTCGATGTTTGATCTTTGAAGTGTTTGTTGCCTTAACCGGCTGAGGGCTTGCGGAGCGGCTGCAATCATGTTCTATCATTGGCACAAGCCATTCCCTGACAGGGGGCCTAGAAGTGACGTTCAATAAGCCGACGACGGGCGGCCCTTGGACCTTGTGCGTCCCTCCTGGGCTGGTACTCCTCATCCTCGTCGTCCTCATGCTCCTCCTGCTCCTCCTCCTGAGGTGGTGGTCCAACGTGAGGTGGCAGTGCCTGAGTCCTGCGGATAGCCAGGTTGTGCAGCATGCAGCAAACGACGACGAATTGGGAGACTCGATCCTGCGAATACTGGAGGGCTCCCCCGGAGCGGTCGAGACAGCGGAACCGTTGCTTGAGCACGCCGATTGTTTGTTCTGTGAGGTTCCTCGTCGCTTGATGGCTCTCGTTGTATGCCTCTTCAGCAGGGGTCGTGGGCGCGCGGAGCGGGGTCATGAGCCAGGTACACAAAGGATAGCCTTTGTCCCCGATAAGCCATCCTCTTGGGGGAGGCTGTGCCTGGAACATGTCAGCCACAGTTGTCTGTCGCAGGATAAAGGCATCGTGGCTGCTGCCTGGAAAGCGGGCATTGACAGCTAGGATGCGCTGCCTGTGGTCACACACCAGCTGTACATTGAGGGAATGGTAGCCCTTCCGGTTGCGGTACTCCTCGGCATGCTCAAGAGGTGCCCGCAAAGCCACATGCGTGCAGTCAATGGCGCCCTGCACCATGGGGAAGCCCGCTATTCTTGCAAACCCCACTGCACGCTGCTGCTGCTTGTCCAGGGTCATGGGGAAGGAGATGAATTGATGTCTCCTTCTGAAAAGGGCTTCGGTCACCTGGCGGATGCAGCAATGCACGGCGAACTGGGAGATGTTAGCGATGTCCCCAGTAGCAGATTGGAAGGAGCCGGAGGCATAGAAGTTGAGAGCCACCGTCACCTTCACTGCCACCGACAGAGACGTCCTGCGCATCAGCTGTGGCTGCAGATCTCTCTGAAGCAGCCGGCAGATGTCTGCAACCACCTCCCTTCGGAATCGCAGCCTCCTAACACACATCGCGGCAGACATGGTCAGATAGGAGGTCTGCTGGCAGTATACCCTGCGTGGGTAAGGCCTCAGTTGGCGACGCCTGTTGCCCCCTCTGCGTCTAGCCAGGGCTGCCACTCTCTCACGGCGTCTGTAAGCCCTTCTGGCATAAGGCTGAAATTCAGCGTTGCCACCCAATGCAGCCCCCATTATATGCTGGCAAACACTGAGCCCTGAATGAAGGCAAAGATAATTGGTACGCTCTGGCCTGAGCCAAAAATACCTGTCCAAGTGTTGGTCCAAACCAGTAAACTCTCCTCCTTGGTCTCTGTCCAAAAAACCGTTGCACAAGAGTGAATGCTGCAAAATGGCTGGCCTTTATACTGCTGGGTAAGTGCCCTTTAATTAGCGCTCCCCCCGGCCCAGCTGGCCTGTGTACCGTTCCACTTCACAGTCGCTCGGGACGCCCGGCGCAACAATGGGCTGGCGCGAGTGAAGTTCCGGTTTGGGGCGCACAAAGGGCGTTGCACTATTAAATGACGTCATGATCTGCGCGCGCAGCAGGGCGCGCGCTAAGACTTTGCGCCGGCGCTAAATGTGTCCTGAAGTTGGGGAGAGGCGCAGATCGCGCTGCGCCCGGGCGATAAGCGCCTAGCGCTCGAGATCTACTCCCCCTAAGGCGCTAATGGCTGGCGCGCCCAACTGAATTTCTAGGCCTGAATCTTTGAACAGTTTTGTGTGAAAATTGTATATATGTTATCCATGTAATGTTTAATTTGGGGTGTACACTGTTAAGCTAAAAGGGGAGGAATTGTAGTGTATGTAACCTGTACCACCTTAAGAGGATACCTTAAGGTGATGGACTACTTTTTGATGGCTCCTGTACATTGTAGTACCGGTGGTGACCACACTGGTATATAAACCCTGCAGAGCAAAGTGTATCCCAGTTCAGCCCTGACCCTCAATCACTAAAGACCTGTTTAATTACTTCTGTAATCTGTGTCCTGTTATTCAGCATAACTACATTTGAAAACACAGACTCAACAGGCTACTTATCCAACTCCCTTTTGAAAGCCACGATTGAATCTGCCTCCACCACCCTTTCAAGCAGTTTCTCTCTGTCTACTCTGTCTGATGATTTTGAACACCTCTATCAAATCTCCTCTCAACCTTCTCTGCTCTAAGAAGAACAACCTCAGCTTCTCCAGCCTATTCATGTAACTGAAGCACCTCATCCCTGGAACCATTCTTGTAAATCTTTTTTCTAAGGCCGTCACATTCTTCCTAAAGTGCGGTGCCCAGAATACTCCAGTTGAGGCCGAACCAGTATGTTATCAAGGTTCATCAAAGCTCCCTAATTTATTGAGTACTCATTTCATTTTTGGAAAGGAACTAGTTGTCTCATTGAAAGCAATGCCCCAACAAAAAATGCTCCCTTTTAAGGATGAAATTTAAGTCTTTTCCTTAATTTAGTATTCCATTCGCCCCTCTGTCTGAAAGGTGGAATGGTCCTTTCTGTAGCAGCTACATGGCCTTTAAATACAACTTTTTAGTTACACTAATGGAAGGAACACTTGACTGACTAAATAGCTGTTGGCACAATTTGATGGCTACGCTCCACAGTGTTAGCTGTGGCTCAGTGGGTAGCACTCTTGGCTCTGGCTCAGAAGGTTGAGAGTTCAAATACCCACCCCATGAAACTTGAGTACAGCAAATCTAGGCTGACACTCACAGTGCAGTACTGAGGGAGCGCTGCACTGTCAGAGGTGCCGTCTTTCGGGTGAGATGTTAAACCTGCCCTTTCAGGTGGATGCAAAAGATCCCCTGGCACTATTTTGAAGAAGAGCAGAGGAGTTATCCCCGGTGTCCCAGCCAATATTTATCCCTCAACCAACATCACTAGAGCAGATTATTTGGTCATTATCACAGTGCTATTTGTGGGAGCTTGTTGTGCACAAATTGGCTGCCGCGTTTCCCACATTACAACAGTGACTACACTTCAAAAGTATTTCATTGGCTTTAAAGCGCTTTGAGACGTGCTGAGGTTGTGAAATGTGCTATATAAATGCAAGTCTTTCATTTTCTTTTTCTATTCAAGTACATACAAGTGTTGGCATCCAATAACATTAAACAAACAGGTCCATCACTGTAATAAAGCACACTCCTGACCTATTGCAAATGGAAGGAAAAATGAAAAAGGAAAAATGAAAAAGGAATAGCCAAAAACTGGTGAAAATATGATTAGCTTGCTTGCCTATAAAATAAGAATGAAGCATTGGGGTTGCAATAGTTGTTGGTTTTAGCCACCTGAGCCAGCTGAGACAGGGATCACAAGCTCATGCCAAACTACCATGAGAAGTGAGGCACAGCCAGAACCAAGCAAAGTCTTCTGGCCCACTGGTGGCACAGATTCCAAACTCTGATGACTGCACTTCCAGCAGAAATGGGACTCCATTGCTCAGTTGGCCGCCACCATCAGATTTCCTGAGCTGCCTGAATGATGCCTGGCTCAGAAGCAGCCTATCGGTGGACTCCATAAGAAAAACACCAATCCATGCACATTGCGCGAGCCTCCTGAGGACTAAGATGGTTTAGAAATCAAAACCGGTTTGGAAAGCTATGGGAAGCTAAGGAGCCATTTGAATCTCAAACCAAAAGGCGAGGGAAAACAACACTGGAATTAGAGGCTTGGCTCTGCCTCTTCTATGCTAGGTTACCTGAAGCTGGAAATGATCCAGAGATGGAAGAAGTTTTTACACCTGACCTTCTGACACCCACCCACTCCCCCAAAGCCACAGGCTTTTCTCCTGTGAAGAACTGCGATATTCGGTTGTTCTGAAAAGGGAAATGCAATGGCTAGCTGTCTCTCTTCTGACCTGCCCCTTTGGAACAACAAGGCCCGTGTGATCCACACCTGATCCCCAAGGTAGCAGGATGTAGCCACGTCGGCCAAAATCAGTTGAATGCCTGAACAGATTAGGGAAGTAGAAGGAACTTCACAGCAGGTTAAAATCCAAGGGAAAATAAAGCAGCTTGGAGCAGTTTGGTTAATGTTACTGCTCATCCACAGTCAGCTCATTTGCATCGAATATTGCACTCTCTTAAAGCTAATGTTTCAATCCAAAGATATAGCTGTGAATAACAATGTTCACAACATTACACATGTATTATTATGAGGGTAACAAGGAGTTGGAATTATATTATGGAATTACAAGTCTCAAGAATCATAGCTCTGAGTGGGGATTGTACATGGGACTTTCCAGTCTGCTTGTCTCAGCTACCCATCACCTAGAATCATAGAATGGTTACAGCACAGAAGGAGGCCATTTGGCCCATCGAGCCCATGCCGGCTCTCTGCAAGAGCACTTCAGCTAGTCCCACTCCCCCGCCCTTTCCCTGTAGTCCTGCAATTTTTTTTTCTTTCAGGTACTTACCTAATTCCCTTTTGAAAGCCACTATTGAATCTGCCTCCACCACCCTTTCAGGCAGTGCTTCCAGATCCTAACCACTCGCTGCATAAAAAAGTTTTTCCTCAGGTCCCCTTTGGACTTCTACCAATCACATTAAATCTGTGTCCTCTGGTTCTCGACCCTTCCACCTTAACCAGCTCAGCCCTTCAAGGAGCTTCTCACCAGAATCCAAATGCTGATACAGAAATCAGAATATTTTAAATCCAATTTGCGTAGTGAACTTCTTGGTTACGCTGCCAGAATCCTACTAATTGAAGTTTTTCTTTGTGAAAAGAAACAGTTCATCATTGTTAATTCAGTCCAGGATGTAGCAGAGCCCTGGTGACTATCTGGGGAAAATGAAGAATCTGCAATACTTCTGATGTTTATTTACTGGGTGAAAGTGCATGGTGTGCTGTACGATGGGTTAACATTTAATACTTGTGACCTGTTAGTATTATACTAGTCTTAGGGGGAGAAATTCATTATAGCCCGGGAATGGGCGGTAACGTTTGAAAAGTTTTAGAATTAGCGCCAGGCACTAATGCTTCAGACTGCATGCAAAATTAAGTCTCATTGCACAAAGAAAGTATTGGAGCGCTAAATCAAGCACTAATGGCCTAGCTCAGTGGCACGACACTCAAAGCTCTAACCAATATCAGGTGCAGTCTAATCACAAGTCATCATTGCCAAAGGCTCTTTCCAGTTTTTAAAGGGGAGATTCATTGATGCTGCAGCATCTCATTCTCATCATTGCTGGCTGTGCAGCCATCTCAGCCAGCAGCAGCAGGTCAAGGAAAAGGAGCCCTCATGGCCCTCCTCCTCCCTCTGGCCACATGTTCCAATCTTTCTCATTGCCTCCGCTCCCTCCACCATAGATCCTGCAGGGCGAGGTTGACTGCCAGTAGAGCCCCCATTAATGTAACCAAGTGTAGCACTTTGATATGTTGTGAGAATAAATGTAATTAATTGTTAGTGGCCACAACACTCCTGATACTTAACAATCTTTAAATGACTGATTTAAACTGTTGCACAATGTCAAACTGACAAGGAAGCAGTGAAACAGCACTAACCTGACAGCTGTGACTCATGATCTCTTTAAGTAGCGCCCCTGGAGCCGGCATCCGCCTGCTTGACGCCTCCTCTCCCTGTCGCTGTCAGGGTGAGGCGCTAAGGCAGAGGACAACAATGAATTTTGCAGATCGGGCGCCCAGTGAGCATTGCACACACACTGACATCACGATCTGCCTGGCGCTGAAGTCTCCGACGCTAACTGCTGATGGCGGTGCTACAGGGGCGCCGGATTTCGCGTGGGTCGCTGGATTCGCCTCGCCCCGGCGCTGCTGCTTCAGCGTCCCATTAGCGCCCCCGCCAGGTGCTAACGGGAGGTGCTAACCAACTCACTTTTTCCCCTTTATTCTCTTGAAGGAGCATCTTGGTGCATTGTCTGGCGTTTCACTCAGTATGGCAAACAGAATTTAAATTTCAAACATTTGACTTCCCCACAAGGGAGAAGACGATATTGCTAATTTTGCATATTGTCTGTGCAATGCAGTGCCTAATTAATGAAAGAAAGAGCTTGCATTTACATAACACTTTTAGGGACCTCAGGCCATCCCAAAGCACTTCACAACCGACAAAATACTTTTGGATTATAATCATTTTTGTAATGTAGGGAAACATGGCATCCAATTTAAGCACAGTAAGGTCCCACAAACAGTAATGAGTTAATGACTAGAGCAGCTGTTTTTTTCTCAGTGATGTTGCTTGCAAAATAAATACTGGCCAGGACACCGAGAGAACTCCCCTGCTCTTCTTTGAATAGTGGCATGGGATCTTTTATATCCACCTGAATGGGAAGATGCAGCCTTGCAGCCATGGCTCAGTGGGTAGTGTTAAGTCTGTGAATTATTTAGTTAATTAAAACACAGACTAATGAGTAACAATAAAAACAGCTCTTTACTGGTTGGAGGTAGGGACTATACTGAATACAAGATTACTGCACAGTGCTTATATACCGGTGTGTTCACCCCCGGTATTACGTCTACAGCAGCCTGAGAAAGTAGTACATCTCTTAAGGTGGAACAGGCTTAAGCTCTCTTAAGGTGGAACAGGTTACATACACAACACTCCTCCCTTCTTAGCTTTATAGTCACCCCCCCATTTAACATAACGTAATAACATATATACATATATAACTTCATGTTTAACGTAACATATCACAGATTCAGTCTCTGCGGAAAACAGTTCACAGATTCAATCTCTGTGGTGTAGTCGGTTCACGTTACTCATTCAATAGTCCTTTCATGGATTTAACAGCTTGAACTTCCGAACTGATTTGGCTCCGTTCGGAGGGACCACGTGTGTGATCTGGTAGAGGTGATAATGGTTCAGATAGGTCATCTTCTGTTTTTACTTTTCCTTTTCTGCTTCTTGGAGACTCTCTGGGCTCCATTGTCAGCTGCCACAGCTGCCAGCTGCATGCGCAGTTCCTCCTTCTCTTCCTCCTTTTTTCGTAGTAGAGCCACCTTCTCCCGATGTTCCGTAGACTTTCGGTGCTCCTCCATGATTTCTGTATGGTGGGAGTCGAAGTTACAAGTTGGGCAGGACAGGACATAGTAATATTCGGAGTCGTCCGACAGGTCAGCGAGAGGGTCGTCTATTTCCTCCATACCCAGCTGGACGTTAGCCAGCTCTTGTTCCAAATCCAGACATCTTTCCTGAAGAGACTTCTTCATGTGTACCTCTGCATCCAGCTTTTTCTGGGCTTTCAGCAAGTCGTTTACTAGTGACCTCATTTGTGATTTTAATACTTCAACTTCCTTTGGAGATTGATTGATCGGACTATGCAATCCCTCTACCGGAGCAGATGTTTCAGCGGTCTGTTGTTCTACATTGACATGAGTCAGCGTACTTTTGGCATCCAATGGCTGCTCTGTTGCAGTCGTTTCAGTCTGTGTCGTCACATCAGCCATCTCAATGACTTTTGAAAGCTCCGAACCCTTTTCCTTTGAAGATCGCAGCTCGTGTTCAAGTTTTTCCCATTTCAGAGTCTTGTCCCTCAGCATATGAAGGAGTTGGCTGACCGTTAACTCTTCTGACACCAGATTATGGCACGCACCTTCAGAACCTGAATCAGCTTTGATTCGTTCGGCCTCCTCGCGCAGATGGTTGGTGTGCTCCTGCTCCATTTTCTCCATCAGTTGCTTCTGTTGCCTTTCCAGATTCTCCCACTCTGTAACAAAGAACTTTTTTATTTCATTCATCTCTTGCTCAAAACGGCGAATCATTTGTTCTAATTGCTGTTGTAGTTTGAAATGGAGTTGAGTTCGAGCCCAGTGTCCCTCAAGAATGTGCATATCAGTAGACTTGACAGACTCAGAATTCTCTGTTAAACTATGTTGTTGTTGCTCAGTGGAATTCTGTGCTGAAACTTTGTCTTTTGCACATGGTTTGGTCTTACCATCATCAGTTCTAGAGTCTGGGCTGATTATCTGCACCGAGTTCTCACTCTTTATGGCTTTTAGCGAATGCCAGTCCATATTTATGTTTCTGATCCACTCCCGTCCCAGAAGTGGTGGGCCTCCCTCAGACAACACATACAGCTCCAACCGGTGGTGAACTTTATCTTTGTATTTCACCTTGACCTCTATCTTCCCGATGGGGAATACTTTTTGCCCCGTGTATGTCTTCAGTATCAGATCCGCATCCCGTAGTGGAATATGCTTGAAAAACTTTTGATAGTCATGCTTATTCATGACCGTCAACGCCGATCCAGTGTCCACTTCCATTTTTACTGGGACCTTTTCAATCGGTAGCGTTATCCAAATAGTTTGACGGTCGGCTTCATTGCTCACGTTGTGAATTCTTAGACCGTCCAGTCCTCTGCCTTTGGCATGTGTGTCCGACTTCTGTTCCTTCAGACTCTTCCTATTTGCGTCATGTACCTTTCTGTCCCATTTTTGTGAGGACTCATTATTGTTGCACGTCGTTCCTGACCGGCACACTTTAGCTATGTGCCCGATCTTGCCACATTTCCAGCATTCCTGGTTTTTACCCCAGCATTGCTTTTGGTCGTGTGTTGACTTCCCACAACGATAGCATTTGGTGATATTACCTCGTTTAGGCATCTTCTTCTCTTCTCGAGAACAACACAAGTATTTCTTTACTTATTATTAATTTTCTTGTTTCTGAAAATTCTTATTAATTTTCTAAGATGGCGGTTTCCCACTTCTGCCTTCTTCCCCAGCGGTTTTCCCGCGAAAAATGGCGGCTTTCCCGCGCTTCTCGCTCTCCCCGCCCACTTCAATGGCGGTTTTCCCGCGCTTCTCGTCGCTGACTTTCAGCCCGACTGCGGCCCTTATCTCCTGTGCGATCGCTGGTGCGCCGCCCGCCCGAAGCGGTTCTCAACCCTTATCACCGGTGCGATTGCTGGTCCGCTAAGCGCCTCCCGCTTGAAGCAGCTCCCGGCCTCTGGCTCACCCGCTCGCGCGGCTCTTGCTCGCTCCCTCCCGGGCTCTGGCTTACCCACGAGGTTATGGAGGCTTCAGGGTCCTAATGCCTGTCGCTTCCAGTCGCTGGAAGCTGTCAGGATTTCTGCTGCCCTTCAGTTTTGAGTGGGGTGTTGAGGATTGAAACCTCTCTTCAACGTCCTGTCTTTGGACGAAGCCGCCGTGGAATAACTGCCGCAGGGTTCGAACCGACTCGTCGCCAATGTTAAGTCTGTGAATTATTTAGTTAATTAAAACACAGACTAATGAGTAACAATAAAAACAGCTCTTTACTGGTTGGAGGTAGGGACTATACTGAATACAAGATTACTGCACAGTGCTTATATACCGGTGTGTTCACCCCCGGTATTACGTCTACAGCAGCCTGAGAAAGTAGTACATCTCTTAAGGTGGAACAGGCTTAAGCTCTCTTAAGGTGGAACAGGTTACATACACAACAGGTAGCACTCTCACCTGTGAGTCAGAAGGCTGTGGATTCAAGAGACTTGAGCACAAAATCCAGGCTGATACTTGTTGGCATAGGGAACTCGGTTAATTCAGCTTCCGAAAGGTGTTCATGTTTAGTTCATTCAATATGGGGAAAAAAGTGGTTGGCATCATTAGAGAGAGAGAGGGAGATACAGATTTCACTTAGCAACAGCCATTGTTCAGGATTGAAGTAGGGTCTTGGGATGTTTATAGTTTCACCATACTGTAAACATTCCCATCACATACCATTGCAATCTTTGCAAGAGAATGTTGAAGCACCAGCCAGTTGAAGGACGGTACATGGAACATAAACTGCTGAATGCTGATGTCCGAGAAATGTAAACTTGCGTGCATTGGCTGAAGGACGGTGCTTTTGATCGGAGACTACCAAATAAGACAAGGTTACTTCCAGTTTGATAAAGAGAATAGTGTATAAAATATAAGCTTTTTCTTTTGTTCAAGCGGCACTAGACGGGATCCATGCCTAGGTTTGTGTGTCTATCTGTGACTATACTCCGCTTGTAAATTGCTTTCTATGCTGAACTTAAAGAATAAAATTATTATTAGCAGAAGACTGAATTCGTCAGTACTCAAGTGAATACCAGAAGTCTGTTTTAAGACAGCAATACTCCAGTCCAGTACTGAGGGTGTGCTGCACTGTCGGAGGTGCCGTCTTTCAGATGAGGCGTTAAACTGAGGCCTCGTCTGCCCCCCGAGGTGAACATAATAGATCCCATGGCACTATTTTGAAGAAGAGCAGGTGAGTTCTCCCCGGTGTCCTGGGGTCAATATTTATCCCTCAACTAACATCGCTAAAACAGGTTATCTGGTCATTATCGCATTGCTGTTTGTGGGACCTTGCTGTGCGCAATTTATCTGCCGCGTTTCCTACATTACAACAGTGACTACACTTCAAAAGTACATCATTGGCTGTAAAGCGCTTTGGGACCTTCTGAGGTTGTGAAAGGCGCTATAGAAATGCAACTCTTTCTTTTGGTTTTAACGACTCATCCGAAAGACGGTGACATTTTTTGACGTGAATTAAACAACTACACCTTTATTTTAAAGGACAAACACATTAAACACGGAAAGCAAGCTTTCTTTCTTTCTAGTACAACTTGCCGTGTTAGTGAAAAATGATCTTCTTGAAATGACTTTAAGTGACTGATAATTATGATAATTTTGTTTATTATTTTGTTTGGAAACATGATCATACTGATTTCTAATATGGAACTACCCAACCACTAGGTAGCTGCCACCGTAAGTATTAATGTTCATCATCGATAGTCATAAACAACCCAGGAGTATCAGGGATTGATTATTGGATTAGCATCTTAGCAATGACCTCTGATCAGCTTCTTTTCAGTAAGTGTTGCTTCGCTTTAGCTCTCAGTGCAAAATTAATTTCATAACTGCACTGAATCCCTGAAAAGGTCAATAATGAAACTGTTAATCAAGGAACATGCAGTAAAAAGAACAGAAAATAGCCTGTGGGTCTTCGCTTTCCTAAAACAGGTTAATTTCCTGGACCCTTGGGAACGATTTTCATGCACTTCAGAACTTTGTCCTATGCTGTGAATTCTCAATCCGTTCACAGCCTTCTACAATGCTGCAACTCTCCCTAATTCTACATTCCTCTGACTCTGGCCTGCGCATCTCCACCCGTTTCATCCCACCATTGGCGGCAACGCCTTCAACTGTCTAGCCCCATGCTGTGGAATTTCATCCCTAAACAGATCTATCTCTCCAACTCCCTCTCCTGCTTTAAGACCCCCCTTAAAACCCATCTCTTTTGACTGAGCTTTTAGTCAACCCCCCTAATATCTCCTTCTCTAACTTGCTGCCCATTTTTTACTCTCTGTGAAGCACCTTGAGGCATTTTTCTACATTATTGGCACTATATAAATAGGAGCAATAGTCACAATGTTATTATCAGTAGCAGTAATAGCTCCTGCTTCTTCTCCTTCAAGCAGTTACTCGTCCACATCCATGCCTTACTTTTGGTAATCAGTGAACTTAGTTTGCAAAGGAAGATCTCCAGCAGCATTTTATCAAAGGCCCTTTGGAAGTCTCGGTACACTGGGGTAGAAATTCATCAGCACCTAGTTTCGGGGATGAAGGCCCAAACCGGGAGGCCCGAGGCCGCCCCGAAATTGGTCCTCAGGCCTCATTAATATTAACAGTACAGCAGACACTGACAGCTCGCCCATTTGAACAAAATTAATAGCGGACTGCTTACCTCACTGGCAGCGGCCTGAAGGGAATGGAGTGGCAACGGGGTGGGGGTGGCTCGATTAGGATACTGTGGAGTCGGGAGAGCACCCTTGATTCTCCTGGCTCCACAGCAGCAGTTTTAAAATGGCCACGTTGAAGAAGTTCTGCTCTTCGCTCCGACAGGATTTCCGTTTGTCTCTTTTACCTTGTGCATCTTCCTTGCCTTCTGTCTGCCCATTACCATCTCCTTTCGCCTCGCACCATCAGCCCTTTTGTCATTTAATCTCTCCTGCCTTCCATCCTATCGCAGACCTCCCCTTTTGTTCTTTCCTCCCCTCCTCCCTTTCCCTGCCCCACACTTGCTTAAATATCTGTTACATCTTAACTAACTCTTTCCAGTTCTGACGACGGGTCATATGAAAAGAGATTGGGCCGATTGGGCTTGTTTTCGCTAGACTTTAGAAGAATGAGAGGGGATCTCATTGAAACTTATAAAATTCTAACAGGACTACACAGACTGGATGCAGGAAGGATGTTCCCGATGGTGGGGAGTCCAGAACCAGGGGTCACAGTCTATGGATAAGGGGTAAGCCATTTAGGACTGAAATGAGGAGGAATTTCTTCACCCAGAGAGTGGTGAACCTGTGAAATTCTCTACCACACAAGGCAGTTGAGGCCAACTCATTAAATATATTCAAGAAGGATTTAGATATATTTCTTAAGGCTAAAGGGATCAAGGGATATGGGGAGAAAGCAGGGACAGGGTACTGAATTTGGATGACCAGCCGTGATCTCATTAAATGGCGGAACGGGCTCGAGGGGCCGAATGGCATACTCCTGCTCCTATCTTTTATGTTTCTATGATTCTATGTCATCAACCTGAAACGTTAACTCTGTTTCTCTCTTCACCGATGCTGTCTGACCTGCTGAGTATTTCCAGCATTTTCTGTTTTTATTTCAGATTACCAGCATTCGCAGTATTTTGCTTTTGCATTAGTGTTTTTAGTGATGTTGGTTGAGGGATAAATATTGGCCAGGACACCAGGGAGAACTCTTCTTTGAAATTGTGCGAAAGGATCTTTTATGTCCATCCGAGAGGGCCTCGGTTTAACATCTCATCCGAAAGCTGCAATTAGTAATGAGTTTGGGGATGTTTTGTCCTGTCAGTCGATGCCCACTATGATGTGGATTGAAGCCGCTCAACCTTACTTCTCGGCGGACTCAGCAGACAGAAGCGACTTTCACCCCATCAGCCTTTTTGGTAAATGAGATCCTCTCATCTGAGAGATATGCTTGCATTGAGAATGGGAGAGGCAAAACCGTCTATTTGTCTTTGAAGTTTAATCAAGGAAGTTCAATCACTGAACAAACTCTTGACAGCTGTGGCCTATAATCAGGGTGAATTTTTTTTATCTTCATTTTTGTGATGCAGACGTCACTGGCAAGACCAGCATTTATTGCCCATCCCCAGTTGCCCTGTCAAGGTGATAATCACCCTTCTTATTGAACTGTGGCTGTATTGTAGCTGTTTGGTACAACTGAGTGGCTTTCTAGACCACATAAGAGGGCAGTTAAGTGTGGGACTGGAGTCACATATAGGCCAGATCGAGTAAGGTTGGCAGGTTTCCTCCCCTACAGGACATTAGTGAACCAGCTGGGGGTTTTACAACTATCCACCCATGGTCCAATTTTGAAGAAGAGCAGGGGAGTTCTGTAAGATTAGAATCACAGGCCACACACAGATTACCCAAAGCGTTTTAGGAGTTGCAAGGCTTTTATTTGACCGAGTCCCTCTGGTCACCCCGATCGGAACCTTACAACTCCCAACTCTGTGATCCCACTTCTGACACCACTGTAAGATTAGGATCACAGGCTCACACACAGATTACCCAACAGGGCTTTAGAAGTTGCAAGGCTTTTATTAAAGAGCTACAGTTTTAAAGCATAATCAGATATTTCATATGGTTTAAGCCGAGTATAATAGACATACAACCCGTGACAGTAGGAGCGATCTACGACTCCCGAATCGGAATGCCACGACCAGACGGACGGGGAGGCAGTATGGTGGTCTCGGATTGGGTGAATTCCTGCAGTCTGCTGCAGCGGTCACTTCCGTTGGGTCATCTCTCAAGCTGCTGGAGGTGTTAGGCCATCAGCCACCTCAGAGGCTAAACTTGACCAAGGTGTTAGGCCATGACTGCCTGATCTCCTCTCTTGGTCATCTATATTTATTTCGGTGGGCTGGTTATCACCTGGTGTCAATCATTTGATCCCCATCCTATTGTCCAATTGTGAAGCGGGAAGGCAACCCTCGCCGTCCCTTTCTGCATGGCTGACGAGGCCTCCCTCTTATCTTTCTGAGGAATGTTTTGTCAAGTTTCTTCAAGGGTTTTTATGGCTTTGTGGCTCCTTGTTATCTAGCAGGTGCTATCCCCCCTGTTTCCTTGCATTTTACCATTCCCTTATCACTTCTATTTGTCTTTTGATGCTTGATATTCGACCTTGCTGGCATTTATGCTATCTTTTTCCTCTTGCCTGTTGTCAGTCTCTGCTCTAAGAATTAAAACCCATCTTTGAATCCAACAGCTATTTCTTACAATTCTCCCCGGTGTCCCAGCCAATATTTATCCCTCAATCAACACCGCTAAAAAAAAATGATCTGGTCATTGTCACATTGCTGTTTGTGGGAGCTTGCTGTGCGCAAATTGGCCGCTGCGTTTCCTACATTCAAACAGTGACCGCACTTCAAAAAAAAAGTTCATTGGCCGTAAAGCACTTTGAGACGTCCGGTGGTCATGAAAGGCACTATATAAATGCTCGTCTTTTTCAAATCTTTCTTTGTTGATACCAACTTCCTTATTTCCAGATTGAAAAAAAACTATTCAAATTCTCAAACTGCCATGGTAGGATTTGAAATCCCATTCTCTGCATTATAATCCAGGTCTCTTGGATTATAATCCAGGTCTCTTGGATTATAGTCCAGGTCGCTTGGATTATAGTCCAGGTCGCTTGGATTATAATCCAGGTCTCTTGGATTATAGTCCAGTCTCTTGGATTATAGTCCCAGTCTCTTGGGTTATAGTCCAGTCTCTTGGATTATAATCCAGGTCTCTTGGATTATAGTCCAGTCTCTTGGATTATAGTCCAGGTCTCTTGGATTATAGTTCAGGTCTCTTGGATTATAGTCCAGTCTCTTGGATTATAGTCCCAGTCTCTTGGATTATAGTCCAGTCTCTTGGATTATAGTCCAGGTCTCGTGGATTTTAGTCCAGGTTTCGTGGATTATAGTCCAGGCCTCTTGGATTACAGTCCAGTCTCGTGGATTAAAGTCCAGGTCTCGTGGATTATAGTCCAGGTCTCGTGGATTATAGTCCAGGTCTCTTGGATTATAGTCCAGGTCTCTTGGATTATAGTCCAGTCTCTTGGATTATAGTCCAGGTCTCATGGTTTATAGTCCAGGTCTCTTGGATTACAGTCCAGTCTCTTGGATTATAGTCCAGGTCTCATGGATTATAGTCCTTGGCCTAGAAATTGGGTATAGCCCCGCTTGAGGCGTTAGAACTGGCGATGCGCAAAATTTTTAGCCAGACGAAACTTATCGCCGCCTGGCGCGATATTGGGTTGCATCGCCCCCAAAGGGGATTCAGGCGCTAAATCAGCCGTTGCACGGTGCTCTTAAGGCGCAAAAGGTCAGGCGCTACTCAATTTCGACGCGGACGGGCGCAGCGCAGGTGAACTCAATTACGGGAAAGCACGAGACCTCCAGGCGCCGGCCGGCTCTTAAAGGGGTGGGTCAGTCAGCCTCAGCTTCAACACCCAACGCCCTGTAGGCCTCAGATTCAGCGCTCGCCCTTGTCTGGCGGTACAAACTTGTTCATCATGGAGAAGGTTAGGCAGATAGCAGAGCACTTCAGCACTGAGGCTATGGACCACTTGGTGGCTGCAGTTGAACACCGTCGAGAGGTCCTGTATCCGGATAATGGCAAGAGGCCGAATCAGAAGGCTTATCGCCGATCTTGGAGGGCGGTTGCTGTGAGGGTGAACTCCAGCAGCATGGCGACCAGGACCCCTGTTCAGTGCAGGAAGAAATTCAACGACCTCACACGGATCGTTAGGGTAAGTGATGGTTTACCAAACTTGTGCTTCCCTCCATCTGCAGCTGACTTCGGGCACCCTGCTGCAATGATGCACCAATGGCCATCTGTCAGTATGCACCCATGGCCCTTTCTGGGCACACACATGGACAGATGTCTCAAGGCCTCATGTAAGGGCTCTTGCACCATGGGGGGCATGCGATGAGGTCTCAAGGCCTCATGTAAGGGCTCTTGCACCATGGGGGCATGCGATGAGGTCTCAAGGCCTCATGTAAGGGCTCTTGCACCATGGGGGGCATGCGATGAGGTCTCAAGGCCTCATGTAAGGGCTCTTGCACCATGGGGGGCATGCGATGAGGTCTCAAGGCATCATGTAACAGAACCTCCCCTTCTTTCCCCTGCAGTCCAAGCTGGCGATGATTCGAAAGGAGCAGCGTCGAACCGGTGGCGGACCTGCACAAGTGGTCACTCTCACGGATCTGGAGGAGAGAGTGCACCAGATACTTGGAGGACGTCTGTCTGGTCCTGTGACCACTGCATCTGCCGACCCCATTACCGACAGCGAGGGTAAGACTCGTACCTTTTTCACCGGTTGCCTTCCACTTGGTCCCCCCGCCAGCATGCATCCTCAATGTGCAGCCATGTCAGAGCCTTGCCGCAATCTGGCATGCCTTTCAGCAAACCTGTCCTTTTGCTAAAGCCACTCTTCCACCTCTCACTTTCAGATGAAGCAGCACCAACTCGGGCTCAACGCGCTGAAGCTGCCAGTGCCAGTGCTACCGGAGGCGAGGACCAGGAGGAATCCGGACCAGCCGCTGCAGAATCCGGGGAGCTGAGACATCTGCAGACTGGGGATAGTAGTCCCCTGGAGGGGAGGGGAGGTGGCTCTGAGGATGAACCAGTTGCCGGACCAAGCGGCATGCAGCAACGCACGGGGGATAGGCAAGTTCGGCCACCGTCTCCCCGCAGGGCAAGGCAGGTCGTCATGACTGCTGCACAGAGTGCAGATGAGGTCCGTCGCCTGGCTGAGATGAGCAAACAGGCCCGGGTCAGACACACGGAGCTGATGGCTGCAGTGGAGAAGATGCCTGAGTCAATAGATTCATTGGCTAGGAGTATGTTGGACTTCGGGGCAACAATGGAGAGGACTCTGCAGGGCTTTGGGGCAACAATGGAGAGGACTCTGCAGGGCTTTGGGGCAACAATGGAGAGGACTCTCCAGGTGTTCGGGGAAACAATGGACAGGTCTATCCAGGGCTTCGGGGCCACAATGGACAGGACTGTCCAGGGCTTCGGCCCAACAATGGAGAGGACTGTCCACGGCTTTGAGTCGGCAATGGAAAGGACTGTTCAGGGCTTCGGACAATCCCTGGAAAGGTCTGTGCAGGGCTTGTCCGAGGCAGTGGAGCGGTCGGCACCTGCCTTGTCCGAAGCCATGGGAAGAACTGTCCAGGCCTTCTCCGAAGCACTGGCACCTGGCACACAGGTCCTCACTGTTGCCACGCAGTCACTTGCTGGGCTCCTCCACAGCCAGATTGACGCAACGCGATCTCTCACTGCAGCCACCCTCTCTGCATCAGATAGGATCACCCCGGGCCCTTCCACTCCCGTACAAGGCCAGGAATCAGTGGAGCATGCGATTGTGGCGGATGAGCCGAGCCGCTCCCCTCAGATAGCCAGTGTGTCGTCCGACCATGGTGCAGGTGTCCTCTCTCGGCAGGAGAGCATTGCACATGCCAGCGCTGGGACGCCTGCATTGCAGCTGCCACCACCTGCAGGCCACACTGCTTCCAGCCATGGTCACAGCAAGCATCCTGCGTCCGCACCCTCCAAGCCCAGAGGTCGGCCAGGCCGTCCCTCAGGGGCTTCTGCGCTTCCAGACAGTCAGGAGGCGTCCCCCAGCCTTGAGCCCGCCACTGGGGTCCAATTACGTAGGAGCAGCAGGGAGGGAAGGGGCCGGGCGCAGAAGAGAAGTCATTCTTCCTCAAGGGGCCAGTTGTAGAGGGAGGTGCTGAGACGTTTGTTTCTCCAAACTCAAGGACACCCTCACCTGCTGTTATATTTGCTGAGGTTTGTTGAGTTTTGCGGCTTGGCCGAACAGTTAACAGTTATTTTGAAAGTTATGGTTTGTGCTCACATTACGTTGTTTAGCTGTAATGAAAGACTTTTGTGTCAATAAACAGAAGTTTCAATGTTGCACGGTGCATGTGACTACTTTCAGTGATGCTGGCATTCAGAGGCCCTCAAACATCCAAAGTGCGCATGAGTTAAGACTCTCATCATTCCGCCACAGGGGTGTCGACATGAGTCCAGAGGAACCTCTGACGTATGGACCTTCCACTTTCAGCAGCCCTTCCATCTTCCTCCTCCTCCTCCTCCTCCTCCTCCGCCTGCTCCTCCTCCTCCTCATACTCCTCCTCCTCCGCCTGCTTGTGCAGGGTCCGAGGGAAGGTAATGAATTGACGCGTTCGCCTATAAAGGACATCTGTCACTTGCCGGATGCAACAGCGGACTGCAGCCTGAGCGACAGTCGCATTGTCCCCAATGGCTGACTGAAAGGATCCGTTGGCATAAAAATGGAGGCCATCAGTCAGTTTAGCCATCACGGACAGAGAGGTTCTGCAGCGTTCACGCGGCTGCAGATCCTGACCAAGCAGGTGGCACAGATCAGTAACAATGTCCCTCCAGATTCGGAGCCTTTGCAAACGCTGCTCCTCCGACATGTCAAGGCTTGTCACCTGCTGCCTAAAGACCCTCGCAGCATCCCGTCGGATTGGCCGACCTCCATTGCCCCTCCTCATTCTGGTCAATCCCGGCCCTCTCTCCTGCCGTCTCTCTGCCCCTTCACAGTGTTGGGCGATGAGGCCGTCGCCCTCCAAACAAGCTCCCATTCCGATGCCAGTTGGTCAAAAGGCTTTTAGGTGTAGTGCTGCAAGTGCTTCGGACAGGGTTGAAGGTCCCAAGTACTGTACAGCTCAAATCCCAGAACTCCGCTCCACATTAGCTCGCCAACTCTCTGTAGCAGCGATCGCAATGAGCAGGCCAAGTGGCAGAAGATTCTGCACTAGAGCTGTCTCCTTTAAATAGCGCCGCCCTACTCCGAGAAGTGCCTGTTAGCCCTCCCTCGAACTGTCACTAATAGCGCTGGGCGCTAAGGCTCCGGGCGCCACCCAATATGCGCTCAGGCGCTCCTAAAAGGCGTTGCACTCTGAAATGACGTCATGAGCTGCTTGCGCTCGCGGGCGCGCGCAAACACTTAGCGCAGGCGCTAAATGTATAGTCAATATCTGAGTTGGCGCTATCTTCATAGCGCTCGCCCCAACATAGGGATTCGCCCCAATTCTAGGTCTCTTTAGGCGCTCAGCGCCGGCGCTACCAGCCCAATTTCTAGGCCCAGGTCTCTTGGATTATAGTCCAGTCTCTTGAATTATAGTACAGGTCTCTTAGATTATAGTCCAGGTCTCATGGATTATTGTCCAGGTCTCTTGGATTATAGTCCAGGTCTCTTGGATTATAGTCCGGGGCCTAGAAATTCAGTGGGGTGCGCCAGCCGTTAGTGTTAAGTATGTGTATTGTATTGAACAATTAACACAAAGACTTAAACGTATAACTCAAACAGGCCTTTACTGGTTGGAGGTAGGGACTGCACATAGGTCTTTACTTCATGCCCACAGGCGGGAACTGAGGGGAGATCAGTACCCACAGTACTATTTATACCCCTATGGCCAGGAGTGGTACTGCGTATCACTACGCCCAACAAGTAGTGCAGTCCTGTCCATAGGTTCAAAGTAGCACACATATTACATACACAACATTCCTCCCTTCCTAGCTTTACAGTCATCTCCCCATTTAACATAACGTAATAACATATATACATATATAACTTCAGGTTTACATAACAGAATAACATCGATACATAGATAACTTCATGTCAAAACAGATCACAGATTCAGTCTCTGCGGAAAACAGTTCACAGATTCAATCTCTGTGGTGGAGTCGGTTCACGTTGCTGGAGTGACTCATTCAATAGTCCTTCCATGGATTTAACAGTTTGAACTTCCGAACTGAATTGGCTCCGTTCGGAGGGACCACGTGTGTGATCTGGTAGAGGTGATAATGGTTCAGATGGGTCATCTTCTGTTTTTACTTTTCCTTTTCTGCTTCTTGGAGACTCTCTGGGCTCCATTGTCAGCTGCCACAGCTGCCAGCTGCATGCGCAGTTCCTCCTTCTCTTCCTCCTGTTTCCGTCGTAGAGCCAGCTTCTCCCGATGTTCCGTAGACTTTTGGTGCTCCTCCATGATTTCTGCACTTTGGGAGTCGAAGTTACAAGCTGGGCAGGACAGGACATCGTAATATTCGGTGTCGTCCACCAGGTCATAGTAATATTCGGTGTCGTCCTGAGCTAGACCAGTGAGAGGGTCGTCTATTTCCTCCATACCCAGCTGGACGTTAGCCAGCTCTTGTTCCAAATCCAGACATCTTTCCTGAAGAGACTTCTTCATGTGTACCTCTGCATCCAGCTTTTTCTGGGCTTTCAGCAAGTCGTTTACTAGTGACCTCATTTGTGATTTTAATACTTCAACTTCCTTTGGAGATTGATTGATCGGACTATGCAATCCCTCTACCGGAGCAGCTGTTTCAGCGGTCTGTTGTTCTACGTTGACGTGAGTCAGCGTACTTTTGGCATCCAAGGGCTGCTCTGTTGCAGTCATCTCAGTCTGTGTTGCCACCTCAGCTCTTCCAATAACCTTTGAGAGCTCCGAACCCCTTTCATTTGAATATTGAAGTTCGTGTTCAAGTTTTTCCCATTTCAGAGTCCTGTCCTTCAGCATATGCAGGAGTTGGCTGACCGTTAACTCCTCTGACATCAGACGTTTTGTGTGCTCCTGTTCCATTTTCTCCATCAGCTGCTTCTGTTGTCTTTCCAGATTCTCCAACTCTATATCAAAGAACTCTTTCGTTGCATTCAACTCTTGCTCACAACGGCGAAGCATTTGTTCTAATTGCTGTTGTAGTTTGAAATGGAGTTGAGTTCGAACCCGGTGTCCCTCAGAAATGGGCACATCAGTAGACTTGCCAGACTCAGAATCCACAGTTAAACTATGTTGTTGTTGCTCAGTGGAATTCTGTGCTGAAACTTTGTCTTTTGCACCTGAGTTGGGCTTACCATCATCCGTTCCAGAGTCTGGGCCGACTATCTTCACCGAGTTCTCACTCGTTATTGTTTGTAGGAAATGCCAGTCCATATTCATTTTCCTAATCCACTCCCGTCCTAGTAGTGGAGGACCTCCTTCAGATATCACATATAAGTCCATTATTTGACTGTCTTCGCCCTTGTGGACCACTGCAACCTCTATTTTCCCGATGGGGTACACTCTTTGCTCCGTGTATGTTTCCAATATAATCCCCGTATCCTGTAGGGGAATATGTTGGAATAACTTTCCGTAATCTTTCTTATTTATGACCGTCAATGCCGATCCAGTGTCCAATTCCAGTTTTACTTGGACTCCTTCTATCTGAAGAGTGACCCAAATTGTCTGGAGGTCTGCACCCTTACCAGCGTTGAGTACTCTTAAGCTAGCCAGTTCATTACTGCTAGCGTCTGAATCGGACTCCTGTTCGGTCACCTTGTGTACCTTTGCGTATTTTCCTTGCGGTGACTTCTTGTTGCTGGTCTTCTTCCCTGACCTGCATACTCTAGCTATATGTCCAAGCCTACCACAAGTTCTACATTCTTGGTTTTTAAACCAACACTGGTTCTGATCATGCGTTGTCTTTCCACAACGATAACATTTGCCAGAACTCACACCCAATTTGTGTGCACTGAGCTCCGGTGACCGTAGCTGCATTACTGCCGTGCCTCTCGCTGCGGCTTCGTGTGCTGCTGCCATAGTGACCGCCTTCTCAAGCGTCAGCTCATTCTCCTCGAGCAGTCGCTTTTGTGTATCCTGTTTAAATAAACCACACACAAATTTGTCTCGTAGTGCATCTGTCAATCCCGTTCCAAACTGGCAATATTTCG
Organism: Somniosus microcephalus; assembly: GCF_052327205.1. Lineage (NCBI taxonomy): Eukaryota > Metazoa > Chordata > Chondrichthyes > Squaliformes > Somniosidae > Somniosus > Somniosus microcephalus. The sequence goes on from NC_140991.1 coordinate 307,652,363, forward strand.
CTAATTTACGCAATTCCAGCAAATATTCAGCATTGCTTTCATGCTGTAGCTGCCTTCTGTCGTAAAATTTAAATCGTTCCGCTAGCATCAGCGGCGTGGGGTTTAGATGATCTTTCAGGACAGTAACAATCTCATCGAACGTCTTATCCGCCGGTTCATCTGGTGATAACAGGTGTTTCAATTGCCCGTACGTCTTCGCACCCATTAAATTTAATAATGTTAGAGCTTTATCTTGGTCACGAATTTTATTGGCCTTACAATAATTTTTTACTCTTTCAACATATATGGCCCAATCTTCGAGGTCACTATCAAAGGTGCTAATATTCCCGTGTTTAGGCATTGTAGATTTGCAATTTCTCAGATTTTATTTTCTTTACTTGTTATCAAAGATGGCGGCTTCCCGCTCTTGCCGTCGTCCTCCGCCCACAAAATGGCGGTTTTCCCGCGCTTGGCGGTCTTCACCCGTCCCCCGACGCCGTCTCCCTTCAGCCCTCGAGTGCGGCCCTTATCTTCGCCGCGATCGATAGCCCGCGCTGTGCACCGCGACTCTCGCACCTTGAGCTTCTGCAGCCGCCGCGCCTTTCAGTCCGAGTGCGGCTCTTATCTTTGGTCCCGATCGCTGGCCCGGCTGCGCCCCTCACTTCAAAGCGGCCCGGCCCTTATCTGCCGATCGCTATCGCCCTACCTCTCTCTCTTCCCCAGTCCTGTCTTTACTCCGGTTCACAAGCTGATGGAGGCTTCAGGGTCCTAATGCCTGTCTCTTCCAGTCGCTGGAAGCTGTCAGGATTTCTGCTGCCCTTCAGTTTTGAGTGGGGTGTTGAGAATTGAAACCTCTCTTCAACGTCCTGTCTTTGGACGAAGCCGCCTGGAATAACTGCCGCAGGGTAAGAGCCTGACTCGTCGCCAGTGTTAAGTATGTGTATTGTATTGAACAATTAACACAAAGACTTAAACGTATAACTCAAACAGGCCTTTACTGGTTGGAGGTAGGGACTGCACATAGGTCTTTACTTCATGCCCACAGGCGGGAACTGAGGGGAGATCAGTACCCACAGTACTATTTATACCCCTATGGCCAGGAGTGGTACTGCGTATCACTACGCCCAACAAGTAGTGCAGTCCTGTCCATAGGTTCAAAGTAGCACACATATTACATACACAACAGTTAGCGCCTTAGGAGGAGTAGATCTCGAGCGCTAGGCGCTTAGCGCCCGGGCGCAGCGCGATCTGCGCCTCGCCCCAACTTCAGTACACATTTAGCGCCGGCACAAAGTCTTAGCACGCGCCCTGCTGCGCGCGCAGATCATGACGTCATTTACTAGTGCAACGCCCTTTGTGCGCCCCGAACCGGAACTTCACTCATGCTGCCCCATTGTGCGCTGGGCGGCCCGAACAACTGTGAAGTGGAACGGTACACAGCCGAGGTGGGCCGCGGGGAGCGCTAATTAAAGGGCACTTACCCTGCACTATAAAGGCCAGCCATTTTGCAGCATTCACTCTTGTGCAACGGTTTTTTGGAGAGAGACCAAGGAGGAGAGCTTACTGGTTTGGACCAACACTAGGACAGGTATTTTTGGCTCAGGCCAGAGCTTAGCAATTATCTTTGCCTTCATTGAGAGCTCATTGTTTGCCAGCATATAATGGGGGCTGCATTGGGTGCCAACGCTGACTTTCAGCCTTATGCCAGAAGGGCTTACAGACGCCGTGAGAGAGTTGCAGCCCTGGCTAGACGCAGAGGGGGCAACAGGCGTCGCCAACTGAGGCCTTACCCACCCAGGGTATACCGCCAGCAGTCCTCCTATCTGACCATGTCTGCCGCGATGTGTGTAAGGAGGCTGCGATTCAGAAGGGAGGTGGTTGCAGACATCTGCCAGCTGCTTCAGAGAGATCTGCAGCCACAGCTGATGCGCAGGACGTCTCTGTCGGTGGCAGTGAAGGTGACGGTGGCTCTCAACTTCTATGCCACCGGCTCCTTCCAATCCGCTGCTGGGGACATCGCTAACATCTCCCAGTTCGCCGTGCATTGCTGCATCCGCCAGGTGACTGAAGCCCTTTTCAGAAGGAGACATCAATTCATCTCCTTCCCCATGACCCTGGACAAGCAGCAGCAGCGTGCAGTGGGATTTGCAAGAATAGCGGGCTTCCCCATGGTGCAGGGCGCCATTGACTGCACGCATGTGGCTTTGCGGGTGTGGTAAACCACTGTTTGTATTCCACTGTGTACATGCCTGGACATGCCTCGGCTGACTCCTCCCACAAGTCCTAGTATAAAGGTGACTGCTCCCCAGCCCCTTTGTATTCTGGACCGGTCGACCACTCGAGGCAGACCTTCATTCTTTTGTTAATAAAAGCCTTTAGTTACTCTCTTAACTCTCAGTCTTTTATGAGTAATTGATAGCGCATCAGCGGGCACCTCTGGAGCATGCCGAGGATTACCGCAACCGGAAGGGCTACCATTCCCTCAACGTACAGCTGGTGTGTGACCACAGGCAGCGCATCCTAGCTGTCAATGCCCACTTTCCAGGCAGCAGCCACGATGCCTTTATCCTGCGACAGACAACTGTGGCTGACATGTTCCAGGCACAGCCTCCCCCAAGAGGATGGCTTATCAGCGACAAAGGCTATCCTTTGTGTACCTGGCTCATGACCCCGCTCCGCGTGCCCACGACCCCTGCTGAAGAGGCATACAACGAGAGCCATCAAGCGACTAGGAACATCATAGAACAAACAATCGGCGTCCTCAAGCAACGGTTCCGCTGTCTCGATCGCTCCGGGGGAGCCCTCCAGTATTCGCAGGACTGAGTCTCCCAATTCGTCGTTGTTTGCTGCATGCTGCACAACCTGGCTATCCGCAGGACTCAGGCACTGCCACCTCACATTGGACCCCCACCTCAGGAGGAGGAGCAGGAGGAGCATGAGGAGGAGGAGGACGAGGAGTACCAGCCCAGGAGGGAGGCACAAGGTCCAAGGGCCGCCCGTCAGCGGCTTATTGAACGTCACTTCTAGGCCCCCTGTCAGGGAATGGCTTGTGCCAATGAAAGAACATGATTGCAGCCGCTCCGCAAGCCCTCAGCCGGTTAAGGCAACAAACACTTCAAAGATCAAACATGGACAATGTTAACAAATAAAATGCTTTATTGTACAAACTCAGGGCCCTTCCCACATGAAAACCAATAACAGACGAAACCCCCAAAACACACTCAAACACATTACTCGCTCCCACAACCTGGAGAGGATTAACAAAACAGTGCAACTAAAATGGCCATCAGCCTCGGCCTTCGTAAAAAACAAACATCACATCCTCGGCCTTCAAAAAACAAACATCCAATTTTCGGCCTCAAAAAACAAACACAACTGGCCACACATTCGACTTTTTGGCCCGCTAGATCGATGCCTTGGCCATCTTTGTGTGGCCCCTGCCCGCCCTGCTGCTCCTCCTCAAAGTAAGGCCATTGGCTGCTGCAAGGCTGGGGGCAGGCTCCAGAGGGGCACATGTCGTGACGGCAGATGCCCTTGGGGGTCGGCCTAGTCGAGGTCTGGCCGTCGAGCGGGCGGCTGTTGAATGCTGCAGCTGTGGCTGGCCAGCATCAGTCGCTGCAGCAGCTCCTGGCAGCTCCACTGGGGGAGTGGCAGTGGCGGCTGGAGGAATGGGGGCAAGCTGGCGGATGGCAGGCGCTCGCTGGTCGCCTGAGACACTGGCACTCGCCCGGGTTAGCACTGCAGCATGCGCACCAATCTGCCGAGGGACAGACCGCTGTGCTGCTGCAGCGCGCCGGGTGCCCTGGCGGTGCCTGGCTGACACAGCGAGTGTGGCAGCAGTGAGTGCCCGTGTTGACCTGTTCAGTGACCTCATCAGAGCACCCAGTGACTGCACGGCACCACTGATCAGCTGCCCACTCGCTGCCTGAGCTGCCCCGAATGCCGCACGACTCGCTGCCTGATCTGCCCCGAATGCCGCCCGACTCGCTGCCTGCTCTGCCCCGAATTCCGCCAAACTGATGGCCTGTGAGGCCCCGACGTCAGTGACACTCCGAGAGAGGGACTCGATGGCCTCAGGCAACCGTGCCACTACCCCCATGAGCTCCATGTGCCGGCGCTCCAAGTCCGCGGACAAGTCCTCGAGGCGTTCCATCTCCTCGGTGAAGACCATCTCCGGACTGGAGGCCAGACTCTCCCTCTGGGGAGAAAGCCGCTGAGCTGGCCGACCCTTCCTGCGTTGCTGGAGGCCGCTGGGCCCAGCAATTGGACTCCCCTCCGACCCTTCCCCCCTCTGGGGAGAAGGCCGCCGAGCTGGCACCCCCCTCCCGCGTTTCTGCAGGCCGCAGGTCCCATGAGCTCTCCTCCCCTCCGACACTTCCGCGACGCTCCCCTCCAGGGAAGACGTGTCCCCTACATTAGCATGGGTTGCCACGGCTGAGGGTTCCCCTGATGGGCCGCCTTCCTCTTGCTCCTCCTCCTCCTCCTCCTCTGAGGGGCTGTCACTGGCAAGTTCAGGGACCTCCTCCTCACCATCTGAAAGCAGGAAGGCACAAGAGTAGCTTTAGAGTGAGGAGAGGGCGTCAGCGAGGGATGCATGAGTGGTGGCATTCAACGCATTGGTCGGACAGTGGCAAAGGATGTAGATCTGATGCGCAAGTGGGATGAGAGAGGTCCAAACATTGATGTCCTTACCATTGGTGGCCAGAACAGGGTCGGCATCTCCACATGCAACGGGGCCAATCACCCGACCACCCATGATGCGCTCCACGTGATGTTGCAGCTCGGTGAGCGGCTGGACCTGGGGTCGGCCTCCCCCGGTCGCAGTCCGGCTCTTCCTATTATTAGCCAGCTTGGCCTGCAAGAGAAAGGACGGCCTCTAAGTACAGTATGTCGCCCTGATCTTGTGTGCACTGCCTCCCATGGTGGAATAGCCTGGCCAGTGTGTCGCCCTGATCTTGTGTGCACTGCCTCCCATGGTGGAATAGCCTGGCCAGTGTGTCGCCCTGATCTTGTGTGCACTGCCTCCCATGGTGGAATAGCTTGGCCAGTGTGTTAAGTGCCGAATGTGCAATTGATGTTCATGCCAGTGCCATAGCTGCTGGATGAGGGCTGGCCATTAGGGCTTTCAGGTCCCTTTGCCCATAATGTGAGGTGCACATGCAAGGATGAGGAGGTCAATGGAAAGGGTACTCACCCTGACAATCCGCGTGAGGTCATTAAACTTTTTGCGGCATTGGACACCGGTCCTGGGGACCTCGCTGTTGGCTGACACCTTGCTGGCGACATGCCTCCAGGCTCTCCGGTAGGCGCGGACCGGCGCCTTCCTGCCATTGTCCGGGTACAAAATATGGCGCCTCTTCTCCACACCACCAACCAGCACACTCAGATCACGCTCTGAGGAGCGCTGCGCTCGTTCACGGGCCCTCTGCATGGCTTCAGGTGCTATTTGGGTCCAGCAGCAGTGTTCAGGCCTAGCTGGAGGGTTCTACTATCCAGGGCGTGGCAGCAGACAAAGTCGACCCTTCCCCCTTAAGAGCTGGCCGGCGCCAGGGTGTCTGCTGTCAATCACGAGATGGCCGCACCTGTGCTGCGCCCGGCCTGGGCGCTCTCGCTCAGCACCTCCGGCTTAGCGCCTAAAGAGAGGCGTCCAGCACCAGTTTTAGCGCTCGAGCAAACTCTTAGGGCGAAGCTAATGAATATCGCAGAAGTGGCCTCGATTTGGCGGCGGGCGCAAACTTTCGCGGCCGCCTGACTTTAACGCCCCAAAAGTGGCTACAATGAATTTCTAGGCCCAGGTCTCTTGGATTATAGTCCAGGTCTCTTGGATTACAGTCCAGTCTCTTGTATTATATTCCAGGTCTCATGGCTTATAGTTCAGGTCTCTTGGATTATAGTCCAGGTCTCGTGGATTATAGTCCAGTCTCTTGGATTATATTCCAGGTCTCGTGGATTATAGTCCAGGTCTCGTGGATTATAGTCCAGTCTCGTGGATTATAGTCCAGGTCTCGTGGATTATAGTCCAGGTCTCGTGGATTATAGTCCAGGTCTCGTGGATTATAGTCCGGTCTCTTGGATTATAGTTCAGGTCTTGTAGTGTATGTACCTTTAAGGGAGAACTACTTTTACAGCTCCTGTATACTGTAGTACCGGCAGTGACCACACCTGTATATAAGCCTTGAGCAGGCATCTGTACTGTTAGTCTTTAGACTACCCTCCTCCAGTAAACACCCGTTGATTGTTAATCTACAGCCTCTGTCTAGTTATTGAAGAACACCATACCTTAAGAGTTACGGATTCAACAGTGGCGACGAGGTCGATTCGAATCTACCTGCAACTCTGCATTTCCTTCCAAGGGTTCGCTCCGGGAGGACAGTGGAAGAAATTCAAGGCCAGAAGCACGGACGTCGACCACGAGCAACCGCCCAGTCATCCGGCAGAGAGAGTGAACATCGCAGGGGAGGCTGTTGAGAGCTGGGCTTGGTTCTCCAGCCATGATGATCCAGCAACAGACTGGCAACAGGTACAGCGCAGACCCTTCCCGGACAGCGGCGGCTGGAGCCGACCGACGACACAGAAAAGGCCGAGCAGCGTCGAGGGGGTAAGAGAGAGGGAAGAGCGCACAGGGCGCAGCCGGGGTTTGAAGACCGAGCGGCGTCGACGGAAAACAAAAAGAGAGAGAGGGTAAAGCACAGCCGGGGTTCAGGACAGAGCGGCGGCAACGAGAGAGGCGCACAGGAGAACGCGCAGAGTGCAGCTAGGGCTCAAGGGCTGAGCAGCGTCCGCGGGGAAAGAAAGGGAGCGCGGGAGTCGCCATTTGAGCTGCGGAGAAGAAGGGAGAGCGCGCCATTTGAGCTGCGGAGATGAAGGGAGAGCGTGGGAGACACCATTTTTATTTTTGAAGCCGCAGCGGAGAAGAAGGGCGAGCGCGGGAAGAAAGGAAAGCCCGGGAGACGCCATTTTGAGCCAGCAGAGAAGAAGGGAGAGCGCGGGAGACACCATTTTTGAAAGTCTAACCACACCCAGGGATGCCGAAGAGTGGCAGTGTCACTGCGTTCGACAATGAAGTCGAAGATTGGGCGACATATGTGGAACGCATTGAGGTGTACTGCAAGGCGAATGAAGTGCCAGATGCCAGGAAAGCACTGGTTTTGTTGAATTCCATGCGTGCAAAAACGTATGGCTTACTGCGAAACCTAATAACTCCAGAGAAGCCAGGGGATAAGGATTTCGAAAGCATAGTGGAAATCCTACAGGACCACTTAAACCCCACACCGCTGCTGATAGCAGAAAGATTTAAGTTCCACAAAAGGAACCAGCAGAAATACGAAAGTAATGCTGAGTATTTAACGGAACTGCGCAAGCTATCGAAACACTGCCAGTTTGGAATGGGACTAGCAGATACGTTAAGGGACAAGTTTGTGTGTGGGCTTCAAAGTGAAGGTACCCAGAAACGGCTTCTATCAGAAAAGGACATTACGCTGGACAAGGCTTTCAGCATGGCAGTATCACATGAAGCAGCCGCACGGGGCACTGCAGAGATACAACGGAGACCGCAAGATTATAGCATCAATGAAATGTCATATGGAGCAGGAAAGTGTTATCGCTGCGGCAGAACAACACACGACCAGAAGGATTGTTGGTTCAAAGACCAAGTGTGCAGACTGTGTAGAAAAGCAGGACACATAGCAAGAGTCTGCAGGTCAGGGAAGAAAACCAGCAGCAAGAAATCTCCACAGGAGAAGTACAAAAAGGTACATAAGGTGATGGACAGTAGTTCAGATGAACAGAAAAGTGATACAGACTCCGGAAGCAAGGAGCTGGGTTGTCTGAAACTACATAAATTAATCAAAATGGAGGATCACCAGACTATCTGGTCACGCTCAAGATAGACGGAGTCCAAGTGAAAATGGAATTGGACACAGGATCAGCCCTAACAGTCATAAACCGAAGGGACTACAAGCGGCTATTCTCACATATACCCTTGAAAGCTACAGAGATTGTCTTGAAGATGTACATGGGGCAAAAAGTCTACCCCAAATGAAAAATAAGGGTGAACGTGATATACAAAGGCCAGGAAATACCAAAAATGGACCTATATGTATTGCCAGATGGAGGACCACCACTACTAGGACGTGAAAGGATCCGGAAGATACAATTAGATTGGCATTCCATACAGGCACTGAAGGTTGAGGCCAAAAAGGATGATGACGTCACACCTGGACGACTGTCAAAAATGCTAACTGACACACAAGAAGTGTTCCAGGAGGGACTCGGAACACTAAAAGGCATAACAGCGATGATTAAAATAGAGGAAAATGCAAGCCCAAAGTTTTTTAAGGCCAGACCGGTGCCTTATGCGATCCGACCAGCCGTCGAAGCAGAGCTGGAAGGTTTGGAACGTTCAGGAGTACTGTCCAAAGTGGACTGGAGCGAGTGGGCTACACCCATCGTTCCTGTAATTAAGAGGTCATTGAGTAATACGCCTGGGGAACCAAAGAAGGTCCGCATCTGTGGGGATTTTAAGGTGACAGTGAACCCATTCCTTCACACGGTACAATATCCGCTTCCACGGATTGAAGATATTTTCGCCTCGCTATCTGGAGGTAAATGCTTCACTAAGATTGATCTGGCCCAGGCGTACCTGCAAATGGAGGTAGAAGAAGCCTCGAAACAATACCTCACGATCAACACTCATAAAGGTCTCTACCAATACAACCGGCTGGTGTTCGGGGTAGCATCGGCTCCGGCTATTTGGCAAAGGGCAATGGATCAAGTCCTGCAAGGGATTTCAGGGACCAAGTGTTATTTGGACGACATCCTGGTCACGGGTGAAAATGACAGTGATCACCTCGCCAACCTGGAGAAGGTGCTCACTAGATTAAAGGAATATGGGCTACGAGCTAATCGCCACAAGTGCAAGTTTTTCCAGAAGCAGATCTCGTATTGTGGCCACGTTATTGATGAAGAGTGGTTACATAAGTCTCCTGAAAAGATTGAGGCAGTAGTCAAGGCTCCAGCACCGGAAAATGTGTCACAACTGAGGTCGTTCCTCGGACTGGTGAACTACTACCATAAGTTCTTACCAAATTTGTCTGCAGTATTACACCCACTGAACACCCTACTGCAAACGGGGGTACCATGGAAGTGGAATGACGAATGTAAACGAGCTTTCCAGAAGTGCAAAGAATTGATCACATCAAAAGAGGTGTTGGCCCATTTCAACCCAGCACTACCAATTCGGTTGGCGTGTGATGAATCACCCTATGGTATTGGAGCGGTGCTATCGCACAAATTCCCGGACGGGTTGGAGAGGCCAGTAGCCTTTGCGTCTCGGTCATGAACCTCAGCCGAGCGCAACTATGCCCAGGTTGACAGGGAGGCCCTCAGCCTAGTATGGGGAGTAAAAAAATTCAACCACTATCTGCATGGGCAGAAGTTCACCTTGCTGACTGACCACCAACCACTTGTCTCCATCTTTAATCCAAAGAAGGGCATTCCGGTGATGACTGCACAACGGCTACAAAGATGGTCCCTTTTTCTAGTGGCGAACCAATATGAAATCGAGTATAAGGGCACGAAACAGCATGGAAACGCTGATGGGCTATCACGCCTGCCACTGCCTACTGTGGAGGAAGCACCAGCAGTGGACCCTATCGAAATATTTTATTCGTCGATAATTGAATGCTTGCCAGTAACTAACGCGGATATAGAGAAGGAGACCCGAAATGATCCGACACTGTCTCGGGTATATGATTTGACGGTGAGGGGATGGCCAACACATGGCGACTCACTGTTGCCAGCATTCTCATCCAGAAGAGAACAGCTGTCAGTTTGCCAGGGGACCTTGATGTGTGGATCCCGAGTGGTAATTCCACCCAAGTTAAGGGAGAGAGTACTCAATGAGCTTCACGAATGCCATCTGGGAGGGCTGAAAATGAAAGCCTTGCTAGGGCTTATGTGTGGTGGCCGGGGATCGATCAACAAATCGAGGACCTAACAAAGAGCTGCTCAGGATGCCAGAAGGTCCAAAATGCACCACCACAGGCCCCTCTACACCCATGGGAGTGGCCCTCCTCTCCATGGCGACGGGTGAATATTGATTTTGCTGGTCCATTCATGGACTCAATGTTCTTAATAGCAGTGGATGCACACTCGAAATGGCCTGAGGTGATCAAAATGTCCTCCACCACTACAGAGAAGACGATTGCAGTCCTATGGACCATGTTTGCCAGGAACGGCTTGCCAGAGCAGATTTGCTCTGATAACGGACCACAGTTTGTGTCGAAGAATTTCGGAAATTTATGAGAAGGAATGGGGTAAGGCGTTACACATCCGCCCCGTATCATCCAGCCACAAATGGATTGGCTGAGAGGTTCGTACAAACCTTTAAAAAGGCAATAAGGGCCATGTGCGATGATGACATTCCACTACAGCATAAGGTGGACAATTTCCTGTTAGCCTACAGAAATGCGACACATGCAGTTACCAACCAGACCCCGGCCATGATGTTCTTTAACCGAAGGTTGAGATCTCGTCTAGATTTGCTCAGACCAAATGTGCGAAGAAATGTTGAGGATAAGCAATTCCAGCACATCAATGAGAAGCCGACAAGGAGCTTCAATGTAGGACAACCAGTCTTGGCCCGCGACTACCGAACAGAGAAATGGCAACCCGGAACGATATGCACACGGCAGGGGCCACTAATATGCATAGTGGATGTCGGGGAGAACATTGTGAGACGCCACGTCGACCAGATCCTAGCGTCACAGGAACGAGTCAACTCTATGTCTCGCGTACCTGGGGATGAACCCGACATACCGGTAGCATCTACCCCAGAAACAGTAGCAGCGGAAACTGATGAACTAACCGACGAAAGGGGGTCAGAATCGCCTCCGCACCAAGAACAAGACACTCAGGAAAGGCACTATCCAGAAAGGATCAGGGAGCCGCCCCAAAGACTGAATCTATAAACGGACTATTTCAGTTAAATGTGCATGTTAAAGTGTTAACTGTTATTTGAATGTTATGGGTACTGTTAATCTAAAAGGGGAGGAATTGTAGTGTATGTACCTTTAAGAGAGAACTACTTTTACAGCTCCTGTATACTGTAGTACCGGCAGTGACCACACCTGTATATAAGCCTTGAGCAGGCATCTGTACTGTTAGTCTTTAGACTACCCTCCTCCAGTAAACACCTGTTGATTGTTAATCTACAGCCTCTGTCTAGTTATTGAAGAACACCATACCTTAAGAGTTACGGATTCAACAGGTCTCTTGGATTATAGTCCAGGTCTCGTGGATTATAGTCCAGGTCTCGTGGATTATAGTCCAGGTCTCGTGGATTATAGTCCAGGTCTCTTAGATTATAGTCCAGGTTTCGTGGGTTATAGTCCAGTCTCGTGGATTTTAGTCCAGTCTCTTAGAATATAGTCCAGGTCTCTTGGATTATAGTCCAGGTCTCGTGGATTATAGTCCAGGTCTCGTGGATTATACTCCAGGTCTCTTGGATTATAGTCCAGGTCTCTTGGATTATAGTGCAGGTCTCGTGGATTGTAGTCCAGGTCTCGTGGATTATAGTGCAGGTCTCGTGGATTATAGTCCAGGTCTCGTGGATTATAGTCCAGGTCTCGTGGATTATAGTCCAGGTCTCTTGGATTATAGTCCAGGTCTCGTGGATTATAGTCCAGGTCTCGTGGATTATAGTCCAGGTCTCGTGGATTATAGTCCAGGTCTCCTGGATTATAGTCCAGGGGCTAGATTTTCAGTATAGACAGTTTTAGGGCGCTAACCTTAACGCCCGCCCGAAGTTAGCGCCCGCCCCAAAGTAGCGCCCCGTTGCCGGAAATTCAGTGGCTTCGCCCTAAGAGAGTGGTGGAGCGCTAAAAGAGGCGTTCCACTCCTACCTTTAGGCGCTAAGCCGGCGGTCCAGAGGGATAGCGCCCAGGCGGGGCGCAGCGCGGGTGCGGTCATTTTTGCACTGACAGCAGACCCCGTGGTGCCGACCAGCTGTTAAAGGGGGAAGGGACGAATTGGTCTGTTGCCACGCCCTGCACACTGCAGCCTTGCAAAGAGGCCTCAACACTGCTGCTCAGCCCCAGGGAGTCATGGCAACGCCAGAGAAGGCCCGTCAGCGTGCCCTGCGCTTCTCAGAGGGTGATCTGGACATAATGGCCACAGCTCTGGAGGTGAGGCGCAAGATCTTGTTTCCAGAGAGTGGGAGGAATCCAACCCACCATGACTACACCAAAGCCTGGAAGCAGATCGCCCAGAGGGTGACGTTCACCGGCAATGCCCCCAGGACCCACAAACAATGTCGTAAAAAATACAACGATCTGACCAGGATTGTGAAGGTGAGTAGCCTTTCCAGTCTCCTCCTCATTCTTGCATGTACACCTGACATGATGGGCAAAGGGAGCTGAAAGTCCTATTGGCCAGCCCTCAGCCAGCAGCACTGGGACAGTTATGAGCATCAAATGGCCATTCGGCACTCTACACTTTGGCCAAGCTATTCCACCATGGGAGGCAGTGCACACTACATCAGGGCTTCACTCTGTCCAAGCTATTCCACCATGGGAGGCAGTGCACTCTACATCAGGGCTTCACTCTGTCCAAGCTATTCCACCATGGGAGGCAGTGCACTCTACATCAGGGCTTCACTCTGTCCAAGCTATTCCACCATGGGAGGCAGTGCACTCTACATCAGGGCTTCACTCTGTCCAAGCTATTCCACCATGGGAGGCAGTGCACTCTACATCAGGGCTTCACTCTGTCCAAGCTATTCCACCATGGGAGGCAGTGCACTCTACATCAGGGCTTCACTCTGTCCAAGCTATTCCACCATGGGAGGCAATGCACTCTACATCAGGGCTTCACTCTGTCCAAGCTATTCCACCATGGGAGGCAGTGCACACTACATCAGGGCTTCACTGCGCACTTACAGCCTGTCCTTTCTCTTGCAGGCTAAAGTAGCGTTTAATCGCCAGGCCCGTGCCAGGGGTGGCCGCGCCAAGCTGCAGAAGCTCACTCGGCTGGAGAAGCGCGTGTGTGTGCTCATGGGAGCCCGTGTGATTGTCCCCACAGCGTGCGGTGTATCCGACCCTCCACTGCCCAGCAATGGTAAGGATCTCGCCTTTTGGCCCTCTCGCGTCGCACTGGCCCATCCGAGCTACCTCCTTTGCCACTGTCCCACCAATGCGCTGAATGCCACCAGTCCTAACTCCCTCGCTGACGCCGTCTCCTCACTCTGAAGCTACTCTTGTGCATTCCTGCTTTCAGCTGGTGACGACCAGGACCCTGAAGCTGCCAGTGACAGCACCTCCGACCAGGAGGAGGAGGAGGAGCAAGCCGGACCTTCGGGGGAACAGTCACGTCCCGCAGGAGAGGAGGAAATGCTTGACACCTCCTCACTGGACGAGTGCCTGGAGGAACTGTCGCAGGGCAATGCAGCTTCTGGGACCAGTGGCGTCCAGCCACCCAGGAGCCGTGCGCGTGGCCCGCGGCCTTCCCCCCAAAGGGGGCAAGGATCAGAGGGGAGTGCTGCTGCTCGGCACACTCGCCGCCACCAACGCGGCAAGGGTCCCCTAGTTCGGCCCCCTCCTCCCCAGCGGGAGAGTCGCGACTCCAGTCCGGACACCTTCACTTCGGAGGAGGTGCGGAAGCTGGATAAGATGGCCGAGGACTCGGACCGGCGCCACACGGAGCTCATGAGCATGGTGGGGCGCATGCCTGAGGCCATCGAGTCGCTGGCGACCAGTGTGCGCGAGTTCGGGGCAGCAACTGCCGTGAGTGGCCACATGCTGACTGATGCCGTCAAGACCCTGGCGGCTGTGATGCGCGCGCACAGCAGGACCACAGGGGCACTCACTGCTGCCACACGCGCTGTCTCAGGCAGGCATCGCCAGGGCAGCCGCCGCGCTGGACCATCCCAGCAAGCCGCCCCTCGGCTGATTGCTGCGGATCCTGCAGTGCGGGCCCGGCCGAGTGCCACCGCGCCACAGCACCAGCCAGCGCATCCCAGACGCCAGCTGGCCCACATTGCGCCATCCGTCGCCGCCATTCCCCCACTGGGGCGTCAAGGGCAAGCGGCTGCAGCTGATGGTGGCCAGGCTCAGGTGCGCCACTCAGCAGACGGCCCCTCGAGGCCCAAACGCCGTGTAGGCCGCCCCCCAGCGGCATCTGGCGGAAGGGCATCTGAGCCTCAGGCGCCTTCCCCCAGCCTCGCAGCAGCCACTGGGCAGAGCTTGCGAAGGAGCAGCAGGCCGGGCAGGGGAGGCAAAAGGCTGGCCAAGGTCTCGCCCTCGCGGGCCACTCAGTAGAGGGTGTGGGCAGCTTTCCTTTAATATGGCGGTGGCCATCTTTATTTTGCCCATGGTTGTGTTGTTGGAGGGCTTATTTTTTGCGTTAGGCCGACGTTGAGGCCCGGTTTGAAGAAAGGTGGAGTGACTCCTCCCCAGTTTGTGGGAGTGAGTCGTTTGTTGGGCTTTGTGTGGGGCCCGTTTATTGTTTTTGGGGATTCATGTGGGAAGGGCTTTTCATTTTTGTGCAATAAAAAATTATCTTTATTCATGCAGTCTCCATGGTTGTTCTTCTTAGTGTTTGTTGGCTTCGCCGGCTGAGGGCTTGCGGAGCGGCTGCATTCATCTTCCCTCATGGCCCCTGGCCATTCCCTGACAGGGGGCTTAGAAGTACCGTGTAATAAGGTGGCGTCGTGCGGCCCTTGGCCCTGGTCGCTCCCTCCTGGGAACGTACTCCTGCTCCTCCTCCTCCTCCTCATGCTCCTCCTGCTCCTCCTCCTGAGGTGCTGGTCCAACGTCAGGTGGCAGTGCCTGAGTCCTGCGGATAGCCAGGTTGTGTAGCATGCAGCAAACCACCACAAATTGGGAGACCCGGTCCGGCGAATACTGGAGAGCTCCTCCGGAGCGATCAAGGCAGCGGAACCGCTGCTTGAGGACCCCAATAGTTAGCTCGATGATGTTGCGGGTGGTTTGATGGCTCTCGTTCTAGGCCTCTTCAGCAGCGGTCCTGGGCGCGCGGAGCGGGGTCATGAGCCAGGTGCACAAAGGATAGCCTTTGTCCCCGATGAGCCATCCTCTTGGGGGAGGCTGTGCCTGGAACATGTCATGCACAGTACTCTGCCGCAGGATAAAGGCATCGTGGCTGCTGCCTGGGAAGCTGGCATTGACTGCCATGATGCGCTGCTTGTGGTCACATACCAGCTGCACATTCAGAGAATGGTAGCCCTTCCTGTTGCGATGCTGCTCGCCATGCTCCAGAGGGGCCCGCAAAGCCACATGCGTACAGTCAATGGCGCCCTGCACCAAGGGGAATTCCCCTAGTCTGGCAAATCCCAATGCGCGCTGATGCTGGCTCTCGAGGGCCATGGGGAAGGAGATGAATTGGCTTCTCCTTCTGAACAGTGCTTCGGTCACCTGGCGGATGCAGCGATGCGCGCCATACTGGGAGATGTTTGCTATGTCCCCAGCAGCGTATTGGAAGGAGCCGGTGGCATAGAAGTTCAATGCCACCGTCACCTTCACTTCCACCGACAGAGACGTCCTGCACCTGAGCTTTGGCCGCAGATCTCGGCGAAGCAGGTGGCAGATCTCTGCAATCACCTCCTTTCGGAATCGGAGCCTTTTAACACATCGCGCGGCACTCATGTTTAGGTAGGAGCGCTGCTGGCGGTATAGCCTGACTGGGTAAGGCCTACGTGGCCGACGCCTGTAGCCCCCTCTGCCTCTAGCCAGGGCTGCCCCTCTCACAATGCGTCTGCGAGCCCTACGGACATGGCGCTGCAGCTCCGCGTTGGCACCCCATGCAGGCCCCATCAAATCCTGGCAAACAGTCTAATTTCCAAATGGCCACTTGCAGCGCTATGGCCTGAGTCCAAAAATACCTGGCTCTTGCTGCTTGAAACCAGTTAGCTATCCTCCTTGTTGTGTCTCCAGAAATGCATTGCACAAGACTGTTTTCTGAAAAAAGGCTGGCCTTTATACTGGAGAGGACGTTCCCTTTAATTAGCACCCCCCGGGGCCCGCGCTGGTTGTGTTGCGTTCCTTTTTCCAAACGCTCCGGCCGCCCGCCGCACAATGGGGCGGTCCGGCTGAAGTTTGGAATCGAGGCGGCCAAAGGGCGTTGCACGAGGATGTGACGTCATTTTCTGCGCGCGCATCCGGGCGGGCGCTAAACTTTGCGCCGGCGCTAACGGGCAACTTAATTTGGGGCGGGGCGCAAACTGCGCTGCGCCCGGGCGCTACACGCATAGCGCCCGGAAATCACTTCTCTTAAGGCGCTAACTGCTGGCGCAAGCGACTGAAAATCTAGCCCCAGGTCTCGTGGATTATTGTCCAGGTCTCTTGGATTATAGTCCAGGTCTCGTGGATTTTGGTCCAGGTCTCTTGGATTATCGTCCACGTCTCGTGGATTATATTCCAGTCTCGTGCATTATAGTCCAGGTCTCGTGGATTATATTCCAGTCTCGTGGATTATAGTCCAGGTCTCTTGGATTATAGTCCAGGTCTCTTGGATTACCAGTCCAGTAACACAACCACTACAACTACGGTTCCCAAAGGTACTTGTTTAGGAACCTGTAAGCACAACAAAGTGCACAAACCGAGCTAGTGTTAGTACTGACAACTAGATTGCACAGTTTAAGTAGGAGACTGCCAAGGGTACTTCAGGGTCAGGGAATAAATTGCTAAAGTAATTTTTCTCATATCCTTTTACTCCTAAAAAACTTGAGTGTAGGCAACGGGTGAGTCATTTTGAAATAGCGACTGATCAAATAACTGAAGTGATACCTCAAAGTAAAATTCCTGGCATCAATAAGCAAAAATATGAGCCATCTCTCCATCAGACTAGATCTAGAGACAATGCAATCAATGTAAACTACCGCAGACTAAGAGATATTTCAAGCCAATATTTTGAGTATCTCGGAAGCAAGGAGTGTCAGAGGCTGTCTTCCCAGGCTGGAATGACGGAAGAATATTTGCAGCAAAGTGCCTGGCAGTAAAGACAAAATTGCCATTTGAAGACATTCATGAATAAATCACATTTTGCGACGAGCTGAAACAAATTGTAACATCCTTCACCTCAGTCCCATACTACAAAACATCGTTAGGTCATAGTTGCGGAATGCACTGAAACAACAGCCGACGACCCTCCAGGAAACTAAGATGGTATGAGGCGCGTGTTGGCTAGGATGGATTGGGGAATGTTACTTAAAGTGTTGACGGTGGATAGGCAATGGCAAACATTTGAAGATCGCATAGATGAACTATAGAATTTGTTCATCCCTTTTTGGCATAAAAATAAAACAAAGAAGGTGACTCAACCATCTCTAACAAGGGAAATTAGGGATAGCATAAGATCCAAGGAGAGGACATATAATTTGGCCAGAAAAAGCAGCAAACCTGAGGATTGGGAGCAGTTTAGGATTCAGCAAAGGAGGACAAAGGGATTAATTAAGAGGGGGCAAATAGAGTATGAGAGTAAGCTTTCAGGGAACATAAAAACTGACTGTAAAAGCTTCTATAGATATGTGAAGAGAAAAAGATTGGTGAAGTCAAGCGTAGGTCCCTTGCAGTCAGAATCAGGGGAATTTATAATGGGGAACAAAGAAATGGCTGACCAATTAAATACATACTTTGGTTCTGTCTTCACAAAGGAGGACACAAATAACCTCCCAGAGATGTCGGGGAACATAGGGTCTAATGAGAGGGAGGAACTGAAAGAAATCAGTATTTGGAGGGAAACGGTGTTAGGGAAATTGACGGGATTGAAGGCTGATAAATCCCCAGGGCCTGATAATCTACATCCTAGGGTACTTAAGGAAGTGGGCCTAGAAATAGTAGATGCATTGCTGGTCATCTTCCAAAATTCAATAGACTCTGGAACAGTTCCAATGGATTGGAGGGTAGCTAATGTTACCCCACTATTCTAAAAAGGTGGTAGAGAGAAAACGGGGAATTATAGATTGGTAAGCCTGACATCGGTAGTGGGGAAAATGCGAGAATCCATTATAAAAGATGGAATAGCAGCGCACTTGGAAAACAGTGACAGGATCGGACAAAGTCAACATGGATTTACAAAAGGTAAATCGTGCTTGACTAATCTACTGGAATTTTTTGAGGATGTAACTGGTAGAATAGATAAGGGAGAACCAGTGGATATGATGTATTTGGACTTTCAGAAGGCTTTTGATAAGGTCCCGCATAAGAGATTAGCGTGTAAAGTTAAAGCACATGGGATTGGCGATAAGGTACTGACTTGGATAGAGAACTGGTTGGCAGACAGGAAGCAAAGAGTTGGAGTAAACGGGTCTTTTTCCGAGTGGCAGGCAGTGACGAGTGGGGTACCGCAGGGATTGGTGCTAGGACCCCAGCTATTCACAATATATATTAATGATCTAGACAAGGAACTAGATGTAATATCTCCAAGTTTGCAGACGCCACAAAGCTGGGTGGGCGTGTGTGCTGTGAGGAGGACGCCGAGAAACTCCAGTATGATTTGGACAGGCTGAGTGATTGGGCAGATGCATGGCAGATGCTGTATAATGTGGTTAAATGTGAGGTTATCCACTTCGGTGGCAAAAACAGGAAGGCAGATTATTATCTGAATGGCAATAGATTGGGAGAAGGGGAAGTGCAATGAGACCTGGGTGTCCTTGTTCACCAGTCACTGAAGGTAAGCATGCAGGTGCAGCAGGCGGTTCTGAAGGCAAATGGTATGTTGGCCTTCATAGTGAGAGGATTCGAGTACAGGAGCAAGGATGACTTGCTGCAGTTGTACAGGGCCTTGGTGAGACCACACCTTGAGTATTGTGTGCAGTTTTGGTCGCCTTATCTGAGGAAGGATGTTCTTGCCCTGGAGCGAGTGCAGTGAAGGTTCACCAGACTGATACCTGGGATGGCACGAATGACGTATGAGGAGAGATTGGGTCGATTGGGCATATATTCGCTGGAGTTTAGAAGAATGAGAGGGGATCTCATTGAAACTTATACATTTCTAACAGGACTAGACAGACTAGATGCAGGAAGGATGTTCCCGATGGCAGGGGAGTCCAGAACCAGGGATCACAGTCTAAAGATAAGGGATAAGCCATTTAGGACAGAGATGAGAGGAATTTCTTCACCCAGAGAGTGGTGAACCTGTGGAATTCTCTACCACAAAAGGCAGTTGAGGCCAATTCATTAAATATATTCAAGAAGGAGTTAGATATATTTCTTAAGGCTAAAGGGATCAAGGGATATGGGGAGAAAGCAGGGACAGGGTACTGAATTTGGATGATCAGCCATTATCGCATTAAATGGCGGAGCAGGCTCGAGGGGCCGAATGGCCTACTCCTGCTCCTATCTTCTATGTTTCTATGTTTCCCACATGGTCTTCCTCATCCCCATATCTGCAAAGTATTGAAATCAAGATTCATTGCACTATTTCCTCCTCTAACGTAGAATCATAGAAATATGTAATAGTACAGCACAGAAAGCGGCCATTCAGCCCACCGAATCCGCGCTGGCTCTTTCGAAGAGCAATCCAGTTATTCCCACTCCCCCGCTCTCTCCCCATATCCCTGCAACCTTTTCTCCTTCAAGTATTTATCCAATTCCCTTCTGAAGGCTACTGTTGAATATGTCTCCACCAGCCATTCCAAAATTCTAACCACTCGTTGCGTAAAAAATGTTTTTCCCCATGTCGCCTCTGGTTCTTTTGCCAATCACCCCTTAAGGCTGTGCCCTCTGGTTATCCACCCTTCAGCCATTGGAAACAGTTTCTCTTTATTTACTTTATCTTGTTCTTTCCCAAGGGCTCACAAACTGTGATTCGCTTCACCTCCCTTACTCCTACATCCTTCGTGCTTTTAAAACGCAAAAACTTGCTGTCACCTATGGAGAGAAGGAGGCTTCATCAAGCATGCAAGTTCTTCAAGTAGGCCTGTTTGGTGCTTTAAATTATTGACATGCAGAACTCTTGCCCTCAAATGTCCTATCAAATAATAGATGAAATGTTAAATAAATCTTAACCCAAATGTGGATCCATTTCAAAATAATCCACCGCATTTTCTCATTATAAACTCTTTAAACTGGATTGAATGTCTCTTTCCTTTCAGGTATTGAAGCAATGGCAGCAACCAAGGGAATCTAAAGGAGCTAATGAGAAATGGCACAGTTTCATCACAATTATTCATAAGTCATGAGCATTTCATACATAAATAAAAAAACACCTGTGAAGGCAAGTGATGCAGAGCAGCTGAACCAGTAAAAAATGTATTAATTCAGTCAGTTATTATTAACTAGCTGAAGTGCCCGGCGGTGCCGAGGGTCTTTTGAGGGCATGTTGTTGGTGGAAGAGAGAGAGAGAGCGACTGGGGGGAAGAGAGAGAGCGACTGGGGGGAAGAGAGAGAGCGACTGGGGGGAAGAGAGAGAGCGACTGGGGGGGAAGAGAGAGAGCGACTGGGGGAAGAGAGAGAGTGACTGGGGGGAAGAGAGAGAGCGACTGGGGGGAAGAGAGAGAGCAACTCGGGGGGAAGAGAGAGAGCGACTGGGGGGGAAGAGAGAGAGCAACTCGGGGGAAGAGAGAGAGCGACTGGGGGGGAAGAGAGAGAGTGACGGGGGGGAAGAGAGAGAGCGACTGGGGGGGAAGAGAGAGAGCGATTGGGGAAGAGAGAGAGCGACTGGGGGGGAAGAGAGAGAGCGACTGGGGGGGAAGAGAGAGAGCGACTGGGGGGGAAGAGAGAGAGAGCGACTGGGGGGAAGAGAGAGAGAGAGCGACTGGGGGGAAGAGAGAGAGAGAGCGACTGGGGGGAAGAGAGAGAGAGCGACTGGGGGGGAAGAGAGAGAGCGACTGGGGGGAAGAGAGAGAGCGACTGGGGGGGAAGAGAGAGAGAGAGCGACTGGGGGGAAGAGAGAGAGAGAGCGATGGGGGAAGAGAGAGAGAGCGCCTGGGGGGAAGAGAGAGAGAGAGCGACTGGAGGGGAAGAGAGAGAGCGAGCGACGGGGGGGAAGAGAGAGAGCGACTGGGGGGAAGAGAGAGAGCAACTGGGGGGGAAGAGAGAGAGCGACTGGGGGGGAAGAGAGAGAGCGACTGGGGGGGAAGAGAGAGAGCGATGGGAAGAGAGAGAGCGACAGGGGGGAAGAGAGAGAGCGACGGGGGGGAAGAGAGAGACGGGGGAGAAGAGAGAGGGAGAGAGGGAAGGAAAGAGAGAGAGAGGGAAGGAGAGAGAGTGAAGGAGAGAGAGAGAGAAGGAGAGAGAGAGAGGGAAGGAGAGAGAGAGAGGGAAGGAGAGAGACAGAGAGAGGAGGAGAGAAAGGGGAAAGAGGTGGGGGAGCAAGGGGTGGGGGAGCAAGGGGTGGGGGAGCAAGGGGTGGGGGAGAAATGGGTCGGCGGGGGAGAAGAGTGGGGTGGGTGGGGGAGAAGGGTGGGGTGGGTGGGGGGGGAGAAGATTGGGTGGGTGGGGGGGAGAAGGGTGGGGTGGGGGGGAGAAGGGTGGGGTGGGGTGGGGGGGAGAAGGGTGGGGTGGGGTGGGGGGGAGAAGGGTGGGGTGGGGTGGGGGGGAGAAGGGGTGGGTGGGGTGGAGTGGGATGGGAGGAGTGGGTGGGTGAGAGAAAGGGGTGGATGGGGGAGAAAGGGGGTGGGTGGGGGAAGGGGGGGTGGGGAGGGAAGTGGGAGGGGGGTGTGGGGGGAGGGGGGTGTGGGGGGGAAGGGGGTGTGGGGGTGCGTGTGGGGGGAAGGGGGTGTGGGGGGGGTGTGGGGGGGGAGGGGGTGTGGGGGGTGTGGGGGGGAAGGGGGTGTGGGGGGGGTGAAGGGGGGTGTGGGGGGTGAAGGGGTGTGGGGGGTGAAGGGGGGGTGTGGGGGGGAAGGGGGTGTGGGGGGGTGTGAGGGTGAAATGGGGGGGAAGGGGGGTGGGGTGAAGGTGGGGGGAAAGGGGGGAGGGGGGGTGGGGGTTTGGGGAAGGGGGGTGGGGGTGTGGGGGGAAGGGAGGGTGGGGGTGTGGGGGGGAAGTGTGGAAAGGGAGGGGGGGAAGGGGGCGGTTGGGGGAAGGGGGTGTGGGGGAAGGAGGTGGGAAAGGGAGGGGGGAAGGGAGGGGGGAAGGGGGGGAAAGGGAGAGGGGGGAAAAGGGAGGGGGGAAAGGGAGCGGGGGAGCAAGGGGTGGGGAAACATGAAACTTAAAGTACTTATAAAACATTTTTGGTAAATCTTTCTATAACATACACTTTACAACCTCACCAATCTTTTTATTAAAAAAGAGGTCCTCACCTACAGTGTGTTGTATCACAAACAATGGCCGCCACTTGCTTTTCAGTTGGAAAGATTAGGCCCCGCCCACACAGTCGATTGTCTGTCTCGGTCACCAGGACCCGATTTGGAGCACAGAAGCCCCACCCACTCTATGTTCCTGTACTAAGATGGCCACGCATGCACTCTGTTACACACTGAATCAAAATGGCGTCGCACTGAAACTTTTTGCCCTCCTTGACAAAGATGGCTGCCGTTAACCTGGGGCTGTCAGCAGAAGAAATTTCCTCAGCTGCAAACACAGGATCTTCAGATTATTATTCAGGGCTTGCGACCTACCCCAGTTGCTTATGAAGCCTCCCCACATACTGACCCCGGGAATGGAGCTGAGGCAGCACACCCTCTCCCCTCTGCCAGTGTTTGTCTCTGTCTAGGCCGGGAGCCTGGGACTAGAGTTGCGCTGCTGGCAGTTGGAGAAGCCTAGGCCCCGGGCCTGGAAAAACAGTGAAAGGTAGGAGAATTATAGAGGTTAGAGAAAAGATTTACAAATTAATTAACTTTTTTTTAAAAACAATTTGTGTTTTAAAAGCAACTTTTTTTTTGCTGGAAATGTAGATTTGAAAAGAAACACGCAGAAAGTGGGAAAAAGAAATGAAAAGTTTGAAATCAAGATGGCGGCGACTCACCTCGGTTCAGAATGATAAGGCCCGCCCACACATGCACCGATTGGTCAACCGTCAGGTTACTGAACTGTACGATTGGTCAATCATCACGTCATTCAACTGTAGGATGGCCCGCCTGCACACACAATGAACCCGCCCCCACTCGATGCAAATGAGCGGATAATGAGAGGAATTTTGAACATTTTTTGGATACTGTCGGCACAATTTTTGTCCGACCGTCGGCACAATTTTTGTCGGAGCAAAAAGTAAATACACCTACAAGAGTCCCCTAATGATGAGCTTTCTTTTGATATAACATATGCGTAGGTACGCTCTATAACTTTTGATTGTATAGCCGGCCAGAGAGACAGAAAGAGAAACAGACAGAGGGGCAGACAGAGAGACAGACAGAGAGACAGACAGATAGACATATCCTTTTATATATATAGATACTGCTAGATTAGTACAATAGGTTACCATTCCGACCTGATCTGGTAAATGTTTTATTCAGTAGTTATCCTGGGGGCGGCTTTAAACCCTCACTCCCGGCGGTAACCAGGCGAGTGGGCAGTTAAAATCGCCCAAGTTATTGACCCGTTCTGGAGCCGCCGGGAACTGACAGCTCCCGATTTTCACCTACTGTCCCGATCAGGGCCCTTTTTTCTGAGAGTCAGGTCAGGCCTCGGTGGTGAAATCGGGACCCGACTTTACCACGTGACCTGAGTGGGAAGCTTCAGCGGACGGGCTGTCTGGGCTTGTGCGAATTTCTGCCATTTCCTCTCGACTTCCCGCCCGGAATCGGGGATCTCCTCCGATTTATTTTTTACTCGGCTGCAATGTGAAAAATGTCTGGGCATTTGAACACTGTAAGTTCATGTTACCTTGTCGATCCGCAGAGAGGGACGTAATTGTTGTGGTTTTACTTCAGTCCTCGACTTCTCGCATCGAATAGTTGACTTCATAAACTGAGATGCCACGGGGACATGTATTCAAGGGAAGGAAAGGTGGGTGCACCAGAATGGGTCAACTGATTTAAAAGCAATGACCTTTTAAAGGCCCTCTATAAATTATTATTCATATGTTTTTTTGTTATTTGGAATTGGCTTTGAAAGCTAATCTGTGCACTTTGCGAATCTCTGCATACTCCTGATTTGGTAGCTCATAAGTGATTTAGACTAGAAAAGAGATCAGAAGGCGCACCCCTGATGAATGAGCCAGCTGACACAGTGAGTAGCTGAGCCATGCAAAGCTGGTTTGATCCCCAGCCTGTGCTGAGTTTAACTGCTCTCCAGCAGGAGGTGGTTTGGTCGCTGCAATTGTCTTTGCTGTACTGGCATAGGGAGGGAGGAGGGTGGGTGGGGTGGGGGGGGAAGGCAGTGGTGGAGGCAGGTTGGACGGTGATTGGCTAAGGTTCTCATTGCTGATCTCCACCCAGCAACCCGCTCCTGCAAGTATGTGTTTGTGTGCGTCGCTATTAGACGAGGATAAGATTATCTTCAGTTGTGATGCCCTTATAGTTAAGTAGCCTGCTGACATTCACTGTTCAGGTTCAAACCATCATTGGGGGGTGATGTAATAAAACTCACTACGCACTTGGTTTGAGTATAAAGCAAGGCTTTAATCAACTTGTTTCAGAACATGGAGGTCTAGTTGTACTTTACTAGTTCCTTGTCTTACAAAGTGTCCCTGGCAAGCTGGGGCCGACACCCAAGTATTTATACTCCTTGGACGGCGCCACCAGCTGGCCGTCCAGCGTTATTTCATGAGTAGTTTCTTGAATGATGAGATTTATAACAGGGGGGTGATCTGAAATTTTAGTGATCTTGTTAACAGGGGCGTTATTGGATCGGCCGCCTGTTGTACATCCCTGCTGATTTTTTGCTTCCATTGACCGGGAGAGGTGCATAACTGACAGCTGACGCCATATCATCCCGTTAAAACGACCCGGTGATGATTGGTCACTTGAGTGCGTTACCGGACGATCGGTGTCAGTGGACCCATTCCCCAGCAAGGGCTCAATGCCTTGAGGAAAAGAGGGGAGCATAAAAACTGTGAGGAAAAAAAAAAGTTACGGGACTCACAATGGCACGTTCTTTTTGTCAAAGAAAAGATAGGAATAAGTCTTGTCAATCTACTTGTTGTAAATAAGAATGGAAAGTTAATCCTGTGCAAGAACTCTCTATGCAAGAGGCCACGATTGACTTGCTAATATCATCAGAAGAACAGCAGGATCTTTATTCAAGTGAAGAAAAGGAGGAAGCACCAGATCTCCTTCTGTGGGAGAAGCACTTTCAACATCATTACTTACTTTGTGGTTATAGGTTCACCCTGATCAATGTAAAGTCTGTGGGTTGTGCAGTTAATAAATACACAGACTTCAGAAGTAACAAACAAAACAGGTCTTTACTATTCGAAGGTCCGGGCGAATCTGCCCAATAACTCCTGGCACAACACTTATATACTGGTGTGGTCACTATCGGTATTACAGTGTACAGAAGCCAAACAAATAGTGCCACACCTAAAGTAGTTCCCTTAAAGGTGAACGGTTATATTCAATAGTTCCCTTAAAGATAGACGGGTACATACACTACAATCCTCCCTTTTTAGCTTATTACTTACAGAGTCCCCGTTAAACATACATATCTTCAACTTCCTATAAAACAAATTACAGATATAATCTCGGTGGAAACAGTTCACAGGTTCAGTCTCTGCGGAAACAGTTCATAGATTCAGTCTCTGATCTTGACTCGTTCCGAACATTTCTTTGGTGTAGCCGGATTACCTGGCTAGCGTGACTCCTCCATAGCCTTTTTCTTGACGTAACAGCTTGAACCTTCGTCCTGTTGAACCAGCAGTGCGGACTTTTACAACCAACTGGCTGTCTTGACATTTTCCAGTTTTTCAACTAATTTAGCTCCTTTCGTAATGTCCCGCCTGGAATGGTAGAAGTGCTAATATTTTAGACAGTTATTATCTTCTGCTTCTTCTTTTTCTTTTCTGCCTTTTTGAAACTCTCGGAGCTCCTTTCTCGGCTGCCAGCTGTAGCGCCACCAACTCTCTATGTTCCTTAGACCTTAAGTGCTTCCTCCGGATTTCAGCACTTTGAGAGTTTTCATCACAAGCTGGGCAGACCACATCCTCGTAATATTCAGTGTCACTCAACAGGTCATGGTAATATTCGGGTTCGTCCTGAGTTAGGCCAGCGAGAGAGACTTCTTCTTCCTCCTCACCCGTCTGGACGTTAGCTGACAGTGGTTCCTGCCCTAAACATCTTTCTTGAAAAGCCTTCTTCATGCATTCATATTCATCCCGCTCTTCCTGGGTTATCTGCCATTCCTTCACGACGGACCTCATTTGTGAGTTCAATACCTTCCTTTCCATCGGTAATTGCGTTATCAGGCTATTTAACCCTTCTACTGAAGTAACGGTTTCCACATTCTTCTGTTCACCTTGACGTGATTCAACGTACTTTTGGCATCCTTGTAAAATTTGTGTTGCCACCTCAGCTATCTCCGTGACTTTTGAGAGCTCCGAACTCGTTCCCCCTGAAAATTGAAGCTCGTGTACAGATTGTTCCCCTTGCAGAGTCTTGTCCTTCAGCATATGAAGGAGTTGGCTGACCGTTAACTCTTCCCTGGGAACACGGTGGATCAGAGTCTTCTCCATTTCCTCCACCTCTTTCTCCAATACTTCCACCTTACGTTCCTCTTGAACTTTGGCTTTCAGCGCTCGGAAAAGTTGCGCCCTGATGCTCTCTAGTTCATGTTCAGGGACCATTCTTACAGTGTCCTGTTCTTCCACTGAAAGGATTCCCAGTTGAATCTGTTCTTCAAATTGTTGAACCTCGGTCATTGCCGCCTCATATTTGTCTTGGGTGTCCTTCAATGTTTTTATAAGTTCTTGGACATCCTGTCTTTCATGCTCTGCCATGATTTTCACCTCTAATTTCTCATCTATGGATGGATCTCCTACCGATGAGTCTGTCTTGGCCTTGAGCTCATCAAGAATTTCCTGCAGCCGTTGGACTTCTTGCTCATGTTCAACCTTTAGTTGTTCATATGCTTCTACTGAAACTAGCTTTTCGGAGGCTGCCGAGTTAACCCCCTCCAGAATTGTAGCCTGGGCCTGTTCATACTGTTCTTTCAACTTCTCACACTCTGCTTGTAAGGAGCCGTAGAGCAGAACTGGAATAAAATCCTGGCTCCCTGAAGATTCCTCTTCCTTTGGTTCATTCTGGAAATATTCTAGTTCCTGAACAGCATCAGGGGAATATGATTGGTATTTGACCACGATGGCTCTATGGTCGCTCTCTGCTTGAGCTAGCTGTCTCTGTAGTCTTTCCAGGTTCTCCCATTCGGTGTCCCAGAACCTTTCCATATTTTTCATCTCTTGTACGAGACGGTCACTCAACTGTTCTAATTGTTGTCGTACTTTGACATAAGTTTGCGTCCGAGCTCGGTGTTCTTCCGTCATGGATGAATCCTTTGCTTGAACAGGCTCAGAATTCTCTGTCAACCTGGAGTTCTGCTCTGCAGCTTTATTATTCTTGGTACCATAAGTCCTTCTGCATGTCTTCGTTTTCTTTCCCATCGTCGGCAAGTCCCTTTTAGCCTTGTCTTCCATATTCGACTTGGTCTTATCATCATCCATTTCAGAATCTGAGCTAATAGCTTGCACCGAGTCCTCCCTCATTATGGCTTTTAGGTAATGCCATTCCATGTCTATTTTCTTAATCCACTCCCGTCCTAGAAGTGGTGGTCCTCCCTCAGGTAATACGTACAAGTTCATTCTTGGGTGTTCTTTACCCCTATCTCTCACCTTGACTCTTATTTTCCCCACGGGGTATACGTTATGCCCCGTGTATGTCTGTAATACGAACTTGGTATTTCTTAAAGGTATGTGAGAGAATAGCCGGTGGTAGTCCCTTCGGTTGATGACTGATAGAGCTGTTCCAGTGTCCAGCTCCATTCTTGCTTGGACTCCAGCTATTTTTAGTATGACCCAGATGGCCTGTAGATCCGCTTCTTTACCCACATTGTGGATTCTCAGACTACCCAGCTCCTGGTTGTTTGGGTCTGAGTCTGAATTCTGTTCGTCTGAACTCTTCTCAGCCACCTTGTGTACCTTGTTGTACTTTTCTTGTGGTGGCTTCCTTTGATTATTGGTCTTTTTCCCGGACCGGCATACCTTCGCGATGTGACCCAGTTTGCCACATTTCCTACACTCTTGGTTCTTAAACCAGCATTGATTCTGGTCATGCGTGGTCTTCCCACAACGGTAGCATTTTGTTGTGCTTGAAGTAATTTGGTCCACCCCAAGTGCCGCCGCCTTTAGTTGCATTTCCGCCGTTCCTTTCGCTGCGGCTTCGTGCGATGCAGCTATAAGGACAGCCCTGTCCAGTGTGAGGTCGTTCTCTTCCAGTAGTCGCTTCTGCGTCCCTTCTTTGGACAATCCGCATACGAACTTGTCCCGCAGCGCTTCTGTCAGATTCCCTCCGAACTGGCAGTATTTCGCTAGCCTACGCAGTTCGACCAAGTATTCCGCATTGCTTTCGTCTTTCTTCTGCGTTCAGGCGTAGAATTTGAATCGTTCAGCCAGCATCAGCGGTGTGGGGTTCAAATGGTCCTTCAGCACAGCCACAATCTCTTCGAAGGTCTGATCTGCTGGTTTATTTGGTGCTATTAGATGCTTCAAGAGCCCGTATGTTTTTGCCCCCATCGAGTTTAGCAATGTTATCGCCTTGTCGTCTTCCTCTATTTTGTTGGCTTCGCAATAGATCTCTATGCGTTCCACGTACGTGGCCCAGTCTTCTATTTCCGAATTAAAGTCGTTAATATTCCCTCGCTTAGGCATTTTTCTTCCCTTGGGAGCAGCACCAGTATTTCTTTAAGTATTCTTATTTATTTGTGTATTTCTAAGATGGCGGTTTTCCCGCGAAATCGGCGGTTTCCCGCTCTTTCCTTCTCTCCCCGCCCACTTCAATGGCGGTATGTCAATCAAGATGGCGGTTTTCCCGCGAAAATGGCGGTTTCCCGCTCTTCCTTTCTCGCCCCACCCACCTCAATGGCGGTTTCCCGCTTCTGGCGTCTTCTCCGCCTAATGGCGGCTTCCCGCGTTTCTTCCCGGTGGAAGGGGCATGCTTCCCCCACAGCGGACAGGTTCAGCCGCTGGCTGGCTTCCGCACAGCTCCCCTTACTCGGCTATGTCTTTTCCTCCCGCCCGCACGGCCCAACCGGCGCTGGGTACACCCCGTTAACGGAGGACAGTTCAGCCGCTGGACTGGCTCTCGCGCAGTCTCTCTCTCCGTACCCGGCTCTGTCGCTCTCTCACCCGCACGTTCGGTGCTACCGGCCCTGGGTACCCCGTTGGTGGAGAACAGTTCAGCCGCTGGACTGGCTCCTCGCAGTCTCTCTCTCCGCACCCGGCTCTCACCCGCACGGTTCCCGTTCGCCTCCCCAGCCCTCTCGCAGACCGGTGTTTCCCTCCCCGGCTGCAGCTGGGTTTCTCTTCCCGCGCCTACTCGCAGGCTCAGCGCTTCGTGGCTGCGGTCGCTGCCCGGATTTTTCCCGCCGATCGCGGTCCGGCTGTCACCCGACGCCGTTGGACCCGACTTTTGGCCGGCACAGCTCCCCCTCGACCGAGGTCGAGTGCTCTGCCCTTATCCTCCGGATACTTCTACACCTTCCCCTACTCACAGTCTCTTCGGCCGCCTTGTTCCCTGCTGATCGGCTCACTCCGCACCGTGGTAGAAGGGTAGTCAGTGCCTGTTGCTAATGGAAGCTTTTGTTGCTAAAGTCTTCCACCTCTCTCCTGCTGCAGCCTCGTGTTTTCTTCCAGCAGCACGACGAGGGCGGTTGCCTCTCTTCGACGCTCTTCTTGCTTTGGTAATCTTGCCGCAGGGTACGATCGGACTCGTCGCCACTGTAAAGTCTGTGGGTTGTGCAGTTAATAAATACACAGACTTCAGAAATAACAACAAACAGGTCTTTACTATTCGAAGGTCCGGGCGAATCTGCCCAATAACTCCTGGCACAACACTTATATACTGGTGTGGTCACTATTGGTATTACAGTATACAGAAGCCAAACAAATAGTGCCACACCTAAAGTAGTTCCCTTAAAGGTGAACGGTTACATTCAATAGTTCCCTTAAAGATAGACGGGTACATACACTACAATCAACACAGCCATTTGACAGTTGTTTTCCTATGTCGGTGATGCAATTATTAAAGGTTATAGATTCTGAAAATTCTCAGAATACTTGTCTATACAAATCACAGAAGTAAAGTCCTATTCCTATGTAACACGTTTCTCAAAACAGCATTAAAATAACTAATTTTGTAGCACATTCAAAAATGTTTACCCTGTCTGGTACTTTAATTATTTCTGTAATTCAATGACTCTTGAGGGAGTCTGAACATAAGAACATAAGAATTAGTATGAGGAGTAGGCTATTCGGCCCCTCGAGCCTGCTCCGCCATTCAATAAGATCATGGCTGATCTTCAACCTCAACTCCACTTTCCCGCCCGATTCCCATATCCCTTGATTCCCCTGGAGTCCAAAAATCCATCTATCTATCGATCTCAGCCTTGAATATACTCAACAATTCAGCATTCACAGCCCTCTGAGGCAGAGAATTCCAAAGATTCACAACCCTCTGAGTGAAGAAACTCCTCCTCATCTCAGTCTTAAATGGCCGGACCCTAATCCTGAGACTATGCCCCCTGGTTCGAGACTCTCCATCCAGGGGGAAACAACCTCTCAGCATCTACCCTGTCAATCCCTCTCAAAATCTTTCAATCCCCCTCAGAATCGTTTAAATATTGGCCAGGACACTGGGACGAACTCCCCTGCTCTTCCCTGAGAGAGCAGATGAGGCCTCAGTTTAATATGCTATCCGAAAAACGTTATCCGAATGCAAGGTATGAGGAATTCATGCCAAGATTTTCAGTCCAACTACAATGAATTGTCCAAATTTAATTAACATTGAGACCAATTTTTTTTTTACTCTGATCAGCTTATCCTTCCTGCTAATAAAATTCACCCAGAATACCAAATCTCCTTTTGCTAACTATATCACAGGATGTGAGACATTTAATCTCCATGATCAAATCCCAAGTTATTGAACGCTCCTTCTCATTGTCAGATGCTTAAGGCTTTTACAGTCTCTTCAGCTTTTCCCAGATGAGAGGACTGGGCTGCCCTGAGGCTAGACGGTCCCTGGATGGCTATTCAAAAGCAAATGATGGCAACAGAATTTCCTTCATCGGATATTCAAGGCACTCTACATTATCTCAAAGCTCCCAGACGATGCTTCAAGGATTCCCATATTTGGTACGGGAGGCACTCAGGATTGACACCCAAGCTTTCTACCAGTGAACTTCAAAAGCTCCTTTGATAGTACCTCACTGTTTTATCTATCAAATACTGATGGCCTCCCAGAAAAAAATCTTCAGTGTTTTCTCTGTCACTTGCAACCAAACTTCCTGACTAAACTCAGATGTTACATTTAACTGTTAAAACAAGACAATAATTGTACTTATGTGGTTTGGTACTGCTTTTAAATATGTGTCAACAAACACTAATTAATAAAGAGTATGATGTCATAGAAAAATGAGTTTTGCAAATACTTTATTTGAAATGCGAGCAAAAACTGTCAATAAGCAATGAATAAAACAAAAACAAGTAAATCCACTGTAAAGGCAACTTTGTACTAAATCCAAGCTTATTCGTCACCTATTGCAGAGTACTGGTATGGGTATTATTGTAATGTTTAAGTATCATTTTTCTCATCCCTGCTGTATCTAACAGAATTTTGATACCCTCTTCTTCTTAGGCAGCCCCTCGGAACCAAGGACGACTTGCTTCCACACTAAAAATGAGTTCTCAGGTGACTGCTGACCCTAAGCTAGGAGTAAAATCCAATCGCCAAAACAACCTAAAATAAGGCCATTTTGGAGAATCTGTAAATACCAAATTTCAGGTGGTTAAGAAGGCATACGGGATACTTGCCTTTATTAGCTGAGGCACAGAATATAAGAGCAGGGAGGTTATGCTTGAACTGTATAAAACACTAGTTAGGCCACAGCTAGAGTATGGCGTACAGGTCTGGTCACCACATTACAGGAAAGACGTGATTGCACTAGCGAGGGTACAGAGGAGAGTTACCAGGATGTTGCCAGGACTGGGGAATTTTAGCTATGAGGAAAGATTGGATAGGCTGGGGTTGTTTTCTTTGGAACAGAGGAGGCTGAGGGGAGACTTGATTGAGATGTATAAAATTATGAGGGGCCTAGATAGAGTGGGTTGGAAGGACCTATTTCCCTTAACAAAGAGGTCAGTAGCCAGGGGGCATAGATTTAAAGTAATTGGTAGAAGGATTAAAGAGGAGTAGAGGAGGACTTTTTTCACCCAGAGGGTGGTGGGGGTCTGGAACTCACTGCCTGAAAGGGTGGTAGAGGCAGAAACCCTCATCACATTTAAAAAGTACTTGGATATGCACTTGAAGTGCCAAAACCTACAGGGCTACGGACCAAGAGCTGGAAAGTGGGATTAGGGTGGAGAGCTCTTTTTCAGCCGGCACAGATACGATGGGCCAATTGGCCTTATTCTGTGCCGTAAATTTCTATGATTCTATGATTCAGCCAATTTGTACCATTTTCACCCTAGGGTTACTCTATCTCTTTAATAAGTACAATTGTACTTACCCAGAGGTGTGTATAAGTGTGCTATGGTTAAGTTAAAAGCAGAAATGGGAAGACTGGACAACCTGCATGAATAGAACACACCAAAGAATCAAATTCATGGATTTATAAATAAGTTAGAAAATTCTAACATTTAACTCAGATTGTTGTAATACTGCTTAACTCCAACAGGTGTCTCACCAACACATCTCTGAACAGCACAATCTAACATGACAGCTCTTATTTTATCTCTTCAAATGCCTTGAAATTAGGCTCCTCTATTATTGTCAAGATTCATTTAATTTCCATGACCAAACCTCAAAGTGCCAACCCATTGCAATGAATCGATCATTGCCTTTGTTAAAATAGCAGCCAAACGGAGTCTAACCGAATGCAACGTGCATTTGTATCTAATATTCGAAGAGCCACATTCAAAGGCAATTGCTGCTAAGACACTACGGAAAAGGGAATGAAAACTGGGGCGAGATGTAAAACGGGCGGCCGCCTCGCTATCACTCATTTTGCACTATCGCACAAAGTCAACATCTACCTCTACTGATCTTCATGCTGAAAATGTAACCAAATTTTGATTTTGTAAAACGGGATTTCATTGTAAACAAAGGTGCTTCATACTTCATAATCCAATCTATTAGGTTGCTTTCACGTCTGAAATGCTGTATATAGCAACAATTGTTTTTATGCTTTCTATAATTCATTTCAACTTCCCCTCACTATGATCATATGATGATAGATTGCCATTGCTAGTTTTCATTATTTTGTTCATCATTCCTCTATAATCTGGTCTAGTTGAATTTTTCAGAGTGCTGCACAGGGTGGTTCTCATCAGTCTACAGTTGTGTCAGATATGTTTAAATTTTTGTAGATGCAATGGCACATGTCTCCACGGATACCTGAGCCAATAATTCATCATGGAATCTGATTTTTTTTAAATCATAATGCGAATAATATCTTAATTTAAGAGTCACCTGTGATCTGCATCTGACCAAAGTTGAAATACTTCCCAATTCTGGAGAGTGTTGTCACCGTGTGTTGCTTCTTGAGATGCAGTATAATGTGGATAAATGCGAGGTTATCCACTTTGGTGGCAAAAACAGGAAGGCAGATTATTATCTGAACAGCAATAGATTGGGAGAAGGGGAAGTGCAACGAGACCTGGGTGTCCTTGTGCACCAGTCGCTGAAGGTAAGCATGCAGGTGCAGCAGGCGGTTAAGAAGGCAAATGTTGGCCGTCATAGCGAGAGGATTCGAGTACAGGAGCAAGGATGTCTTGTTGCAGTTGTACAGGGCTTTGGTGAGAACACACCCTGAGTATTGTGTGCAGTTTAGGTCGCCTTATCAGAGGAAGGATGTTCTTGCCAAGGAGGGAGTGCAGCGAAGATTCACCAGACTGATACCCGGGATGGCATGAATGACGTATGAGGAGAGATTGGGTCGATTGGGCTTGTATTCACCAGAATTTAGAAGAATGAGAGGGGATCTCATTGAAACTTATAAAATTCTAACAGGACTAGACAGACTAGATGCAGGAAGGATGTTCCCGAGTCCAGAACCAGGGGTCACAGTCTAAGGATAAGGGATAAGCCATTTAGGACAGAGATGAGGAGGAATTTCTTCACCCAGAGAGTGGTGAACCTGTGGAATTCACTACCACAGAAGGCAGTTGAGGCCAATTCATTAAATATATTCAAGAAGGAGTTAGATATATTTCTTAAGGCTAAAGGGATCAAGGGATATGGGGAGAAAGCAGGGACAGGGTACTGAATTTGGATGATCAGCCATGACCTCATTAAATGGCGGAGCAGGCTCGAGGGGCCGAATGTCCTACTCCTGCTCCTATCTTCTATATTTCTATGTTTATTGTCTTCTTAATAATAGCACACAGCAGTTGATGGTTCGTCTACACATCTACATCTTGATTAAGAACATAAGAACATAAGAATTAGGAGCAGGAGTAGGCCATACGGCCCCTCGAGCCTGCTCCACCATTCAATAAGATCATGGCTGATCTTCTACCTCAACTCCACTTTCCCGCCCGATCCCCATATCCCTTGATTCCCCTGGATTCCAAAAATCTATCGATCTCAGCCTTGAATATACTCAAGGACTCAGCATCCACAGCCCTCTGCGGCGAGAATTCCAAAGATTCACAACCTTCTGAATGAAGAAATTCCTCATCATCTCAGTTGTAAACGGCCGACCCCTTATCCTGAGACTGTGCCCCCTAGTTCTGGATTCTCCACCCAGGAGAAACAACCTCTCAGCATCTACCCTGTCAATCCCCCTCAGAATCTTATACATTTCAATGAGATCACCTCTCATTCTTCTAAACTCCAGAGAGTAAAGGCCCAACCTACTCAATCTCTCCTCATAGGACAACCCTCTCATCCCAGGGATCAATCGAATGAAGATGTCTTGGTGAAATCTCTCACAGCTAAACACTTTAGCAAACATCACTTTCTGTGTGAACTTTTGTTGTGTCTCACCAACGAACCTATGATGCTGGCTTTGGTACCTGTGATGCTGGGTTTGGTACCTGTGATGCTGCGTTTGGTACCTGTGATGCTAGGTTTGGTACCTATGATGCTGGCTTTGGTACCTGTGATGCTGGGTTTGGTACCTGTGATGCTGCGTTTGGTACCTGTGATGCTAGGTTTGGTACCTATGATGCTGGCTTTGGTACCTGTGATGCTAGGTTTGGTACCTATGATGCTAGGTTTGGTACCTGTGATGCTGCGTTTGGTACCTGTGATGCTAGGTTTGGTACCTATGATGCTAGATTTGGTACCTATGATGCTGGCTTTGGTACCTGTGATGCTAGGTTTGGTACCTGTGATGCTAGGTTTGGTACCTATGATGCTAGGTTTGGTACCTATGATGCTGGCTTTGGTACCTGTGATGCTAGGTTTGGTACCTGTGATGCTAGGTTTGGTACCTGTGATGCTAGGTTTGGTACCTGTGATGCTAGGTTTGGTACCTGTGATGCTGGGTTTGGTACCTATGATGCTAGGTTTGGTACCTATGATGCTGGCTTTGGTACCTGTGATGCTAGGTTTGGTACCTATGATGCTAGGTTTGGTACCTATGATGCTAGGTTTGGTACCTGTGATGCTGGGTTTGGTACCTATGATGCTAGGTTTGGTACCTATGATGCTGGCTTTGGTACCTGTGATGCTAGGTTTGGTACCTATGATGCTAGGTTTGGTACCTATGATGCTAGGTTTGGTACCTGTGATGCTGGGTTTGGTACCTATGATGCTAGGTTTGGTACCTATGATGCTGGGTTTGGTACCTGTGATGCTGGGTTTGGTACCTATGATGCTAGGTTTGGTACCTATGATGCTGGCTTTGGTACCTGTGATGCTAGGTTTGGTACCTGTGATGCTAGGTTTGGTACCTGTGATGCTAGGTTTGGTACCTGTGATGCTAGGTTTGGTATTGTAAGGCTCGCTGTTCTATTCTGAAGATTGTAATTCATTTTTACCCATGAATTACAAGGGAAACAATTAATGAATCACCAAAAAGCTCTTAAGTTAAATAAGGTCGTTTATTAAAGGAAAAGAAGAGAGAAGAGAAAAAAAATGCTTATAGATTTAAATGTCAATACAATGCCCGTCTTAATCTACCCGGCAATACAATGCCCGTCTTAATCTACCCGGCAATACAATGCCCGTCTTAATCTACCCGGCAATACAATGCCCGTCTTAATCTACCCGGCAATACAATGCCCGTCTTAACCTACCCGGCAATACAATGCCCGTCTTAATCTACCTGGCAATACAATGCCCGTCTTAATCTTCCCGGCAATACAATGCCCGTCTTAACCTACCCGGCAATACAATGCCCATCTTACTCTACCCGGCAATACAATGCCCGTCTTAATCTACCCGGCAATACAATGCCCGTCTTAATCTACCCAGCAATACAATGCCCGTCTTAATCTACCCGGCAATACAATGCCCGTCTTAATCTACCCAGCAATACAATGCCCGTCTTAATCTACCCGGCAATACAATGCCCGTCTTAATCTACCCAGCAATACAATGCCCGTCTTAATCTACCCGGCAATACAATGCCCGTCTTACTCTACCCAGCAATACAATGCCCGTCTTAATCTACCCAGCAATACAATGCCCGTCTTAATCTACCCGGCAATACAATGCCCGTCTTAATCTACCCGGCAATACAATGCCCGTCTTAATCTACCCGGCAATACAATGCCCGTCTTAATCTACCCGGCAATACAATGCCCGTCTTAATCTACCCGGCAATACAATGCCCATCTTAATCTACCCGGCAATACAATGCCCGTCTTAATCTACCCGGCAATACAATGCCCCTCTTACTCTACCCGGCAATACAATGCCCGTCTTAATCTACCCGGCAATACAATGCCCCTCTTACTCTACCTGGCAATACAATGCCCGTCTTAATCTACCCGGCAATACAATGCCCGTCTTACTCTACCTGGCAATACAATGCCCGTCTTAATCTACCCGGCAATACAATGCCCATCTTAATCTACCCGGCAATACAATGCCCGTCTTAATCTACCCAGCAATACAATGCCCGTCTTACTCTACCTGGCAATACAATGTCCATCTTAATCTACCTGGCAATACAACGCCCGTCTTAATCTACCTGGCAATACAATGTCCATCTTAATCTACCTGGCAATACAACGCCCGTCTTAATCTACCTGGCAATACAATGCCCGTCTTACTCTACCTGGCAATACAATGCCCGTCTTAATCTACCCGGCAATACAATGCCCATCTTAATCTACCTGGCAATACAATGCCCTTCTTACTCTACTCTTAGCAATAAAGATGCTCTAGCAATACAATGTCCAAATATGTTCCAAGTAAATGTTTGTGGTTGTTGAAGGTCAATCATCATAGCCCCAGGACATCGCTGCAGGAGTTCCTCAGGGCAGTGTCCTAGGCCCAACCATCTTCAGCTGCTTCATCAATGACTTTCCCTCCAACATAAGGTCAGAAAAAGGGATGTTCGCTGATGACTGCACAGTGTTCAGCGCCACTCACAACTCCTCAGATAATGAAGCAGTCCATGCCCGCATGCAATAAGGCCTGGACGACGTTCAGGCTTGGGTTGATAATTGGCAGGTAACATTCACACCACAGAAGTGCCAGGCAATGACTATCTCCAACACGCGAGAGTCTAACCACCTCCTCATGACATTCAATGGCACTATCATCGCCGAATCCCCCACTATCAATATCCTGGGGGTCACCATTAACCAGAAACTTAACTGGACCAGCCACATAAATATTGTGGCAACAAGAGCAGGTCAGAGGCTGGGTATTCTGTGGCGAGTGTCTCACCTCCTGACTCCCCAAAACCTTTCCACCATCTACAAGGCACAGGTAAGGAGTGTGATGGAATACACTCCACTTGCCTGGATGAGTGCAGCTCCAACAACACTCAAGAAGCTCGACACCATCCAGGACAAAGCAGCCCGTTTGACTGGCACCCCATCCACCTCCGAAACATTCACTCCCTCCACCACCGGCGCACTGTGCAGTGTGTACCATCTACAAGATGCACTG
Source organism: Somniosus microcephalus (assembly GCF_052327205.1). Lineage (NCBI taxonomy): Eukaryota > Metazoa > Chordata > Chondrichthyes > Squaliformes > Somniosidae > Somniosus > Somniosus microcephalus. The sequence continues at coordinate 307,690,509 of NC_140991.1, forward strand.
CAGCAACTCGCCAAGGCTTCTTCGGCAACACCTCCCAAACCCGCGACCTCTTCCATCTAGAAGGACACGGGCAGCAGGCGCATGGGAACACCACCACCTCCAAGTTCCCCTCCAGGTCACACATCATTCTGACTTAGAAGTATATCGCCGATCCTTCATCGTCGCTGGGTCAAAATCCTGGAACTCCCTCCCTAACTGCACTCTGGGAGCACCTTCACCACACGGACTGCAACAGTTCAAGAAGGCGGCTCACCACCTTCTCAAGGGGCAATTAGGGATGGGCAATAAATGCTGGCCTTGCCAGCGACGCCCACATCCCATAAATGAATTAAAAAAAATAAAATCACCCCGAAGTGGCCAGCTGCTGTTGATTGCAGCTCTCTTTCCGATGATCGGTCGGGTTCGTTTCTTGTTGACTGCAGCTCTTCTTCCGACCCCTTGACTGCAGTAACGAAGTTACCTTAACAGCTTCTTTTATATCTTTTCCTTTCAATGGTGGACAGGATGTTACATCGCCAAGACCTCATTGACCTATCGATGATAGCCTTAGATCATGATAACCAATTATATATATAGCGGCTTTTGTTTAAAACTTAAAGTTAAAGCCCGCATGATACTGTCCATCTCACTTAAACCTCCTTTCAGTAAAAAATTCCATCATGTGTAGACCGCAGTAGCAGTTGATTAGCTGGATTGCTCACGTAAATCTCAACTATCTAGCTGGCAAACGTTCTGATAAAGATTGTTTATTGAAGAGGCCCATTGAGTTCTGTGTTATTTCAGCAAGGCCTAATCCCTCATTGTTTACACAGACATCTCCTTTAGCTACGCAAAGGGCTTGATTTTGCCAGGCCCAAGGAGGCGGGATTGGAGGCGTGTGAGGTGGTAAAATCGCAAAAAATGGCGGGCGGGCCCGATCCTGCCTCCGAGCAATTTTCCCAAATGCGTGTTTTCTGACCCCGTTTCGATCCTGCATCCAAGAGGCGAGATAGGCCCTTAAGGCCCTTAACAACCACTTAATTGCCTCTATAATCCCATTTTGAGAGGCCTTTCTGATTTTAACACTTTTCCCCACGTCCTGCACGTCTCCTCTGGAACACGCCAGTGAATCTTGGCGGCCTCACAAGTGGATTGCTTACTAACAGCTGCAGCTCCACCATTAAAAAGGAGTTTTCAGCAATCATCATTTGCAGGTGGCAGAAGTTTGTTGTCTCAGGTCTGGGGGAACTTTTAGCAGGCCTACTCATTGTTGTGGAAGTTGGAGCCTGACACCCATCTCCAGTGTGACCTCCTGGGAAACCCCTCTCACCACCTTGACTGAGCGCTTCCTCAACTGAGGCATATACTAGAAGCATGGGAACCATTTATTTCCTTTCCTCCTGGACATCCGATTCGGACGAAGACCAGCCGCGGCAGCAGCAGAATCCGGAACAACAGCAGCACCAACTGCAGGAGCAACAACAGGAGCTCCAAGCTGCTGCTCACCCACCTGAAGCTGCACAGGCCAGAAGGCGCCAGCGCATGACCACATTGCTGCCCAGGATACAAGGGATGCACTCATCTTGGCCAAATTTGCTTAGCCTGCACAATCAAACACTTTTGCCTCACACCTTCTTATCAGACCATCGACAATGGCCAAGAACCTGCGGATTCCTATCACTCTGACCACCATACTGACAATTGCAAGTTGCCCTAAGCCCTCAATGTGGAAGCCCCATTAGCAAAATGACACACGCCACAACTGCAACAGTTTGCCATCACAATTTTTTATGACAATAAGCAACTGATGGCTTTTCAAAATTTAGCACATTACACCCAAGAGACTACCCTTGTGGCTACTTGTGCATTCTTCCTCTTATGCCTGCTCCTACGTGGTGCTTCCCCTGTGGCTTCAGCAGATGTGGAGGCCCCTTGCTCACTTTCTTGCTGCTCCTGTCTCGAAACCTTTGGCGGGCATCCTCTGGGGTTGCGAACCTGTGAGGGCTCGGCAACAGTCTGCTGCTCCTGCGGCTGTGCATGGTTGATACGCCGATCTCAGTTGGGTGGGGCCTCTGGTGGGGCTCTGACCGAGGGCTCTGCAGTGGCATGGTTGTGTGAGCGTTTGGAGAGGAGCCCCCAATTCCTTGTTGTATGCCACCAACAACTCTCTCATGGGGGGCTGGACAGCACCTTGCTGCACTGCAGGAGGGCCATGAGGACCCGTTTCTGCACAGGAATCCTACTCCAGAGGACTTGCATGAAGGTCTGGTTTGTTTGCTCAATAGCTGACCATCGCTCCTCAAGAGATATCAGTCTATTCTGAACAATTACCATGTTTTCCATACCCTGGCGACTAAGCTGCTCTATGGACGTAGCCATCCTCTCCTCTACCGTATCCATCCTCTCCATTACGGGTAGCCAGCCTTACCATGGAGGTAGCCATCCTTTCCAAGGTGGTTTCCATGGTGATGCGTTCATGCGCCAACGCCTCCACAAAGGCTCTGCTCATGTTAGCGATGGACTCCTACATTCGCTCCACACTCACAGCAACCCTGGAGACAAAACCTGCCAGAGTCTCCTGCACCTGTTCCTGGATTTCCAGCACCGCTCTCCTTCTGGATGGACCCAGAGGCACAGGGTCGACATGCAGCGAAGCCGAACTGGGAGCGTCCTCTCCACTGCAACGAGGACTCTCCACTGCTGCCCCTGTCTCCACCATCTGCTGATGCTCACTTGTGAGCTGTGATACACCAGGTGGCAACTCTACTCTATGTCCCAAAGGTCCCACCGAGGTGTGAGTGTCTGCGCTGGTGCAGGGTGCGCTTAATTCTGCTGACGGAGCACCCTCAGAGGTTGCAGCTTCCTCTGAGGGGTCTGGGGGCTCAGGCTGTTCCTCCTGGACAGTGGGGACGGGGGCTCTCGATGGTCCTGTGGGGGAGTAAAGGAAAGAGTTAGACATGTGAGGGAAAGGTTGCATGCACATTGAATTGTGCAGATGATCATAAGTCAATCTGTTAGAGCATCAGAATCATTATCAGTGACTCATGCAATGTCAATGAGGGAGATGCCAAACTATTCTGTCACAGCTTGCTGCGATAAGTCCATCTGTCCATCCCCTACTTGCGAATCCTCCTCGATCCCGGCAATTTCCAGGGCCACCTCCTCCGAATTGGTGAGCTGGGCTACTGAGGGTGGCCCTCCTCCTGTCCTCGCTCTTTCCCTCTTATTGTGTGCTCTCTTTTCCTGCAATGAGGGACACAAGTGGAGTTTGAGTGAGAATGAAGGAGTGAGTGTAGAGATTCCATAGCAGAGATGCTTCGAAGGAGACAAAGGTCCCTCCCTGTTTGTTGTAAGTTGTTGTTGCATCACAGTGATAGGGAGTGTGAGGGCTGCATGGTCGAATAGTTAAGTGAATGTGACCATAGAGAAAGAGGGAATGGGTAAGGGTGCAGGGATGTCAGTGTCAAGTGGGATGTGGAGGAAGAAGTTGGCAAAGCAGAGTGCTGGTGAGGAGAGGCGATGGAGATGAGATTGAGGGTGATGGGAAAGCCATACTCACTTTTCCTGTGCAGAGGAGGTCATGAAACCTCTTCCTGCACTGCAGCCAGGTTCTGCGGCACATAGAGATGGCATTGACCTCCTGGGCCACATGCAGCCACACAGCTTTAGTCTGTTGTGGTGGCTTTTTTCTCCCTGAGGAAGGGAAGAGCACCTCCTTATTAGATCTTGCTCCCTGCACCAGAGCTTGGAGGGAGGGCTCATCAAATCGAGGTGCACACTTTTGCTTGCTGGTGGACATGGTCGGTAAATGAAGTCCTTCATACAATGTCCAAAGTGTTTCCAGTCTCCAGAAGAAGCAAGGCTGCTTGCAGGTCTTAAATTCAGCAGCACTGATGGCGTCATCGGAGGCGACTTTCAGGATGGAAAGACTAAATGGGCCAGGGGTTCCCACACGCTGGAAATTAAGTGCCCAATTAGGGGAAAATCGCACTTTTTTCCCACTTCACACTGGAGTCGGGGTCCTGACACGAAAACCACCTGACACGCCCCAGCCCGACCCCAATGGCAAAATCCAGCCCATAGTCTTTGTTCCTTCTTGATAACACCATTTGGTTTCGCTGCTTTGCCACAGCTCAGCAAGTTTTAATGCCCAGCTTGAAAATTGTGTCAAAAAGGGCTTCTCTTCCTTACAGTATAATTCTGGGTTTGGTATCTCTGAGTCTGGGCTTATTACCTACAGTATGGTGTTCAACTTTTTTGGGGTCTAGTTCAAATTATCTTTAATAGACCTATATATCTTTTTCCCTTCAGGCAAATGTTTCAGATCTTCTAGGTTTACCTGGAAGCTTTCTTACCTCTCGGATCATCATCATTCAGCAGAGGTGTCTTCACCTGTGTTTAATACAAATATATTATCGAAATACTGCCAAACAGTCTAAAGAATCTGTAATGTGCAGTAGTTAGGATAGCAGGTGGTAGAAAGAAATTCAAAGAAATACATGAATACAAGATCTCTAGAGCAGATGAGGTAATGGGATATACCATGGAAGAACATTGAAAGATCAGACAACATTGATTGAAACACATAGTGAGCACGTTGGAAGAAGGACATTTAGAGGTTGTTAAGAATAAGGAAGCAAGAGAGATTAAAAGGAGTAGACACATTGGGAAGGATTGCTTCAATGAGTGGCTGTAAGCACCTTAAGAAAAATACCAATGCAAGGAGCGTTAAGAATAAATTATGTGATCTGGAGTCCTCTGCTCGTGTCAAAGGTTATGACATTAAAGGTATTACAGACTTATTGCAAAATAAGGTCACAGAGTGGGTGGTACATTTCAAGGGATATAGCTTAATATGTCAGGAGAGAAGGATCGGCCAGGGGGTAGTGTTCCTTTTCATGTAAAAGAAGATATGAAACTAAGGGAAATAACTAAACTTTGATAAGGATAAGGTAGAGGTTTCATGGATTAAAATAAGAGATCATTAGGGGAAGGAGCTAGTTTTTAGGATCTGTTAGATGTTACCAAGTTAGAATGAGGCTAGAAATCCTGAACCACGCAAACAGGTTAGGCAGGCATGTCTGAGTGTGGATATGACTGTCATGGGGGATTCTAATTACCAAGAGTTAACTGCAAGAATTATAGTGGCAGCAAGCTCAAAGAGATTTCCTTTCTGCACATCATCATTGACTGCTTTTGACCGAGACGATTGAGCAGCCTACAAAGAGGAGGCAATTCTGGATCTGGATTTGCGTCATAAACCAAAAATGATTGAATGAGTCAAAGCCATGAAGCATCTTGGAAACACTGCCCCCATAACGCAATTGAGTTTGGCATCCGACACCCTATGGGTCGGAAGAGTGCAAGGAGACTCTGAAATTTCAGAAGGCAGATTTCAAGGGAATGCGGAAACAGTTAATGGAGCCGTACTGGAATAGATTGCTAGGAGGGACAAATCTTGCAGGAGAAGTGGTATATGCACTTTCTAAATGCACCTCGTAGAAATTACAAAGTCAATTTATACCACTTGGTAAGAAAGACAATAGGAATATGTGGATGCGATAGCAAAATACTGCGGATGCTGGAAATCCGAAATAACAATAGAAGACGCTGGAAAAACTCAGCAGGCCAGGCAACATCTGTGGAGGGAGAAATACAGAGTTAACGTTTTGGGTCGAAACCCTTCTACAGAACTGAGAAAAAAAGGCAGGAAATGAAACAGATTAAAAGGCAGTTTGGGGGCTGGGAAATGGGGGAGGGGATGAAAGAAGAGACATTAAGAGATATTCAAGGTGAGACGAGATAGTAATAGGACAGGTAAAGACACAGACAATGGCTCTAGATGAAGTGTGAAATGCGCTGGCAGAGTGAGAGACAGCTGTCATGTGGGAGAGAGAAAAAAAAGGAAAAGTCACAAACCAAAAGTGTGGATAAAAAATATTTGCCATTGTCGACGAGGAATATGTGGATAACCTATGCGGGGAAACAAGGAAGGTATTGCTAAGAATATAGGCAAAAGAGGGGACATTCCTTAAGCATAGACATTCAGGTTCAGTGGTAGACTGACGGGTATGAAATTATAAGGTTTAAATTGTAAAGAATTTGTAAAACAAGAAACAAAATATACAAGGATGGGGTTGTTCAAATGCAGTGACTAAAAGCATTATTGAGCTCACTATAGGCATCTTGAAGCACCAGTTCAGGTGGCTGGACATATTAGGGACCATCTAACAATAGCACCCCACCAGGACCTAAATTCTACATAATCTATCTAGCCAGAGAGGTCTGACAGTGGAGAAGGTGGAGGAGGAGCAGGAGGCACAGCTGCACCCCAGGGCACTGATGATCGGCCAAAAGAAATCCCTGCTGGAATACCGTCGCAAGCAGTAAAAGCCATACAGCAGGTGCTCATAGTAAAAAAAGATACGCTGGATTTGTCCAATTCATTAACAATTCTCTCTGCACACATACGCACTTTGCAATGTCCCAATACACCTGCAGCAACATTAGACTCTTCTGGGGTTACAGGGATAGGGTGGGATATGTGTCGGTGCAGGCTCGATGGGCCGAATGGCCTCTATCTGCACTGTGGGGATTCTGTGATTACCATGAATGTCACTTTTTAAATGACAAATTCTACACAGTTGAAATAAAGTGCAACCAAATTTAATTCACCACAACTGATGAGGGTATGTGGCTGCTGTTTTCTTCCCCAGTACAAGTGCTTGTTCTGTGTGTTTTAGATCCTAAGCTAATCCTTTTTCTAGGTGCTTCCCTCGTGGCAGGAGTAAATCAGATGGTTAATGGAAGCCTCTTGGAAGTGAGGTGGCCCTGTATCTCCTTGTGCTGTGTCATGATAAGGCCCTACATCATGTCCGCTTTTGTGGTGCTTGACACATTGGGGGCAATTTTAACCCTTTTCATTGAGCAGAAACTAGGTGGGCAGTTAAGGTCACCCTGGCTCTCCACCCTGGAGTGGAGCTAATTTACAGGACAAACGGGAAACTGTTCAACCTCCGTCGCCTCCAGTCCAGATCCAAGGTCGTCGAATTACAGTATGCAGACGACGCTTGCGTCTGTGCTCACTCGGATGTCGAACTCAAAACCATCATCAACATCTTCACTGAAGTGTATGAGAGCACGGGCCTTACACTAAACATCCGTAAGACAAAGGTCCTCTCCCAACCTGCCCCCGCCACACAGTACTGCCCCCCGATTATCAAAATCCACAACAGGCCTTGAACAACATGGACCACTTTCCATAACTCGGCAGCCTACTATCAACAAGGGCAGATGTTGATGATGTAGGAATTTTGGTGTACGCAGTCAGCTTGCCCCTAACTGTTTTTGAGTGGTTCGAATCGCTCCCACCCCCCTGGGTTCTAGACTCCGGACTTAGGTACAGGCGGCGATACAGAATTGGAGTAGACAACTGGTTTGGTGCAAGAAAACTGTATTTTATTAAAGGCACAATAAAATTACAGCGCAGAAAATTACTGGAATAGTTACAGGCATATAAAAGTACACTTAATTAAGAATGGGGAACACACGGCACAACGAGGGAAAATCACATTAATAATCCCCCTATCCTTGTCCCACCCCCAATATCTAACGAAATTGTGCTATAAGGGGCCAGGGATTATGCTCACCAATAAGGGTTTCTTGACAGGTCGAATCTTGTCGATTAAGCCGGTTGCGGTTTTGGGGTTCGCTCTTTGTGTCCTTTGGGGCCTGCCATCGCCACATGGTCCCAGGGCACGGTGGTGGATTTGTCTGAGTAAAGTACCCTCTTTTCTCCGTTAGAGATAGGGAGTAAAGTCTTTGTTGGGTACTTTATCTTGTAGAGTGGAAAACTTCGGGTTTTGTTCTTCTGGTGGTGGTCTGGTCATCGAGGTTTTGTTGCGGTTGGGGTTCAGTTGGCGGTCTTCGGTGTCGGCTCGGTCGCGGTGGCCTAGATCATTACCTGTGCAGTGGTAACGATCTGAAGGTATGGTTTACCCGCCCCTTTGTTACCGCAGTGCTCGTGGTCGTTCCTCGTGTAAGGCTGCGGTTGCGGACTAGTCGTCTTCGGTCGAGCCTGCCCCACCATGCCCCCTCGCCGCAATGTTCCATGCTGCTTCTTTGAGTTTCAAGTAACCCTGGACCTGAGCGTGTGCCTGCTTGTCCCCAATGCTTCACCACATTGCCCTTCTCTGCTTGCTCATCTCCGCAGCAGTTCGTCTCTGCTGTGGGCCTACAATTATATTCTTTTGGAGGTTTGTTATCTGCGCGCCAAATCAGGGCTAGTTCTTTGTCTAATTTTGGCAGGCTCGTCTAAGGTGATTATAGTAATTCACCTTAACTGCTTTTTGGGTGGTTGCCCCGTTGCTAAATGGTCTTTAATGTCTCTGTGTTTGTTATGCATAATGTGAATCGGTATCTTCCTGGCTTGGTAGCCATTTTAAACTGTAAGCGATTATTTATGCAAAGGTTTGATGGGTTCAAGATTAAGTCTTTCCTGAGTTGATTTGTTTCAAAATGAAGAATGCGTATTCTGTATTATCTAGTTGTCTGGCTTCAAAAATAACAAGTCTCCCACAGGCCCAGGCATGTCAGGTTTTTCAAAGCCTTTTTGAACTTGACCTGCTGTTTTGCAGGGTCCTGCTTTCAATCTTGCAGGTTTCTGCCACAAGGTCCAGAAGCCATTTTCTTTAGGGTACCCTTATTCATAACTTGTCCTTCAGGGTCCCTTTATTAATAACTTTGGGGAATGTGGGAATTTTGAGAACCCTACAATGGCGAAGTCCAACACTGCCTCCAGTGTGCCAGTGCAGCATTCAGTCGCCTGAGGAAGAGAGTGTTTGAAAACCAGGACCTCAAACACGGCACTAAGCTCATGGTCAGCAGAGCAGCAGTGATACCCGCGCTCCTGTATGCCTCAGAGACATGGACCATGTACAGCAGGCACCTCAAAGCACTGGAGAGGTACCACCAACGCTGCCTCCGCAAGATCCTGCAAATCCATTGGCAGGATAGGTGCACCAATATCAGTCACAGAAATCACAGAAACCCCACAGTGCAGATAGAGGCCATTTCGGCCCATCGAGCCTGCACCGACACATATCCCACCCAATCCCCGTAACCCCTACACCAACACATATCCCACCCTATCCTTGTAACCCCATGTATTTAATCCCCCTAACACTAAGGGTCAATTTATCATAGCCAATCAACCTAACCCGCACATCTTTGGACTGTGGGAGGAAACCGGAGCACCCGGAGAAAACCCACGCAAACACGGGGAGAATGTGCAAACTCCACACAGACAGTCGCCCGAGGCTGGATTCGAACCCGGGTCTCTGGCGCTGTGAGGCAACAGTGCTAACCACTATGCCACCGTGCTACCCATGTTCTCACTCAGGCTAACATCCCCAGCATCGAAGCTTTGACCATGCTCGGTCAACTCCGATGGACGGGTCACATCGTCCGCATGCCCGATACGAAACTCCCAAAACAAGCGCTCTACTCGGAGCTCCGGCACGGCAAGAAAGCCCCAGGTGGGCAGAGAAAATGCTTCAAGGACATCCTCAAAGCCTCCTTGAAAAAGTGCAACATCCCCACTGACACCTGGGAATCCCTGACCCAAGACCACACAATTTGGACAAGCAGCATCTGAGAAGGCACCGAACACCTCGAGTCTCTTCGCCGGGAGCAAGCGGAAGCCATATGCAAGCAGCACAAGGAGCGCACGTCAACCCAAGCACCCCACCCACCCACCCCTTCAACCACCTCTGCCCCACCTGTGACAGAGACTGTAGGTCCCACATTGGACTCATCAGTCACCTGTGAACTCATTTTTAATGTGGAAGCAAGTCATCCTCGGTTTTGAGGGACTGCCTAAGAGAAGAGATGGTGTGGAGATGCCGGAGTTGGACTGGGGTGGACAAATGTAAGAAGTCACACAACACCAGGTTATAGTCCAACAGCTTTATTTGAAATCACAAGCTTTCGGAGCGCTGCTCCTTCATCAGGTGAAGTGGAGAAATGCATAAAGACACAGCTTATATAGTCAGAGAATCATGTCAGATGTTTACAGGTAATCTTTCCAACTGCCATTTATCACACCTCGGCAGAGAGATAATCACAGCAATCAAAGGTGTGAATGGTGTCCAAACAGGTCAGTCAGGAAAACATTATATCAAAGAACAATGAGGTGGGGTCACAAGGGGTCAAATATTGCAGATGCTGGGGTCTGTATGAAAAACAAAAAAACAGACAAAAAACATTTTTTTTGCTGGAAATCACAGCAGGTCCGGCCGCATCTGTGTAGAGAGAACAAGCCAATGTCGACTCGAGTCTGGATGACCCTGCATCAGGTGGGGTTACATGTAGCGTGACATGAACCCAAGATCTCGGTTGAGGCCATCCTCATGGGTGCGGAACATGCCTTTCAGTTTCTGCTCGACGATTTTGCATTGTCGTGTCTCTCGAAGGCCGCCTTGGAGAATGCTTACCTGAAGATCGGAGGCTGAATGTCCTTGACTGCTGAAGTGTTCCCCGACTGGGAGGGAACACTCCTGCCTGGTGATTGTTGTGCGGTGTCCGTTCATCCGTTGCCACAGTGTCTGCATGGTCTCGCCGATGTACCATGCTCCGGGGCATCCTTTCCTGCAACGTATGAGGTAGACAACGTTGGCCGAGTCACATGAGTATGTACCATGTACCTGGTGGGTGGTGTCCTCACGTGTGATGATGGTATCTGTGTTGATGATCTGGCATGTCTTGCAGAGGTTGCTGTGGCAGGGTTGTGTGGTGTCGTGGTCGCTGTTCTCCTGAAAGCTGGGTAATCTCCACTTCACCTGACGAAGGAGCAGCGCTCCGAAAGCTTGTGATTTCAAGTAAAGCTGTTGGACTATAACCTGGTGTTGTTTGACTTCTTACATAAGAGAAGAGAGACTCTTACCTGCCCGAAAGCCACCATGTTCGCAACATCTGCAATTTTAACCTGCTCTCCTGAGCATGCAGCAAGGACACGTGCCCGGAGCCAACAGGGTCCTTCTTTACACATGCATATTGCAGACGGATGTCATCACTGAGACCAAACTTAATTTTAACTCAAGCCTGAGCGGCGAATCTACCTGAAGTTAAAATTGGGTTGTCATTTGACTGGAGGAGAGTGGATAAGCCAGGGGTGGTGTCACTCTGAGAGGCAGAAGTCCCATCCCTGTCCACCTCAGTTACGTTACCACTGCTGAGCACTCCCTCAACTTGCCCAGTGATCTGCCTTTCAGATGAGGTGTTAAACCAAAGCCCCATCTGCTCTCTCAGGTGGTTGTAAAAGATCCCATGGCACTATTTCAAAGAAGAGCAGGGGCGTTATCCCCAGTGTCCTGGCCAATATTTGTCCCTCAACCAACATCACAAATACAGATTATCTGGTCTTTATCACATTGATTTTTGTGGGAGCTTGTTTTGTGCAAATTGGCTGCTGCAGTCCTTACATTACAATAATAATTACACTTCAAAAGTACTTCATTGGCTGTAAAGCGCTTTGGGACATCCTGAGATCATGAAGTGTGCTGTATAAATGCAAGTCTTTCTTCTTTAACATAAGAACATAAGAACATAAGAATTAGAAGCAGGAGTAGGTCGTATGGCCTCTCAAGCCTGCTCCGCCATTCAATAAGATTATGGCAGATCTTTGACGTCAACTCCACTTTCCCGCCCGATCCCCATATCGCTTGATTCCGCTAGAGTCCAAAAATCTATCAATCTCAGCCTTGAATATATTCAACGATTCAGCATCTACAGCCCTTTGGGGTAGAGAATTACAAAGATTCACAACCTTCTGAGTGAAGAAATCCCTCCTCATCTCAGTTTTAAATGGCCAACCCCTTATTGTGAGACTATGCCCCCTAGTTCTAGACTCTGGTTTTCAGATCTCTGGAGAGCTATGAGGGTAGTAATGCCCTATATAATGGCCTCACTGTCCATTCCTCAAGCTAGACAACTTGTACATTAGAGACCAAGGCTTCCACAGCACCAGTCTGAGCATTCATGAGAAACTCCTGACTGGGCTGAGGATCACTGTCACCGTGGGCTCCATTGCAGATGCCCCTGGAGTTGCCATGTGCCCCACGGTGGAATGTAGTTCTGATAAGCAGGGACGAGCATGGCTGCATAGTCATTGCCCGATCTTGCCGGGTGATGGGCACACTCTCTAATGCCAGCAGAAAATGGTTCTTTTTAAATGCAGGCCATACGAGATCTGAATTCTAGCGCTTTTCCCATTAGGAAGGATGTCTCCCCAGTCAGCAGGCTTCTGCTCCTCCTTTACTGTTCCTCCTCATTTATACTCACGTTCTGTATATCACCTTCTGAAACTGCAGTGGATGTACCTGTACTGGATCTTGCTATGGAAAGAGTGAGTGATGTAGGGTGCTGTGAGATTAGTCGGATTGACAGTTGGTTAAAATCGCAGCATCATCGAATGATACAGCACAAAAGGAGGCCATTTGGTCCAGCATGGTCCATTAGCCCCACTCCCCCACTCTTTCTCCATAGCCCTGCACTTTTTCCCCCTTTTAAAAGTTACTGTTGAATCTGCTTCCACCACCTTTTCAGGCAGTGCGTGCAGATCACAACAACTCACTGCGTAATTCATTTTCCCATAAGGTTTTTCCCATAAAAAGAGAATAAGATTATACATTGGAATACTGATTGTAAAACTCCTTCTAATAGAGGTTGAGGTAAGAAAACTACTAGGCACTTGGTCTGAGTATTAAACAAAGCTTTAATCAACTGTTCTACAATATGGAGGTCTAGTTGTGTCCTTCACTAGTTCCTGTTAAGAATGTCCTGCGCAAGCTGGGCCCGTGCCTGAGTATTTATACTCTCCCTGGACGGCGCCACCCACAGGCCGCTCAGTATTATTTCATAAGTCTTTCTTTCATGAATGACTGATTCATATCAGAGGTCACATAGGTAATCGCAGGGAACTGCATGACAGCAGATCTGAACGTACACTTCTGGAATTTAAAACTTGTCGTTAAGGTTCAATCCAGCAGATTCCTGTAAGTTGAAGCCAAAGTTTGCAATAGCACCAGTCATTACATTCATGAGAGAAACATGCCCCGAACGTCTGTTATTCTGGCTTTGCGTCCACAAAAATGACGGAGTGGGGTTTGTGCTCAGAGCTAGTTACACTCCTGACCCCATCTGAATTTGCGGGGTCGGGGCATTTGCATAATTCAGGCGGGTGCCCTTGCCATCTGTGACACAGCTGGGGCTCAGAAAGAGGTAAAGGAAACTGCCTGTAGAGCTATGGCAGCAGAGCTGAAGAGCCAGGATGCTCGTTGAAGATTTCAATTGAAAGCAAGAGGCTGGTTTCCAAATAGGCCGGTTTCTCTATGGCAACCGCTCCTCAATTGGTGTCACATTGGAAACTGGCTTGTTAAACTTTCGTTGGGCCAATTTCACCAGGCTGAGGTCCTCGGAAGTATGTACATCCTGCTTCATCCAGGTGTGCATCACCTTGGCGGCAACTGAGGCAAGAATAGAGGGAACTTAGACAGGTGAAGGTCTCAGATCATTGATGCCATTGGGTCTTGCCGGCTCATCTTGGGTAGGTCCTCTCTGAAGTTAAAAGGAAGATGAGTTGCAATGGATTCAGGATGCAATACCTTCGAACACAGATACAATGTCCATATATTTTGTCCCACATTATTGTTGTGCAATATATGACTGTATTACTGAGTGAAAGAGTAACACAAATAACCAAAAGAAGGATACTTGCTGTGCAATCACACATTTTGTTACATATAATTTGGCTATTACCTACAAATTAAATAAGCTAGCAGAATATACACTTTAATACATATGGTGCATTAAAAAAAAAATTCATATTATTGTACCACCACACCTCCAAACTCTTCCTCTCCTACCCCTTCCACAGCCTTGGGTCCAAAACTGATGGATTCCCTCTCTTCCAAGCACGCTAGCTAAGTGAGTTTGGCAGGCCCATCTCCATTGTGATTACACTTGATACAGTTAGGTGCAGCTTTCTCTTGAAAGAAATTGGTAGAGCACCTATTTTTTTCTTAATTTGTTCACGGGATGTGGGCGTCGCTGGCAAGGCCAGCATTTAATGCCCATCCATAATTGTCCTTGAGAAGGTGGTGTTGAGCTGCCTTCTTGAACCGCTGCAGTCCGTGCGGTGAAAGTACTCCCACAGTGCTGTTAGGTAAGGAGTTCCAGGATTTTGACCCCGCGACGATGAAGGATTGGCGATCTATTTCCAAGTCAGGATGGTGTCTGACTTGGATCAGGAACTTGGAGGCGGTGATGTTGCCATGTGCCTGCTGCCCTTGTCCTTCTAGGTGGTAGATGTCGCTGGTTTGGGGGGTGCTGTCGAAGAAGCCTTGGTGAATTGCTGCAGTGCATCTTGTAGATTGTACACACTGTAGACACGTTGCGGCGGTGGTGGATTTTTGGTGTGCCAATCAAGTGGGCTGCTTTGTCCTGGATGGCGTCGAGCTTCTTGAGTGTTGTTGGAGCTGCACTCATCCAGGCAAGTGGAGAGTATTCCATCACACTCCTGACTTGTGCCCAGCCTCTGACCTGCTCTTTTAGCCACACTATTTATGTGGCTGGTCCAGTTAAGTTTCTGGCTAATGGTGAACCCCCCAAGATGTTGGTGGTGGGGGATTCGGCGATGGTATTACCCACTCCTATGGGCAAAGTTACATTCCTCAGTTGTTGAGTATATTCAAGACAGAGATCGATAGATATTTGGATACTAAGGGAACCAAGGGATATGGGAATAGTGCGGGAAGGTGGGGATGAAGTAGAACTTCAGCCATGATCTTACTGAATGGCAGAGCAGGCTTGAAGGGCCGAATGGCCTACTCCTGATCCTATTTGATATGTCCTTAGGTACTTAGGTTCCTTGCAGCACACATCAAAATTCTGCCGGCAGCGTTGGTTCTGAGCACAGCTATGAACATTTCTGTGTCACAGCGCTCCCTATGGTAAGAGCAAGCTTCCTCTGGAAAGAACACACAAGAGCTGGAAGTTTGCAGAGCAGCCAGCAAGTTATTAATGTGTGCCGCAAAAAAAATACACCCTAGAACTTTGCTGTAATATATGCTGCAGAGCAGGTCAGTGAAATTGTAACATCGCTCTGCACGCTACATAATATTATCATTAGAATGGACTTGCATGAGGAATAAGCAGCAGGTCACGGAGCATCACAAGGACCTTACACTGGCAGCAGACTGAACACAGCAGTGAAGGGTCTCATTGCCTATTCCCTCTTTGCTTTTTTTTTGCTACGGTCTGATAATGTTCAAGTTTTTGAGTAAATTACTTTTTCTTTTTCATATACCAGGAATTTTTATAGCAGAGCCTCCAGATGCACTTGCAAACGGGATTTAAGCCCATCTTCCGCTGAGGTAATGGCGGCCGACTGGGGAAAACCCTGGGGACATTCCCAGCAAAAATCAATGCTAGTGAGGAGGAACTTTTAACCCCCCCCGCAAAAAACGCGTGGGTTGGTGTTGGGTGGGAAGTGGGAAAAATCTGAATCCTGGCTACAACCCGTCTCCAATCCACCCACTTCCAGTTTTACCAGAGGTGGGTCGGGGGCGGGGCAGGAGACGGGTCCCCCATTTAAATATTATAATGAGGCTGGCGTGCCTCAGATTGAACCACCCTTTCAAATTTAACTCTGGCTGGTCGGGTTTCCCAAGCCTCACGGAACCTGCTCGCTCAAGTCTCAGCTGTGGCTCAGTGGGCAGCACTCTCTAGGTGGGAGGGGCTAGGAGTGAGCAGGTGTTACTGGTTGCCTGATTGCAGCTGGGTGTTGGAGGGAGTTTTGTAAAATGTTGGTGGTGGGTTTTGGGGTGTTTTCAGGTTTTAGGACCCTTTTGGCCCACAAAAAACAGCCAGCTGGCTGCTGAGGGGTCCGGAGTGCCGGGCCCCTCAGAGGACAATATTCCCGAGAGGAATTTTATTAGGAAAGAAACTGTGGTGGGAAGGGGAAAGAAAGGCCCAAATTTTGGGCCGGGACCTCAGGAGGTTTGGTAAAGAAAATATGGTGGTGGTGGTGCAGTGTGAAGATAAGAAGATTCGAGCCTGGGATATAATCCAGGCGGTTCATGAGGACTGTGGCGAGGGAAGCTGCTTTGCCTGCCGACCAAAGCTGAATGTGGGATTTGAAGTGACGGTCAGTCGCCGTGAGGAGGTGGAAAAACTGCTGCTCAGTCTGAAAGTTGGTCAGAAATTCTTGGAGGTGACTACTATATTCAGAGGAGGTGGTGGTTTCATTTTTGAACTTGCCAGTGTACATTGAGGACGAAGTGCTGAGCAAAAAGTTGGAGTTGTGGGACATTAAAATCTGTTCTGAAATAAAGAGGAGCTCCTACCCGGGAACACGGGTAGCAGACGGAACCCGGTATGTAAAGGTGCGGTTCCCAGAGGGGGTGAGGTCTTTGCCGTACAGTATGAAGTTCGAGACACTGGAAGGAGTGCAGTACTTTTGTGTGCTGCACGATAACCAAGTAAAGGTGTGCTATTATTGTCTGGGACATGACCATCTCATAAGAAACTGTCCAGATTTGTATTGTTACAATTGCGGTGAGTCAGGACATATCGCTTGGAGCTGCAAGGCGGAAAGCTGTGGGGTGTGTCACAAAGGCCCCACCCGCTGTGAGTGTGTGGCAGAAGGGAGCGATATGAGTGATGAGGAGATGGGAGAAGGAGATAAGAGTGGAACAGCCGGAGGAGCGGTGCAGTCGGAGGACACAGCCAGTAAAATGAAGGAGAAAGGAGCACAGAAAGAGGCAGAGGATGGCGGAGCAGAGGATGGGATGGAGATGGTGGAAAACACGCCGAGTGTTGTGGAGGGGAACAAAGACAGCAGCGGGCAGCGAGGGTCGAGTGCAGACTCGAGCCTTAGTGCGGTTCGGCTCCCCCTGGGGAGTCTGGTGGCTGCGGGGGGAGAGGAGGCGGGAGCGGGGTGTGTGGTGGATGTGGGTGCTCCGGGGAGAGGCGGGGAGTCGGATATCTTGGTGGGTGGGAGGGGGCAGGACGGGGAGAGGGAGCAAGAGGCAGGAGCCTTAAAGGGACAGCAGGATGGGATCGGCGAGATAGAGACGTCAGAAGGGAACAATTTAGGTGCGCCATTGTCCCATGAACAGGGTACAAGGCTCAGAGGTGGAGATGTGGTCGAAGGGAGCGGCACACTGGGAGAAACTGCGATAGCAGGAAGACTCTCTATGGGAGATGAAGTATCTGACGGGGAGCAGGATTATGTATCTGACGGGGAGCAGGCACAGGGGGTTGCAGAAGAGCTTGAGTGTGAGGAATTAGATGGCGACAGAGACATGGAAGTCGGGGGTGGGGTGGCATCATGTGAAAAGGGAAAGGTTAGTGAGGGGCAGAAGGAGGGAGGAAGGGCAGCTCCAGGGCCCAAACTTAATGCAAGGAAGAGGCTGAAACAGCAGATGAGTCTAAACAGGAGGGGAAAAAGAGTCGGAGGCTGCAGGAAAAAGCAACAGCTGTCCGAGAAGTTGGGAAGGAGCATGTGAGGAGGGAAGAGCCGGAGATTAAATGATGGGGAGATTATCAGGCATACTTCACTTCTTTGGAGCCATGATTACATTGGACTCGATTAATGTGAACGGACTGAGGGGTGAGAAGAAATTGCAGCAGTTGTTGCAGGGTTTTAAAGGTACGGACTTGTTGTGTCTGCAAGAAACCTTTTGGGATGAGGATATCCTAGAAAGAGTTCAGAAGGTTTGGAAGGGAGAGGAGTTTGCGAGTGGTGCAAACAATAACCGTAGAGGGGTGGCTGTTTTGGTGAGTCCGTCCATAAAAGAGAACGTTGCCTTGACGGACAAAGACGCTGAGGGGAAATTTTTAAGGCTAAGGGTAAAAATGGAGGGATTTAATTGCGATCTCTTTAATATCTATGCACCGAACGACCATTGCAAGCGTCGCGAGTTTTTTCGGGAGTTATTCACTGAAGCGGCAGAGGTGGAAAATCCTTGTATAGTGGGAGATTTTAATGTATTTTTATCTCAGATGGACATTTCAGCCCAGATGACCTTCAAGGATGATAACTCCAGAGGGATGATTTTAAAAATGATGGCAAATTTAAATTTGAGAGACTTATGGAGGGACCGGAACCCCATAAAAAGAGAGTTCTCCAGATCAGGTTGGGTGGGTGATGTTTTAAAACAGAGCCGAATAGATTTTGTGTTAATGCGGGAAGGGTTAAGTTCTGAGGTGATGGAGATTTATTGTAAAAAAGTATTTTCTAGTGATCACTCAGGTTTGGTTCTTAGAATTAGGAACAGCAGAGTTAAGATCGGTTCAGGGGTGTGGATTTTAAACAATCAATACCTGAAAGAAATTGCATATAAAGAAGGGATTATAAATATAATAAAGGATGCTCGGAAGGAACCTTTGTTCTTGAAAGAAAGAAGAGTTTGGTGGGATAATTTCAAATATGAGGTAAAAGTTTTTTCGGTACGTTAAGGGAAAATGAGCGGCAGCTAACCAGTGTCGAGAAGAGAATATAAACAAAAGGTTTACGGATGTCTGTAAAGCAGTTGACGGAGGGGATAAGGGAGCGGAGACTAAGTTCCGGGTGCTAAAGGAAGAGTGGGAATTATTGCAAGCTGAAAAATGCAAGGGGGCCATTCTCCGTGCAAAGGCTAGAGATGCATTGGAGGGCGAAAGATGCACTAGATATTTTCTAGAGCAAGAAAAGCTGCGACAGAGATTATCATTAATTGAAGAGTTCAAGGTTGGGGAGAAGATCATTCATGAAAGTGGGGAGATTTTAGAGGTGGCTAGCAGCTTTTATCAAGAGCTATATACTAAAGAAGACATTTCCAATTTGGCGATGGAGAAGGCTACTGCTTTTATTGAAAAGGGTTTAAAGGAGGATGAGAGAAGCATGTGTGACAAAGGAGTAGGATTAGCGGAAATAAAAGTAGCAATAAGTGGAATGAAGGGGGGGGAAAGCCCAGGGTCCGATGGACTAAGTGCAGAATTTTATAAAGAATGTTGCGAGATTTTAAGTCCATTGCTCTTAGAAGTTTTTAAGGAAATTAAAATTGAGGGAATCCTGGCCCCATCTATGAGGAGAGGGATCATAAGCTTAGCTTATATAAAAATAAAGGGGATAGACGGGATCTGAAGAATTGGAGGCCCATCACATTATTAAATGTGGATTATAAGATCTTGGCGAGGGTTATGGCAAATCGTTTGAAGGAGGTGTTACCGCAGATAGTTTGGCCCTCTCAGTCCTATGGAGTCATAGGCCGGGACATCGCAGACTCTGTGGTCTCAATCCGAGATGCGATAGAGCTCATGGAAGAGAGTGGGAGGGAGGCTTATGTATTAAAGATAGATCAAGAGAAAGCCTTTGATAGGGTCTCTCATGAGTTTTTATTGAAGGTTTTGGAAGCATTTGGTTTCAAGGAAAATTTCATTCAGTGGATAAGGATTTTTTATTCAAACATATTTAGTTGTGTTAAATGTAATGGTTTTTTATCCAAGTATGTTCTGATACAGAGATCAGTGAGACACGGTTGTCCCCTGTCCCCATTGTTGTACACATTGGTAGCAGAACCATTAGGTTACATAATGCGAAAGAAACAAGGTGTAGTTGGGATTGTGGTCCCCAGTTCTGGGCTGCTGTCGGTGATACACCAATATGCAGATGACACAGCCTTAACATTGGGAAATGGGGAGTCAGTGAGGAAAGCTATGGATGTAGTGCAGGAATATTGTAGAGCTTCAGGAGCCAGAGTGAATTATAGTAAGTCCCAATGCCTGGTTGCAGGAAGGGTAGGGGGGAATGGTTGGGGGAATGTCCCTTTAAGGTGGTGGAGGTTTTGGAAGTTCTGGGGGTGCATATGGGGTGCAAGAAAGACAGGGATCAAGTGGATCGATTAAATTGGGAACCGAAGGTTATGAAAATTAAAAAGATTTTGGGAAGATGGGAAAGAAGGTGGTTGAAAGTGCAAGGAAGAGCAACAGTGGTGTCTGCCCTCCTGCTATCTAAGCTATGGTAGTTATTGACGGTGGAGGATATTCCTGAGTGGGCGGAAAAGTCCATCCGAGAGGCTTGTGTGAGGTTTTTATGGGAAGGGGAACCAGCCTTGGTGGCTTACAATACCATCATTGGACGGACAAATCAGGGAGGACTCAATTTCCCAGATATTGATTTGAAGAAAAAATCCTTTAGAATCAAATGGGTGAAGAGATTTCTTCAGAAGTCAAATACAAGTTTTTGGAAGAGTTGTTTTGAGCATTTTTTTAAACGAAGTGGGATAGGAGGGCAGGGGATATTGTATATGGAATACAATAATATGTTTTTGAAACCGATTAAACTTCTCCCTAGGTTTTATAAGGGGGTTGTAGAGACTTGGGCCCAATTTTTAAAAAGTGTGCAGTTTATGCCCAAGGGGGCTGAGGAATTTTTAGAACAACCCTTATTTTTGAACAGGTGGGTCAACATCGAAGCAGAGGTTTTATTTAATCAAGCTTTTATAAAAGCTGGGATTATATCTGTGAAAGATGTATTATACGAGGTGATTCCCGGTTGGTTGCCGGAAACAATAGTGAGGGACATGGTGTGGGAGGAGGATCAGGAGGTAGAGGAAAAAGCAATAGGGATTATGTATGAGAAAATTGTGAGGGCAATGCCACAGGATTGGATGGAAGAAATAAATACGGAAATCTCCAAAGGAAGTAAAATGCGTCCTGCTTTTCCAAGCTTTGTACTGGAGAAAGGGGGAGAGTTGGTCCAATTTGACAACTGTAATACTCGAGATTTCTATGAGGTATTTAGAGAATGGAGATTCAAGACATCTGCTGGTCAGGAGTTTTGGCAGAGTATATACCCACAGCTGGACTTCAACAGGATTTGGAAGGGAGTGTGGGCGAATTTTAAATGTCCAGAGTGGATTGAACTGGATTTCAAATTGGCTCATAACCGTATTTTTACCAAGACGGTCTTGTGCAAGATTCGGCAAGTGAAGGTGGCAACTTGCCCAGTGTGTGGGACACGGGATGAGACTGTCCCATTTACTGGTGTTATGTCTGCAGTTAAATGACTTTAAGTACTATGTTCGACAGTTGTGTGAAGCTTTTTTACTGGGTGGGGACCGAAGAGCGAGAATGGGAATCCCGTGGGACTCAATTTTGAGATGGGGATTGCAGGAGAGTCTGCCCGAGTCTAGCAGAGCAGCAATTAATTTAATGTTCAGTTTGGCTAGGTTCGTGATTGTGCAAAGAAGGAATGCTCTGTAGGTATTGTCGTATACCTATCCAATAACGGAGGTCGACTCGGAAGAGCAACAAACGGGTTTTTAATGTTGGATTAGATGAAATATAACAGACACATTTTCCCGCGCTTGGGCAGTCACGTGAATGGTGCAATGACATCATCGTGTTCTCCCGCGCTTAGGGCAGTCACGTGCTATGCATCGTGACGTCACCGTGTTTGTCCGCGTTATCGCATTTACCCGGCACCCGGCACTGCAGCTGGCCGTTGCGGCCGAAGTCGCGGGAGCGGGCGGCACCCGGCACTGCAGCTGGCCGATGCGGCCGAAGTTGCGGGAGCAGGAGGCCGAGCCGGGCCGGCGGCCGTCACGGGAGCGGAAGGCCGAGCTGGGCCGGCGGCCGTCACGTTTCCCCGCGTCCTTAAAGAGGCAATGCCTCGTGCATGCAAACAGTATATACACAACATTGAAGAGAATTATGTACAACAGGTAAGAGACATTCGGTAGTGCCATTACATACGCCCCCCCCAGAATTCGCTTCAACGGACAAAGTCAAACGGTGAAGTGGTCCGACTAGCTTGTCCGAAGGAATCCTGTAGTGCCGAGGTGGAGGCTGTTGGGCGGCTGATGGTCAGGCGGGCGGTCGCACATGGTCTGCCGTAACGACGATGGTGTCCGGTGGTCATGCTGTCTCGGCTTGGCGGGCGAGGTCTAAAGATGCTGGTCGTGAGCAGATCCTTACGCGCGTCATGGCGAATAAAACATATCCGTCATGCGAAGGACCATGGAGACGTGCGACCTCTGCAGCCTGTGGTTCGAAGCGGGCGCCGGGGCGAAACAGCTGGCCGCGTCATAGTGACTGGCAGGTTTGGCAGAGGCGGAACATGGCGCTGTCGGTGTTGTTAGGAAGTCCCCTGTCGAACGAAATCTGCAGGAACGCCATAACGGGTGATCCAGGAGGAAATGAACGTGGGTCTTGTCGGTCGGGTAACTTGCCGAGCAGGCGAGCGAACTCATCGGCAGTCGGGAACGCACGGAACGGTGCGTGCCGTAATGTTACTACGGTAACAAAGAAGCGAGTTAACAGTTGCTGCGTTGATCAGTGATCAGGGATGGACAGCAATCGTCCTGCATGGCCGGTTGCGGCCGTGGGATGCTCGTAGACCCGTAAATCGTTGTTCGGAGTGTCGGTTGTTGTTTCATTCGTGGGGAAAACTGCCGGGAGGGTGGCAACGCCTCGCCTTCACGGCGAAATGCACGCGGTAGTTTACACAAACCAGCAGGCTGACAGGCTGGTACGGCGTTGGCGGGGGATGAGTCGTCGTGGTTCACGAGGGATGGGTCCTCGTGGTTCACGAGGGATGGGTCCTCGTAATTCACAAGGGATGGGTCCTCGTGATTCACGAGAAATGGGTCCTCGTGGCTCGCGAGGAGTGCGTCCTCGTGGTTTGCAGGGGTGAGTCCTCGTGGTATCTCCGCGGGGGCGTGCTCCAATCTTGTGGGCCCGAACGTGCTGTACCCGCGCTGTGAGGGGTTTATACTTGCTGTTCCTTGAAGGGTGTCGAGGAGGCGGACAACCCGAGCGGCGGTAGAGGAGTCGAATATGGAGACCTCGTTGGTCTGCACCGCATCAATGATCTTGGCGAACGGGGCTTCTACCAGTACAAAGCACGAGGGCGATTGTTGCTCCCAGTGTTGCGGTAGCTGAGCGAAACGGCTTCAGCTTCCATGCGTGCTTCTTTTGTGAAAATCGTTCACAAAACTCGGGGTCCGGCTGCGCTGCTTTCGTGAAAAACGTGCACGAAAAACGGGGTCGCCAATCGATGTAGGAATTGATGAGCTCCCGTCCTCACGTCGTCTGGTCACCAATGTAGGAATTGGTGGTCGTCGGTTGTTGTTCGCTGGTTGTTGATCGTCGGACTCTTCCTCTGTGAAAGCGTTCACACGAATTTGGCTGTGCACGTCGGTCGTCTTCTGTGAAGACGAGGTTCAGGCTGTGCGCTTCTTCCGTGAAAAACGTTCACGGAGGCGGGGTCACCAATGTAGGTGTTGGACGAATTCGGCTGTGCATGTCGGTTGTCTTCTGTGAAGACGATGTTCAGGCTGTGCGCTTCTTCCGTGAAAAACGTTCACGGAGGCGGGGTCACCATTGTAGGTATTATCGTATACCTATCCAATAACGGAGGTCGACTCAGAAGAACAACAAACAGGTTTTTAATGTTGGATTAGATGAAATACAGCAGACAATGTGGATAGATGCAGGAGAGCTGTGGAACAGGTCTTTCCCCAGCGGGGACGCCACGAGGACTGACTCGGCAGTCCCGTGGATTGCGTGATGATGTCATCGCGTTTTCCCACGCTTGGGCATTCACGTGAATGGCGTGATGACGTCATCGCGTTCTACCGCGCTTGGGGCGGTCACATGCTATTCGTCGTGATGTCACCGCGTTTGTCCGCATCATCGCGTTTACCCGGCACCCGGCACAGCAGCTGGCCGTTGCGGCCGAAGTCGCGGGAGCACAAGACACCGGCACTGCAGCTGGCCGATGCGGCCGAAGTCGCAGGAGCGGGAGGCAGATCCGGGCCGGCGGCCATCGCGTTTACCTGCGTCCTTAAAGGGGCAACGCCCCGTGCATGCAAACAGTATATACACAGCGTTGAAGAGAATTATGTACAACAGGTAAGAGACATTCGGTAGTGCCACTGCAGCTCTGTTTTTTAAGGGGAGGAGAATCAATCTAAAAGAGTATTTTAAATATAAGCTAAAAGATCATTATAAGGCTCTGTGGATGTTTTATTCAGAAAGGAATTTAAGGATAGTATTTTACAACCAATTTTTAAAGTATAATCGATTAATATATGTTACAGGAGACAAATTAAACTTCAGGTTTTGATGTTAAAATGTGGTGGCGGAATGTCTGTGCAGAGCCGCGGAATTGATTTGTATCATACAATGAAATGATCAAGATGTTGTGAGTGTTCTTAATGTTCAATAAACTATATTTATATTTAAAAAAAAGTGGGCAGCACACTTGCCTCTGAGTCAGAAGGTTGTGGGTTCAAGTCCCACTCCAGGGACTTGAACACAAAAATCAAGGCTGACACTTCAGTGCAGTGCTGGGGGAGTGCTGCACTGTCGGAGGTGCCGTCCTTTGGATGAGACGATAAACCAAGGCTCTGTTGCTCTCCAAGGGGGACGTAAAATATCCCATGACAATATTTTGAAGAAGAGTAGGGGAGTTATCCCCACTGTCCTGGCTAATATTTATCCCTCAATCAACATCACTAAAAACAGATTATCCGGTCGTTATCACATTGCTGTTTGTGGGAGTTTGCTGAGCGCAAATTGGCTGCCGTGTTTTCTACATTGCAACAGTGACTGTACTTCATTGGCTGTAAAGCGCTTTGAGACGTCTGGTGGTCGTGAAAGGTGCTATAGAAATGTAAGTCTTTCTTTTCCTTCTAAAGGAAGGTGAGGACTGAAGGATCCAGGAGGTAAGCGCCTTTACACTTACCTGCTGGAATCAGTGTTCCTGCCTCACTACCCACACCCCGCCACCCCCCCACCGAGGCCTCCCACGAGACCTCCAACCACCTTCCCGGACTTCCCAATGCTCCTCGGCCTCCTGAGTCCCGACCACCCCACTGATGCTCCTCTGGCTCCGATGCTTTCCCCCTGCAGGATGATCCATCGGCTGGCCTCGATAATCTCTCCCCCCCTCCCCGATGATCCTCCGGCCCCCGACTGTTGTGTCTGTGTATAATAAGACACAGACTGCAGGAGAACGGTACAACAGGTGTTTACTCAACATGGCTCACACGGGAACTGATCTGTACAGATTACTACTCAGTGCTATATACAGGTGTGGTCACTGCCGGTACTGCAGTATACATGAGCTGTAAAAGATAGTTCCTCCCTTAAAGGTATATACAATACAATTCCTCCCCTTTTAGATTAACAGTACCATAACACTCATTTAACAATTAAATATCAAACTAATTACAATTAACACTTTTAACATGCAACATTAGCTGAAAATATTCTATTTATATATTCAGTCTTTGGGGAGGCTTCCTGATCCTTTCTGGATAGTGCCTTTCCCGAGTGTCTTGCTCTTGGTGCGGAGGCGATTCTGGCCCCCTGTCGTCGGTTGGTTCATCAGCTTCCGATACTATTGTTTCTGGGGTAGATGCGACCTGTACGTCGGGTTCATCACCAGGTACGTATGGACGAGGCATGGGTTGACTTGTTCCTGTGACTCTAGGATCTGGTCAGCATGGCGTCTCACGATGCTCTCCCCAACGTCCACTGTGTACATTAGTGGGCCCTGCCGTGTGCATATCGTTCCTGGCTGCCATTTTTCTGTTCGGTAGTCGCGGGCCAAGACTGGTTGCCCTACATTGAAGCTCCTTGTTGGCTTCTCATGGATGTGCTGGAATTGCTTACTCTCAACATCTCTTCGTACGTTTGGTCTGAGCAAATCCAGGCGAGATCTTAACCTTCGGTTAAAGAACATCATGGCTGGGGCCTGGTTGGTGACTGCATGTGTCGCATTCCGGTAGGCGAACAGGAAATTGTCCACCTTGTGCTGCAGCGGAATGTTGTCAATGTACATAGCCTTTAATGCCTTCTTAAAGGTTTGTGCGAACCTCTCAGCCAATCCATTTGTGGCTGGATGATATGGGGCGGATGTGTAATGCCTTACCCCATTCTTTTTCAAGAACCTCCGGAACTCTTCGGACACAAACTGTGGTCCGTTGTCGGAGCAAATCTGTTCTGGCAAGCCATTCCTGGCAAAAATGGTCCGTAGGACTGCAATAGTTTTCTCCATGGTGGTAGAGGACATTTTGATGACCTCTGCCCGTTTCGAATGGGCGTCCACAGCGATTAGAAACATTGAGTCCATAAATGGACCAGCGAAATCAATGTGTACCCGTTGCCATGGAGATGAGGGCCACTCCCATGGATGTAGCGGGGCCTGTGGTGGAGCGTTTTGGACCTTCTGGCATCCTGTGCATCTCTTGGTCATATCCTCGATTTCTTTATCGATTCCCGGCCACCACACAAACGCCCTGGCTAGGCTTTTCATTTTTACCCCTCCCAGATGACCCTCATGAAGCTCATTGAGCACTCTATCCCTTAACTTGGGTGGAATTACCACTCGGGATCCACACATCAAGGTCCCCCGGCACACTGACAGCTGTTCTCTCCTTGTCGAGAATGCTGGCAACAGTGAGTCGCCATGTGCTGGCCATCCCTTCACCGTCAAATCATATACCCGAGACAGTGTCGGGTCATTTCGGGTTTCCTTTTCGATACAAGCGTTAGTTACCGGTAGGTATTCAACTATAGTCGACTGGAATATTTCGACAGGATCCACTGCTGGTGCTTCCTCCGCAGTAGGCAGTGGCAGGCGTGATAGCCCATCAGCATTTCCGTGCTGTTTTGTGCCCTTATATTCAATCTCATAGCACCCCTAGAAAAAGTGACCATCTTTGTAGTCGTTGCGCAGTCATCACCGGAACGCCCTTCTTTGGATTAAAAATGGAGACAAGAGGCTGGTGATCATTCAGCAAGGTGAATTTCTGCCCGTGCAGATAGTGATTGAACTTTTTCACTCCCCACACTAGGCTGAGGGCCTCCCTGTCAATCTGGGCGTAGTTACGCTCGGCTGAGGTTAGTGATCGTGACGCAAAGGCTATTGGCCTCTCTGAGCCGTCCAAGAATTTGTGCGACAGCACCGCTCCAATGCCGTAGGGTGACGCATCACATGCCACCCGAATTGGTAATGCTGGGTTGAATTCAAGTAGAATTCAATAATTAAGCTAAATCATAGTAAATAAAAGGGTATTGTAAGGGTTAAGTCATGGAAGGGCAGCTCGGACCCGTGTCATGCTCCTCCTGTGCCATGTGGGAAATCAGGGACACTGTCCCTGACAACTATGTGTGCAGGAAGTGTGTCCAGCTGCAGCTCCTAGCGGACCGCATGGCGGCACTGGAGCTGCGAATGGACTCACTCTGGAGCATACGCGATGCTGAGGATGTTGTGGATAGCACATTCAGTGAGTTGGTCACACCGCAGGTAAAGGCTAGCTCAGACAGTAAATGGGTGACCAAAAGGCAGGGTAAAGGCAGGAAGGTAGTGCAGGAGTCACCTGCGGTCATCTCCCTCCAAAACAGGTTTACCGTTTTGGGTACTGTTGGGGGAGATGACTTATCAGGGGAAGGCACCAGCAGCCAGGTTCAGGGCACCATGACTGGCTCTGCTGCACAGAAGGGCGGGAAAAAGAGGGATAGGGCTATAGTGATAGGGGATTCAATTGTAAGGGGGATAGACAGGAGTTTCTGTGGCCGAGACCGAGACTCCAAGATGGTATGTTGCCTCCCTGGTGCAAGGGTCAAGGATGTCTCGGAGCGGGTGCAGAGCATTCTGAAGGGGGAGGGGGATCAGCCAGTTGTCGTGGTACATGTAGGTACCAACGATGTAGGTAAAAAGAGGGAGGAGGTCCTACAAGCTGAATTTAGGGAGTTAGGAGCTAAATTGAAAAGTAGGACCTCAAAGGTAGTAATCTCTGGATTGCTACCAGTGCCACGAGCTAATAAGTTTAGAGAGAGTAAGATAGATAAGCTAAATACGTGGCTTGAGCAGTGGTGCAAGGGAGAGGGATTTAAATTCTTGAGGCATTGGAACCAGTTCTTGGGGAGGAGTGACCTGTACCAAGGGGACGGTCTACACCTGAACTGTGAGGGAGCCGATGTCCTCGGGGTAATATTTTCTAGGGCGGTTCGGGAGGATTTAAACTAATTTGGCAGGGGGATGGGAACCTAGGTAGTGGAAAAGAGGGAAGTCATATGAAGTCAGAAATAGATGGTAGAAAGGTGAGAAGCAATAAGCAAAGGAGAGAAACACAAAGGGCCAAACTAATTCATAATGAGAGTGTGAAAAAAGCAAGCCTGAAGGCTTTGTATCTTAATGCTAGAAGCATTAGGAACAAGGTGGATGAATTAGTTGTGGAAATAGAGGTAAACAAGTATGATTTGATTGGGATTACAGAAACGTGGCTGCAGGGTGGGCAAGGCTGGGAACTTAACATCCAGGGATATACAATATTTAGGAAGGATCGGCAAAAAGGTAGGGGAGGTGGGGTAGCATTGCTGGTAAAGGAGGGGATTAATGCAATGGAAAGGAAGGATATTAACTCGGATGAAACGGAATCTGTATGGGTAGAAATGAGAAATAGCAAGGGGAGGAAAACGTTAGTGGGTGTGATATATAGGCCTCCAAATAGTAATATGGAGGTGAGGGAAGGCATAAAAAGGGAAATTAGAGAAGCGTGCGATAAGAGTACAGCTGTCATCATGGGTGACTTTAATTTACATATTGATTGGACTACCCAAATTAGTAAAAATTCTGAGGAGGAGGAATTCCTGGAATGTTTTCGGGACGGTTATCTGGACCAATATGTCGAGGAGCCGACTCGAGATCAGGCCATTTTAGACTGGGTATTGTGCAATGAGAAGGGACTTATCAGCAATCTTCTTGTACGAGGCCCCTTGGGTCAGAGCGATCATAATATGATCGAGCTCTCAGTCGAGATGGAGAGTGAGGAAATTGAATCAGAGACTAAGGTCCAGAACTTAAATAAAGGGAATTACGAGGGTATGAGATGGGAATTGGGTAAGATTGATTGGGTGGTGTTTCTGGGGGGATTGACAGTGGATAGACAATGGCAAGCATTCAAAGATAGAATGGAAGAATTCCAGAACATGTTTATACCGGTTTGGCATAAAAATAAACCTAAAAAGGTGACTCAACCGTGGATAACGAGGGAAATTAGGGACAGCATAAAATCAAAAAAAAGGGCATATCAACTGGCAAAAAAAAGCACCAGACCGGAAGATTGGGGGCAGTACAGGATACAGCAAAAGAGGACAAAGGGATTAATCAGGAAGGGGAAAATAGAATATGAAAGTAAACTTGCAGCAAACATAAAGACAGACTGCAAAAGCTTTTATCGGTATATCAGGAGGAAAAGACTGGTAAAATCCCAAGTCGGTCCCTTGCAGTCCGATTCGGGAGAATATATAATGGAGAATAAGGAAATGGCAGACCAATTAAACTCATACTTTGGTTCTGTATTCACAAAGGAGGACACAAATAACCTCCCAGGAATATCGGCAAACATAGGGACTAATGAGAGGGAGGAGCTGACAGAAATTAGTATCTCTAGGGATATGGTGTTGGGTAAGTTGAGGGGACTGAAGGCCGACAAATCCCCGGGGCCTGATAAACTACATCCTAGGGTACTTAAGGAGGTGGCCCTGGAGATAGCAGATGCTCTAAGGATCATCTTCCGGAACTCCATTGACTCGGGAACAGTACCCGTGGATTGGAGGGTAGCTAATGTTACCCCAATATTTAAAAAGGGGGGTAGAGAGAAAGCAGGGAATTATAGACCAGTAAGCCTTACATCGGTTGTGGGCAAAATGCTAGAGTCCATTATTAAGGATAAAATAGCGGAGCACTTGACAAATGGGGAAAGGATCGGACAGAGTCAACATGGATTTACAAAGGGTAAATCGTGTTTGACTAATCTGCTGGAATTTTTTGAGGAAGTAACTGGTAAAATAGATGGGGGAGAGCCAGTGGATGTGGTGTACCTTGACTTCCAGAAAGCCTTCGATAAGGTTCCACACAAAAGATTATCATGCAAAATTAAGGCTCATGGGATTGGGGGCAAAGTATTAACGTGGATAGAGAACTGGCTGGCGGATAGAAAACAGAGAGTTGGAATAAACGGCTCGTTTTCGGAGTGGCAGGCAGTGACCAGCGGGGTGCCGCAAGGATCTGTCCTGGGACCCCAGCTGTTCACAATATATATAAATGATCTGGATCAGGTAATTGGATGCAATATTTCCAAATTCGCTGACGACACTAAACTAGGAGGAGGGGTGGGCTCTGATGAGGATGTCAGGAGGCTACAGTGCGATTTGGACAGGTTGGGGGAATGGGCGGATACGTGGCAGATGCACTATAATGTGGATAAATGCGAGGTTATCCACTTTGGGGGTAAAAACAGGAGGGTAGATTATTATCTAAATGGCAATAGATTGGGAGATGGGGAAGTGCAGAGGGACCTGGGTGTTCTTGTGCACCAGTCACTGAAGGAGAGCATGCAGGTGCAACAGGCGATTAAGAAGGCAAATGGTATGTTGGCCTTCATATCAAGGGGGTTCGAGTATAGGAATAGGGATACCTTACTACAGCTGTACAAGGTGCTGGTGAGACCGCATCTGGAGTATTGTGTACAGTTTTGGTCGCCCCATCTGCGGAAGGATGTTCTTGCCATGGAAAGAGTGCAACGGCGATTCACCAGGCTGATACCTGGAATGGCGGGAATGATCTACGAAGAGAGATTAAATAGTTTGGGCTTGTACTCACTGGAGTTTAGAAGATTGAGAGGGGATCTCATCGAAACATATAAAATTATGGCAGGCCTGGACAGGCTGAATTCAGAGAGAATGTTTCCAATGGCCGGGGAGCACAGAACCAGGGGCCACAGTCTAAAAATAGCGGGCAAATCATTTAAAACAGAGATGAGGAAGAATTTCTTCACTCAAAGAGTGGTGAGCCTGTGGAATTCCCTGCCACAGAGGGCTGTGAAGGCTAATTCAATAAATATTTTCAAGAGAGAATTGGATATATTTCTGAAGGCTAAGAGGATTAAGGGTTACGGAGAAAAGGCGGGGACGGGGTACTGAACTGGTAAGATCAGCTATGATCTCAGACGAAGATCAGCCATGATCTCATTGAATGGCGGAGCAGGCTCGAAGGGCCGAATGGCCTACTCCTGTTCCTATCTCTATGTTTCTATGTTTCTATGTAATGGGCCAATACCTCTTTCGATGGGATTAGTGTTTTGCTCTTCTGGAAAGCTCGTCTACATTCGTCACTCCACTTCCATGGCACCCCAGTTTGCAGTAGGTTGTTCAGTGGGTGTAATATTGTAGACAAATTTGGCAAGAACTTATGGTAGTAGTTTACCAGCCCGAGGAACGACCTCATTTGTGACACATTTTCCGGTGCTGGAGTCTTGACTACTGCCTCAATCTTCTCTGGGGACTTATGTAACCCCTCTTTATCGATAACGTGGCCACAATACGAGATCTGTTTTCTAAAAAACTCGCATTTGGGGCGGTTAGCTCGGAGCCCATATTGTCGCAATCTAGTGAGCACCTGCTCCAGGTTGGCAAGGTGATCACTGTCATTTTCGCCCGTGACCAGGATGTCTTCCAAATAACACTGGGTCCCTGGGATCCCTTGCAGGACTTGTTCCATTGCCCTCTGCCAAATAGCCGGAGCTGATGCTACCCCGAATACCAGCCGGTTGTATTGGTAGAGACCTTTATGGGTGTTGATTGTGAGGTATTTTTTTGATGCTTCTTCTACCTCCATTTGCAGATATGCCTGGGCCAGATCAATCTTAGTGAAGCGTTTCCCTCCAGATAGCGAGGCGAAAATATCTTCAATCCGTGGAAGTGGATATTGTACGGTGTGAAGGACCGGGTTCACTGTTACCTTAAAGTCCCCACAGATGCGAACCTTCCTTGGTTCCCCAGGCGTGCTGCTCAACGACTTTTTCATCACAGGGACGATGGGTGTAGCCCACTCGCTCCAGTCTACCTTGGACAGTACACCTGAACGTTCCAGACTCTCCAGCTCTGCTTCGACGGCTGGGCGGATTGCATAAGGTACCGGTCTGGCCTGAAAAAATTTTGGGCTTGCGTTTTCTTCAATTTTAATCGTCGCTGTCATGCCTTTTAGTGTTCCGAGTCCTTGCTGGAACACTTCTTTCGCGTCAGTTAGGATCTTTGACAGTCGCCCAGGTGTGATGTCATCATCCCTTTTGTCAGCCACAGTCAGTGCCTGTATGGAATGCCAATCCAGTTGTATTTTCCGGATCCATTCACGTCCCAGTAATGGTGGTCCTCCACCTTGCAATACATACAGGTCCAATTTTGGTGTTTCCTTACCGTTATATATAACAGTCACCCTTATTTTTCCTTTGGGGCAGACTTTTTGCCCCGTGTACACCTTCAAAATAACTTTTGTGTCTCTCAAGGGCATGTGTGAGAATAGCTGCTCGTAGTCCCGTCTGTTTATGACTGTTAGGGCTGATCCTGTGTCCAATTCCATCTTTACCTGGACTCCTGCTATCTTGAGAGTGACCCAAATGGTTCGGTGATCCTCCATTGTGATCACATTATGTAGGTTCAGACAACTCAGTTCCCTGCTTTCGGAGTCGTTATCACTCTTTTGTTCGTCTGAACTATTCTCCGTCATCTTATGTACCTTCTTGTACTTTTCTTTGGTAGGTTTCTTATTGCTGGTTTTCTTTCCCGACCTGCAGACTCGTGCTATGTGTCCTACTTTTCCACACTGTCTGCACACTTTGTCTTTGAACCAGCAATCATTCTGGTCGTGTGTTGTTCTGCCGCAGCGATAGCACTTCTCTGTTCTATGTGACATTTCGTTTGTGCCATATTCTTGTGGTCTCTGTTGTATCTCTGCAGCGCCCCATGCTGCTGCTTCATATGATACCGCAATGCTGAAAGCCTTTTCCAGCGTAAGGTCCTTTTCAGATAAAAGCCGTTTCTGGGTTCCTTCACTTTGAAGCCCACACACAAACTTGTCCCTTAAGGTATCTGCCAGTCCCGCTCCAAACTGGCAGTGTTTCAATAGTTTGCGCAGTTCTGTTAAATAATCAGCATTGCTTTCATCCTTATGCTGGTTCCGTTTGTGAAACTTGAATCTTTCTGCTATCAGCAGTGGTGTGGGGTTTAAATGTTCCTGTAGTATTGTTACTATGTCTTCAAAACTCTTTTCCATTGGCTTCGTTGGGGTTACTAAATTTCATAATAACCCATACGTCTTTGCACCCATTAAATTTAACAATACTGACGCTTTCTTGTCATCTGACACCTCATTTGCCTTGCAGTATACCTCTATTCGTTCGACATATGTAGTCCAATCTTCGACTTCATTGTCAAACGCGGTGATACTGCCACTCTTCGGCATTTTGGGTGTGGTTTAAAATGGCGTCTCCCAATGGCTTAAAATGGCGTCTCTCGCGCTTTCCTTCCTCCCCCGCTGCTGCCAACGCCGCTCCTGGCGGTTCTCATGGCAATGGCGGCGCCCTGTAGGTTTCGCGCGCTTCTCCTGCGCTGCTGCCAATGCTGCTCTCGGCGGTCCTCGTGGCAATGGCGGCGCCTCACAGGTTTCTGCGCGTCTCCCTCTCCCTCTCTTCGACGCTGCTCGGCCCCTGAACACCGGCTGCGCCCTGTGCGCTCTGCCCTCTCTCTCTCTCCCCCGTCGACGCTGCTCGGCCCTTTGCTGTGCCGCTCGGTCGGGCACTAGCCCACCGCTGTCCGGGAAGGGTCTGCGCACTACCTGTTGCCAGCCCGTTTCGCTGGACCACTTCGACTGGAAAGCCAAGCCTGGCTCTCAACAGCCTCCCCCACAGTTCTCGAGTCTCTGCTGGATGACTGGGCGGTTGCCCATGGTCGACGCCCGAGTCTCTGGCCTTGACCTCCAATCCACTGATCTCCAGGAACGAATCCCCGGGAGGTGATGCAGAGTTGCAGGTAGGTTCGAACTTGCCTTGTTGCCAATGTTGTGTCTGTGTATAATAAGACATAGACTGCAGGAGAACTGTACAACAGGTGTTTACTCAACGTGGCTCACACGGGAACTGATCTGTACAGATTACTACTCAGTGCTATATACAAGTGTGGTCACTGCCGGGACTGCAGTATACATGAGCTGTAAAAGATAGTTCCCCCCTTAAAGGTATATACATTACACCAACCACCTCCCCAACTGATCCCTCCCTCCGCTCTGCGGCCTAGTGCCGCAGGCCTACCCACCCGCAGCCAGCCATCCTCTCCATCTGGCTAGCTGTGGGTGGGAAAGAGTGTGTTGAAATGCTAATCAGGCCCTGTTGTTAAATTCGGCAGGGCCTGTGGGAAACCCATTCTCCTGGGTTTCCTGACAACTTTCCAGCACCACCCACCCCCACCAAGCCCCCCGCTGCTCCCAACCTGCCTCCAGATTAAAATTCCGGCCATTGTATTTGAGTCCATGTACTGCTTCGCTGCATCTGGTTTACAGTGTTTCTCTTGTCCCTTTACTTCTTCTTAGTGTTTGAGTAGGTATGCTATGTGTGGATGAGTCACTCCTAAGTACCCCCCAGCTAAGCAAATAGCAGATGATTTGTATCTGTAACGCCCCCTGTTTTAGTTGCATTCGTTCTGGCTGTCTCCTTTTCCGAGTTACGTTAGGCTTATTCCTTTCAGGTTTGGCACCTGCAGTTACTTGTGCAGTGCTACGCGATAACATGGAATGATTATTGACATGAATATGCTTCTCTGCTTGTGGCACCACTTGGGATCAGCGCCTCGTCATGCCCATTGATCTCTCTGAGCGTAAAGCATTGGATAGCTATGAATTCTCTCTCCTGGTTATCTAGAAATCTTCTCCAAGATGGCCATGTCTGCTTGGTCCAACCTATCCAAATCACCTTCCTGTGTCATGTGCATGAGGCATGTGGAGCTTGAAACAGCTCACTGCAGTCCATGTTTTCTAAGGTCCATTAAGGTCTGTATTCCTAAACAACCCAGGAGAGCAGCATGTCAAGCCGCTGACTTACATTTGCTTGCACCTTGTCAAGCTCCGCATCCCTAATGCCTTGTGATTCATTGTGCACTTTAATTGTCCACCTCATTCTATATTTGTTGTGAGGTGTCTTGTATGTTCATGCTTATTTCAAATGTAAGTGTTGGCAGCTGGTGCTTTTGCTGACTGTTCCGTTCTGACTGAACATTGCAGAACATTTTGTTCTTTTTCTTCCGTTGGGAAATTCAGAATACCAAAACACAATTATACATTTGGATACCGTGTTGCTATCATATGAATTATTAAATGCTTGTGCATAGTGGGGTAGAGCCTCCCCTAGGTCATGCTGGCATTTCCAGTGCAATTAGGCCAAGTCACTGCAAAAGATCGCGGAATTTCAGGCGCAAATTACGTCCAGCGCGAACCGAGTTTCCGCGATCTTTTTGCGCTGGTTTAAAACAACATCGTGCTGGAAACCGAACCCATCCCCAAGCCTGGCCATGTCCCCAGCCCGAATGAATCACCATTGGAAGCTTCTGCTAACTGCGCCCGTTTGCAGCCCTTTGAGGAGGCTCTTAAAATTACATTTGTTTTGAAGGTGCAAGGGCACTAATAGGCAACTTTTAAATATTCAAAATATTTAATTTATAAGAAACTGGCTACTGTACACCAATGAAGGGAATGAGTGTAATGCATCCATGTTGGTGTTCAGAGAAATTTAGGTGTCCTCGCACAGGAAACACAGAGAATCAGCATGCAGGTACAGCGAGCAATTAGGAAGGCAAAGGCCTTTATTGCAAGGGGGCTGGAGTACAAGCGTAAGGAAGTCTCGCTACAATTGTACAGGGTTTTGGTGAGACCACACCTGGAGTACTGTGCTCAGTTTTAGGGGGGAAAATGCAGTATCACCCCATTTGGGGCGCGATTATCGGCCGGGCGCAAAGTTTAGCGCCTGGCGCTAATTATCGCCTCCGACTGCAAACTTGGCTTTTATCGCCCCTGGAGGTGATTGGAGCGCTAAATCAGGCGCTTCACACCTCTCTTAAGGCGCAAAGGCCGAGGAGCGAGGCGCTACCTCAGAGCGCTGGCGAAGCTCATGTGATGTCAGTCAGCAATGGAACACAGACACACTGGCGCCGGCCAGTCCTTAAAGGGGAGGGTCGATCTTGCTCTCCATCCACACCCTGCTCATTGCAGGCTTGAATCTCGGCCTGGGGAGACCTGTACATCAAATCTGCTGGAAAGAACAATGGAGAGGCCCAGGGAAAGAGCTCAGAGTGCAGCCCCCATAGTCTCTTCTAAATCGATACAAGGAAGGGCAAATCAAATTGAACCTGCAAAGTGCTGCTCAGTACCCAAAACTCCTTCACACAGCGTTGAATCTCTCCAGAAGTCTCTCTCTCTCTCAGAAGGCGTGGTGCAAAAATGTCACCAAGAAAAAAAGGCAGGAAGCGGTCGCCTTTAAATAGCACTCCCCTAGTCCCTTCCTGACTGCAAAGTGCTCCCCTCAACCTGTCGTTGCTAGCGGCAGGCAGTAAGGCAGGGGGCGCCACTCAATATCCAGTCCGGGGCGCTACCGGGGCGTTGCACACTTGACTGGCGTCACGATCTGCCGACGCAGGAGATTGTGGCGGTAGTGTTTAGCACCACCGCAAAATGTCTGGTCAATTTCGTGAGCAGCGCGCAAACATCGCCGTGCCCGGGCGCTAGTTGCTTTGCGCCCCATTAAGGCGCTAATGGGAGACACAAACCAACTGAATTTTTCCCCCTCAGTCTCCTGATCTAAGGAAGGATATACTTGCCTTAGAGGCAGTGCAACTAAGGTTCACTAGATTGAGCCCTGGGATGGGAGGGTTGTCCTATGAGGAGAGATTGAGTAGATTGGGTCCATACTCTGGCGTTTAGAAGAATGCGAGGTGGTCTCATTGAAACATAGAAACATAGAAACATAGAAGATAGGAGCAGGAGTAGGCCATTCGGCCCCTCGAGCCCGCTCCGCCATTCAATGAGGTCATGGCTGATCATCCAAATTCAGTACCCTGTCCCTGCCTTCTCCCCATATCCCTTGATCCCTTTAGCCTCAAGAAATATATCCAACTCTTTCTTGAATATATTTAATGAATTGGCCTCCACCGCCCTCTGTGGCAGAGAATTCCACAGGTTCACCACTCTCTGGGTGAAGAAGTTCCTCCTCATTTCAGTCCTAAATGGCTTACCCCTTATCCTTAGACTGTGACCCCTGGTTCTGGACTCCCCGGCCATCCGAAACATCCTTCCTGCATCTAGTCTGTCCAGACCTGACAGAATTTTATAGGTTTCGATGAGATCCCCTCTCAATCTTCTAAACTCCAGTGAGTATAAGCCCAATCGACACAATCTCTCCTCATACGTCATTCCTGCCATCCCAGGTATCAGCCTGGTGAATCTTCGCTGCACTCCCTCCATGGCAAGAACGTCCTTCCTCAGGTAAGGTGACCAAAACTGCACACAATACTCAAGGTGCGGTCTCACCAAGGCCCTGTACAACTGTAGCAAGACATCCTTTTTCCTGTACTCGATTCTGATATTAGATTCTGAGGGGGGTTGACAGGGTAGATGCTGAGAGGTTGTTTCCCCTGGCTGGAGAGTCTAGAACTAGGGGGTATAGTCTCAGGATAAGGGGTCGGCCATTTAAGACTGAGATGAGGAGAAATTTCTTCACTCAGAATCTTTGGAATTCTCTACCCCAAAGGGCTGTGGGTGCTGAATCGCTGAGTATATTCAAGGCTGAGATCGATAGAATTTTAGACTGTAGGGGAATCAAGAGATATGGGGATAGGGTGGGAAAGTGGAGATCGAAGATCAGTTGTGATCTTGTTGGATGCCGGAGCGGGCTCAGGTTCCGTGTGGCCTGCTCCTGCTCCTAATTCTAATGTTCTTATGTTCTTATGAAACAAGATGTTTCTTTTACTCTGTGAGATGTTGTGATCTGGAATGCACTGCCTAAAAGGGTGGTGGAAGCAGATTCATTAATAACTTTTCAAATGGAATTGGTAAAATACTTAAAGGGGAAAAATTTGCAGGACTATGGAGAAGGAGAGGGGGAGTGGGACTAATTGGAAAACCCTTTCAAAGAGCCAGCACCGGCACGGTGGTTCCCCCTCTGTCTTAACCCTAAACCCGCATCTTTCTCTAATATCTCTTTTATCTCAGCTCATGCTCTCTCCCAGCTCATCATATCCATGCTCCTGCTCACTCAACCCTATCTTGTAAACCTCTTCCAACCTTACAATCCTCTAAGAACTCTGCGTCCCTTCAACTCTGGCCTCTTGTCCATTCCCCCCACTTCCTTTGCTCCACCATTGGCAGCTGTACCTTCAGCCGTCTAGGCCCTAAACTCTGGAATTCCCTCCCTAAACCTCTTTGCTTCTCCACCTCACTCTCCTTCTTTAAGATGCTCCTTGAAACCTACCTCTTTGACCAAGCTTTTGGTCACCTTTCCTCTTGTCTCCTTCTTTGGCTTGATATCAATTCTTGTCTGATTACGTTCTTGTGAAGCATCTTAGAATGTTTTATTACACTAAAGGTGCTATATAATGCAAGTTGTTGTTGTTATTACATAGATTTAATTTGTATGCTGTTATTACGATCAAAGCATTGCATAAAATTACATAAAATCTGCAACACAGAAACAGGCTATTATCCCAGCTGGTCTATGCCGGTGTTTACACTCCACACGAGCCTCCTCCCACTCTACTTACCTCTTCTGCTCCCATACCCCTCTATTCCCTTCTCCCTCATGTATGTATCACGCCTCCCAATGAATGTGTCAATGCTGTCTGTTTCAACCGCTCCATGTGGCATCAAAATTCTACATCCAATTGCATTGAGGCTGAAGATTCAATGGCAGTTTTGAGGACACGAGTGATAGGGACGCTGGACTCAGTGAAGATAAGATGTAGGCAAGAGTGACTGGGGTGAGTTGGAGTTGATGTAGCATGGAGGATGGGAGGCTGGTGAGGAAATTGATGTAACAAATATATGAATGAGGGTTTTAGCAGCAGTGGGAAGGAGGGCAGTAAAAGCGGGCAATGTTGCGGAGGTATAAGTAAGCAGTCTTTGTGATTGATAGAATACACTGTTTGAAGCTGAGGTCAGCGACAGACATGAGATGAAATGAACAGGTGCAGAAGGGGCTATGGTGCGGATTTGATTGGAGGGACCAGTGCAGCATGACTCAGTCAGCAGTAAATTTAATTCCGCCACCAATATTGGATTTTGAGTAGGTGGGGGAGCCTAACAGGCAGCTTGAAAAGAAATATTGTGTGATCAAAATTTTTTTAAAAAACAACTACGTTATTACACTGCAAGTTTATAAATATATGACCCTATGGGTGAATGGAAAACCAAATTAACAATCGCTTAATGATAAGGATGTTGGACAGCCATTGCCTACCACAATTATTGGTGTAGCAGAATTTGTCATTAACCAAATAAATGGCGGTGAAGCTGGAGATGTTATTTGACGCTAATTGCATTCATAATTACTTTACTAATTTGATAGCAGGAAGCTGATTAAGCCTGTCATTTTGACCAGTTTGTGCCTGAAGGATTTATTCAATGCAAATCACAAGGACTAGATTGACTGAGCTGTTCCGTTGTCTGTTCCGTAGCTGTACATATTGTGCCTGATCTAAACAGATTAATACTTGTACCGTACACTTGAAAATAATAAATCAAGAATACAAAACATTATTGCTCTGATTTTTAAACTCAATGGAGGTCCAAACTTATCTTTTGTTGGTGAGGTGGGAACCTGTAAAGGGTGGTTTAACTTTGCTTTTATGACAGAATGTAACTAATGTAACATTCTGCAGCAGTATGTTAAAGGTACTAAACCAAATGTATTAAGCTCACTCCTTCTTATCTGAGTATTCATGTGCCATAAGGAAAGATGCATATAATTATTTAGAAAAGCAATACTAAAGAATGCCAACAGTCGAGTACAAGTCAGAAAGATGAATCGGTGACTCTCCCAAAGCCTATAAGCTGTGACATTATAAAAACACATGACGGTAATTAGAATCTTCACATTTCTACATCAACAAGCACTGCGACTTGAAAAGGGGCAAAGCTTTGAACAACTTGAAATATTGTCACCAATGATTCATGAGATGTGTTCTGAATTGTGTTTTAAAGTGAAATATCCTTGTGAAATCGAATTGAATTTTGTTTTTGACGTTTCAAGGTAGACCAAGTTGCCAATGGTAACTTGAATAACTCTTCAATGAGTGCTTTCAAATTCCTCATTTAAGTTGAGTGCTCAAGTTCCCATTTCTACTGCTGCCAAAGAGGCACCAGTTCAGACAGGGCTAGATTCTCCTCCCCTTTCACCACTTGTTTTTTTGGCGGGTGGAGGGACAGAGACATTGGCAGAGGACTGAGCAGTTCAGGTCGCTCCCCACAGGGCACCTCCACTTCCTCTGGAAATGACAGCGGACGCGGGTTACACCCACAGATATATTCATACAGGATCCTAATGAAGGAGAGGCGTCGGCCGATATATTTTCCTACATTATCACCTCAGCAAGGCTGAATATCAGGGTTTCTGTTGCGTTCTGGCATCCAGTATTGCCAAGGACGGATGAGGAAGTTCAATTTTAAATGGCCCGCAAACCGCATACGACTGATTGTAGGGCGAGTGATTGCATTCAGTCAATGTGCCAATTAGGAAAAAGGAACAGGAGGAGGCCTTTCAGCCCCTTGAGCCTGTTCCGCCATTCAATTAGATCATGGCTGATCTGTACCTCAAATCCGTTTACCCACCTTAGATCCATATCCCTTGATACCCTTACAAAAATCCATCGATCTCTGTCTTGAAAGCAATTTTAAAATACTTGTCTACTTCTTGAGCTTCACTGAAAGTAGCTGGGCATATACTACTGCTTCCATTGCTTACCTCCCTCACCCAACCCTTCCCGCCCCTCCCCCCAAGTGGGCCCTCTGGCATTGCAGGAAAGCTATTGTGTGGATCCATACCATTGTCCACTTAGAGTTAAAACCAAGCACTGCACTGGGATGATTGGATAACAACTTTGTTAACGGAAATTATGACTTTTAAAGAATTTGTTTCTTTTTCTCTAGCAGGATATTTGGTGTGATGGCATATACTTTTTTTTTGTATGTTACTTTTCATCCGTCTTTTGGATGAGACGTTAAACCGAGGCCCCATCTGCCCTCTCAGGTGGACGTAAACGATTCCACGGCCGTTATTTAGAAGAGCAGGGGAGTTCTCCCCGGTGAACTGGGTCAATATTTATCCTTCAACCAACATGACTAAAAAACAGATTATCTGGTCATTAACACATTGCTCTTTGTGGGAGCTTGCTGTGTGCAAATTGGTTGCTGCATTTCCTACATGACAACACTGACTACACTTCAAAAAGTACTTGATTGGCTGTAAAGCTCTTTGGGAAGTCCTGAGGTCATGGAAGGTGCTATAGAAATGCGAGTTCTTTCTTTTATTTAACAATACATACCTACACTTGACTATTAAAAAAAGGCAAGGAAATCTAAGACATTATGTATGGGCCTTTGTAGTAGTGTCAGTTGTGGCTCAGTGGGCAGCACACTCACTTCTGAGTCAGAAGGTTGGTTTCAAGTCCCACTCCAGAGACTTGAGCACATAAAGCTAGGCTGACTCATCAGTGGAGTGCTACACTGTCGGAGGTGCCGTCTTTCGGATGAGACATTAAACCGAGGCCCCGTCTGCTCTCTCAGGTGGATGTAAAAGATCCCACGGCACTATTTTGAAGAGAAGGGGAGCTATTCCTGGTGTCCTGGCCAATATTTTTCCCTCAATCAACATCACAAAAAACAGATTATCTAGTCATTGTCACATTGCAATTTCTGGAAGCTTGCTGTGCGCAAATTGGCTGCCACATTTCCTACATTACCACAGTGACTACACTTCAAAAAGTACTTCATTGGCTGTAAAGCACTTTGAGATGCCCAGTGGTCGTGAAAGGTGCGATATAAATCCAAGTCTTTCTTTCTTTGAATTGGAATGGGAGTAGAAACAGTTCTTCAAGTATGTGTGTGCTCTTTCTCTATTGTGTTTGTGTGTGTGTGTTTTGGGAGATGATGTATGTGATGACATGATGGTATATTTCCAGAACAAGGGTGGGATTGCTGTCAACGTCCTTATATACACCAATTACTGAAAGATGTTGCTTTGCAAGTCGCTGGGCGGAAATAGATGACTGGGATAGATGACGGAGTAACAACTAGAATAAACTTACTCAACTGAGCTGGAAACAGGAAGGTTAATTATAATTACTGAAGTGATCACGACTAAGGGGATCATCTTCCTCCAATTTAAAAGGCTAAGTGAGCGCCTTAAAGCTAATTCCCTCAACTATTGGCCTAAGTGGATTCTTTAGGTAGCCATAATCTAATGCCGGTTCAATTACGAGGATGTGGTTAAAACAGGTTAAAAGCAAATTTGGTGTGAAGATTGATCACAAGTG
The DNA here is from genome assembly GCF_052327205.1 of Somniosus microcephalus. Lineage (NCBI taxonomy): Eukaryota > Metazoa > Chordata > Chondrichthyes > Squaliformes > Somniosidae > Somniosus > Somniosus microcephalus. Next base: position 307,732,950 of record NC_140991.1, read on the forward strand.
ACGTGACTCTAATCAATGTTTTAATGTATTATAGAGGGACATGCTAGCCAGTAGATCTTGACCGTGGATTATTTCACTTGTGACAGAATGACCCAAATCAGGAAGAGATTATTCTTAATAAATACCATTTAACGTTTTGCTGATTCTCTGTCTTCTACAACCAGAATTTCAGCGGAGGTACTTATTTTTTTCTCTCCAAAACTGATAGGAAGAACAAAACATGAATTTTATAAAACAAAAGTGTTTGCAATCATTTGAAAATAAAATATAGGCCTGGAAAGAAATGCTGTTCAGTTTAAGTGTGGAATTGACTGAGTGTAGTGCTGATAAAGAGTCAGCATCAAATTTGTATTCTACTGCTTGACAGTCACCTAACCATGTTTACTCCATTTGATATTTAACTGGACTAAGAGTAAGAAATCTAGATGCTGTGCGGTATTCAGGGTCAACCACAACAAATTTGTCAAACTTAATGGCAAGCATATGCCTTTAAATCCCTTTCCGTTTGCTGATTGCTATTTATAAGGGGGAGGGAGGGGATCTAATTTTGCTTCCTGCTAACCATGGCGAAGATTCTCTACATGCAATTAAATCATAAATGTACTTTTTTTCAAGACTGCATTAATTATTTCATGCATGCCGCCAGAGAAAGCTAGCAAAAAAAACTGATTAACAGCTCCAAAAAAAAGGCCCAACTGGAAATGAAAGAAAAGCCTATGACATGTGAAAGCAAGTAATTACGTTGAAACAGGAAGACACAGACTTATCCTAGAAATTCAGTTGTTAGCGCCAGCCGCTAGCGCCTTAAGAGGGCGAGAAGTGGGGCGCGAAGCGGCTAGCGCCCGGGCGCGATCTGCGCCTCTCGCGAAATTCAGTTAAGATTTAGCGCCGGCGCAAAACCTTTGCGTGCGCTCAACTGCGCGCGCAGATCCTGACGTCATTTCATGGTGCAACGTGCTTTGTGCGCCCCGAACCGGAACTTCAGTGGCGCCGGCCTATTGTGCGCCTGGCGCCCCCAGCGACTGGTAAAGGGGAACGGTTCCCAGTTGCTCGGGGCGCGGGGGGCGCTATTTAAAGGGGACTCCTCCTGCATTATAAGTGGCAGCCATTTTGTGCCAATCCTTCTGTGTGAGAGAGGGATATTTGGAGAGAGACAAAGGCAGAGAGCTTTCTGCTTTGACTCAGCGCTCGCACAGGTACTTCTGGCTTCAGGCCAGAGCTTTGCACTTGGATTTAACTTTCAGTGCCATAGCCTTGAGTCACCACATATAATGGGGGCTGCAATAGGTGGAAACGTTGGCTTTCTGCATTGCATTCAAAGGGCTCAGAGACACCATGAGAGAGTGCCAGTCATGGCCAGACGGAGATGGGCCAACAGGCGTCGGCACAGGAGGCCTTACCCACCCAGGGTATACCGCCAGAAGTTCTCATATCTGAACGTGTCTGAGGAGCAGTGTGTTCGGTGGCTGCGATTCATAAGGGAGGTGGTCACTGAGATCTTCCACCTGCTTCGCAGAGATCTGCAGCCACAGCTGAGGAGCAGGATGTCTCTGTCGGTGGCAGTGAAGGTGACGGTGGCTCTCAATTTCTATGCCACCGGCTCCTTCCAATCCACGACTGGGGACATTGCCAACATCTCCCAGTTCGCGGTACATTGCTGCATCCGCCAGGTGAACAATGCCCTTTTCAGAAGGAGACATCAGTACATCTCCTTCCCCATGACCCTGGACAAGCAGCAAGAGCGTGCAATGGGATTTGGAAGAATAGCGGGCTTCCCCATGGTTCAGGGCGTAGAACTGATGAACCAGCAATGGTCAGGCCTTGCTTCAGGGCTGCAGTGCGCAGAGCATGGCAGCCAAACAAGTCGACCCTCCCCCTTTAAGAGCTGACCGGCTCCAGCGTGTCTGCCTTCATTGAGCAACTTGCCGCACCTGCGCTGCGCCCGCCCTCGGTGTTAGCGCCCCGGATCGCCGGCTTAGCGCCTAATGATAGTCGTGCATCGCCTGCTTTAGCGCAGCAGCAACCTCTTGGGGCGATGCAACTGAATATCGGCGAAGGTGGCGCAAAATTTAGCGAACGCCCGGCTGTAGCGCTCCAAACGTGGCTATACTGAATTTCTAGGCCATATTCTTTCACTTCAAGTACATAAAAACCTGAAATAAAGGGAAATAAGTACAGGTTAATATTCTGGGGTGGTGTTGCATGCCCCTCAAACCCACTTCTCCACAACATTTGGATTTTTGACTCTATTTGGTGCATTTTCCCAGCAGTTTAGGATCTATAATGAACATGGACATTGCTTTTTTCCCATCTAAAAATTAAGGGATTATACTCAATTTTATCTCCATCTACCCTCTAGTTGCCATTTTTGGGAATGAATTATTTTTCTTTATATTTTAGAAGTTCTGTCTCACAGTAGCAGAATTGTACATTGCTTTACGAGCACCAGCTTAAAGCACTTCACGGAACAGGTGAAAAAGCTTCTCGAACGGGAGGAAGAGCAGCCAAAGTCATGGTTCACACTGGGACCAATGAGGCAGACAGAGGGACAATTGAGGTCTTGCAGCGCTACCTCACTCCACATGGTGTGGAAGACTTGTGGTGAGGGCCTCCTGCCACTTGTCGGGTAGAGTAACACCCTCCTTCGCTCCACAGCAAAAACCAATGCCTCCAATGTTTAATCGCAGTATCTGCGGGCACTCTCTTTCAGGCGTGGACCTGGTTCAGTCCTCCGGCTCCTTCTCCTTGTTCTGATTCTGCTTGCCGAGGCAGCTGCACAGCCATCAATGCTGAGAATGAGGAGCTGCAGCATCAATGAACCTCCCCATTAAGTAGTGAAAAAAGCCTGTGGTAATGATGAGCTGCGATTAGACTGCACCCGCTATTGCTCCAGCCTTTAAGTCTAATGCCAATGAGCTTGAGTTTTAAGACTTGATTTAGAATTCAGGGGCTAGAAACTCGTTATCACCCCGGTTGGGGCGCTAAATTTAAAAAAGTTGGAGAATTAGGGCCAGGCGCTAATCCTTCTGACCTCCTGCTAAATTGATTGTTAACACTCCAAGAAAGAACTGGAGCACTAAATCAAGCACTAATCACCTAGCTTAGGGCGCTACACACAGAGAGCAGGGCACTACCCACAGAGCGATAACCAATTTCAGGTGCAGTCCAATCGGGACTCATCAGTTCTTAAAGGGGAGGTTCAATCATTCTGCACAACCTCATTCTCAACATTGCTGGCTCTGAAGGCGACTCCCAAACAACTCAACAGCTGCACCTCTTATCCTCATGGCTGATCCCAGTCCCAGGGAGAGAGCTCATCATTTCAGCGACCAGGCATTGGAGGCATTGGTCACGGCAGTCTAAAGAAGGAGGGCAATGCTGTTCCCAGCCACTAGCAGGAGGCCATCGCCCCAGGTCTTCAAGGCAATGTGAAGGAAAGTGACCCAGGACGTCTTGGCCAGCAGTGTGGTCCTCCGGACCCTCACACAGTGCCGTAAAAAACTCAACGACTTCACTCGGGTGGTCCGGGTGAGTACATGCTTCAAGTCCCACATACCAGCATCTGAACCTCAGTCTGTAGACAAACCACCACACCTCCACCACTCACCCACCAAGCATCTCCACCTACTAAAACTCAAATCCACATCTCACGCCTTGCCTACAATCACAGCTATTCAACTATGGCAGGCACATCTCCCAAACACATAGCTGCACACTCACTCACACACTTTTCTTTCTCTTGCAGGCCAATGGTCCGCAATAGGAGGGAGCAGGAACGAAGAGGCAGGGGTAAAGCGGACATCTAACAGCTTACAGACCTGGAGGAGTGGGTGCTGAGAGTCATTGGGTGCCAGATGATGGCTCTTTGGCCCTCAGCGACGTCAACTCCCTTGGGGGCAACAACGGTATGTTCATCCCCTCTCCTTCTCTCATTCCACTTCCCCCTCACACCACAAGCCTTTCCCACTTTCCAGCTCATTCCTTGCTCCCTTCCTGCCCCCCTGCCCTCACCTTATCGCGAGTCTTGTGCCTTTATGCTTTCAGGTAATCAACAACCAGATGACCAGCCTGTCGGTGAGCCTCCCAGTGAGAGTGAGGCAGGAGAAGAGGAGGAGGAAGAAAGCACCGCGTCACTGCATCTCTCACCCACAGGCACCACCTCAGATACTGGGACTACGCAATCTTTAGAGGCAAGTTTAGTAGAGGGGTCTGCACTGGGTGATGCACTGGGGACAAGTGGGCTGCAGCACGGCCAGGGGGAAAGGATAGCTCGGGAGCCTGCTCCCCAGAGGGAGAGTTCGTGCAGGAGTTCTGCTGCACAGGACTCAGATGAGGACCTCGATGGGGAGCCATTCACAAGAAGGGTGATGGGCATGCACACCGAGATCATAGGTGCAATGGCAAGGGTGCCCGAGAGCCTGTTGGCAATGGTAAGGAGCGTGGAGGAGTCCACTTCCAACATTGCACAGAGCTCTGCGCACACCATGGAGCCACTCCTTGGCAGTCTGCTAGGATGGTGGATGCCCTGAGAGACAGTGGGGACCCAAACCTCATGCCGCGTGTCATGGGCAATATGGCAGCATCCATTGCAGCACAGGCGGAAGCCACGCAATGTCTTAGTGCTGTAATGCAGTCAATGGTTTCTGCCATCGAGTCTCAGACTGCTCTCATGCAGTCTCAGCTTAATGCCACGCAAGATCTGACTGCTGCCATCGTCGCTGGGTCCACCTTAGTCCACCGGGGATCTCACGGTGCCACAGCAGGCCAGCAATCTGTATCCCAGCAGATTGGTAGGGGTGCTGAGGTGCTGCCCCGGGGGAGTCGCAGTGTGTCAGTGGAGCAGGAACCTTCTGTCCTCTCTCAGGATGACAGCATTCCTGCTCCCACCACTGCCACTCCGCCATTGCCCTTGTCGCAGCCTGTCATCCAGCCAGCCCAGACTGCCACTGCCCAGCCTGAGGTGGTGCAGCCTACAGCCGGGCCTTTCAGGCCCAGAGCTGGTCAAGGGCGTCCTGCAAGGCCATCTGTAGTCTCTGGTACCGACACTCAGCAGCCTTCCACCAGCCCTGCTGCAGCCACTGGGGACCAACTACGTAGGAGAAGTAGGTTAGGGAAAGACACCGTAAAGAGGGGAAATAAGGGTTTGCACAAGGGTGATTAGTTAATACTGTTGTTGTATATGTATGTTTTCTCAATGTTGATAAATTTATTAATTGAATTTTGCAGAATTTGTGGTGTCTCTCATTTCAGCTTTGCACTGTGATATGGCATGCAAAATGAATGGAATGATGGGGATGTGGTGAGCAACCGGGATGTGGGGTAGAATTTATTGGAACCGCAGTCTGATGAGGCAGCCATGGACCGCCCTTCCAAAAGGCCTCCTCCCTCGCTGCAGTTCCTCCTCCTAGTCTCCTCCTCCTCCTCCTCCTCTCCCTCTTCCTCCTCCTGAGGTGGTCCCACCTGGTGGCAATGGCTGGGCCCTCAAGATGGCCAAGTTGTGGAGGATGCAGCACACCATGACGAAAAGGGACACCCGCTCAGCCGAATGCTGGAGGGCTCCTCCCGAGCGGTCAAGGCAGCGGAACCGTTGCTTGAGCAAGCCGGTGGTCTGCTCAAAGATGATCCTGTTTGGGGCATGGCTCTCATTATATGAGTGCTGGGCAGGAATTGTTGGGGTTGTGGAGGGGAGTCATGAGCCAAGTGGAGAGCGGGTAGCCCTTGTCACCGAACAGCCAGCCGTGAGCTTGATGTGGTGGCTGGAAGAGTGCTGGCAAACCGGTATGGCACAGGATGAAGGCATTGTGGCTGCTACCAGGATAGCGGGCATTGACATTGAGGATTCGCTGTCAGTGGTCGCACACCAACTGCACATTAAGTGAGTGGTAGCCTTTGTGTTTATGAAAGACCTCAGGATTGTTATGGGGTGCCCGCAATGCGACGTGGGTGCAGTCAATGGCGCCCTGCACCATGGGGAAGCCCACTATCCTTGCAAAGCCACATGCACGCTCGTCCTGCTTCTCTCTGGTGATGGGGAAGGAAATGTAATTCATTCTCCTTCTGTAGAGAGCCTCTGTGACATCCCGGATGCAGCAATGGATGGCAAACTGCGAAATGTTAGCTATGTCTCCTGCTGTAGACTGGAAGGAACTGCTGGCGTAGAAATTGAGGGCGACGGTGACCTTGACTGCCACTGAGAGAGCCCTGGTGGTCCTGATCTGAGGCTAGAGGTCTGGCTGCAGGAGGTGGGAGAGCTCTGTGACCACCTCCTTGTTCAAGCGAAGCCTTCTAAGACACTGCTCCTCAGTTAAATTCCTGTAGGAGAAGTGCTCCTGGAATACCCTGGGAGGGTAAGGCCCCCTGTTGAGAGCACTGTTGGCTCTCCTCTCTCTGGCCATGTTTTCCAATCTTTGACTCTACCTCCGCTGCCTCCGACATTGATACTGGAGGGAGAGGTTGAGTGCCAGTACAGCCCGCATTAATGTAACCAAGTGTAGGGCTTTGAAATCTTAGCAGAATGAACATGACAAATTATTAACATGCAAAACACTCCTGAAAGTCAGAAACATTTAACTCACTGAAAATGGCTGTTTCGCAATGTGAAACTGAGAAGACAGCATTGATTGGCCACTACAATGAAAGCAGATGTTGATCCCTTTAAACACCGCTCCGACAGCAGTCAACCGAATGCATCACATCTCCTCTTCCTGCCGTTGTTCAGGCCAGGCGCTAAGGCAGGGGACGGCAGTCAATTTTGCATCTGGGCCATTAACGGGGCGTTCCACACGCATGGACATCACGATCTGCCAAGCGCTAAAGGCCTAGGTGCTAACTGTTAGCGCCAGCGCTAAATCCCGGGTGAATTTTGCGTTGGATTCGCCGCGCTCCACCACAAACCCATTAGCACCCCGTTAGCGCCCCCGCCAGGCGCTAATGGGAGGCGCTAACATGCCGGATTTCTCCCCCCAATCATTTTATTGAGCAGTGAGCACGAATTTTGCGTGCAGTCTAAAGTATTTGCACCTAGCGCTAATTCTCCAACTTTTCTACTGACACCACCCATATGTGACTCAATGAAATATGTACTGTGTCAGCTGCATAAGAACATAAGAAATAGGAGCAGGAATAGGCCACTTGGCCCCTCGAGCCTGCTCCGCCATTCAATAAGATCATGGCTGATCTTGGGCTCAAAGCCACATCCCCGCCCGCTCCCTTATCTTGCAAAAATTTGTCTATCTCCATCTTAAATGTATTTAATGACCCAGCCTCCACGGCTCTCTGGGGCAGAGAATTCCACAATTTACGACCCTCTGAGAGAAGAAATTCCTTCTCAGCTCAGTTCTAAAAGTGCGACCCTTTATTCTGAGACTCTGCCCCCGAGTTCTAGATTTCCCCACGAGGGGGAAACATCCTCTCTGCATCTACCTTGTTGAGCCCCCTCAGTATCTTATAGGTTTCAATACGATCACCTCTCATTCTTCTAAATTCCAATGAGTATAGGCCCAGCCTGCTCGACCTTTCCTCATAAGTCAACCCCCTCATCTCCGGAATTAACCGAGTGAACCTTCTCTGAACTGCCTCCAATGCAATATTAGCGAGTGCCAAATTTCCACGAGAATGAAACTCCCATTACTCACTTCAATGGAGTATGAATTTTAGATTAGAATATATCCTGTCTAACTATTCCTCAATGTTGAATTCTAACTCTCTTCTGGCCTCTCCCATGCTGCAGTGGCTCCCTGCAGCTTGAGATTCAGCTCTCAGTATTCGGTCCTAATTAATGCTGTCTTAAATTACACGATCGCCCAACAGCCCCAATCAGCAAACAGCTAAACATACCTATTTTGTACCCAGTTAATTATCTAATTAAATATTAATTATCCATTACCACATCAAACCAGCTCACAGTTAAGACATCAACTAAACAATTGCTCTGAGTAGCAATCGCTCCCACTGAGACTACACTCTGCACTATTCTGCCCTCTTACATCCTCCATTGACTTCTCCCAGCGGGAGATTGCCTTTACTTTTGAACTGAACACAAGAACATAAGAAATAGGAGCAGGAGTTGGCTATTTGGCCCTTAGAGCCTGCTCCGCCATTCAATAAGATCATGGCTGATCTTCTACCTCAACTGATAAGTGGCAGGTAACATTCTCGCCTCACAAGTGTCAGGCAATGACTATCTCCAACAAGCGAGCACCTAACCACTGCCCCTTGACATTCAATGGCATTACCATCACTGAATCCCCCACCATCAATATCCTGGGGGTCACCATTGACCAGAAACTTACTGGACCAGCCATGCAAATAAAATGGCAACAAGAGCAGGTCAGAGGCTGGGTATTCTGCGGCGAGTGTCTCACCTCCTGTCTCCCCAAAGCCTTTCCACCATCTACAAGGCACAAGTCAGGAGTGTGATGGAATATTCTCCACTTGCCTGGGTGAGAGCAGTTCCAAAAACACTCAAGAAGCTCGACACCATCCAGGACAAAGCAGCCCGCTTGATTGGCACCCCATCCACCACCTGAGACATTCACTCCCTCCACCATCAGCGTACCCTGGCTGCAGTGTGTACCATCTACAAGATGCACTGCAGCAACTCACCAAGGCCTCTTCGGCAGCACCTTCCAAACCCGCGAGCTCTTCCACCTAGAAGGACAAGGGCAGCAGATGCATGGGAAAACCACCACCTCCAAGATCCCCTCCAAGTCACAAACCATCCTGATTTGGAAGTATATTACCGATCCTTCATCGTCACTGGGGCAAAATCCTGGAACTCACCCCCGAACAGCACTGTGGGAGCACCTTCACCACACAGACTGCAGCAGTTCAAGAAGGCGGCTCACCACCACCTTCTCAAGGGCAACTAGGGATGGGTAATAAATGATGGTCTTGCCAGTGACGCCCACATCTCATGACCGAATAAAAATAAAACTCCACCTTCCTGAACTATCCCCATATCCCTTCATTCCCTTAATATCCAAAAATCTATCAATCTCTGTCTTGAATATACTCAACAACTGAGCATCCACAGCCCTCTGGGGCAGAGAATTCCAAAGATTCACCACCCTCAGTGAAGACATTCAACGTGAGACCACACCTTAAGTATTGTGTGCAGTTTTGTTCACCTTATCTGAGGAAGGATGTTTTTGCTATGGAGAGAGTGCAGCGAAGATTCACCAGACTGATACCTGGGATGGCAGGAATGACGTATGAGGAGTGATTGGGTCGATTAGGCTTATATTCGCTAGAGTTTAGAAGAATGAGAGGGGATCTCATTGAAACTTATAAAATTCTAACAGGACTGGACAGACTAGATGCAGGAAGGGTGTTCCCGATGGCGGGGGAGTCCAGAACCAGGGGTCACAGTCTAAGGATAAGGGGTAAGCCATTTAGGACTGAGATGAGGAGGAATTTCTTCACCCAGAGAGTGGTGAACCTGTGGAATTCTCTACCACAGAAGGCAGTTGAGGCCAATTCATTAAATATATTCAAGAAGAAGTTAGATATATTTCTTAAGGCTAAAGGGATCAAGGGGTATGGGGAGAAAGCAGGGACAGGGTACTGAATTTGGATGATCAGCCATGATCTCATTAAATGGCAGAACAGGCTCTAGGGGCCGAATGGCCTACTCCTGCTCCTATCTTCTATGTATCTATGTATCATCATCTCAGTCTTAATTGGCCGACCTCTTATTCTGAGATTATGCCCCCTAGTTCTAGACTCCCCAGCCAGGGGAACCTTCTCCTAGCATCCACTCTGTCAAGTCCCTTAAGAATTGTATACATTTCAATAAGATCACCTCTCATTCTTCTAAATTTTAGGGACTATAGGCTTTGGCCGCAATTTTCCCCTCTGTGTTGGGATGGGTGTGGGTCAGCTGCTTTCCGGGTTCCAGTCCCGCCCCCAGCTGCCTCCGCTCCACAGACGTGATTTTCCCTTGATTGGCCTTGTTAAGCCGGCCAATTAACAGGAAGCGGGTCAGATGACATCATTTGATGATGCGTCATCTGCCTGTTTCCTTAAAGGGGCCATGCAAAATTTTATTTTGACAGTTGATTTTTCAGTGTTTGACAGCATTGAGGTGATGAAAATACTGACACTCACAGCACAAAGGTGAACTCTTGCACCCAGGCTCTCCAATGACTCTCTCCATATGCTGGAATAGATAGCAGCTGCACCTGAGATGACAGAAGCGACCTGTCACTGGTGAGATAGGTTCTCCCAATGAGTTGGCACTGGACATACAGTTGGATTTAAAAACTTGTAAGCTAAAGAAATCTGTATATATATTAAAAATGCAGTAACCAACATTTTCTTTGCTTGGAAACTCACCATGTGCAACATTGCATCCTTGACACCACTTCTCCAGCTGTCATCTTTTCACAAACATCAGACCAGACTCACAACACGCCACACTTAGCTGGCGTGGTGTCCAGATGTCGTGAAACCCGACCCAGAAGCTGGAAAATCAAAAAAGATCCTGAAAACTGCTGACAAGTACTTGGTAATAGGCAGTTAATTGCCTTTAATCCATTTCCCGCCACTAGGTGTCGGGTCCATTCACAAATCGGGGACACGACACTTGGGAAAATTGTTTGGAGGTGGGTTGATGGCAGGTTCGGAACCCGCCGTCAATCAAAACAACATTAACCTCTGACCCGCCTCCAAACCCGCCCCCTGAGTGCTGGCAAAATCACGGCCTTAGTCTCCTCAATCTCTCCTCATAAGACGATCGCCCCATCCCAGGAATCAGCCCGGTGAACCTACGTTGCACTCCCTGTAAGGCAAATATGTCCTCCCTAAGGTAAGGAGACCAAAACTGTGCACAGTACTCAAGGTGTGCTCTCACCAAGGACCTGTATAATTGCAGTAAGAATTCCTATACTCTTATACTCCAATCCTTTTGTAATAAAAGCTAACATACCATTTGCTTTCCCAATAGGTGGAAAAGTTTGTGTGGAGAAGATAAATAGGATTACATAGAATTTTTTTTTAATTCGCTTATGGGATGTGGGCGTCGCTGGCAAGGCCAACATTTATTGCCCATCACTAATTGCCCCTTGAGAAGGTGGTGGTGAGCCGCCTTCTTGAACCACTGCAGTCCGTGTGGTGAAGGTACTCCCACAGTGCTATTTGGTAGGGAGTTCTAGGGTTTTGACCCAGCGACGATGAAGGATCTGCGATATACTTCTAAGTCAGGATGGTGTGTACCCTGGAGGGGAACTTGGAGGTGATGGTGTTCCCATGCGCCTGCTGCCCTTGTCCTTCTAGGTGGAAAAGGTCGCGGGTTTGGGAGGTGCTGCCGAAGAAGCCTAGGCGAGTTGCTGCAGTGCATCTTGTAGATGGTACACACTGCAGCCACGGTACGCCGGTGGTGGAGGGAGTGAATGTTTAAGGTGGTGGATGGGGTGCCAATCAAGCTGGCTGCTTTGTCCTGGATGGTGTCGAGCTTCTTGAGTGTTGTTGGAGCTGCATTCATCCAGGCAAGTGGAGAGTATTCCATCACACTCCTTACTTGTGCCTTGTAGATGGTGGTAAGGCTTTGGGGAGTCAGGAGGTGAGACACTCACCACAGAATAACTAACCCCTGATCTGCTCTTGTTGCCACAGTATTTATGTGGCTGGTCCAGTTAAGTTTCTGGTTAATGGTGACCCCCAGGATGTTGATAGTGGGGGATTGGGCGATCGTAATTCCATTGAATTTTAAGTGGAGGTGGTTAGACTTTCGCTTGTTGGAGATAGTCATTGCCTGGCGCTTCTGTGGCGCGAATGTTATCAGCCCAAGCCTGAACGTCATCCAGGTCTTGTTGCATGCAGGCATGGACTGCTTCATTATCTGTGGAGTTGTGAATGGCGCTGAACACTGTGCAGTCATCAGCGAACATCCCCATTTCTGACCTTATGTTGGAGGAAAGGTCATTGATGAAGCAGCTAAAGATGGTTGGGCTTAGGACACTGCCCTGAGGAATTCCTGCAACGATGTCCTGGGGCTGTGATGATTGACCTTCAACCACCACAACCATCTTCTTTTGTGCAAGGTATGACTCCAGCCAGTGGAGAGTTTTCCCCCTGATTCCCATTGACTTCAGTTTTACTGGGGCTCCTTGATGCCAGACTCGGTCAAATGCTGCCTTGATATCAAGGGCAGTCACTCTCACCTCACCTCTGGAATTCAGCTCCTTTGTCCATGTGTGGCACAGAAACAGGCCATTCGGCCCAACCACTCCATGCTGGCATTTATGCTCCACTCGAGCCTCCTCCCGTCTTTCCTCATCTAAATCTATCAGCATAACCCTCTATTCCCTTCTCCCTCATATGCTTGTCTAGCCACCTCTTAAATGCATCGATACTATTTGCTTCAACCACTCCCTGTGGTAACGAGTTCCACATTCTCACCACTCTCTTGGTGAAGAAGTTTTGTCTGAATTCCCTAGTGGATTTCTTGGTGACTATCTTATATTAATGGCCTCTAGTTTTGCTCTTCCCCACAAGTGGAAACATTCTCTTTGTATCCACTCTATCAAAACCTTTCATAATTTTAAAGACCTTTATCAGGTCACCCCTCAGCCTTCTTTTTTCAAGACAATAGAGTCCCAGCCTGTTCATCCTTTCCTGATGTGTATACCCTCGCATTTCTGGTATCATCCTTGTAAATCTTCACTGCACCCTCTCCAGTGCCTCTACATCCTCTTTATAATATCACGACCAGAACTGTACACAGTACTCCAAGTGTGGTCTAACCAAGGTTCGATACAGGTTTAGCATAACTTCCCTACCTTTCAATTTTATACCTCTAGAAATAAACCCTAGTGCTTGGTTTGCTTTTTTTTTATGGCCTTGCTAACCTGTGTCGCAACTTTTAGTGATTTGTGTATTTGTACTCCGAGATCCCTTTGTTCCTCTACCCTACCTAGACTGGCACCCTCCAAATAATAAGTGACCTCCCTATTCTTCCTACCAAAATGTAATACCTTGTGGCAAAGCCACCAAAGAGACTCTCACAGTAACTTGTATAATTGTCTTTAATCATTATTGTTACCTTTTAATGTTTGCCCTGTTTAAACAGCGCGGGATTGATAAAATCGCGATCTGACGCGATGATGTCATCACGTGAATTTCCCAATGGCGGGAAATGTGATGACGTCATGACGTCAGGGTTGGAGGGCTTTTCCAGTTAGTCCTCGTGGAGTGAGCTAGTGTACAGACCTGTTTGGAGTTTCTCCTGCGTTTTTGTTTTGTAATACTTTCAGCGCATTAAACTAAGTTTGTTAACTACCAGTTTAGTTCACAGTGTTTTTGTTAGGAGTGCACAGACTCCTGCAACCTCACATTTAACTGTCTTGAACTTCATTTGCCAATTATATGCCCATTCTGCAAGTTTATTAATGTCCTCGTGTAATTTGTTGCAGTCCTCCTCAGTGTTGACTATCCCCCCCAATTTGGTGTCATCCTCAAATTTGGAAATTGTGCTTTTGATTCCAAAGTCTAAATCGTTAATATAAATTGTGAACAGCAGTGGTACCAGCATTGATCCTTGTGGAACACCACTGCCCACCTTCTGCCACTGTGAATAGCTACCCTTTACTCCTACTCTCTGCTTTCTGTCCTGAAGCCAGCAACAATCCATTCTGCTACTTGTCCCCTGACTCTACATTCTCTGACCTTGTTCATCAGTCTATTATGGGGTAACTTATTGAAGGCCTTTTGAAAATCCAGATAAATTATATCTACTGCATTACCATTGTCTACTCTCTCTGTTACCTCTTCAAAGCATTCAATAAGGTTGGTCACGCAAGAATTTCCCTTTTGAAATCCATGCTGACTATTCATTGTTATATTTTTGGTTTCTAGATGTTCTTCTATTTTTTTCTCCTTTAGTCGCGATTCCATTATTTTTCCTACCATCGATGATAAGCTGACTGGTCTATAATAGGTTTTATCCTCTTTGAGTTTGATTATTTATTTAATAGATCCCCTTTTTTATTTAAATGCACTTATCTCATTACTTATCTCATCAGCCAATGTCATTTCCACCTGTAATATAAACACAAAATGCTGGAAATCATCAACAGGTCAGGCAGCATCTGTGGAGAGAGAAACAGAGTTAACGTTTCAGGTCGATGACCCTTCGTCAGAACTGGAAAAAGCTGGAGATGGAACAGGTTTTTAAGCAAGTGTAGGGGCTGGGAAAGGGGGAGGGGAGGAAAGAACAAAAGGGAAGGTCTGAGATAGGATGGAAGGCAGGAGAGATTAAGAGACATTAAGAGATGGTGCAAGGCAAAAGGAGATGGTAATGGGACAAGTTAAGAAACAAAAGATGAAGTGTGAAAAAAAAATTAATGGACAAAAAAGAATCGGGGCCGAGGTTATGGTCTGAAATTGTTGAACTCTATGTTGAGTCCAGAAGGATGTAAAGTGCCTAATCGAAAGACGAGATGCTGTTCCTCGAACTTACGTTGAGCTTCATTGGAACAGTGTAAGAGGCCGAGGACAGGGAGGTCAGAGTGGGAATGCAGCGGAGAATTAAAGCTCGGGGCCACCCTTATGGACTGAAAGGAGGTGTTCCGCAAAGCGGTCACCCAATCTGCGTTTGGTCTCCCCAATGTAGAGGAGACCGCATCGTGAGCAGCGAATACAGTATAATAAATTGCAAGAAGTACAAGTAAATCGCTGTTTCACCTGGAAGGAGTGTTTGGGGCCCTGGACAGTGGGAAGGGGGGAGGTGAAAAGGCATGTGTTACATCTCCTGCGCTTGCACGGGAAGGTGCCGGACGAAGGGGAAGGGGTGTTGGGGGTGATAGAGGAGTGGACTAGGGTGTCGCGGAGGGAGCGGTCCCTTCGGAATGCTGAAAGGGGAGGTGAGGGGAAGATGTGTTTGGTGGTGGGATCACGCTGGAGGTGGCTGAAGTGGTAGAGGATGATCTGTTGAATGTGGAGGCTGGTGGGATGAAAGGTGAGGACAAGGGGAACCCTATCATGGTTCTTGGAGGGAGGGGAAGGGGTGAGAGCAAAAGTGCGGGTAATTGAACGGACACGGTCAAGGGCCGCATCAACCATTGTAGAGGGGAATCCTTGGTTGAGGAGAAAGGAAGACATGTCGGAAGCACTGGTATGGAAGGTGGCATTGTCAGAGCAGATGCGGCGGAGACGGAGAAACTGGGAGAATGGAATAGAGTCCTTACTGGAAGCAGGGTGGGAGGAAGTGTAGTCCAGGTAGCTGTGGGAATCAGTGGGCTTATAGTGAATGTTTGTCAAGAGCCTATCCCCAGAGATGGAGACAGAGATGTCGAGGAAGGGAAGGGAAGAGTCGGAGATGGACCATGTTACGGTGAGGGAAGGGTGGAAATTGGAAGCAAAGTGAATGACATTTTTTAGTTCAGGGCGAGAGCAGGATACAGCACTGATAAATCATCAATGTACCAGAAAAAGAGGTGAGGGAGGGGACCTGCGTAGGACTGGAACAAAGAATGTTCCACATATCCCACGAAAAGGCAGGCATAGCTAGGAACCATGCGGGTTCCCATAGCAACACCTTTAATTTGGAGGAAGTGAGTGGAGTCAAAGGAGAAGTTATTCAATGTGAGAACAAGTTTAGCCTGGCGGAGGAGGCTGGTGGTGGATGGGGACTGGTCGGGCCTCGGTTCAAGGAAGAAGCGGAGCGCCCTCAGGCCATCCTGGTGGGGAATGGAGGTATAGAGGGATTGTACGTCCATAGTGAAAAGGAGACGGTTGGGGCCAGGAAACTGGAAACTGTTAAAGTGACGGAGAGCGTCGGAAGAGTCGCGGATGTAGGTGTGAAGAGACTGGACAAGGGGAGAAAAAAATAGAGTCGAGATAGGAAGAGATAAGTTCCATGGGGCAAGAACAGGCTGAAACGATGGGTCTACCAGGGCAGTCCTGTTTGTGGATCTTGGGAAGGAGGTAGAAGCGGGCTGTGTGGGTTTGGGGAACTATGAGGTTGGGGGCCGTGGGGGGAAGATCTCCAGAGGAGATGAGGTCAGTGATGGTCTTGGAAACGGTGGCTTGATGTTCGGTAGTGGGGTCATGGTCCAGGCGCAGGTAGGAGGAGGTGTCGGAGAGTTGGCGTTCAGTCTCCGCTAGGTAGAGGTTGGTTCCCCAAACAACAACAGCACCACCCTTGTCAGCAGGTTTAATGAAAATGTCGGGAATTGGATCTGAGAGAATGGAGTGCTGCAAGTTCAGAGAGGGAGGTAGGTTGGAGTGAGTGAGGGGAGCAGAGAAATGGAGACAGCCGATGTCATGCCGGCAGTTAGCGATGAAAAGATCCAGAGAGGGTAAGAGGCCAGAGGGAGGGGTCCAGGTAGAACGGGAATTCTGAAAACGGGAGAAAGGGTCAGCCGTGCGCGGGGAAGACTCCTGGCCAAAGAAGTGGGCACGGAGATGAAGGCAGCGGAAAAAGGGCTCAGCATCGTGCCGAGCTCGAAATTCATTGAGATGGGGGCGTAAGGGGATGAAGCTCAGGCCTTTGCTAAAGACTGATCGTTCGGGGTCAGAGAGGGGAAGGTCAGAGGGGAGAGTGAAAACTCGGCAGGGGGTGAGATTGGGAGAAGGGATGGGGTCAGAGGAAAGTGAAGGGGAAGAAGGTTCCGGGGGTTCATTGGTGTCCAAGCGTTGTTGAAGCTTGACACCTGAAAGGAAGAAAAAAAATGTATTTTGTTAAAGCGCCGGATGAGGCGAAGGGTGAAATGGAACTGCGGACCAGGACAGCTTTGAGATAGAGTGAGTCGGTGCTGCTGAAGAGAGAGGTCGAAAGTGTTCATGTGGTGGCGCATGGCATTCAGCGTGGATCTCAGGATACGGTGAGAGAAGTGGTTCGAGGAACGCTGAATAACTTGGAGATACCTGTAGTCCTGGGTGGATCCAAAACACGAAGAGTGGAATTTCAGTTGGAACCCACGTAGAGTCAGTCAGAGCTGGAGACAGTTGCTGAGGAAAGATATGTGGCTGTGAAAGCGAGCTTTGGTAGATACCTGATCAAACATGAGAAGGGAGACAGAAAGCAAGGAAGATGAACAAGGTAAAAGAGACAAACGGAAATCCCGTCAGAGAGAAGAGCAGAACTTCTTCAAGGTGGGCATTCCTGGAAGAGAGGTGGCAGTGAATTAAACACTAATACATAAAGAAAATACTGCAGATGCTGGAAATCTGAAATAAAAACAGAAAATGCTGGAAACACTCAGCAGGTCAGGCAGCATCTGTGGAGAGAGAAACAGAGTTAATGTTTCAGGTCGATGACCCTTTGTCAGAACCGGAAAAAGTTGGAGATCAAACAGGGTTTTAAGCAAGTGCAGGGGCAGGGAGGGGAGGGGAGGGGAGGGGAAGAACAAAGGGGAAAGTCTGTGATAGGATGGAAGGCAGGAGAGCTTAAGAGACAGTAACAGATGGTGCAAGGCAAAAGGAGATGGTAATGGGACAAGCTAAGAAACATCTTTTGCCTTGCACCCTCTCTTAATGTCTCTTAATCTCTCCTGCCTTCCATCCTATCACAGACCTTCCCTTTTGTTCTTTCCTCCCCTCCCTCCTTTCCCTACCCCTGCACTTGTTTAAAAATCTGTTCGATCTCCAACTTTTTCCAGTTCTGACGCAGGGTCATCGACCTGAAACGTTAACTCTGTTTCTCTCTCCACTGATGCTGCCTGACCTGCTGAGTATTTCCAGCATTTTCTGTTTTTATTTCAGATTTCCAGCATCCGCAGTATTTTGCTTTTGTATTCATGACAACCTGTTCTATCTCCCTGGTAAATACAGAAGCAAAATAATTATTTAATATTTCTGCCATCTCTCTATCGGGAAGGAAAGGGGATATGATGTTGTGAAAGATAAAAGCACTGTTGTAGAAGAAAGAAGGGATATCAAAATCCATATGGAAAAAAACTAAGAAATAAGAAGGAAAATCGTACAATTTGTATAGTGCTGACCAATAAACCTTGGAGATGAGATAGAACGGGCGATCTACGAAAATCTTAGAAGTTTGTGCAAGAGCACACAGACATTAATATTGGGTGATTTTAGTTGTCCCAAGGTAGACTGGAATAAAGGTCATGGGTCTAGAGAGAGTAGATCGAGAGAAACTGTTCCTATTGGCGGAAGAGTCGAGAACCAGATGAAACAGATTTAAGGTGATTGGCAAAAGATCCAAAGGCGACAGGAGGAAAAACTTTTTTACGCAGCGAGTGGTTAGGACCTGGAATGCACTGCCTGAGAGGGTGGTGGAGGCAGACTCAATCGTGGCTTTCAAAAGGGAATTGGATAAGTACCTGAAGGAAAACATTTTGCAGAGCTACAGGGGAAAGAGCGGGGCAGTGGGACTAGCTGAAGTGCTCTTGCAGCAAGCTGGCACGGGCTCGACGGGCCGAATGGCCTCCTTCTGTGCTGTAACCATCCCATGATTCGATGATTCTGCGTATGGCTTCAAAATGGGGAATGCGTTTTGAAGCTCTCTTGGAATACTTCCTAAGATCATTATATTTCTAGTCAAATTACAAAACAAGCATTTCTTAATTTACTTCTAGGAAATGAAGTGGGGCAAATAACTAATGTGCGAGTAAGAAAATGTTTGGCAAATAGCGACCACAACATAATTTAAGAATGGAAAAGGATAATTAATTGTCACAGGTAACAATGACCTAATAAAGAAGTCTTACTCCAATTATATAGGGCCTTGGTGAGACCACACCTGGAGTACTGTATACAATTTTGGTCTCCTTACCTAAGGAAGGATATACTTGCCATAGAGGGAGTGCAACAAAGATTCACAAGATTGATTTCTGGGATGGCGGGACTGTCGTATGAGAAGAGTTTGAGTAAACAAGGCCTGTATTCTTTTGAATTCAGAAGAATGAGAGGGGATCTCATTGAAGCATATAAAATTATTACAGGGCTTGATAGGGTGGATGCTGGGAGAAGGTTTCCTTTGGCTGGGGAGTCTAGAACCAGGGGCCACAGCCTCAGGATAAAGGGTAGGCCATTCAGGACTAAGATGAGAAGAAATTTCTTCGCACAGAAGGTGGTGAATCTTTGGAATTCTCTACCCCAGAGGGCTGTGGAGGCTCAGTCATTGGGTATATTTAAAACAGAAGTCAATAGATTTCTGACTAGTAAAGGCATCAAGTAATATGGTGACAGGGCCGGTGAATGGAGTGGAGGCAGAAGATCAGCCATGATCTCGTTGAATGGCGGAGCAGGCTCGAAGGGCCGAATGGCCTACTCCCGCTCCTATTTCTTATGTTCTTATGTAAGGGTGCGAGACTGGAAAAAGGCAAAGTGCGGAGAGACAAACAATAATCTGGCCTAAATTAACTGGCAGAAAATGGGTGGACAGATCAGCAGTGGGAATGCTTCAAATATGAGATGCATAGAATACAAAATAAATATATCCCTATAAGGTGAAAAGGGGAAGCCTCAACGTCTAGAGTTCCACAGACAAAAGGAGAGATTAAAACTAAATTTAAATCTAAAATGGAGGCATATGATAAATTGAGAGTTAAAAATAATAAAGATATCCATCTGAAATATAGAAAGCATAGTAGGGAGCTGAAAAGAAAGATTAGAAGGGCTAAAAGGAATATGAACAAAAGACAAGTAAATAATCTAAAATGAAATAGTAAGGGCTTATTTAAGTAAAAGAGTAGTTAACGAGAGGGTGGGACTCCTCAGGGAGGAAGGAAGGGGCCTAATTGTGGAGAATGAAGATGTGGTGAAGATATTAAATAGAGATTTACAATTGATGGTGAATGTGAGACTAAAGCTATGCATGGAGGAGGAGAAGGATATGAACAATTGATGGAACAAACTGGAGGAAAGGAACTGGCTCTGAAGAAAGTAGCCGAAGTTAGGGTGGCTAGGCCACCAGGCTTTGATGGTACTGAAAGAAACTGCTGCTGAAAGAAAAAAGACATGCATTTCTGTAGCGCCTTTCACAACCGCAGGATGTCCCAAAGCATTTTACAATAAATGAGGTATTTATGAAGTGTAGTGGCTGTTGTAATGGAGCAAGTCAAAGGAGAGATAACAGTTTTTCAATCTTCATTCAATGGGCAAAATCTACTCTGGGACTGGAGCGTTACAACTTTGTTCAACTTTGTAGAAATGCATGGGACTAGTCATGGACAGCCATTACTGATTGTTAAAGCAATGTTGTTAGAGGTTTTTTTTTGATAGTTTGAGGGAATGCAGTAGATACAGTTTATGTGAATTTTCAGAAGATTGTTCAATAAGGTGTCTCATTGGGATACAAATTCAGGCATCCTATAATGGTTCAATGAAGACATCATTGGAGGAACCAAGCTGATTAAATCTCTTCAAAGTCAGGGATCAGGAAAGAACAGACCTTTTTAATCCTTGTGGAAAAATCTATATATAATGTAATCTTTATATATTATACACACACGCACATGTATATATTAGAATATAAAATAGCCACAATTTAATAATTTGTTGACAGCATGTAATTCTGTTCAGCTTTATTTCTTTAACAGCTCTTGGCACGCAAGCTGCATAGTTCATGATACATGAAAACTTTTGAAAATAAGCTGCGGCCATTGCAGATTATTAAATACAAAGATAACTGTAAACACAACTTGCATTAATTTGCAACTTGGATACAAATGATTGCAGAAAAGACTATGCTGAATAAAATTGTGCATAATGCTCCAGTTAATTACTGTCATGCCTCCATGTTGTAGGAATGACAATAATATAATTAATCAGTATCTCTGGAGACCTGTCTCCTGACTGATTAATGTCCTCATGGAGAGAAAAAAAAGTACTTCCAGGAAAAAACAATCAGAACTTTATAATGAAAGGTTGAGAGTTAAACGGTGTAGTTTTTCTATACAGTTTCAGAATTTTTATACATATAAATATTTACAGTGTCAACCGTGGCTCAGTGGGCAGCACCCTCGCCTCTGAGTCAGAAGGTTGTTGGTTTAAGTTCCACTCCAGAGACTTGAGCACAAAAATCTAGGCTGACACTCCAGTGCAGTGCTGAGGAAGTGCAGCACTGTCGGAGGTGCCGTCTTTTGGATGAGACGTTAAACCGAGCTCCTGTCTACTCTCTCAGGTGGATGTAAAAAAATCCCATGGCATTATTTGGAAGAGCAAGGAAGTTCTCCCCGGTGTCCTGGGCCAATATTTATTCCACAATCAACATCACTAAAACGGATCATCTCGTCATTATCACATTTATGTTTGTGGGACCTTGCAATGCGCAAATTGGCACCCGCATTTCCTACATTACAACAATGACTACACTTCAAAAAGTACTTAATTGGCTGTAAAGTGCTTTGGGATGTCTGCTGGTTATGCTGATACTGTATGCTTATGGAGGGAGTCAGAGCTTGCAGGGAGGTTCTCGTCCCTTCCCATGGGTGGAAGAGACCTCCCCAGGGGACCACCGCAGCCTGGTGGCACATTGCACAGGATGACATAAGCAGGGATGTCATCAGGAGGACCAGGCTGCAGTGGCATAAACCTTTCAATGATCTCAGTAGATCACGAACCATTCATACAAAGCCACACTCAACCTCATCCTGCTGTGCCTCTCATCACATCCCCATCACTCTGCCTTCCCTACCTTACTCCTGCACATCCTTACTCACACCAACTTACCTTGCACCTCCACCAATCCCCACTCTATCTACATTATCACTTCCCCATCTCACTAGCCACCCCTCACACTCCTAGTCCAATCATACCAACTAACAACACACAAGGGTAGCCGCTTGTGTGTTTTAGCCAATGTTCATGTGAAGTTTCTGTTAATGAGGTGTCAAACATTGAAATCTTTATTTTCAACACTTTGCATTCTTGGACAGATTTGTGTGAACCTTTGGAAGTGGCTTAGTGAGTTGCAGTGAATGGTGAGACATAACGGTACCCCCCCCGCAATGGTCATGAGTGTGAAAGGAATGGCTTGGACATTGAAGGGATGCTTTATCGTCTTGGTGTGGGGTGGTGTCAACCTGGCGCATCATGTGGCAGCCCAGGGTGTACAGCATCAAGTGAAGTAAATCTGGCCATGGTGAGGCCATCCCTGGCCTCCCGGGCAGCAATGTGGTCGGGTGCTGATGCCCTGTGTCCTGTGCAGCATCAGTTGATTGCGGAGAAGTTTGGTATTGTTGTTGCTGCTGCTGGTGTGCCTGGTGCTGCTGGTGTTGGGGCTGATTATGCTGGGGTACTGAGGACCAAGGTGAGATAGTTTCAAGGGCACCGATGCTGATGCAATAGGTGACAGGTGAAGTTGAGATGACAGAAGCGATCTGTCAATGGTGAGAGAGGTTGTTCCAATGAGGTGACACTGGATAGAGAGTTTACTCCAAACACTTGCAACCTGCATAAAGCTCTATCTGTCTTCCAAATGCAGTAAGCAACAGCTTCTGAGCTTGGAAAGTGAACATGGGAGCTTTTATAGCACATTTGCAGCTGTCAAGTAATGAGATGATTCCTTGGTCATACAACTCTCGACCTGCTTACCTGACGTGATCCCCGAGCAGCATAGACCCCATGGGTGACCTCGTTAAATGTAAAGGTGAGCTTAAAATACTTCTTAATGGGGCTGTTAAAAAGGTCATAATGACTTGAATTGTCTCCCCTGCCACTGCGTGTCGGGTCTGTTCCTCGCTGACAGGCCCAACATCTGGGAAAGTCGCGTGGTGGCGGGTTGACTCTATCTAAACCCTCCATGATATTAAACACCGCTATCAAATCTCCTCTTAGCCTTCTGTGCTCTGAGGAAAACAACTTCAGCTTCTCAAGTCTATCCATGTAACTATAATCCCTCATCCGTGGAACCATTCTAGTAATTCTGTTCTGCATCCTCTCCAAAGCCTTCATGTCCTTCCTAAAGTGTGGTGCCCAGAATTGGACACAATACCCCAGTTGCTGCCAAACTTGTGTTTCAATTGGACACTTTACAGCCCTCCAGCCTCAGCATCGAGTTCAACAATTTCAGATCATAACCACCACTCCCATTTTTTTGGACAGCAGGTGTTGGTAATGATTCTGCTGCTGCCATTTACAGCTCCTCTAGACCCATCTTTTCTTTCTTTACTTGTCCCATTACCACCCCCTTTTGCCTCGCACCATCATCCCTTTTGTCATTTAATCTCACCTACCTTCCACCCTATCACAGGCCTTCCCTTTTGTTTCTTCCACCCCGCCCCCCACCCTGCTTTCCCTGCTTCTGCACTTGCTTCAAACCTGTTATTCGCTAACATTTTCCATTTTTGATGAAAGGTCATTGACCTGAACCATTAACTCTGTTTTTCTCTCTCTCCACAGATGCTGCCTGACCTGCTGAGCATTTTATTTCAGAATTCCAGCATCTGCAGCATTTCGCTTTGGCTCAAGTTTCTAGATGCTTTTGCTTTGTCCGCGATGTGTGAGAATTAAGCCGGCTCTCCCTGGGGGGATGCTTCAGTTTCTGCTCTGTCTCCTCTTGCATATCATTTTCCTAAATCATATCAGAAAGTGACAGCCTCTCACACGGCATGTTCCAGCAGCAAGTGCTTCAGCTGATTAGTTAGAGCATTGGCAATATGATGGCGAAAACAGGAAACCATAGTCAAAAGTCAAGATAAAAAGAATAGGAATAAAGTTTGAGAAAGACAAATGTCAAGAAGAAATCTCAGAAGGAAATAAAGATGACAATTTTTTTTTAAACTCCCAACTGATGAATTAAAGGGACCAATAGAACAACGCAAGGAAAACTTGAATGATGCAAAGTGCTCCCCTTGATGGTTGAGTGGATAACTGCACCACATGGTGCACTGCTGAGCTACTGAGAAGGACCACACACAGGAAACTCTTTATTACCCAGCACCAACGGGACTGGCGTGGTGCCGGTTTATCAAAAAGTCCGGATTACAGAGAGGTATAGTTTAAAAGGTACGTGAGCTCCGTACACAGCAACAAATCCAGGTTTCCCTGTTGCTTAGCAACATGTGCAGGAACTCCGGCCACAGGCCAAGCGTCCCTGTTGCTTAGCAACAAGTGCACAAACCCGAGTTACACTGCCACAGATCCAGGAACTGCAACTAATATGAAGTAAAACTTACCTGATTCTACTCCTGAATTTTGCCGGTTAACAGAGATTTTCGGTTAATTTAGGTGCCGGTTAAAAGAGAGTTTCCAGGTCGGTGCAGGTTTAGTTGATCTCAGTCACAAGCAATATCGGCGGCGATTCAATTGATGTCAGCGTCCTTGAGCAAAAGAGGAGAAAAAGCAGCCAGGGTTGCTGACGATGACTGCTATCTGGTGACCCCTGCTGGAAGGTACACGTGCTGAGACATCAGATCGACACAGGATCAGTCCCAGCTGCCACCGATCCAACATTCATTGTCTGGACTCGCGCGAGAGCAAAGGCCACTTGGTTAAGGTGCTGGATGACTTGTCACCATCCACTGAGCCTATACCCTAAAATGAATCCAAAATATAAAACGAAAGAGTGGAACTAAAGCTAAGAAGTTAAAAAAAAAGGGACAGGTGAAAGGACAAAACAAAACAGAACAACAACTTGTATTTATATAGCGCATTTAACGTAGTAAAACGTCCCAAGGTGCTTCACAGGAGTATTTTAAGACAAAATAAATTGACACCGAGCCACATAAGGAGAAAGTAGGGCAGGTGACCAAAAGCTTGGTCAAAGATGCAAGTTATAAGGAGCGTCTTAAAGGAGGAAAGTGAGGTAGAGAGGCGGAGAGGTTTAGGGAGGGAATTCCAGAGCTTAGGGCCCAGGCAACAGAAGGCACAGCCACCAATGGTGGAGCGATTATAATCAGAGATGCTCAAGAGGGCAGAATTAGAGGAGCGCAGATATCTCAGGGGGTTGTGGGGCTGAAGGAGATTACAGAGATAGGAAGGGGCGAGGCCATGGAGGGATTTGAAAACAAGGATGAGAATTTTGAGATTGAGGCGTTGCTTAACCGGGAGCCAATGTAGGCCAGCGAGCACAGGGGTGATGGGTGAACGAGACTTGGTGCGAGTTAGGACACGGGCAGCCGAGTTTTGGATGACCTCAAGTTTACGTAGGGTGGAATGTGGGAGGCCAGCCAGGAGTGCGTTGGAATAGTCAAGTCTAGAGGTAACAAAGGCATAGATGAGGGTTTCAGCAGTGGATGAGCTGAGGCAAAGGCAAAGGGCGATGTTATGGAGGTGGAAATAGGCGGTCTTAGTTATGCTGTGGCTATGTGGCCGGAACATAGACAGCTGGGAACCTGTCTAGTCATGGACAGCACCAGGCAGGTTCATAGTCACAATCACCATTGCAGTTTATTCGGGGTTTTACTGGAAGACTCCATTTCAATAATGTCAGAATCTTGCGTACAATTCTGGTCACCACATTAAAGGAAAGATGTGATTGCACTAGCGAGGGTACGGAGGAGATTTACCAGGATATTGCTGGACTGCAGAATTTTAGCTTTGAGGAAAGATCGGAGAGGCTGTAGTTATTTTCTTTGAAACAGAGGAGGCTGAGGGGAGACTTAATTGAACTGTATAAAATTATGAAGGGCGGAGATAGAGTGGATAGGAAGGACCTATTTCCCTTAGCAGAGAAGTCAATAACCAGGGGGCATAAATTTAAAGTAATTGGTAGAAGGATTAGGCGGGACTTGAGAACTTTTTTCACCCAGAGGGTGGTGGGGGTCTGGAACTCACTGCCTGAAAGGGTGGTAGAGGCAGAAACCCTCATCACATTTAAAAAGTACTTGGATGTGCACTTGAAGTGCCGGAACCTGCAGGGCTACGGACCAAGAGCTGGAAATTGGGATTAGGCTGGAGAGATCTTTGTCGGCTGGCACGGACAAGATGGGCCGAATGGCCTCCTTCTGTACTGTAAATTTTTATGATTCTATAATTCTATGTGTTATGGTGGGGGATTCGGCGATGGTAATGTTGTTGAATGTCATGGCGAGGTGGTTAGGATCTTTCTTATTGGATATGGTCATTGCCTGATACTTGTGTGGCACGAATGTTACTTGCGATCATCACAGAGGTAAGTGGATCATCTGTTTTCTCAGAATCGGACCTCATATCTGGGTATCACCAGCTACAACACAACAAAGTGAGATGCCAGATTACAATGCTGGCAACACACGTTAGTCTGACATTATACAAATGGTTAATTTTCTATATTTCTTCAGCAGCAATAAACCATCCAAAAAGCTATTGAAGAAATTTGAGGTGCTGAAGAGATCGCAAAGTCTCTGTTTGAAGAATGGATTCAGTTGAGAATATTTTGTGGACTTTATGGGATTTTTCTGAGGGTATTTCCCCTGTGATGGGATCGCCCTGTGCAGATACGTGAAAAACTAGTTTGTTAAAACTCCAGAGAACACATGGCAGTTGGCTGTGACAAAAGAACTGTCAGTCATCCAGAATGTATGGGTTCCCCCGACAGTCCTGGAAAAAGGAAGGGGGCCATTGACGAAGGGGCTGAGGACCCTGAGGCACCCGTTAACTTGAACCTATTGGAAAGCCACTCTAATATGCAAAAGCACTTCTCACCTCCATCTCAGAAGTGAAGCAGAACAATGAACCCACTGGCCTCAGCCAGCCGAAGAGGAGCCTGTTTTTCCCAACACAAAGACCGAGATATGTCCCAGACTTAGGGCCATTAGTCCAATAATGGAATACTCATGGGTCTGATGATGGTCCATCACTGACTAAGCACCGGAGTGCTTAGAAACAAAAGGATTTTAAAGATTGGCAGGAAAGATAGGGGTAGCAAGACTCCTATAACGATAGATCCTTTTCTACCATTCTCTCTCTCTCGCTCCACCAAGATTGACCTAACAAGAAGAAGTACCAGAGGAAGAAGCTGCTGAGACTGAGAACCGCAAACCCCCTCACAGGGAACGGCCTCCGGGCAGGGACTATCCACAGCTGAGCGGAGCGATCGAGACCAACTGTGCGTGGTGGTAAGCATGGTCTCGAGTGTCCCAAGCCGGTAACCAGATATCCCAGGCAAGCTGGGTGAGGTGTAAGTGTTCAGGGTTTTTCTCAGAAGTGAAGTTTTTTTGGGCTATTCCGGGGTGGAAGCTTCATTTGGTTTAGCCAGGCGAGGGAGCTTATGCGACTGGGTAATTCATTGGTAGGGGTGGAGTTGTGAAGGAATAAGCCATATTTCAGAAAAATACACCATCATATGAGCAGAATTCTGATTTTATTAATACATGATATATTGGGCTAGATTTTCAGTTGCTTGCGCCAGCAGTTAGCGCCTTAAGAGAAGTGATTTTCGGGCGCTATGCGTGTAGCGCCCGGGCGCAGCGCAGTTTGCGCCCCGCCCCAAATTAAGTTGCCCGTTAGCGCCGGCGCAAAGTTTAGCGGCCGCCCGGATGCGCGCGCAGAAAATGACATCACATCCTCGTGCAACGCCCTTTGGCCGCCCCGAATCCAAACTTCAGTCGGACCGCCCCATTGTGCGGCTGGCGTCCAGAGCGTTTGTAAAATGGAACGCAACAGACCCTGGGGAGCGCAAATTAAAGGGCACTCCTCATGCATGTATTGTGTGGAAGGATCCAGTGTGTTGTTGTGAACGGTGTATTTATGTTTCCCTCCTCCTCCTCCTCCTCCTCCTCCTCCTCCTCCTCCTCCTCCTCCTCCTCCTCTCTCCCCCCCAGACTCTGCTTTTGAAAAGAAGACATACACCCTTCCCCTTTAAGAGCTCACTGGCACCAGAGTGTCTGCCGTGCGCTGCGCCCGAGCTCGGGCGTTGCGCTCTGCACCGCCGGCTTAGCGCCTAAAGATAGTAGTGGAACGCCTCTTTTAGCGCTCCACCAACCTCTTAGGGCGAAGCCACTGAATTTTTGGCAACGGGGCGCTACTTTGGGGCGGGCGCTAACTTCGGGCGGGCGCTAAGGTTAGCGCCCCAAAACTGTCTATACTGAAAATCTAGCCCATAGGGTTTAAAAATCTAGGCCTAGAAATTCGGTTTTGGCGCAGCGAGGGCTTTAGCGCCGGAAGTTAGTGCCGGCGCTAAGTCCCCCTGCGCGCGCCAAAAATTCAGTAGCGCCGCGCCCAAACGGCTGCCGACGCTACTGAGGGGTCTCAGCGCCTCAAAACTGGCGCCACGCGCCGCATTGTGGCGCTATTCCGGCGCTGCGGCGCCCGCTGCAGTGCGGCAGGCTCGGGAAGTGCAGGCCTCCTCCTTCCGTTAAGGAGGAGCTGCCTGCACCCAGCCGCGGCCCGCGATAATCTTTTTAAAAATGAGCCCGGCACCTCGGACAAGTGCCGGGCTTGCTTCTGTTCCGGGGGGGGGGGCGGGGGGGAAGTCCGGGGAGGGAGCTGCGGCCAGGCGGCCGGCGGGAAAGCGGCCAGCCGCCGCGGGGCCTTTAATGCGCCGGCGCAAATTTCTGTAAGGCACCTCTGCCAGAACGTTGCTTGCGGCTGCCACGGGCGAGGCGGCCGCAACTCAATTTCCAAGTTCGGGCGGGTTACCATGGCAACCGGGACGCTGCGCACACCGATGACGTCATCGGTGCCGGCGCAGCGCTACCGGCCTAACGCCGATTTAGGGCCCCTGTCAATTTCTAAACTGGCCATAACTTCGGCGCTAGGCCCTCTAGCGCCTCAAAAGCGGCGCTAAGGCCAGTGAATTTCTAGGCCCTAAAGTCTCAACGACACAAGCTGTGTCAATACAGGCTTCTGAGATAAGATGAAGTGTTAACACACAAGCTTTTGAAATGGGAATTGGTTAAAAATACTAAAACAATGGCCCTATTGAAATAGCAGTTTGGCGCTTCCAGAAGGTCTGGAGTTTGGGAGAAACACAATGGAATGACCCAAGTAAAGTGGTAAAAACTAGCACTTCGAACAGGAACACAGGGCTAGATTTTCAGTTGCTTGCGCCAGCAGTTAGCGCCTTAAGAGAAGTGATTTCCGGGCGCTATGCGTGTAGCGCCCGGGCGCAGCACAGTTTGCGCCCCGCCCCAAATTAAGTTGCCCGTTAGCGCCGGCGCAAAGTTTAGCGCCCGCCCGGATGCGCGCGCAGAAAATGACGTCACATCCTCGTGCAACGCCCTTTGGCCGCCCCGATTGCAAACTTCAGTCGGACCGCCCCATTGTGCGGCGGGCGGCCGGAGCGTTTGGAAAAAGGAACGCAACACAACCAGCGCGGGCCCCGGGGGGCGCTAATTAAAGGGAACGTCCTCTCCAGTATAAAGGCCATCCTTTTTTCTGAAAACAGTCTTGTGCAACGCATTTCTGGAGACACAACAAGGAGGATAGCTAACTGGTTTCAAGCAGCAAGAGCCAGGTATTTTTGGACTCAGGCAATAGCGCTGCAAGTGGCCATTTGGAAATTAGACTGTTTGCCAGGATTTGATGGGGGTTGCATGGGGTGCCAACGCGGAGCTGCAGCTCCATGTCCGTAGGGCTCGCAGACGCATTGTGAGAGGGGCAGCCCTGGCTAGAGGCAGAGGGGGCTACAGGCGTCGGCCACGTAGGCCTTACCCAGTCAGGCTATACCGCCAGCAGCGCTCCTACCTAAACATGAGTGCCGCGCGATGTGTTAAAAGGCTCCGATTCCGAAAGGGGGTGATTGCAGAGATCTGCCACCTGCTTCGCCGAGATCTGCGGCCAAAGCTCAGGTGCAGGACGTCTCTGTCGGTGGAAGTGAAGGTGACGGTGGCATTGAACTTCTATGCCACCGGCTCCTTCCAATACGCTGCTGGGGACATAGCAAACATCTCCCAGTACGGCGCGCATCGCTGCATCCGCCAGGTGACCGAAGCACTGTTCAGAAGGAGAAGCCAATTCATCTCCTTCCCCATGGCCCTCGAGAGCCAGCATCAGCGCGCATTGGGATTTTCCAGACTCGGGGAATTCCCCTTGGTGCAGGGCGCCATTGACTGTACGCATGTGGCTTTGCGGGCCCCTCTGGAGCATGGCGAGCAGTATCGCAACAGGAAGGGCTACCATTCTCTGAATGTGCAGCTGGTCTGTGACCACAAGCAGCGCATCATGGCAGTCAATGCCAGCTTCCCAGGCAGCAGCCACGATGCCTTTATCCTGCGGCAGAGTACTGTGCATGACATGTTCCAGGCACAGCCTCCCCCAAGAGGATGGCTACTCGGGGACAAAGGCTATCCTTTGTGCACCTGGCTCATGACCCCGCTCCGCGCGCCCAGGACCGCTGCTGAAGAGGCCTACAACGAGAGCCATCAAACCACCCGCAACATCATCGAGCTAACTATTGGGGTCCTCAAGCAGCGGTTCCGCTGCCTTGATCGCTCCGGAGGAGCTCTCCAGTATTCGCCGGACCGGGTCTCCCAATTTGTGGTGGTTTGCTGCATGCTACACAACCTGGCTATCCGCAGGACTCAGGCACTGCCACCTGACGTTGGACCAGCACCTCAGGAGGAGGAGCAGGAGGAGCATGAGGAGGAGGAGGAGGAGGAGGAGGAGGAGCAGGAGTACGTTCCCAGGAGGGAGCGACCAGGGCCAAGGGCCGCACGACGCCACCTTATTACACGGTACTTCTAAGCCCCCTGTCAGGGAATGGCCAGGGGCCATGAGGGAAGATGAATGCAGCCGCTCCGCAAGCCCTCAGCCGGCGAAGCCAACAAACACTAAGAAGAACAACCATGGAGACTGCATGAATAAAGATAATTTTTTATTAAACAAAAATGAAAAGCCCTTCCCACATGAATCCCCAAAAACAATAAACGGGCCCCACAAAAAGCCCAACAAACGACTCACTCCCACAAACTGGGGAGGAGCCACTCCACCTTTATTGAAACCGGGCCTCAACGTCGGCCTAACACAAAAAAAAAGCCCTCCAAAAGCACAACCATGGGCAAAATAAAGATGGCCACCGCCATATTAAAGGAAAGCTGGCCACACCCTCTACTGAGTGGCCCGCGAGGGCGAGACCTTGGCCAGCATTTTGCCTCCCCTGCCCTGCCTGCTGCTCCTTCGCAAGCTCTGCCCAGTGGCTGCTGCGAGGCTGGGGGAAGGCGCCTGAGGCTCAGATGCCCTTCCGCCAGATGCCGCTGGGGGGCGGCCTACACGGCGTTTGGGCCTCGAGGGGCCGTCTCCTGAGTGGCGCACCTGAGCCTGGCCACCATCAGCTGCAGCCGCTTGCCCTTGACGCCCCAGAGGGGGAATGGCGGCGACGGATGGCGCAATGTGGGCCAGCTGGCGTCTGGGATGCGCTGGCTGGTGCTGTGGCGCGGTGGCACTCGGCCGGGCCCGCACTGCAGGATCCGCAGCAATCAGCCGACGGCCGGCTTGCTGGGATGGTCCAGCGCGGCGCCTGCCCTGGCGATGCCTGCCTGAGACAGCGCGTGTGGCAGCAGTGAGTGGCCCTGTGGTCCTGGTGTGCGCGCGCATCACATCCGCCAGGGTCTTGACGGCATCAGTTAGCATGCGGCCAGTCGCGGCAGTTGCTGCCCCGAACTCGCGCACACTGGTCGCCAGCGACTCGATGGCCTCAGGCATGCGCCCCACCACGCTCATGAGCTCCGTGTGGCGCCGGTCCGAGTCGTCGGCCATCTGATCGAGCTTCCGCACCTCCTCCGAAGTGAAGGTGTCCGGACTGGAGTCGCGACTCTCCCGCTGGGGAGGAGGGGGCCGAACTAGGGGACCCTTGCCGCGTTGGTGACGGCGAGTGTGCCGAGCAGCAGCACTCCCCTCTGATCCTTCCCCCCTTTGGGGGGAAGGCCGCGGGCCACGCGCACGGCTGCTGGGTGGCTGGACGCCACTGGTCCCAGAAGCTGCATTGCCCTGCGACAGTTCCTCCAGGCACTCGTCCAGTGAGGAGGTGTCGAGCATTTCCTCCTCTCCTGCGGGACGTGACTGTTCCCCCGAAGGTCCGGCTTGCTCCTCCTCCTCCTCCTGGTTGGAGGTGCTGTCACTGGCAGCCTCAGGGTCCTGGTCGTCACCAGCTGAAAGCAGGAATGCACAAGAGTAGCTTCAGAGTGAGGAGACGGCGTCAGCGAGGGAGTTAGGACTGGTGGGATTCAGCGCATTGGTGGGACAGTGGCAAAGGAGGTAGCTCGGATGGGCCAGTGCGACGCGAGAGGGCCAAAAGGCGAGGTCCTTACCATTGCCGGGCAGTGGAGGGTCGGATACACCGCACGCTGTGGGGACAATCACACATGCTCCCATGAGCACACACACGCGCTCCTCCAGCCGAGTGAGCTTCTGCAGCTTGGCGCGGCCACCCCTGGCACGGGCCTGGCGATTAAACGCTACTTTAGCCTGCAAGAGAAAGGACGGGCTGTAAGCGCGCAGTGAAGCCCTGATGTAGTGTGCACTGCCTCCCATGGTGGAATAGCTTGGACAGAGTGAAGCCCTGATGTAGTGTGCACTGCCTCCCATGGTGGAATAGCTTGGACAGAGTGAAGCCCTGATGTAGTGTGCACTGCCTCCCATGGTGGAATAGCTTGGACAGAGTGAAGCCCTGATGTAGTGTGCACTGCCTCCCATGGTGGAATAGCTTGGACAGAGTGAAGCCCTGATGTAGTGTGCACTGCCTCCCATGGTGGAATAGCTTGGACAGAGTGAAGCCCTGATGTAGTGTGCACTGCCTCCCATGGTGGAATAGCTTGGACAGAGTGAAGCCCTGATGTACTGTCCACTGCCTCCCATGGTGGAATAGCTTGGCCAAAGTGTAGAGTGCCGAATGGCCATTTGATGCTCATGACTGTCCCAATGCTGCTGGCTGAGGGCTGGCCAAAAGGACTTTCAGGTCCCTTTGCCCATCATGTCAGGTGTTCATGCAAGAATGAGGAGGAGACTGGAAAGGCTACTCACCCTCACAATCCTGGTCAGATCGTTGTATTTCTTACGGCATTGTGTGTGGGTCCTGGGGGCCTCGCCGGTGAACGTCACCCTCTGGGCGATCTGCTTCCAGGCTTTGGTGTAGTCGTGGTGGGTTGGATTCCTCCCACTGTCTGGAAACAAGATCTTGCGCCTCACCTCCAGAGCTGTGACCATTATGTCCAGATCACCCTCTGAGAAGCGCAGGGCACGCTGACGGGCCTTCTCTGGCGTTGCCATGACTCCCTGGGGCTGAGCAGTAGTGTTGAGGCCTCTTTGCAAGGCTGCAGTGTGCAGGGCGTGGCAGCAGACCAATTCGTCCCTTCCCCCTTTAAGAGCTGGTCGGCACCACGGGGTCTGCTGTCAGTGCAAAAATGATCGCACCCGTGCTGCGCCCCGCCTGGGCGCTATCCCTCTGGACCGCCGGCTTAGCGCCTAAAGAGAGTAGTGGAACGCCTCTTTTAGCGCTCCACCAACCTCTTAGGGCGAAGCCACTGAATTCCCGGCAACGGGGCGCTACTTTGGGGCGGGCGCTAACTTCGGGCGGGCGCTAAGGTTAGCGCCCCAAAACTGCCTATACTGAAAATCTAGCCCACAGAATATTAAAAAACCATGGGCTAGATTTTCAGTTGCTTGCGCCAGCAGTTAGCGCCTTAAGAGAAGTGATTTTCGGGCGCTATGCGTGTAGCGCCCGGGCGCAGCGCAGTTTGCGCCCCGCCCCAAATTAAGTTGCCCGTTAGCGCCGGTGCAAAGTTTAGCGGCCGCCCGGATGCGCGCGCAGAAAATGACATCACATCCTCGTGCAACGCCCTTTGGCCGCCCCGAATCCAAACTTCAGTCGGACCGCCCCATTGTGCAGCTGGCGTCCAGAGCGTTTGTAAAATGGAACGCAACAGACCCTGGGGAGCGCAAATTAAAGGGCACTCCTCATGCACTATAAACGGCAGTCTGCATGTGTTGTGTGGAAGGATCCAGTGTGTTGTTGTGAACGGTGTATTATTTCCTCCTCCTCCTCCTCCTCCTCCTCCTCCTCTTCGTTTCTTCCCCCCCCCCCCCACACACTCTGCTTTTGAAAAGAACACATGCACCCTTCCCCTTTAAGAGCTCAGTGGCACCAGAGTGTCTGCCGTGCGCTGCGCCCGAGCTCGGGCGTTGCGCTCTGCACCGCCGGCTTAGCGCCTAAAGATAGTAGTGGAACGCCTCTTTTAGCGCTCCACCAACCTCTTAGGGCGAAGCCACTGAATTTCTGGCAACGGGGCGCTACTTTGGGGCGGGCGCTAACTTCGGGCGGGCGCTAAGGTTAGCGCCCCAAAACTGTCTATACTGAAAATCTAGCCCCATGTGCCTTTGTAAAAGTAACATGAAATGAAACAGGAAACACAATTATAATATAACCAACTAAGATAGCTAGGAAAACAAACACCCTAGTTGAAGTGTCTTTAATTTACATGTTGTAAATATGATACCAACAGAACACTTTGAAGATATGATTTCAATAGATGCACCAAGCAATCACATGGTTTTTGTATTGAACTTAGAACACCACGGAGACAGGAGTCTGTGGTTGTAACCAGATAAAGTGGTTTTAGAATTGAATGGAAGTCCTTCGATAAGAATGGCATCAAAGAGATAAATCTGTAATAACAATTTTATATGATATGTTTTTGGAACACCTAAAGGTAGAGACATAATTATAATTAGTAGCTAAATTGACAGTAAGAATAGAAAAAAGTCAACAGGAAGATGACTAAAGATAATTAGCTTACATCAGCAGAAAACTTCAAAGGATAAACCACTAAAAAAAGGATATAAAAATAGAGATTTTCAGAATAGAAAGTCAGATGTCACTGGGAACGGGCAAGCAATTCTCGGCTTCAGAACCACTCTGTAAGCCTACAACTCTGAGTCTCGGGTAATCAAGGTATTTGATTTTGGTGGATATCTTGGATTAAGAATAATAAGAAATGTATAAATGTAACGAAGTTAAGATTTGAGAATAAGGATCTCTGAGGATAAGAAATGTAAGCTATTTGTTTTTGAACTGTTAAAGTTGCGATTGACTCACAAGCTGTTAACTGTATGTTGGCTCTTAAATAAAGCTATATATTTTTAGAATTGTCTTAAGTAATATTTCTGTATCAAACTCACAAACTCAATTTCTGTGCACTCTTTTGAGAGGAGTTGCAGAATTCTGGGGGGTATTCCAGACCCTCATAATATCCGGAAGGTTACAGTCTAGTTAAACTTATTAAAAGTGCTATCTGGAGGATGGTAACATCTTCACATCATTCCTTTCCTTTAGGGAGAGATAGTCTGAACCTTCAGACCCAATTAAGCATCTTATAGAATTCGGCTATCTTTAACTTTAGTTGAAGGTGAACGTCTGGGGAATAAAACTGATCTAAGG
This sequence comes from Somniosus microcephalus, assembly GCF_052327205.1. NCBI lineage: Eukaryota > Metazoa > Chordata > Chondrichthyes > Squaliformes > Somniosidae > Somniosus > Somniosus microcephalus. The sequence goes on from NC_140991.1 coordinate 307,768,147, forward strand.
TAGCCCGAAAAGGGCTAGGATTAGTAATTATCCTTCAGAGGTAGCGTCCACCATAGCAACACGTGAATTAATGCATGTTATAGTCCCCAGTTGTGTACTGTATGTATGTTGTTTGTAACCTGGATCTTATTCTCCACAGAGATAGTGATTTTGTTTAGTAGTGCATGTTTTAGCCAGTGTATGTTAGACCAAATGAATATAAGTATGATTATTCACTGAAGCTTTGCTGTCCGTGATTTATTCCATTTATAGTCTGAATAATAATTCCCGGGTATAGAACTTTCGTAAGGCGGGGGCGATATGAACCGTCCGTCTAGCAATTAGGCTAGGATCAAAACCACTTACAGTGCCTTGGTATAAGTATGCCTTGGTATATTCAGTTTGCCAGTGCAGCCTTCGGTCACCTGAGAAAGAGAGTGTTTGAAGACCAGGACCTCAAACCTAACACTAAGCTCATGGTCTACAGAGCAGCAGTGATACCCGCCCTGCTGTATGCCTCGGAGACATGGACCATATACAGCAGGCACCTCAAAGCACTGAAGAGGTACCACCAATGCTACTTCCGCAAGATCCTGCAAATCCATTGGCAGGAGAGGCGCACCAACGTCAGTGTTCTTGCTCAGGCCCACATCCCCAGCATTGAAGCTTTGACCACACTCGATCAGCTCCGATGGACGGGTCACATTGTCCGCATGCCCGATACGAGACTCCCAAAACAAGCGCTCTACTCGGAACTCCGGCACGGCAAAAGAGCCCCAGGTGGGCAGAGGAAACGCTTCAAGGACACCCTCAAAGCCTCCTTGAAAAAGTGTAACATCCCCACCGACACCTGGGAATCCCTGGCCCAAGACCGCACAAAGTGGTGGAGAAGCATCCGGGAAGGCGCCGAACACCTCGAGTCTCTTCGCCGGGAGAAGGCGGAAGCCAAGCGCAGGCAGCGCAAGGAGCGCACGTCAACCCAAGCACCCCACCCACCCGCCCCTCCAACCGCCATCTGCCCCACCTGTGACAGAGACTGTAGGTCCCGCATTGGACTCATCAGTCACCTGAGAACTCATTTTTAATGTGGAAGCAAGCCATCCTCGGTTCCGAGGGACTGCCTAAGAAGAAGAGAAGAAGATAAACAAAGATTTTCTGTCACATACACCTTTCCAGAATTCTTCACAAGCTGCTAATTAAAGAACTGACACTTACATTTGAGATGTGCAGATGTGTGAGGAACTCTGAGGATATTTTGGCCTGGTCCTTCCTGAAGCAGGAAATGCCACCAGACCTCAGAGAAGGTCAATGCAATTCGCAAATTTACAGCCCCAAGTAACAAGTCAGGTATACACATTCTACAATTATAAAAAGAACCTTGAGTAGTTAGGGCTTCATCCATTATAGCCATGAAGGTTAAGGGGTGAGCTGATAGAGGTTATTAAGGTGGTGAAAGGTTACAATAAGATGACAACATAACTCGTGATAGATTGTTTTAATTGGTGGGCAAAATTGTAACCAAATGGCAGAAATATAACATCATCACAAAAAGCATTAAAGAGGAGGTTTGTAAAAAAATTCTTTGCCCAGATTCTGCTTAGAAATCTCTGCCATCAGCTGTCATTCAAGAAAAGTCCATCAATTATTTTAGCAGGTAATTAGATAGTTACATAATAAAATAATCTAGTGAATTTACAGCTATTCTTGTTCAACTACATTGGCCACCTCTCTGCCCATTGACTTAGATGGTCCTCAACCCTTCCTATTATCTCACATTGGTTAGCATCATTGGCCAGTGTACCCAATGCAGCATCATCTGCAAACAGCTGCCTTAAGACCGATGCCTGTAGAACTCCACTGGCAACCAGTTTTCACTCTTACACCTCCCCACGCACCATCACATTTTATCGTCTCGGACAATTAATTTTGGACTCTGGCGGATTCGGGCGGAAAAGTGGAGTTGATGTCGAAGATCAGCCATGATCTCATTGAATGGCGGAGCAGGCTCGAGGGGCCAAATGGCCTACTCCTGCTCCTAATTCTTATGCTCTTATATGTTCTTATGTCTATCCCATGCACATGCTCCTGATGAGTCAGTCTGTTATGTTATAGCGCCAAGTGATTTCCTAAAATCAATATAGATAACATCCACCGAGTCACCAAATCTGACACCTCCTCAAACAATTTCAGTAAATTTGTCAGACACGCCTTGCCCTTTCTAAACCAATGGTGGCTCGCTCTAATCAGTCCCTGTCAATGTCTCAAACATTCTCTGCACAATCAAGATAAAATTCACAGCTTGGTAATTTGAATGATTATCCTTTGCCCTCTTTTTTATGTTGCACTTGCTACTTTGCAATCCATTGGGACGTTTGCTGATTCAAATTAGCTTTGAAAGATACCTGAGACGATTTGCAGTCTTCTCTGCCAATTCCACCCAACCCCAGCCCCTTTGAATGGAATTGCCAGAGCCTGCAGCCTTGCTTATTTTCAGCTTCCTAAACCTTTCGACTATGCCTTCCCTTGTGACACTAAGGTTTGCCCGTCCGCTTGAAAGAGAGGAATATCAAAGGGTACAAGGAACAAATAGGAATGTGGGATTAAACTGGGCCACTGGTGGAGAAAAGCAGTGGACCCAAATAACCTGGCCCTGTGCTTTGTCCCAATATCAGTGCAGATGCAGTCCTCCAAATAAAGGTGTTAATTACAATCACTAAACCGAGGTGCAATGATCTAAAATGGTGTGGAAAGAAAAAAAACTGCATCAGATGGGTACAGAGTTCCGAAGGTCAATAACTTACTTGAGAGCATACATGTTATTTGACGTAAGAAAACTACTAGGCACTTAGTCTGAGTATTAAACAAGTCTTTAATCAACTGTTTTTGAACATGGAGATCTAGTTGTGTCCTTCATTAGTTCCTGTTAAAGAATGTCCTGAGCAAGCTGGGCCCGTGCCCGAGTATTTATACTCTCCCTAGACAGCGCCACCAGCAGGCCGCCCAGTATTATTACATAAGTCATTTCCACATGAATGACAAGATTCATGTCAGTGCTCAAGGCCACATATCTTCATTCAATTTAGCAGGGTGATTTTTTATAATTTTACACTTGTCACTATGGATTACCTGAAAATCCATGGTAGGGCACCATTTTGTTCAAAACACGTCCTTGATGTTATTAGTGAGTATGAAAGCAGCAGCTGTGGAAATGATTGATCCCGCAGGCATTTCCGAGGAGCTGCTGTTTAGTTGAACCTCTTTTGACTTCTTGTTGTCATAAGCTGTCTGTGAGAACCAGCTTATAAATACCTTTTCCACCGACAAGACCGGCAGTGGCGTGAAATAAGCAGAACAATTTGGACATCGACCTGATGCAAACATGAGCTTTGACTGAGATCTCAAAAGAGGCAGACGAGGAAAAAGGTTAATGGTTCCACGATCTTCACACGTACCAGCAGAGGGGATTTCAACAGAGCTTGACTCAAGATCCACTTCGTGCTCATTAATGCACTCTCTTCGGTTTTTACAATATTTCTCACCTTGCATTCCACTCATTTGGCATGGTGTGGCTGTTATATGGAGTTAGGCCGCAGATCAGCCCATGGTCTCATTGAATGGCGGAACAGGCTCAAGGGACTAAATGGCCTCCTCCTGTTCCTGTGTTCCAGTGTTGTCAGAAATCTAAGCAGTGACAGTGGTGAGTGCCTTTCATTGGCTAATAATAATCAATAATAACGACAGAGGCTGGATTTTGGTGGGTTTTAGATCTTTCAATGGAACAGAGACGCATCAAGCCACTATTGAAAGGTGGTGGTACTGCTCCATTAGTACACCACAGAAAATAATACATGTATTAGAAAAGCCACAAGCTAGAAATGATCCAACATTCGCTTTAGAAGCATTTTAAATGATTATGCATTAAATATTAGAAGGTCGCATTAAGCCTGGAGTCTCCTTAAGAACAACAGTGATTGAGGACTGGGTGATACAATAAGCTGCAGTAATGCCCTTTCTCCTTTAGAATCTAGATTCTATAGCAGTTCAAATTGATGAAATAACCTTCTCTCCCACCGTCAGCTGTAACGCTCTTGGTGCAATGGGTTTGGGACAGTCTGAATGAAAACAGGTCCTATTGAATTCAAGCCTGTAGCACAATACTTCTCAGCACCACTCTCACTCACAGAGGTTAATGGCCCAGAACTTGGTGTCGGGGGCTTGCCGCGCGTGCAAGCCCCCGACGTGCACTTAACCGACGCGCCGACATCTGAAACCTGGCCCGCAGTGGATTTCCTGTAAGTGGCCCGGTTCTGATCTCGGCGCGCTGTGCTAACCTGACCCAGCGGCGTAGTTAGTGCAATGTGCTGGCTGGGATCAGGTGGGCACTGTTCAGCCAATCAGGGGAGGGGAAACTTCATTCATAAGTTTGATAGTAAAGACTGTCAAACTCATGAAAAGTACGGCACCCCAAAACACTACTTAAACTTTAAATAAAATTTTAAAAAGCATCCCAATAATTAAATTAACTATGAATAACTTTAAAAAACTATTTTAAACAATTAATCAAATTTTTGGAAAAAATAAATTTTTTAAAAATAGGGTCTAAAACTAAACTTACCTTACTGTAGATTCTTTAAAAATAATAAACCTGTGGAAAAAAAAATTCTAAATTGTACTAAAAGACCACTTACCTGTAAAACTAAGTACTTACGTGTGGTTTTTCAATGCGTAAACACCGGAGCCCTTTACACATGCGCAAATCTGTAAAAATACAGGAAATCCAAGTCGTACGCGCGGCCCAATACCGCGCATGTGTTCAGCCTCTTAACCCCTTGGGTCAGAGGACAGGAAATGCCGGTTTTCAGCGCATGCGCTGTGCATGCTGAAAACCGGCAATTCCTCCTGGCACACGCGTGAGTACCCTGTCCGTACTCACGCGTTGTGACAGGAATTACTGGGCCATTAAGGTGGCTCCTTGCGTTGGACATGGCTAAGAATGGGCAGAACTTCGGGTCCCCACGGGTGAGTACGCGCTGGGTACTCACGCGTAGGCCCAATGAAAGTGCCGGGATTCGTGCGTGCATGCGCGAGAAACTGGAACTTCCGTTCCCTTAAAGGAAGGGGTTCACAGGTCAAACGCGTGCGCCGGAGAGGCAGCGGGTACACCTGGAACTTCCGTTTTTTTTGCAGGTTTCTCCGGGAGGGTAAGTCTCCAGGAGCTATGCTTGTAAAAAGCAGTCGCAAGGCCTGCTTTTAACAAGGTAAGTGGTGAATTAAGTTAAATTAAAACATTTCCACAGGTTTATTATTTTTAAATACTTTAAAGAAAGGTAAGTTTATTTTTAGCCCCGTTAGAAACTGTAATTAATTTTTCCAAAAATGTTATGTAATTTATAGTTATTTTAAAAATGTGATGTTTTTTAAAATTTATTTGAAGTTTTAGTGATGTTTTGGGGCTGAATTGTATTCATGGATTGGACACGTCTTCCTGTCAAATATATGAATACAGATTCCCTGCTACCATTGGCTCTCCATGGCCCACATGATCCCAGGGGACGCTTTGAACTAACTGCATTCCTGGGATACGCAAGCACTGTGCGCCGGCAGTTGGAGCAGGCCCAGGATCGGAATCCCATGCGGACCCACAGCACAACGGCCGGCGCGCTAGGTAAGTGCAGGCTCCGGCTTGCACTCGCGGGAAGCCTCCGACCCGAATTTTTGGGCCATAATCTTGTCGCAGTAGAGGTGTTCTTCTCAGGTTGCAGTTAAAGATGTATTGCTGACAAAGAGTAGAGTAAGCTTTAGTCTATACCTGGCCTAACCGCTCCGTTAGTAATGGGTGCCCAAAATAAAACCAAGTATTTCACTCGTAACAATGACACCTCTCACCTTTAGCAAGCCAAAAACAACATCACTGTCAGCATATTTGAGGATTACAAATGGAATCTATTGATTTCAGACAGAACCGCTGAAGTGACAGCAGAATAACATGTCTACAACTTAATCTGTAATTGGAAGATAAGTTTACATTGGTGTGAAAAGTGTCTTGCAACAGTTACATCACTGGGAACACAGCCATTGTTTCCAAGACTCTGTGCTGTAATTTAAAGCATGGTAAAGGTGCAATTGAGATACCTTGGTCGAAGAAGTCTCAACACCTAAACTGTTTTTCAGAATATGCCGTAGCCAACTGGCAAGCTCTTCCGTCAGTCGCCCAGGAGCAAGTTATCAGCAGTTTCAAATCCTGTTCGTGTGGATGGCTGCCCTTTTGATTTATTTGCTCAACTATGTGCTCTAGCTTGAATTATTTTTTTTCCATTTTGCCACAATAAACTGTATCAGACGGTAGACTTTGCTTTGTACCTATTATTCAATCTGATTAGACTGATATACATGTGGCTTTCGGAATTTAGTTAAATCACAAAATTTCTTATAATGTGGTTATCCAGTCAAGTCCAGCGATCCCCTCACCCTAACCTTCCCTTTCCTAAACACACATGAACCTCATACACCTGCGCAGCCCTCGAGCACTCCAATATACAAAGTGCACTGAAATAACTCACAGCCATTGGACTGGTGAGCTGACCCGCAGCGAGCTTAGACTCCATGTACTCCAATGCCTTCCCCTTCACAGCACCGCTTAGAGAAACTCAGTTTGTATAAAAAATGATCCCAAAATTGTCAATATTTACCTTCTGATAACTGAACAATCAAAATGCACTTCTACTTCTTCTTAGGCAGTCCCTCGGAACTGAGGATGACTTGCTTCCACATTAAAAATGAGCTCACAGGTGACTGATGAGTCCAATGCGGGACCTACAGACTCTGTCACAGGTGGGGCAGACAGTGGTTGAAGGGACGGGTGGGTTGGGTGCTTGGGTTGACGTGCACTCCTTGCGCTGCCTGCGCTTGGCTTCCGCTTGCTCCCGGCGAAGAGACTCGAGGTGTTCGGCGCCTTCCCGGATGCTTCTCCTCTACTTTGTGCGGTCTTGGGCCAGGGATTCCCAGGTGTCAGTGGGGATGTTGCACTTTTTCAAGGAGGCATTGAGGGTGTCCTTGAAGCGTTTCCTTTGCCCACCTGGGGCTCTCTTGCCGTGCCGGAGCTCCGAGTAGAGCGCTTGTTTTGGGAGTCTCGTATCGGGCATGCGGACAATGTGACCCGTCCATCGGAGCTGATTGGGCGTGGTCAGAGCTTCGATGCTGGTGATGTTGGCCTGAGCAAGAATACTGACATTGGTGCGCCTATCCTGCCAATGGATTTGCAGGATCTTGCAGAGGCAGCGTTGGTGGTACCTCTCCGGTGCTTTGAGGTGCCTGCTGTACATGGTCCATGTCTCTGAGGCATATAGCAGGGCAGGTATCTCTGCTGCCCTGTAGACCATGAGCTTAGTGCCGGGTTTGAGGTCCTGGTCTTCAAACTCTCTCTTCCTCAGGTGACCGAAGGCTGCACTGGCACACTGAAAGCGGTGTTGGACTTCGTCGTTGACGAAGTAAAAATGCACATCATGACAATGACATAGTAACCAAAAATAGCCCACATTTTGTGATATTGGTCAACTTATAGATGGACTTTAGATGGACTCCAGGGACTTGAGCACATAAATATATGCTGACACTCCAGTGCAGTGCTGAGGGAGTGCTGCACTGTTGGAGGTGCCGTCTTTCAGATGAGACGTTAAACCGAGGGCCCGTCTGCTCTCTCAGGTGGACGTAAAAGATCCCACGGCACTATTTCGATAGAAGAGCAGGGGAGTTATCCCCGGCGTCCTGGCCAATATTTATCCCTCAACGAACATAACAAAAAACAGATTATCTGGTCATTATCACATTGTTGTTTGTGGGAGCTTGCTGTGCGCAAATTGGCTCCACTTCCAAAAAAAGTACTTCATTGGCTGTAAAGCACCTTGAGACGTCCGGTGGTCATGAAAGGCACTATATAAATGCAAATCTTACTATTCTTTCTTTAAAAAGGTGTGCGTTCAGCAATAATGTACAATGGCAAAAACCAAATTGTGGTGGTGCTAACTGTTGTGTTTGTACCTTTAAGAGAATAACTGGTCTCAGACTGCAGTACCGGCAGTGACCACCCCTGTATAAAAGGCGCTAGTGAGCCTCTGTGTTTTTAGTTTCACTATTGACTTCCACCAGTAAAGACTTATGTTGTTCCACTCCTGCAGTCTGTGTCTCAATTGTTCACGGACGTAATACTGGCGACGAGTAAGAAACGAACTTACCTGCAACTTGGCAGCACCTCAGATGACGTTTTTGAAGGTCGAAGCCAGAAGAAAGAAAAAAATAGAATCCAAAGAAACTCGAGAAACGGGCGTCGACCGTGGGCAACCGCCCTCCAAATCATCGGATTGAAAACTTGCAGGAGAGACTGTCCAGGGCCAGGCTTGGTTCCCCAGTCTGTGGTTTCCCAGCTAATCGGGCTGGTGGCAGGTAGTGCACTGATCCTTCCTGGGCTGCGGCAGGCTAGAGCTCGATCAGGTGGCTCTGTAACAGGGCCGGGCAGCGAGTCGGGAAGCAAAGAGAGAGAGAGAGGGTGGAGCACACAGGGCGCGGCTGGTGCTTCGAAGCCGGGCAGCGTTCGGACCTAAGAAGAGGGAGGGAAGTGTCCCAGAGGGTCCACTCCACGATGGGAAAATAATAAAAAAGAAAATATTAAACGCGCAAGAAACCGTGGATAGCAGCGCTAACAACAGCGGGGAAGAAGGCAAAGCGCGGGAGGTGCCATTTTGTTAAATCGGGGAAGAAGGCAAAGCGCGGGAGGCGCCATTTTAGATTTGCAAGATGCCGAAGACTGGCTGTATCACTGCTTTTGACAATACAGTAGAGGACTGGACCACGTATGTGGAAAGAGTCGAGGTATATTTCGAGGCAAACGAAATAGCGGAGGAGAAAAAGGCATCGATATTGCTAAACTTAATGGGCGCTAGAACGTACGGCCTATTGCGGGACCTGATTACTCCAGCCAAACCGAAGGCGAAGAGTTTTAATGAAATTGTTGCTGTCCCACAGGAAGACCTAAACCCTGCACCGCTGTTGATAGCAGAAAGATTTAAATTGCACAGGAGAACTCAGCACAAAGATGAGAGCAATGCTGAGTATCTTATGGAACTACGCAAGCTATCAAAGCACTGCCAGTTCGGAGCAGGACTGGCAGATACCCTACGGGACAAATTTGTCTGTGGACTCCTGAGTGAAGGAACACAGAAGAAGTTACTCGCAGCGAAAGAGCTGCCGCTAGATAAAGATTTCAGCGTGGCAGTATCGTATGAAGCAGCAGCCAGGGGAGCTGCAGAAATTCAACAAAAACCACAGGAATACGGCACCCACGAAATGACACAGGGATTTGCAAAATGTTATCGCTGCGGCAGAACTAACCATGACCAGAAGGACTGCTGGTCCAAAGACAAAATATGCAGGCAATGCGGGAAGATGGGACACATTGCACGAGTTTGCAGGTCTGGGAAGAAGACCAGCGACAACAAAAAGCCTACTAAGGAACCGTACAAGAAAGTACAAAAGATGACGGACAGTAGTTCCGAAGACCAGATGAGCGATAGTGAATCCGGGAACAGGAGACTAAGCTGTCTCAAACTTCACAATGTAATCGCAAAAGAGGATCACCGAACCATTTGGGTCACCCTCATGATAGCAGGGTCCCAAGTTAAAATGGAATTGGATACAGGATCAGCGCTAACCGTCATGAATCGATGAGGCTACGAGCGGCTATTTTCACACATACCCTTGAGAGAGACATCCATCGTCTTGACGACGTATACGGGGCAAAAGTATACCCCAGAGGAAAAATAAGGGTGCCTGTCGAATACAACAGCAAGAAAATACGGAAATTGTATCTCTACATACTGCCAAATGGTGGACCACCATTATTGGGACGGGAATGGATCAGGAAGATAAACTTAGATTGGCACTCCATTCATGCAATGACGGTGGACAGTAAAAAAGATGAAGACGTCACTCCTGGACGATTGTCAACAATCTTAGCTAATGCCAAAGAGGTATTTCAACAAGAACTGGGCACGCTTAAAGGCGTAACCGCCTCAATAAAAATAGAAGAGAATGCAGTTCCCAAGTTTTTCAAAGCAAGACCGGTACCATATGCAATTCGGCCAGCCATCGAGGCAGAGCTGGAGAATCTGGAGAAGGCGGGTGTGTTGTCTAAGGTCAACTGGAGCGAGTGGGTGACACCCATCGTTCCTGTCATGAAGAAAACGTTAAGCAATAAGTCCGGGGAGCCAAGGAAGATTCGCATCTGTGGGGATTTCAAGGTGACGGTGAACCCAGTCCTTCACACAGTACAATATCCTCTTCCAAGGAGTAGAAGAGTGTCAGCACGGTGGCATAGTGGTTAGCACTGTTGCCTCACAGCGCCAGAGACCCGGGTTCGAATCCGGCCTCGGGCGACTGTCTGTGTGGAGTTTGCACAATCTCCCCGTGTTTGCGTGGGTTTCCTCTGGGTGCTCTGGTTTCCTCCCACAGTCCAAAGATGTGCGAGTTAGGTTGATTGGCTATGATAAATTGACCCTTAGTGTTAGGGGGATTAAATACGTGGGGTTACGGGGATAGGGTGGGATATGTTTTGGTGTAGGGGTTATGGGGATCGGGTGGGATATGTGTCGGTGCAGGCTCGATGGGCCGAAATGGCCTCTATCTGCACTGTGTGATTCTGTGATTCTGTGAAGACATCTTCGCCTCACTGTCTGGAGGGAAGCGTTTTACAAAAGTTGACCTAGCACAAGCATACTTGCAGATGGAGGTTGAAGAGTCCTCTAGGAAGTATCTCACGATAAACACTCACAAAGGTCTTTACCAGTATCATCGATTGGTATTCGGAGTAGCATCGGCTCCGGCGATATGGCAAAGAGCGATGGAACAAGTCCTGCAAGGGATTCCGGGGACTCAGTGTTACTTGGACGACATCCTTGTGACAGGTGAAGATGACAGTGAACACCTTAACAACCTAAAACAGGTGCTCACTAGACTACGGGCACATGGCCTGCGAGCCAACCGCCCCAAGTGCGAATTTTTTAAGAAACAGATATCGTATTGTGGCCACGTGATTGATGAAGAGGGGTTACATAAGTCCCCTGACAAAATTGAAGCAGTTGTTAAGGCCCCAGCGCCTGAAAATGTGTCGCAACTGAGGTCATTCCTCGGATTGGTGAATTACTATCATAAGTTTTTGCCGAATTTGTCGACAATTCTGCACCCACTGAACGCACTGCTACGAATGGGGGTAGCATGGAAATGGAGCGATGATTGTAAGCGTGCTTTTCAGAAGAGTAAGGACTTAATCACTTCAAGGGAAGTATTGGCTCACTACAACCCAGCACTGCCGATCAGACTGGCGTGTGATGCGTCTCCCTACAGCATTGGGGCAGTACTGTCACATAAATTCCTTGATGGTTCGGAGAGGCCGATAGCTTTTGCGTCACGCTCGTTAACTGCTGCTGAGCGTAACTACGCCCAGATTGACAGAGAGGCTCTCAGCCTAGTGTGGGGGGTGAAGAAGTTCAATCACTACCTGCACGGTCAAAAATTTACTCTACTAACCGATCATCAACCTCTTGTCTCCATTTTCAACCCTCAGAAGGGCGTACCGATAATGACAGCACAACGGCTGCAGAGATGGTCCCTTTTCCTAGGGGCACACCAATATGACATCGAGTACAAAGGAACTAAACAGCATGGAAACGCTGATGGATTGTCACGTCTACCGTTGCCGACGGTGGAAGAAGAAGACCTTGCAGTTGATCCAATGGAGTTATTCCACTCGACCACAGTCGAATGTCTCCCTGTGACGAATGCAAACATAGAAAAGGAAACACGGAATGACCCGACACTATCACGGGTCTATGATTTAACGGTGAAGGGATGGCCAGCACATGGCGAACCACTGCTGCCAGCATTCTCGCCGAGAAGAGAACAGTTTTCAGTGTGCAGAGGAACCTTGATGTGTGGATCCAGAGTAGTAATTCCACCTAAGTTGACGGATAGAGTGCTCAATGAGCTTCATGAGGGTCATCTGGGTGGGGTAAAAATGAAGAACTTAGCCAGAGCGTTTGTGTGGTGGCCGGGAATCGATGGAGAAATCGAAGAGATGACCAAGAGCTGTGCAGGATGCCAGAAGGTCCAAAACGCCCCACCACAAGCTCCTCTGCATCCATGGGAGTGTAGGGGGTGTCTCTTGCTCGTTCTGGTCTCCTACCAGGCTTCGTGCAATAATTACCCTTGAGTGGTTCGACCCACTCTCCCCTACGGTTCTAGACCTTGGACTTAGGTGCAGGGAAATGTAGTGCAGAGAAAGACTCAATAGACCAGGTTGAATAGCACAAAATGGAGGCTTTTTTTTTTAAACAGTTTGCAGCATTATAAAATACATATCATAAGCACAAATCAGAGCGACTACAAGCATGCACATATCTATAAACTTGATTCCATGGAAATGGGAAACACACGGCACATCGAAAAAGGGGAAACATATTACGATTACCCTTACCCTCTCCCTCCCCTAGGCCTAAACTAAGTTTCGACTTGAGGAACTCGGGATCATGCTCACCACTTTCAGATTCGCAAAAAGAGGGGGTTCGCAGCCTTTTTGGCACAGCTTTCCGTCGTCACGTGGATTTGGAAACTTCTGGTGCAGCTTGTTTTTCTCTCTCTCTCAGGTGATGAGGCAATGGACACAGCCTTGATGAGCGCTCGTCAAGGATGGATCAGTTAAAGCTGTTGTGGATTTGGATACATGGGGGAGTCTCTGCCACCGATGTGATGTTGAATAACTGGATGCACAGGGAGAGTCCAGTATGGAAAAACTGCGAATGGGATGTTGAGGCACGGAAGTGCTAGGCCCGGAGTGTCCTTTTTATTTCTCGCTCCCGCCTGGCTCGGCGGTTTTCCAGAGGGTGTCTTCTCCTTCGGCCTGGGTCGTCGATGATCTCCCGACAAAAGTACCCGGGCCACCCTCCTTCGTCTTCCCGTCATAGTCGAGCCTTGCCTGGCCGAGCTGACTTCCCAGCCAAAGTCTTCTCGTCGTCGCCGAAAGTTACGAATTGTACCGAAGAAGTGAATCGTCCGACGAATGAAACGTAGCCGTCGAGGTGAAGCGTTGCCTCCCGTGTGTGTGTGTTTTTTGATGGCCTTTCAAATCCATAATTATACTCTTTTGGGACAGTCTTATCTCCCGCCAGATCATAGTCCAGTCTTTGTAATATTTTTGGCGGGCAGAAATCTCTGCAGGGGCGCTTTGTCTTGTAACGGGAGCCGGTGATAGCTTAACTGGCCTTCCTGGCCGATAATGTCTTTTACTTTGTCACCGTAACTCGGTTCGCATATTCATCGGTCTGGCGATTTCCCTTGATGGCTGTTAAACGGTTTTTCCTTTGTACATTACATGGGTTTAAGTGTTCATTCATTGTCCGCCCATATCTTGATGGGCCCCATCCTGTTGCCTGAAACTGTCTTGTACTTAGAATCCAATTGAATATGTATGCCCATTTCCCTGAGTTTCGGTTTCTCGATACTGGCTTTCGCGGGCTTACTGTTCTCAATCCACAAGCCTGTCTGGCTTGCAGTAACAGAAACCAATGGTCCAAGAAACTGATCACGAGGTCCGGCGGCCATTTTGTATGCCCTTTTTTCAAAGGTTTTATCTGTACAAGCTTCTTTTGGTCAATAAAGCTGTATAATTAATCCTGTTATCTTGTGTGATTATATCAATGAAAATTTTCGAATCTTACAGGAGTGGCCCTCATCTCCATGGCAAAGGGTGCACATTGATTTTGCTGGTCCCTTCATGGACTCGATGTTTTTAATTGCGGTGGATGCACATTCAAAGTGGCCAGAGGTAATAAAAATGTCCTCAACCACCACGGAAAAAACTATCACAGTTTTACGAACCATATTCGCCAGGAATGGGCTGCCTGAACAGATTTGCTCTGACAATGGACCACAGTTTGTGTCTGAAGAGTTCCGGAGGTTCTTAAAGAACAATGGTGTTAAGCATTACACATCTGCCCCATATCATCCAGCCACTAATGGATTGGCCGAGAGGTTTGTCCAAACATTCAAGAAGGCTATCAAGGCAATGTGTAATGAAGATATACCCCTACAACACAAGGTGGACAACTTCTTGTTTGCCTACCGGAATGCGACACATGCGGTTACCAACCAAACTCCAGCCATGGTGTTCGTCAATCGAAGACTACGATGCCGCTTGGATTTGGTTAAGCCAAACGTCCGAAGAGATGTGGAGAACAGGCAGTTTCAGAATATGAATGAAAGGCCGACCAGGAGTTTTAAGATAGGCCAACCAGTTTTGGCCCGGGACTACCGCACTGAGAAATGGCAGCCAGGAACGATTTGTACACGACAAGGACCTCTCATGTATACCGTGGACGTTGGGGAGAGCATTGTAAGACGCCATGTTGACCAGATTCTAGAGTCACTGGAAAACGTCAACTCCACACCATGATCTGATACACCTGGTAATGAAATCGACGTTCCAATTGCAGCTACCGCAGAACCGATAATATTGGAAGCAGATGAACCAAACAACGACATTGATCCCGACTCAACATTGCCAGAAGAACCTGATACCCCAAAGAGGCGTTATCCAGACAGAATAGGAAGCCTCCTCAAAGACTGAACTTATAATTGCTTAAACTTAACCAATGTATCTAGCAACAGTAATTGTGATTGTAATTAGTTATCATTTAGTTGTTAAATGAATGTTATGTACTGTTTATCTAAAAGGGGAGGAATTGTTGTATATGTACCTTTAAGAGAATAACTGGTCTCAGACTGCAGTACCGGCAGTGACCACCCCTGTATAAAAGGTGCTAGTGAGCCTCTGTGTTTTTAGTTTCACTATTGACTTCCATCAGTAAAGACTTATGTTGTTCCACTCCTGCAGTCCGTGTCTCAATTATTCACGGACGTAATACTAACTAGCTCTGATTCTTATTCTCACCTAAGCTAAGTGGTAATACGCAATTCCAGCAGATATGACTTTACTTGTAGTGGGCTCAAAGTATAAATGAATAAAAAAAAGCTGGCATCAAATAATCAAAGCTCTTCCAGTTCCAGGTCCCCTTCGCTGCTGGGTTTAGCCTGGCATGAAACACACCGCCCTTTCCCATTCAGGCTGCTAAGTTAAAATTGCAGGCGGGTCCCTGATGACATCATTGGGTCCCAACATGCATATGTTAAAAAGAAGGACCCAGCTCGTTTTGGGCGGATGTACTAACCGCCTGCTCAGTGGAGTAGGTTGCAATCGCGGACGGTCAGCTCCCGGTGGATCCTGGGTGGGTAAGTGACCCGGGCGATTTTAACTTCCCGCTTGCCTGGGTTTCCATTGAGTGGGTAAGGTTAAAATCGACCATGGAGTCATGGATTTGAAGCAGCTACATGTCAAAAATAAGTAATCAATAACCAATCAATTGCCTACTTTTGTAGTTAATTAGTAGTTAAATACATATCTAATTATTTTCCCTGATGTTAATAATTTTTCATGAATTGTAGAGTGTCATTGCATGCGGTATAATTGCTTTTAACTAAAACATTTTTTTTCTGCTGTCAGTATGAAATATAGCACTTCAGCAAAAAAGTCACCATCCTTTGTAACTTTACTTTTAGATGTAATTTCTGAAAAGAAGTGAGAAAGACTTGCATTTATATAACGCCTTTCACAACCACCAAACATCCCAAAGCGCTTTACAGCCAGTGAAGTACTTTTTTTGAAGTGTAGTCACTGTTGTAATGTAGGAAACACAGCAGCCAATTTGCGCACAGCAAGCAGCAATGTGATAGTGACCCAGATAATCTGTTCTTGTGATGTTGTTTGAGAGATAAATATAGACCAGGATACTGGGGATAACTCCCCTGCTCTTCTTCGAAATAGTGCCATGCGATTTTGGAAATCCACCTGAGAGTACAGACGGGGGCCTCGGTTTAACGTCTTATCCAAAAGACGGCACCTCCGACAGTGCAGCACTCCCTCAATACTGCACTGGAGTGTCAGCCTAGATTTTTGTGCTCAAGTCCCTGGAGTGGGACTTGAACCCACAACTTTCTGACTCAGCGGTGAGTGCGCAACCCACTGAGCCACTGGCGGACACAACAAAGCACTCCCACAGCCTGCTTTTGTCAACTACCTTTCCACAGTTGATCGCATTTTGGTGCTCCTGGGAGCTAACTATAATTTCTTGATAGTTAAGTTATTAATAAAAGTGCGGTTTGATGGCTCTGTCGCATTTATTGCATTTTTTCCCCACTTGTTCCATGTCTGAATATGTAATCAACAAATTACTCTTATTATTTTTCAGCCTGAAACATTGATGCGTTTAGGATATATATTTACTGGTTTCATTATGCAGGAAATAAAAATTGCAGATAGTTCCAAGAGGTACTATTTCTAGCGTAAGAGGAGTCAAAGAGCATTGTTTCATTGACGTAAGTTACATTTCAGTGAGACACTGAATATTTTCTTGTTTTAAGAGGAATTCTGTCCTTTATGATTTAAAATGTTCTCTTATATGTAAGAGAGAATTGATTGGACTACATGGTTTGGTTTCCTGAAGCAAAGTAATTTCCCGCATGGCCAGACATGATGTAAGTGGGAGGTTTTAATAATGGTCAATTATTTTCAGAATTAAAGTTTGAGCAGGACACTGGTAGCTCAATGGGATGGACAATGCGCACTGCAAATACATAAAATTAGGACCAGTCTAATGGTTATCATTCACATTTTATATTCGACTGTTCAATGCCGATACTGGCATTCTTTATTATTAGACTAGATTAGTACAATGGACAAAGTCAGCATAAAGGCATCCAGCTGAGGGACTTGAATCTAAAGAGTAAATGAGGCAACACTTGACCTTGGCATTAAGTTAACTGGTGATATCTGCAATTTGTGTCCCTAAGTGAGACATTGGGCTGGATTTTCATTGAGGAGGCGGGTAGGAGGCGGGACTACAACTGTCGGGGTTGTAGTCCCGCCTCCATCGAGTTCTAGCCAACCCATGCGATTTTGACTTGATTGACCTTGTTGAGCCCACTCAGCAGATCAATTAAGGGCCAACCGGCAGCAGATGACGTCACAGATTGAAATTTCATCTGTCAAGACCTTTTAACAGATGAAATATCAGTGTTTCACAGCTATTTGAAGGTGTCAAACACTGACAATCTGTACTCCAGGTTAATTCCTTCCTCTCAGGATGATTTAGAGATCTCCCCAGAACAGAAAGCAGAGGCTGCAGATTTTGACAGTTGGCGGCCATTCTGCTTTCTGTGCCGGTGAGATGAGGGACTCCCGAGACCTGAAGGAAGGAAGGCTGTAAAGGTAAGTAAAGGTTAGTAGAACTTCTTTAAACACTTTACACACACCAAACACACTTACCTCTGCACTCTTGCACCCATCACTCACCTGAACACCGGACATCTCGACCCCATCCAAGCCCTTCATCCCGACGGTCCGCCTCGCTAACCTTGCGTGGTTTGGAGCCGTTGGGAATCCCACATTTCAACAATGAAAATAGGAATTAGGCTAAAAACTGCCTGTTAACTACCTGTTAACAGGCAGTTAATTGGCACTAATCCCCTTCCCGCCTCGTGGAGGCGGGTCCCAGTGCGGGGCAGGTACCCGCCTCCTTTGAAACTGGCATGGAGGCGGGTTGGGGGCGGGATGGGGTCAGGACCCCCTGATTTCGGGATTTTAAACCCCCACATGGCTCCAATCCTGACTCTACGGCCCAATGAAAATCCAGCCCATTAAGGGGGTGAAAGAGATCGCAAGATCTCTATGGGCAGCTTTCTTCGGGGCCAACGGCGAACGCCTTGGCTTCACTGCTGACCGCAAATTCCGGCCCATTGTTAATTCAGTCTCTCTTATAAATGTATCTAGTGGAAACAAAAAACAGTGGGAAGAGAGCTCAGTATTTTCACAGATGAGAAGTGGGTCCATTGCATCTGTTATGATAGTCTGGATATCGGCAGAAGAAATCCCATTCTAAAGCTTCCTCAGTAAACTTTCAATCACTAAAGAGCATCTTTTTTTAAACAAAATTAGCAGTTTGCCGTTCACATGAATGGCTAGAATTGTGCAATGCTGTTACCAAGTCCGGCACATCATCAGATCGATAAATATTGAATAAACTGTTGGTTCAACTAAAGGTCAATGTCCACTTGCTGAAACCCCTGGCAGCTTTCAAGTTTTTTTCTACCCAAAATATGATATTATTTTTCTAGAAACTCGCAAACCCTTTGGGTCATGTTATTTCACATGAAGTCAAACATGAAATCTGACAGTGACCCTTCAAATGAAAGGTGCAAAGATGTCTGTTTTCCTCTTGCAATTCTAAGTAGACTTTTTTTTGTGTGATGCGGATGAAAATAAGTGAGCAACTGCACCAGGAAGTGGGTGGGGGGGGTGAGGTGGTGGGGGGGACGGATTTCTGCCATCCCAATAATGCTTCTAGGGTGGAAGTCAGATGCAGGAGGCCTAGCAGAGGTGAAATAAAGAATAGATTTGCCTTTCTAATCTAGGCTTTATTAACTTTAAAAATCCAGTAGCACATCTTTCAACACCAGTCTCCAACCATGACTGGAGAGAACTGAATTTAAGATGGCCACCACAAATCACCTGACATCCACTACCAATGAGTTTACAGCATATATCTCAAGGTAGAAACAAACAACCAATTACAATACTTCTTACTAACACAGAGAACAACCACCCCATTCACCAATCACAATACTTCTTATTAAACATAGGAAATAATCACCACATTCACCCCTCCTTTTAAAACATGCTCCAACCTAAAACAACCTTTACAATTTATAATTAATTTATTTACAACAAAAATACAAATATAATATTTCAACAATTTTAAAACATTACTATCAATTTAAAAGTCCATTTTCAATCGGTCGACCGGATATCTTGTTCGTGTTGACCTTCTTAACCTTGGTGAAATTCCTTGCCCTCCCACACACGGAGACACCGAAGTATCTTCTGCAGGAAGGCTATCCATATCCCGATTATCAATGGTTTCCGGATTGGAAATCCCATCAGGAAGTAAACTAGGACGGTCATGAACATCCATCAAAGGCTGACTAATAGAAGTATAATTATCGGCAGTAGGATTGGAAATATTCGTAGTATCTATAACAACATCCACATTATCTGAATCGTGACTATTATTAGTATCCTCAGAAGAGGGCTGGCCACCACAAGGAGCCAAATCTTTAATTGAAACAGTACTTTCTTTCCCATCTTGGAATCGAATATGAGCATATTGGGAATTTGCCTCCAACAGCTCCACCTCCTCCACTAAAGGATCATGGCCTAGAAATTCAGTATAGCCACTTTTGGGGCGGTAAAGTCGGGCGGTCGCTAAAGTTAGTGCCCGCTGGAAAGTGCAGGTCAGTTCGCCGAAATTCAGTAGATTTGGCCAAGAGTTTGGGCGAGCGCTGAAACTGGCGTTGCACTCCTATCTTTAGGCGCTAAGCCGGCGGTGCGGACTGATAACGCCGAGGCCGGGCGCAGCGCAGGTGCGGTCATGTTTTGATTGACAGCAGACACCCTGACGCCGGCCAGCTCTTAAAGGGGGAAGGGTCGACTTGGTCTGTAGCCACGCCCTGGATAGTGGAGCCCTGCAGCTAGGCCTGAACACTGCTGGTGGACCCAAATAGCACCTGAAGCCATGGAGAAGGCCCGTGAACGAGCGCAGCGCTTCTCCCAGCATGCTTTGAGGGTGCTGGTTAGGGGGTTGGAAAGGTACAAAGAGATCTTGTGCCCAGACAGTGGCAAGAAGGCTCCCAGGAGGCAGTACAGGATAGCCTGGAGGAAAATCGCCCACAGGGTGTCAGTCAACAGCGATGTCCCCAGGACTGGTGACCAATGCCGCAAGAAGTACAACGACCTCACTCGGATGGTCAAGGTGAGTACCCTTTCCAGTGTCCTCCTCATCCTTGCATGTGCACCTCACATTATGGGCAAAGGGACCTCAAAGGCCTAATGGCCAGCCCTCCTCCCGCAGCTATGGCACTGGCATGATCCTCAATAGCACTTTCTGCACTTAACACACTGGCCAAGCTATTCGACCATGGGAGGCAGTGCACACAACAACAGGGCACCACACTGGCCAAGCTATTCGACCATGGGAGGCAGTGCACACAACAACAGGGCACCACACTGGCCAAGCTATTCGACCATGGGAGGCAGTGCACACAACAACAGGCCACCACACTGGCCAAGCTATTCCACCATGGGAGGCAGTGCACACAACAACAGGCCACCACAATGTACTTAGAGGCCGTCCTTTCTCTTGCAGGCCAAGATGGCCCGGAATTTGAAGAGCCAGAATGTCACCGGGGGAGGCCGTGCCCAGTTCCAGGAGCTCAGTGAGCTGGAGGAGAGCATGGCTCGGCTCATGCGTGGCCGGGTGACTGGCCCTGTTGCCATTGGAGATGCCGACCCTGTGCTGCGACCCAATGGTAAGGACATGACCGTTTGGACCTCTCTCGTTCCCCTAGCGCATCAGATCTACATCCTTTGCCACTGTCCGACCAATGCGCTGAATGCCACCACTCATGCCTCCCTCGCTGATGCCCTGTCCTCACTCGAAAGCTACTCTTGTGCCTTCCTGCTTTCAGCTGGTGAGGAGGAGGTCCTTGAAGCTGAGAGTGCCAGTCCCTCGGAAGAGGAGGACGATGAGGACCAACAGGAAGGCGGCACATCGGGCGAAGCCTCATCCACGCCAGGGGATGGCAATGGAGGGGAGATGTCTTGCCTGGAGGAGAGCCAGGGGGAAGTGCTGCAGGGGGGTGTAGCTCCTGGGCCCAGTGGCGTCCAGGCACGTGGGAAGGGTCGGGCAGAACGGCGGCCTTCTCCCCAGAGGGGGCAAGTGTTGCAGGGGAGGCCAGTTCCTGGGCCCAGTGGCGTCCAGGCACGTGGGAAGGGTCGGGCAGAATGGCGGCCTTCTCCCCAGAGGGGGCAAGTGTTGCAGGGGAGGCCAGTTGCTGGGCCCAGTGGCGTCCAGGCACGTGGGAAGGGTCGGGCAGAACGGCAGCCTTCTCCCCAGAGGGAGAGTCCGGCCTCCAGTCCGGAGACGGTCCTCGCCCAGGAGGTGCGCCTCCAAGATGAAATGTCCGTGGATTCTGAGCGCCACCACAAGGAGTTCATGGGGGTTGTGGGACAGTTGCCTCAGGCCATTGAGTCCCTGGCTCATAGTGTGGCCACTTTCAGCGACTCACAGGCCAGGGGTGTCGAACAACTCGCGGCAGCACAGGCCAGGGGTGTCGACCAACTCGCGGCAGCACAGGACAGGGGTGTCCAGCAACTCGCGGCAGCACAGGACAGGGGTGTCCAGCAACTCGCGGCAGCACAGGACAGGGGTGTCCAGCAACTTGCGGCAGCGCAGGACACGAGTCGCGAGTTCATGAGTGGTGCCGTGCAGACACTCACTGATCTGATGCGGGCACAGACCAGGGCAGTTCGGGCACTCACTTCTGCCACACTCGCTGTGTCGCGGAAGCATCGCCAGGGCACCCGCCGCCCTGCTGCAGCACAGCGGTCTGGCCTCCACCAGATTGCTGCGCTTGCTGCACTGCCAGCCCAGCCGAGTGCCAGTGTCTCTGGCGACCATCGAGCGCCTGGCATCAGCCAGCTTGCCCCCATTGCTGCAGCCGCCACTGCAACTCCCCCAGCCAAGTTGCGACGAGCTGCTGCAGAGACTGATGCTGCCCAGCCACAGCTGCAGCAGTAAGCAGCCGGCCCCACCAGGGCCGGTCCTCGTCTAGGCCGACCCCCAAGGGCATCTGCCGTCACGCATTCTGCCCCTCAGGAGCCTTCCCCCAGCCTTGCAACACCCACAGGGCCCAGGTTGAGGCGGAGCAACAGGTCGGGCAGGGGCCGCACAAGGCTGCACAAGGACCCGCCCTCTCGGCACACCCAGTAGAGTATGTTGCCAATGGTTTTTTTTATATGGGGGTGTTTGTGATGTGGGGGGGGCTTATTTTGGTAAGGCCGAGGATGAAGGCCAATTGGATGGGCAAGTTTTGTTATTCCTCCCCAGGTTGTGGGAGTGAGATATTTTTGTGACTGTTTTTTGGTGGTCTTGTCTGTTTTTCTGTTTCATGTGGGAAGGGCCCTGAGTTTGTTAAATAAAGCTTTTTATTTGTTCAGCTTGTCCAGGTGTCATGTTTCCAGTGGTTGTTGCGTTAAGCGGCTGAGGGCTTGCGGAGCGGCTGCATTCAGGTGCGTTCATTGCCACAATCCATTCCCTGACAGGGGGCCTAGAAGTGTCGTTCAATAAGCCGCCGGCGGACGGCCCTTGGACCTTGTGGCTCCCTCCTGGGCTGGTACTCCTCCTCCTCCTCCTCCTCATGGTCCTCCTGCGCGTCCTCCTGAGGTGGTGGTGCTACGTCAGGTGGCAGTGCCTGAGTCCTGCGGATAGCCAGGTTGTGCAGTATGCAGCAAACGACGATGAACTGGGAGACTCTATCCGGCGAATACTGTAGAGATCCGCCGGAGTGATCCAGGCAGCGGAACCGTTGCTTGAGGACGCCAATCGTTTGCTCTATGATGTTCCTTGTGGCTTGATGGCTTTCGTTGTATGCCTCCTCCGCAGGGGTCCTGGGCGCGCGGAGCGGGGTCATGAGCCATGTACACAAAGGGTAGCCCTTGTCCCCAATAAGCCATCCCCTTGGTGGAGGCTGTGCCTCGAACATGTCAGCCACAGTAGTCTGGCGCAGGATAAATGCATCGTGGCTGCTTCCTGGAAAGCGGGCATTGACAGCTAGGATGCGCTGCCTGTGGTCACACACCAGCTGTACATTGAGGGAATGGTAGCCCTTCCGGTTGCGGTAATTCTCGGCATTGTCGATAGGTGCCCGCATAGCCACATGCGTGCAGTCAATGGCGCCCTGCACCATGGGGAAGTCCGCGATCCTGCCAAATCCGACTGCACGCTGCTCCTGCCTCTCTAGGGTCATGGGGAAGGAGATGAATTGGTGTCTCCTCGCGAAAAGGGCATCGGTGACCTGCCGGATGCAGCGATGCGCGGCGAACTGGGAGATGTTCGCTATGTCCCCAGCAGCGGCGTGGAAGGAGCCACTTGCATAAAAGTTCAGAGCCACCATGACCTTCACTTCCACCGAGAGAGACGTCCTGCACATCAGCTGTGGATGCAGATCTCTGTGAAGCAGCTGGCAGATCTCTGCAACCACCTCCCTTCTGAAGCGCAGCCTCTTAACACAATGCGCGGCAGTCATGGTGAGATAGGACACCTGCTGCCGGTATTCCCTGAGTGGGTAAGGCCTACGTTGCCAACGCCTGATGGCCCCTCTACGCCTAGGCATGGCTGGCCCTCTCACACAGCGTCTGCGAGCCCTTCGCACATAATGCTGGAACTGAGGGTTGGAACCCCATACAGCCCCCATAATAAACTTGCAAACAGTTAAATCACAATGATTCAAATTTCCAAGCTCTGGCCAGTAGCCAAAAATACCTCTCCTATGTTGTCCCAAATCAGTAAGCTCTGTTCCTTGGTCTCTGTCCAGAAATCCAAAGCACTGAAGTCATTGCAGCAAAATGGCTGGGCTTTATAGGTCAGTGTAAGTGCCCTTTAATTAGCACTCCCCGAGGCCCACAGGGCCTCTGTTGCATTCCACTTCACAGTTCTTAACAGCGCCACGCCCACATTGGCCGGGCGCCACTGAATTTCCGGTTTGGGGCGCACAAACAGCGTTGCACGACGAAATGACGTCATAAGCTGCGCGCGCAGCTGAGTGGACGCAAACACTTTGCGCCGGCGCTAAATGTCAACTGAAGTTGGGCGTAGGCGCAGATCATTCTGCGCCCGGGCGCTAAGTGCCTAGCGCTGCAAATCTACCCCTCTTATGGCGTTAGCAGCTGGCGAACGCAACTGAATTTCTAGGCCCATATTTTGACAATTTAACATGGCGTCGAAGCAGCACAGGTCCCTGCATAGTAAGCCATGAAGGTACCGAATATCCCGTAGTAGATCTCCGCGGGTAATTAAAGAGCCTTTCATGGGGGGTCACATTAGTAGCCGTTGAAAGCAATGATCTAATGGAATGCAGGGCATCAGGCAGTACCATTTCCCACTGTTTATTCTTAAGGTTCCGGGATGTCAAAGCCAACATAACTGCCTTCCAGATCACCCCATTGTATCGTTCGCACTGTCCATTACCCTGGGGGTTATACGGGGTAGTTCTACTAGTAGAAATTCCCTGACTCTGAAGGTATTCCTTCAACTGGGAAGACATAAAAGAACTTCCCTGATCCGAATGGATATACGCAGGCATCCCAAAGATGACAAAAAGTTGAGTCAGACATTTGATAACTGTAGCAGCTGATACATCTGCGCAAGGAAAAGCAAAAGGAAACCTTGAAAACTCAACCACAACAGTAAATATGTATCGATTTTGAGTCGTTGAAGGAAGAGGCCCCTTAAAATCAACGCTCAGACGTTCAAAAGGAGAAGTAGCCTTTATAAGATGAGCTCGTTGAGGCTTAAAGAAATTCGGTTTACACCGAGCACAGATAGAACATGATGAAGTCATCCGCTTGACGTCTTCAACTGAAAAGGGCAAATTTTTACTGCGTATGAAGTGTATCATCCTCGTAACCCCAGGATGACATAAGGCATTGTGAAGATTAATAAGCGTATCTCCGTCAATCACAGAACAATAAGCTCTCGACAGTGCATCAGCAGCAACATTATCCTTCCCCGGATGATAAACTATATCAAAATGGTAACATGCCAACTCAATCCTCCACCTCATTATTTTATCATTTTTGATCTTTCCAAAATGTTTAACATCAAACATAAAGGACACAGATTTTTGATCGGTTACCAACGTGAAATGTCGCCCCGATAAATAATGTCTCCATTTACGCAGTGCTTCTACTATTGCATATGCCTCTTTTTCTATTGAAGAATGTCTTTTTTCACTATTGTTCAAGGTACGTGAGAAAAAGGCCACAGGTCTTCCATTCTGGTTCAGAGTAGCCCCAATTGCAAAATCAGAAGCATCCGTCTCAATCACAAAGGGAACCTGCTCATCAATAGAATGCACAACTGCTCCTAAAATATCCTTTTTAAAATTATCAAAACATGTCCTGGCCTCCCATGATAGAGGATATGTCGTAACCCGAATAAGGGTCCGGATCTTCTGCAAAAAGTTTGCAATCCAATTAGAATAGTAAGAAAACAGTCCAACAACTCATTGCAAAGCCTTAGAATTAGTAGGATAAGGTAAATCGATCAATGGTCGCAAACGTTCTGGATCTGGTTTAATCTTATTTCCCGAGATAATATACCCCAGTAGATTTACCTCAGTAGTCGAAAAGATACACTTCTCTTTATTAAAAGTTAAACCAACTTTTTCCGCAGCTTGAAGGAATCTTTCTAAATTAGAATCATGCTCCACCCTTCATTTACCACACACCGTGATATCATCTAAATATGAAAAGGTGTCAGAGAGAGAGTTATCACTTATAAAAGCATCCATTGCCCGTTGAAAACAAGCAACGCCATTAGTAACACCAAATGGTATTCGGCAAAACTGGTACAGCTTTCCACCAGCCTCAAAGGCTGTATATGGTTGATCCCTCTTAACAATAGGAATCTGATGATAAGCACTCTTTAAATCAATAGTGCTAAAAAACTTATACTGAGATACTTTGTTGATAAGCTCATCAATCTTAGGCAAAGGGTACGCATCTAATTGAGTATACCTATTAATAGTTTGAGAGTAGTCTATCACCATTCATTTCTTATGTCTCTCATTAGTGGTGACAACTACCTGAGCCCGCCAAGGCGAACAACTAGGTTCAATGATTCCTTCCAATAAAAGACGTTGGACTTCAGAATTAATAAATTCTCTATCCTGACTGCTATACCTTCTTGACTTGATAGCAATTGGCTTACAATCCGGCATCAAATTGGAAAAAAGTGATAATGGAGAAATGGATAAAGAAGCTAATCCACAAATGGATAAGGGTGGCTTAGTCCCTCCAAATGAAAGACTGAGAGACTCGTGTAATTTAAGCACATCATGACCAATCAAAATATCCGCACAAAGATTAGGCAAAACAGATAGGCGTATATCAGTATACGTATTACCTAGAAGAATCATTTTCACAAGGCAACAACCAGCTACTTGTGAAGTAAGGGTCGGCTGAGCCATACACACCTGATAAGTAACAGGCAAGATTTTCAAACACTTTTCCTTCGCAAACTGAAGACTTATAAAACTCTCGGTACTGCCCGTATCTATGAGAGCCTTCACTTCTAACCCATTAACTTGGGCCATAACTATAGCTTTGTTTAGGCCATGAGCAAATGCAGCAGAAATTGATGCAATAAACGCCCTCTCTACAGGTTGAATAGTCGCAGAAGAGGAGGTAATTGAACCTAATGATTTACAAACACGTGCATAATGACCTCTCTTTCCACATTTACTACACACAGCCTCCCGGGCAGGACACTTCAAACGAGGATGCCGGACGTTCCCACAAAAATAACACTTCTGAATCCTAGAGGCAACAGCCGCCAAAGTAGAAACTGTTTCAGAATCTAGTAAACCACTCCCATTAAGTCCACCTAATTCTTTTTCGTCCGGAACTGCCGAAACCACAGTCGCAGGTCGATTAGAAAGAGCATAAGAATCCGAACTTCTCTGAGCCATATCCAATGTAGAAGCTTGCTCAAAAGCACTCTTGAGATCCAAAGTCTTATTTTCTAACAACCGCTGACGAATTGATCTAGACAGTAGTCCATTAATAAAAACATCCCGTACCGATTCTTCCTTATATTCTTCGGCCGTCACAGCTTTATAATTACAGTTAGCACTAAGGTGCCGAAGTGCTTGTAAATAAGTATCCAAAGATTCTCCCACCTGCTGCCTATGGGCAGATAGAAGATAACGTGCAAATACCTCATTCTTTGGTTTAACAAAAATCTTCTCCAATGTAGAAATAGCCAATTCGTAAGTTTTACAGTCCAAAATATACTTATACACATCCGGAGCAATGTAGTTGATCAGCATATTTAGCTTATTCAGAGACTCTTGTTCCAACACACCCAAAAAGTTTGTAAATGTACAATACCAATGTTTCCATTTATCATCCACTCCTGCAGAATTAGGGTCAGCATTGAATCGTTCTGGTTGAAGATATCGCTCCATTCTGATAAAAAGTTAATAAATTGAAATAAAGAATAGATTTGCCTTTCTAATCTAGGCTTTATTAACTTTAAAAATCCAGTAGCACATCTTTCAACACCAGTCTCCAACCATGACTGGAGAGAACTGAATTTAAGATGGCCACCACAAATCACCTGACATCCACTACCAATGAGTTTACAGCATATATCTCAAGGTAGAAACAAACAACCAATTACAATACTTCTTACTAACACAGAGAACAACCACCCCATTCACCAATCACAATACTTCTTATTAAACATAGGAAATAATCACCACAAGAGGTGAGATATTTGTTGGGATGCAGGCTCTCCAATCTGTATCCCGCCCATTGGTAACTTGCACAGGTGCCCTGTTGGGGTGGATTTTTCATCTGCCCAAAACATGGCCCTTGATGTTAGAGGGGGGCGGGGCTATGAACAAGAATTACCCAGGCTGGGAATTTCCTCAACCCTAAACTTTCTGATGTCCAGTGACCTGGACGACGGGCTGAACCCATCATATGGCTCAATAGCGTGGCAGAAGCAAGAGCCACTTGGTGGCCTGGTTCTGGCCTGGACGTCCCGCTGGAATAACTCAACAATTAGAAAAATTGCCCCTGTTATCTTTGAATATATGCAGAGGAAACCCTGAAGTCACCTGCTTCCATTTAACAAATTCCAATCATTGTCTCCCAGTTGGGTCTCAATCACCTTGTGCAGTAAGCTTCCATTAGTCCTAGGTAAGATAATGTGGCTCTGTAAAGCTTTTGCCTTGGATATAGTTTTGTTCTAAGAGCATTCTTCTTATTTGTCCTCATATCCTGTTAATCCTATTCCTCCTGGAATAGGATGATTGTAGCCACAGTCGGAGCAAATGGTATGTTATTATCTCCTTCTTGATTTGGCAAAGTATCAGCAACAGAGCTGAGGTTTTGTAAATCTTCCACCAGAATGCTGTAACATTACTATTCACATAATGGCCCAGTAATTCCGGGCACAACGCGTGAGTACGGACGGGGTACTCACGCGTGTGCCCGGAGGAATTGCTGGTTTTCAGCATGCACAGCGCATGCGCTGAAAACCGGCATTTCCTGTCCTCTGACCCAAGGGGTTAAGAGGCAGTACGCGTGCGACTGCACAGGCCGCGCGTGCGCAGTGAAATTCCTGGGTTTTTCACAGTTGCCCGAGTGTAAAGGCCTCCGGTTTTTACGCGTGGAAAAACCAGACGTAAGTACTTAGTTTTACAGGTAAGTGGGCTTTTAGTACAATGTAGAATTTTTTTTTCCACAGGTTTGTTATTTTTAAAGAATTTACAGTAAGGTAAGTTTAGTTTTAGACCCTATTTTTTTAAAAATTTATTTTTTACAAAAATTGATTAATTGTTTAAAACATTTTTTTTAACTTATTTATAGTTAATATAATCAGTGGGATGTTTTTTAAAATTTTATTTAAAGTTAAAGTAGTGTTTTGGGGCCAGGAGTTTTCATGAGTTTGACAGCTCTTACTGTCAAACTCATGAATGAGTTTCCCCTCCCCTGATTGGCTGCACAGTGCTCACCTGATCCCAGCCGGCACATCGCACTAACTACGCCGCTGGATCAGGTAAGCACATCGCGCCGACATCTGAACCTGGCCAGTGATAGGAAATGCGAGCAGGCCCGGGCTTCAGATGTCGGCGCGCAGGGTGAGTGCAGATCGGGGGCTTGCACGCGCGGCAAGTCCCCGATCCTAATTTCAGGGCCACTATGTTACAACTTTATGAATGTATACAGATTGTTTGAAGAGGAATTACTATCCCTTCTCAGAGCCATGTGCTTAGACTACAGCATATCTGGACCCAACGGCAGAGAAATTCATTGGCACCAAGCCCATTTTACAGGCATAAAACGTGCACCGGGTGTCCAATATGGCAACTCCCTTGTACCAGGCTGCAAAGGAAAATCAGTGCACTGCTATCAGGAGGAAGCTGAAGGTAGCTCTGGTCCTCGATCTTGCTCACTTACTCGTGCATCCCATCAACCAGGGCACAAATCTATTTTCGCTATTCTTGCCACCTCTGAGAGGTACAGTTTGAACCATTGCCCTTTTGCTCACATGTGCTCACTGTGCCTAAGCTGCGTGGCACATTGTTCTTGAAGTTCAAGGTTGCAGAAAAAAGATACGCAATCAGATGCTGAAGCCTCCAGGCCAAGCTGCTCTTTTGCTGTTAGGGGTTTCTCAGTGAGTCAGCAGGCATAGGTTCAGAGCCCTGATCTCGCAAGTGTCATCCACCTTTCTCCTCCTTTAAATAATAAGAACATAAGAAATAAGAGCAGGAGTAGGCCATACGACCCCTCAAACCTGCTCCACCATTCAATAAGATCATGGCTGACCTTCGACCTCAACTCCACTTTCCCGCCCGATCTCCATATCTCTTGATTTCCCTATGAGTCCAAAACTCTATCTATCTCAGCCTTGAATATACTCAACGATTCAGCATTCTCAGCCCTCTGGGCAGTATAGATTGCTAGACAATGAAGGCATCATGGCTGTTTCTTGGATAACACGTATGAAGATGTTTCTGTGGCCAGACGCCAGCTAAGCTTTAACTTGAATGCAAACCCTTTCTCTACATGAGGGCTTTGATGACCACATAGTTACCACGAGACGTTGTGCACTCGAGAGTACTCTACCAGCCGATGAAAGCTGTGCACCCTGTCCAACTGATGACTCCTTCCCACAGGAAAAATGATCAAGGGGCTTCCCCCGAGCAAAAGTATTGATTTTCACTTCTGCTTTATGCGCTGCAGATTGCCTGATGTGGCAGGCTTCTCTTGGAGTAACTTGGAAGCATGCAGTGACATGAAAGTTGCATGTTGCGGTTACCTTCACGGTTATGCGAAGAGGCATCCCTGATCCAGACGTTGTGTGCACAGCATTGTGGGACAGCTGCACAACATTGGGGCAGCCTGTTTTGTGAAACGGAGTTGGCAAAGACATGGTGCCTCTGACATTTTCAGGAGAAGTTCCCGGGATAGTGACCTGGGTGCAGCCAGAATGTTGAGATATCATGGCGCCTGAACTTGTTGGCCCCCTCAGACATTTCAATTATGCTGGGCGTTCAAGACCACTTACTTCTTTATAAGGTGCCATGTCAAAAATCAGTAGTAACCAGGAATAATGAAGAAACTATTGGCAGAGGTAAAGCAAAAATGGAGCAGTATCCAACAAAACCAATTAATGCATGCCGCAAACTGCAGCTAAAGGTACTTGAGAACGGAAAACTAAACTGAAAACTTACTTTCTCACTTTAATAATGCCTACTAAGCAGGCCTCTCTAGTTTCAGACCCGCCATCAGCATAGTGTTGGAAGGTGTCAGAGACAGTGCTATCAGGCGGCACTTACTCACCAATAACCTGCTCACTGATGCCCAGTTTGGGTTCCGCCAACACCACTCAGCTCCCGACCCCATTACAGCCTTGGTCCAAACATGGACAAAGGAGCTGAATTTCAGAGGTGAGGTGAGAGTGACTGTCCTTGACATCAAGGCAGCATTTGACCGAGTGTGGCATCAAGGAGCCCTAGTAAAACTGAAGTAAATGGGAATTGGGGGGAAAACGCTCCACTGGCTGGAGACATACCTAG
The DNA here is from genome assembly GCF_052327205.1 of Somniosus microcephalus. Classification (NCBI taxonomy): domain Eukaryota; kingdom Metazoa; phylum Chordata; class Chondrichthyes; order Squaliformes; family Somniosidae; genus Somniosus; species Somniosus microcephalus. Next base: position 307,798,993 of record NC_140991.1, read on the forward strand.
CACAAAGGAAGATGGTTGTGGTGGTTGAAGGTCACACACCATCTTGACTTGGAAGTATATCGCCGATCCTTCATCGTCACTGGGTTAAAATCCTGGAACTCCCTCCCTAACAGCACTGTGGGAGTACCTTCACCACATGGACTGCAGCAGTTCAAGAAGACGGCTCACCACCGCCTTCTCAAGGGCATGTAGGGATGGGCAATAAATGCTGGCATTGCCAGTGACGCCCACATCCCATGAATGAATAAATAATCAAACACAACATGAATAGACTATGGCAGGTCGGGTGCTCAATTTTGTAAGTCATGCCTGCTGAAGAAAAGCCCTACTGTCAGCACAGAACTGTGCAAAATTCACCTCTGTGATCCTCCGTAAAAAATCAAGGATTCTCTTTTCCTTTTTCATGCCCTTATCTACTTGCACTGACGCCTTTAATGACTTGTGTATCTGCACAACAAGGTCCCTGGACACTTCTGCTCCATTTAAAATCTTACGGTATACTTCCTTTCCCTATTCTTATTTCTAAAATGTATTACTTTTGTTCTACGTTTAACAGCATTTGCCACCTATCTGCCCACCCTGCTATTCTATGCATGCCCTCCTACAGCCTTTCACATTGATGGGCTAAATTTTCGAAGACATATGCCCATTTTTACTGATCAAATCATACCTTGCCATAGGGCTGCCTAAGCCTCTTTTAAATCCTGATAATCGGGTCCCACAACAGGAGAGGCTTTTCCTGCAGCAAGCTTCTCGCCCATATCAAATGGGTGCTTTTGTGTGAAATGGGCATGCCCTTCTTTTCTCTGTAAATCTGGCTTACTGTTGTTTTCTCTATAGTGATGTTAGAGGGATTTTCATGTAGTTGCATTGGACGTGTTGCACAATAATTGGCCCTGATTTTAACTCCAGGTGGATTCCCGCCCAGGCCTGAGTTAAAATTACAGTCGGGTCTCAATGATGCCTATGTAAAGAAGGAGCCTGTTGGCTCCGGACACGTACCCTCATTGACTGCTCTGGAGAGCGGGTTAAAATTCCAGATGTTGCGATCATGGTGACTTTCGGACAGGTAAGAGCCAGGGCGATTTTAACTGCCCCGCCCGCCAGGTTTCTGCTGAGCGAGTAGGGTTAAAATTGCCCCCAATGGAGCTCCATTTCAGGGCATTGCCACTGAAGTGTGAATTTCTGCAAGACACACTTACCTGACGCCTCGACTGTTACTGTTGCTGTCCCCGAATATAGTCAAGCAAGGTGAGGAGGAAGGGGAATGCAGTTGGTGGATTTCAATGATGTTGCATGGTCGAATGAGGAGGATCAATTTGTGAGGGGACACCATCTTCAGCTGCAAAGGCATGCCAGGGGTTATGTGCACCCTTACCAGTGTCCCAGGTGTATATAGATGATGCCAGCCTTTTTGGGGGGATTTCGGAGGAGTACTGAGTTAATGACCAGATAATCTGTTTTTGAGTGTTGGTTGAGGGATAAATTGAGGGAGTGCTCCCCTGGATGCAGGAAGGGTGTTTCCCCTGGCTAGGGGTCTAGAACGAGGGGGTCACAGACTCAGGATATGGGGTAGGACATTTAAGACTGAGAGGAGGAGAAATTTCTTCACTCAGAGGGTGGTGAACCTGTGGAATTCTCTACCACAGAAGGCTGTGGAGGCCAAGTCATTGAATATATTTAAGAAGGAGATAGATAAGTTTCTAGATGCAAAAGGCATCAAGGGGTATGAGGAGAGAGCAGGAATATGGTATTGAGAAAGAGGATCAGCCATGATCATATTGAATGGCGGAGCAGGCTCGAAGGGTTGAATGGCCTACTCCTGCTCCTATTTTTCTATGTTTCTATGTTTCTACTCTCTTCAGCATGTCTGCTTCAGCAGAGAGGCTGTGGGTGAATGTCACAATGACCTTAATTCTTCATGTCACGGAATCATTCCAGGGCAGCAGAAGGAATCACTCAGTTGGCTGTATATCGATGCATAAAGCAAGTGACAGTTGCCATGTTTGCCAAAGGCCTCAGTGGCTTTTCAAGTGGAAAGGGCCCAGCAACGTGAGAAGCCGTACAACTTTGTTTCATTTTGACTGCCAGGTTTTCCATGTGCCAGAAGTGTTGTTGGCATAACCTGTGTGGCCATGTTAAGGTTCCCCACATCCTCCTGGATAGGAAGGGGTACCATCCCATAAATGTGCAGTAACATGTGACTACTTAAATATAGCCCTGCATGTCAATGGCCATTTCTGGGGGAGGAAGGGGAGCAGTTATGAATCCCTCACTCTGCAGTAGTCCACCGACGCGGACTGTGTTGGATCTAGATTTTACCATCTGCCATCAATCCTTACAATCTGTCTGACAATCGTGCAGTTTTGAGCCGAGATTGGATTTGGATCTCTGCTGGGCAGGCAGTGAAATTGCAGTACTGAGTGTCAGCAGACACATATGTTGAAGTGTTTGCCTAAATTTGCTCTGCCCATTATTTTAGTGACAGCCATTTAAAATAAGCAATTTCACCACACAAGATACTCACCTTGAGACAACATGGAGATATAGGGGAAAAATTCAGTATCGCCCCATTTGGGGCGCCATTATCGGCCGTGCGCAAAGTTTAGCGCCTGGCGCTAATTATCGCCTCCAATGGCAAACTTGGCTCTTATTGACCCTGGAGGTGATTGGAGTGCTAAATCAGGCGCTTCACACCTGTCTTAAGGCGCAAAGGCCGAGGAGCGAGGCGCTACCTCAGAGCACTGGCGAAGCAAGGAAGGGCAAATCAAAATGAACCTGTAAAGTGCTGCTCAGTACCCAAAACTCCTTCACACAGTGTTGAATCTCTCCAGAAGTCTCTCTCTCTCTCTCTCTCAGAATGCGTGGTGCAAAAATGTCACCGACAAAAAAAGGCAGGAAGCGGTCACCTTTAAATAGCGCTCCCCCAGTCCCTTTCCGACTGCAAAACGCTCCCCTCAACCTGTCGTTGCTAGCGGCAGGCGGTAAGGCAGGGGACGCCGCTCAATATCCGGTCCGGGGCGCTACCGGGGCGTTGCGCACTCAACTGACGTCACGATCTGCCGACGCAGGAGATCGTGGCGGTAGTGTTTAGCACCGCCGCAAAATGTCTGGTTAATTTCGCGAGCGGCGCAAACATCGCCGCGCCCGGGCGCTAGTTGCTTTGCAACCCATTAGCGCCCTCTTAAGGCGCTAACAAGAGGCGCAAACAACTGAATTTTTCCCCCCAGGTCTTTTACATCCACCAAAGTATTCCTGTTGAACAATGGAGCAAAGTTCAGTGGCCTAGAAATTCAGTATAGCCACTTTTGGGGCGGTAAAGTCGGGCGGCCGCTAAAGTTTGCGCCTGGCGCAAAGTCGAGCCCCCTTCGCCGATATTCAGTTGCATCGCCCTAAGAGGTTGCTGCTGCGCTAAAACAGGCGATGCACGACTATCATTAGGCGCTAAGCCGGCAGCCCGGGGCGCTAACACCGGAAGTTGGGCGCAGGGCAGGTGCGGCGAGCTGCTGATTGCCGGCAGACACTCTGGCTCCAGTGAGCTCTTAAAGGGGGAGGGTGGATTGTTTTTTTGAAAGGCCGAGACTAATGTATTTGTGTTTTTGGGGAGGGCTTCTCTCCATCAATCATCATCCTCCTCCTCCTCCTCCTCCTCCTCCTCCTCCCAAAACGGCTGCCTTTTCTACTGCAGGAGTGCCCTTTAATTTGCGCTCCCCGCGGCCCGCCTCGGCTGTGTACCGTTCCACTTCACAGTCGTTCGGGCCGCCAGGCGCACAATGGGGCGGCGCGAGTGAAGTTCCGGTTCCGGGCGCACAAAGGGCGTTGCACGACGAAATGACGTCATGATCTGCGCGCGCAGATGAGCGCACGTAATGACTTTGCGCCGGCGCTAAATGTCTACTGAAGTTGGGGCGAGGCGCAGTCACTGAACCTCCATTGGAGCATTTAATCAAGCGAGGTGTAATCGCGAACTTCAGTTTTAATCCATTGCTACTCGGAACCTCCAAAAAAAGCAACTTCCAGATGGTTTTGTGTTTTCAAAGTGTTCCCAGCCTAATGCCATGAGCACATTGCATTACTTTTACAAGCTCAAGAACAAGGGCTTGATGAGAAAATTGTAGCTGTCAAGAAAATGGGATGAATTATGAATTAGCTGTATGTACTTCCGGTGACTTCTTTATCAAGAACGGTTATTCTTATTTGCAGATATCTCATATTACTGTAGAACATACCATATGGAAGTAACCACGTGTAATAAACAGCCGTGGATTTAAATTCAAGGTTGGTACATTTCCTAATATGTCATATTTTTGCACCAAGAAGGAATCCATATGTAAATATGAAGCATATTGAGTGTGAAATAGCTAAACTATCATCCCTGGTATTCCTAACACATGAGTATGAAAACCCAATCTTAGAGTTTAAGCAGATAATGCTATCATCAAATCTTGTGTGGAAACTATTGAACTCCGACAAAACAGTACATTAGCAAGTTATAATAGCATAATCGTACCTCAGCAAACAAAGGCAGCACTGACTAATTTAGAATAACAACAGAAAATGCTGGAAAAACTCAGCAAGTCAGGCAACATCCGTGGAGAGAAATTTGAGCCGACGTTTCTGCAGTATTTTGCTACTGACTAATTTAGAATGCATTAGTGCAAAAATTGCTAATTGCATTTGAAAGTAGTGCAAGACAGTTCTTTTATCATGAGTTATGGGGTCTGGTATCTCATGAATAATATATGAAGTTGTCACCATCGCATGATAAAATGATAGATAAAAATCTAATCACTTGACACCATTATAAAAAACTTCAAAAATCAATTATTCAGTCACACTTTTTTTTGTGCCAGGGAAGATATTAAAACATGAATAAAACCAACTGACTTGTCTGCCATCTACCATAAAGAAGACTTCAAGCTATAGAAAGAGACACAAGTTGAACTCCGTCTAACATCCAAGAATCTAATGTGTCGCTTGATTCTTTCTGTGAATCGTAGCAACATGTTTTTATTTTAAGCTTTACTTCACAAAAAAAATGAGGCTGTCAACGTGTTCGTCTCCTGCTTTGAAAGGTTACATTTCTTTAACTGGAAGGAAATGTAAGATTACAGTGGCAGAATTAATATTAAGCTCTTACAGTGTGGGTAACAACCAAGAGTTGCATGTCAGCTGCCACCAGTGCCAGTCCCTAAGCTGCCGACAGATGTGAATGTATCTGCTGAGAGACAGGAACAGACCATTCCTGTAAGTATAGGTCTACCAGGTAGAAAAGCCACAGTAGGCATTTGTTAATATGAAATATATATCCACATATGAAAGATTGATTCTACAGTTGTTATGATGGCTATAAAAGGTCAGGCCTGGAATATAGGATAAATTACCTCATTAACCATCCATGACAAGAAATAAGGGGGTAAAAGTTCGTTTGCTTTGCGCCTCCCGTTGAGGGTGCTAACAGGGCACAAAGCAACTAGTGCCCGGGCAGGGCGCTGCCAACGCCTCCCGCGTAATTCAGCAGGAGGTTAGTGGCGGCGGTAACCATTAGCACCCCGCGGCGCTGCACCGCCGGCGATGACGTCATCACCATGCACAGCACCCCACTCGCACCCCGGCCGCGATCTTCGGTAGCGCCCCCTAACTTACCGCCAGATGCTATGTCCGATGGGGTCAGGGGGGCCTACCTGCGGCCGGGGCGGCGCTAATTAAAGGCGAGGTGCCGGGCGGCCATTTTTGTTGCTGGCCACCTGCTAGCACCTGCCCCCCGTTGCCGTACCCAGCCTCCACTTCAGCACCCCCCCGCGGAGTGCCGGCTACGCTCCGTGAGCCCGGTACTTCTCTTGCATGCTGGGCTCTTTTGCCGGCACTCCCGATCCCCGGGGGCCCAGCTGGGCCACGGGTCGCGCTGCGCAAGGCCTTTAAGAGGGGGGGGAAGGCCTGCAGTACCACGGCACGTAGCGACGCGATATTCCCTCGCAGCACCCCAAGAGGGAGATGGGGCACTTCCAGTAGCACCCCGCTTACCTCTTGGGGCGCGACCGCTGAATTTTGGCCGCGGGGGTGCTAAAAGTAGTGCCCCGATGAAGTTAGCGCCCCAAAAGGGGCGGGACTCAATTTTCCCCCCAAGAAGTTTAGTAGGAGTATCAGTCAAGGATAATCTGGTAATAATAGGAGTTGCAGCCCTACAACTGTAGTGTATGTACCTTGAAGAAGGAACTATATTCTGCAGTCCCTGTATACTGCAGTACCAGTAGTGACCACCCCTGGTATATAAGCCTGTGTAGTAACTTTGTATAGTAGTTCCAGTTTTGTCTCCATTCAGTAAACACCTGTTATAACCAACTTCTGCAGTCCGTGTCTCAATTACACACAGACGTTACACTGGCGATTAACAGATCTGAACTTACCTACAGTTCTGCACCACCTCACGGGGATCCATCCCTGAAGCAAAGTTGTTAGAGGTCAAGGCCAGAAGGAAGAAATCCAAAAAGAAAAAAAAAACAAACAGAAGAAACGGGCGTCGAACGTGGGCAACCGCCCTCTGATTCATCGAATTCGAAAATTTGCAGGAGAGGCTGTCGAGAGCTGGGCTTGGTTATCCAGTCTATGGTGTTCCAGCTAATCGGGCTGGTGGCAGGTAGTAAACTGATCCTTCCTGGGCTGCGGTGGGCTAGAGCTCGATCGGGTGGCTTTTCAACGGGGCCGAGCAGCGTTGTCGGGAAGAGGAGAGAGAGAGAGAGGGTGGAGCACACAGGGCGCGGCCGGTGCTACGAAGCCGGGCAGCGTACAGACCCGAGAAGAGGGAGGAAAGTGTCCCATAGGGTCTGCTCTGACGACGGGAACAGTAATTAAAATAAAAGAAACTAGAAGCGCAGAAAGCCGCGAGCAGCTGCAGTTTGCCACGGGGACTGCGGAGAGCGGCGTTGGCAGCAGCGCGGGGGGGAAGTGCATGAAGACCATAGGGCATCGCCATCAAGGCATAAAAACGGCCAGCAACAGTGCTAGCAGTAGCGGAAAAGACAGAAAGCGCGGGAGGCGCCATCTTAATCCAGCGGGGAAGAAGGCAAAGCGCGGGAGGCGCCATTTTGTTCAATCGGGGAAGAGGCAAAGTGCGGGTGGCACCATCTTAGATCTCCAAGATGCCGAAGACTGGCAATATGACTGCCTTCGATAATGCAATAGAAGACTGGACCACGTATGTGGAAAGAGTCGAAGTATATTGCAAGGCAAATGAAGTAGCCAATGAGAAAAAGGCATCGGTACTACTAAACTTAATGGGGGCAAGAACGTACGGCCTATTGCGGAACCTGATCACTCCAGTCAAACCGATGGCGAAGAGTTTTAACGAAATTGTTGATATCCTACAGGAACACCTAAATCCTACACTGCTGCTGATAGCAGAAAGATTTAAATTCCACAAGAGAAATCAGCATAAAGATGAGAGCAATGCTGATTAAAGCACTGCCAGTTCGGAGCAGGACTGGCAGATACCCTACGGGACAAATTTGTCTGTGGACTCCTGAGTGAAGGAACCCAGAAGAGGTTACTCTCAGAGAAAGAGCTGACGCTAGATAAGGCTTTCAGCGTGGCAGTATTGTACGAAGCAGCAGCAAGGGGAGCTGCGGAAATACAGCAAAAGCCACAGGAATACGGCACCCATGAAATGACACGGGGATTTGAAAAATGTTATCGCTGCGGCTGAACAACCCATGACCAGAAGGACTGCTGGTCCAAGGACAAAACATGCAGGCAATGCGGAAAGATGGGACACATTGCACGAGTTTGCAGGTCCGGGAAGAAGACTAACGACAACAAAAAGACTACTAAGGAAAAGTACAGGAAAGTACAAAAGATGACGGACAGTAGTTCCGAAGAGCAGAAGAGCGATAGTGAATCCGGGAACAAGAGACTAAGCTGTCTCAAACTACACAACTTAATCACAAAAGAGGATCACCAAACCATTTGGGTCACCCTCACGATAGCAGGGTCCCAAGTCAAAATGGAATTGGATACAGGATCAGCCCTGACCGTCATGAATCGACGAGACTATGAGCGGCTATTCTCACACATACCCTTGAAAGACACATCCATTGTCTTGAAGACATATACGGGGCAGAAAGTATACCCCAGAGGGAAAATAAGGGTGCCTGTCGAATACAACGGCAAGGAAATACAGAAATTGTATCTGTACATACTGCAAGATGGTGGACCACCGTTATTGGGATGTGAATGGATCAGAAAGATAAGTTTAGACTGGCACTCCATTCAGGCACTGACGGTGGTTGGTAAAAAGGATGACGACGTCACACCTGGACGATTGTCAAAAATCTTGGCTAACGCTAAAGAGGTATTTCAACAAGAACTGGGAACTCTTAAAGGCGTAACTGCCTCGATAAAAATAGAAGAGAATGCAATTCCTAAGTTTTTCAAAGCAAGACCGGTACCATATGCAACTCGCCCAGCCGTCGAGGCAGAGCTGGAGAATCTGGAGAATGCAGGCGTGTTAACTAAGGTAGACTGGAGCGAGTGGGCGAAATCCATCGTTCCTTTCATGAAGAAAACGTTAAACAATAAGTCTGAGGAGCCAAGGAAGGTTCGCATCTGTGGGGACTTCAAATTGACTGTGAACCCAGTCCTTCACACAGTACAGTGTCCTCTTCCGAGGATAGAAGATATTTTCACCTCACTATCTGGACGGAAATGTTTTACAAAAATTGACCTAGCGCAAGCATATTTGCAGATGGAGGTTGAAGAATCCTCTGGGAAATATCTCACGATAAACACTCACAAAGGTCTTTACCAGTATAATCGACTGGTATTCGGAGTTGCATCAGCTCCGGCTATATGGCAAAGAGCGATGGAACAAGTCCTGCAAGGGATTCCGGGGACTCAGTGTTACTTGGACGACATCCTAGTGATGGGTGAAAATGACAGTGAACACCTTGCCAACCTAGAGCAGGTGCTCACTAGACTAAGAGAACATGGGCTACGAGCAAATTGCCCCAAGTGCGAGTTTTTTAAGAAACAAATATCATACTGTGGCCACGTGATTGATGAAGAGGGGTTACATAAGTCCCCTGACAAAATTGAAGCGGTAGTTAAGGCTCCAGTGCCTGAAAATGTGTCGCAACTGAGGTCATTCCTCGGATTGGTGAATTACTACCATAAGTTTTTGCCGAATTTGTCCACAATTCTGCACCCACTGAACGCCCTGCTACAAACTGGAGCAGCATGGAAATGGAGCGATGAATGTAAGCGGGCCTTTCAGAAGAGTAAGGACCTAATCACTTCAAGAGAAGTATTGGCTCACTACAACCCATCACTACCGATAAGACTGGCGTGTGATGCGTCTCCCTACGGCGTTGGAGCGGTACTGTCACATAAATCCCTTGATGGTTCAGAGAGGCCGATAGCTTTTGCGTCACGCTCGTTAACTGCAGCTGAGCGTAACTACGCCCAGATTGACAGAGAGGCCCTCAGCCTGGTGTGGGGGGTGAAGAAGTTCAATCACTACCTGCACGGACGGAAATTTACTCTACTAACTGATCATCAACCTCTTGTCTCCATTTTCAACCCTCAGAAGGGTGTCCCGATAATGATAGCACAACGGCTACAGAGGTGGTCCCTTTTCCTAGGGGCACACCAATATGACATCGAGTACAAAGGAACTAAACAGCATGGGAATGCTGATGGATTGTCGCGCCTACCGTTGCCGACGGTGGAAGAAGCACCAGCAGTGGATCCTGTGGAGATATTCCACTCGACCATAGTCGAATGTCTACCTATGACGAATGCAAACATAGAAAAGGAAACACGAAATGACCCGACAATCTCCAGGGTCTATGATTTAACGGTGAAGGGATGGCCAGCACATGGCGAACCACTGTTGCCAACATTCTCGCCGAGAAGAGAACAGCTGTCAGTGTGCCGAGGAACCTTGATGTGTGGATCCAGAGTAGTAATTCCACCCAAATTGAAGGATAGAGTGCTCAATGAACTTCATGAGGGTCATCTGGGAGGGGTAAAAATGAAAAACTTAGCCAGAGTGTTTGTGTGGTGGCCGGGAATCGATAGAGAAATCGAAGAGATGACCAGGAGCTGTACAGGATGCCAGAAGGTCCAAAACGCCCCACCACAAGCCCCTCTACATCCATGGGAGTGGCCCTCATCTCCATGGCAAAGGGTACATGATGGTCCAGTAATTCCGTTCCAAACGCGTGAGTACGGTTGGGGTACTCACGCGTCTGGCCGGAGGAAATGCCGGTTTTCAGCATGCACAGCGCATGCGGAGAAAACCGGCATTTCCAGTCCTCTGAACGAAGGGGTTCAGAGGCACAGCGCGTGCGACTGCACAGGCAGCGCTTGCGCAGTGAACTTTGTCGATTTCATTCATGGATTCAGTGAGGTTAAGTCCTTACAAGTTACACTTGAAAAAAGCATGTGTAAAGTTGCTCCAGAGGCTGCGGAGGAAGATATATTTTATCGTGGAGCTTCTGAAAGGCAATATTTTTGTTTGGGAAAGGGAGGAAAGTTATTTTAAGAAATGCTGAGGTAAGTTTTAAAGTTAAATTTTTTTTTTTTAAACGGGTTTTCAGTACTGTAGGTAGAAGGAGCAATTGTGGCTGTGTGAATTGAATGTGAAAATGAGTGTTCTAAAATGAGTAATGTAACATTTCCGACACTTTTAAGAAAGAAACTTTTCATCAGTAATAAGTAATTATGTATGTATGTCCGCATATATTCCTTTACGTATATGTATGTATGTTTTATATTCCTTTACTTATGTGTATGAATGTATGTTTTTAATTATGATTTTCCAATAAGTTACTTTCTCTGAAGGTCATAATTAAATACATACATTCATACACGTAAGTAAAGGAATATATACATACACGCAAAGGAATATATACAGACATACATACATAATTACTTAAAAGAATATATTACTGATGAAAAGTTTCTTTCTTAAAAATGTTGGAGTCATTTTTACATTTAATAAACACAGCAAATTCAATTCACATAGCCACAATTGATCCTTCTACCTACAGTACTGAAACCCCATTTTAAAAAACAAAAATAAACTTTAAAACTTACCTCAGCATTTCTTAAAATAACTTTCCTCCCTTTCCCAAACAAAAATATTGCCTTTCAGAAGCTCCACGATAAAAAATATCTTCCTCCGCAGCCTCTGGAGCAACTGTACTCATGCTTTTTTCATGTGTAAGTTGTAAGGACTTAACCTCACTGAAAGCATGAATGAAACCGGCGAATTTTACTGCGCACGATCTGCCTGTACAGTCGCACGCGTTCTGCCTCTGAACCCCTTCGTTCAGAGGACAGGAAATGCCGGTTTTCCCCGCATGCGCTGTGCATGCTGAAAACCGGCATTTCCTCCGGCCAGACGCGTGAGTACCCCGACCGTACTCGCGCGTTTGGAAGGGAATTACTGGGCCAACATTTTACATGTCAATAAAATGAAAAATTTAACAATTGCACGATTTGCCCCCTCGCATCTGCGACTGAGGGTCCAAGGAGGTGCATTGCGCAAGAGGTCATCGTCGTACGTATCCTCACACTGTTCCCTTTCGGGAACTGTATGAAGTGGTGGAAGGATTTCTGGCCACATTAACACTCCTTCCGTGACCATAACGATCTTCATACCAGCCATTAGGGTGGTTAGTCCTATGGCGCGAGGGTTTTACGGGCTCCCACAACCCATCCGAGGGGGGGGGCCACCCACACCCGCGGACGCAAGTATCCCGCTGGATGTCCACCCAGAATTTATAGTTGGAGCTCCGACTCCACTTGCCGGGACTGGCTGGAGCGGGGTTCGAAACCCTACTCCTTCTGGCCCAGCGGCGGGGATGCTTACCGCTACGCAAAAGGCCCACTCCGCGCAAAAGATGACACCCTTACGTTTCCTGCACCTTTTCCCTCCCCGTGACTGGAGCCCTATGCTGCCACTTGAAAGACCAAGCTATCATCTGTCCTTTTTGCAGCGCCTTGGACTTCTCATTGCCAATGATGAGCAGGCGCTGCACCTCCACCTCATTGAGGAGATTGCTGAGGTCATCATCAGTTCAATTGTGAGTTCTTTTAATGCCGTGAATTGTGCTCATTCCAGCCATTTCACGTTGCTAATCTGAGTGGGCCTTTGGCGTAGCGGTAGCATCCCCGCCATGGGCCACACCGCGTAGGGTTTCGAACCCCGCTCCAGACAGTCCCGGCAAGTGGAGTCAGAGCTCCGGCTCTAAATTCTGGGTAGACATCCAGTGGGATATTTGCGTCCGTGGGTGTGGGTGGCCCCCCCCCCTCGTATAGGTTGTGGGAGCCCGTAAAACCCTCCCGCCACAGGACTAACCACCCTAATGGCTGGTACAAAGATGGTTACGGTCACGGAAGCAGCGTTAATCACGGCCAGAAATCCTTCCACCACTTCATACCGTTCCCCAAAGGGAACAGTGTGAAGACACGTACGATGACGACGTTGCTAATTAAATAAATGGAATGAAAAAAATGCTTTCAGGGCTTTTAAAAGTCCTGAAATTGCTTTAATTCTGTTTAAAACTACTTCAGATTCTTCAAAATAATTTAAACGTTTTTAAAAGTTTATAAAAGTTACCAAAAACTTCTTAAAAATACAAAAAACCTATTTAAAATGCTGCTCTACATGTAAAAATGCTTTGCAGCTTGTGAGAAGCATTGGGGGCGTGTCCTATTAAACTGAGACCTCAAGGGGCGTGTCTCACTTGCACAGCGCGCTCCAGGCTTCGTGCTGGCTGCACTCCTGGGCGGCGTGACATCAGACGCTGCCCGGGAGTCAACATTTTAAAACAGCAATTCCAGGCGTCCCTGAAGCTCAACGGCCGGCGCGTCGGGTAAGTGCATATCGGGGGCTTGCACGCGCGGCAAGCCCCCGACCCGAATTACTGCACCGTTGATTTTGCTGGTCCATTTATGGACTCGATGTTTTTAATTGCGGTGGATGCACATTCAAAGTGGCCAGAGGTAATAAAAATGTCCTCAACCGCCACAGAAAAAACTATCACAGTCTTACGAACCATATTCACCAGAAATGGGCTGCCTGAACAGATTTGCTCTGACAATGGACCACAGTTTGTGTCTGAAGAGTTCCAGAGGTCCTTAAAGAACAATGGTGTTAAGCATTACACATCCGCCCCATATCATCCAGCCACCAATGGATTGGCTGAGAGGTTCGTTCAAACATTCAAGAAGGCTATCAAGGCAATGTGTAATGAAGACATACCCCTACAACACAAGGTGGATAACTTCTTGTTTGCCTACCAGAATGCGACACATGCGGTTACCAACCAAACTCCAGCCATGATGTTCTTCAATCGAAGACTAAGATGCCGCTTGGATTTGGTTAAGCCAAACATCAGAAGAGATGTGGAGAACAGGCAGTTTCAGAATATGAATGAAAGGCCAACCAGGAGTTTTAAGATAGGTCAACCAGTTTTGGCCCGGGACTACCGCACAGAGAAATGGCAGCCAGGAACGATCTGCACATGGCAAGGACCTCTAGTGTATACCGTGGACGTTGGAGAGAGCATTGTAAGACGCCATGCTGACCAGATTCTAGAGTCACTGGAAAACGTCAAATCTACACCATGATCCTAAACACCTGGTGATGAAACCGAAGTACCAATTGCATCTACCTCAGAATCGGTAATATTGGAAGCAGACAAACCAAACAACGACGTTGATCCCGAATTAACTTTGCCAGAAGAACCTGATACCCCAAAGAGGCGTTATCCGGACAGAATCAGGAAGCCTCCTCAAAGACTGAATTTATAATTGATTAACTTCAGCTAATGTATATAGCAACTGTAATTGTAAATATGTTATTTAATAATTAATCGAATGTTATGTACTGTTTAGCTAAAAGGGGAGGAATTGTAGTGTATGTACCTTGAAGAAGGAACTATATTCTGCAGCCCCTGTATACTGCAGTACCAGTAGTGACCATCCCTGTATATAAGCCTGTGAACTAACTTTGTATAGTAGTTCCAGTTTTGTCTCCATTCAGTAAACACCTGTTATAACCAACTCCTGCAGTCCGTGTCTCAATTACACACGGACGTTACAACAACCCTCGAAGAACTCTGTGCTCCTCTAATCCTGGCCTCTTGTACATCCCCAATTTTAATCGCTGGAGGCGCGCAGATATCTCGGATGGTTGTAGGGCTGGAAACAGGCCATTCGGCCCAACCAGTCCATGTTGGCGTTTCTGCTCCACTTGCGTATTCTTCAAACGTAGCACTTGAAAATTGAACCTGATGCTAAATGGACGTGGATCTAACATCGCGGATCTCCAACTTCACGTTCAGTTAGTTTCGTCCAAATTATGCCCATTTATTGGGCAACACCAATTAAAAGATCTACTCCAATCAGTTGAACTACTGGACTTCCCTGAACGTTGGATAACATGACGAAAGGGGCATAGCAGCAGGGAAAGTGCCAAGTGAAGAACCTGCTGAAGGATTTCCTGCTGGCAATGACTTGGGCCGGAACTGAGGCCGTTCTTGGACTCGTGAGAATTTTATTGACGTGGAATGTACAAAGCTCACCGCTGATCTAGAATCACTTTTTTTTTGAAGTGGCAGGCAACATCTCTCTGCCGATTTTGATTTTAATCAGTGCCTCATCAGCGGGAGTCATGCTTTATAAAAACAACGGAGTCATGTTGGTTCTGACAGAATATTGAGGCTTCACTGAGGTAGAAAACCGAAAGTAACATTTTTGAAGTTGATTTTTTTCTGCTGTTATTGATCATTTTAAAATAAAAAAAGAATGTGCAGATTCTGAAATATTATGAAACATAGAAGATAGGAGCAGGAGTAGGCCATTCAGCCCCTCGAGCCTGTTCCGCCATTTAATGAGATCATGGCTGATCATCCAAACTCGGTACCCTGTCCCTGCCTTCTCCCCATATCCCTGATCCCTTTAGCCTTAAGAAATATATCTAACTCCTTCTTGAATATATTTAACGAATTGGCCTCAACTCCTTGTGTGGTAGAGAATTCCACAGGTTCACCACTCAATTTCAATTCAATTCAATTCAAATCGCTTTATTGGCATGACAAGGTACATCTTATGTTGCCAAAGCATCGAAAAACATTTATGGTTGAACACATAAACGCAGATCTATCCATACAGTGTATAAACAGATATATCCCTGAGTGTATAAATATACATTCATATCTCTGGGTGAAGAAATTCCTCCTCATCTCTGTCCTAAATGGCTTACCCCTTATCCTTAGACTGTGATCCCTGGTTCTGGACTCCCCCGCCATTGGGAACAGCCTTCCTGCATCTAGTCTGTCTAGTCCTGTTAGAATTTTGTAAGTTTCAATGAGATCCCCTCTCATTCTTCTAAACTCCAGCGAGTATAAGCCCAATCGACCCAATCTCTCCTCATACGTAATTCCTGCCATCTCAGGTATCAGTTTGGTGAATCTTCGCTGCACTCCCTCCATGGCAAGAACATCTTTCCTCAGATAAGGTAAGATTATGCAGGCTACAGACATCAGAATAAGTGCTTTTTCTATTTTATTTTAAATGCACTTGCTTTCTGTAGATTTGAAATTTGGAGTGACCTATCTTTACAGGTAGGCCATGACAATCCTAGGCAAGAATGGCAATTCTTAATTAGTTGATGACTGCGAATAGGCTATGTTATCCTTTACAGTAATTGATTCACTTTTCCAGGGTTGACATTGCCATCATAATGAGTTTAGTCATTGCAATTTCTGAGGTCAATTGAGTAACTAATAGTATCATAGAATCATAGGTTGCGATTTTACCAACTTCGGCGGGTCCGTGGCGGGTGACGTCGGTGGCAGGTCCCGAACCCGCTGCTGTCTCCATCCCGCTCTGTGAAATGAATTTCCCTTTGATGGGGCTTGTTAAGCCCGCCCAGCGTGTTTCCCGGGCCAATTAGAGGAAGCAGGTCTGGTGACGTCACTTGATGACGCGTCATCAGCCAATTTCCTTAAAGGGACCATGTCCAAATTTATTTGTGCTGTCAGTGTTCTACAGCATTGAGGTGACAACAACAATGACTGCACAAATACACAAGGCTGCACCCAGGCTATCACATTACTCCCTCCCACAGCATGCAGGGAGGTCCTCTTTTCTTCCAATGGGCGGAAGAGACCTCCCTAGGAGATCAACGCTGCTTGGTTGCACATTGCAAAGGATGACACAAGCAGGGATGTTGTCAGGAGAACCAGGCTGCAGTGGCACAAACCTATCAATGATCTCAGTAGATCACAAACCATTAGTACAAATCCACACTCAACCTCATCCTACTGTGCCTCTCATCCCATCCCCAGCACTCTGCCTTTCCTACCCTGCTCCTGCACATCATTACTCACACCAACTTACCTTGTACCACAACCCATCCATCTCTATCTACATTATCACTTCCCCATCTCACTAGCCAACGCTCACACTCACCCTCATCCTAGTCCAATCATACCAACTAACAACACACAAGGGTAGCCACTTGGGTGTTTTAGCCAACGTTCATGTAAAGTTTCTGTTAATGTGTTGTCAAACATTGAAACCTTTATTTTCAACACTATGCGTTCTTGGACAGATTGGTATGCACCTTTTCAAGTGTCTTAGTGAGCTGCAGTGAATGGTGAGACATAACTGAGATCATTGAAAGGTTTGTGCCACTGCAGCCTGGTCCACCTGATGACATTGCTGCTTGTGTCCTCCTGTGCAATGTGCAACCAGGCTGTGTTGATCTCCTGGGGATGTCTCTTCCACCCATGGGAAGGGAAGAGGACCTCCCTGCCTGCTGTGACTCCCTCCATAAGCATATGGAGGGAGTCATGGGAGAGCCTGGGTACAGCCGTGCACCTCTGTGCAGTGCTTGTCTGTGTTTGCAGCACCACAATGCTGTAGAACACTGACAGAACAACTGTCAAACTCCATGTGGACGTGGCCCCTTTAAGGAAACCAGCTGATGACACGTTATCAAATTACGTCATCAGACCCGCTTCCTTTTAATTGACGAGAACCTCGCTGGGCGGGCTTAACAAGCCCGATTAACGTAAAATCGCTTGGAGAGTGCGGTCTGCAGCAGGCAGCTGGTTGAGACCGCGACACCGACCCCGGCCACCCCAAAGCCGCCTCGGTCGGCAAAATCACGACCTACCTGTCATTCAAAGACAGCTGCTTAATCCAGGACAAAATCTTAGGTTGCTATGGAATCAGAGGAACGGACCGGTACCGTTTCAAAATAAGAAAACACAGAACCGCAGTCACAAGTAGCCCCACGAAACTTTGAAGCATGAACAACAAGAGGCTTAGGCGCACCTGAAGGAACCAATTATCGAGATGTGCATGTGAAGATTACAAAGAAAGTGTGGACACAATGGACATAAGAACTTGATAATATCAATCTCTTGTACTGCAGTCGGCTGGGACAGATGGGTCTTCTAACAGAGAGAAGACATCTAAAGACTTAACTGACTTTGGGTGATCGCCGGTCTGGCCAACCGGAGCACATGAATACACCAGGACAGGTCTAGTACTTATTTAATCTGTGTGTTAGTGGTTAAATAAAGATAATCTCTGTGAGAGAGAGTGTGTCCGTGTGTTTCTGTTAAAGTGGATTCAGGTCCACGGAACCCACTCTACCACCCACTTGGGGAGGTGTGTTAGGGTAATTCCTACACTACTGGCATAGACCAATTCCACCACTTCAACTTCATACTGTGGTAAGTGTTAGATATCGAGAGAGTTCTTCTACATGAATTTCAAACGTTCGTGGCATTAAAGCCTTGCACAAATCTACACATATTTACAAAGGGTTATGTCCAGCTTGAGGAGAAGATGCTGTAAAACCACTCTCAATGCAAAACTGTAAAAACTACAGCAGCTTGTTAAAAAACCATACTCAATTGTTCTCGCCTCGCTGACTGCACAATGTGAAATAATGACTGTGGTGTAGGTCATTTGGGGTCAACAAGCCTTGAATCAATGAAAAACAAACCGAAATCTATTAGGACTATCTCCCTATTAAAATTACAGGGCAACTTAAGATGAGCAAAACTGTCACATCACTTGTTTTTTAGGCAACAGGACATGCTATAATTTATATGCTGAACATTGTGCAGTGGACATGATTAGTTCTTTATAACACTTTGGCCACACCACAGCTATCCTGTAGTATCATAAAACTTTCTTTCTGTTTCATTCTTCCAGCACACAATTTCAGGTTGTTATTGTAAAATCTATACGCTGACCCAAGTCTCTATGAAGAATTACTATCATCTCTGTGGTCTGGTAACTGCAAGGCCCTGTGTCAGCCATGGCTCAGTTGGTAGCACCCTTGCCTCTGGGTTCAGGTCCCGCCCTAGGGACTTGAGCACAAAGGTCTAGGCTGACACTCCAGTGCAGTGCTGAGGGAGCGCTGCACTGTCGGAGGTTCCGGCTTTCAGATGAGACGTTAAACCGAGGCTCCGTCTGCTCTCTCAGGTGGACGTATAAGATCCCACAGAACTATTTCGGAGAAGAGCAGGGGAGTTATCCCCGGTGTTCCTGGCCAATATTTATCCCTCAATCTGGTCATTATCACGTTGCTGTTTGTGGGAGCTTGCTGTGCACAATTTAGCTGCTGCATTTCCTACATTACAACACTGACTACACGTCAAGAAGTATTTCATTGGCTGTAAAGCACTTTAGGACTTCCGGTAGTTGTGAAAGGTGCTATATAAATGCAAGTCTTTCTTTTATCAACATTTGTAGTGGCTTTATGACCAAGGTGCTTTGGAGAAGGTCGAGAACAGTAATAAGGTTCCATAATGATTAGTGGAACTTGGGGGATTTTCTACTTTAAAGGTGCTATTTAAATGCAAGTTGTTGCAGTACAAATACGTGAAATTTTGTAACGTGGTAACTTTTCACTGAATTTAAAAATATGTTGAGTATATATAGTTAGCAATGATTGGATTGAACTTATGCTCCCCTTCTCTCAAACCTGGCAAAGTGTCCTCAAATGTAATTTATCAAGATGACATCAGCTTTGCAAGCCCACCATTTGACAAAGGACTGCTCTAGTTGCTGTCATAAGTCTATCAATTACTAATGGTGAGGGAGAGGGAGATAGAGAGATGGTGAGAAGTCAACTCTGTCATGAGTTCAATGGTAAACTTTACCCTCCTCTAGCCCGGAGAGATGATCGACAAGCAAAAGAGTTAAGAAGAAGAAACTGCAACTGCTGAAAATCTCAAATAAAAACAGAATGTGTTGGAAGTACAAAGCAGGCCTTTAGAGAATAGATCGATTAATAATTCAAGTAGTGACCTTTCATCAGAACTCAAGTTACCCCATCTTTTTTCCCTTCAGGTGTTGTTGCACCTCGTGTGTATTTCCAGAATGTTCTAGTTTAAGTTCAGCAACCAAAGATCAATCAAAAGGTAGCTTGCAATAAATTAAACCTAAAGTACAGTTTACGACTGCCTGGACTCAAGTTATCCCTTTGTCATTAGTATTAAATCCGTGAATCTTAAGGTATGGTGTTCTTCAATAAATAGACGGAGACTGCAGATCAACAATCAACAGGTGTTTACTGGATGAGGGTAGTCTAATAACTAACAGTACAGATGCCTGCTCAGGGCTTATATACAGGTGTGGTCACTGCCGGTACTACAGTATACAGGAGCTGTAAAAGTAGTTCTCTCTTAAAGGTACATACACTACAATTCCTCCCCTTTTAGATTAACAGTACCATAACATTCAAATAACAGTTAACACTTTTAAAATGCACAGTAACTGAAATAGTCCATTTATAGATTCAGTCTTTGGGGCGGCTTCCTGATCCTTTCTGGATAGTGCCTTTCCTGAGTGTCTTGTTCTTGGTGCGGAGGCGATTCTGCCCCCTGTCGTCGGTTAGTTCATCAGTTTCCGATGCTACTGTTTCTGGGGTAGTTGCTACTGGTATGTCGGGTTCATCACCAGGTACGCTAGACATGGGGTTGTCTCGTTCCTGTGACGCTAGGATCTGGTCGACATGGCATCTCACAATATTCTCCCCGACATCCACTGTGTACATTAGTGGCCCCTGCTGTGTGCATATCGTTCCGGGTTGCCATTTCTCTGTTCGGTAGTTGCGGGCCAAGGCTGGTTGTCCTACATTGAATCTCCTTGTCGGCTTCTCATTCATGTGCTGGAATTGCTTATTCTCAACATTTCTTCGCACATTTGGTCTGAGCAAATCCAGACGAGATCTCAACTTTCGGTTAAAGAACATCATGGCCGGGGTCTGGTTGGTAACTGCATGTGTCGCATTTCTGTAGGCTAACAGGAAATTGTCCACCTTATGCTGCAGTGGAATGTCGTCATCGCACATGGCCCTTACTGCCTTTTTTAAAGGTTTGTACGAACCTCTCAGCCAATCCATTTGTGGCTGGATGATACGGGGCGGATGTGTAATGCCTTACCCCATTCCTTCTCATAAATTTCCGAAACTCTTCGGACACAAACTGTGGTCCATTATCAGAGCAAATCTGCTCTGGCAAGCCGTTCCTGGCAAATATGGTCCGTTGGACTGCAATCGTTTTCTCCGTAGTGGTGGAGGATATTTTGATCACCTCAGGCCATTTCGAGTGCGCATCCACTGCTATTAAGAACATTGAGTCCATGAATGGACCAGCAAAATCAATATGCACCCGTTGCCATGGAGAGGAGGGCCACTCCCATGGGTGTAGAGGGGCATGTGGTGGTGCATTTTGGACCTTCTGGCATCCTGAGCAGCTCTTTGTTAGGTCCTCGATTTGTTGATCGATTCCCGGCCACCACACATAAGACCTAGCAAGGCTTTTCATTTTCACCCCTCCCAGATGGCCTTCGTGAAGCTCATTGAGCACTCTCTCCCTTAACTTGGGTGGAATTACCACTCGGGATCCACACATCAAGGTCCCCTGGCATACTGACAGCTATTCTCTTCTGGATGAGAAAGCTGGCAACAGTGAGTCGCCATGTGTTGGCCATCCATTCACCGTCAAATCATATACCCAAGACAGTGTCGGATCATTTCAGGTCTCCTTCTCTATATCCGCGTTAGTTACTGGCAAGCGTTCAATTATCGACGAATAAAATATTTCGAAAGGGTCCACTGCTGGTGCTTCCTCTGCAGTAGGCAGTGGCAGGCGTGATAGCCCATCAGCGTTTCCATGCTGTTTCGTGCCTTTATACTCTATTACATATTGGTTCGCCCCTAGAAAAAGGGACCATCTTTGTAGCCGTTGCGCAGTCATCACCGGAACGCCCTTCTTTGGATTAAAGATGGAGACAACTGGTTGGTGGTCAGTCAGCAAGGTGAACTTCTGCCCGTGCAGATAGTGGTTGAACATTATTTAATCCCCATACTAGGCTGAGGGCCTCCCTGTCAATCTGGGCATAGTTGCGCTCGGCTGAGGTTAGTGACCGAGACACAAAGGCTACTGGCCTCTCCAACCCGTCTGGGAATTTGTGCGACAGCACCGCTCCAATACCATAGGGTGATGCATCACACGCCAACCGAATTGGTAGTGCTGGGTTGAAATGGGCCAACACCTCTTTTGATGTGATCAATTCTTTGCACTTCTGGAAAGCTCATTTACATTCGTCATTCCACTTCCATGGTACCCCCGCCTGCAGTAGGGTGTTCAGTCGGTGTAATACTGTAGACAAATTTGGTAAGAACTTATGGTAGTAGTTAACCTGCCCGAGGAATGACCTAAGTTGTGACACATTTTCCGGTGCTGGAGCATTGACAACTGCCTCAATCTTCTCAGGGGACTTATGTAACCCCTCTTCATCAATAATGTGGCCACAATACGAGATCTGCTTCTGGAAAAACTCGCATTTGTGGCGATTAGCTCGTAGCCCATATTCCTTCAATCTAGTGAGCACCTGCTCCAGGTTGGCGAGGTGATCACTGTCATTTTTGCCCGTGACCAGGATGTCGTCCAAATAACACTGGGTCCCTGGAATCCCTTGCAGGACTTGATCGATTGCCCTTTGCCAAATAGCCGGAGCCGATGCTACCCCGAACACCAGCCGGTTGTATTGATAGAGACCTTTGTGAGTGTTGATCGTGAGGTATTGTTTCGAGGCTTCTTCTACCTCCATTTGCAGGTACGCTTGGGCCAGATCAATCTTAGTGAAGCGTTTTCCTCCAGATAGCGAGGCGAAAATATCTTCAACCCGCGGAAGCGGATATTGTACCGTGTGAAGGACTGGGTTCACTGTCACCTTAAAGTCCCCACAGATGCGAATTTTCTTTGGTTCCCCAGGCGTCTTATTCAACGACCTCGTCATTACAGGAACGATGGGTGTAGCCCACTCGCTCCACTCCACTTTGGACAGTACTCCTGAATGTTCCAAACCTTCCAGCTCTGCTTTGACGGCTGGGCGGATCGCATAAGGCACCGGTCTGGCTTTAAAAAACTTTGGGCTTGCATTTTCCTCTATTTTAATCGTCGTTGTTATGCCTTTTAGTGTTCCGAGTCCCTCCTGGAACACTTCTTGTGCATCAGATAGCATTTTTGACAGTCGTCCAGGTGTGACTTCGTCATCCTTTTTGGCCTCTACTGTCAGTGCCTGTATGGAATGCCAATCTAATTGTAACTTCCGGATCCATTCACCTCCTAGTAGTGGTGGTCCTCCATCTGGCAATACATATAGGTCCATTTTTGGTATTTCCTGGCCGTTGTATATCACGTTCGCCCTTACTGTTCCTTTGGGGTAGACTTTTGCCCCGTGTACGTCTTCAAGACAATCTCTGTAGCTCTCAAGGGTATATGTGGAAATAGCCGCTTGTAGTCCCTTCGGTTTATGACTGTTAGGGCTGATCCTGTGTCCAATTCCATTTTCACTTGGACTCCGTCTATCTTGAGCGTGACCCAGATAGTCTGGTGATCCTCCATTTT
The DNA here is from genome assembly GCF_052327205.1 of Somniosus microcephalus. NCBI lineage: Eukaryota > Metazoa > Chordata > Chondrichthyes > Squaliformes > Somniosidae > Somniosus > Somniosus microcephalus. The sequence continues at coordinate 307,821,945 of NC_140991.1, forward strand.
GATTACATTATGTAGTTTCAGACAACCCAGCTCCTTGTTTCCGGAGTCTGTATCACTTTTCTGTTCGTCTGAACTACTCTCCGTCAACTTATGTACCTTTTTGTACTTCTCTTGTGGAGATTTCTTGCTGCTGGTTTTCTTCCCCGACCTGCAGACTCTTGCTATGTGTCCTGCTTTTCCACACTGTCTGCACACTTGGTCCTTGAACCAACAATCCTTCTGGTCATGTGTTGTTCTGCCACAGCGATAACACTTCCCTGCTCCATATGACATTGCATTGGTGCCATATTCTTGCGGTCTCCGTTGTATCTCTGCAGCGCCCCGTGCGGCTGCTTCATGTGATACTGCCATGCTGAAAGCCTTGTCCAGCGTAAAATCCTTTTCTGATAGAAGCCGTTTCTGGGTTCCTTCACTTTGAAGCCCACACACAAACTTGTCCCTTAACGTATCTGCTAGTCCCATTCGAAACTGGCAGTGTTTCGATAGCTTGCGCAGTTCCGTTAAATACTCAGCATTACTTTCGTCTTTATGCTGGTTCCTTTTGTGAAACTTAAATCTTTCTGCTATCAGCAGCGGTGTGGGGTTTAAGTGGTCCTGTAGGATTTCCACTATGTTTGCGAAATCCTTATCCACTGGCTTCTCTGGGGTTATTAGGTTTCGCAGTAAGCCATACGTTTTTGCACCCATGGAATTCAACAAAACCAGTGCTTTCCTGGCATCTGTCACTTCATTTGCTTTGCAGTACACCTCAATGCGTTCCACATATGTCGCCCAATCTTCGACTTCATTGTCGAACTCTGTGACACTGTCACTCTTCGGCATCCCTGGGTGTGGTTAGACTGGCTAAAATGGGGTCTCCCGCGCTCTCCCTTCTTCCCCGCTGGCTCAAAATGGCGTCTCCCACGCTTCCCTTTCTTCCCGCGCTCGCTCTTCTTCTCCGCTGTGGCTTCAAAAATGGCTTCTCCCGCACTCTCCCTTCTTCTCTGTGGCTCAAATGGCATCTCCTGCGCATCCTTTATTCCCCCGCGGACGCTGCTCGGCCCTTGAGCCCTGGCTGTGCTCTGCGCGTTTTCCTGTGCGTCTCTCTCGTTGCTGCCGCTCGGTCCTGAACCCCGGCTGTGCTTTACCCTCTCTCTCTTTTGTTTTCCGTCGACGCCGCTCGGTCTTCAACCCCCGGCTGCGCCCTGTGCGCTTTACCCTCTCTCTTACCCCATCGACGCTGCTCGGCCTTTTCTGTGCCGTCGGTCGGCTCCAGCCGCCGCTGTCCGGGAAGGGTCTGCGCTGTACCTGTTGCCGGCCTGTTGCTGGATCGTCGTGGCTGGAGAACCAAGCCCAGCTCTCAACAGCCTCCCCTGCGATGCTCACTCTCTGGCGGATGACTGGGCGGTTGCTCGTTGTCGACGCCCATGCTTCTGGCCTCTGTTAGATCTGTGATTCTTTAAATAGGATGTTTCCCCAAGAACTACACGGAGGCTGTAACTTAACAATCAACAGGTGTTTACTAGAGTAGAGTAGTCTCAAGACTGAAGTACAGAAGCCTGCTCCGGCTTTATATACAGGTGTGGTCACTGCCGGTACTACAGTATACAGGAGCTGTAAAACAGTACTCTCTTAAAGGTACATACACAACAATTCCTCCTCTTTTAGATTTGTAAGAAGTCACACGACACCAGGTTATAGTCCAACAGCTTTATTTGAAATCACAAGCTTTCGGAGCGCTGCTCCTTCTTCAGGTGAAGTGGAGAAATGCATAAAGACACAGCTTATATAGTCAGAGAATCATGTCAGATGTTTACAGGTAACCTTTCCAACTGCCATTTATCACACCTCGGCAGAGAGATAATCACAGCAGTCAAAGGTGTGAATGGTGTCCAAACAGGTCAGTGAGGGAAACATTACATCAAAGAACAATGAGGTGGGGTCACAAGGGGTCAAATATTGCAGATGCTGGGGTCTGTATGAAAAACAAAAAAACAGACAAAAAACATTTTTTTTTGGCTGGAAATCACAGCAGGTCCGGCCGCATCTGTGTAGAGAGAACAAGCCAATGTCGACTCGAGTCTGGATGACCCTGCATCAGGTGGGGTTACATGTAGCGTGACATGAACCCAAGATCTCGGTTAAGGCCGTCCTCATGGGTGCGGAACTTGGCTATCAGTTTCTGCTCGACGATTTTGCGTTGTCGTGTGTCTCGAAGGCCACCTTGGAGAATGCTTACCCGAAGATCGGAGGCTGAATGTCCTTGACTGCTGAAGTGTTCCCCGACTGGGAGGGAACACTCCTGCCTGGTGATTGTTGCGCGGTGTCCATTCATCCGTTGTCGCAGTGTCTGCATGGTCTCGCCGATGTACCATGCTCCGGGGCATCCTTTCCTGCAACGTATGAGGTAGACAACGTTGGCCGAGTCACATGAGTATGTACCATGTACCTGGTGGGTGGTGTCCTCACGTGTGATGATGGTATCTGTGTTGATGATCTGGCATGTCTTGCAGAGGTTGCCGTGGCAGGGTTGTGTGGTGTCGTGGTCGCTGTTCTCCTGAAAGCTGGGTAATTTGCTGCGAACGATGGTCTGTTTGAGGTTAGGCGGCTGTTTGAAAGCGAGTAGTGGAGGCGTGGGGATGGCCTTAGCGAGGTGTTCATCGTCATCGATGACATGTTGAAGGCTGCGAAGAACATGGCGTAGTTTCTTCGCTCCGGGGAAGTACTGGACGATGAAGGGTACTCTGTTGGTTGTGTCCCGTGTTTGTCTTCTGAGGAGGTCTATGCGATTTTTCGCTGTGGCCCCTCGATCGACAGTTCCGACGGGCCACAGCGAAAAATCGCATAGACCTCCTCAGAAGACAAACACGGGACACAACCAACAGAGTACCCTTCGTCGTCCAGTACTTCCCCGGAGCGGAGAAACTACGCCATGTTCTTCGCAGCCTTCAACATGTCATCGATGACGACGAACACCTCGCTAAGGCCATCCCCACGCCTCCACTACTCGCTTTCAAACAGCCGCCTAACCTCAAACAGACCATCGTTCGCAGCAAATTACCCAGCTTTCAGGAGAACAGCGACCACGACACCACACAACCCTGCCACGGCAACCTCTGCAAGACATGCCAGATCATCAACACAGATACCATCATCACACGTGAGGACACCACCCACCAGGTACATGGTACATACTCATGTGACTCGGCCAACGTTGTCTACCTCATACGTTGCAGGAAAGGATGCCCCGGAGCATGGTACATCGGCGAGACCATGCAGACACTGCGACAACGGATGAATGGACACCGCGCAACAATCACCAGGCAGGAGTGTTCCCTCCCAGTCGGGGAACACTTCAGCAGTCAAGGACATTCAGCCTCCGATCTTCGGGTAAGCATTCTCCAAGGTGGCCTTCGAGACACACGACAACGCAAAATCGTCGAGCAGAAACTGATAGCCAAGTTCCGCACCCATGAGGACGGCCTTAACCGAGATCTTGGGTTCATGTCACGCTACATGTAACCCCACCTGATGCAGGGTCATCCAGACTCGAGTCGACATTGGCTTGTTCTCTCTACACAGATGCGGCCGGACCTGCTGTGATTTCCAGCCAAAAAAAAATGTTTTTTGTCTGTTTTTTTGTTTTTCATACAGACCCCAGCATCTGCAATATTTGACCCCTTGTGACCCCACCTCATTGTTCTTTGATGTAATGTTTCCCTCACTGACCTGTTTGGACACCATTCACACCTTTGACTGCTGTGATTATCTCTCTGCCGAGGTGTGATAAATGGCAGTTGGAAAGGTTACCTGTGAACATCTGACATGATTCTCTGACTATATAAGCTGTGTCTTTATGCATTTCTCCACTTCACCTGAAGAAGGAGCAGCGCTCCGAAAGCTTGTGATTTCAAATAAAGCTGTTGGACTATAACCTGGTGTCGTGTGACTTCTTACATTTGTCCACCCCAGTCCAACTCCGGCATCTCCACACCCTTTTAGATTAACAGTATCATAACATTCATTTAACAATTAACATTTTTAACATGCAACATTAACTGAAAATAGTTCATTTATAAATTCAGTCTTTGGGGCGGCTTCCTGATCCTTTCTGGATAGCGCCTTCCATGAGGTTCTTGTTCTTGGTGCGGAGGCGATTCTGGCCCCCTTTCGTCGGTTAGTTCATCAGTTTCCACTGCTACTGTTTCTGAGGTATATGCTACCGGTATGTCTGGTTCATCCCCAGGTACTCGTTCCTGTGACGCTAAGAACTGGTCAACGTGGCGTCTCACAATGTTCTCCCCGACATCCACTGTGTACATTAATGGCCCCTGCCGTGTGCATAACGTTCCGGGTTGCAATTTCTCTGTTCGGTAGTCACGGGCCAAGACTGGTTGTCCTACATTGAAGCTCCTTGTCGGCTTCTCATTCATGTGCTGGAATTGTTTATCCTCAACATTTCTTCGCACATTTGGTCTGAGCAAATCCAGACGAGATCTCAACCTTCGGTTAAAGAACATCATGGCCGGGGTCTGGTTGGTAACTGCATGTGTCGCATTTCTGTAGGCTAACAGGAAATTGTCCACCTTATGCTGTAGTGGAATTTCATCATCGCACATGGCCTTTATCAACTTTTTAAAGGTTTGTATGAACCTCTCAGCCAATCCATTTGTGGCTGGATGATACGGGGCGGATGTGTAATGCCTTACCCCATTCCTTCTCATAAATATCCGAAACTCTTCGGACACAAACTGTGGTCCATTATCAGAGCAAATCTGCTCTGGCAAGCCGTTCCTGGCAAATATGGTCCGTAGGACTGCAATCGTTTTCTCTGTAGTGGTTGAGGACATTTTTATCACCTCAGGCCATTTCGAGTGCGCATCCACTGCTATTAAGAACATTGAGTCCATGAATGGACCAGCAAAATCAATATGCACCCGTTGCCATGGAGAGGAGGGCCACTCCCATGGGTGTAGAGGGGCATGTGGTGGTGCATTTTGGGCCTTCTGGCATCCTGAGCAGCTCTTGGTTAGGTCCTTGATTTGTTGATCAATCCCCGGCCACCACACATAAGCCCTAGCAAGGCTGTTCATTTTCACCCCTCCCAGATGACCTTCGTGAAGCTCATTGAGCACTCTCTCCCTTAACTTGGGTGGAATTACCACTCGGGATCCACACATCACTGTCCCCTGGCATACTGACAGCTGTTCTCTTCTGGATGAGAATGCTGGCAACAGTGAGTCGCCATGTGTTGGCCATCCCCTCACCATCAACTCATATACCCGAGACAGTGTCGGATCATTGCGGGTCTCCTTCTCTATATCCGCGTTAGTTACTGGCAATCGTTCAATTATTGACAAATTAAATATCTCAAAAGGGTCCACTGCTTGTGCGTCCTCCACAGTAGGCAGTGGCAAGTGTGATAGCCCATCAGCGTTTCCATGCTGTTTCGTGCCTTTATATTCTATTTCATATTGGTTCGCCCCTAGAAAAAGGGACCATCTTTGTAACCGTTGTGCAGTCATCACCGGAACGCCCTTCTTTGGATTAAAGATGGAGACAAGTGGTTGGTGGTCAGTCAGCAAGGTGAACTTCTGCCCGTGCAGATAGTGGTTGAATTTTTTTACTCCCCATACTAGGCTGAGGGCCTCCCTGTCGATCTGGGCGTAGTTGCGCTCGGCTGAGGTTAGTGACCGAGACTCTAAGGCTACTGGCCTCTCCAACCCGTCTGGGAATTTGTGCGACAGCACCGCTCCAATACCATAGGGTGATGCATCACATGCCAACCGAATTGGTAGTGCTGGGTTGAAATGGGCCAACACCTCTTTTGATGTGATCAATTCTTTGCACTTCTGGAAAGCTCGTTTACATTTGTCATTCCACTTCCATGGTACCCCCGTTTGCAGTAGGGTATTCAGTGGGTGTACTACTGTAGACAAATTTGGTAAGAACTTATGGTAGTAGTTTACCAGCCTGAGGAACGACCTCAGTTGTGACACATTTTCCGGTGCTGGAGCCTTGACTATTGCCTCAATCTTTTCAGGAGACTTATGTAACCCTACTTCATCAATAATGTGGCCACAATACGAGATCTGCTTCTGGAAAAACTCACACTTGTGGCGATTAGCTCGTAGCCCATATTCCTTTAATCTAGTGAGCACCTTCTCCAGGTTGGCGAGGTGATCACTATCATTTTCGCCTGTGACCAGGATGTCGTCCAAATAACACTGGGTCCCTGGAATCCCTTGCAGGACTTGATCCATTGCCCTTTGCCAAATAGCCGGAGCCGATGCTACCCCGAACACCAGTCGGTTGTATTGATAGAGACCTTTATGAGTGTTGATCGTGAGGTATTGTTTCGAGGCTTCTTCTACCTCCATTTGCAAGTACGCCTGGGCCAGATCAATTTTGGTGAAGCGTTTACCTCCAGATAGCGAGGCGAAAATATCCTCAATCCATGGAAGCGGATATTGTACCGTGTGAAGGAATGGGTTCACTGTCACCTTAAAATCCCCACAGATGCGGACCTTCTTTGGTTCCCCAGGCGTATTACTCAACGACCTCTTCATTACAGGGACGATGGGTGTAGCCCACTCACTCCAGTCTACTTTGGACAGTACTCCTGAACGTTCCAACCCTTCCAGCTCTGCTTCAACGGCTGGTCAGATCGCATAAGGCACCGGTCTGGCCTTAAAAAACTTTGGACTTGCATTTTCCTCTATTTTAATCATTGCTGTTATGCCTTTTAGTGTTCTGAGTCCCTCCTGGAACACTTCTTGTGCGTCAGTTAGCATTTTTGACAGTCATCCAGGTGTGGCGTCGTCATCCTTTTTGGCCTCCGCCTTCAGTGCCTGTATGGAATGCCAATCTAATTGTATCTTCCGGATCCATTCACGTCCTAGTAGTGGTGGTCCTCCATCTGGCAATACATATAGGTCCATTTTAGGTATTTCCTGGCCTTTGTATATCACTTTCACCCTTATTTTTCCTTTGGGGTAGACTTTTTGCCCCGTGTACGTCTTCAAGACAATCACTGTAGCTTTCAAGGGTATATGTGGAAATAGCCGCTTGTAGTCCCTTCGGTTTATGACTGTTAGGGCTGATCCAGTGTCCAATTCCATTTTCACTTGGACTCCGTCTATCTTGAGTGTGACCCAGATAGTCTGGTGATCCTCCATTTTGGTTACTTTATGTAGTTTCAGACAACCCAGCTCCTTGCTTCCGGAGTCTGTATCATTTCCCTGTTCTTCTGAACTACTGTCCATCACCTTATGTACCTTTTTGTACTTCTCCTGTGGAGATTTCTTGCTGTTGGTTTTCTTCCCTGACCTGCAAACTCTTGCTATGTGTCCTGTTTTTCCACACTGTCTGCACACTTGGTCCTTGAACCAACAATCCTTCTGATCGTGTGTTGTTCTGCCGCAACGATAACACTTCCCTGCTCCATATGACATTTCATTGGTGCCGTATTCTTGCGGTCTCCGTTGTATCTCTGCAGCGCCCCGTGCGGCTGCTTCGTGTGATACTGCCATGCTGAAAGCCTTGTCCAGCGTAAGATCCTTTTCTGATAGAAGCCGTTTCTGGGTTCCTTCACTTTGAAGCCCACACACAAACTTGTCCCTTAACGTATCTGATAGTCCCGCTCCAAACTGGCAGTGTTTCGATAACTTGCGCAGTTCCATTGAGTACTCAGCATTACTTTCGTCTTTATGCTGGTTCCTTTTGTGGAACTTAAATCTTTCTGCTATCAGCAGCGGTGTGGAGCTTAAGTGGTCCTGTAGGATTTCTACTATGCTTTCGAAATTCTTCTCCACGGGCTTCTCTGGGGTTATCAGGTTTCGCAGTAAGCCATAAGTTTTTGCACCCATGGAATTTAACAAAACCAGTGCTTTCCTAGCATCTGGCACTTCATTCGCCCTGCAGTGCACCTCAATGCGTTCCACATATGTCGCCCAATCTTCGACTTCATTGTCGAGCGCCATGATACTGCCATTCTTCGCCATCCTTGGGTGTAATTTAACTGTCTAAATGGCGTCTCCCGCGCTCTCCCTTCTTCTCCGCTGGAACAAAATGGCGTCTCCCGCACTTTCCTTCCTTACCGCGCTCGCCCTTCTTCTCCGCTGCGGCTTCAAAAAAAATGGCGTCTCCCGCACTCTCCCTTCTTCTCCACGGCTCAATGGCGTCTCCCGCGCTCTCCCTTCTTCTCCCCGCGGACACGGTTCAGCCCTTGAGCCCTGGCTGTGCTCTGCACATTCTCCTGTGTGCCTGTCCCGTTGCCGTTGCTCGGTCCTGAACCCGGCTGCTGCTTTACCCTCTCTCTCTCTCTGCTTGTTTTTCCTCGACGCCGCTCGGTTTTTTAACCCCCGGCTGCGCCCTGTGTGCTTCATCCTCTCACTTACCCCGTCGATGCTGCTCGGCTTTTCTACGCCGTCGGTCGGCTCCCGCCGCCGCTGTCCGGGAAGGGTGTGCGCTGCACCTGTTGCCAGTCTGTTGCTGGATCGCGTGGCTCTCAACAGCCACTCCTGCGATGTTCACTTGCTGCCGGATGACTGGGTGGTTGCTCGTGGTCGACGCCCGTGCTTCTGGCCTCGACTTTCTTCCACCGTCCTCCCGGAGCGACTCCTTGACGGGAAATGCAGAGTTGCAGGCAGATTCAAATCAACCTCGTCGCCACTGTTAGATCCGTGATTCTTTAAATAGGATGTTTCCCCAAGAACTACACGAAGGCTGTAACTTAACAATCAACAGGTGTTTACTAGAGTAGAGTAGTCTCAAGACTGAAGTACAGAAGCCTGCTCCGGCTTTATATACAGGTGTGGTCACTGCCGGTACTACAGTATACAGGAGCTGTAAAACAGTTCTCTCTTAATGGTACATACGCAACAGCCTCGAATTTCTTCCACTGTCCTCCAGGAGCGAATCCTTGGGAGGAAATGCAGAGCTGCAGGTAGGTTCGGATCGACCTCGTCACCACTATTAAATCTGTGAATCTTAAGGTATGGTGTTCTTCAATAAATAGACGGAGACTGCAGATCAACAATCAACAGGTGTTTACTGGATGAGGGTAGTCTAATAACTAACAGTACAGATCCCTACTCAGGGCCTATATACAGGTGTGGTCACTGCCGGTACTACAGTATACAGGAGCTGTAAAAGTAGTTCTCTCTTAAAGGTACATACACTACAATTAGGTATCTGCCTGTCTGTGCCTGTATGAGGTTGGATGTGGTCTAAACATTTTACCAGAACCTAAACAAGGTTCTGCAATCCCAACAAGGGAGCAATGAACCACTCGTTTACTCGCAAATTACCAGTGCTCCACTCACCAATCAAGGAATCTTTTCTTTGAATACGCAATCCATTGTCCCTACCCTCTGCTGCAGTTTCCCATGCACTTCACAACCGACATTAAAACATTAAACAAAATATTAAAACTTCACAAATTATGTGAAGCCACTTGATCCTCACCAAACGCTGCACTCAATGAAAGAAAAAGAAAAAAGAATATCTTGCATTTATATAGTGCCTTTCACGACCTCAGGATGTCCCAAAGTGCTTTACAGCAGATGAAGTGCTTTTTTTTAAAGTGTAGTCACTATTGTAATGTAGGAAACGCAGCAGCAAATGCATGCACAGCAAGCTCCCACAACCTTGCAATGTGATAATGACCGGATAATCTGTTTTAGTGATGTTGGTTGAGGGATAGGTATTGGCTAGGCACAAGGGATAACTCCCCTACTGTTCTTCGAAATAGTGCCATGGGATCTTTTACGTCCACCTGAGAGAGCAGACCGGGCCTCAGTTTAATGTCTCATCCGAAAGACGGCACCTCCGACAGTGCAGCACTCCCTCAGCACTGCAATGGGAGTGTCAGCCTAGATTTTTGTGCTCAAGTCTCTGAAGTGAGACTATGAACCCACAACCTTCTAACTCAGAGGCAAGGGTGCTACCCACTGAGCCACAGCTGACAGCTCCAATGACAAAAATATTAGCCAGAACAATACTGTGACAAAACAAAAATAGAGAGGCCGGAATTTTCTGGCGTCCGTGTGCGCGATTGGAGGCGGGTCGGGCGGGAAATTTGAATAATCTTGCAGCGAGTCGGGAACCCGCCGTCATCCTGCTCCCACACCTTTCCCTCGGGCGCGTTTGCCGGCGTGGCAATGACCCGAACGGCAGAGGCAGGCAATCTAATTTAAATCATTATGAGGTACTTTTCAGACCCTTAAGCGCCTTTTTCACCCTGCCTTTCAAATTTCCCTGGATGAGCACAGGAATCACGCAGCTTGGGAACCTCTGAGAGCCTGAGGTGGATTGAGTGGCCATTGACCCAGCTAATTAGCGCACGGCATGGAAAGTACAATAAAATCTCTACCTTCACAGCTGATCACTTTCCTAAGGCAGATGCTGTTGCTGACTGTATTGTCAGCACAGATTCAGCTTTCTAGAGGTTGCTAGTGTTTCCAGCAATGTCGACATCCAGTGTCACTTCATGGTAGAACCTATCACAGCATTGACAGATTCTGTCATCTCTACTTGACCTGCCCTCTATTACATCAGCATTGGGTGCCGTTTATATTGCCTCACCTTGGTCCTCAGAATCGGACCATGATGAGCCCCAACACCAGCAGCACCAGGTACATCAGCAGCACCAACAGCAACACCACCAACCTTCTCCTCAACCACCTGATGCTACACAGGACAGAGGGCATCAGCGCAGGGCTGCACAGCGCCGGAGGCGATACCTCCAACACAGGGTATACAGGTAGAGGATGAGCTTCCTCAACATGACTGAGCAGCAGTGCCAAAGGAGGCTCAGGCTATCGTGCCAGGTCATCGCAGACATTTGCACATTGCTGGAGGAAGACCTGCAGCCCAGAGGAGCGGGTGGACATGCCTTACCAGCGGCTGTCAAAGTCACCAGCACCCTCAACTTCTTCGCCTCAGGCTCCTTCCAGGGATCTCCAGCAGACATTTGCGACAGCTCGCAGTCGGCCTCCCACAGATGCATCACACAGGTCACTGATGCCCTCTTTGACAAGTCAGCCAATTATATCAACTTTGCCACTGATGAAGCCAGTGTGACTGAGCAAGCGCTCAGCTTTGCCACTCTGGCTGACTTCCCATGGGTGCCGGGCATCATCGACTGCACACATATGGCCATCAGGGCACCCCATCATCAGCCAGGAGTCTTTTACAACCGCAAGGGTTTCCACTCCCTCAATGTGCAGCTCATCTGCAATCATAGGAAGATCATCATGCATGTGTGAGCAAATTTCCCAAGCAGCTGTCATGACTCATTCTTCCTGCACCAGTCCACCCTCCCTCAGCTCTTTGCTCCTCCAAACAGGTTTTTCAGCTGGTGGCTTGGAGACAAGGGCTGTCCACTGAAGACATGACTTCACCCAAAGCATGGTGAACCTGTAGAATTCTCTACCACAGAAGGCAGTTGAGGCCAATTCATTAAATATATTCAAGAAGGAGTTAGATATATTTCTTAAGGCTAAAGGGATCAAGGGATATGGGGAGAAAGCAGGGACAGGGTACTCAATTTGGATGATCAGCCATGATCTCATTAAATGGTGGAACAGGCTCGAGGGGCCGAATGGCCTACTCCTGCTCCTATCTTCTATGTTTCTATGACACCCTTGAGGTGGCCAAGTGCTGAGTACCAGGAGAGATATAATGAAAGCCACATTTCCTCCAGTGTGTCATAGAGCAGACAATAGGCATGCTAAAAATGCGCTTCAGGTGCCCTGACAGATCTGGAGGAGCTCTTCAGTATGCACCAGCCAGGGTCTCCAGAATCGTTGTGGTCTGCTGCGCCCTGCACAACATAGTATAGCAGCGAGGATTAGCACTGCATGGAGGAGCAAGGCTCTGAGCGTACAGCCTCTTCAGAGGAGGAGGAGGAGGAGCATCAGCTGGAAGATGAGGAGGAGGAGGAGTTGGAGGAACCTGTGGTCCAGATCCCACCAGCACCCATGCACATTGCTGTCTGGGAGGCCAGGGATGGGCTCATCATGGCCAGGTTTACTTAACTTCAGGCATTACACCCATATGGCTGCCCCATGCTGCACCAGGTTGGCACCACCCCACAGCAATACCATAAAGCATCCCTACAATGACCAAACCATTCCTTTCACACTGACCACCATTCCTGGAGGTAACGTTATGTCTCACCATTCACTCCAACTCACTAAGCCACTTCCAAAGGTACACACAAATTTGTCAATGACTGCAAAGTGGTGAAAATAAAGAATTTTATCTGTGACATCACAGTAACGGAAACTTTACAGAAACATTTAATAAAACACCCAAGTGGCTACCCTTGTGAATCTACTTGTGTTTCATTTTTCTCTTCCGCGTGCTTCGACGAGGTGCTACCCCTGTGGCTTCAGCAGAGGTAGAGGAAGCCTGCTCACTCCCCTGCTGCGACTGCACAGATCGTTTTGACGGACATCCTCTGGGTTTTGGAGCCTGTGATGGCCCCGCCAAAGTCTGGTCCTCCTGTGACTCTGCAGGGGCAGACCCGGCTATCGCGATTCGAGGAGGCATCTGGGGCTCTAACTAAGGTTGGGGGGGTAGGGGGCAAAGGGGGAGAAGTGTGAGCACTTTGAGAGGAGCCCCCTCTTGCATGTCCCCTCTCACCATCATCCCTCTCATGGGCCACCCACACTTCCCTGCTAGCAAGGAGCTGGAGAGCATCTTGCTGCACAGCAGTGGGGCCATGAGGACCCACTTCTATGTTGACATCCCTCCTAGGGAGGACGTCTATAAGCTTCTGCCATCTATTCTCCATAGGTAGCCATCTGTTTTCCACAGAGACCATGTGCTCCTGTGAGTGGCGCATTAGCTACTCCATGCAGGTGGCCATCCTATCCATGGAAGAGGCCACAGTCGCCATCGCCTGCAACACGATGGTGGTCATGTTGGAGATGGACTCCTCCATTCTCTGGGCGTTTCCAGACATCATGGGCGCAAAACCTGTCAGAGCCTCCTGCACTTCCTGCTGTACCTCCAGGAACGCCCTCTTTCTGGATGGCCCCCGAAGCTTAGCGTCTGCATTTGAAACACAGCAGCCAATGTGCGCACAGCAAGCTCCCACAAACAGCAATGTGATAACGACCAGATAATCTGTTTTTAGTGATGTTGATTGAGGGATAAATATTGGCCAGGACACCAGGGATAACATCCCCTGCTCTTCTTTTAAATAGCACAACGGGATCTTTTACGTCCACCTGAGAGGGCAGATGGGGCCTCGGTTTAACGTCTCATCCGAAAGACGGCACGTCTGACTGTGCAGCACACCCTCAGTACTGCACTGGGGTGTCAGCCTAGAGTGGGACTTAGAACCCATAACCTTCTGTCTGAGAGGCAAGGGTGCCACCAACTGAGCCACAGCTGACACTATCATCCTGTTGCCACCATTGCTGTGGACCTGACAGTGTTCCCACGGGTCTATCGCTGGGCAGACAGAGTGGCCCCGCGTCAGGCGGCAAGTCCATTTAAAATGCTAATCCCAGCCCTATGATGCACATAGGACCCCAATTGCCATGTTTGGACTGAAGTGGGAGGAGCGTTGGCCTTGCACGCTCCGACCAGTATCAGCTGGCGGTCTAATTAAAGAGAATCCTAAAGGTAATTTCCTTTTTATTTTATGGGGTCGGGAGGAGCAGGATTGCTCCTCCAGGCTCTAAAAAACCAGCCAGGGCCACTGCTGCTCCAACTACCTCCCCCCAGACATCAGTGCCACCCAACCCCACAGACCATGATCTCCAGCATCAGCCCACCGTCCAGTTTAACAATTTCAGATCATTATCCCTGCCCCCATTTTTCATGCAGTATGACTTTTGCCATTCCCATTTGCAACATTTTATCTTTCCTGACTCTTACAAAAGTACAGGATGTTCTTTCTATTCCTTCCTCCCCTCCTAAACCCCCCCCCCCTGTCTCTGCACCTGCTTAATATCTGTTACATCTCCAGCTTTTTCCAGTTCTGATGAAGGGTCCCAGACCTGAAACGTTAACTCTGTTTCTCTCTCCACGGATGCTGCCTGGCCTGCTGAGTATTTCCAGCATTTTCTGTTGTTATTTAAGGTTTTGTTAAAGGCGAGTTGTGTTTCAGAAACTTATTTTGAGGATGTGACCATTGGGTAGCTAAAGAACATAAGAAATAGGAGCAGGAGTCGGCCATTCGGCCCCTCGAGCCTGCTCCGCCATTCAATAAGATCATGGCTGATCTTCTACCTCATCTCCACTTTCCTGCACTATCCCCATATCCCTTGATTCCCTTAATATTCAAAAATCTATCGATCTCTGTCTTGAATATACTCAATGACTGAACCTCCACAGCCCTCTGGGGTAGAAATTTCCAAAGATTCACCACCCTCTGAGTGAAGAAATTTCTCCTCATCTCAGTCCTAAATGGCTGACCCCTTTATTCTGAGACTGTGACCCCTGGTTCTAGACTCCCCAGCCAGGGGAGACATCCTCCCTGCATCTACCCTGTCAATCCCTGTAAGAATTTTGTATGTTTCAACGAGATCACCTCTCATTCTTCTAAACTCTAAAGGAAATGTAGTTGATGTACAGGAAACTTTGGTTTACCTGGAGGTTGCATGTCCGGAAACCTTGATCTAACGGCAAAAATCAGCAGCCGTTTTGGTTAGGTTTCTTTTTCTTCTCCTAGCATTTTTTTAACAGTCAGGCTTTGGAAAGCGTCTCTGTAGCTTAGCAATAGCTTCAGAGACGCTTCCAAGGTACGGGCCGAGTGTTTACAAGCTGTTGCTAAACAACAGTGTTTGTTGTCAGATACGGAGATGAAAACCTCCGTATCCTTCAACATTAGCGCTGGTCTATCCGGAAGTTTTGATAGATCGGCAGCAGCTCGGTCCCGTCGGTGCCGGATATCACGAAGTTTCCTGTATATAGATTCTCAGGTAGTGTTTGGTAAGATCTCTCACAAGAATCTGATGAAAAAAATTCAGGCAAATGGTGTACAGAGAAAGATACAGGGCGAGGGGCAGAGTGCGAGGCACAGGGATTAGTTTGGGATTACTTCAGCAAAGAGCTGACATATACACTATGCATTGAATGGTCTCCCTCTGTGCTGTAACTTTCTGTGGTTCTGTAATTCAATGTACAGGTAGACTATCCTTTATCCGAACTTCCGAAAACCGAAAACCTCTGAAAACCGAAAGTTTTTTCGTTCAGCATAAGTTGTGCGCATGACATGACCCGAGTGGCGCAAAAGATGACAGGAGTGGTCCTCCAGGGCCCAGAACAAGAATTCCTGCAGATTGTCGACACGCCGGCCTTCGCTCTCGATGTTCAGTGCGACTGAGGGAGCTCTGCCTTTCCCTGTGAGCAGGGCAGAGGGTCACAGAGTTCCCTCCTGGGTAGGAGATTGCAGGCCGAGCCGGGCAGTGTGAAGGAGGTATCGGGAGAGTGAACCCAACAATACAGCGGCCCGTCCGATAGCTGCAGCGGCCCGTCCGATATTCTTTTCTCCCCCCCGACCTGATTTGCGGGCCAGCTTAGCGTAGGAATCAGCCGATATCCGGCTTTCCCACAACTGGCGGCGGCAGTCGAGCCCCAGACCCCCGCTAAGTCAAGGAATTCAGAGAAGCAGGAAGGGGAATGAGACACGGAGCAGGGGGTGCTGTAAACAGACTGTGAGCGGCAGCACAGAGAAGCAGGAAGGGGAATGAGACACGGAACAGTCGCAAGAGGTAGCCTGAACTTTTAAAATTTATATTAAATACAAATACTAATTACCAAATTAACTTAATGTTCAGAGTTTCCCAGTCTGAAATAATACCTTCTGAAATCCGAAAATTTCCGAAAACCGAAAAACAGCTGGTCCCAAGTTTTTCGGATAAGAGATAGTCAACCTGTAGTAAGAAGGATACATTATACACTTTCACAAAGCGGAAGCACTGGGATAAAGCACGCTACTGATAACTTTACAATTTCACGCTCCTGGACCAACGCTTTGCCCAGCAACAGCACGTATCAGGAATTCAAGTGAATTACCCCCATAATTCTCCATCCATTGAATTTGATGGACAGAGAATTGAGGCTCCATAATGGTGGCACAAACTTCTAAATGTAACCCCACTGCACACGCATTGCACCTCACAGAATTCAGGGGAATAAAATGGATGGATTTGATTTGTACTGTGTCCTGAGAGTTAGCTTGCGACGAGGCAGAATAAGATAGCAGCACTTGAATGGATTGGCCATTGCATTGTGAAGCAGTAGCAAAATTTCAACCTATTGCTAAGGCTTTACAATGCAATGGCCAGATCACACTTACAATACTGTGTTCAGTGATGGTCACTTTGCCACACAAAGGTATATTTGCATTATAATGGCTACAGTAAACTGCAACAAGATGGATCTTAAGTGTAATGGGGATGAGCTTTAAGGAAAGATTAGAGAAATTTAAGCTTAATAAATTAGAAGGAAGGGCCCCCAATTTGCCCCCTTAATTCGCTATCAAGGTGCTGCAATCTGGTCGGGCGGTGATTAAATTTGGGTACTCCAGTATCCTGCTCTTTTTTCAACCCATCAATATCTCCACCAGAAGCAGGGCTGGTGCGCGAACATAGTAGGATTTATGACGTATAGCATCATACATCCAAAATCCCAACATTTGCATTTTAGCAATGCTGAGCACAAGGTACATTTGTGCATCCCTGGCATGCTGCATTGCTAAGGGCCTTGGGAAATTCAAATTTTAAATGCCCGATTTCCCTAATTGCAAAGCGATCAATTGCATTAGGACAGCTAGCATAAAAGGAAATCAGCCAATTGTTTCCAATTCCGCCTATACGTCCCAGAGGAACTCTGGCCCACTTATACTGAGGCAAAGTGCTGCAGAGAATTCGTCTCCCATTTGTTTTGGTGATGTTGATTGAGAGATAAATATTGGCCAGGACATCAGGGAGAATTCCCCTGCTCTTCCTCAAAATTTGCATCAAAAGACAGTGACATAAGAAAACTACTAGGCACTTGGTCTGAGTATTAAACAAGGCTTTAATCAACTGTTTTTCAACATGGAGATCTAGTTGTGTCCTTCACTAGTTCCTGTTAAAAGAATGTCCTGCACAAGCTGGGCCCATGCCCACGTATTTATACTCTCCCGGGACAGCGCCACCAGCAGGCCACCCAGTATTATTACATAAGTCATTTTCACATGAATGACAAGATTCATGTCAGACGGCACTTCCGACAATGCAGCACTCCCTCAGTACTGCACTGGAGTGTCAGCCTCGATCTTGTGCTCAAGCCTTTGGAGTGGGACTTGAACCCACAACCTTCGGACTCAGAGGCGAGAGAGCTAGCACTGTCTGGGGCGGCCAACTCTGGTTAAATGCGTTCATGAAGGTTTCAGCACGTCACCTCGCGCCTCTAACCGCCCCATTCTCACACTCCCACCATCGATTGCCTAAAATCTCCATCTTTGCAGTTTTTCACCTTCCCCCACCAATTGGAAGGCAAACAGTCTCTTCATTACCTGATTGGATGATTCTTGACTTTTTCAAAACAACTTTTATCAAATCTCCCAATACTTTAATAACTAAACCCATCTGCCCTCTTGCGGGGGGGGAAGATCCCATGGCACTATTTTGAAGAGCAGGGGAGTTATCTCTGGCGTCCTGGCCAATATTGATCCCTCAAACAACATCACTAAAACAGATTATCCGGTCATTATCACATTGCTGTTTGCGGGAGCTTGCTGTGCACAAATTGGCTGCCGTGTTTCCTACATTACAACAGTGACTACACTTCAAAAAGTACTTCATTGGCCGTAAAGCACTTTGGGATGTCCGGTGGTCGTGAAAGGCGCTATAGAAATGCAAGATCTTTCTTTTAGTGTTGAAAGAAAATGGAAAAAAACCACATTTTTTTAATGCCTTTATAATTTTTCTGCTGAGTTGCTTGCACCAGTGTCCTGGAGATTAATCTTTATTTATTGGAGATTTATGGCTAACATCGTTTTGAACATTATAAAGATGTCTGAAACTAATCGTCAATGCTCCTTGTGATGTTGCTAAATGTTGTAGCTTTAATTCCTTTGACAGGAAGTGCTGATAATGATAACTAGATTTAATTGTGAGGTTTCTTTGATGTAATGACAATTTATTGCTGCAATCGTATTTCAACTCTCAGCGTCTCGATTTCAAAATTCTCATCCTGGTTTTCAAATCCCTCCATGTCCTCGCCCCTCCCTATCGCTGTAATCCCCTTCAGCCCCACAAACCCCCCCGAGATATCTGCACTCCTCTAATTCTGGCCTCTTGAGCATCCCTGATTATAATCGCTCAACCATTGATGGCCGTGCCTTCTGTTGCCTGAGCCCCAAGCTCTGGAATTCCCTGCCTAAGCCTCTCCGCCTCACTACCTCTCTTTCCTCCTTTAAGACGCTCCTTAAAACCTACCTCGTTGACCAAGCTTTTGGTCACCTGCCCTAATTTCTCCTAATGTGGCTCGGTGTCAAATTTTATTGTCTTATAATACTCCTGTGCAGCACCTTGGGACGTTGTACTACGTTAAAGGCGCTATATAAATTCAAGTTTTTGTTGTTGTTGTTGATGATTGACTTCAGGCCAGAAATGATGCTGGCAACGCCCAACTTGAATGTGAAACCTTCCCACTGTCTGTGTAGCATTCAGCAAACATTTAAAGACACATGCATTAAAAAAATAATAATCACAAGCGAGACAGAGATTCTAATTGTGTATCCTGCTGTATAGGTAATTACAATGTGTCTGCTGAACACAAAGTTCCTCAGGCACAAGCTCTCTAGATAAGTTAATCTTGGCCTCCAAATTCCATTGGGAGGCTATTGTCTCTTTCTCAGTGGTTGTTTTTGCTCTTCATTATTCCCGTCCTTTATCACTACTGCTCCTGAAGATATCTTTGAAGAACAGAATAAGGACTGTGCTTCTCTAGGCACCTTTGTCGTGCTTTGAAGGTCCTAAGACCAAAGTTAATTAGGTCTGAATAATGACCATCGCTACTGCAGAGAAATGGTTACTGAAAATAGCACACGTACATTTTTTCCACTACACTGGTCTCTCATTGGGCCTAAAAAGGATAGGTCAGATTACTTTCTAAATGGTGAAAAGCTAGAAGCATAACTAAGACCGCCTATTTCCGCCTTCATAACATCGCCCATCTCCGCCCCTGCCTCAGCTCATCCGCTGCTGAAACCCTCATCCATGCCTTTGTTACCTCTAGACTTGACTATTCCAATGCACTCCTGGCTGGCCTCCCACATTCCACCCTGACTGGCCAGACATAAACCCCAGGGGCAGACCAAAACCCTTCTTTCTCCCCCTCCCCCCCTTTTCTACAAACTTCAGAAAATAGACCGTACAGAAGATAGGCTAAGGGGGAAAAATTAGGTATCGCCCCATTTAGGGCGCGATTATCGGCCAGGCGCAAAGTTTAGCGCCTGGCGCTAATTATCACCTCCGACAGCAAACTTGGCTTTTATCACCCCTGGAGGTGATTGGAGCACTAAATCAGGCGCTTCACACCTGTCTTAAGGCGCAAAGGCTGAGGAGTGAGGCGCTACCTCAGAGCACTGGCGAAGCAAAGAAGGGCAAATCAAAATATACCTGCAAAGTGCTGCTCAGTACTCAAAACTCCTTCACACAGCGTTGAATCTCCCCAGAAGTCTCTCTCTCTCTCTCTCTCAGAATGCGTGGTGCAAAAATGTCACCGACAAAAAAAGGCAGGAAGCGGTCGCCTTTAAATAGCGCTCCCCCAGTCCCTTTCTGACAGCATAATGCTCCCCTCAACCTGTCGTTGCTAGCGGCAGGTAGTAAGGCAGGGGGCGCCACTCAATATCCGGTCCGGGGCGCTAACAGGGCATTGCGCACTTGACTGACGTCACAATCTGCTGGCGCAGGAGATCGTGGTGGTAGTGTTTAGTGCCACCACAAAATGTCTAGTTAATTTCACGAGCAGCGAAAACATCGCCGTGCCCAGGCGCTAGTTGCTTTGCACCCCATTAGCGCCCTCTTAAGGCGCTAACAGGAGGCGCAAACAACTGAATTTTTCCCCCTGAGACTCAAATACACTGTGGCTTGGTGTTGTCATGAACCTTCTGGGATGGCCTTGTGGGATGGCCTTTTGGGGCTAAAGTTTCTGCCTGCCCCTTGCACCGCAAAGAAGGGGCTGGTTGGGAGGGGAGTGGTGGGTATGCAGGGATTCCTCGTGTTGGGAGTTCCAGTGCCTGGACCTTCAGAGGGAACTAGTGTATGGTTGGAGAAATACTCCTGGTCATCTAAGGCATAGCTCACGGCCCACTGGCAAATATGGAGGCAACCTCGACCCTCACCGCCACCTCCCCCCCCTCACCCCACCCCCCCCCGCCCAAAATCTTTGGGCACAATTTTAAAGTGTCCTTTTTTGTAAGCACCTACATGTGTCTTCCAGGGGTGGGGGTAAACCCGGAGATCAGCAGTCCTCCACCGGGCTTTCAGGCTTCGGCAACTCAGCAGTGACCGGACCCAATGGATTTGATTCTGGTGTAAGAGCCAGGAATGAATGGCCCCGTGGGATTTTTTGGGCAATTTCTAATCAAAATGAGCTTCTACATCTTATCCATTGCTAAAGCTGCTTCCAACATTATGGTTTTGTCCGTCATGGCAAATATTTCTTCTCCGCCCCATCGGCTCTTAGATCTCTACAAAGCTGAAGGCCAACCAAGAATCCAGGAATGCCGGCATGTCTAGAGAGACTCTTTTAACACCTTTCACACACCTGGACAGGATACTAGAAAACCTTTGTCATCTGATAGGTGTTTGACTTTCATCTCCAAACGCTCTCTCTTTGTCTCACTCTCTCTCTTTCTCTCTCTCTATCTTTTCTCTCTCTATATTCATCACTCTTTTTGGACCAGGAATTCATTTCAGGTGGATATTGGGTGGGCAATGTGATTGCCTGATGTCCTAAATAAAGAAAGACTTGCAATGTGATAATGACCACATAATCTCTTTTAGTGATTTTGATTGAGGGATAAATATTGGCCAGGACACCGGGGATAACTCCCCTACTCTGCTTTGAAATACTGCCATGGGATCTTTTACATCCACCTGAGAGAGCAGACGGGGCCTCGGTTTAACATCTCATCCGAAAGACGGCACCTCCGACAGTGCAGCACTGCCTCGGTACTGCACTAAAATGTCAGCCCAGATTTTTGAGGTCAAGTCTCTGGAGTGGGACTTGGAACCCACAACTGTCTAACTCAGGAGGCGAGAGTGCTACCAACTGAGCCACAGCTGACACCAAATGAGAGACCCAAGCCATTTTGATGGCCAGAACTCACCTGCACGATATCAACAAGCATTGAATCAGCGCTCACAGGCAGCTCGCCGATCGGGTTTGAGGTAAGGAATACTAGGTGGGAGACCCTGCAGCTCCTCCACAGAGCTGACTGGAAGTTTGAACGTAATGGGGGGGCGGGGGGGGGGTGGCAGAGGAGGCAATTGCAGTGTAGGAGAATGTGGATGGGCTGGCAGCGAGTGGGAAGGAGGGAAAGATTTTCCGAGCAGCCTGCAGCGATCTCATGGGTGTGGGTGCTGAATCGTTGAGTATATTCAAAGCCGAGATCGATAGATTTTTGGACTCCGGGAGAATCAAGGGATATGGGGATTGGACGGGAAAGTGGAGTTGAGGTCGAAGGTCAGCCACGATCTTATTGAATGGCGGAGCAGGCCTGAGGGACCATATGGCCTCCTCCTGCTCCTGATTCTTGTGTTCATATGTTTTAAGTGGAGTCACTGTTGTATTGTAGTAAACGCGGCAGCCAATTTGCGCACAGCAAGCTCCCACAAACAGCAATGTGATAAATGACCAGATCATCGGTTTTAGGTGTTGGTTGAGGGTTAAGTATTGGGCAGGACACCGGGGAGAACTCCTTTGCTTTTCTTTGAAATAGTGCCATGGGATCGTTTACCGCCACCTGAGAGGGCAGATTTAGCTTGGTTTAAGGTCTCGACCTTCAATGCCACACAAACAAACAGTAATTTCTAGCCTAAGCTAGATAGCAAGCCATACGGAAACTGTGAAGAGATGGCACCTGGGACTTCTGTGCGAGTTGTCCGCCAGGAGTTCTGCAAAACCCTCAGAGAAAGAGCGTAAACAGCAAAAAACAGCTGTTCGCACCATCTCTCGAGGTTTTGCAGCAACCTCCTGTCACAGTCACAGCGAGCGAGCGGGAGAATCCCGTGGAAATTCTCCACCAAGGCCAGCTGCTAGCATACCTGGGATGGAACAGAATTTTCCCACTACTCTCTAAATTCTCCTTCCCAAACAAATCAACCGTTGCTTCCTCAGATGGAGCGAGATCCTTTAGGGGCCGTCCTTCACCCCCCAAACCTGCTCAGGTCACCACTTTTTAGAAGTTATTAATGCTTGCAGGACTTCAGGATTCGCTCACTTGTTTCCTGCCATGTTCAACATAAATAGCACTCTGTTCAGTTGGATACACAAACCCTTTGACATTTACATTGCACAAGCAGCTGTCTGAGCAGCATTATAAGATCATTGTTAGCCACGCATTCTGAAAGGTTGCTAGCTTCCCACTAAGGGAAACGCATCCTCACAAATCGTGCATTCCACAGTCACTTGTTCCTGCCGGTTTAGAAACATAGAAACATAGAAACATAGAAACATAGAAGATAGGAGCAGGAGTCGGCCATTCGGCCCCTCGAGCCCGCTCCGCCATTCAATGCGATCATGGCTGATCATCCAAACTCAGTACCCTGTCCCTGTCCCATATCCCTTGATCCCTTTAGCCTTAAGAAACATATCTAACTCCTTCTTGAATATATTTAATAAGTTGGCCTCAACTGCCTTCTGTGGTAGAGAATTCCACAGGTTCACCACTCTCTGGGTGAAGAAATTCCTCCTCATCTCAGTCCTAAATGGCTTACCCCTTATCCTTAGACTGTGACCCCTGGTTCTGGACTCCCCTGTCATCGGGAACATCCTTCCTGCATCTAGTCTCTCTAGTCCTGTTAGAATTTTATAAGTTTCAATGAGATCCCCTCTCATTCTTTTAAACTCCAGCAAGTATAAGCCCAATTGACCCAATCTCTCCTCATACGTCATTCCTGCCATCCCAGCTATCAGTCTGGTGAATCTTCGCTGCACTCCCTCCATGGCAAGAACATCATTCCTCAGATAAGGCGACCAAAACTGCACACAATACTCAAGGTGTGGTTTCACCAAGGCCCTGTACAACTGCAGCAAGACATCCTTGTTCCTGTATTCGAATCCTCTCGCTACGAAGGCCAACATACCATTTGCCTTCTTAACCGTCTGCTGCACCTGCATGCTTACCTTCAGCGACTGGTGCACAAGGACACCCAGGTCTCGTTGCACTTTCCCCTTCTCCCAATCTATTGCCATTCAGGTAATAATCTGCCTTCCTGTTTTTGCCACCAAAGTGGATAAACTCGCATTTATCCACATTATACTGCATCTGCCATGCATCTGCCCAATCACCCAACCTGTCCAAATCATACTGGAGTTTCTCGGCATCCTCCTCACAGCACACACGCCCATCCAGCTTTGTGTCATCTGCAAACTTGGTAATTATACTGTAAGACTCGGGGTGAGTGGCTGGGGTTGGGGAAGGAAGGGGAAAGTGTAATCATGTCTTTTTAAGTGTATGCTAATTCGGTTTCCTCAAGTTATTGAAGTCGTTTATTCTTCGACCGACGCTATCATCAGTAGTCGCTGTTCAAACACAAATATTCTTAAACAAAAGAGCAGCAATAGTAGAGAAAAAAGATGCTAGTCATTGTTATCTTAACAGCCTGACCCAGTGATAGTACTCTTGAATCTGACTCACAGGCTCAAACTCTACTCCACAGAACTGAGCACACAATCTAAACTGACATTTCAGTGCCGTACTGAGTGAATGGGAAAGTCTAATCATACACTTTAATTGCATATTAATTCAACTTCACCAAGTTACCGAAATCAGTTATTCCTCTATGGATGATTCACTGACTCTATCATCAGTAGTCACTGATTAAGCAAACATATTGGCACCCAAATTCCTGCAACTGTCCAGCGAATGGCATCCGCCGTTAGTTAGAGTTGCCCATTCACGTTTTGCTTTTTAAAAAATGTTTGCGTGGTAAGTTGTTGAAAGTGCGAGCCGATAATGGCGCAGAGAGGAAAACCGGGCATCTGAGCGAACAGGGAAAGCAACTGCATATCTCCTTAACCAATCAGATTGAAGGATTGTGAAATAAACAGCGTAAGGACTGGGAAGGAAGTGTAAGTTGGAGTGAGTGAATTCAATGTCAAATTAGGTACAGGAAGAGAAATAAAGAGAGGGAAGGAAAGATTTGATTAAGAGAGAGAAAGAAAAAAGAGACAGAAGGGAAAAGTAAAAAACAAATATTTTAAATTTTATTTTAAAAAACTTCCAACAACAAATAAAACGTGAAGGAATGAGATTCCACACTTGTAATAGTTAATTTTCAGTGCCAGACAGGTTTATTGGCTGTAATTAACACTTATCACCTTGTTTAAATGGTATTTAGACTGAAATGGACAAGCCTTAACTGTCTGTGGTGAGTTTGGTTTGTATCTAGCATGCAAATACAACAACTTCACACGTCCAATGCATTTCAATGGTGAGCCAGACAGCAAGATGCCATTTTCGTGAAGCTAATGGCGGAGCATCGCATCTCGGACAGCAACTTTTGCATTTCTGCATTTATCCATGCATCTGCTCCTCGCCTGAGTTTGCTGTAGCATTTGCACGTAAATAACGGCGAGCGCCATTCGCCTCACCATTATTTTGGCAGCAATTATTGGAGGTGCCGTCTTTTGGATGAGATGTTAAAACGAGGCCCCTCCACCTGCTCAGGTGAATGTAAAAGATCCCATAGCATTATTCAAAGATGATCAAGGGGAGGAAATCTCCTGAAACAACATTTATCCCTCAATCAACATCTCCAAAAGCAGACTAACTGGTCATCTATCACATTGTTGTCTGGGAGACATTGCTGAGTGCAAATTGGCTGCTGTGTTTGTCTACAGAACTACAGTGACTGCACTTCAAAAACAATTCAGCACCTGTGAATGTCCTGAAGTCATGAAGGATGATATATAGTAGTCTGATTTTTGATAAGGTGCTGATAATGAAACATCATTAAAAGTGTTTTTTCAGTTTATATTTTCTTATTTGTTGTTAAATTAGCACCCTTATTATTCTGTCTTTACCATTACACTTATAATCCAAATATTTGTATCTTTCTTCAAATTAATTGGAGTGTCAGACAAAACAGCGAGCTTATAATTTGTCACTGTACTCTAGACCACCATAGAAATGGGTTCAAACTACAAATAGACAATTACAGTCTGCTCACTCCAGCTGCCTTTTAAATGAGAGGTTGCAGGATTATTACTTTGTATGAAATTATCATGCAAAACTAATACAAATTTAACCAGCAGATGCTTCAATCGTAGATTTGTAACCCTAATAATCCTACCACCAGGATCAGTATAGAGCATTACTCCTTTAAACGCACATACAATCCAGGTTATTTGTAAACTCACTTGTTAAAATGGAGATAAGTAAAACAATTGGTATTATCGTTAATGATTTTCTGTTCATTTTAATGCTCTTGTCAATTTGACACTTTATGGTATCAGTTGATATTTTTTTATCCTAAGAATTGCTCCGACCAACAGGAGTTCTACCTTATAACAAATGATCCCTAATTGTAACAAATGTCCGTTAAATACTCAGTCGACTGTAATTGTTCACCTACTTTGCAGTCAAATCTTTCATCTCTTTCTATCATAAATGTTTCAAGGTTTTAATAGCACCTAATGGGAACAGACATTTTCATTATTCTCCATCATGTGGAATTTGTGGCTCAGTGATGTGACTCGGCCACATAATTAATCTACTGGAACTAACCGTGACACTGCCTGTCTCCAGAGATACATCAATGGCCACATTTACCCTGACTCTACCACCTTAGCTATCTGTCAGCCACTTTACTTAAACTTGCGCTGTCAGTGGCATCACTTGTGATTGTTACTGTGGAAAGAAGAGGTTGCCCTACCTTTAACTTCCATTTTTCATCTCTCATTTGCTCTCTGTTCTGTTTTCTTGTCCTTTGCTCTACTATCGCCCAACCTTATTCACTCTTTGTTCCTTCTAGGAAGTGGCCCTAGAAATAGTAGATGAATTGCTGGTCATCTTCCAAAATTCTATCGACTCTGGAATAGTTCTCATGGATTGGAGGGTAGCTAATGTAACCCCACTATTCAAAAAAGGTGTGGAGATGCCGGAGTTGGACTGGGGTGGACAAATGTAAGAAGTCACACAACACCAGGTTATAGTCCAACAGTTTTATTTGAAATCACAAGCTTTCGGAGTGCTGCTCCTTCATCAGGTGAAAGCTTGTGATTTCAAATAAAACTGTTGGACTATAACCTGGTGTTGTGTGACTTCTTACATTTGTCCACCCCAGTCCAACTCCGGCATCTCCACACCATGACCACAAGTGGATGTGGTGTATTTGGACTTTCAGAAGGCTTTCGATAAGGTCCCGCATGTAAGTTGCAGGGTTCTCAAAATTCCCACACTCCCCGAAATTATGGATCAAGGGACCCTGTTTTGGACAAGTTATTAAAACCAGGGTACCCAAAATGGCTTCTGTAAACCGTATGACCAAAATTGACAGGATTTTTAAAAGCAAGGCTCTGCAGACAAGCAGGCCCGGAGACAAAATTTAAAATGCAGGAATCTGTGAAACGGACTCTCTGGAGCCAGCCAGACAAAGTAAACACAGAATATGCATTCATTCAACTTGAATCCAATCAAGCTAGAATGGGCCTATAATCGTGGCCATTAGGTTTCTGCATGTTTAATTGATAACAGCTCACAGTAGCCATCAAGTCAGGATGGGGACAATTAAGTCTTATCCATGACAAACAACCAGGACATCGGGGCCATTAGGCCCGGAGACAACCACTCCAAAAGTCATTAAAATAAATGGTTGTAATCATTTAAACAAGCCCGCCAAAAGTTAAACAATGGACTGACCTGATTTGGCGCGCAGGTAAGGAGTTGTAGAAACGGGTATAATTGTAGGCCCATCAGTAGCAATCGCGCTTTTAGCTCTCTTGACTCTGACCTCTCGCCTGTGGCCTTGGCCTGCTGCCGCTCGTACTCGCACCCTGGCCTCGTGGCGGGTTCTCTTCTCGATCCCCGCACCGCTCAACAAAAAAGGACGCCCATTACACCGGGGCCAAATGCGGGAGGAGAACGAGACCCGAGTTCAAAGCCACACAGGACACACAGGCCACAAAGGGGCAGACGAGGCGAGATGAGACGTGACGAAGAAGAAGGTAAACTGATAAAAGCAGAGAAGGGCAGCAAAAGATGCATTGGTAAAAACCAAACGCCTAGTTATAAGCTGACGTTTGGTGAAGAAATTGGCAGCGCATGTATGGACAGTGAGAATAAGTTGGCGTTTTGAACATTGCGAATAAGCTGGCATTAAACGTGGGTGGCAGCGCCCACAATGAATAAACTGGCATTCGAAGCTTGGGTAGTGAAATCATCTAAGCGGTAAAACCGCCAACCGACCCCTGACCGTAACATTACCGCCGACGACCACCCGAGGGAAAAGAAGAAGAAAACCCATCGCGACGAGACGACGACGACAGCTGAGGAAAAAGGAGGGTGCTTCACTTCAACAACTTCAGCGCCGCGCCCTGAGACCATGTGGCGACGGGGTACCCCAAAGGACAGGGAGAAGAGACCTCAAAACTCACAACCATTAAAGCAATAGGTTTTGGATTGGTGAGCATGAATTCCTGGCCCCTCATAGCTTAATCTAGTAAGGTATAGGGGGTGGGATAAGGATAAGGGGATTGTTAATGTAGTTGTTTTCCCTCGATGTGCCGTGTGTTCCCCATTCCCATATAAGTGTAATTGTTTTATGCCTGTATTTTCATACCAGTAATTTTCATAAGATTGTTGTATTCTGCTTTCAATAAAATCTTGGTTTTCTTACACCAAACCACTTGTCTGCTTGATTTTCTGTATCGCCGCCTGTACCTAAGTCTGGTGTCTAGAATCCAGGGGTGTGGGAGTGATTCGAATCGCTCAAAGGGACAGTCAGAGGTAAAACTGACTGGGCACATGCACACGCCATCCCCTACATGCATAAGAGATTGGCGTGCAAATTTAAAGCACGTGGATTGGGGGTAAGGTACTGACTTGGATAGATAACTGGTTGGCAGACAGGAAGCAAAGAGTTGGAATAAACGGGTCTTTTTCCGAGTGGCAGGCAGTGACTAGTGGGGTACCGCAGGGATCGGTGCTAGGACCCCAGCTATTCACTATATATATTAATGATCTAGATGAGGGAACTAGATGTAATATCTCCAAGTTTGCAGATGACACAAAGCTGGGTGGGCATGTGTGCTGTGAGGAGGATGCAGAGAAACTCCAGTATGATTTGGACAGGTTGGGTGATTGGGCAGATGCATGGCAGATGCAGTATAATGTGGATAAATGCAAGGTTATCCACTTCGGTGGCAAAAACAGGAAGACAGATTATTATCTGAACGGCAATAGATTGGGAAAAGGGGAAGTGCAACGCGACCTGGGTGTCCTTGTGCACCAGTCGCTGAAGGTAAGCATGCAGGTGCAGCAGGTGGTTAAGGCGGCAAATGGTATGTTGGCCTTCATAGCGAGAGGATTCAAGTACAGGAGCAAAGCTGTCTTGCTGCAGTTGAACAGGGCTTTGGTGAGACCACACCTTGAGTATTGTGTGCAGTTTTGGTCGCCTTATCTGAGGAAGGATGTTCTTGCCATGGAGCGAGTGCAGCGAAGATTCACCAGACTGATACCTGGGATGGCAGGAATGATGTATGAAGAGAGATTGGGTCAATTAGGCTTCTATTCGCTGGAGTTTAGAAGAATGAGAGGGGATCTCATTGAAACTTATAAAATTCTAACAGGACTAGAGACACTAGATGCAGGAAGGATGTTCCCGATGGCGGGGGAGTCCAGAACCAGGGGTCACAGTCTAAGGATAAGGGGTAAGCCATTTAGGACAGAGATGAGGAGGAATTTCTTCACCCAGAGAGTGGTGAACCTGTGGAATTCTCTACCACTGAAGGCAGTTGATGCCAACTTATTAAATATATTCAAGAAGTAGTTAGATATACTTCTTAAAGCTAAAGGGATCAAGGAATATGGGGAGAAAGCAGGGACAGGGTACTGAATTTGGGTGATCAGCCATGATCTCATTAAATAGCGGAACAGGTTCGAGGGGCCGGATGGCCTACTGCTGCTCCTATCTTCTATGTTTCTATGTTTCTCCCACACTCTCCGATCCCCTTCCCAATCACTATTTCCCATTAACACATACTTAAATAGATCTCTTTTCTGACACACTTAAAGCGATTCGAGGCAGTGGAAGGTATATTTAGTTATACTGAGTAATGTTCCCGCTAATTTTTCTTTTGGCTGTGCGGCCCCTTTAACGGGCTGCACGGCCCCTTCAAATATCTGCACGGGTGAGATTTTTTTTCCATTTAAAAACCACTGAGCGGCCTGTGCGGGACCTCCAGACCATTGCGTGGCCACTTGGCCAAGCAGCTTAACGGGAACATTGATACTATGTCCACTTTCTATTTATTGTGGACAAAATTATGCTCACTGTTTGGCAGCTTGTAACAACAACAACAACTTTTATTTATATAGTGCCTTTAACATAGTAAAACGTCCCAAGGCGCTGCACAGAAGCATTGTAAGACAATAAATTTGATACCAAGCCATGTAAGGAGGTATTAGGGCAGGTCAAAGAGGTAGGTTTTAAGGAGCATTTTAAAGGAGGAGAGAGAGGTAGCGAGGCGCAAAGGTTTAGGCAGGGAATTCTAGAGCTTAGTGCCCAGGCAACAGAAGACACGGCCACCAATTGTTGAGCGATTATAATCAGGGATGCTCAAGAGGGCAGTATTAGAGGAGCGCAGATATCTCAGGGGGTTGTGGGGCTGAAGGAAATTACAGAGATAGGGAGGGGCAAGGCCATGGAGGGATTTGAAAAAAAGGATGAGAATTTTGAAATCGAGGCGCTGCTTAACAGGGAGTCAATGTAGGTCAGCGAGCACAGTGGGTGATGGGTGAACGGGACTTGGTGCGAGTTAGGACACGGGCAGCCGAGTTTTGAATGACCTCAAGTTTACGCAGGGTAGAATGTAGGAGGCCAGCCAGGAGTGCATTGGAATAGTCAAGCCGTGAGGTAACAAAGGCATGGCTGAGGGTTTCAGCAACAGAGGAGCTGAGGCAGGGGTGGAGACGGGCGATGTTATGGAGGTGGAAGTAGGCGCTTTGTTATGCTGTGGATATGTGGTCAGAAGCTCATTTCAGGGTCAAATATGACACCAAGGTTGTGAACAGTGTGGCTCAGCCTCAGACAGATGTTAGGGAGAGGGATGGAGTCAGTGGCTAGGGAATGGAGTTTGTGGCAGGGGCCTAAAGCAATGGCTTCGGTCTTCCCAATATTTAGTTGTAGTGGAGAGTCTACATGGGTATACAGCACACTTGTTTTTCTGAAGATTGAGGTATGAAAGAAAGACTTGCATTAATACAACGCTTCAGGACTTCCCAAAGCGCTTTACAGTCAATGAAGTACTTTTGAAGTGTAGTCACTGTTGTAATGTAGGAATGATGATCAACTATAGTAGGGTGGATTTTCTAATTGATTATGTCCAATTAGCAGGCACAAGCCAATCAGAAAAAAGGGTGGACATCCGTTTACACAGTAATCCCGCTCATTTACCGCCCCATTCGAATTTCTAGTTAGGTTTCGGACTGCCAGAAGAAGCACTCGCCAGTTCGTAGTTAATTATATTAAAATTAGGTTCCAATTATGGGCTTGAAATTGCTGCACTTGCGGGATTGACTGTGCACGGCGTTAATTGAACTTCGTGCTCACCAATAAGATTGCGCTATATTTGCCTTGCAAATTGCTGGAATGTTGACCTGCTCATGGTGTGGCGATGTCAATGACGAATCAGGGACCTCATGAACGTCGTACCCAGTGGCTTAACTCGCAGGCCAAACAGAGAGCGCCACAAAAAGCTAAAAACAGGAAGCCATAACTCAGATTGAGGCGTGGCACTGAGAGGCAAGTGACCTGCAACTTCTGAAAAGACCTTCAATCAATGTTAACAAAAAAATGACCAACATTCGAAACAAATCCCTGGCAAAACACAGAAAAAAGTTTTTGCAAATTCGCTTTTCCACAGAAATATCTCAGAATGAAAAAGAAAAAAAAAACTTTGGAGAGGTTGTTCTGGACTTATGGACATTATGGACATTTTACATGCAGATAGCACCCTCTGGTGGTGGTTATTGTGTTAGCACTGTTTGTATGCAGCAGAGGTCATTTGACCGTTCTACCTTTCTTCCTGTTTGACCCAGGAAGTAGAATTCCAGGAAGAACCTAACTGAGTAATGGAGGGTCTTCCATGAGGGATCCTCAACCCAATGTAATCTGATCTCATATGTTAGGCCAGGCGCAATATCTGTGAGTATCTTTGTTTGTTAGCACAATAGCAACTTTGTCAGTGTAGTATTTTGACAATACTATGTTTATGAGAAGTAATAGTTGATATTTACAGAAGTACAGTCCAAATGTTAGTTAGTTACACAATTAGTCTCTTCTACTGTTGTAAATATGTTTATATCTTATGTAATTTCGAATGTATAGTACTCAGTTTATGTACAAAACATACTTTGTCTTTGTTTACAGTATAAGAACATAAGAACATAAGAAATAGGAGCAGGAGTAGGCCAATCGGCCCCTCAAGCCTGCTCTGCCATTCAATAAGTTCATGGCTGATCTGATCTTAACCGCCAATCTACTATCACAGAATCATCTCCTGAATCTAACAGAATTAGACACACGAAATAGGAGCAGGATCAGGCTACACGGCCCCTGGGCCCGCTCCGCTACCCACAGGGCCATGTCCGATCCAAACCTAGACTCATGTCCAAACTCCTGCCCGCTCCCCGTAACCCTTAATTCCCTTTACTTCTAGGAAACTGTCTATTTCTGTTTTAAATTTATGTAATGATGTAGCTTCTACAGCTTTTTGGGGCAGCATATTCCATGGACCTACCACCCTCTGAGTGAAGTAGTTCCTCCTCATCTCAGTTTTGAAAGAGCAGCCCCTTATTCTAAGACTATGCCCCCTAGTTCTAGTTTCACCCATCATCGGGAACATCCTCTCCGCATCCACCCGATCCAACCCCTTCACAATCTTATATGTTTCAATAAGATCGCCTCTCATTCTTCTGAACTCCAATGAGTAGAGTCCCAATCTACTCAACCTCTCCTCATATGTCCATCCCCTCATCCCCGGGATTAACCGAGTGAACCTTCTTTGTACTGACTCGAGAGCAAGTATGTCCTTTCTTAAGTATGGACACCAAAACTGTACGCAGTATTCCAGGTGCGGTCTCACCAATACCTTGTACAACTGAAGCAATACCTCCCTATTTTTATATTCTGTCCCCCTAGCAATGAAAGCCAACATTCCATTGGCCTTCTTAATCACTTGCTGCACCTGCATACTAACCTTTTGAGTTTCTTGCACCAGGACCCCCAGATCCCTTTGTACTTCAGTACTTTCCAGTTTCTTGCCATTAAGATAATAACTTGCTCTACGATCTTTCCTGCCAAAGTGCATAACCTCACACTTTCCAGTATTGTATTCCATCTGCCAAATCTCTGCCCACTTTCTTAGCCTGTCTATGTCCCCTTGCAGGTTTTTTATGTCCTCCTCACTCACTACTTTCCCTCCCATCTTAGTATCATCTGCAAACTTTGATATGTTACACTCGGTCCCCTCCTCCAAATCGTTAATATAGATTGTAAAGAGTTGGGGACCCAGCACTGACCCCTGCGGAACACCACTAGTTACTGATTGCCAGTCTGAGAATGAACCATTTATCCCAACTCTCTGCCTTCTGTTAGATAGCCAATCCTCTATCCATGCCAGAAATTTGTTCAAGTAAAGCTTCAAACAGCGAAACGGCTTCACGAGGAATTATTTGAATAAGTGTTTAACTTGCTGGATAACTAGATAGGAGCACGTCTAGCGAGGCCAGTACAGAGGTGGACCTGCATGCCCTCTTGGATGAAGCAGAGTGAGCGACTGCTGGGGACTGCGAGGGCAACAGCTCCTCGTAAAATAATTCAGGTGGTGTGGAGGGGGGTGGCAGAAACCCTGAGCTACTTTTTGGTTGATTCTTCCTGATGAGAGTTTCTTTGCTTTAATCTGCGTTTACATTGGTTATGTTTGTTGGCTGTTCGTCTTTGCCCGGTTGCCCTGAATAAAAGTTCCCTTGTTTAAGTCTCAATCTGCTTTATGTTCGCACCCTCGCGGCGAATCATTCCGCAGAGACATTCCGGACTTCCTGATCCACCTCCATTCTGCTGGTGGAACTTGGGAAAGGGGGCGGGGGGGGGCGGAGGGAGGGTGGGGGTGGGTGGAGGGGTGAGGGCTGGGATGGTTATCATCGTCCGCCCACCTGCTGTCTGGCTGCCTTGCCTGCTCTGGCGTCCCATCGTTTGGCAGTGGTTGGGCATCAACCACTGACACAAGGTTGTTGAGGTCAAGATCCTCCCGTTTCTCGGGCATCTCGCCACCCAAGATAAGTGTCAGCCCCTCCCTGCAGGGCAGAATTGTGCAGCACGCAGTAGGCCAGTACAATCTTTGCCACTTTGCTAGCGGAATTCTGTAAACACCCCCTTTACCCCCACCCACCCACAACCTGTCTATGCACCTAGTCCAAGAGGAAGACCAGCCAACCAGTTCACCCTTCTTAGGCAGTCCCTCGGAACCGAGGATGACTTGCTTCCACATTAAAAATGAGTTTGCAGGTGACTGATGAGTCCAATGCGGGACCTACAGCCTCTGTCACAGATGGGGCAGACGGTGATTGAAGGGGCGGGTGGGTGGGGTGCTTGGGTTGACGTGCGCTCCTTGCGCTGCCTGCGCTTGGCTTCCACTGGCTCCCGGCGAAGAGACTCGAGGTGTTCGGCGCCATCCCGGATGCTTCTCCTCCACTTTGAGCAGTCTTTGGCCAGGGATTCCCAGGTGTCAGTGGGGATGTTACACATTTTCAAGGAGGCTTTGAGGGTGTCCTTGAAGCGTTTCCTCTGCCCACCTGGGGCTCTCTTGCCGTGCCGGAGCTCCGAGTAGAGCGCTTGTTTCGGGGGTCTCGTATCGGGCATGCGGACAATGTGACCCATCCATTGGAGCTGATTGAGCATGGTCAAAGCTTCAATGCTGGGGATGTTGGCCTGAGCAAGAACACTGATGTTGGAGCACCTATCCTGCCAATGGATTTGCAGGATCTTGCGGAGGCAGTGTTGGTGGTACCCCTCCAGTGCTTTGAGGTGCCTGCTGTACATGGTCCATGTCTGTACACCAGCTCATGACAACAAGGTCGTATAAATTCTGGAAACATTGTTATCTACAATTATATAGACCTGAATCTATTCAATAGATTGATGAACTAATGCTTTTAACTTATCAGCCATTTAGGAGTCTAATGCTAAAATAATCTCTCCAATTTATATCAATCTCAGACACTGATAACTGAAAATTTGCAATCAGCAAGCAGTTCATGCTGAATTATTGTGATGTAACTGAATTTCCTTTGTAACCTTTGTTATTTACTTTGTCAATTAAGCCTCTCTACTAATTATTAAGATAAAGTAGTGCTAACGATAATTTTAAAGAAAGGAAGAAAGACTTGCATTTCTATAGTGCCTTTCATGACCACTGGATGTTCCAAAGTGCTTTACAGCCAATGAAGTACTTTTTGAAGTGTAGTCACTGTTGTAATGTAGGAAACGCGGCAGCCAATTTGCGCACAGCAAGCTCCCACAAACAGCAATGTAATAATGACTAGATGGTCTGTTTTTAGAGATGTTGATTGAGGGATAAATATTGATCAGGACACCAGGGATAGCTCCCCTGTTCTTCTTCAAAATAGTGCCATGGGATCTTTCACATCCACTTTCACATCCATGGTTTAACGTCGCATCTGAAAGGCAGCACCACCGACAGTGCAACACTCCCTCAGCGCTGCACTGGAGTGTCAGCCTGGATTTTTGAGCTCAAGTCTCTGGAGTGGGACTTGGAACCCACAACTTTCTGACTCAGAGGCAAGTGTGCTACCCACTGAGCCACAGCTGACAAATAACTAAGGCAAATAAACAATTGTTAGTGTATGAATTTGTTGTCTGACATCATTCTTGATAATTGCCAAGAAAGGTTGATGGTGTAAATAACAATATCATCCGAACTGAATGATGAGCCAAAGCTTAGCCATCACTAACTCCAAGGCATAAACTGGGTGGTAAACTCCAGATGGTTCCTTGACAAGGGGTTAAAGCGAAGGCTTAAGGATTCATCTGGTGCCCTGGTTGAATAGTCACGTCAGGGTATCAATCCCAGTGTTCTTACAGGAGTGAGCAATGGCCAAGACAGCGATCAGTGTTGGGCAGGACCAGAGCAAAAAGGATCAGGAAGGTAATAAAGCACAGATTCTTTGTTTAAGGGGAGCTTCGATTTTTAGCGGACTTGGATTTTGCACATAATAGGACACCTTGAACTTTTTACATATGGGGGAGACATGCAATTTTTACATATGGAGGAATCACATCTTTTCTACATGGGGTCTACATGTTTAGGACATGGAGTTTGTATTCTTGTGAATTGGGAGTTTGCACTTTTAAATGCGGGGGCTGGTACATTTTTATATACGAGGGACTTGCATGTTGTGAATTTTACTGCGCTTAGTAATTAAATGACTGTACTCAGGTTATGAAAAAAAAAGGATGCAAACTTTTTGATACCTAACTATCCAAAGATTCATAACCCCTTGAGTGAAGAAATTCCTCCTCATCTCAGTCTTAAATGGCCGACCCCTTATCCTGAGACTATGTACCCTAGTTCTAGACTCTCCAGCCAGGGGAAACAACCTCTCAGCATCTACTCTGTCAATCCCTCTCATAATCTTATTGTTATAAATCTCATCATCATAAAGAAACTACACATGAAATAACACTGGACGGCCAGCTGGTGGCGCCGTCCAAGGAGTATAAATACTCGGGTGTGGGCCCAGCTTGTCCAGGGACATTTTGTAAGACAGGAACTAGTGAAGTACAACTAGACCTCCATGTTCTGAAATAAGTTGATTAAAGCCTGCTTTATACTCAAACCAAGTGTGTAGTGAGTTTTATTACATCACTTATATGTTTCAATGAGATCACCTCTAATTCTTCTGAACTCCAGAGAGTATAGGCCCAATCTACTCAATCTCTCCTAATAGGACAACACTCTCATCCCAGGGGTCAATCTAGTGAACCTTTGTTGCAACGCCTCTAAGGCATGTATGTCCTTCCTCAGATAAGGAAATCAAAACTGATCACAGTACTCCAGGTGCAGTTTCACCAAGGCCCTGTACAATTGTAGCAAGACTTCCTTACTCTTATACTCCAACCCCCTTGCAATAAAGGCCAACCCGCCATTTGCCTTTCTAATTGCTCACTGTACCTGCATGTTAACTTCCTGCCCTGACATTCATCCTGACTTCTACTTCTTCAAAGTACTGCAACAACACTGCTGGAACATCTTTGCTTGCTGCCAAGGATGTCAGCGAGAGCCCGTCCTACAATCATAAGCAGCCAGACCCAGGATAATAGGCCACAGTCATTAAGGACGGTGGGTGTGGGGGTCGGGGTGGGAGTGGGGGTTCGGGGTGGGGCATGGTGGTTGAGGCAGTGGCAGAAGCCCCACCAGAGCCTCCTGGGGCAAGAAAAGGAAAATCCATGTCTCAGAGAGTGAGGGAGATGGAAAGAGAGAAAGTGAGCCAGCCCAGCTGTCAGTAACTGAGGGTTCTAAAACTGTTTTAACATAGAAACATAGAAGATAGGAGCAGGAGTAGGCCATTCGGCCCCTCGAGCCTGCTCCACCATTCAATGCGATCATGGCTGATCATCCAAATTCAGTACCCTGTCCCTGCCTTCTTCCCATATCCCCTGATCCCTTTAGCCTTAAGAAATACATGTAACTCCTTCTTGAATATATTTAATGAATTGGCTTCAACTGCCTTCTGTGGTAGAGAATTGCACAGGTTCACCACTCTCTGGGTGAAGAAATTCCTCCTCATCTCTTTCCTTTTATGACTGGATAATCCATATATTTCTCATTGTTTAATTAACACTGAATAAAAACAGTGCTGATGGTAGGCCATTTCAACCGACTTCCTGGAGTCCAGCTACTTTTTCAAAGCCGCAGACATGCACATAAACAAAACAGTTTCAATGTCGAGATATCTCAGCAATGATTTCCTCTCAAGAACACTAATTAACGCATCAAATTACCACGGAAAACGATTAAATTTTATGTCAGATGGCTAAATGCTGAGTCAAAATACCATGCTTAACATTACAGAAACGTAATAAATTTACAAAATCCAGTTCGGGCAGTACCAAACCTTAATACAAAAGCAAAATACTGCGGATGCTGGAAATCTGAAATAAAAACAGAAAATGCTGGAAACACTCAGCCGGTCAGGCAGCATCTGTGGAGAGAGAAACAGAGTTAACGGTTCAGGTCGATGACCCCTCGTCAGAGTTCTGAAAGGTCATCGACGTTTTTTTTAATTCGTTTTTTTAAATTTAATTTTTGTTATGGGATGTGGGCATCTCTGGCAAGGCCAGCATTTATTGCCCACCCCTAAATGCCCTTGAGAAGGTGGTGATGAGCCGCCTTCTTGAACCGCTGCAGTCCGTGTGGTGAAGGTACTCCCACAGTGCTGTTAGGGAGGGAGTTCCAGGATTTTTACCCAGTGACGATGAAGGATCTGTGATATTCCTCCAAGTCAGGATGGTATGTGATCAGAAGGGGAACTTGGAGGTGGCGGTGTTCCCATGCACCTGCTGCCCTTGTCCTTCTAGGTGGTGGAGGTCACGGGTTTGGAAAGTGCTGCCGAAGACGCCTTGGCTAGTTGTTCTGTTTCTCTCCACAGATGCTGCCTGACCTGCTGCGTATTTCCAGCATTTTCTGTTTTTATTTAATACCAAACCTTAGTTAGTCTTTGACTTCGTTAATAAAGAAAATAAAGGAACGTATAAGAAAGCACCGTGTGAGTCCTGGTGTAACACTAAGATCAAACAGCTTGTGCACAGTCCAGAGATTCTCATAAATCAGCTACTTGTATTATGTGTGTGTTGTTTAACCATGACATTATGTTCTGCTCTATCATTGATCCAAAGCCAATTCAATGCTTAATAGATTATTGTGCGCCCCTATCCATCGATTATTCTGTGTTTTTAAATATGTTACTGTGTTGGAAGAGTGCAAGAGTAAAATAGGGAGAGAGAGAAAATACAAAACAAACTGATAAAGAGCAACGAGGATGAAAGGAGAGTGGATGGTAACGTGACAATTCTGGTCATGGGTATTATGAATTTTGCTCGGCACTTAAACAGGATATTAGAACATTCACACATCACTGGCATCTATGCTGACAGATGGCAACTTTTAAAAATGCACAGTGTGACGTAAGAAAACTACTAGGCACTTGGTCTGAGTATTAAACAAAGCTTTAATCAACTGTTTTACAACATGGAGGTCTAGTTGTGTCCTTCACTAGTTCTTGTTAAGAATGTCCTGTGCAAGCTGGGCCCATGCCCGAGTATTTATACTCTCCCTGGACAGCGCCACCCGCAGGCCGCTCAGTATTATTCCATAAGTCTTTCTTTCATGAATGACTGAATCATGTCACAGTATGAGCCTAACAAACTCCCATCTAGCTGTTTGTATATCTGCGCTCCTCCAATTCTGGCCCTCTTGAGCATCCCCCAATTTTAATCGCTCCATCATGGGCGGCCGTGCCTTCAGCTGCCAAGATCCTAAGCTCTGGAATTCCCTCCCTGAACCTCTCCCCCTCTCCGCCTCTCTCTCCTTCTTTAAGACACTCCTTAAAACCTATCTCTTTGACCAAGCTTTCGGTCACCTGCCCTAATTTCTCCTTATGCAGCTCGGTGTCAGATTTTGTCTGATAACCGCTCCCGTGAAGTGCCTTGGGACGGTTTTACGACGTTAACGGCGTTGACTTAGATATTTGTCTCGGGCGGTGGCGCCAAACGGGCGGTATCGGGTCGGCCGCCCGTTATACGTGGAGCCTGACAGCGCAGTCAACGGGGCTGAATATCAGACGCTGCGTATAACGGGCGGCCGATCCAAAAACCGCCAGTTTTTTGCGCCGCATGCCCGAGACTGAATTTCTAGGCCACTAAATAAATCCAAGTTGTTGTTGTCGCCGACAGCTTCTTTCACTTACATTTACATGAGTTCCAACTATTCCCATTCTCACTCTTCTCTTGCATCCAGCTTCTCCGCTACACTCTCTTTCTACAGGAAGAAAGGAAAATTTGCGCTTTTCCGGAAGCTCCGGCATAGCCAATTCATTTTTGCGGCAAGCGCAGATTCATACACGGATGTCAGTTCGCACAGATTCTCGGCAGGAAGTAATAAGAGTAGACATGCTGCAATTCGAAGTCATAAAGAAAATATATATGTTAAGATAATTTGCTTTGACATATTGTTGACATCACAAGCTGAGGATGAGATGATTTGATTGGCTGAGGTTTTGGCCTCCTCGGGCAGGCTTTCCGTAGAATTTTCAGAAGGGTGGGCATTAGCTGATAAACAGCCGTCTTACAAGCTTGGCTGAATGGCACAGAGCACCGTGAAGGTCCAGAACGAGTTCCTGGATTAATTTATTCCCAGAGGCTGAGACAGATCAGGTTCCAGATGATTAGTTGCCCAGTCATCTTTTCAACGCTTTTGCGATGCTCAACAAAGGCCAAGAAATAGATCATGATCAGGAAAACCTAATAGAAAGTACCCAGAGAACCGAACTCAAATCATTTATACCATCTGCCATAAACCTCGGTCGCATCTCGCACACTTAGGAATTTATTATCTGCTGTTTTTTATTCCTAGCAAAAAAAGCACAACTTTAAGATGGTGGCCGCACTTTTATTCTTACATCTATTTCATTGTCACGTATAAAATGTTATAGCTTGTCTAAATTCAGCTCAAATTTCAGCAGTAGAGGCCCTGAAATTGCACGGTGAGATAGTAACATAGAGAAACCCAACTATTCATCTACAAAGTCCTCTGTCTTCTACTTAAGCAGAGGCATTGGATGTAATTTTGACTTGGTGCGATAGTGTAAATCGGGTGATAGAGAATCAGCATCTCGTTTTTACATCTCTCCTGATTTTTATTTCTACTGATTTCAATCGAACTTCAAAGTGGGGAGAGATTAAATATGGGCTGCTGAGTCGTTGTCACCCGTTTTACACTATCACCCAAATTCAATGTTTACCCCCGTTAACCCAATTATTTTAAACAGCCTCTGTTAAGATAGTGGAGAGAGGAATTTTGGAAAAATACATCTTAAGTGTTCCTGGCTAAAATGACCCTCCCAGCACTAGTGTTCTGGCAGCGTAGGAGTTCAGCCTTTCCCTCTGACAATCCTAGAAGCACAACCTAGTTTCCTGGATTGTGGTTCATCTGGTATGCATGCTGGGCTCCTGCCCACAAGGCAACACCTGCCATTGCCAAGCCATGAAAGCAAAATACTGCGGATGCTGGAAATCTGAAATAAAAACAGAAAATGCTGGAAATACTCAGCAGGTCTCTCACACAGCAGCTGTCGATCATTCTGCCTTCACCATTTACTCCTCATCTAGAGCCATCTTTTGTTTCTCAACTTGTCCCATTACCATCTCCTTTTGCCTCGCACCATCGTCCCTTTTGCCTCTTAGGGCTAGATTTTCGTGGAGCCGTCAGGCAGGGTTTCAGGCATGTGGGGGGGGGGAAATCCCAAATTTGGGGGTCCCAACACCATCCCGCCCAAAACCCCGCCCCACGTAAGTTTCAGGGGCGGCGGGTACCCGCCCCGCACTGGGACCCGCCGAAACCAGGCGGGAAGGGATTAGTGCCAATTAACTGCCTGTTAACAGGTAGTTAACAGGCAGTTTTTAGCCTAATCCCTATTTTGAGGGGTTTCGTGTGGGTTTCCCGATGGCTCCAAACCACGCCAGGTTAGAGCAGGCGGGCCGTCGGGTTGAAGGAGTTGGAGGGGTCGCGATGTTGGTGCTTAGGTGAGTGATGGGTGCATGAGTGTAAAGGTAAGTGTATTTGGTGTGTCTAAAGTGTGTAAAGAACTTTTACTTACCTGTACTTACCTTAACAGCCTTTCTTCTTGTAGCCGTCGGGAGCGCAGCACTCAGCCGGAACTGAAAGCTGAACAGCTGCGATCTGTGAAAAGTGACAGCCTTCAGCTTTGAGTGCCAGTGAGAGTTCTAACTGAGTCTGTGCAGAAGGACTCATGGTAGAACTCAGACTGTCAGTGTTTCACAGCTTCAAACAGCTGTCAAACACTGATATTTCATCTGTCAAGAACTCTTGACAAATTAAATTTCAGTCTGTGACATCACCTGTTGCCGGGTGGCCCTTAATTGGCCTGCTGAGCCCACTGGGCGGGCTCAACAAGGCCAATCAAGGGAAAATCGCACGAATTGGCTGGACGCCGAAGTAGGCGGGTCAAAAACCCGAAAGGGGAAGTCCCGCCTTCTTCCCGACAGGTTTG
Source organism: Somniosus microcephalus (assembly GCF_052327205.1). Taxonomy (NCBI): domain Eukaryota; kingdom Metazoa; phylum Chordata; class Chondrichthyes; order Squaliformes; family Somniosidae; genus Somniosus; species Somniosus microcephalus. The sequence continues at coordinate 307,863,697 of NC_140991.1, forward strand.
GGAAAATCTACCCCTTAATCTCTCCTGCCTTCCACCCAATCACAGACCTTCCCTTTTGTTCTTTCCTCCCCTCCCCCCTTTCCCTGCCCATCCACTTGCTTACAAACCTGTTTCATCCCCAACATTTTCCAGTTCTGACGAAGGGCCATCGACCTGAAATGTTAACTCTGTTTCTCTCTCCACAGGTGCTGCCTGACCTGCTGAGTATTTCCAGCATTTTCTGTTTTTAGCCCAGCCATGAAATCCTAGCAGTGTTGCAGTGTGACTACAGCTGCTTGGCCAGAATGGGCAGCCGTGCAGTTCAAGGGGCAGAAACACCCCAAAGATAGCAAGATTGTCAGCCTACTCGGCCTCGGCAGAGACTGAGACCTACACAAGAAGGTAAGTGGGTGCTGGAAGGGAGTCAGAGGAGGCTGTGAAAAGCTGCCTTCCCTCCATTGGGGAGAGCCAATGGAACAAAGACAACAATGCAGCAAATTAGTGGGAGCATTTTTTGGACACTACGAGGGTGAATTTCCAAGGTGGTTCTCCCGCTAGTCCGCTGTAGCTTCATCGGAAGAGCTGAAGAATCACAGAATCACAGAAACCCCACAGTGCAGATAGAGGCCATTTCGGCCCATCGAGCCTGCACCGATACATATCCCACCCGATCCCCGTAACCCCTACACCAACACATATCCCACCCCTATCCCCGTAACCCCAAGTATTTAATCCCCCTAACACTAAGGGTCAATTTTATCATAGCCAATCAACCTAACCCGCACATCTTTGGACTGTGGGAGGAAACCGGAGCACCCGGAGGAAACCCACGCAAACACGGGGAGAATGTGCAAACTCCACACAGACAGTCGCCCGAGGCCGGATTCGAACCCGGGTCCCTGGCGCTGTGAGGCAACAGTGCTAACCACTATGCCACCGTGGAAAAATGGTACAAGTTGTATGACGTAATAAAACTCACTACGCACTTGGTTTGAGTATAAAGCAAGGCTTTAATTAACTTGTTTCAGAACATGGAGGTCTAGTTGTACTTCACTAGTTCCTTGTCTTTACAAAATGTCCCTGGCAAGCTGGGCCCACGCCTGAGTATTTATACTCCTTGGACAGCACCACCAGCTGGCCGTCCAGCGTTATTTCACGAGTAGTTTCTTGATGAATGATGAGATTTATAACACTGTATTACTGCAGTTTTTTCAAAGGTTCTGCAGCTCTTCCTCCAAAGCTATGGTGGACCAGCAGGATAAACTCCATGGAAATGTAACTCTTATTAAGCTGTTATGACCAGGCATTAATATGATTGTTGCTCTACTGTCTGTGAGTTTTTCTGTGATAGTGGAATTAGCTTTGTGTTAGTTCAGCCTACTCCTCCAATTCAAAGTTGTTTAATTTGAATTATGTTGGTACATAGGGGAGAGAGAGGTACCCTAGCCTAGCCACAGTCGAGAGAGAGAGAGAGAGAGAAAGACTAAGGGCTGAAAATTCAGTAGGGTTAGCGCCCATTTTGCGGCGCTAGAGGGCCTAGCGCCGCAATGATAGCCGTTTCTGAAATTCACTTCGGCGCTGCCATCGGCGTTAGCCGGTTGCGCTGCGCCGGCACCGATGACGTCATCGGTGTGCGCAGCGTCCCGGTTGCCGTGGCAACGCGCCCGAACGCCGAAATTCAGTTGCGGCCGCCTCGCCCGTGGCAGCCGCAACTAAGACTCTGGCAACCGAGTCTTACACAAGTTAGCGCCGGCGCATTAAGGTCGCGCGGCGGCCGGCCGCTTTCCCGCCGGCCGCCTGCCCGCACCTCCCTCCCCGGACTCCTCCACCCCCCCCCGCAGAACAGATGCGTCTGGCCTGCAAGCCCGGCACTTGTCCGAGGTGCCGGGCTCATTTTTGAAAAAATCAAACGGCCAGCGATCGGGTGAAGGCAGCGCCTCCTTAACGGGAGGAGGAGGCCTGCACTTCCCCAGCCTGCCCCACCGCATCGGGTGCCGCAGCGCCGGATTAGCGCCGCAATGCGGCACTCAGCGCCCATTGGGAGGCACTCACGCCCGCCAGTAGCGCCGGCAGCCGTCTGGACGCGGCACTACTGAATTTTTGGCGCGCGCAAGGGAATTAGCGCCGGCGCTAAATTTCCGGCACTAAAGCCCTGGCGCGGCGTCAACTCAATTTCTAGGCCTAACAGATCACACCAGCAACAGCAAATTTTCAAGACTGAAGTAATGCCTTGGGATGATTATAGTAGTACCATTATCGAATGTTTAAATTATAACTGATACAATCACAACAACAGGGACACTGCAACTTACGTGAAAGGTTGTTGATGTACGTATGTTGCAGAGAAGTGTAAACTCGTGTGCGTAAGAATCAGCTGAAAGACTGTGCATTGACCAGAGGCTACCACATAAGGCAATGCTAGTTCCATTTTGATAAGGAGAAAAACAGTGTATAAAAAAGAAGCTTTTGTGTTAAGTTATAGAAGAGAGAAAAGTACAAGGATGAGCACATGCCTACGTTCAAATCTGCTGACAATTCTCCGCTTGTAAATTGCGTTATACTCTGAAGAAATTATACTCTGCTTTTAGATTGTTTTTTATATTAAGGTAGAAAAAGAAAGTGATTATAACCATAAGACTGAATTCATTACTATTCAAGTGAACAACGGTAGATTGTTTGAAACAATTCAGGCATTACTTCAATATTTTTTCGAGCACAAAATGCAACCTTTGCAGTTTTATTTAACTTGCTTAGTTCCAATTACTGGATAATTTTGATCTTTTTTTTTTCCGGCCGGCAAAACAGTCACGAACGAACAACGCTAGACTAAATAGAAAGAAAAGAATGAGTTGCCTTTCTACAGCGCCTTTCACGACCACCGGACGTCTCAAAGCACTTTACAGCCAATGAAGTACTTTTTGAAGTGTAGTCTCTGTTGTAATGTGGGAAACGCGGCAGCCAATTTGTGCTCAGCAAGCTCCCACAAACAGCAATGTGATAGTGACCAGATAATTTGTTTTTGTTATGTTGATTGAGGGAGAAATGTTGACCAGGACACCAAGGATAAGTCCCTGCTCTTCTTCGAAATAGTACCATGGGATTTTTTTAGTTCCACCTGAGAGAACAGACAGGGGTCTCGGTTTAACGTCTCATCTGAAAGATGGCGGCCTAGAAATTCACTAGCCTTAGCGCCGCTTTTGAGGCGCAAGAGGAACTAGCGCCAGAGTTATGGCCAGTTTAAAAATTCCCTGGGGCCCTAAATCGGCGTTGCACCGGTAGCGCTGCGCCGGCACCGATGTGCGCAGCGTCCCGGTTGCCGTGGTAACCCGCCCGAACTCCGAAATTGAGTTGCGGCCGCCTCGCCCGTGGCAGCCGCAAGCAACGTTCTGGCAGAGGTGCCTTACTCCAGTTTGCGCCGGCGCATTAAAGGCCCCGCGGCGGCCGGCCACTTTCCCGCCGGCCGCCTGCCCGCAGCTCCCTCCCCGGACTTCTCCCCCCGCCCCCCCGGAACAGATGCAAGCCCGGCACTTGTCCGAGGTGCCGGGCTCATTTTTAAGCTGATTTGCGCGGGCCGCGGCCGGGTGCAGGCAGCTCCTCCTTAACGGGAGGAGGAGGCCTGCACGTCCCCAGCCTGCCGCACCGCATCGGGTGCCGCAGCGCCGGAATTGCGGCGCGAAACGGCAGTTAGCGCCGATGTACCGCCGCAAAGACCCTTCAGTAGCGCCGGCAGCCGTTTGGGCGCGGCGCCACTGAATTTTTGGCGCGCGCAGGGGACTTAGCGCCGGCACTAACTTCCGGCGCTAAAGCCCTGGCTAAGCCAAAACCCAATTTCTAGGCCGGCACCTCTGACAGTGCAGCACTCCCTCAGCACTGCACTGGAATGTCAGCCTAGATTTGTGTGTTCGAGTCCCTGGAGCGGGAATTGAACCCACAACCTTCTGACCCAGAGGCAAATGTGCTGCCCACTGAGCCACAGCTGATACCAACTATATTGTAACTGCTACAACCTGCAACAACAAAGCACTTCTCGTGCAGAAGAATATCTCAAAGTGAGAACTAGAGAAAAATCAGGACAAAAAGGAGTCCGAGGAGAAGATCCAGGACTGTTTTTTTAAATTTATTGATGGGATGTGGGCGTCGCTGGCTAGGCCTGCATTTAGTGCCCATCCCTAATTGCCCTTGAGAAGATGGTGGTGAGCCGCCTTCTTGAACCGCTGCAGTCCATATGGTGTAGGTACACCCACAATGCTGTTAGGAAGGGAGTTCCAGGATTTTGGCCCAGCGACAGTGAAGGAACGGCGATACAGGTCCAAGTCAGGATGATGTGTGGCTTGGAGGGGAACTTGTAGGTGGTGATGTTCCCATGCGTCTGCTACCCTTGTCCTTCTAAGTGGTAGAGGTCGCGGGTTTGGAAGGTGCTGTTGAAGGAGCTTTGGCGAGTTGCTACAGTGCATCTTGTAGCTGGTACACACTGCAGCCACAGTGCGCTGGTGGTGGAGGGAGTGAATGTTGAAGGTGGTGGATGGAGTGCCAATCAAGCGGGCTGCTTTATCCTGAATGGTGTCAAGCTTCTTGAGTGTTGTTGGAGCTGCACTCATCCAGGCAAGTGGAGAGTATTCCATCACACTCCTGACTTGTGCCTTGTAGATGGTGGAAAGGCTTTGGGGAGTCAGGAGGTGAGACACTCGCCGCAGAATTCCCAGCCTCTGGTCTGCTCTTGTAGCCATAGTATTTATATGGCTGGTCCAGTTCAATTTCTGATCAACTAAGCCTTGCCCTTGAAGAAGAGTCTGCTGGCTGCACTTCGACTATCTAGATTCGCCACCGGAGCATCACCGGATAAGTAGCAAGGTAATGACTGAAGTCTGGCAACTGTCGATGCCTGAATTGAAACAGATTCACAGTAAATCTTATCATTACATCTGTCACTATTAAATCAAAAGCAGCCATCAACGTGTTGGCCTTGGGTCCATGTGACAAGGGAATGGTTTTTGGGGCATTGCAATGGCACCATTGTCCCATCTAGATATTGGCATTGCACCAATCCTGCTCCTGCTGTAACAGTCGCGATAGATTTTCCTGTTCACTGATTGCCCACCTTTTATAGCACCCAACCAATTTACACTCGGTTGATTTCAACGTCATGAAAATTGGACAGGTTCCATAATTTGTATCTATAAATTCTCCACTAGAATACTGCCCAGGCTGCGAGGATGAAAAATTATTCACCTATTTATTGACAGAAGATAAATATGCCATGTGCAGCCTTGATGGGTAACATTTAACATTCATATTAATAATACGCAATATTAACTAGTATATACATGTATGTGAAGACTGCATACATTGTCATGGACAATATTTATCCTTCAACTAACATCAATAACACAGATTATCTGGTCTTTATCACTTTGTTGTTTGCGGGAGCTTGCTGTGTGCAAATTGTCTGCTGTGTTTATACATTACAACAGTGACTACACTGCAAAAAGTACTTTATTGGCTGTAAAGTGCTTTGAGGCATCCTGAGGCCAAGAAAGTCACCATACAATTGCAAGTTTGATCTTTCTGTTGAGTTGAAAGTTATCAGATCAGTGGTGGTGACTCCAGCATCAGATGGTACCACACCACGATCAAGGAGTTTCAGTCGCATTTCGAAGCGGAAGGAAGGCAGTAGAGTAACATTGGCCCAGAAATTCGGGTCCCAATGCGTGAGTACGCACGGGGTACTCACCTGCAGGCCCAATGAAAGTGCCGGTTTCGTGCATGCACTGCGCATGCGCGGGAAACCGTCACTTCCGTTCCCCTGAAAGAAGGGGTTCAGAGGTGGAACGCATGCACAGGAGAGGCAGCGCGTGCGCATCGAACTACGTTTTTTTTGCAGGTTTCTCCGGGAGGGTAAGTCTCCAGCAGTTACACTTTTAAAAAGCAGGCGCAAGGCCTGCTTTTAACAAGGTAAGTGGTGAATTAATTAAAATTATAACATTTTTTCCACAGGTTTATTATTTTTAAATACTTTAAAGAAAGGTAAGTTTATTTTTAGCCCCATTAGAAAATGTAATAAATTTTTTCAAAAATTTATATTATTGTTTAAAATAGTTATTTCATCTAATTTATAGTTATTTTAAAAATGTGATGTTTTTTTAAAAATGTATTTGAAGTTTTAATGATGTTTTGGGGCTTATAGTATTTATAGGTTTGACAGCTCTTCCTGTCAAACTTATGAATGAAGCATTCCCTGCTACCATTGGCTCTCCATGGCCCACGTGACCCCAGGGGACGCAGCAAACTAACTGCGCCCATGGGATACGCAAGCGCTGCGCGCCGGCAGCTGGAGGAGGCCCAGGATCGGAATCCCACGCGGGCCCACAGCTCAACGGCCGGCGCACTATATAAGTGCAGGTCGGAGGCTTGCACCCGCGGGAAGCCCCCGACCCGAATTTCTGGGCCATTGTTTTTTCCAGCATGATGGGGCAGAAGCGGTTTGTGCTGGTTTTCTGTAAGTGGCAGCTGTATTTTCTTGGGGGTAAAACACTGTTTCGATTCTCCTTTTGCTCGAGAGTCAAGGGAAGTCTCGAGTTGGGTCTGCGAAGGGAGGGCACTTTGGTTCTTTGTAGTCATCTTGACGAATGCTCTGCAGCCAGGCGTTGCCCGATGCGGGTTTGTGGCAGCTGTTATGAAGCCATCAGAAGGTGTGAGCGAAGCAAGGAGGTTCTGTGGCATAGGATTATGGCCAGCGAATTTGATTCAGGGCCAACTTACTTTGAATGGTAGCTCAGGAGATGCAACTGCTCATTATTTTCTATATTCCAAGGCAGATTGGTTAAATCTGTAGATTACGGTAAATTTACTGTTCTCCCGTCCTACTATTGACTTAATTATTTGCTGCTAATAAATCTGCTTGGTATTTTACAGCCGATGCCTCAGTTTGATAGATTGTTTATTCTACGATCTGCCAAAATCAAACAAGTCACCTGATTGCTTGTGATATATTCAATAACCCGAACAGATATTACGTTAAAGTAGTATAGACCCTTTCAGTATTCAGAGATGGGATTGATGTCTTTCCCTTCCAATGCACCTGGGGAACGCTCAGTTCCCAGGTGTGAAAGAGCAGCAGAAAGGGTGGGGAATTGTGACGACAGGTCTTACATTGCCTGGGGATCCCAGGGCTTTCCGGACGGGGACTTGGAGTCCTGCCACCAGTGGCAGGGGCCAAGCAAAGAGCAAGCTTGCAAACAAGGCATGAGGGGGGTGTAACTGCCCTCCCACCTCATCGTTCTCCCCCAGCGCCTGAAGGCCGCCCATTTTCAGGGTGCCCAGATGGAGTGAGCCTTAGGGCCTGCCCCCCCCAGCCACTGTCCAATCAGAGGATCAGAAAGCGGCAGGGCACAAAGGGCAGAGGGTCAATAAAGTAAGTCCCTTTCTCATTCAGGGCCAGTAGGACAGGGATCAGCACTGGAGGGCTCCAGTCGCCTGTCTACTGTCTACAACAACCAGAAGATCCCCAAAACCAATGGCTATTAATACCGCTGCAAACGTTTCAGCTGCAAAACGGTCACGTCATGTTTTGGGTTCTTTTTTTAACCATTTTCCACAGAAAGGTTTTGGAAAGGAGTTACTATTCGAAAGTAAAGTGTACTCACACATTTTAACCAAAGGTACTTGGACACAAAGTGGTTACAGTGCTAAAGAGCTAGGCTTTGAAAATGTTTCCCCAGAGAACGAAACGAGTAAGTAATTTATATGCCCTTCTTGGTAATTGATAAGCACTTCATGCTCATTGTGGTGGGATGCTTCTGGTTCTAAGTGTTGAGCTGAAATTCTCTGGGATAAGCCCTCCACTCGGGTTGTGAACACGGAGAGAAACACTCTCTGATGGTCAAGGTTTTCAACAGCAAGCTGAGTGTGGAAGCTTTCTCCAGACCCAGAAGTTTAGTGTAATCAGGGATCATTTTGTTTAAGTAAAAGATGTGGGAAAGACTAACATTTTCATTGTTTTGCATTGTTACGTGAAGAACCTAGGAACAGGAGACGGCCATTTAACCCCTCGAGCTGTTCCATCAATCAATTAGGTCATGTTCGATCAGTATCTCACGCCATTTACCCGTTTTGGTTCCATATCCCTTAATACCCTTGCCTAACAAAAATCTATCAATCTCTGTTTGGAAACTTTCAATTGACCCCCAGCTTCAACCGCTTTTTGGGGGGAGAGAGTTCCAGATTCCCAATACCCTTTGTTTGAAGAATTGCTTCCGGACATCACCCCTGAACGGCCTGGCTCTAATTTTAAGGTTTCGCCCCCTTGTTCTGGACACCCCCACCAGAGGAAATAGTTTCTCTCTCTCTACCCTAACAAATCCTTTAATCATCTTAAACACCTCGATTAGATCACCCCTTAATCTTCTAAACTCGAGGGAATACAAGCCTAGTCTGTGCAACTTGCCCTCATAATTTAACTCTTTTAGTCCCGCTATCATTCTGGTGAATCTGTGCTGCCCCCCTCCAAGGCCAATACATCCTTCCTGAGGTGCGGGGCCCAGAACGGAATGTAGTTACTCCAAATGGGGTCTCACCAGAGCTCTGTGCAGCTGTAACATAACTTCCACCCCTTTGTAGTCCAGCCACCTTGAGATAAAGGCTATCATTTCATTCGCCTTTTCAATTATTTTTCGTACCTGTCCGCTAGTTATTAGTAATTTCTGTACAGCGGCCCCATAATCTCTCTGCTCCTCCACAGGTCCTAGCTTCTTGCCATTTAAAAAATACTTAAATCTATTTTTATTAGGTCCAAAGAGGATGACCTCACACTTTCCCACATTGAACTCCATCTGCCACAGTTTTACCCACTCACTCAATTACAAAAAGTTGTACGGATTGATTTAAGAAAGTACGATGATCATCAGTGTTGTCCTGTATGCTCCGGTGCTGTGAAATAAATCAGTCTAACATTCTATATCTGGCCTCGTCTCACCAAGTGCTTCCTCACTCCATCTTCGAAAAGATTAGATGGGAACATGTGCAAAAGACAGAAAAATCCAGTTCAGATCAGAAGAGGATTTTATTGTTGCATCCTTGGTTATCAAAAACCAGGGGGCACAGATTTAAAGTAATTGGTGGAAGGTTTAGAGGCGATTTGAGGTGAAATTTCTTTACCCAGAGAGTTGTGGGGGTCTGGAACTCACTGCCTGAAAGGGTGGTAGAGGCAGAAACCCTAACCACATTTAAAAAGTACTTGGATGTGCACTTGGGATTCTGTAACCTGCAAGGCTACGGACCAAGAGCTGGGAAGTGGGATTAGGCAGGATAGCTCTTTGTTGGCCGGCGTGGACACGACGGGCCGAAATGCCCTCCTTCCGTGCTGTAACTTTCTATGATTCTATGATTCTATATGTATTACTTATTGAGCAGTACGGACACACTCCTAAATGTGCGATATCGCTTACGGAAGCGGCTAGCATTGTTGTACATGAGAGAATATCTGAGGCCAGACCCTAGACTTTTAACAGTTCCCTGTGGTGTGGATGAGCATGGTGACAAATTAAAAACATTACACACGTGTGGTTCATCTGGGAGAAGTTACAATAAAGATGGGGAATGAAGAAACGGAAGCAAGAATCAAGAAGGATATTCTTGATTCAATGGAGAATGATGAGGCAGAACCATTGAATGAAAGCTCAGTGAAAAAGTTGACCCTCATGTTTCAGAAAAATGCCTGTGGGGGAAAAAAAAAACAAGGACGGCATATCAAATTCCCAAAGATCTAGAAAATGTCATGGAGTCTGAGTTGGATTTAAATGATTTACAGGAGATGCACGTGACTGCCATGATGCGGGATCTGTATCACCAGCGACTGAGGTGCGTTAGGCTTTGGCTAGTAACCTGAATTGCAAATATAGGCAGGATCCAGTCAGGTCAGGTGGACCACAGTTACTTTTCTTGATATATATTAATGACTTGGACTTGGGTGTACAGGGCACAACTTCAAAATTTGACAAAAGATGACACAAAAACTTGGAAGAACAGTGAACAGTGAGGAGGATAGTATTAGACTTCAAGAGGGCACAGACAGGCTGGTGGAATGGGCGGACATGTGGCAGATGGAATTTAATGCAGGAAAGTGCGAAGTGATACATTTTGGTAGAAAGAACGAGGAGAGGCAATATAAACTAAAGGGGGTGCATGAACAGCGAGACCTGGGGGTATATGTGTACAAATCATTGAAGGTGGCAGGGCAGGTTGAGAAAGCGGTTAAAAAAGCATACAGGATCCTGGGCTTCATAAATAGAGGTATAGAGTACAAAAGCAAGGAAGTTATGATGAACCTTTATAAAATACTGGTTCGGCCTCAACTGGAGTATTGTGTCCAATTCTGGGCACCGCACTTTAGGAAGGATGTGAAGGCCTTAGAGAGGGTGCAGAAAAGATTTACAAGAATGGTTCCAGGGATGAGGGCCTTCAGTTATTGGATAGACTGGAGAAGCTGGGGTTGTTCTCCTTAGAGCAGAGAAGGTTGAGAGGAGATTTGATAGAGGTGTTCAAAATCATGAGAGGTCTAGACAGAGTAGATAGAAAGGGGCTGTTCCCATTGGCAGAAGGGTCGAGAACCAGAGGACACAGATTTAAGGTGATTGGCAAAAGAACCAAAGGCGAATTGAGGGAAAACTTTTATACGCAGCGAGCGGTTAGGACCTGGAATGCACTGCCTGAAAGGGTGATGGAGGCAGATTCAATTGTGGCTTTCAAAAGGGACTTGGATAAGTACCTGAAGGAAAAAAATTGCAGGGCTACGGGGAAAGGGTGGGGGAGTGGGACTAGCTGAAGTGCTCTTGCAGAGAGCCGGCACAGGCTCGACGGGCCAAATGGCCTCCTTCTGTGCTGTAACCATTCGATGACTCTATTAGCAGGTAAAGGCACATACTAATTAATTGGAGCAAGGGCTTGCTTTAGGGATAAAAACAGAAAATGCTGGAAAGACTCAGCAGGTCAGGCAGCATCTGTGGAGAGAGAAACAGAGTTAACGTTTCAGGTTGATGACCCTTCATCAGAACCTTGCTTTAGGGAGTTTCCTATGACATTGAACTCAAGCAGAATATGCGAGGTAAAGTCCGAAAACATTCTAGAGGTGGTTCCTCTAATATCAGGGTATGACCTACCCTCCTGGCTTCTCATTTTTTTTTATTCATTCACAGGATGTGGATGTCACTGGCAAGGCCAACATTTATTGTCCATCCCGAATTGACCTTGAATACAAGTATGCAGTTAAGAGTCAACCACATTGCTGTGGGTCTGGAATCACATATAGGCCAGACCAGGTAAGGGCAGCAGATTTCCTTCCATTAAAGGACATTAGTGAACTAGATGGGTTTTTATGACAATCTGAAAGTTTCATGCTCACCATTACGGTGCTAGCTTTTTATTCCAGATTTATTTAATTAACTGAATTTAAATTCCCCATCTGCCATGGTGAGATTTGAATTCATGTTTCAACAGATTCATTAGTCTAAGCCTCTGGATTACTAAGCCAGTAACATAACCATTGTGCTACTGTATCCCATATCACAAACTAAAGTAGTTTGTGACTTTCACCTCTGCTGGATTGTGCGCAATATTTCTTTTGCTGTTGTTCTTTGCGGTATTAAAATGGTTTACTTTAACCTCTTGCCGTGACCTTTCGTTTCTGAATATTGTGGATTAGATGTTGAAAAAGCTTCCTCCCAGGTCTCCTTGTTGGCCCTGATACCATCATCAAATATTCAACCTCTTTCCTATATTTCCTATATTTCCTAAGGAGGCTGAAGGGATGTAACCTGTCACCCCTGATCCTCTCTAACTTTTACCGCTGCACAATAGAGAGCATCCTGACGAACTGTATCACAGTATGGTATGGCAGCTGTAGCTACTATGACCGGAAAGCCCTGCAGCGGGTAGTCAAAACTGCCCAACGCATTACCGGCACCCGGCTACCGACCATAGAGCACATATACCAGAAACACTGTTTACGGAGGTCATGGACCATCATCAAAGACCCTACCCACCCCAGCCACAGTCTGTTCGCCCTCCTGCCATCTGGGAGATGCTACAGATGCATTCACACCCGTACGACCAGATTTAGGAACAGCTTCTTTCCCAGGGCTGTCATCCTACTGAACTCCACAAATAAACTCTAAAGCCTGCACATCTGCCAATGCACTTTATTATGGTTATGTTTATGTTAATGTATTACAAGCCAAATGTATGTTGAATGTTTAAATGTCTTAATCTAAGCGTACACTCTCGGGAGCCGCAAGCCTACATTTTGTTGTACTGCACTTGTGCACTAACAATGACAATAAAATTGATTATTATTATTATTATTATTATTATTATTGACTTTGGGGAACTGGTGATACGATGGGTGAGATACATGTTCAATTCCAGCCCAGACTGATGGCATGAATGTTTTTTTTTTCTATTGGAGTCCTAGGTGAACTGAGTGTGGACAAACTCAGGCCAGTTCCAAGTGGGCATGGACCTAATTTGGCAGTAATTTGCAATCTTACTTAGGGAGATTAAGAAGGGTTAGTGTGAGATAAAATGTCCTATTGGTGCAGTAGGGATTGGTGCTGAGGGATATTTTTTGGACAGAGCTCTGGTTATACTTGACCAGGAATGCTGGATGCTGACACACGAGAGCCCTGATTTTAACTGGGAGTGAGAATCGAGCGAGCAGGAGCGCCCTGACCTCAGCTGTGTGATGCCCAGCCATTTTTACCTCCTGGTCTCATCTGCATGCCTCTGGTTGGTTGTCCGCCCGGAGCCGGCGGGAAGCTGCAGCTAAGCTGGTGAGATTGGAATGTCGGGAGGCATTAGGTCGCCAGGCGGGACTGGAGGAACGATGTCTGGACACTTGGGTAAGCTACGGGGAGGGAGGATGAGGAGGGACGGGAGGGAGTTAGGTGGATGGGGGGAGCCCAGGGACAGGGAGACATAAACATTCCTTGTTAGGATCTGGAGGAGCACTTCTGCTCCTCTTGGCCCCACAAGGAAAACTTATCTCTTTGAGCCTCGTTTGCCCCTGACTCCTCTTCCCGCTCGCTTCACCTGGCCAGAAAGCCACTCCTGCTTCTCCTGGCCCCACAAAAATAATTTAACCCTGATGCTTTTAGGGGCCTCGTCTGCTGTCTAGCCAGTAAACGTGGCGGACTGTGCATGCTGCAGTCTCTGGCCTCTCAACATGGCAGTCGGGGCCCTACGTATGTTATGGGTCGATTGGGCTTATATTCGCTAGAGTTTAGAAGAATGAGAGGGGATCTCATTGAAACATAGAATTCTAACAGGACTAGACAGACTACATGCAGGAAGGATGTTCCCGATGGCGGGGGAGTCCAGAACCAGGGGTCACAGTCTAAGGATAAGAGGTAAGCCATTTAGGATTGAGTTGAGGAGGAACTTCTTCACCCAGAGAGTGGTGAACCTGTGGAATTCTCTACCACACAAGGCAGTTGAGGAGAATTCATTAAATATATTCAAGAAGGAGTTAGATATATTTCTTAAGGCTAAAGGGATCAAGGGATATGGGGAGAAAGCAGGGACAGGGTACTGAATTTGGATGATCAGCCATGATCTCATTGAATGGCGGAGCAGGCTCGAGGGGCCGAATGGCCTACTCCTGCTCCTATCTTCTATGTTTCTATAATACGCTACAGAAATGCAGGCTGAGAGGTGACCTGATGGAGTTCTTTAAAATTATGAAGGGGTTCGATAAGGTAGACGCAGAGAGAATATTTCCACTTGTGGAGGGTCCAGAACTATGGGCCATAATTATAAGATAGTCACTAATAAATCCAATAAGGAATTCAGGAGAAAGTTATGAGAATGTGGCACTCGCTACCACAAGGAGCTGTTGAGGTGAATAGCAGAGATGCATTTACGGGGAAGCTGGATAAGTGCATGAGGGAGAAAGGAATCAAAGGTTATGTAGATGGGGTGAGATGAAGTAGGGTGGGAGGAGGCTGGTGTGGAGCATAAACACCGGCATGGACCTGTTGGGCCGAATGGCCTGTTTCTGTGCTGTAAATACTGAAAGGGGCCACTACTTGAAACAGAGGTTGGCTTCAACCGCCCAGCAATAGGCCTCTTTAAAAACAACGGCCAGCAGAGTGTGAGCGTTGTCGGGATGGTAAATCTGCCGTCCCCATTTTGAGGTCGTCAGCAATTCATTAACACTAATTCGGCCAAGTTAAAATCGGCCTCAGTATCTGTGATAGCAGCGGAATTCATTCTCCTTCTTGTCCTTTGTCTCCTTTGTTTCCCACATTACAACAGTGACTCCACTTCAAAAGTGCTTCATTGGCTGTAAAGCGCTTTCAGACGTCTGGTGGTCGCGAAAGGTATAGTGTATGTGCCTTTAAGAGCCCCAGGTGTGCTGTAATGCCGGTAATGGCCACTCGGGCTATATAAGCCTGTATATTGTGTATATCCGTTAGAACCCCCCCCAGACTTTGCTTAGTAAACACCTATGAACCAACTCCTGTCTTCAGTGTCTTTATCAACACACAGACACTACAGTGGCGACGAAATGGAAATGGACTTACCTGCAATTCGGCAGCACCTCAAGGACATCGATTCCTCGGGCGTCCAGGAGACTCAAGAAAGTGAGAGAAGCTGTGGTTTCACCAGCTGGCCAAGCTGGTGGCAGGTACTGCGCTAATCCTTCCTGGGCGTCAGGCTGGGGCTCCAGCGGCTGGCTCTACAGCTGAGACAGGCAGCGAAATCGGAGGCAAGCAATAACGGACTGGGAGGGAGCACTTGGGAGACGGCTGGCGCGGCAAGCAGGTCAGCGTTCAGACCTGCAGAGAAAGTCCGGCAGGAACGAGTCTCCAACTGTAAACAAATAAAATTTAAAAAAATTAAAAAAAACAAAGAACGGAAACCGCGGGTAACAGCGTTGTCATCGGCAGCAGCAGCGGAGAAGCGCGGGAAGCGCCATATCTTTTCTGAAATGCCTAAGTATGGCAATATTGATGCTTTTGATAGTGAAATAGAGGATTGGACCACATACGTGGAAAGAGTAGAGGTATATTGCACTGCAAATGGAATAGAAGATGAAAAAAAAGCTTCAGTACTGCTGAACCTAATGGGCGCAAAGGCATACGGGCTGTTACAAAATTTAATCACTCCAGCCAAACCAAAGGACAAGACTTTTAAAGAAATTGTTGATACCCTGCAGGAGCACTTAAACCCAACACCGCTGCTGATAGCGGAACGATTCAAATTCTTCAAGAGAAATCAACACAAGAATGAAAGTAACGCTGATTACCTAACCGAATTAAGAAAGCTATCAAAGTACTGCCAATTCGGGGCAGGACTAGCAGATTATCTTCGAGACAAATTCGTTTGTGGTCTCTTAAGTGAAGGAACACAAAAAAGGCTGCTTTCTGAAAAAGATTTAACATTGGACAAAGCTTTCAGTATGGCTGTATCATACGAAACAGCAGCAAGAGGAGCTGCAGAGATACAACAAAAGACACAGGACTTCGGCACCCATGAAATGACACAGGGTTTCGAAAGATGTTATCGCTGCGGCAGATCCACCCATAACCAGAAGGACTGCTGGTTTAAGGACAAAGCATGCAGGCAATGCGGAAAGATTGGACACATTGCACGGGTATGCCGATCTGGACAAAATAAATCCACAGACAGAAAAAAAAAAATCAATAAAGGAGAGTACAGGAAGGTACAAATGATGACGGACAGTAGCTTCGAAGACCAGAAGAGCGATAGCGACTCCGAAAACAAGAGACTAAGCTGTCTCAAATTACATAATGTACTTGCCAAAGATGATTACCAAACCACTTGGGTTACCCTCACGATAGCAGGGTCCCCTGTTAAAATGGAGCTAGATACAGGATCAGCTCTAACCGTAATAAATCGACGGGGTTACGAGAGGCTATTTTCGCATATACCTCTAAAAGACACATCCATTTTCTTAAAAACATATACGGGGCAGAAAGTATACCCCAAAGGAAAAATAAGGGTGCCTGTTGTATACAACGGCAAAGAAATACAAAAGTTGTATTTATACATTCTACAAGATGGTGGTCCACCGTTGTTGGGACGTGAATGGATCAGAAAGATGCGTTTAGACTGGCACTCCATTCAGGCACTGACGGTGACCAGTAAGAAACTAAACAATGATGACATCATACCTGAACGATTAAAAGACATCTTGGCCAATGCCAAAGAAGTGTTTCAAGAGAAACTAGGAACCTTGAAAGGCATCACCGCCTCAATAAAAGTGGAAGATGCAGCAATTCCCAAATTTTTTAAGGCAAGACCGGTGCCATACGCAATTCGTCCAGCAGTCGAGGCAGAGCTGGAGAATTTGGAAAAGGCAGGCGTATTATCCAAAATAGATTGGAGCGAGTGGGCAACACCCATTGTTCCAGTCATGAAAAAAGCATTGAATAATGATGAATCTGAAGAACAGAGAAAAATTCGCATCTGTGGAGACTTCAAGGTGACTGTAAACCCAGTTCTTCACACAGTACAGTATCCTCTTCCGAGGATAGAAGATATTTTCGCCTCACTATCCGGAGGGAAACGTTTCACCAAAATTGACTTGGCACAGGCATATCTACAGATGGAGGTTGAGGAGGCCTCTAAAAAGTATCTCACGATAAACACACACAAAGGCCTGTACCAGTACAATCGACTGGTTTTTGGAGTAGCATCAGCTCCAGCTATCTGGCAAAAAGCTATGGAGCAGGTCCTGCAAGGGATTCCGGGGACTCAATGCTACCTAGACGACATCCTTGTAACAGGAGAAAATGACAACGAGCACCTTGCCAATTTGGAGCAGGTGCTCACTAGGCTGAAAGAACGGGGCCTACGAGCAAATCGCCCCAAGTGCGAATTTTTCCAAAATCAGATATCATATTGTGGCCACATAATTAATAAGGAAGGGTTGCATAAGTCACCTGAAAAAATTGAAGCGGTCATAAAAGCCCCAGCACCTGAAAATGTTTCACAATTAAGGTCATTCCTGGGATTAATAAATTACTATCATAAATTTTTACTGAACTTATCAACTCTTCTACACCCTCTTAATGAACTTCTACAAACAGGAGTGATTTGGAAATGGAACGAAGACTGTAAATGTGCCTTCCATAAATGCAAAGACTTAATCACATCCGAAGAAGTTTTGGCTCATTACAACCCATCACTGCCAATCAGACTGGCGTGCGATGCATCCCCTTACGGCATAGGAGCAGTATTATCCCATAAATTCCCTGATGGC
This sequence comes from Somniosus microcephalus, assembly GCF_052327205.1. Taxonomy (NCBI): domain Eukaryota; kingdom Metazoa; phylum Chordata; class Chondrichthyes; order Squaliformes; family Somniosidae; genus Somniosus; species Somniosus microcephalus. The sequence goes on from NC_140991.1 coordinate 307,880,954, forward strand.
TCAAAACGGCCGATAGCTTTTGCATCACGCTCATTAAACTCAGCTGAGCGTAACTATGCCCAAATCGACAGGGAAGCACTCAGCCTGGTATGGGGAGTGAAGAAATTCAACCATTACCTACACGGACAAAAATTTACCTTGCTGACTGACCATCAACCCCTCATCTCCATATTCAACCCTAAAAAGGGTGTTCCCATTATGACAGCGCAAAGGCTACAGAGGTGGTCCCTTTTTCTAGGGGCACACCAATACAACATAGAATACAAAGGATCAAAACAGCATGGGAATGCTGACGGTTTATCGCGCCTACCGTTGCCAACGGTAGAAGAGGCACCTACAGTAGACCCAGTAGAGATGTTCCACTCTACCATAGTGGAATGTCTACCAGTAACAAATTCTGCCATTGAAAGGGAGACGAGAAATGACCCGACTCTCTCACGGGTCTACGATTTAACAGTGAAGGGATGGCCAGCACATGGCGAACCACTGTTGCCAGCATTCTCGCAAAGAAGAGAACAGCTGTCAGTGTGCCGAGGAACCTTGATGTGTGGATCCAGAGTGGTGATTCCACCCAAACTCCAGGATAAAGTGCTAAAGGAGCTTCACGAGGGGCATCTGGGTGGAGTGAAAATGAAAAACCTAGCTAGGGCGTTTGTATGGTGGCCAGGTATCGATGGAGACATCGAAGAAATGACCAAGAGCTGCCTAGGATGCCAGAAGGTCCAAAACGCTCCACCACAAGCCCCTCTACATCCATGGGAGTGGCCCTCATCTCCCTGGCAAAGGGTGCACATCGACTTTGCTGGTCCATTTATGGACTCAATGTTCTTAATCGCGGTTGATGCACACTCCAAGTGGCCGGAGGTAATAAAGATGTCCTCCACCACCACGGAAAAAACCATCACAGTATTAAGGACCATATTTTCCAGGAATGGGCTGCCGGAACAGATATGTTCTGATAATGGACCGCAATTTGTGTCCGAAGAATTCAGAAAGTTCTTAAAAAACAATGGGGTTAAGCACTACACGTCCGCCCCATACCATCCCGCCACCAATGGATTGGCTGAAAGGTTTGTCCAGACCTTCAAGAAGGTCATAAAGGCCATGAGTAATGAAGACATAAAACTTCAGCACAAGGTGGATAACTTCTTATTCGCATACAGGAATGCAACACATATGGTTACCAACCAAACTCCTGCCATGATGTTCTTCAATAGAAACCTAAGATGCCGGCTGGATTTGGTCAAGCCCAACATCAGAAGGGACGTGGAGAACCGGCAGTTTCAAGGCATGAATGAAAGGCCAACTAGAACCTTCCAGATAGGTCAACAAGTTTTGGCCCGGGACTACCGTACCAAGAAATGGCAGCCTGGAACTATCTGCACACGACTAGGACCACTGATGTATACCGTGGACATCGGAGAAAGCATAATAAGGCGCCATGCTGACCAAATCATAAAGTCATCCGAAAAGGGACAACCTACACCACAACTCTATACGTCTAACGATGAAGTAGAGATACCCATATCTACCTCCGATCCGGTGACACTGGAACCCGATGAACCCGACACTGGCATTCAAGCCGAATCAGCCTTGCCAAAAGAACCTACTACACCACCAGAAACTACTACACCCCCAAGGCGTTATCCGGACCGAGTCAGGAAGCCTCCTGAGAGACTGACTTATAATTAATTAACTACAGCAATGTGTATATTATTTTTCTTATAACATGTAATTAATAATTACTTAAAATATGATGTACTGGTTAACTAAAAGGGGAGGAATTGTAGTGTATGTGCCTTTAAGAGCCCCAGGTGTGCTGTAATGCCGGTAATGGCCACTCGGGCTATATAAGCCTGTATATTGTGTATATCCATTAGAACCCCCCCCAGACTTTGCTTAGTAAACACCTATGAACCAACTCCTATCTTCAGTGTCTTTATCAACACACGGACACTACAAAAGGCGCTATAGAAATGCAAGTCTTTCTTTTCTTTCTCAGGAAGGTGCTAGATACTGAACAACATGTCTATGTTTTAAGCCAGTGAATGTGAACCTCAGTTATAAATGCTTTTGAGCAAAGCACAGGCGAGTATGACCCTTCAATACCAGGAGCAACACAGTGAAATGGAAAATGCCAACTGAAAGATCTATCTTTGATTTAACTTTGTGTTTTCGATTTAACATGCCAAGTCTGAAATGTTGCTTTAATATTCCTACTTCACAGGGTGAGGGACTAAAGACACAAATAGCTAAATGAGCATTGATGTTTATCCATGTTCTCAACTGACTACAAATTTTATTATCTACTATACAATAATAAAGAAACCGAACAATCAGTCCATTATTGAATTTCCTGAGTGATGTTTTCTCTCTTTTGGATTCCCCGGCATCTTCCCTTTGACTCCAACCTCCTGAATATTGGATCCCTCAAAATCAATGTTGTTTCCATTACTGTCCCCTGTCCACTGTGTTCAATCTCTCACACTCTCCTGCAAAAGCCAGTGCCATTACTGACCTCTCACCCAAGTTGTTTGTTCCTTACTCTCCACATTGATGTTTTACTTTGTAGTGTATTGTCACAAGCTGATTCGGTGGCTGCCACATATATACTGTGACGCTGGAGGAATTGTTTACCACTTTCACACCTCCCATGTTAGCTGTTAGAGTAGGGTTCGTCGACCTGAATCCACTTTAACAGAAACACATTGGGCCGTATTTTCCGATCGAAGGCTTCCCGCGTGCGGAGGCCTCCGATCTGGAAAAAATCTACGGACTTGCCTGAGGGCTCCCGAGGTGCGTATACTTCCGATCCTGGGCCTCTCCACAGTCGAAATGCGCGGGGCCCACGTATCCCAGAGGCGCAGGCGGTTCGCAAGCCTGGGCCATGGTGAGCCAATAGGAGAAGGGAATCTCCCTTCATACACTTGACAGATAGACCTGTCAAATATATGAATGGAGATCACCCCAAAAACACAGTAAAACATTAAATAAATTTAAGAAAAAAAATCACATTTTTAAAATGAGTTGAAATTACAATAAATTAAATATTTTAAACAAAAATTTAATTTTTTGATAAAAATAATTAAAGTTTTTTACGGGACTAAAAATAAACTTACCTTTTTTAAAGTATCTTTTAAAAGATAAATGAGTGAAAAACATTTTAAAACTTTTTTTCAACTCTTATGCGGGTAAAAGCAGGCCTTACGCAGGCTTTTACCAGGCGTAAGATTTCTAAGAGTTTTCAGCGGGCGGAGGTTCTCCAGAAAGCGGAACTCTCCCCCCACAGAGGCCCTTCTCCAGGGCAGGCGTCCGATCTGTCAGGAGCATTCTTCACAGATCGGAAATACCGGTTTTCAACGCATGCGCTTCGCATACCTGAAACCGGCATTTCCGATGCCTCTACGGGCGTGTACACAGCCCGTACCCACCCGTAGGGATCGGAAAATATGGCCCTATCTCTTTTATTAAACCACTAACACATGGATTAAATAAGAAAGACATTAGACCTGTCCTGGAGTCTTCAAGTGCCCGGTTGGCCAAACGGACGATCATCCGAAGTCCGTTGAATTCTTTAGAGGCCTTCTCTTCTTTAGACCTTTCGTCACATTGCCAATGAAGCTACAGCAGGAAGAAGCTCCGAGGGGTGTCAAGGCCATCTCTTAATGAATGACAGCTGCCTGGTCTGATACAGATGAAGATTCAGCTTCAATGCCAAGACTTTGCTGATTTAGCAGATCTCAGCAAGGATGGCAACCAAGGGTGTTGCAATTAGCTCCGCGTCCCTGGCCTAGCGAACGTTCCCATTGCCGATTGCTATTCAATGACCCCTGCTGAAAAGTACACACTTGTGGGCATTGGATGAAGAGGGTTAGGTTCACTGTGATGTTTTTCGTGATTGAATTGCCATCGGGTCATCCCTTCACCTTACGCTTGTGGAGCGGGTGGCCGCATCGTCCATACCCAGTGCGGATTGGGTTGAGCGTGGACCACTGTCTTCGAGGGAGGTCGGAGCCAGGGACCTCTGCTGTTGGGTCAGTGATGAGGTGTTGGTTCTTTATGTTGCATGTGCCCCACGATTCCCTCCATCTGGGACAGTGGGTCGACACCAGCTGTATGAATATATAAGCTGCTATTTCCCAAAAGTTCGACTGTGGCCATGAGTCCCAGACCATGGAACACATCACATCAACCTGCCCACTGAGGTCTGTTGCGGGAGGGACCTCATTTCTCCACTCGTCATCTCGGGAGGCCATCGAAAGGAGAGCCAAACTAGACGTCCCATCATAAGCTTTCCCCGTCATACGAAACAACAATTCTCAAGGGCAATTAGGGATGTGCAATCAATACTGGCCTTGCCAGCGACACCCACATCCCATGAACGAATATAAAACAAATGGAATTGCCTGCTAAAAGTCAGTGTCTGGGTTGACTAATATGAAGGTTGGGCACTTAAGTGAAGCTGCCGGCACCTGTACAGCTGTGCCCTAGCAGGAAGAAATTACATAGAATGATATCGAATATACAGCACAGAAACAGGACATTCGGCCCAACTAGTCTTTAACCCCTCACCCTGTGAATAAGAAAAAAGGAGGCCATAATGCTAAAACTGCATAATGCTTTGGTCAGGTCACATCTTGATGACTTAATTTGGTTCAAGTCGATAAAGCACAAGGAAAACATCCGAGCTTCAGAAGTGGTAGAAAGGGGCTACAGTGTTAGAGGACAGTGTTAACATGAAAGTTTAGGAAAACTGGGACTCCCGTCTTGAAAGAGGCATATGTGAGAGAATATTATGGAGGTATATAAGATGCATAAGTAGAGTCGAAAAAAATCAATCTATAGTATCTCCAGTTAAAGCATGACTACAGCACAAGGGGGCATAGCTACAAATTGGCAAAAGGCCAGTTTAGGACTGATGTTAGGAAGCACTTCTTTGCAAGAAGGTATATTAATACCTGGGATGGTGTTCTAGTTAGAGTAGTGGAGGCAAAAATCTGGAATCATTCACAAAGTGGCTAGAAGCTTTGATGAGAGGCCATAGATTCTTATGGATGATTGAGCAGCTTGGGCCAAATGGCTTCCCTAAAGCTTGTGTCTTTTAGATGAGACCGAAGCCCCCGTCTGCTCTCTCAGGTGGACGTAAAAGATCCCGTGGCGCTATTTCGAAGAAGTAAAGGGGAGTTGTCCCCAGTGTCCTGGCCAATATTTATCCCTCAATCAACATCACTGAAAACACATCATCTGGCCATTATCACAGTGCTGTTTGTGGGAGCTTGCTGTGCGCAAATTGGCTGCCGCATTTCCTACATTACAACAGTGACTACACTCCAAAAAGTACTTCATTGGCTGTAAAGCGCTTTGGGATGTCCTGAGGTCGTAAAAGGTGCTATATAACTGCAAGTCTTTCTTCTCTTTAAATACTTGGCTGGGCATACAAGCACGGAATTTCCTGCTCGTTGCCATGCAGAATCAGCCCTGCATTGAATCTCAGAAATGGGGGTCAGGCAGCACTGGGTACCCTGGAAGGAGGCTAACATGTCACTAAAGATATCTTTGGGGCAGGTGAGCCTTCTTTTCACTCCACTGTAATAGGAAACTACCTGAAGCATTTGTAAAGAACAGATTTAGGACCTGGCATGAGAAGGGCATCACCACATTAGACCAGCTCTCCCAGGAGAACCAGCTCGCAATCTTTGAACAACTAACTGATCATGGGAGACTTTCCTCTTACTGAGCTTACCGGTATAAAGCACCACACAAAGGAACATCAGGTGTGAAGGATTGCACGGGTGTAACAGCCATCTTTCCATCCATTTAAGTTAATAGTTGGAAAATCGGGAGGATCCTGTTGTCCTCTGCTCAATTTTCCTCTATGTGCTGTGCCCGTGAGATACTTAACACCCAAATGAAAACGCGCTGTGAAGAGTTACTAGGTCTACCATTTTAAGAACCATAGTTTACTCATGCACATACACATCGGTAGATAAGCAGCTAACAGCCCACACATTTTTTGCAGTTGTTATTTTAATTTTAAGCAAACATAGCAGAGGAAAAAAAATGAACAGAATAGCTTTTGATGCTGCAAGTCTTTTCTGTTTATTGGACGGGCAAATGACATCGTTGTCGCCTAATCAAAGGAAAAGCAGTATCAGTTTTCTTCTAGAGTTGAGGCAGCCCATATTAATGTTATTATGCCCCATAACATTTTGCATTAGCCTGGGCTTGTGTGCATTGCAAACTACACTGTCAAATTACCAGCACTTCAGCCTTATTCAGTAGTAATATTTGTCACACTCATTTGCTGTACATGAATAAATATGATGTGTTTCAATGAGTTATTTATTTATATACTCAATTATTTTGAGGAATTGTTCCAAAAAAAATTGAAGTGTAGAAATAAATTCGAGAGCCACTTTACATAAGTACGTCATTCAGTATGTGGTAAATCAGCCCTACAAAACCTCGGGGATATTTTCACAAATATCTCTAGCCTGCTGTCCCCCGGGAGTAATATACGAGACTATTATTCATGGCAAAATGAAGTAAATCCCAGGCATTTCCTCGTAATTTTCTTTGCATATTGTATGTGCGTGACATGGTCCATTTTTATCATATTTAATCCCTTACTAAAGCGATTAACTGAAGCTGTCTGCTCTGTATAACTTAATAGCGCATCACCCAACCCCGCTTGCAAATCCTTCTTGCAAAAATTGCAACGCTCACGATAATCAATCCTGAGCCATTCAAATTTTACAAGTCGCCTCCGATTACAAAACGTATCAGTAAACAATTCTTTGGAAATTTAATTGACTACAGAATCACCTTAATGCAACAAAAAAAACCCAGCCAGGTTATTTTTCACGCTGCTAAATTTCAAGGGACTGCACTTGCAAAATTCTATTAGCTCTGTTCACAGGAGGCTCGTTTTTACCCACCCATATGTGCAACATTGACGTGACTTCGTTTAATCTCAACGGAGGCAGCTGCCCCTGCCTTCAGCACTATTTTACTTTAGTTTTTGAAAGTATGCATTATGAAGCGTTATGTTAACACATTACAGAAGCGAAACCCTCGAGAAACGTGGTGGGAATGGTGAATTCAGTGAGGGAGTCCGACAGGGAATTCAAGGAAAGTCAAACTACATGCGTAACATTATCGTGCATTAATATATTTTAAAGTTTCCATATTATAGCATTATTTGCCTATTCTTCTGTATACACATATTGAACTTTGTAAAAAAGCAAACTATATGTGCTGGTGTCAGCTGTGGCTCCGTGGGTAGCACACTTGCCTCTGAGTCAGGAGGTTGTGGATTCACTTCTGACTCCAGAGACTTGAGCATATAAAGCTAGGCTGACACTCCAGTGTAGTGTTGAGGGAGTGCTGCACTGTCAGAGGTGCTGTGGTTCGGATGAGACGTTAAACCGAGGCCCGTCTGCTCTCTCAGGTGGACGTAAAAGATCCCTTGACACTATTTTGAAGAAGTGCAACTATTGGCCAGTTATTGTCCTGGCCAATAATTATCCCTCAACCAACCTCACTAAAAACAGATTATCTGGTCATTATCACATTGCTGTTTGTGGGAGCTTGCTGTGTGCAAATTGGCTGCTGCGTTTCCCACATTACAACAGTGACTCCACTTCAAAAGTACTTCATTGGCTGTAAAGCGCTTTGAGACGTCCGGTGGTCGTGAATGGCGCTATAGAAATGCAAGTCTTTCTATACCAGATGTTTAACTCTTTTACATTAGAAATGAATGTAAAGAGCTCCCCTGAAGTCTATGTGGGGTTTAATTTCCGTGGAGGTTCTCCCGATTGAGCGCTGTTACTTCAGCAGAGGAGTCACAGAGAGCCCGGAAAAATGGCGTTAACATCAACAGCAATGTGTATTTATATAGCGCCTTTAACGTAGTAAAACGTCCCACGGTGCTTCACAGGCACGTTATCAAACAAAATTTGTCACCGAGCCACATAAGGACATATTAAGACAAATGACCAAAAACTTGGTCAAAGAGGTTTTAAGGAGCGTCTTAAATGAGGAGAGAGAGGTTTAGAGGTGGAGAGGCTTAGGGAGGGAATTCCAGAGCTTAGGGCCTTGGCAGCTGAAGGCACGGCCACCAATGGTGGAGCGATTAAAATCAGGATGTAACAAAGGCCAGAATTGGAGCAGCGCAGAGATTTCGGAGGGTTGTAGGGCTGAAGGAGGTTACGGAGATAGGGAGGGGGCAAGGACGTGGAGGGATTTGAAAACACCGTTGTTCCTGGTTTTCTGTGGCTCTTCTGCCAAATAGAGGAGAACCCGACCAGAAATTCACCCCCAGTTAGCAGCCAAGCCACACAAAACAAGAAGGTCTCAGGTCCAACTCCCAGTTTGTGCTGAGTTCATTGAGCTCAGCCAGGACAGCGAGCAGTAATGGAGCTGGAATTGGCCTCAGCCCCTCCCAGTTATGGAAAGATAAATTCGAGCAGACTTCCTGCTTGTGGTCACTACCCAACAGCGCTTGGAAGTGAGGCTGTGTTTGCATTGGGTGAAGTCAGGATTCTGCTCATCTGTGATGCTCCTATGGTCAAATAGTCTGCCAACACTTGCTGTCAAGGGTTCGACCCGAAACGTCAACTCAAATTTCTCTCCATGGATGTTGCCTGACCTGCTGAGTTTTTCCAGCATTTTCTGTTGTTATTTCGGATTTCCAACATCTGCAGTATTTTGCTATCGTTGTAATGAATGATGGTCACTTGGGTGAGGTAATGGAGGGTAACTTAGGAATTGTAATGTACTCTCGACTCCTCTGGCTTCACTAAACATTGTCCCATCTCCAACCTTTTTTTTATGTCTGAGGTCCTTGAATTTGAAGGTGGCAAGCTCTCCCGCAACAGCCTGTTTGAATCCCTCCAATCAGGATTCCACCCTCCCATAGCGCCAAAATGGCCCTAACCAAAGTTAGGAATGACACCCTCTGTGACTGGCTGTGTCACATTATCTCTCCTCATCCTCCTTGACCTCTCCTCATCCTCCTTGACCTCTCCTCATTCTCCTTGACCTCTCTGCAGCCTTTGTTGCAATCAAACAAGCTATCCTCCTCCAATGCCTCTCCTCTGTTGTACAGCTTGATGGGACTGTCATTGCTTGGATTCACTCTTATCTATCCAATCTTGCAAAGGCTTCTTTTCCCACTCCCACATTGTCACCTTGGGAGTCCCTCAAGGATCTATCCTGAGCCCCGTTCTCTTCCACATCAACATGCTGCTCTTTGGTAACATTATGCATAGACGTGGAGGCAGCTGATCATACCCACTTCCAACTATCCACCATCTCCTTCCAACGCACCACTGTTGCTGTGTTGTCAGACTGCTTATCTAACATCCAGGGTTGGTTGAGCTGCAATTTCGTCCAACTAAATGTTGGGAGGTCCCAAGTCACCGTCTTTAGCCCCTTGGCAAAAACTCTGTACCCTCACCGCTGACTTCATCTCTATTCCTGGCCATCGTCTCAGGCTGAACCACACGGCTTGCACCCTTAGCATCCCATGACGACAAGATGAGTTTCTGACCCTATGTGCTGTCCATCACATCTCCGACTTCCACCTCAGAAACATCTACCTCAGCCCACTTACCAATGAAACCATCAGGCATGCCTTCTCACCCCTCAGACTCGAATATTCCCACACTTTACTCGCCGGCCTCCCATTCTTCAAATCTGTACAGTCCATATCCTATCGCGCACCAAGTATTGCTCACACATTACCACTATCCCCTTTGACCTATGTTGATTCTTGGAACCCACAATGCCTTGAATTTAAAATTCTCATTCTTATATTTCAATCTGTCTGTGGTCTAACCCTCCCTACTTCCATAATCTCCTCCACTGCAGCAACTCTCTCCTCTGACTTGGACATTGCGCATCTCCCCCTCCCTTTGCCCTACCCTTGGTGGTTATGCTTTCAGCTGCCTAGACGCCATGCTCTGAAATTCGCTGCTATACCCCTTCCGCCTCCTTCCCTTCCTTAAAAACCGTCCTTAAAACCCACCTCTTTGACCAATTGTTCGGTCACCCCTCCTAGGGCAAGAACTTTGGGTCCCCATGGGTGAGTACGCGCTGGGTGCTCATGCGTAGGCCCAACGAAAGTGCCGGTTTTGTGCATACACTGCGCATGCGCGGGAAACTGGAACTTCCGTTCCCTTAAAGGAAGGGGTTCACAGGTCGAACGCGTGCACCGGAGAGGCAGCGCGTACGCCTGGAACTTCCAGTTTTTTTGCAGGTTTCTCCGGGAGGGTAAGTCTCCAGCAGCTACGCTTTTAAAAAGCAGTCGCAAGGCCTGCTTTTAACAAGGTAAGTGGTGAATTAAGTAAAATGAAAACATTTTTTCCACAGGTTTATCATTTTTAAATACTTTAAAGAAAGATAAGTTTATTTTTAGCCCAGTTAGAAACTGTAATTAATTTTTTCAAAAATTTAAATTATTGTTTAAAATAGTTATTTTATGTAATTTATAATTATTTTAAAAATGTGATGTTTTTTTTAAAATTTATTTGAAGTTTTAGTTATGGTTTGGGGCTGAATTGTATTCATAGATTTGACAGCTCTTCCTGTCAAATCTATTAATACAGATTCCCTGCTACCATTGGCTCTCCATGGCCCACGTGATCCCAGGGGATGCTTCGAACTAACTGCGCCCCTGGGATACGCAAGCACTGCGCGCCGGCAGCTGGAGCAGGCCCAGGATCGGAATACCATGCGGGCCCTACAGCTCAACGGCCGGCGCACAAGGTAAGTGCAGGTCGGGGGCTTGCACCCGCGGGGGAGCCTCTGACCCGAATTTCTGGGCCATTATCTTTCCTTCTTTGGATCAGCGTCTGTTAGAAACATAGAAACATAGAGAAATAGAAGCAGGAGTCAGCCATTCGGCCCTTCGAGCCTGCTGTGCCATTCAATATGATCATGACTAATCCTCTATCTCAATACCATATTCCCGCTCTCTCCCCATACCCCTTGATGCCTTTTGTGTCTAGAAATCTATCTGTCTCTTTCTTAAATATATTCAATGACTTGGCCTCCACAGCCTTCTGTGGTAGAGAATTCCACAGGTTCACCAACCATGAGTGAAGAAATTTCTCCTCATCTCAGTCCTAAATGTCCTACCCTATATCCTTGTGAAGGAATCAGCCATATAACCTATTCAGAAAAATACACCATTCTATGAAAGAACTCTGGCCTTATTGAAACATGACAAACTAAGTCTGGAAATCTAGAAACCTAACGATGAAAAAGCTGTGATAGCATTCTGGCTATTGAGATAGTTGTTGACACTGAATCAACAACCTTATTGAAACAGAAGGTTAAAGGCTCCTGTCAGTCTGAACCTTTGGGAACAAGACAATAGTTCACCCTGTACAAGGGCACTGCGTAAAGAAGCACAAACATCTGCCTTTGTAAAAATGACATCAAGTAAAACGCATCTGCTGTTACACCATTTTTTATGATAAACTTAGAACACCTAGAGGAGAGACACAATTCTGTAATGCTACCAGCTGAGGTGACTGTAAGAATTGCAGGGGTCAGCAGAAAAATGACTAGGGATAATTAGCTTACATCAGCAGAAAACCTTAAAGGAAATACCACTGGAAAAGGGTATAAATAATGAACTCTCAAATGGGATAGCAGACTTGCTTAAAGGGGCAAAGCAATTCTCGGCTTCAGAGCCAGCTCTGTAAGTCTCCAAATCTTTGTACCTCGGGGATCAAAGTTACTGTATTTGATTTTGGTGGATATCCTGATTAAAACTTTAAGAACTGTAAAACTGTAGTGAAGTTAAGGTTTGAGAGTAGGATCTCTGATAATAGAATTGTAAGCTTTCTTTTTTTGGAACTGTTAATGTTGCGATTGACTCACCAACTGTAAATTATATGTTGGTTCTTTAATAAATCTATATATTTTTAGAATTGTCTCACATAATACTTCTGCATCAAACTCGCGAGCTCAATCTTTGTACACTCTTTGGTGGGGAGTTGCAGAATTCTGGGGGAGTTTTCCGGACCCTCATAATATCTGGAACGTTACAGTCTAGCTAAACTTATTAAAAGTGCTATCTGGAGGACGATAACATTTTCAGGTTGTTCCTTTCCTTTAGGGAGAGATAGTCCGGACCTTTAGACTCAATTAAGCGTCTTTAGGATTCGGCTACCTCAAACTTTAGTTGAAAGTGAATGTCTGAGGAATACGCCTGATCCGGGGCAGCCCTAAAAGGGCTAGGACTAGTAATAATCCCTTCATCCTGAGACAGTGACCCCTTGTTCTAGAACCCCCAGCCAGGGGAAACATCCTCCCTGCATCCAGTCTGTCTAGCCCTGTCAGAATTTTATACGTTTCAATGAGATCCCCTCTCATTCTTCTAAACTCTAGTGAATACTTTTCCTTGCACATCTAACAAAACATTTTGTGGTATTTTTTTCCACATTTAAAGACACCATATAATTGCAAGCTGTATGTTATTAATGCACCAATACGGCTTAATGCTTCAACATTGCCCTCAGCGGGACAAGAATTTTTCTATTGAAAGAAGTGGGCTCCTGATGAAAAATATGAGCTCAGTGAGTTAATCATCTTTTGTTTCTCTGTTGCTTTCTCTCTTCTGAAGAAAACCAAGGTAGCTTGTGCAAATTCAAGAGCCATTTGTCCACCTTATAACAAAGATTAATTTGTACGGTATTTCTCAATAATAGACATGGGAAACCCACCTCGGATCTTATTACCAGCTAGTTTTGAATTATAGAAGGTCATTACTCATCTTCCATCCAAGCAGTTTTATAGCTATGAGTTTCTTAAAGATGGTAATTTAGTCTCAGTGCATTATATGGCCCAACTATTTCAGCTGTGGGGGAAATGAGGAAAGTGGATTCCAATTATTGTTGGCAATGAAAAATGTGGGGACGCATACAATAGACAATGTAAGGAATTGAATGTAAGGGAAGAGACTCGTAAAATCTTCACACCTAAAGGTCATAAGTTATTACTTCTTTGCCTTGATCCTATTTACGTGCTAACCTTCATGTGGGTATTTCTAATTGGAGCATATAAGAAGCTGCATGCTTCAGGAATTCAATCAGTTATGTTCAGAATTGATCAACAGCGTAAGAGTTTGAGCATTAACCCCAAGCTTGATGGACGATTTACCAGGTTGAAGATCCTGAAATTGGGTAATTTTATGTTCACAATATTTACCTGCTTCAATCTATCTGTGTTTCCACATATTGTGTTACAATATTAACAGATATTCTATCCGATAAATAACCATTGTGCGCCATATTTATTATAGTCAGTTTGAAGATAACGTCGTGCTATTTCTCAAGTGCTTTATTCATCTTCAATGAACATAAATGTTAACCGCTTCACTTCGGAAGTTAATTGCACTTGATACATTCCTTACAGAGATTGGGAGAGATATAAACTACCCTATGGGGATGAGTGGAACCACAAGCTTATTCCCTGAGTAAAAAAATGACTGCATTATTCATAGTCATGAGTGAATTATGGGGGCCTTTCCCACAAGTGAAAGAATCAAATTTACTATGAATTTATGAATACTTAAACATTTAAAATCTTAAATATAATAGTGGCTTAATATTTAAATAAATATACGTTTAAATTTCGGATCTGTGGCACATTTACCTCTGATCCATGTGACAGTAATTAACCATTTCAAATTGCTCCGTCATTTAATATAAGAATAGCTTTGTCAATCATCACATTGCCAAGCGTCAGTGTCTTGCCAAGGTGGAACCAAGGTGAGATCAAGGACACGAGAATACAATTAATAGAGATGGTAACTTGTGGAAAACGGAATCTCCTTAGGGTGCAGGAACTTGTGAGAAGTATGGTAAACTAGTCATATAAATTAAAGCAAACTTTTTAAACATTGCCATGATTATTTGCAATTACAAAAGGCAGCAAGCAATACTAAATCACTTGTCAAACCTAGAAGCTGATCCTTGGCATTCAGCTTAATGCAAAATGATTTTGGATATCAATTGATGTTAAAGTGCCAGTTTAATTCTGAATTATATTCCCAATTGGATGCCAGAACACACAAAAGGCACATGGTGTGAGACCCCTTCTCAAAGGTTATCTGACATCAGTGTGGCTTGGCACTCGGTGAATACAACTCAGCCCGGTGTGAAACCAGCTTTGAAACTGTCAGCACACAAACAGGCTATTCGGCCCCACTGGTCCATACTGGTGTTTATGCTCCACACGAGCCTCCTCCCACCCCTCTTCATCTCACCCCATCAGCATATTCCTTTCTCCCTCTCAGGTACTTATCTAGCTCCCCCTTAAATGCATCAAAAGTCTTCACATAGTCCGTTAGATTTCTGGTCATGTTACAAACTTAGCACTGAGTCTTTCAAATCTTATGAGAAAGTACACTAGACTTTTATTGATTCAAGGAAATCTCGCTACAAGGCTTGGATAGAAACAGGAAGTGAGGAGTGCCTCGTATAAAAAGAGCCTCTTTCCTGTGCAGCAATTTATATTGGGTTACTCTTGATGATCTCGGTGCTGTGTTCTTTTCTCTTCCTAAATCCCTCCCAATTGCCCCAACTGTGCTCCGATCTCTTTTACACATGGTTATCCTTCCACACTATTGCCTTTTAACGCTTTTGCCAGCTCAAGAACTCAATAAAAGATTTGTAATGAAACAGGAGGTAAGGAGAGTCCTATGTGAACTTGCCTACCTGAAAAACCAGTAAATGATGACTAACAGCTTCAACAAAACCTGAAATAGGCTCTAAAGTCCTGATGGCTCAGAAACAGCCCTGAACGTAGGCCTCCGACGTGCAGCTTTTCCGAATGAATGACAGGGTATAGGCTTGTTGTAACTTAATCTGCGCATTTGCCCAACAATCATTCCTAACACCGTGTTCTCTCTAAATTCCACTGGCTCTTCTGACCCCAGCATATTGATGAACAAAATTCTCTTTTGTTTGGATCTCTCCATAACCTCACTGACTCCTCCCTTGCTCTTTGGAACCTTCTACACAGTTCCCTCTGCATAGCCACCTCCTTCCCTGCTATCCAAATCTTCCTCTTCGCTCCTCTTCGCTCTTCCCTGCAACCAATAGGGCTCCCCTCCACTTTTCCCATGCTTAGTCCGCAAAGTATCCTTTCCTGCTTATTGTGAAATGCTCAGAGGTGCTTTCATGGCTGTGAGGAGCCTCATAAGTTGATGTACTTTCCCTTATTTCTTGCAGAGAAACTCTGGGCTATTGTGGATATATCTTGATACCATCTGTTGCCAAATATGTTTGCCAAATTATGTGGTTGTCACAGTGGTGCTCACCTTCCCTCCTCAGATCGTGCAGTCTTTTCTCACCCAGTACCCCTACCCCACTTTATGAACATACACTTCCCCCTCTCTCCCCAATGCAATTCATGCTTGCGATCTTCTCTCTGTCACCTCGAGTCAAGATGCTGCTCTTCTCTCCTTCCTCTTAGTCCACTCTGGTACTCTACTCGCCTTTCCCCATCCCATTGGCATTCTTCTCCCATTCTCCCTCAATTCACACTGACACTTTGCTCCCCTCTTCAATTCAATCTGACACCCTTGTACCCCCTCCCCTCAGATCACTTTTCTTTCTTCCTCCACTCCCGTTCATCCTGACACTCTCCTTCCCCCTTTCCTATTCACACTGCCATCCTCCTCCTCCCCGCACCCCCCCACCGTCATCATTGCCTTCCTGGCTCCGACCTGATGCTGCCGAGCCCAGAGATGGGGCTCTTGCTACACGCTGTGTGCGGAGATTCCTGAATTTGCTAAATTATTGCAGGCCTTCCCATATATAGCATGGTAGCCTAGTGGTTGTTACTGGACTAGCAATCCAGAGGTCCGGACTAATGATCCAGGGACCTGAGTTTAAATCCCACCATGGCAGCTGGGGAATTTAAATCCAGTTAAATAAACAATTCTGGAATAAAAAGTTAGTGGTGACCATGAAAGAAAAAGCCATCTGGTTCACTACCTGCTGTTCTCCCGCAGTCTGGCCTATATGAAACTCCAGACCCCAAGCAATGTGGTTGACTCTTAACTGCACTCTGAAATGGCCGAGCAAAGCCACCAAACTGCTGCGACAAAGTCACTGTGGGAGAACCTTCTCCACACGGACTGTAGTGGTTCAAGATGGCGGTTCACCGCCACCTTCTCAAGGAAAATTAGGGATGAGCAATAAATGCTAGTGAACATAAGGAGCAGGAGCAGGCCATTCGGCCTCTCGAGCCGGCTCCGCCATTTAATGAGATCATAGCTGATCCGATTTTCTGCCTCAACTCCACTTTCCTGCCCGCTCCCCATAACACTCGACTCCCCTGTTGCTCAAAAATCTGTCTATCTCTGCCTCGAATATACTCAATGGGCTAGAAATTAGCTATAGCCCTGCCAGCTCGCTTGCGCCCAGAATTTACCGCTGGGCGCGGAGCCACTCGCGCCCATCCGATATTCAGTTTCAGCGCCCCAAGTCGAGGACGGGTGCTGTTCCAGGGTGTGGCCGCCCCCGCTTGGGGCGCTGCAACTGAATATCGGCGCGCTAGTTGCCGCAGCGCCACCCGCAGCGGAGCGGCAGGCTGCGGTACAGCAGGCCTTCCTCCCTCTCAAGGGGGAGGTGCCTGCAACAGCCGGAGCCCTGATCGCGAGTGCCGGCAAAAGAGCCCGGCACAACGGAGAAGTGCCGGGCTCCCGGAAACCAGCTGGCAATGCCGCGGTGGGGGGTGGTGGAGGAGGCCGGGGAAGGAGGTGCGGGCAGGCGGCCGCCGAAAAAGCGGCCGGCCGCACCTCCACCTTAAAGCGCCCCACTAAGGCTGCATTACGGACCTGGTCTCTGAACGTTGTTTGTGGCCGCCACGGAAGAGGCGGCCGCAACTAAATATGGGGGTCGGGCCAGTATCGGGGCGGAACCGGGGCACTGCGCACACCGATGACGTCATCGGTGCCGGCGCAGCGTTACCGGCTACTGCCGCCATTCCCGCTGCGCTGAATATCAGCGCAGCCTCTTCTTTTGGCGCAGAAGCCCTCTTTCGGTGGTACCTGGGCACAAAGCTGGCGGGGCCTTACTGAATTTCTAGGCCAATGTCTCAGCTTCCACAGCTCTCTGGGGTAAAGAATTCCAAAGATTCACGACCCACTTAGAAAAGGAATTCCCCCTCATCTCCGTCTTAAATGGGCGACCCCTTATTCTGAGACTATGCACCCCCCCCCCGCTATAGATTCCCCCACGAAGGGAAACATCCTCTCAGCATCTACCCTGTTCAACCCCCTCAGAATCTTATACGTTTCAATAAGATCACCTCTGATTCTTCTAAACTCCAATGAGTATAGGCTCAACCTTTCCTCATAAGACTACCGTTCCATCGCAGGAATCAACCTAGGAGTCTCACATCCCGTGAATGAAGTAATGGGGAAAAAAAGCAAAGCACCATCCTTCTCAGTTGCAGTATTAAGTTGGAGCTGGGGGCAGTGATAAGGAAGGGAGCAGGAAGTGAGCTGATTTTAATCTGCAAACGTAGGTAAACACTGACACTATATGTTGATTGTCTCTAGTGAAACCCAGTCAGCATGTAAGAGACTCCTCAAAGTCTCCTGAAGAGTTGACTATACAAGCTCTTTATTGCAGTGGAACTTTAATTAACTGCCAATGTAGATTATCCTGAGTCTGTCCCCTTTATCCTGGTGCTTAATGGAAGTTCCACTGTAAGGTTCAGGAGCCTGTATTGGGCCCATTCATTGGATCAATAGCGTAGGAAATTAGAAACAAAAAATAAGAAAGACTTGCATTTTTATAGCACCTTTCATGACCACCGGACATCTCAAAGCACTTTACAGCCAATGAAGTGCTTTTTGAATTGTAGTCACTGTTGTAATGTTGGTTCACTAATGTCCTTTAGGGAAGGAAACCTGCTGTTCTCACCCAGTCTGGCCTATCTGAGACTCCAGACCCCAAGCAATGTGGCTGACCCCTAACTGCCCTCTGAAATGGCCTGTCAAAGCCATTCAGTTCCACCAAACTGCTACGACAAAGTCACTGTGGGAGTACCTTCACCACACGGACTGCAGTGATAATCTGTTTTTAGTGATGTTGATTGAGGGATAAATATTGGCCAGGGACACCGGGGATAACTCCCCTGCTGTTCTTCAAAATAGTGCCATGGGATCTTTTACGTCCACCTGAGAGAGCAGACGGGGCCTCGGTTTGACATCTCATCCGAAAGACGGCAACTACGACAGTGCAGCACTCCCTCAGCACTGCACTGCCGTGTCATCCTGGATTGTGTGCTCAAGTCCCTGGAGTGGGGCTTCGACTGTTAAAGGTCTTCTTTAGATGTTCTCTTTTCATTTTTTTTAAAAGTTCAGCTACAAATGCTTAACAAACATATATGAAATATGTTAAAATTCATACCAATCAACTTGTAAAGCGTAAAATGGTGCTTGTGACATATGCATGCAGAAACATACAATGCAAGTTTATCTTGTTTGGTAACGTGCATTTGGAAAACAAAGTTTACGTTTGATTTACCAACTATGTCCAGCACTATTCCTTTCTTTTTCTTACTTGCTTCCCAGACTCTGATTGTAGATGGTGTCATACAGCTGAACTGAATGAGGTAGCAGGGAGCAATGTAAATGTCAAGGCAACTTGGCAAGCAATCCACCACTCTGGTTCATCATTAAACCTGTTCGTAGCTCAATCTCAGGTTCAGTTTGCAGAACTTAATAATTACAATCGACTGTGGTAGGGTTTCTGCGCTTCACAAAGAATAGGTGAAAAACCACATTCAGGGCAAGTGATGATCTTTTTGCAGAATAAAAATGAAATACTTGCAATTAAAATATTCTTTGAATCCTGTTGCCGGTTCAGATGTTCCTTGTTGAGTTATCATTGGTTTGCAATCTATGCTGGGTGACACTGGGTAATAAAAGGAGAGGCAATGGCATACGTGTGCAAAAGGTGGCACTTCATAGGTGTATTTCTGTCATTGCTCCTACAATGACCTTTTCCATCACCTTTGTGCTACTTTCTGAAAGAAGACTTTAAAAAAACCTTGCATTTATATAACACTTTACAGCCAATGAAGTACTTTTTGAAGTGTCATCACTGGCAAGGCTTGGAAGCTAAGCAGAGCCAGACCTGGTTAGTACCTGGAGGGGTGACCATCAGGGAAGACCAGGTGCAGAAGGTCACGGAAGGAGCCCCGAGGAGGGGGCGGTTGGTGAGAAGGTCACGGAAGGAGCCCCAGGAGGGGCGGCTGGTGAGCAGGCCCGGGCGTTGGGCTGAAGATTGTCGGACAGGAGGAATGGTGGAAATGGAATGGCGGCGCGCACAGACGCAGCGGCTTTGCTTCTCCCAGGACGGTGCTATTTACGTTTAATGTTAATGTTATTTGTACTGGACTCATGGGAGCTTGCAAGATCACATTTCGTTGTTCATGTACTTGTGCATTGTACAATGACAATAAAGTTGAATTATTATTATGTTGTAATGTAGGCAACGTGGCAGCCAAATTGCACACAGCAAGCTCCCACAAACAGCAAATTGGTAATGAGCAGATCAGCTGTTTTTTAGTGATGCTGATTGAGGGATGAATGTTGGCCAGGACACCAAGGATAACTCCCCTGTTTTTCTTCGCAGTAGTGCCTTGGGATTTTTTACATCCACTTGAGGTGACAGACAGAGCCTCAGTTTAACATCTCCGCTGAAAGACGGCACCTCTGACCGTGCAGCACTCCCTCAGCACTGCACTGGAGTGTCAGCCTAGATTTTTGTGTTCAGGTTCTCTGGAGTGGGACTTGAATCCTTCTGACTCAGAGGCAAGGGTGCTACCAAAAATATTTAAATCTATTATTTATTGAGCATTGAAAATATTTACAACATCATGATCATTCCATTGTATCATACAAATCCATTCCGCCGCTCTGCACAGCCATTCCTCCACCACACATTAACATCAAAACCTGAAGTTTAATTTGTGTCCCATAACATATACTAATCTATTGTACTTTAAAAATTGATCAGTAATCATGGCTCCGAATAAGGGAAGTTTGCCTGATAATCCCCCCATCATTTAATCTCCGGCCCTTCCCTCCTCTCATGCTCCTTCCCAACTGTTTGGGCAGCTGCTGCTTTCTCCTGCAGCCTCTGGCTCTTTTTCACCTCCTGTTTGAACCTTCCCTGCAATTTCAGCCTCTTCTTTATATTAGGTTTGGGCCGAGGAGCTGCCCCTTCTCCATCCTTCTGCTCCTCACTAACCCTGTCCCTTTCCACACGATGTCACCCCACCCCCCACTTCCATGAGTCTGTCCCCCTCTGACTCCTCACTCTCGAGCTCTTCTGTAACCTCCTGTCCCTGCTCCCCATCAGATACATAACCTCCCTTAGAGAGTCTTCCTGCTATCGTGGTTTCTCCAACAGTGCCACTCCCTTCAGCCTCATCTCCATCGCTGACCCTTGCTCCCCATTTCTTCTCTCTCTGGGACAATGGCGCATCTTCACCTATCTTGCTCCCTTCTGGCGTCTTTGTCTCCCTGCTCCCGTCCTGCTGCCCCTTTAAGGCTCCTGCCTCTTGCACCCTCTCCTTGTCTTGCCCCCTCCTGCTCCCCGGGATGTCCGACACCCCATCTTTCTTTGGAGTACTTACACTTACCCCACTCCCGCCTCCTCTTCCCATGGACACCAGATTCTTTAGGGAGAACTGAACCGTATTATGGCTCAAATCTACCCTCGACCCGTGCTGCCTGCTGCTGTCTTTGTCCTTTTCCATCGTACTTGGTGTGTTTTCCACCATCTCCATCCTATTCTCTGCTCCACAATTTTCTGCCTCTTCCTGCGCTCTTTTCTCCTTCCATTCACCATCTGTGTCCTCCGCCTGCTCCGCTTCTCAAGCCGCTCCACTCGCATCTCCTGCTCCTTCTCCTTTTCCCATCCCCTCATCACTCAAGGGGCTTCCTTCTGCCTCACACTCACAGTGGGTAGGGGCTTTGTGACACACCCCACAGCTCTTTGCCTTGCAGCTCTGAGTGATGTGTCTAGACTCACTGCAATTATAACACTACAAGTCTGAACAGCTTCTTACAAAATGGTTGTGTCCCAGACGATAGTAACAAACCTTCACCTGATTACCATGCAGTACCCGGAAGTACTGCACTCCTTCCATTGTCTCAAATTTCATGCTGTACGGTAATGACTTCACCCGCTCTGGGAACCGCACTGTCACATAACGGATTCCATCTGCTACCCGTGTTCCTGGACAGTATCTCTTTATTGCCGAGCAAATTTTAATGTCCCACGACTCCAACATTTTTATTAGCACATCGTCCTCAATATAAACTGGCAGTTTTAAGAATAAGACCACCACCTCTTCCGAATATAGCAGAGATACCTCCAAGAACTTATCTCCAAACTTCAAACTCAATAAAAGGCTTTCCACCTCCTCTCGGCTGACTGTCACCTCGAACCCAACATTCGGCTTTGGTCGGCAGGCAAAGCAGCTTCCCTCACCACAGTCCTCATGTACCATCTGGATAATATCCCAAGCTCGTATCTCCTTATCCTCGCACTGAACCACCACCGTGTTTTCTTTTCCAAACCTCCTGGGGTCCCGGCCCATAACTTTTTTTTCTCCCTTCCCCCAACATTTTCTCCCCTGATTATATTCACTCCGGGCCCCTCAGCAACCATCTGGCTGTTGTTTAAGGACCAACAAGGTCCTAAAACCTGAAAAAAAACAACCCACCACCAATTTTTTACAAACTCACTCCAACTCCCTGCAGCAATCAAGCACCCAGCAGCACCTGCTCACTCCTAGCCCCTCCCACCTAGGGAGTGTGACCCACTGAGCCACAGCTGACTTAAGGATGTGCTTGCCTTTTCTGCAAATGTGTGTCTTTAGGTGACACATAACATTAACACTATTGCCAATGTCATCAAGACCAATGTATAAACTGTAACTACCACAAATATTTTACCACAAGAGAAAGAAAGACATTTGACAGCAACAGCAAGTGGCCACTGGACTATTGGAGACAGAAAGTGAGACATTTTAATCATTTAGTCATTTTTCATTGATGGTGATGGAGTGGCGCTCACCTTTCACCTCGCTAACAGTTGCCTGCAGAGTTTTTGCGGGCTTGTCAGCGGAGAATTCCCCTAATCCAGCGTCTTTTTTCAGCGTGGCGCCCTGATCTGTGGCATCTGTGAGCACAGCAAGCAATAGCGAGGCTCTTCAACCAATCAGATTGAAGAATCCTCACTTTGGCACACAGAGTCCAAACCAGGAAGTGTAAAGCGGGGAATATAAATTTAGATGTAAATGATGTAAGAAAGTGAAATAAAGATTGGGAAAGACAGATAGGATCAAGGGAGAGAGATAAATGAGACACAGACAGAAAAAGTAAAAACTTGTTTTTTTTAAAATTTCCAACACTAATTTTCTTCTGAGGTTTTGAGTGGGATTTGAACCCACAATCTTGGTGCTACCAACTGAGCCACAGCTGACTGAGGATATGCTTGACTCTTCTGCAAATGTGTGTGTTTTGTAAAATGAACCTTACAGGACCGGAGTGGTTGTTTGGCAGTAATTATCATTTATCATGCCATTAAAAACTCACTTACTCCTTTTCAGTCGTTTCTACTGGGGAACTAGTGGGCCAGTACAGCAAGTTCACGCCGTTGCAGTTATTTCAATCGGCGAAGACCGCAGCAGCACTCCCTGTGGAGGAGCGGGGTATCTCTGACAGCAACTTCCGCATTTCTGCGTTTAACTGCGCCTGTGTGGACGTCAGAAGTTGCTGTTGGATTTATCCTGTAATAACGGTGAGCGCTGACGGCCTCGCCGTTATATCTCCTGCTCTATTTCCTGGATACAGATCTCAGTAAAATGGTGCACAAAATGGACTTACTTATAGAAAAGTAATTGTGACACTGTGTCATATTTATGAACTTTATTGATGTTTGGGGACAAAAACGGTTCTGGGTCTCGGTCTCCCCTATTGCTTCAGCTGATGAGTCACTGAGCTGTATTTTCCAGGAAGGTCCCATATTTGTTCACCAGTCTGACAGGATCAGATTGCCACCCATTTTACAACCCATCCAGTTTTACTTCCCGTTTGAGTCAATGGTGTGATGTGAAATGTAAGACTAATTGTGGTTTTCCCAAAGGTTTGGTTAAAATTACAACCCCTCCACCTCCCCCCCACCCCCGCCAATCTCAGATGGGACAACTAAAACTGTTTCTCACAGAGGGTTGTGAGTCTTTGGAACTCTCTTCCTCAGAAGGCAGTGGAAGCAGAGTCTTTGAATATTTTTAAGGCAGAGGTAGATAGATTCTTGATAAGCAAAGGGGGTGAAAGGTTATCGGGGGTAGGCGGGAATGTGGAGTAATCGAGTCAGCCATGATCTTATTGAATGGTGGAGCAGGCTCGAGAGGCCGAGTGGCCTACCCTCCTGCTCCTAATTCGTATGTTCATATGTATGTTCATATTGTCAGCGAGCTGTGAGTCACAGGCAGCTCGCCCATCAGTGGGGAGGGTGGGGAGATCTCCGGCAGATGCTCTGTAGAGCCGACCCAAAAAGTTGGGGAAGGAGGCAATCCTTGGGAGAGGGGGATAGGCTGGCAGCTGGTGGAAATATCTTCCTGGGGCCAGGAGGTATATTCGGATTCTGTAGCTGTTTTTCCGGTTTCTTGGTCACCTCATGGACTGCTGTTTAACCTGCTCAATGGCCCAGTACCAATGGGTGGGAGGTGTGTTGTGACACTCCACCTGTTGACACCTGAAAATTGTTTGGTGGTTCAACAAAGGGTGTGGGCTCCTGAGTTTGGTGTGGGCTCCTGAGTTTGGTGTGGGCTCCGGAGTTTGGTGTGGGCTCCGGAGTTTGGTGTGGGCTCCGGAGTTTGGTGTGGGCGAGTTTGGTGTGGGCTCCGGAGTTTGGTGTGGGCTCCTGAGTTTGGTGTGGGCTCCTGAGTTTGGTGTGGGCTCCGGAGTTTGGTGTGGGCTCCGGAGTTTGGTGTGGGCGAGTTTGGTGTGGGCTCCGGAGTTTGGTGTGGGCTCCTGAGTTTCACATTATAAGGAGGTGAGTGCTCTGGCTGCCCATTTCTATGGCAACCAGCTGATCGAGAATGGGAAGATCAGCACTGCATTTTTCAGAATGCTTCCGCCCATTCCCGCCCAGCGGAGGCCTTGCAAATCAGCACCAACATCTTCATGGAACGTAAGTCGGGAGACTAAGAAATTGGCAGGAAAAAAGGAGAAAAATCTAGAGGGGGGGCAAAAAAAACCCAGATGATTTTCAGAATGTTCTTGAAGAAGACCTAAATGTCTTTTCCTCAAACTGAGGGAGATACGATCCATGGCCCCAACATTCCTGTGGATCTGCTGCCCTGCGGAAGGGCAGCAAAAGCCCTGCCCACTCTAGCTGTTGGCAGGAGCCCCCCCACCCAAATTGGTCGGATGGAGTCATTTGCATAGCATAGACTTAGCCCTTTCCCAACCCAGGAATTTTGGGACCCACCTTTAAAATGACGAAAGGTGTTGATGATGTTGATTTAGACCGAACACAGAACTAAAATAAATGAATTACCACGCCTTAATCAAAACTAGGAATCGGAGGGCATCTCAGGGTAACTGTTTTGTCCACCATGTGGGTGGAGATATGGTGGATTGAAATTCGGGCGTGTTCTATAACAGGCGGGCAGTCCGCTTTGCCAGGTACCACCCATGCAGTGTAGACAAAAGCTAGCCGCCCCCAACCCCCTTGTTTCTCCAGAGTAAGTTTATGTGAAATAGACCACCAGGAAGGACGGGCCCCTATCTTTTTTTCCCATTTTTTTCTCTCTCTCTCACATGGCAGCTGTCGATCATTCTGCCATTTACACTTCATCTAGAGTCATCTTTTGTTTCTTAACTTGTCCCCTTACCATCTCGATAGCAAAATACTGCGGATGTTGGAAATCCGAAATAACAACAGAAAACGCTGGAAAAACTCAGCAGGCCAAAACAGCATCCGTGGAGAGAGAAACAGTTAACGTTTCAGGTCGATGGCCCTTCGTCAGAACTGGGGGAAAAAAAGCAGGAAATGGAAAGCAGGTTTAGGGGCTGGAAAAAGGGGAGAGGGGATGAAAGAACAGAAAGGGAAGGTCAGTGATAGGATAGAAAGCAGGAGAGATTAAGAGACATTGAGAGACATTGAGATATTCAAGGCGAGAGGAGGTGGCAATGGGACAGGTTAAGGAACAAAGGATGGCTCTAGATGGGGTGTGAATTGCGCTGGCAGAATGAAGGACAGCTGCCATGTGGGAGGGAAGAAGATAAAATAAATACATAAATAAATAATAAAAAAATCCCCTCCCCCTAAACCTGCTTTCCATTTGCTGCTTTTTCCGGCCCATTACCATCTCCATTTGCCTCGCACCATTATCCCTTTTGTCTCTTAATCTCTCCAGCCTTCCATCCTATCACAGAGCTTCACTTTTGTTCTTTCCTCCCCTCCCCCCCTTTCCCAGCCCCTACACTTGCTTAAAAACCTGTTACATCTCCAACTTTTAACAGTTCTGACGAAGGGTCATCGACCTGAAACATTAACTCTGTTTCTCTTTCCGCAGATGCTGCCCTGGCTTGCTGAGTATTTCCAGCATTTTCTGTTTTTATCACAGGCAAACTACGCGTTGGTTATCTCCTGAACTTACACACGAGATGGTGGTCAATTTGTTTGGCTGCAATCCGTTAAACGAAAAAGTTGCTGACAAATTTGGAGCTGTCTACAAATTCATTACTACAGAAGATAACTTTACTGATTGTCAAGACCAATCCTGCGAGCCTGTGCAGCCATTAACATAAACTGACACTTTCCCAATACATTGTCGGAGACGGAATAGGTCAGAGTTCTCCTGGGAGAAACTGAATAGGTCAACTATTTTTTCGCTTGTTCATGTAGTGTGCATAATTATTAAAGACATGCGGAATATAACTGGCAAAAATATGTTGTAATTTGCCAAAAATGGTGGTGATATATCTATTAAAAGTTATTAAGAGAGAGCACATCACAGATCCAAGCATGATAAAACAATATTCTGCTGCCTGTACTGGTTATGTCTGCTGTGCTAATCTATTAGCCACATGTGCACGTGCATTTCTCTGTCCTTAGCGAATCTTTTATTCAGTTCCTCTCATCGTCATATAGTCCCTTGTATTTGAGCTGCTTTGTGTGCTGCACTGCAGGCGGACAGGCGAAATTAATGTCCTTACATAAGGTTAATAGTGTTCTGCAATAGCATCTAAATACACAAAGGAAATAAACTCCCGGCGCTAAATTCGCTGGAGCTTGCTAGTAATGTATCGCTGAAGCCTGATCCAGCTTGCTAAGCCGCCTTAAGGTCAGTTGCAAGTTGCAGCGGAGGATAAAAAGGATCCAAAAGGAGATCTTTATTTAAGGACTACTCATGCTACTTATAACGCGTGCAGCAAACAGGACCTCATTAAATATTGCTTGCATGTAAATCCCAGCTTACTATCAGAAATTTAATCAAAATTTAGTGTGACTTGAACAAATTGATTATTATATTTTGAGTGTTGGCATTAAATATGCAAGACTGTGTATTTTTATGCGTGGGATGTGGGCTGCAGAAGCAAGGCAGCATTATTTGCATACCCCGCGCTGCTCTAGCAACATTGAGAGTTAATCACGTAGCGTGGGAATGGAGTCACATGTAGTCCTAACTGCGTACGTGTAACAAGGCTCAATCCTCTGAAGGACCTTAATGAACCTTGTTGGGCTTTATGACATTCTGGCCCACTTTGTGGTCATGTTTCCCTAGTACTATCCAACATTGCATCAAATTTATTAAATCTAATTAGATAGGATGCATGACAGCATTATGGACACATAGGGCTGGATTTTCATTGGGTCGTGGAGTCAGGATTGGAGGCGTGTGGGGGTTTAAAATCCCGAAATCGGGGGTCCTGACCCCATCCCGCCCCCAACCCGCCTTCATGCCAGTTTCAAAGGCGGGAAGGGGATGAGTGCCAATTAACTGCCTGTTAACAGGCAGTTTTTAGCCTAATTCCTATTTTCATTGTTGAAATGTGGGATTCCCGACGGCTCTAAACCACGCCAAGTTAGCGAGGTGGGCCGGCGGAATGAAGGGCTTGGAGGGGTCGAGATGTCCGGTGTTCAGGTGAGTGATGGGTGCATGAGTGCAGAGGTAAGTGTGTTTGGTCTGTGTAAAGTGTTTAAAGAAGTTCTACTAACCTTTACTTACTGTAAAGTCTGTGGGTTGTGCAGTTAATTACGACACAGACTTCAGGAGTAACATACAACAGGACTTTACTATTCGAAGGTCAGGGCGAATCTGCCCTATAAATCATGCAACAGCACTTATATACCGGTGTGGTCACCGTCGGTATTACCGTATACAGAAGCCAAACAAGTAGTGCCACACCTAAAATAGTTCTCTTAAAGGTGAACGGTTACATACAATAGTCTCTTAAAGGTAGACGGTTACATACACTACAATCCTCCCTTTTTAGCTTACAACATACGTATTCCCCATTAAACATAACATATATTCAACTTCATGTAAAACAATTTACAGATATAGTCTCTGCGGAAAACAGTTCACAGGTTCAGTCTCTGTGGGAACAGTTCACAGATTCAGTCTCTGGTCTTGACTCGGTCCGAACAACATCTCTGTGGTGTAGCCGGTTCACATTGCTAGAGTGACTCATCCAATAGTCTTTCCCTTGACGTAACAGCTTGAACTTCCGTCCTGCTGAACCAGCAGTGCTGACTTTTACAAACAGCTGGACTGCCTTAGTAATTTTTCCCTACTTTCCCATTAGAAGTGATAATGATTTAGATGGTTATCATCTTCGGCTTCGTCTTTTCCTTTTTTGCTTCTTGGAGACTCTCGGGGCTCCCTTCTCAGCTGCCAGCTGTAGCGCCACCATCTCCCTATGTTCCTTAGACTTTAAGTGCTTCATCCTGATTTCTGCACTTTGGGAGTTTTCATCACAAGCTGGGCAGACCAAGTCCTCGTAATATTCCGTGTCACTCAACAGGTCATGGTAATATTCGGTGTCATCCTGAGCTAGTCTAGCGAGAGGGCCTGCTACTTCTTCCTTACCCAACTGGACGTTAGCCGACTGTTGTTCCCTCCCTAGACATCTTTCCTGAAGAGACTTCTTTATGCGTTCATATTCCTCCCACTCTTCCTGGGTTTCCTGCAAATCCTTCACTAATGACTTCAATACTTCCCCTTCCATCAGAGATTGATTGATCGGGCTATTCAATCCTTCTACAGGAGCATCTGTTTCAACATTCTGTTGTTCCCATTGACATGATTCAGCGTACTTTTGGCATCCCAGTAAAAACCGTGTTGCACCCTCAGCTATATCCGTAACTTTTGAGAGCTCCGAACTCCTTCCCTCTGAAGATTGAAGCTCGTGTTCAGATTGTTCCCATTGCAGAGTCTTGTCCCTCAACATATGAAGGAGTTGGCTGACCGTTAACTCTTCCACGGGAACACTGTGAATCAGAGTCTTCTCCATTTCATCCACCTTTTCCTCCAATGCTTTCACCTTCTTTTCCTCTTGGACTTTGGCTTTCAGCGCTCGGAGAAGTTGTGCCATGATGCTATTTAGCTCTTGTGCCATTATGCTCTCTAGCTCATGTCTTACAGTCTCTGTGTTTCTTACAGTTTCCTTTTCTTCCACTGAAAGGATTCCCAGTTGACTCTGTTCTTCAAGTTGTTGAACCTCGGTCATTGCCGCCTCATATTTGTCTTGGGTTTCCTTCAATAATTTTCTGAGTTCTTGGACATCTTGCCTTTCATGTTCTGCCATGTCTTTCACCTCTAATTTCTCATCTATGGATGGAACTTCTACCGATGAGTCTGTCTTGGCCTTGAGCTCATCAAGAATTTCCTGCAGCCTTTGGACTTTTTGCTCATGTTCAACCTTTAGTTGCTCATATGCTTCTACTGAAACTAGCTTTTCGGAGGTTGCCGAGTTAACCCCCTCCAGAATTGTAGCCTGGGCCTGTTCATACTGTTCTTTCAACTTCTCACACTCTGCTTGTAAGGAGTCGTAGAGAAGAACTGGAATAAAATCCTGGCTTCCTGAAGATTCCTCTTCATTTGCTTCGTTCGCAATTTTCTGTTGGAGTTCAGCCAAGGCTGCTATGCTATCTGCCTCTCGAAGTCTCACTGCCATCAAATCTTCTTTATTCTTGCAGTCTATCTCAGCCATTTTCCCTTTACTTTCATTTAACTGAGTGAGTAGTCCCTTATTCTGGGCTGAGAGATATTGCACCTTCTCCTGTAGACCATTGCACTCCTTCTCTGCTCGACATAGCTGGTTACTGCTGATTTGGTTCTGTGTTTCAAGTTCCAACATCCTTTGCTTAGCTTCTTTCAGTTTTGCCCCTATAAGCTCCTCTTGCAACATGGCCACATTATTCTCATCAGGTAAAGAAGCGTTTCTCTTTTCTATGTCCAAGATTTTTTTCTGCATCTCTTTAAGTGCACATTGCAATTCAGCTTCTCTTAACCTTGCATGCACTAGCTCCGTCTCCAATTGCAGGACAAAATCCTCAGTGTAGCGTGGTTTGCCTTTATGCTTTATCTCTAGATCATGCAAATATTCTAACTCCTGAACATCATAAGGGAGGTGTGATCGGTAATTGGTCACGATGGCTCTATGGTCGCTCTCTGCTTGAGCCAGCAGGTTCTGTTGTCTTTCCAGACTCTCCCATTCGGTGTCATAGAACTTTTTCATTGTTTTCATCTCTTGTACGAGACGGTAACTCAATTGTTCTAATTGTTGTCGTACTTTGAGACAACGTTGAGTTCGAGCCCGGTGTTCCTCCGTAATGCATATGTCTGTAACTTGAACAGACTCAAAATTCTCTGTCTTTATACACGCCATCGTTTCTCCAACCTTAGTCAGTGAGTTCATGTTAACCTTGTTTTTCATACTTGGGCTGGACTTATCGTCTTCCGGCTCAGAGTCTGAGCTGCTTGTCTGCAACGAGTCCTCACTCGTCATTGCATGTAGGTAGTGCCATTCCATGTCTATTTTCTTGATCCACTCCCGTCCTAGAAGTGGTGGTCCTCCCTCAGGTAGTACGTATAAGTTCATTCTTGGGTGTTCTTTACCCCTATCTCTCACCTTGACTCTTATCTTTCCCATGGGGTATACTTTATGCCCCGTGTATGTCTGCAATACGAACTTGGTATCTCTTAAGGGTATATGTGAGAAGTGCCGGTGGTAATCCCTTCGATTTATGACTGATACAGCTGATCCAGTGTCCAACTCCATTTTCACTTGGATTCCAGCTATTTTTAGCATGACCCAGATAGTTTGTAGGTCAGCTTCCTTACTCACATTATGAATTCTCAGACTACCCAGCTCCTGGCCGTTTGGGTCTGAGTCTGAATTCTGTTCGTCTGAACTATTCTCAGCCACCTTGTGTACCTTGTTGTACTTTTCCTGTGATGGCTTCCTTTTGTTGTTGGTCTTCTTCCCTGACCGGCATACCTTAGCGATGTGACCCAGTTTGCCACATTTCCTACATTCCTGGTTCTTAAACCAGCATTGGTTCTGATCGTGTGTTGTCTTCCCACAGCAATAGCATTTTGTTATACTCGAGGTAATTTGGTCCACCCCAAGTGCCGTTGCCTTTAGCTGCATTTCCGCAGTTCCTTTCGCTGCGGCTTCGTGCGATGCTGCTATAAGGACAGCCCTGTCAAGTGTAAGGTCGTTCTCTTCGAGTAATCGCTTTTGCGTCCCGTCCTTGGACAGTCCGCATACGAACTTGTCTCGCAATGCCTCTGTCAGATTCCCTTCAAACTGGCAGTATTTCGCTAGTCTACGCAGTTTGACCAAGTATTCCGCGTTGCTTTCGTCTTTCCGTTGCGTTCTCGCATAGAATTTGAATCGTTCAGCCAACATCAACGGTGTAGGGTTCAAGTGGTCCTTCAGGACAGCCACAATATCATCGAAAGTCTGATCCGCCGGTTTAGCTGGTGCTAGTAGATGCTTCAAGAGCCCGTATGTCTTTGCGCCCATCGAGTTCAGCAAGGTTATAGCTTTGTCATCTTCTTCTATTTTATTGGCCTCACAATAGATCTCAATGCGTTCCACGTACATGGCCCAGTCTTCTACCTCGGAATTAAAATCGTTGATGTTACCACGCTTAGGCATCTTCCTCTCTTTGGGAACAACACAAGTATTTCTTTAAATGATTATTTCTTTTTTTTTTCTCTAAGATGGCGGTTTTCCCGCGAAAATGGCGGTTTCCCGCTCTTATCTTCTCTCCCCGCCCACTTCAATGGCGGTTTCCCGCTTCTGTCTTCTTCCCCACCTAATGGCGGCTTCCCGCGTTTCTTCTCTGGCGGAAGGGGTACACTTTCCCCACGGCGACGGCCGCTGGCTTTCAGGTTCACAGCCTGCGCGTCGGCTTCAAGGCTTTCCCTTTTTTTTTTATTTTATGGCAGGGCGACCGGCTCTGGGTACCCCGTTGACGGCGAACAGGTTCAGCCGCTGGGCTGGCTCTCGCACAGTTCCCCTTGCTCGGCTCTGTCTCTCTCCCGCTCGCTCGGCTCTACCGGCGCTGGGTACACCCCGTTGACGGAGGACAGTTCAGCCGCTGGACTGGCTCTCGCACAGTTCCCCTTGCTCGGCTCTGCCTCTCTCCCGCTCGCTCGGCTCTACCGGCGTTGGTTACACCCCATTGACGGAGGACAGTTCAGCCGCTGGACTGGCTCTCGCGCAGTCTCTCTTGGTCGGCTCTGCCTCTCCCGCTCGCTCGGACCCCAATCGCGCCTCCCAGCCCTCTCGCAGTCCGGTGCTTCTCTCCCCGGCTGCGGCTGAGTTTCTCTCTTCCCGCGCCTATGCTCCCGGTCGCAGCGCTTCGTGGCTTCGGTCACCGCCCGGCTTTTCCCGCCGGTCGCGGTCTCTCACGACGCCGTTGGACCCGACTTTTTGTCCGGCTCCTTTTCCCCCTCGACCGTGGTCGAGTGCCCAGCCCTTATCCTCCGGCTATTCTTTTCACTTTCCCTTACTCACAGTCACCGTGGCAGAAGGGACAGTCAGTGCCTGTTGCTGATGGAAGTTTTTGTCGCTAAAGTCTTCCTCCTTTCTATTGCTGCAGCCTTGAGTTTTCTCCCAGCCGAATGACGAGGGCGGTTGCCTCTTTTCGACGCTCTTTCGTTGCTTTGAAATTATTGTTGCCGCAGGGTACGATCGGACTCGTCGCCACTGTAAAGTCTGTGGGTTGTGCAGTTAATTACGACACAGACTTCAGGAGTAACATACAACAGGACTTTACTATTCGAAGGTCAGGGCAAATCTGCCCTATAAATCATGCCACAGCACTTATATACCGGTGTGGTCACCGTCGGTATTACCGTATACAGAAGCCAAACAAGTAGTGCCACACCTAAAATAGTTCTCTTAAAGGTGAACGGTTACATACAATAGTCTCTTAAAGGTAGACGGTTACATACACTACACTTACCTTTACAGCCTTCCTTCCTTTAGGTCTCGGGAGTCCCTCATCTCACCGGCACAGAAAGCAGAATGGCCGCCAGCTGTCAAAATCTGCAGCATTCAGCTTTCTGTTCCGAGGAGATCTCTAAATCATCCTGAGAGGAAGGAATTAACTTGGAGTACAGATTGTCAGTGTTTGACAGCTTCAAACAGCTGTGAAACACTGATATTTCATCTGTCAGAAGGTCTTGACAGATGAAATGTCAATCTGTGATGTCACCTGTTGCCGGGTGGCCCTTAATTGGCCTGCTGAGCCCGCTGGGTGGGCTCAACAAGGTCAATCAAGTCAAAATCGCGTGGGTTGGCTAGAACTCGATGAGGCGGGACTATAACCCAGACAGTTGTAGTCCCACCTCCTACCCGCCTCCTCAATGAAAATCCAGCCCATAAACTCTAGTCCCATACCAGAGCTACTAGAATACCATATGCTCCTTTATTATGTTAGACTTATGTTACCCTTGTTATTTATATAATTACACAATCCCTTATATTTGCAGTTATTCAGTCCCTACAACTTCAATAATGGGGTTTTACTGATGGGGGGAGTCTAGGGCAAGGGGACATAACCTTACAATCAGAGCCAGGCCAATCAGGAGAGAAGTGAGGAAACATTTCTTCATGCAAAGGGTGGTAGAAGTGTGGAACTCTCTCCCACAAAAAGCAGTAGATGCCAGCTCAATTCATATTTTTAAAACTGAGATCGATAGATTTTTGCTAGGGTAGAAAAGGATATGGAGCCAAGGCAGGTGGATGGAGTTAAGATACACATCAGCCATGATCTTATTGAATGGCAGAACAGGCTTAAGGGGCTGAATGACCTACTCCTGCTCCTATATTCTACCGGGCTCCTGCCATAACTCCACCAGGAGACCAGAGAAACCCACAGGACATCAGCAGGGACCGATTGCGCCGTGTCTCCGGGATTGTATGCTATTGTAGAGAGGTGAAACCTCCTCCACCTGCTCCTTACAAGGCAAATGTCATCAGGGGGCAGGAGCTCCCTCTGCTGGTGTTTCCCTGGCTCTTTCAGGACCTGGCGTAGTACTGGTGGCCCAGAGAGATGAGGCATACTGACCTCCAAATGGGGCAGGCAACGCAAGGGGTGGGACATGGCTGGAGTCTAGAAGGGGTGCAGGAGATGCACCACTTACCCAAATCAAAATAGATGCACACCACCACTACCCCCCCCACCCGATCCCGCAAACTCTGGTGAGGTCAGCGCGGAGGCAGCCGCTGGCCATGTAACTGGCGGGATGGCATCCCGAGGAATTCCAGGCTAACATCTTGAAGTTGCAGCTAAGTGGGTGATTCCTGGTTGCTGCACACCCAGGGGGCAGCCATGCTCGCAGATTGTATGGTCCCAAGAATCGGGGCGACAGTGTTGTGGCTCCATCTGCCTGCCAACTAAGCTCCCCATTTGTAATAAAGGATTGCTAAACCATTAAAAAAAATTATTCATTGGCTGTGGGACTATGAAACATATTCCTGAAAGCCCACATTAAAACTCAACACAAAAATGTCCTGCCTTTGGGGGGGGGAGGTGGGGGCAGAAATCCAGTGCAATGGGAGCAGAGGGGCAGGGGTTTCTGATGGAACTCATTTCTGCCTCTTTCTGTGTCTGAAAAGAACTTCCAATCATGGAGAGGCGTGCGCCCTTGCTGCCTATATCCTCCATTGGGTCGTCACTTTTGGGGCTAAATTTGTTGGGATCCCAGTTCAGCCTGGGGAATCCCGCTAGTTCTGCCTCCTGTGTGGCCAGTGGTGAATTCCTCTGTATGAATCTTGCTGTACAGGTGTGCTCCGCAATGCCAGGTTCAAAGAGCAATCATTTGGATATGGTCAGATCAGCAAGAGATTGCCTTTGGAAGATGATCTGCCACCTTAATGACCAAGGTACTGCTCCTCCAGCACCCCTCCCCAACCCCCCAAAAAGAGAATGGCAAAATATTGCTCCAATATCCCAAATAGATTAACAGAGAGAGGGAAAAAAGAAAGAAAAAGAAAGAAAATAAAATGTTAAATTTTAAAAATCTCTAAGAACAATTCATTACCTGCAGGAATGAGACTCAGCAGTTTCAATTGTTCCCTTTCTGGGCCAGAGAGGTCGAGTGGCATTGCAGGAACATAAACCTCATCATTAAAAGATTACTTACACTGTTGAGCTCCAGCCCTAACATTCTGCAGTGCATTTAATGGGTAATTAAGGCGCAAATGCAACAATTTCTTGAAACTCACGGGGAGGCTGAGGGCGAGATGCCGATTTCGCGAGGCTAAGGTCGGAACGGCGCAAATCGTCCAGCAACTTGCGGCACGTTGCAACTCACGGGGTCTCTCTTCCTCGCCACGATTTACACATTAATAACAGCGTGCGCATTGAACTTGACGTCATTTCGCCAGCAAATTCTGGCCCAATATTATATGCAATAATAGTGATATATAAGTCCAATTCTCTCCATTGAGAAGGTGGGATTGATCTTGTATACGAGAGAAATCAACACCTTTCACTTGCACCTGTAAAACTTGACTTGCTGCTTACAGGTGGGGTGCATTTTGGATTCAACGGGCATCTTCTATATGAACTCAAAATGATTTAGTCCTCCTCTGACTGACCTGCTGTAGTTTCTGCTTTGCACAAGTCAATTTATCACGATTGACAGGAATGGTTTTGTTCCCCGTGTTTCCAACGGAAACCTAAAGCAATTGCCCTTAGAGGTGCAATATTAGTCTCCTTTTGTCGGGCTTTAATAGGTTTAAGCTGAAACTGATGAGAAATGTGCTGGAGCCCTTTTGAATTATTTCCACCAAAAAGCTTTTAGGTGCTGTTGTCAATATTGAAGCAACCTGTTTACAAATGGCTGCGCTCTCAAGTTATTAAACTGACAAGTTCGATTACTGAAAACAAAAACTTGCTTATTTTAGGAATCCAACTTCCCACTAATTTCGGACTTGATCTATTGGGACAAATAGTTTCTGAGCCACATGATTTTACGTGGTGAAACCTATAAAGCACAACAGAGCAATTTTCTAGAAGTTGCACCAAAATGTATTGCACAAAAATGACTTCTAAGAGAACAGAAGGAGATAATCTCGGTGGGTGAAGATTTCCATCATTTGCCATTAATATCAAAATCTTAAACATGAGTACAAAGAGCTTTTTTACAATTTTGTGACAAATGGAAAACAGAGGAAATCTCTTTCATCGAGTGGAAGTCAGGAGGAAGCATACAGGTACTTACTGAACTTGCTCTTGGGGGATGCAAGCTTTAAACAGTCATGTGCGAAACTGAGGAATTGTTCATCAGTGTTTCCATGACAGTGGGGAATTAAGTTACCTAAATAATTGTGTTTTTTGTGCTCATTTATATCCTACACATATAGCCAGCTGTGGTTAGTCAGTAGACTGAACCTTATGCTGAACCTTTATAAAGCGCTGGTTAGGCCACAACTGATGTATTGCGTCCAATACTGGTCACCACACTGTAGCAAGGATGTGAAGGCCCTTGCTAGGGTGCAGAGAAGATTTACCAGAATGGTTCCGGGGATGGGGGATCTTAGTTACAAGGACAGGTTGGAGAAGCTGGATTTGTTTTGATCAGAGCAAAGGAGGTTGAGAGGTGATTTGATAGAGGTGTACAAGGTTATGACGGGTTTGGATAGGCTAGACGGGGAAAGGCTGTTCCCACTAGTTGATGGTACAAGGACTAGGGGACACAGATTTAAGGTTTTGGGCAAGAGATACAGGGGGGATGTGAGGAAAAACTTTTTTACGCAGCGAGTGGTGAGGACCTGGAACTCGCTGCCGACAGAAGTGATGGAAGCGGAGACACTCAATGTTTTCAAGGGGAGACTGGATAGGCACTTCAGGGAAATAAACTTGCAGGGCTACGGGAATAGAGCGGGGGAATGGGACTGACTGGCTTGCTCTAGAGAGCCGGCACGAACTCGATGAGCTGAATGGCCTCCTTCTGTGCTGTTATGACTAAGGGCTACTATTACACTTTCTCTAATTCTTATACCGCCAGGCGTAATCTTTTTTGGTGACAGAGTGGTAATTATTCAGCTCCCGAGCCTTTGCCAATGCCAATCTTGATGGACTTGCGACATACGATACAAGAGCAACTCTCTGACGCACCCACTGATTTGTTTTATTCCCTCCTTCTTTATAAGTTGTACCTGGCCTATGCCTGGTGGCGCACTTGGTGATCATTTGTCTGCCTCCCGTCTTATAAGGAATGATGATGATTGGCCCCCGCTTGGTATGTCAATTAACGGCATGGGCTGAAATCGGGTATTTACTATGGGATAAGAATTCTTCAGATCACAAAGTTAGTGGGTGGAAAATCCCAGTGATGTTTGTTGCGTAGATGTGGCAAACACAAAGTTGTGATAAGATCTCTGTAGGTATTTTTTCCCTAATTAGATGCATTAATTCTGCTCTATATGGCTATGCAGTGCCACACACTGGAAGAATAGTTGCTTTACAGTTTTAATAGTTTGAATTTGATGGTGTTACTATCCCTCCATTTCTTCAAAAGCTGTCTATTCCTTTCTTTTAAAAAAAAAACTATTATCGCTCCAGCAATGTGTGAAAAAGTCTGCTTTTCCAATTAAGAATATTCCGCTGCTCTCTGAACATCAGCGCGTGCTCTTGTCTTTGTTAATTTTCTCACAGCTTAATGGTCAACTGTAGCACTAAAGAAAGGCAATCGCACAGAAAGAAAAATCTAGAAGCATAGCTTGCTTATCAACTGAAATCTCGGGCTGGATTTTCATTGAGGAGTCGGGTAGGAGGCGGGACTACAACTTTTGGGGTTGTAGTCCCGCCTCCATCGAGTTCTAGCCAACCCACGCAAGTTTGACTTGATTGACCTTGTTGAGACCGCCCAGCGGGCTCAGCAGGCCAATTAAGTGCCACCTGGCAACAGGTGACATCATAGATTGGTATTTCATCTGCCAAGACCATTTGACAGATGAAATATCAGCGTTTCACTGCTGTTTGAAGCTATCAAACACTGACAATCTGTACTCCAAGTTAATTCCTTCCTGTCAGGATTATTTAGAGATCTCCCTGGAACAGAAAGCTGAATGCTGGAACTTTTGACAGATCGCGGCCATTCTGCTTTCTGTGCCGGTGAGATGAGGGACTCCCAAGACCGGAGGGAAGGAAGGCTGTAAAGGTATGTAAATGTAAGTAAAACTTCTTTAAACACTTTAAACACACCAAACACACTTACCTCTGCACTCATGCACCCATCACTCACCTGAACACCGGACATCTCGACCCCTCCAAGCCCTTCATCCCGACGACCCACCTCGCTAATCTGGCGTGGTTTGGAGCCGTCAGGAATCCCACATTTCAACAATGAAAATAGGGATTAGGCTAAAAACTGCCTGTTAACTGTAGTGATCAATAACATGTCATTCTGTGGTGGACACTAGGTGGAGCAGTAGAGCTGTATATAGCTGTATGTATAAGACTACACTACCCAGCTATATTTTATATTAAGACTACATTACCCATGAGGCTAGGCTACCCAGAAGGCAGCAGTCAAGATGGAAGCCTCTACAAGATGCTGTACAAGTCCACATGTGCTCAATAAAAGTGTCTAGCAAAAGCTAGCTGTGTTCAGAATAAGAATGTCTAGTTATTAATGAACATAACATGGTACCAGGGTGGTGAAGATCTGCTGAAAATTGTGAAAAGCGACATGGAGAATTGAGGCCACCAGAGCGTTTGAATCTCACAGAAAAAATCGACTACAACTGGCAGAATTTAAACAGCAATTCGAACTCTACATTGCAGCCATCGGATTCGGTACGAAGCCAGACGCAAGGAAGATAGCATTGCTGCTTACGCTTGCAGGCCCACAGGCGATAGAGGTATTTAATACATTTGTATTTAATCCAGTGGAGAACAGAGAAAAATTAGAAGATGTGCTAAAAAAATTTGATGCACATTGCTCTCCCAAAAAGAATGAGACCTATGAAAGATACATCTTCTGTTCTCGGACACAGCAGCAAAATGAGACTTTTGATAGCTTTATAACTGATCTGAAACTGAAAGCACAGACATGTAATTTCTCTGAGCTCAAAGCATCCATGATTCGTGACCAGATTGTGTTTGGTATTCATGATAAAAAAGTCAGAGAACGTCTGTTCAGAGAAACCGAACTAAATTTGAAAAATGCGGTGAAAATATGCCAAGCCAGCGAGCTAGCTCGAAATCACGCGAAGACGTTCAGTGAAATCAATAATGATGCGAATGTAATGAGTGATAATGCTGCTGTCGGTGCTGTGTCCTACAAGGGGAAGAAACGTGGGCAGAACAGAAATGAAAAGCAATCGGAGGATGAAATTTTTAATTGTAAACGCTGTGGTTACAAACACCAGTTAAGACAATGCCCAGCGTTTGGAAAAATGTGCACAAAGTGTAATGGAAAGAATCACTTTGCCAAACAATGCTTTTCAAAAGTAAAAACGACGAAAGGGCAACGAGTGAATGTGATTGAGGACACTGATTTAAGTGAGACATTTTTTGTAGGAATGGTGTCATGTGACGATATCAAAAAAGATACAGAAAATATGCAGCCCTCAGAAATAGACAATGCTGAACATAAAGTTAATGCAGTAAAAGAGGACAAATGGATGATCCCACTGCAGATAAATGGAGCATTAGTTACTGGGGCAAAAGCAAACTTAATCAGTATGAGTGACATTAACAATATGAAAGAAAAGCCCAAAATACAGAAAAAGTCAGTACTACTGAAGGACTATAATGGACAGAAAATAGATAGCTTAGGTGTAAAATAACAACAGAAAATGCTGGAAAAACTCAGCAGGTCAGGCAACATCCGTGGAGAGAAATTTGAGTTGACGTTTCGGGTTGGACCCTTCTTCAAATTTCGGATTTCCAACATCTGCAGTATTTTGCTATCGTACTAGTAGCTTAGGTGTATGCAGACTTAAAGTGACAGTCAAAGACAAAGTGCATCATCTCATGTTTTCTGTTGTGGCTGAAAGGCTTGATTCACTACTGGGTGACAAAGCTTGTGAGGACTTAGAACTGGTCAAAAGAGTTTACCGTATAAACTGTGCCATAAGCAGACCAGATGACTCAGGTGATGAAGCAGAGAGCCCATCAAGGGTGAAAAGGCCAAAGGGTATCCATGTCTTCAAAAAGCCTAGTTTCTCCAAGAAGAAAGAAAAAGACTTTAAGGTCAAAGAGAAGCCAAAGGAAGAAAAGCACAAAGAGGAAAAACACAAGGAGAAAAAGTCCAAAGATATAACCGCAGCAGATGTTGTTAAGCAGTGGAAAGAGAAAAAGAAAAAGAAGAAGCCTGCACCAGAGCAGGAAGCAGTTCCGGTGGATACTCTTTCTTTCCTCAGGCCAATCTTTGGTGTTCCATTAGCTGAGGCTGCTGAGAGGACCATGCTGTATGACGGGATCCAGCTGCCAGCAGTTTTTCGAGAGTGCATTGACTACATTGAGAGTTATGGCATGAAGAGTGAAGGAAACACTGAAACCCTCTCCGAGCAAAGATCGCAAGGAGACCTCGATCTATACAAGAGCACATTGATGACAATGCCGCAACTGCATCTTGTCATTCACCGCCAGAACAATCTCATGAAGACACATCAGACTTACCCGTGTTGAGAAGATCCACACGTGAAGTAAAAGAGCCTGATAGACTTAATCTTTGAGTACAATGTAAGGCTTTGAAAATGTGTTGACTGTTTTGAAAATGTTTATGTGTATAGAGCACTAACAAAAGTGTTACTGATATTATCTTTATTGTTTTCTTGAAAGTTGATTGATATTGATTTTGTTAAACCTCAAAGAAAGGAGGATGTAGTGATCAATAACATGTCATTCTGTGGTGGACACTAGGTGGAACAGTAGAGCTGTATATAGCTGTATGTATAAGATTACACTACCCAGCTATACATTATATTAAGACTACATTACCCATGAGGCTAGGCTACCCAGAAGGCAGCAGTCAAGATGGAAGCCTCTACAAGATGCTGTACAAGTCCACATGTGCTCAATAAAAGTGTCTAGCAAAAGCTAGCTGTGTTCATAATAAGAATGTCCTAGTTATTAATGAACATAACATTAACTACCTGTTAACAGGCAGTTAATTGGCACTAATCCCCTTCCCGCCTCGGGGAGGCGGGTCCCAGTGCGGGTCGTGTACCCACCTCCTTTAAAATTGGCATGGAGGCGGGTTGGGGGCGGGATGGGTTTGTGCCCCCCGATTTTGGGATTTTAACCCCCCACACTGAACCTTATGCTGAACCTTTATAAAGCGCTGGTTAGGCCACAACTGGTGTATTGCGTCCAATACTGGTCACCACACTGTGGCAAGGATGTGAAGGCCCTTGCTAGGGTGCAGAGAAGATTTACCAGAATGGTTCCGGGGATGGGGGATCTTAGTTACAAGGACAGGTTGGAGAAGTTGGATTTGTTTTCATTAGAGCAAAGGAGGTTGAGGGGTGATTTGATAGCGGTGTACAAGATTATGACGGGTTTGGATAGGCTAGACGGGGAAAGGCTGTTCCCACTAGTTGATGGTACAAGGACTAGGGGACACAGATTTAAGGTTTTGGGCAAGAGATACAGGGGGGATGTGAGGAAAAACTTTTTTACGCAGCGAGTGGTGAGTACCTGGAACTCGCTGCCGACGGAAGTGGTGGAAGCAGAGACACTCAATGTTTTCAAGGGGAGACTGGATAGGCACTTCAGGGAAATAAACTTGCAGGGCTACGGGGATAGAGCGGGGGAATGGGACTGACTGGCTTACTCTACAGACAGCCGGCACGGACCCAACTCCACGGCCCAATGAATATCCTGCCCCTCATGTTGAATCACTCAGGGGTGATCTTCTGAGGTTAAGGCATATTTGCAGGTTAGACTAGAGGGACTGTATCTAACCTGTATCACATCTGACCTGAATCTGAGTGGCATTGACAGTGGGAAAATACTAACAAAACAGAGTTATCATTTTTTGCTTTGGTAAATAATAATAAACTAAATAATCATGTAATGCAACTGAGGGACCTAGATAGAGTGGATAGGAAGGATCTATTTCTCTTAGCAGCGAGGGCAATAACCAGGGGGCATAGTTTTAAAGTAATTGGTAGAAGGATTAGAGAGGAGTTGAGGATAATCTTTTTCACCCAGAGGGTGGTGGGGGTCTGGAACTCACTGCCTGAAAGGGTGGTAGAGGCAGAAACCCTCATCACATTTAAAAAGTACTTTGGATATGCACTTGAAGTGCCGTAACCTGCAGGGCTACGGACTTAGAGCCGGAAAGTGGGATTAGGCTGGAGAGCTCTTTGTCGGCCGGCACAGACACGATGGGCTGAATGGCCTCCTTCTGTGCCGTAAATTTCTATATGATTCTCTAATTCTACGATAAAATGTTTCCAGAAATCCCTGTCTTCTGGATCATACATTGAAGATATAAGCCGATTGCAGTTATAAATGCACAATATTTCTCTAATGTCAACAAATAATTGTGATGATGAAAGACATGACATGGCTCTGCCAATGCCTCAGCTGGTGTAAGCTAAGTAGACCTCTAGAACCAGGGGCCACCGCCTCAGGGTAAAGGGTCGGTCATTCAGGACTGAGATGAGAAGAAATTTCTTCACACAGAGGGTGGTGAATCTTTGGAATTCTCTACCCCAGAGGGCTGTGGAGGCTCAGTCATTGGGTATCTTCAAAACAGAAGTCGATAGGTTTCTGACTAGTAAGGGCATCAAAGGATATGACGATCAGGCCGGTGAATGGAGTTGAGGCAGAAGATCAGCCATGATCTCATTGAATGGCGGAGCAGGCTCGAAGGGCCGAATCCTGCTCCTGTTTCCTATGTTCTTATGTTCTTAACACAGGTCTATCCTGAGCTGACTGAGCTCAGCTGAGCGTGGCAGGATGGCTCCTGGTTTAGGGAGGGGGAAGTCAGTCTAAGTCCTCACCTCTGATGCTGGGTAGTGTATGCTTGGGCCTTGGAGCAGAGAGTCTATGATGGTCCAACAGCCTGCTGATACTCGCGGTCAAGGGTCACACAAAGATTGGCCACTAGGGTGAGGTACTAGAGGCCAACTGGAACTATCTCCCAGTAAGGAGCCCATGCCTTCAGGAGAAGTGTGGAGGGCAGGAGAAAATTGGCATGGAAAAAAAAAGTATGAAACAAAAAGAAAAAATGTTATGTATATATAAAGAAAACAACATCATAAAGGTGAAATCAAGAAAAGCCTAAAGACTAAAAGAAATAATTTGCCTTTATACAGTCAGAGCATCATACAGCACCAAAGGAGGCCATTCAGCCCATCGTGCCTGTGCCGGCTCTTTGAAAGAGCTCTCCAATTAGTCCCACTCCCCCGCTCTCTCCCCATAGTCCGGCAATTTTCTCCCCGGCAAGTATTTATCCAATTCCCTTTTGAAAGTTATTATTGTTTCTGCTTCCACCGCCCTTTCAGGCAGCGCATTCTAGATCATAACAACTCGCTGCATAAAAAAATTCTCCTCTTCTCACCTCTAATTCTTTTGCCAATAACCTTAAATCTGTGTTCTCTGGTTACCGACCCTTCTGCCACTGGAAACAGTTTCACCTTATTTATTCAATCAAAATCTTTCATGATTTTGAACACCCCTATTAAATCTTCCCTGAACCACCTCTGCTCTAAAGTTTCAGTCATGGCTCAGTTGGTAGCAAACTCACCTCTGTGTCAGAAGATTGTGGGTTCAAGCTCCATTTATATAGTGCCTTTTACATCTTTAGGACGTCCCAAAGTGCTTACCATCAATCAACGACTTTTGAAGTATAGGCACCGTCCTTTTATAGGTAATTGTATCTTAACAAGGTCCCACAAACATCAAATGAAATAAATTACCAGATATTCTGGTTGTGTGGTGTTGATTGATGGATAACTGTTGGCCAGAGCACTGGGAGAACTCTCTGCTCTTCTTTGAATAGTGCCATAGGATCTATTACATCCACCGAGTATCAGCTTGTAGTGCCAGGTGTGGCTATCTCTGAATCAGAAGGTTGTGGGTTCAAGTCCCACTCCAGAGACTTGAGCTCAAAAATCAAGGCTGACACTCCAGTGCAGTGCTGAGGGAGTGCTGCCCTGTCGGAGGTGCCGTCTTTCGGATGAGACGTTAAAACTTCTCAAGTGGATGTAAAAGATCCCATGACACTATTTTGAAGAAGAGCAGGGGGTTCTCCCCGGTATCCTGGCCAATATTTATCCCTCAATCAACATCACTAAAACAGATTACCTGATCATTTATCTCATCGCTGTTTGTGGGAGCTTGCTGTGCGCAAATTGGCTGCCACGTTTCCTACATTACAACAGTGACTACACTTCTAAAAGTACTTAATTGGCTGTAAAGTGCTTTGGGACGTCCGGTGGTCGTGAAAGGCGCTATATAAATGTAAGTCTTTCATTTCTTTCTTTACCTGAACAGGCAGCTGACACCTCAGTTCAATGTCTCACAGAATCACAGAAACCCCACAGTGCAGATAGAGGCCATTTCGGCCCATCGAGCCTGCACCGACACATATCCCACCCGATCCCCGTAACCCCTACACCAACACATATCCCACCCTATCCCCGTAACCCCACGTATTTAATCCCCTTAACACTAAGGGTCAATTTATCATAGCCAATCAACCTAACCCGCACATCTTTGGACTGTGGGAGGAAACCGGAGCACCCGGAGGAAACCCACGCAAACACGGGGAGAATGTGCAAACTCCACACAGACAGTCACCCGAGGCCAGATTCGAACCCGGGTCCCTGGCGCTGTGAGGCAACAGTGCTAACCACTATGTATTTTTTTGGAAGATAAATTATAAATCAAGTTACTCGATATACTATATGAAGACAAGCATGGAGACTCATGATAAAGAACCACTCAAGCTTATTCATCTCGCTCCATCATTAAGGTCTTATTACAATGCTCAGACTTATAATTTTTCATTTCTTATTTCCCATAAACTGAACCCATTAAACCAATGCTGCAAGTAATGTTCGGGGAAAGGGAGAAAGCTAAGCTGCAAATGAATGTTGTGAAAGTGTTGGAAATGATTCTGCATATATAGACAGAGTGATCAATCACACTGGCATGATGTTTCAATTTGATTGATCCTAATTGGTTGAAAGTGACTAGGTGCAGTAGTATAGTGTTATGTTACTGGACTAGTAATCCAGAGAATGTGAGATGAAATCCTACCATGAAAGTTCGAGATCTGAATTTGAATTCAGTTTGGGAAAACAAACCTGTAAATTAAAAAGCTGGCATCAGTAGGTGTCACTTTAATTCTCCGCTCCACTCCCACT
This sequence comes from Somniosus microcephalus, assembly GCF_052327205.1. NCBI lineage: Eukaryota > Metazoa > Chordata > Chondrichthyes > Squaliformes > Somniosidae > Somniosus > Somniosus microcephalus. Next base: position 307,925,886 of record NC_140991.1, read on the forward strand.
CAGACCTCACCATCCTCGACCTCTTACACTGTTCCAATGAAGCTCAACATAAGCTCGAGGAACAGCACCTCATCTTACAGCCTTCTGGACTTAACATATAGTTCAACAATTTCAGACCATAACCTCTGCCCCTATCCTTTTCCCCCCCCAATTTATTTATTTATTCTCTCTCCCACATGGCAGCTGTCAATCATTCTGCCATTGCCATTTACACTTCATCTAGAGCCATCTTTTGTTTCTTAACCTGTCCCATTACCATCTCCTTTTGTCTTCCACCATCATCCCTTTTGTCTTTTAATCTCTCCTGCCTTCCACCCTATCACAGACCTTCCCTTTTGTTCTTTCCTCCCCGCCCCCCTCTCCCTGCCCCTGCACTTGCTTAAAAACCTGTTCCATCTCCAGCTTTTTCTAGTTCTGACGAAGGGTCATCAACCTGAAACATTGACTCTGTTTCTCTCTCCGCAGACGCTGCCTGACCTGCTGAGTATTTCCAGCATTTTCTGTTTTTATTTCAGTAGATGTGACCTTGAAGCTATGAGATTGCTGTAAAAACTAATCTTCTTCAAGGGAGGAAACCTGACCCTCCTTACAGAATCTGGCCTATATGTGACTCCAGCTCCACACCAATGTAGTTGGCTCTTAACTATCCTCTGAAGTGGTCTAAGGAGCCATTCAGTTATACAAAGCAACTAGGGAAGGGCACTAAATGCCAGCGACACCCAAGTTCTGAACATGAATAAAAAGAGCATTGGAAATACATTCATATTTTTCACAGTTGAGCAACAAAAAATTGTGTTTAATAAAATTGCGTTGCCTTTTAACAAAAATCTGAAATTATAGGGTAAATTTTCATCTTCACTGCATGGGTAGTAATCTGGTGGAACAGATGAATATTGGATAGATGCTATAATGGTCCAGCAATCCATTCCGCTCAATTACTGCCCAAGTGGTGAAGATAGAAACATAGAAGATAGGAGCAGGAGTAGGCCATTCGGCCCCTCGAGCCTGCTCCGCCATTCAATGAGATCATGGCTGATCATCCAAATTCAGTACCCTGTCCCTGCTTTCTCCACATACCCCTTGATCCCTTTAGCCTTAAGAAATATATCCAACTCCTTCTTGAATATATTTAATGAACTGGCCTCTACTGCCTTCTGTGGTAGAGAATGCCACAGGTTCACCACTCTCTCCTCATTTCTGTCCTAAATGGCCTACTCTTTATCCTTAGACTGTGTCCCCTGGTTCTGGACTCCCCGACCATCGGGAACATCCTTCCTGCATCTAGTCTGTCCAGTCCTGTCAGAATGTTATAAGTTTCAATGAGATCACCTCTCATTCTTCTAAACTCCAGCGAGTACAAGCCCAATCGACCCAATCTCTCCTCATATGTCATTCCTGCCATCCCAGGTATCAGCCTGGTGAATCTTCACTGAACTCCTTCCATGGCAAGAACGTCCTTCCTCAGATAAGGCGACCAAAACTGCACACAATACTCAAGATGTGGTCTCACCAAGGCCCTGTATAACTGCAGCAAGACATCCTTGTTCCTGTACTCAAACCCTCTCACTACGAAGGCCAACATACCATTTGCCTTCTTAACCGCCTGCTGCACCTGCATGCTTACCTTCAGCGACTGGTGCACAAGGACGTCCAGGTCTCGTTGCACTTCCCCTTCTCCCAATCTATTGCCATTCAGATAATAATCTGCCTTCCTGTTTTTGCCACCAAAGTGGATAACCTCACATTTATCCACATTATATTGCATTTGTCCAATCACCCAACCTGTCCAAATCATCCTGCAGTTTCTCGGCATCCTCCTCACCGCACACACGCCCACCCAGCTTTGTGTCGTCTGCAAATTTGGAGATATTACATCTAGTTCCCTTGTCTAGATCATTAATATATATTGTGAATAGCTGGGGTCCAATAGCCGATCCCTGCGGTACCCCACTAGTCACTGCCTGCCACTCGGAAAAAGACCCGTTTATTCCAACTCTTTGCTTTCTGTCTGCCAACCAGTTCTCTATCCAAGTCAATACCTTGCCCCCAATCCCATGTGCCTTAACTTTAATAGATATGTAAACAGAAAGTCTGGCTTGACCAACCTCATTGAATTCTTTGAAGTGGTAACAGAGAGACTAGACGAAGGTAATGCAGTAGATGTAATATATCTAAACTTCCAAAGGGCCTTTGGTAAGGCATCACATAATAGACTAATGATTAAGGTCAGAGAATGCGGAGTCAAGGGACAAGTAGCAGAATGACGAGCTGGCTGGCTGCAAGACAGAAAGCAGAGAGTTGGGGTAAAGGGTAGCTATTCAGAGTGGCAGAAGATGGAAAATGGGGTCCCACAAGGATCAGTACTGGGGCCACTGTTGTTCACAATTTATATTAATGATTTCGACTTTGGAATCCAAAACACAATTTTGAAATTTGCGGATGACACCAAATTAGGGGGGGACAGTCAATGTTGAGGAGGACTGCAACAAATTACAAGAAGACATTAATAAACTTGCAGATTGGGCACTTAATTGGCAAATGAAGTTCAACATAGATAAGTGTGAGGTATTACATTTTGGTAAGAAAAATAAGGAAGTCACATGTTACTTGGAAAATAAGAATCTAAATGAGGTAGAGGAGCAAAGGGATCTTGGAGCACAAATACACAACTCACTGAACGGAGCGACCATGTTAATAAGGGCATAAAAAAAGCAAACCAAGCACTAGGGTTTATTCCTAGTGGGGTAGAATTGAAGTACACTTGAAGTACTGTGTAACGTTCTGGTCACTATATTAAAAAGGATATCGAGTCACTGGAGAAGGTACAAAAAAGATTTACAAGGATGATACCAGAATTGAGAGGTTATATCTATCAGGAAAGGATTAACAGGCTGGGTCTCTTTTCTCTTGAAAAGAGAAGGCTGAGGGGTGACCTAATAGAGGTCTTTATAATTCTGAAAGGTTTTGATAGAGTCGACACAGAGAGAGTGTTTCCACTTGTGGCGAAGAGCAAAACTAGAGGCCATCAGTATAAAAGCAAAATACTGCGGATGTTGGAAATCTGAAACAACATCAGAAATGCTGGAAATACTCAACGGGTCAGGCAGCATCTGTGGAGAGAGAATCAGAGTTAACGTTTCAGGTTGAGGACGAAGGCTGGCCAGGAGTGTTTGAAATAGTCAAGCCTAGAGGCAAAAAGGCATGGATGAGGATTTCAGCTAAGGCAGAGGAGGAGTTGGGAGATGTTACGGAGGTGGAAGTGTGTGGTCTTAGTGATGGAGCGGATATGTGGTCAGAAGCTCATCTTGGGGTCAAACATGACACTAAGGTTGTGAACAGGCTGGTTCAGCCTCAGACAGTTGTCATGGAGAGGGATTGAGTTGATGTCTAGGAAACGGAGTTTGTGGTGGGGACCGAAGACAATGGCTTCGGCCTTCCCAATATTTAGTTGGAGGAAATTTCTGCTCGTCCAATACTGGATGTTGGACAAGCTGTCTGACAATTTAGAGAAAGTGGAGGGGTCAAGAGAAGTGGTGGTGAGGTAGAGCTGGGTGTCGGCAGTGTACCTGTGGAACCTGAATTGTTTTCGGATGACGTCGCCGAGGGGCAGCATGTAGATGAGAAATAGGAGGGGGCGAAGGCTAGATCCTTGGCGGACTCCAGAGGTAATGGTGCGGGAGCAGGAATAGAAGCCATTACCGGTGATTCTCTGGCTATGACTGGAGAGATAAGAATGGAACCAGGTGAGTGCAGTCCCACCCAGCTGAACGATGTTGGAGAGGCGTTGGAGGAGGATGGTGTCAAAGGCTACAGACAGGTCGAGAAGGGATGGTTTACCATGGTCACAGTCACATAGGATATAATTTGTGACTTTGATAAGAGCCATTTTCGTACTGTGGTGGGGCAGAAACCTGATTGGAGGGATTCAACCATGGAGTTCTGGGAAAGATGGGCACAGATTTGGGAGGCAACAGCACATTCGAGGACTTTGGAGAGGAAACAAGGACTTTGGAGAGGCAAGGGAGGTTGGAGATGTGGGAGGGGCCAAGGGTTGTTTTTTGGGGGAGAGAGGTGATGACGGCAGATTTGTTGGGGAGGGGGGGAGACAGTATCTCAGGAGGGAGAACTGTTAACAATATCAATTAACATGGGGGCCAGGAAGGGAAGTTTAGCAGTCAGCAGTTTAGTGGGAATAGTGTTGAGGGAGCAGGAGGTGGGTCTCATGGGCAAGATTAGCTTGGAGAGGGCATGAGGGGAGATAGGAGAGAAACTAGAGAAAGATGCAAGTTCAGGGCTAGGGCAGGGGGGCAACCTTAGAGGAGGTTTGGCCAGGTGGACTAGGGGAAGGGAGTGACCCGCCAGAGGCAGCTGAATGGATAGTGTCAACCTTAGTGACAAGGAAGTCCATGAGCTCCTCACACTTGTTGTTGGGAGCTGAGGATTGCAGATGACAGGGGTTTAAGATGACGGTTTACAGTAGAGAAAAGAAACGAGGGGTTATCTGTGCATTCCTGGATGATCCTGGAATAGTGAGCACTTTAGGCACAGGACAGCAGGGCTCGATAATGCTTTCTGTGGTCCAGCCAGATCTGGCGGTGAATGGCTAAACCAGTTGTCCGCCACATCCGTTCAAGTCTATGTCCCTTGGACTTAAGGGAATGGAGATGAGGGCCGTACCAGGGGGAATGACCAGGGTGAGAGAGAGTAATGGTTTTAATAGGGGATTTTGAAAGTGAAGTTGTAAGTGAATTGGGAGAGAGTTTTTTCATGGGGCGGATACAGAAGGAAGTAGGGTCGGGAGGGAGAAGGAGGATATGGGTGGAGAGCGATAAAAGGAAGTGATCAGAGATGGCCTTATCTGTGATTTGACACAATGGGAGTAGCGAGGCCACGTGAGATGGCAAGGTCAAGGGGGTGGCTGTGATTATGGGAGGGGAGTTTATATGGAGGGAGAGATTAAGGGAGGATAGGAGGGCAGTGAACTCCGAGGAGAAAGTGCATAATGAGTTGAGATGGAGGTTGAAATCACCGAGAATGAGAAGTCCCTCAATGCAGAGGCGAAGGGAGGAAAGCAGTGAAGATATCTCGATGAGAAAATTGGCATGGTATTTGGGCGAGCGGTAGAGAACGAGGATTTTAAAAGAGTGGCGAGAGGGGTGGAACAAGGTGAAATGCTCAAAGGAGGAGAAGGCGCTGGAGGAGTAGGGGGACAGACCAAGGTGTAATTTGGTAATAAGAGCCACACTGCCACCACACAGATTGGGCAGGGCAAGTGGTGGAAAGTATAGCCAGGCGGGGAGGCTTCATTTAGGGGGAAGGTGTCATAACCCCTCAACCAGATTTCCGTCAAGGTCATGATGACGGTGCAATCATTCCACGATAAGCTCATGGATGACTCATTCTAACGTCATAACAAAAGATCAAAACAACAAAGAAAACATTATTACTACAGCCTAGTGGTAATTTTGACTTTGGGCGACTGGGTAAAACGCGCGATATCATTGCGACCACCCATTAAACACCGCTCCTGATTTCAGTTCCATGAGGAGAGGTGTTTAATGGGCGGCTGAGCCGATATCATGTGCTTCACACTGTCGCCCAAAGTCAAAATTATCTCCCCTATGTGAACACTCAGACTACTCTACTTGTCAATTAGGGCATTAGAGCAGATTTATCTGCAGTTTAGTTATTTATAAATAGAAATTCATATCAGTCATTCCTTTTGACATTTGCAATAGTTGACAAAGGTAGCGTAATCATGACAATTGCTGAGTTAGTAAGTGGATGGTTACTTACCTAATCTGATTTTCACACTGCCGACCACATTGAACGTGTCAGCCTTGGCTCAGTGGTAGCACTCTCACCCGAGTCAGAATGTTGTGGGAGCGCTGCACTGTCGGAGGTGCTGTCATTCGAATGAGACGTTAAACCGAGGCCCCGTCCACCCTCTCAGCCCCGTCCGCCCTCTCGGGTCCCACGGCACGATATGAAGAAGAGCAGGACAGTTCTCTCCAGTGTCTTGGGCCAATATTTATCCCTCAACCAACATCGCAAAATCAGATTGTTTTCACACTGTCTCATTGCTGCAGGAGATGGTATTGAGGTGAAAAAGAGGCAAAATAACTGAGCAACAACGCACAATATATTTTTTTTTTTAAATCTTCACTGGCAGCAAAATAGTGCACTGGACAACTCATCAAAGGGCTCACTCTTCAGCCCTTTGATAAGCTTCTAACCGACACTATTCTCGATTGCAAGCTTAGTATGTTCTCAGATGCACAGCTTGGCGGAGGAAAGACTGTCAGATCTGATTCCATTCCATAATAACAAATTCCTTGTCAGTTAATCACACAGCAGAATTGGCAGAGGTTGTGGTTGAAGCTGTTATGTTAGCCATCATGCACGTCCAATTGGATGAGTAAGATTGGCAGTCTGAGCCACATTGGGACCTAGCGGAGAGAATGGCAGGGGAGAAATTGTATGCTCATTACTCACCAAGGTATTTCTTAGTTGCAGAGGTGGCTTCCAAAATCAGCAATCGATATTATTATTATTATTATTAATACAAACACCTATGTCCATATCGTTGCTCCTTTTATTGTCATTTAATTCAAGTTAAGAACACCTTTTAGTTGTATAATAAAAACTGACACTCTTACTGGAGAGTATAAACAGCTGCAGTGTTCAAAGTTCTTTCAGGCACTTTAGTGGAGATTACAGAAAAACCTGCAGCTTTTTTTTGTTTCCCTTCATCAGTTACAATTTCATGGCCAATACACATCAAAGAAACTGCTTGAGTCTGCCTCTCTCCAATTTCACAATGTCACAATAATCTTACAAGTCGTATCTTTGTGGTACCTAATGAAACTAGCTCACAGTAAAACAATAGTGGACATAGCAAGTAACAATGGCAGCCATTTAAAAATAAAGGACGACACTCATCTTGTCCTTAAATCGTCCAGACCTCAGATTTACTGCTGCTCGGTAATATTTTGTTGGCTGTTAGCTTTCTCTGGTCCATAGAGGTCTGCCAGTTTTTTAAACCGAGGTCCCCAGGTAGTGAGGTAACCGTACTCCTGATCCGTGTCTGCGGTAACTGATTCCAAGGAGCTGAGCGATTCAGCCGTGGAGCAATTCCCTTCGTAAGCGTACGTCACCAGGGAATCGTAAGGAGGTGCACCGGGGTCTGCATCGTTCTCCTGCAATCTCTGACTGATGAAGTCTTTGATATCAGTGTTGTTTTGTACTGTTATGGTCTGTCGCTGTGGATGGTGGGTCTCCGGCTTCACATCTCTGCGCAGCTGGATATCTTCTATCAAGTCAGGTTTCCGCAGTGTACTAATGTCAAAAGCCTGGGTGTCCTCCTCCCCACCTCCTTCATCATCGTAACTGATTACATTGTCTCTGATATCTTCCTTAGAGGTCATACAGATTTCTTTCTTCCTTTGTCTTCTTAGCGCCACAAACAGCACCACAATAACTGAGAAAATTGGAGCAAGATTAAAAATACATTTCTTCTTAAGAGTAAACAGTGAAAAATATGGCTTTATTGGCAAGAAGTGCCAAATTTTGTAACTATTGCATGCGTTTGTAACCCAGCAATCATTTAACAGAGTAGAATTATATTTTAAATCCACATAAAAAAAATTGAAAGAACAGCAGGTGCAGCAGGCGGTTAAGAAGGCAAATGGTATGTTGGCCTTCGTAGCGAGAGGATTCGAGTACAGGAGCAAGGATGTCTTGCTGCAGTTGTACAGGGCCTTGGTGAGACCACATCTTGAGTATTGTGTGCAGTTTTGGTCACCTTATCTGAGGAAGGATGTTCTTGCCATGGAAGGAGTGCAGCGAAGATTCACCAGACTGATACCTGGGATGGCAGGAATGACGTATGAGGAGAGATTGGGTCGATTGGGCTTGTACTCACTGGAGTTTAGAAGAATGAGAAGGGATCTCATTGAAACTTATAAAATTCTAACAGGACTAGACAGACTAGATGCAGGAAGGATGATCCCGATGGTCGGGGAGTCCAGAACCAGGGGTCACAGTCTAAGGATAAGGGGTAAGCCATTTAGGACAGAGATGAGGAGGAATTTCTTCACCCAGAGAGTGGTGAACCTGTGGAATTCTCTACCACAGAAGGCAGTAGAGGCCAATTCATTAATTATATTCAAGAAGGAGTTGGATATATTTCTTAAAGCTAAAGGGATCAAGGGGTATGGGGAGAAAGCAGGGACCGGGTACTGAATTTGGATGATCAGCCATGATCTCATTGAATGGCGGAGCAGGCTCGAGGGGCCGAATGGCCTACTCCTGCTCCTATCTTCTATGTTTCTAGGGTTATAAGTAAATAGGAATTCACTGGGATTGAACCCCACAGAAAAAAATGATGTTGCTGAACAGGGTCTATTTACCAGAGTATTGGGGCAGATTTTCCTTTGGGCCCCAATAGATCATCTGAGCACAGGGCATAGAGGAAAATCAGGTAGGGAGGATGGCACACCCATCGCAGAGCTCGGACAACCTTTTGTCCTTCATTCAATTGGGCAGAAAATTGATTGGGCTCCGTTCTGGGTGTTCAGTCCTCCCTGACCAATGCTTTACTAGGTGCTGTGCTGAACTAATCCAATGTGCCCAAGTATACTAACAGGAACATCTGCCCCATAAGACTCATCAATTTCAAGAATCTCCACAAAGGAAACTTCTTGTGTCCTTGTCAGGAATTTCAATTCACCGGTAAACGTTGGCAATATGCTCCCGAGGATTTAAGGTGGGTCGCCCTCTGCGGCATCATTCCGTTCTCTTCAGTTTCGCCATGGTTCATCGCCATTTTGAGATGTTTCAATGGTGATGCACCTTGGAACATTTCACTCTAATAAAAGGTGCTTGACCAGTTGTTGTTGTGAGACCCCTAACTGCAGCTTATGTTCTTAATAAAATATTGAGGGTGTATTATTTGGGGCATCTCCCAGTCCACCACTGTAAGTCCATCAGAAACCCCGGGGGTAACTGTGAAATTGAAACTGTGACGAGGAACTGATAGCACCAGACCAGCCCCTTATATATCCCGTCTGATTTTTCTTTAGTTACCCCTGGAGTTTCCACTGAATTTTCGAGCCTGCTCCGCCATTCAATGAGATCATGGCTGATCTTCTGCCTCAACTCCATTCACCGGCCCTATCGCCATATCCCTTGATGCCCTTACTAGTCAGAAATCTATCAACTTCTGTTTTGGAAAAAAAAACAATGACTGAGCCTGCACAGCCCTCTGGGGTAGAGAATTCCAAAGATTCATCACCCTCTGTGTGAAGAAATTTCTTCTCATCTCAGTCCTGAATGGCCTACCCTTTATCCTGAGGCTGTGGCCCCTGGTTCTAGACTCCCCAGCCAAGGGAAACATTCTCCCAGCATCCACCCTATCAAGCCCTGTAATAATTTTGTATGCTTCAATGAGATCCCCTCTCATTCTTCTGAATTGAAGAGAATACAGGCCTAGTTTACTCAATCTCTTCTCATACGACAGTCCCGCCATCCCAGGAATCAATCTTGTGAACTTCGTTGCACTCCCTCTATGGCAAATATATCCTTCCTTAGGTAAGGAGACCAAAATTGTACACAGTACTCCAGGTGTGGTCTCACCAAGGCCCTATATAATTGGAGTGAGACTTCTTTACTCCTGTACTCAAATCCTCTTGTAATGAAGGCCAGCATACCATTTGCCTTCCTAATGGCTTGCTGTACCTGCACATTCACTTTCAGTGATTCATGTATAAGGGCACCCAGGTCCCTTTGAGCATCTGCATTCCCCAATCTTTTAACATTTAGGAAATACTCTGCCTTTCTGTTTTTTCTACTAAAGTGGATAACTTCACATTTATCCACATTATATTCCATCAATAGAAATATTAATGGTTGGTTTCAAAGATGGAATTTTCATTAAAGATCATTGATTGAAGATTGGCACCTTTTAAATGATCAAAAAAACATGTATGACAAATGTTACTGTCGTGTCCTAGTTCCCCTGTATTGGTTAATAGTTTGAATGGCCATTGTTTTCCCCTTTTCCTACGACTACTTATTTCTAAGGAACATCTTCTTTCAGGATGGAAGTTGAAGAAACTAGCTCACAAAATTCTCCATGATGAGCACTCGATTTGTTGCATGATAAGGTACAGAAGACTCGTACAGGAGGGCTAGTTGACATTCCCATTTTCCACCTCAGTTGGCATACATTTGTGAGGCAATCCCACATATGCCAGAGCTTTTATGGTTTGCAACACATCTTGTACTTTAAAGAGTTTATGCAACTCATAAGACATGTTTTGTGACATAAAAAGAATATAATTGTTAATTTTACACCAAATTGCTCACTGAATGAAACCTTTGATTGTTGTACATTCAGTCTGTCGAATCACTTAACAAATGAAAAGTTAGAAATTGGTTACGGCCCATTTTTGTACCCATGCAAGGAGGCTCGAGGTTCATCTGAAATTGGGCCTCGGGCCTCAATTTAATAATTCGGGTGAGCTACTGGTGTCTTCCGCAGCTCTGGAGGAAACTTTCCCATTTCCAGAGGATGACTTTCAGGCCTCTTGCTTCACTGGCAGCAGCCCTTAGGTAAGTCCTGGGAAGGGAAGAGAAGGACAATGGGAGAGAGGGGGCAGAGGGTGGGGGGGCGGGGGAATGGTGATCATGGGCTGGCAGCAGCCCTCCAAAGTGCTGTGGAGCCGGGGCGATCAAACTTGCTTTTTTTTAAAAAAAGTACTTACTTTTTTGTTGGTGGCTGAAGCAGTTGCTGAAGACTCTTGAGCGGAGCAGACTAGCTAATTCAACAGAGGGGGGCTTAAAACAGGCAGTAGGCCTCATATTTACATATGTAAAGGGGCTAACACCTGTTTCAGGCAGTTGCCAGGGGCACCTGAAAAATCGTCCAACCCAATATGGGGTCAGACGTCTTTCAGCTACCCTTGGGGTGCAAGGCATTGCACTCAGAAACGAAGATCAATTTATCCCCCAATATGTCTTTCTGTTTTTCTAGTTTATAACATGGAGTACTGAAAACCTAATACAGTAAACTCTTTCATACGGGCACCTACGGGACCGGATGGTGCCGGTTGATTAAAAGTTACGGATAACAGAGCGGTACACCTACCAAGGTACGAGAGCCCCATTACACAGCCTCAGATCCAGGAGTCCCTGTTACACGGCCACAGGTACTGGAGGCCCGGTTACACGGCCACAGGTACAGGAGCCCCGGTTACACGGCCACAGGTACAGGAGGCCCGGTTACACAGGCACAGGTACTGGAGGCCCGGTTACACGGCCACAGGTACTGGAAACATGGTTACACGGCCACAGGTACAGGAGCCCTGGTTACACGGCCACAGGTACAGGAGTCCCTGTTACACGGCCACAGGTACAGGAGTCCCGGTTACACGGCCACAGATCCAGGAGTCCCTGTTACACGGCCACAGGTACAGGAGCCCCGGTTACACGGCCACAGGTACAGGAGTCCCGGTTACACGGCCACAGGTACAGGAGTCCCGGTTACACGGCCACAGATCCAGGAGTCCCTGTTACACAGCCACAGGTACAGGAGCCCTGGTTACACGGCCACAGGTACAGGAGCCCCGGTTACACGGCCACAGGTACAGGAGCCCCGGTTACACGGCCACAGGTACAGGAGCCCCGGTTACACGGCCACAGGTACAGGAGCCCCGGTTACACGGCCACAGGTACAGGAGCCCCGGTTACACGGCCACAGGTACAGGAGCCCCGGTTACACGGCCACAGGTACAGGAGGCCCGGTTACACGGCCACAGGTACTGGAGGCCCGGTTACACGGCCACGGGTACTGGAAACATGGTTACACGGCCACAGGTACAGGAGCCCTGGTTACACAGCCACAGGTACAGGAGTCCCTGTTACACGGCCACAGGTACAGGAGTCCCGGTTACACGGCCACAGATCCAGGAGTCCCTGTTACACGGCCACAGGTACAGGAGTCCCGGTTACACGGCCACAGATCCAGGAGTCCCTGTTACACGGCCACAGGTACAGGAGCCCCGGTTACACGGCCACAGGTACAGGAGCCCCGGTTACACGGCCACAGGTACAGGAGCCGCGGTTACACGGCCACAGGTACAGGAGCCCCGGTTACACGGCCACAGGTACAGGAGCCCAGGTTACACGGCCACAGGCACAGGAGTCCCGGTTACACGACCACAGGTACAGGAGTCCCGGTTACACGGCCACAGATCCAGGAGTCCCTGTTACATGGCCACAGATCCAGGAGGCCTGGTTACACGGCCACAGATCCAGGAGTCCCGGTTACACGGCCACAGATCCAGGAGTCCCTGTTACACGGCCACAGATCCAGGGGTCCCTGTTACACGGCCACAGGTCGAGGAGTCCCGGTTACACGGTCACAGATCCAGGAGTCCCTGTTACACGGCCACAGGTACAGGAGCCCCGGTTACACGGCCACAGGTACAGGAGCCCCGGTTACACGGCTACAGATCATGGAGCCCCGGTTACACGGCCACAGATCCAGGAGTCCCGGTTACACGGCCACAGATCCAGGAGTCCCTGTTACACGGCCACAGGTACAGGAGCCCTGGTTACACGGCCACAGATCCAGGAGCCCTGGTTACGCGGCCACAGATCCAGGAGCCCTGGTTACATGGCCACAGATCCAGGAGTCCCTGTTACACGGCCACAGGTACAGGGGACCCGGTTACACGGCCACAGATCCAGGAGTCCCTGTTACACGGCCACAGATCCAGGAGCCCTGGTTACGCGGCCACAGATCCAGGAGCCCTGGTTACACGGCCACAGATCCAGGAGTCCCTGTTACACGGCCACAGGTACAGGGGACCCGGTTACACGGCCACAGATCCAGGAGTCCCTGTTACACGGCCACAGATCCAGGAGCCCTGGTTACACGGCCACAGATCCAGGAGCCCTGGTTACGCGGCCACAGATCCAGGAGCCCTGGTTACACGGCCACAGATCCAGGAGTCCCTGTTACACGGCCACAGGTACAGGGGACCCGGTTACACGGCCACAGATCCAGGAGCCCTGGTTACACGGCCACAGATCCAGGAGTCCCTGTTACACGGCCACAGGTACAGGAGCCCCGGTTACACGGCCACAGGTACAGGGGACCCGGTTACACGGCCACAGGTACGGGAGGCCCTGTTACACGGCCACAGGTACAGGGGACCCGGTTACACGGCCACAGATCCAGGAGTCCCTGTTACACGGCCACAGGTACTGGAGGCCCGGTTACACGGCCACAGATCCAGGAGCCCTGGTTACACGGCCACAGATCCAGGAGTCCCTGTTACACGGCCACAGGTACAGGAGCCCCGGTTACACGGCCACAGGTACAGGGGACCCGGTTACACGGCCACAGGTACTGGAGGCCCGGTTACACGGCCACAGATCCAGGAGCCCTGGTTACACGGCCACAGGTACTGGAGGCCCTGTTACACGGCCACAGGTACAGGGGACCCGGTTACACGGCCACAGATCCAGGAGTCCCTGTTACACGGCCACAGATCCAGGAGCCCTGGTTACACGGCCACAGATCCAGGAGCCCTGGTTACGCGGCCACAGATCCAGGAGCCCTGGTTACACGGCCACAGATCCAGGAGTCCCTGTTACACGGCCACAGGTACAGGGGACCCGGTTACACGGCCACAGATCCAGGAGCCCTGGTTACACGGCCACAGATCCAGGAGTCCCTGTTACACGGCCACAGGTACAGGAGCCCCGGTTACACGGCCACAGGTCCAGGAGCCCTGGTTGCACGGCCACAGGTACTGGAGGCCCTGTTACACGGCCACAGGTACAGGGGACCCGGTTACACAACCAGAGGTGCAAGAGCCATGGTTAAATGGCAGAAGGTACAAGAACCCCGGTTACACAGTCACAAATATACAGTAAAACTTACCTTTGGGTTCCTAAACCTACTCCTGAAGGTTGCCGGTTATTAGAGAATTCTGGATAATTAGGTGCCGTTTAAACGGGAATTTACTGTAGCTAGATTTTCCGCCCGTTCGTAAGTCAAATGGCAGCAAATACATGTGTAAACATTAGAGCATGTCTGTCTCATAACTCTCAGAATAGATTAAGGGGAAAAACGATTGTTACATTTTAACTTGGCTTACCTTAAGTCTGAGGTGTCAAATCCAAGCAAAGCTCTTAACCTGTTGTGGCCCTGGTGTGATTAATAAATATGTCTTAACTGTCCTAACTGGAAAAGTTGTTCCCATTCCTCCTTTGGCTTCTGTGACTAAACTGCACACAAAGGATCCTAATGAAGATATAGCAACTAAATCTATGAGGAGATCAACTAACCCTAATGTCCAATCAAATTTTAATTTTAACTCACTGCATCTTATTGGTGATTGAGTGTCCCTTTAACTTTTCTACAAAGGATATTGATAAATTATTGGCCATTCAATATAGTACCATGGTACAGGATTAGACTCACCAAGGAGTATAATGATACAAAGCAGGATTGCTATCAATGCCTCTGTGCTCAAGCCCACGGGCAGAAAGATTGCTTCCACATTGCAGGACAGGATCGTGCCATCCACGTCACACCCACAGACTCGAATAGTCAATGTATTTGTGCTGCTTTGTATAGGGTAACCGCTGTCTGAGATCACAACTGGAAGGAAATAAAGCTCCAGCTGCCTGCGACTGTAACCGTTCCTCTTGGGTAAGATTCCAGCGGTGTTGTCTGCGATACACACACACACCAAAAAAAAAAATCAACGTTAAAAACATGAAACAAATGGAAAAAAAAATCATAAATGGAACTGTTGAGACAAAGCAGCATGGGAAATGGCTTTCTCCTTAGCAACAAGTTTAAAAAAATGTCTGTATTTATTCATTCGCGTGACGTGGGCGTCGCTGGCAAGGCCGACATTTATTGCCCATCCCTAATTGCCCTTGAGAAGGTGGTGCTGAGCTGCCTTCTTGAACCGCTTGAAGTAACTGGAATAGTGCAATGTTGTGCTGGGGCTTTAGGGACATCTCAAGCAGATGTAAGAAAAGCCTATATTGTATGCTTATGGTAATCACTGAGCATTTAGGATTCTGCAATAGGTATTTTTATACTAGCTCAAGATAACTGGTGAACAGTGAAATGAGAAATGGCATGTCGGCACAAATAAGGCATTACATGGTTTCCGAGCCCACTATTGCATGGTCGTCCTCTGCAAGGAATCTCCTTCTATTCTGCATCTCTAAGTGTAAGTTGGTGCTCTAAATGTAATGGTTTCAAGCATTCACTGTAAAGAAGCAGAAGGTTAGCAAGGCACGAATGCAGTTAAATATGACCATTTATTTCTGGTGATTTTAGCAAGACAACCTTATCTAAGTTCTTTTTTGATGCATTAATCTTTTTACGAGCACAAACCCAGCGCCGAGAGAGACAGGGTTTGATTATATTTTAATGAAATGTGTTTTTATTCTATAGAAGTGCGCTGTCACCCACAGCAATTTATGTCCCACAAGCATTATTTTGTTTACTTTTATTGGAAAGTGTCATTCTGCATGGTTCAGCAGATATTAATCATTATATTTAAGTTTGATTTCTAGTTTTTACAGAAAAGCTAGAAAGGAACTAGCAACGTATGACATAAGTACGTCATTTCTTTTCAAGTTTAAAAAAGTGCTTTAATCTTATCTGCGTTGAGTACTTGACTCCGGAGGTACAGGGCAACTTAGTGACTGCAAGAGGTGCAACATTTAAGAAGTAATAATTATTGGTCATAGCTCCGCAGGCACTGTGCGGGTGAAATGTGCCCTTCCTTCATGGCAAGAGAAATCTGCCAGAACAATGGAGGCAGAATAAGATCCTATTTCATTTGTAGCACAATGTATTTACATAACAAATGCAAAAACAGTTATATTCGTAGTAACAACAGAAAATGCTGGAAACACTCAGCAGGTCAGGCAGCATCTGTGGAGAGAGAAACAGATTCAACGTTTCAGGTCTGTGACCCTTCGTCAGAGCTGGAAAAAGTTAGAGATGTGACAGGTTTTAAGCTGGTGCAGGGGCAGGGAAAGGGGGGGAGGGGAGGAAAGAACACAAGGGGCGGTCTGTGATAGGGTGGAATGCAGGAGTGATTAAATGTTGCAAATGGGGATGGCCGAATCATCAACACCTGCCGCCTGAAAAAAGAGGGGCAGAGGTTATAGTCTGAAATTGTTGAACTCGATGTTGAGGCCAGAAGGCTGTAAAGTGCCTAATTGAAAGATGAGGTGCTGTTCCTCAAGCTTACGTTGAGCTTCATTGGAACAGTGTAAGAGGCCGAGGACAGAGTGGGAGTGGAGCGGAGAATTAAAGTGACAAGCGACCGGAAGCTCGGGGTCAACCTTGCAGACTGAACGGAGGTGTTCCGCAAAGCGGTCGCCCAATCTGCGTTTGGTCTCCCCAATGTAGAGGAGACCGCATCGTGAGCAGTGAATACAGTATACTAAGTTGCAAGAAGTACAAGTAAATCGCTGTTTCACCTGGAACGTGTGTTTAGGGCCATGGAGAATGGGATGGGAGGAGGTAAAAGTGCAGGTGTTGCATCTCCTGCGCTTGCACGGGAAGGTGCTGTGGGGAGGGGAGGGGCTGTTGGGGGTGATAGAGGAGTGGACCAGAGTGTTGTGGAGGGAGCAGTCCCTTCGGAATGCTGAAAGGGGAGGGGTAGATGCGTTTGGTGGTGGGATCACGCTGGAGATGGCAGAAATGGCGGAGGATGATCTGTTGAATGTGGAGGCTAGTGGGGTGAAAGGTGAGGACAAGGAGAACCCTATCGTGGTTCTGGGAGGGAGGGGAAGGGGTGAGTGCGGGAAATGGAATGGACACGGTCGATGGCCATGCCAACCACATTAGAGGGGAATCCTCGGTTGAGGAAAAAGGAAGACATATCGGAGGCACTAGTATGAAATGTGGCATCGTCAGAACAGATGCAGTGGAGATGGAGAAACTGGGAGAAAGGAATAGAGTCCTTGCAGGAAGCGGGGTGGGAGGAAGTGTTGTCCAGGTAACTGTGGGAGTCAGTGGGCTTATAGTGAATGTTTGTCGATAACCTATCCCCAGAGATGGAGACAGAGATGTCGAGGAAGGGAAGGGAAGAGTCGGAGATGGACCATGTGAAGGTGAGGGAAGGGTGGAAATTGAAAGCAAAGTGAATGAAATTTTCTAGTTCTGGGCGAGAGCAGGAAACGGCACCAATACAGTCATCAATGTACCGGAAAAAGAGGTAAGGGAGGGGATCTGAGTAGGACTGGAACAAAGAATGTTCCATATATCATAGGAGCACTTTTAATTTGGAGGAAGTGAGTGGAGTCAAAGGAGAAGTTGATCAATGTGAGAACAAGCTCAGCCAGGTGGGGGATGGTGGTGGTGGATGGGGACTGGTTGGGCCTCTGTTCAAGGAAGAAGTGGAGTGCCCTCAGGCCATCCTGGTGGTGGATGGAGGTGTAGAGGGATTGGACTTCCATAGTGAGAAGGAGATGGTTGGGGCCAGGAAACTGGAAACTGTTAAAGTGGCGGAGGACGTCGAAAGAGTCGCAAATGTAGGTGGGAAGAGACTGCACAAGGGGAGAAAAAATAGTCGAGATAGGAAGAAATCCATTCCGTGGGGCAAGAACAGGCTGAAACGATGGGCTAGATTTTCCTGGAGCTGTCAGGTGGGGTTTCAGGCGTGTGGGGGGGAAAATCCCAAAATCAGGGGTCCCGACACCATCCCGCCCAAAACCCCGCCCCACGCAACTTTCAGGGCCGGCGGGTACCCGCCCCACACTGGGACCCGCCAAAACCAGGTGGGAAGGGATTAGCGCCAATTAACTGCCTGTTAACAGATAGTTAACAGACAGTTTTTAGCCTAATCCCTATTTTGAGGGGTGTCGTGTGGGATTCCTGACGGCTCCAAACCACGCCAGGTTAGAGCAGGCGGGCCATCGGGTTGAAGGAGTTGGAGGTGTCGCGATGTCGGTGTTCAGGTGAGTGATGGGTGCATGAGTGCAAAGGTAAGTATGTTTGGTGTGTCTAAAGTGTGTAAAGAACTTTTACTTACCTGTACTTACCTTAACAGCCTTTCTTCATGTAGGCGTCGGGAGTCCATCACTCAGCCGGCACTTAAAGCTGAACGGCTGCGATCTGTGAAAAGTGATAGCCTTCAGCTTTGAGTGCTGCTGAGAGTTCTAACTGATTCTGTGCAGAAGGACTCAGGTTAGAACTCACACTGTCAGTGTTTCACAGCTTCAAACAGCTGTGAAACACTGATCTTTCATCTGTCAAGAACTCTTGACAGATGAAATTGCAGTCTGTGACGTCACCTGTTGTCGGGTGGCCCATAATTGGCCTGCTGAGCCCACTAGGCGAGCTCAACTAGGTCAATCAAGGGAAAATCGCGCGGATTGGCCGGACGTCGATGTAGGCGGGTCAAAAACCCGAAAGTTGAAGTCCCGCCTTCTTCCCGACAGGTTCGGGAAAATCTACCCCAAAGAGTCTAGCAGGGCAGCCCTGTTTGTGGATCTTGGGAAGAAGGTAGAAGCGGGCTGTGCGGGGTTGGGGGAACTATGAGATTGACATATGAGATGGTACATCTGTAACTTTTTCCAGTTCTGACGAAGGGTCACCGATCTGAAACGTTAACCCTGTTTCTCTCTCCACGGATGCTGCCTGACCTGCTGAGTACTTCCTCCGGCATTTTCTGTTGTTATTTCGGATTTCCAGCATCCGCAGTATTTTGCTATTGTGTAGCTATATTCGTAGCTTTGAATATTTTTTCCCTTATAATATTTAACGCTGAATATTTTTCCCATTACATATTCCCTTAATAAATTAATTTCTCTGAAGAGATTCAGCAGCGGAAAGGTCAGGAAAAATACAAGTAATTATTCCACTGTGAATTCCTTTGGAGAGGAAATTGCCTGATTCCCAGTTGTACTGTATAAGACCATATAATATATCACTTTGCACTTATATCTTGTTGCTTTCATTGTCCAATAAAATCTCTTTGAATTCAACTGAACTGTTTATGAAACAGATGACATTTGATAAAAATGTTAATAATCATCACTTGTTACTGCCAATCCATAATAGCCATCCCAGTGCTCTAGGCTGACAGTCATTGGCCCAGTAATTCCCCTCCCAACGCATGAGTACGGACGGGGTACTCACGCGTGTGCCCGGAGGAATTGCCGGTTTTCAGCATGCACAGCGCATGCGGGGAAAACCGGCATTTCCTCTCCTCTGACCCAAGGGGTTAAGAGGCTGAACGCGTGCGCACAGGAGTCTGCGCGTGCGACTTGGATTTCCTTTATTTTTAGAGAGTTGCGCATGTGTAAAGGCCTCCGGTTTTTACGCATTGTAAAACCACACGTAAGTACTTAGTTTTACAGGTAAGTGGTCTATTAATACAATTTATAAAAAAAATTTCCACAGGTTTATTATTTTTAAAGAATTTACAGTAAGGTAAGTTTAGTTTTAGCCCCGATTTTTTATATAATAATTTTTTCCAAATTTTAAAATTATTGTTTAAAATAGTTTTTTTACAGTTATTTATGGTTCATTTAAGTAGTGCAATGTTTTTATTAATTTTCTTTCAAGTTTAAGTAGTGTTTTGGGGCCAGGAATTTTCATGAGTTTGACAGCTCTTACTCTCAAACTCATGAATGAACTTTTGCAACCTCCCATTGGTTGCCCTCTGCTCACGTGATCCCAGCCGGCTCATCGCACTAAGTACGCATCTGGGTCACGTACGCACAGCGCGGCAGGACCTCAAGTGGGCCAGTGAGAGGAAATGCAATGCGGGCCAGGATTAAAATGTCAGCGCGCCGGGTAAGTGCACATCGGGGGCTTGCACGCGCGCCAAGCTCCCGATCCTAATTTCAGGGCCATTATGGGGCAAATTTTACTCATGCTGCTAATTCAATAAGGTAGCTGACATGAATCAGTCATTCGTAAAAGAAAGACTTATGAAATGATACTGAGCGGCCTGTGGGTGGTGCTGTCCAGGGAGAGTATAAATACTCGGGCACTGGTCCAGCTTGCGCAGGGACATTCTTAACAGGAACTAGTGAAGGACACAACTAGACCTCCATGTTGTAAAACAGTTGATTAAAGCTTTGTTTAACGCTTAGACCAAGTGCCTAGTAGTTTTCTTACGCCAGTAGCTGTGAGTAAGAAGAGGGGCAAAGCCAGCAGAAAGTGGTAACAATTTTCCATCGATTATTAACACTTCTTTAAGACCCGGTGGCAGCCTAATAGAGGAGCAACATTTTGCTTTTTAAGGACTAAGACCTTGTTAATAGCCTATCCAGAGAAACTCGTACAGAGCTACCCTGAGGAGAGGGAGTGGTGAAGATGCAAATGATAAGTAAATCCTAAACTCGCATAATTGAACAAGGAATTACATAAGAATATAAGAAATAGGAGCAAGAGTAGGCCATTCGGCCCCTGCGAGCCTGCTCCGCCATTCAATAAGATCTTGGCTGATCTTCTACCTCAACTCCACTTTCCCGCACTATCTCCATATCCCTTGGTTCCCTTAATATCCAAAAATCTATTGATCTCTGTCTTGAATATACTCAACGACTGAGCCTCCACAGCCCTCTGGGGCAGAGAATTCCAAAGATTCACAATCCTTTGAGTGAAGAAATTTCTCCCCTTATTCTGACACTGTGACCCCTAGTTCTAGATTCCCCAGCCAGGGGAAGCATTCTCTCAGCATCTATCCTGTCAAACTCCTTAAGAATTTTATGTTTCAGAGAGATCACCTCTCATTTTTCTAAATTCTAGGGAATATAGGCCTAGTCTACTCAATCTCCCCTCATAGAACAATCCCCCCCATCCCAGGAATTGTTAAGCTAAGATAAAAACTAAGATAACGTTCTCGCAAAAGAAAATTTAAGGAGCTCTATAAAAGCATGCTATTAATGTTAGAAATGCTATTAATCGCACTCCAGGGACTTGAGCACAAAAATCTAGGCTGACACTCCAGTGCAGTACTGAGGGAGTGCTGCACTGTCGGAGGTGCCGTCTTTCAGATGAGATGTTAAACCGAGGCCCCGTCTGCTCTTTCAGGTCGACATAAAAGATCCTATGGCACTATTTTGAAGAAGAGCAGGGGAGTTATCCCTGGTGTCCTGGCCAATATTTATCCCTCAATCTACATCACTAAAAAACAGATTATCTGGTCATTATCCAGCACAGACACGATGGGCCGAATGGCCTCCTTCTGTGCCGTTATGACTCTATGACTTATGACTCTATGGCTGTTTGTGGGAGCTTGCTGTGTGAAAATTGGTTGCCTCATCTCCTACATTACAACAGTGACTACACTTCAAAAAGTACTTCATTGGCTGTAAAGTGCTTTGGGGCATCCAGTGGTCATGAAAGGCGCTATATAAATGCAAGCCTTTCTGCCTTTCTTTAAAATTGTTGGATATACTTCTAAATGATAGCCGTGTCTCAGTGGTACCACTCTCACCTCTGAGTCAGAAGGCCATGAGTTGTAAGGCTCACTCCAGAGAGGGGAAACACATAATCTAGGCTGACATTTCAGGGCAGTACTGAGGGAGTGCAGCACTGCTATATTTAGATGAGGTGTTAAAGCAAGGCCCCACCTACCCTCCTAGGTGGATCAAAAAGATCCCATGCACTATTCCAAAAAGCGGAGGGGAGTTGTCCTGTCCATCATTTATCCTTCAACTAACATGACTAACAGATTTTCGGATGGGACATTGGTCCTCCTCACCGCGCCCATTCTTGGGGGAAATAAAAATCGGGTTGGAGTGACCAATTTCTGGCCATGATCTCTCTGGCCCAATCTGCCCCGGTAGAGCCCCTGCTTCAAACAAGCTTCAGGTGCCTTTGAAGATGCTAATCAGGGCCTTAAAAACTGCTTTAGGACCTCGCTCCCAAATTCGGCATAAACTGGACAATGCATGTGACATGCAACGACCTAACCAGCGACAGGTGGAGGCTGACGGTGAAATGAGCAGTTAGCTTCTGTTTTTATTTCTGTTACTCTGGAGGTGGGAAGAGCAGGAGTGTCTCCACAACAGTACTGTGGGCCACTGCCAGACTAGACTCACACTCACCCCCCGCCCCCCCACCTCCCACCCCTTACCTCTGGTTCACCTCCACCCCACCCTCCCCACCCCTGCAAGAAATACCTGCGGGCCGGCTTGGCCTTGGAGATTCCCGATTTTCCCCGAGGGCCCACCCGGTGAGCTAACTCAGGATGCCCGATTGGCGTCTGCACCTTGTCGTTTTATGCAGACCAGGCTCGAGGCTCAATGCCCAGCAGTTCTCTGCCTGATGTCTTCCGGCGCACATTCCCTTCGAGACGCCCATTTTGTACCAGCCTCTGGTGCCATTCCAATTTCTCGGCCATTAGCTGCTTTCTGTGGGAACTTGCTGTGCGCAGGTTGGCTGCTAGCGTTTTGCCTATTTTACAGCAGTGACTACATTTCCAAGGCACTTTATTGGTTGGTACTGAAGCCCTAAGAGCTCCCGAGGTCATGAAAGGCTCTTTCTCACATTAAATAAAACTGTGCGGCCCTCAGATAAATTAAGGGATTCAAATCGAACTGTTCGAAACTAACAATACACTTGCTAATGTATTTGTATGAAATTTTTCTGTCAGCTAGTTTATGAAGGTAATCACCCTTTTAAAATTACTAATGTTGCACAATACAGCTTCAACTCTCAAGTGTTTCAAACGAATATTAATAATCAGCGATGAAAGGCAGATGATCAATAAATGTTTATCTGAAATCCACTGAATGGAACACAGTAACTGTCTTTTGACATACAGTCTACTCAAGTAATAAGCAATAGAGCAAATGTCTAGCAGAAATAACAACAGAAAATGCTGGAAAAACTCAGCAGGTCAGGCAACATCCGTGGAGAGAAACTTGAGTTGACGTTTCGGGTCGAACCCTTCTTCAAAACTGGAAAGAAAATAAAATAGATCGAAGGCAGGGCTGCGATCGGACAAAAGAAGTAAAAGGAACAAAAGTAGAAGAGACAATAAAAGGTATTTGAAGCTAGACGAGATGGTAATAGGCTGAGATTAGGTGTGAAGTGTACTGGCAGGGCAAGAGATAGCTACCAGGTGTGAGAGAGAAACAAAAGGAAAGGGTGGGGGGGGGGGGGGGGGAAAGGAGTGGAAAAATTACAAGTGAAAATGTAATAGGGGCCGAGGTTATGATCTGAAATTGTTGAACTCAATATTGAGTCAGGAAGGCTGCAAAGTGCCTAATCGGAAGCAGCACTGATTTCATGCACTGTGACGTACGGTCAGTGTCCTTCACCACATGATGGAGAATGACTGCATAATGTAAGGGCTGATTCCACAATCAGGGACTGCCATCCAGGAGCAGTGTTCACAGGGAGATCAGATTGGGGATTTATAGGCTCCTTGTTGGGAACGGATAATCAGGGAATCGTCGCTGTCATTTCAAAAAAGGTGCAAGTGTCCTGTGTCATAAGGTTTGTTACCTCGAGACTTGACTATTCCAATGCTCTCCGGGCCAGTCTTCCATCTTCCACCCTCTAAAATTCTTATCCTTGTTTTCAAATCCCTCCATGGCCTCACCCCTCCCTATCTCTGTAACCTCCTCCAGCCCTACAACCTTGCGAGATCTCTGCATTCCTCCAAATCTGGCCCCTCGATTTTAATCGCTCCACCATTGGTGGCCGTACCTTCAGCTGCCTAGGCCCTAAGCTCTAGAATTCCCTTCCTAAACCTCTCCACCGCTCCTTGAAACCTACCTCTTTAACCAAAGTTTTGGTCATCTATCCTAATATCTCCTTATGTGGATCGGTGTCAAATTTTGTCTGATAACGTTCCGTTAAAGGTGCTATATAATTGCAAGAAGCTGTTACTGTTTTTGGTTGGTTCCCATTAAAGAGAATGGAAGTTTCCCATCACCATCCGAAGAAGGTCCACTGCTAGTAGGTAACTCACTGTTGACACAGAGTCAATGTTCTGTGGGGTTCTTTCATTCTCCTTCCACTCAGGAAGAACAGTCCTGATTTTAACTCCGGGCAGGTGGGTGGGTGATGAGGTGAAACTTAGGTCCGGTTATTTTAACTCATGGGCCTCATTAACTTGCCACCGGTTCACTTCCCGCCCAGTGAAGTGGCAGAAAATCGTGCGGGCCCAGAGGCTGCCCACCGACACAAGGCAGGTAGCAGCATCGGGTTGTGGGGGTGTCTCGTTAGGGGTCCTGGCGGTGTTTCGCGGGGGGTGGTCCCGTGTTCCTGCAGAGCAAGGAGTCCGGGGCAAGGGAGGCCGCAGCTTTCCTTGAGGTGCCCAGAGACTCATTCCTGCTCCTCCTGGCCCCACAAAGGAAAGAAAGACACACTTGCCTTTTTTGCAGCCCGTGCTTCAAATGATCATCTTCTCTCCCAGGTCGGCCTGGAAGGAAAGTCCCATCTGCTTCCCCACTCAGGCCTGAGTTAAAATTGCAGTCATCCTGACGGCGTTATCGGGATCACTGGGGATCATCTCCTCGACCCAATTTTAACGAGCTAGAATCAGTGTTAAAGTGCGTTAATGGCCTCAAGATGAGTTCGGTAGATATACTGTCCCATTATCACTGACGCTCCATTTGCTGTTATTTTTAAAGGGGCCTTCCCATGAGAGGCTGGAGAGCCCACCTGTTTCAGGCGTCAAGCTTCTTTACGATGTAAATCGGGGTCCTATGACTTAGTTAGGATCCCGACTACAATTTTAAGTGACACGCGGGTGGAAAGATGCGTCGCCAACGGTCTGCCCATGTGTCCTGGCGTTGAGCGGCCCAACCCGCGGTCCATAAAGGGACCACTGCTGGCTGGTCCAAAAGAGGTCCCAAAACATTCTTCCAAGTTTTATTTTAGTGCAGCCAAGAGGAGGAGGAACTCCCTGATGTGGCGCCAGCCTAAAGCCGGTGGGGAGGGGGGGGCCGGCTGCAACAGGACGCCCCCATCAGATCATGCGGTTTGCCGCCAGCATAGACACGAATCCTGGCCTTGAAATGGCTTGGGCCTCACTCCACGCAGAGCGGACGGATGGCCAGCGCCCTACCGATCGGCCACCCTAAAGTTAAAATCTACCTCCTTGTTTATCAGATCTAGGTTCCCAACATCGTTAATTGTTTAATAAAGAAAGAGAACACTTGCATTTACATAGCACCATTTCTCGACCTCAGGACGTCCCAAAGCACTTCACAGCCAATGAAGTACTTTTTGAAGTGCAGTCACTGTTGGAATGTAGAGCAACACGGCAGCCAATTTGCGCACAGCAAGCTCCCACAAACAGCAATGAGATAAATGACCAATTAAATGGTTTTATTGATGGTGGTTGAGCGATAAATGTTGGCCAGGACACCTTCCATCCTTTTTTTCAAATAGTGCCACGGGATCTTTTACATCCACCTGAGAGGCCAGACGGGGCCTCAGATTAACGTCTCATCTGAGAGACGGCACCTCCGACAGTGCAGCACTCCCTCAGCACTGCACTGGAGCATCAGCCCAGATTTTTGTGCTCAAGTCTCTGGAGTGGGACTCGAACCCACGACCTTCTGACTCACAGATGAGAGTGCTGCCCATTGATTCATGGCTGACATCTATTAAGCTTATGACAATCACCGCTGTTGATTAGGAGTCAGTGAACAATCAGAACACGTGCATTCTCAAGTCCACTGAATTTCCTGTGATTGACAAGAAAGCATCCCACTGCCTGAGGAGCAGTCCTCTTTAAAATGGAATACCACAATTCTTTTTTGAAACTAGATTTTCTTCTCAGGAAAGCCTTTCACGGAGCCATTACATACAATTTTTATACACATTACAGTCGAGTTACCAAACTTGTCATCAGTTATACAAGTTAAACGGCAACTTAGCTCCTTGAGAAGTGTAAAAGGAGCATTATTACAAGTGCATCATAATTATCTGGCTCTCCGTATTTTCATTGATGGATTTGTGTTCCATGAAATGAGTTGTAGGAAAATTGTGCCACTATAACGTGTGGCCTTTAAAATCTACGGAATACTGAGAGGGATTTTCACTTGGCGCAAAAATTAAGCACTATGACCCTGAAAATAGGGTCGCGATTTTTCCTGCCTGTTCTGCGCTAAAATTCCACCTGACGCCATTTTGGATTGGGCCTTCTTTTAGGCTTCTAGCACACCTGCCTGGATCAGCAGGCACCTATTTAAGCAAGGACATCAGGGTCCAGTGCTTGTTTAAGGACCCAATTGCCATTTTACACCACTCCGGCATTCGGCTCGAAGGGCCGAATGGCCTACTCCTGCTCCTATCTTCTATTTGTCAATTCCACAACAGTTGTTGTTTCGTATGACGGGAAAAGCTTATGATGGGATGTCCAGTTTGGATCTCCATTCGATGGCCTTCCGAGATGCCGAGTGGGGAAACGAGGTGCCTCCCGCAACAGATCTCAGTGGGCAGGTTGATGTGATGTGTTCCATGGTCTGGGACTCATGGCCACAGTCGCACTTCGGGTCGTCCCTCATCTTCCACTTGTGGAGCAGGTGGCCGCACCGTCCGTGCCCTGTGCGGATTGGGTTGAGCGCGGCACACTGTCTCCGAGGGAGGTCGGAGCCAGGGACCTCTGCTGTTGGGTCAGTGATGAGGTGTTGAGTTGGGGAGCTGATGACAACCTACACATAATCTCCCCATGTGCGCTAGTTCACCGAGAACTTGCCAGCTAATGTCATCAAGAAGACGACCGAACGCCCAAATGCGGCCTCCCGGTTTGAAAAGCATGAAAGCATTCTACAACAGTCACAGGCGGGAACAGCCTGGAGGGCATTATTTAAAGGGATCATCATCTATTCTCAGGTGGATCGCTGGTTCATTTATTTCGATTGCTGGTATGCCGCTTTTGCTTTTTTGAGACTTTTGGCTGCAAGAATTGACATCAGCCATTTTAGAAAGTTTCGTGGCTAAGCTTACAGAGGATGTTTCACTGAAGCTTCAGGTAACCTTCTGCGATAAAACTGAATGGCAGAACAGGCCCAAGGGGCAATATGGCCTACTCCTGTTCCTAGATCATGGCTGATCTGTATCTCAACTCCATTTGCCGCCTTGGTTCCACATCCCTTAATACCATTACCCAACAAAAATCTATTAATCTCAGCTATCCAGGAACACTGTGGTCAATCACCATCGATTGTCTTTGCATCAACACTCTCTTCCCAACATCCATCCCAATCCTACCAGTATTCTTAAGACTTCATTCAACCCAATTGCCAGCATGGCTCTTTGTCTGGCGAGCAAATGCTCACCAAACAAACATTAAGGGCTCGATTTTCCAAGCCCCGTGGAGGTGGGTTTGGAGGCGGGAGTGGTGGGAAAATTGCAGAATCGGGGGGCAGGAACCCATCCCGCCCCCAACCCGCCTCCGTGCCAATGTCCCAGGGGGCGGGTATCCGACCTGTGCTGGGAGCCGCCTCCCCGAGGTGGGAAGGGGATTAGTGCCAATTAACTGCCTGTTAACAGGTGGTTAACAGGCAGTTTTTTGCCTAATCCCTATTTTTAGCCCTGAAGTGTGGGCTTCCTGACGGCTCCAAACCACGCCAAGTTAGCGAGGCGGACCGTCGGTCTGAAGGGGTTGGAGGGGTCGAGATGTCCGTTGTGTAGGTGAGTGATGGGTGCATGTGTGCAGAGGTAAGTGTGTGAGGTAAGTCTAAAGTGTTTTAATAAGTTTTACTTACCTTTACTTTCTCCTGCAGGCTTCCTTCCTTCAGGTCTCGGGAGTCCCTCAGTTCACCGGCACAGAAAGCAGAATGGCCGCTGAACTGTCAAAAGCTGCAGCGTTCTGCTTTCTGGTCTGGAGAGATCTCTAACTGAGTCTGAGTAGAAGGACTCAAGTTAGAAGACAGACTGTCAGTGTTTGACAGCTTCACAGAGCTGTCAAACGCTGATTTTCATCTGTCAAAAACTCTTGACAGATGAAATGTCAATCGCTGACATCACCAGTAACCAGGTGTCCCTTAATTGGCCTGCTGAGCCCGCTGCGTGGGCTTAACAAGGTCAATCAAGGGAAAATCGCGTGGGTTGGCCACAAGTCGATGGAGGCGAGACTACAACCCAAAAAGTGGGAGTCCCGCCTCCATCACTTCCCCATTGACAAAATCCAGCCCTAAGAATTCTGTAAAAGTCCATCATTTACAATGAACTATTACATTTCCATTAAGTACTGTTCACCCTGCGGCCACCCCCTAGCGCCTGTCCTCAGTGCCCTTAATGCAAGGTACTGTCCAAGTGGCTGCAGTTTTAGGAGGTAGAACAACAACAACTTGTATTTATATAGTGCCTCTAATGTAGTGAAAGCGCCTTTACAGTCTCAGCTGTGGCTCAGTTGGTAGCGCACTCGCCTCTGGGTCAGAAGGTTGTGAGTTTAAGTCCCACTCCTGGGACTTGAGCACATAAATCTAGGCTGACACTCCAGTGCAGTGCTGAGCGAGTGCTGCACTGTCGGAGGTGCCGTCTTTCAGATGAGATGTTAAATCGGGTCCCCGTCTGCTCTCTCGGGTGGATGTAAAAGATCCCATGGCACTGTTTCGAAGAAGAGCGGGGGAGTTATCCCCCATGTCCTGGGGCCAATATTTATCCCTCAACCAACATAACATAAAACAGATTTATCTGGTCATTATCACATTGCTGTTTGTGGGAACTTGCTGTGTGCAAATTGGCTGCTGCCTTTTCCACATTACAACAGTGACTACACTTCAAATAGTACTTCATTGACTGTAACATGCTTTGAGACATCCGGTGGTCATGAAAGGCGCTGTATAAATGCAAGTCTTTCTTTTTCTTTTTAGTAAAATGTCCCAAGGTGCTTCACAGGTGCATTATAAAACAAAATTTGACACTGTGCCAAATAATGAGATATTAGGGCAGATCTTGGTCATAGAGGTAGTTTTTAAGGCGCGTCTTAAAGGAAGAAAGAGAGGTAGAGAGGTTTAGGGAGGGACTTCCAGAGCTTAGGGCTTTGGCATCTGAAGGCACGGCCGCCAATGGTGGAGCAATAGAAATCAGTGATGCTCAAGAGGCCAGAATTAGAGGAGCACAGATATCTCGGAGGGTTTTAGAGCTGTAGATTACAGAGATAGGGAGGGGCGAGGCCATGGAGGGATTTGAAAACAAGGATGAGAATTTTAAAATCAAGGCTTTGCTTAGCAGGGAGTCAATGTAGATCAGCAGGGGTGATGGGTGAATGGGACTTGGTGCGAGTTAGGACATGGGCAGCAGAGATTTGGATGACCTCAAGTTTACGGAGGGTAGAATGTGGGAGGCCAGCCAGGAGTGCATTGGAATAGTCAAGTCTAGAGGCAACAAAGGCATGGATGAGGGTTTCAGCAGCAGATGAACTGAGGCAGGTCAGAGTCAGGCAATGTTCCGGAGGTGGAAATAGACGGTTATGTGGTCGGAAGCTCATCTTGTTTACGGACTATAACAGAATTCTTACTGTACTGAGCTTCTTGGTGAGCATTTGTTGGCCAGACTTGCTGGTGATTGGGTTGAATGAAGGGCGATGTGTCTCCGACGTGATCACTTGAGATGGCTGTGGCCGGCAACCTTGAGGAGCTGGGGTTTGAGAGGGCCTGGCTGCAAATTGTGGCAGCTTGGCTGCTGATGGGGCACTCTGGTCCAAGCTGGCTTTGCCACACCAGCACTGGCACTTGGACATGGGGAGTAGCAGAGGAACAGGCCTTTTAAAACGTGTGCTGCCTCACACCAGGACTCTATGGCTGTCTGGCTGCCTGTGGTCCACATTGTGTCAAACTTGGCTCAGTGGGCAACACTCTTGCCTCTGAGTCAGAAGGTTGTGGGTTCATAGTCCCACTCCCGAGACTTGAGCACAAAAATCTAGGCTGACACTCCAGTGCAGCGCTGAGGGAGTGCTGCACTGTCAGAGGTGCCGTCTTCCCGATGAGATGCTAAACCGAGGCCCCGTCTGCTCTCTCAGGTGGATCTAAAAGATCCCATGGCTCTATTTCGAAGAGGAGTGGGGGCGTTGTCCCTAGTTTCCTGGCCAATATTTATCCCTCAATCAACATCACTAAAACAGATTATCTGGTCATTATCACATTGCTGTTTGTGGGAGCTTGCTGTGCGCAATCTGGCAGCCGCATTTCCTACATTACAACAGCGACTACACTTCAAAAAAACAAGTACTTCATTGGCTGTAAAGCGCTTTGGGACGTCAGGTGGTCGTGAAAGGCGCTACAGAAATGCAAGTGTTTCTTTCTTTATTGGGGAAAATCTACCCTGTTCTGTCCTTACAAGAGAAAAATAAACCAGTAACGTATTCTCAGCTTTTAAAATGCAACTTTAAAGAATATCTTTTTAGATAATAGACAAACAGGATAACGTATACTACATAACCATGAAAAATGGTCTCCCAAATTGCTTCAAATCCGTGAATACGATGACATGAGTGAAATGAAAATGATGGCAAAACAATATTAGAATCTGAGAAAGTGGAAATTGTTGCATGGATCTGAATCTTCAAAAAAATACAACACGGGCATGAAATTGTCGTGATGCTGATTACTCAAATAAAGGTTGTCACAGTTTTGAAAGCCTGCTTATTTGTGTTGCCTTCACTAGTCAACTACACGACACCCAGAGGCTGCAACAAAGATTGGAAGCATATAAAAAAAAAAATTAGTTTGAAGAGAATTCTGCGAGAAATAGCCTGTCAATTTTTTGAGGAGCGAGAGAGAAACAACAAAAAGCAGTGGCTCTTACTTCCATTGTCATGAATTGTGAAGTTTGGGTTTGCGGCAGCCTCGGCTGACAGCCTGAAGTGAAATTGCGGGGCAGTGGGTGGCAGGTCTTTGTCCTCAGCGCTGATCGTCATAATTATCTGAAAAGATCACAGCGAGGAGAAATGACTATTAACGCATTATGTTAATTCCATAACAACTTTAAAAGAAAACGTCTTTTATCGAGCAACAAACAGATCCTGCACCCTCCTGTTTCCGTGCACACAATAACAGGCGGCCGATTGAACAGTCGCAACACTCCACAGCGGTGTCAGGGCTTTGAAGGTTTCTCTGTCTGAAGACTCGGATCAGAAGGGTTTCGGCACAGAGAAAGCTGAAATAAAGAGCAGCCTAAGGATAACTGTGTATTAAGGCAATAAAATGTAAATGTGTAGGATATTTAGACAAACCAAGAACAGCCTGCTTACAGCACTTTGGCGCATTGCATTTTGTGCAGTTTGAACTCATCTCATCGGAGGGCACTGAATCTGCTTACATGTTGCTGTGTCGCTGACTGACTCCTGATGCACGGGTCTCTCCCCAGTCGGTAACAACCACGAGCTAAACTTGCTGGAATTTCTTTTATTAAGACTGGAGGTGGGGGTGGGGGGGGGACCCTTTTTTATTTCACTTGATTTTTGCAATTGACACCAGTCTTCCTGAGTCCAGTAATTGCTCAGTTCTGGTGGCAACACATTCCTGAGGATATTTTAGCGCACTATTTTCACAGCTAATGTTGTGTTTCTGGCAGAAGGAACCTAGTGCACTCCACTCTCCATCTTGAACAATGGGCTACTCTGTGTGATATGATAGTGCGATAGCAAAATACTGCAGACGCTGGAAATCCAAAATAACAACAGAAAATGATGGAAAAACTCAGCAGGCCAGGCAACATCCATGGAGAGAAAATAGAGTCGACGTTTCGGGTCTAACACTTTTTCAAAACTGGAAAGGAAATTAAATGGATCGAAAGGCAGGGCTGAGAGAGAACAAAAGAAGATATGATAGTGGATGGCCCAAGGGTGATATTATGGCCTGACAGCACTTAACAGGAGACCTTGAAGGAATTGTTTGGAAGCTGTCCTGATTGTCGATTTATATTAGTGCCTGAGGATACCAGGGGTGGGGGGGTGGGGGGTTGCTAACTTCCTTTGGACGCAATCCTGTGATCTTGTACTTAGAGAGAGACAAAGGTTACTTTGTTTTTCTCGTCTTTCTTCCAATACAGGTTAAGCTCATGACTTGAAAAAAAGTTCTTTTTTACAGTTCAAAACTCTTAGACAAGGAGCAGAAGGGCTTCCTCTAACTCACGTGCAAGATTCAGGACCAAGCTGTGAGGAGAATAGAGGGAGGGAGGACTCGGCCTCACGCAGACCTGTCGCTGAGTGCCCTGGAGGGGTAGTCAGTCAGCCTCATGGCAGGTACTCCTCACATAATAAGTTTAGAAGAACGTGAGATGATCTCATTGAAAGGTATAAAATTCTTAGGGGGCTTGACAGGGTAGATTGTTGCCCTTGGCTGGAGAGCCTACAACTAGGGGGCACAGTCTCAGGATATGGGGTCGGCCATTTAGGACTGAGATGAGGAGGAATTTCTTCACTCAGAGGGTTGTGAATCTTTGGAATTCTCTACCCCAGAGGGCTGTGGATGCTGAATCATTGAGTATATTCAAGGCTGAGATTGATAGATTTTTCGACTCTAAGGGAATCAAGGGATATGGGGATCAGGCGGGAAAGTGGAGTTGAGGTCGAAGATCAGCCATAATCTTATTGAATGGCGGAGCAGGCTCGAGAGGCCGTACGGCTGACTCCTGCTCCTATTTCTTAAGTTATGTTCTTACCTATATGATTTTAAAAAAAAGACATCAGAGAATGCTTGACTTCATTTTTCACTCTGTATATAAATACCAGTGTAAATCAAACCGGCAGAAATAAAGATGAGATTAAAAGGCGGAGCAGGCTTGAGGAGCCATATGGCCTACTCCTGCTCCTATTATTTATGTTCTTGTAAGAATCTGGATTAAGCAGTTGGTGATGAGTCAGCTTGTTATGTGGCTTTGGACTTGGATGTTGAGAACACCGAGCTAGCAGGGCACAAGCTGCCCTATTTAGGGATGTCCATAATGCTGAAAGCAGATGCCTGTCATACTGCCCACGAGGAAAGTCTGAGGCTGGGAGAACAGCTTGCTGATGGCAGTACCTGGATGTCCAGGTATGAGAACATCCAGTCATATATTCAGGGCTCAATGCCTACCATGATTGGGTTGCAGGAAGCAAACAACTGCTTCTGAGGCACTGCACCTCCAACTGTTGGAACCACTGCTCAAAGGGATACGTCATGCATCAATATAGTGGTGAAGAGGCTGGCAGCAATGTACCAGTACATCCTACAGTGAGTTGTGCTGTATACCGTGCTGCTCCTGAAGATCTCCCCGGTACCTGCAGTGCAGCTAGCGAGGGCTCGCTATCGCACAACCAACTAGCTCCTATCCTCCTGGCTCCCCATTAACGCAAGTGAAAATAAACATCCGATTCTCCAGGACTGCTGCTAATCTCCCACTGAAGTTACAGCAGAAGATCAGGAAATGCCCACAAAATCTCCAGGCGCATACTTTTAAGTGAGGGACACTGCAACCGAAGCCCTTCTGGTGATGAAGATCTGTCTACTGCAGTTCTTCAGTAATATTCTGAATCTATTAATAAGTTTGATATAGACCTGCATCACAATTTCTCAACCTTTTCACACATGTCCATCATTCAAAATTAATACCTTTTGCAGAGCATCCAACCTTTAAGTTTCAAAGTGGCCAGATAACCTTCACAAGTGAGGATGACACTATCAATCAAGGCATTGAGCTAAGTTCTTGATATTCCTTTCAGTGTGAATGCCTAGTTTTTTTTTCCCAATTATTTTCTCATCCTCATAGTTTTAATCTTCATGAGTCAATCTCCCTCTCCTAAAAACGCCCATTTATTTTTCTATCACTCAGAGGTCTTTTCAAGCCTGAAAGAAAGATGTTTGTAAATGTCAATGCCACTGAAATCGCTGCAGATGAGTTAGTGATTGACCTCTTAAAAGTAGCTATCTTCTGTGATTTGCAGGAGACTTGGAAAATATACATTGAGGAACTAAGGGGGTGAAATTCCTCCTGTCGATAACTTCACCGAAAAAGGGAGCTTGAGCAGAAAGCTGGAACATCCGTATTATCATAGAATCATAGAATAATACAGCACAGAGGGAGGCCATTCGGCCCATCGAGTCTGCGCCAGCTCTTTCGAAGAGCAATTATGCTCATACCAACTTACTTGCTAGAATTACAGGCAGGAGGGGTTTCCCTGTTGACACTGCTCGATGGGGTTTGGATATTCTAGTCAATTCTTTTTTTTCGATGGGGCCCCCCAAACGAGAATGAGACAATGTCATTTGCGAATGACTCAAGTGACTATGAGCCGGGTACATTCAACAGGTCAAATTCCTTCTATTGATCATTTTGCAGGGTTTCTTATCCATATTCAATAGTGCACAGCGCTTGCTCTTTATAGCCAGTTTTATCTGCGGGATGCGATTTAAAGGTGAACTAAAACATTAAGCTCTGCGTGACATCGACAACAAGGACTTCAGGGAAATTGGGGAAGCACTGGCAAGATTAGTTTTTCCTTAGTCACGGTAAAAAATAAATTGGCAGATAAATATTGAAGATTAAAAAAATGAAATGAGCTATATCTATTACACAGCGTTTTGATGTATAGATAATGCATTGGCATCAAAACCGTTGGCAGAGCAACCAATAGCATGGAGTTACCATTTAGACTGTATAATAAAAATTATCATTTGCACGTCTCCCAGACTTTCGGCAGCAACAGGACTTGGTTAAGATAATGACGGCAATTATCCCCGGCCTCAGACACCACAGTCGTCATCCAATCACAGAAGAACCGTGCCTTTGTGTAAGGCCAGAGACAACTCCTTCAAAGACAGATCCTTATCAGCCAGGAGCACCATCTAGTGTCCGGATTTACAATGTGTTTCCAAGTCCTCACTTGTTATATAACAGTGGTTGGCAGTTTCAGGTCTCGTCTTTCAAAACCGGACATATAATTTTGAGGTTTGTTTCTATGTATTTTCCACATCCATGAAAAATTAGACATACTGGTGCACTCTATGCTTGTTGTCACTCGATACTTGGAAACTATTCACTTTTGTCAATACTAGTGAGGTGCATATCACAATATGACATATAATAGTCACGAGTTTGAATCATCACAAAAAAGTTAGTGTGAGGGTCCTTAATGATTGTAGGATCTTAGCTAGACAGAAGTATTAGAGATGGAGTCTAACATGATCAACAAGTGGTGCAAACATGTATCGGAACATAAGTTGGTGTTGTCTAACATTGATATTAATTAATTATATGATGAAATATCAAATTGACCTAAAAGGGATTGCATTGAAGAGTTTTGAAGTGCAATTGCGCTGTGTGATAGTAGCACATGAATGTGATAATAGCCTGAATTTTAATCGGATTTAACAGCAGGGCCTGATTTGCATTGAAAACCTCTGTTTCCCCCCCCCACAACCCGGCAGCCGGTGGCTGCAGGTGGTTCGGCCTGCGGCATTAGGCCACAGAGAGGGGGGAGGGAGGGAGTGCATGGGGCCGGGGGGGGGGTGGTGGCCGGAGTAGCACGGGGAGGGCCAGAGGAGTGGGGGGGGTGGGTGGGGGTGGGACAGGTGAGCATCGGAGGGCTGGAGGAGCGGGTAAACATAGAAACATAAAAGATAGGAGCAGGAGTAGGCCATTCGGCCCCTCGAGCCTGCACTGCCATTCAATGCGATCATGGCTGATCATCCAAATTCAGTACCCTGTCCCTGCCTTCTCCCCATATCCCTTGATCCCTTTAGCCTTAAGAAATATATCTAAATCCTTCTTGAATATATTTAATGAATTGGCCTCAACTGCCTTCTGTGGTAGAGAATTCCACAGGTTCACCACTCTCTGGGTGAAGGAATTCCTCCTCATCTCTGTCCTAAATGGCTTACCCCTTATCTTTAGACTGTGACCTCTGGTTCTGGACTCCCCGAAGGGGAGCGGGGGGGTCGGGGGGCAGGTGAGTTTTGGAGGGCTGGAGGAGTGGGGAGCGGGGGGGGGCAGGTGAGCATTGGAGGGCTGGGAGCAGCACGGGGGCCCAGGAGCAGCAGCACAGGGGGGCCGGGAACAGCGCAGGGGGGGAGGCCTCATGGGGGGGATCGGAGGCCTCGTGGGGGGAGGTCTCCGATCACGGGGCTGGATTAGGTAGGGATGCTGGATCCAGGCGGTAAATTTAAAGGTACTTAACTCCTGGATCCAGCTGTCCTCACCTTCCAATAGTTGGCAGGTTTCACGAGGCCTCTAAAGCCCGACCAGCCAGAGTTAAATTTGAAATGCTGGTTAAATCTGAGGCATGCCAGCTCAATATAATATTTAAATGGGAGGCCCACCTCCTCGGAGCAGGTTGGCTGCCCGCACCCCCCTCCCCCACCACCCCTTGTCCCGCCTCCCTTAAAACCAGAAGTGGGCTGGTTGGAGGCAGGTTCAGGTCGGGATTCAGACTTTTAACACTTTAACTTACCATCCAACCCAAACCCACCCATATTTTTGGGTTAAACCATTGCAATTGTTCAATGAATAAACATTCTAACTAGTCGATGTTATTTGGCAGTACACATGGGCAGTCGGAGGTATGAGGAGGAATTATCTGCGGGGCAGATTTCGGGCAGGTGGGATTTTTGTCCACCCCTCCGTATCTAGTCCTGACCCATACAAAGCCCTGTCCCTACATCAGGGAGCTGCCTACCCCCACCCCCATACAACTGACATTCCCATGCAGTGTGCAGGGAAGGACTGGTTAGTCTCTGTTCATGTTCCTGTTGCTCTTTCTCTCTCTCCTAAGTTTCTGTCTCTCTCTTTCTCATCTTTCCCATGAACTCTTCTTTTTCCTTCTCTTCTTGTCTTATTTTATTTCCTTTTTGGGCGGAGGTACGGCATGTTGTGGTGGGAAAAGGAGCTACCAGCAGCTGCAAGGCTGCATTTGGGAGGGGGCGAGACTGGGAGGAAAATATGACCCTTAATGATGCCCGTCCCTTTTCCTCTGCCAATTGCTCACGCTTCCCCCCCCCCACCATCCACCCCCCACCCCCCCACCGCACTCTGTCACTGCAGAAGGCAGATTTTTACCATATTATACATGGACGCATCCTTAAGCGGTTCTACTTATTAACATCATGGCCAGGAATTTCCTTGGAGCTGCTAGCTGCTCAGCCATTGTCACTTCACTGTAAGTGTGACAAAAATGTTGTTTACGTGTGCAAGCAGGGTTTCCGCCAAACTTCTGGTGAAGTTGAGCTGTGGCTCAGTGGGTAGCACTCTCATCTCTGACGTCAGAAGGTTGTGGGTTCAAACCCTACGCTAGGGACTTGAGCACAACAATCTAGGCTAACACTCCAGTGCAGTGCTGAGGGAATGCTGCACTGTTGGAGGTTCCGTCTTTCGGATGAGATGTTAAATATAGTCCCTGTCTGCTCTCTCTGGTGGATGTAAAAGCTCCCACGGCACTATTTCAATAGAAAAGCAGGGGAGTTATTCCTGGTGTCCTGGCCAACATTTATTCCTCAATCGACATGATTAAAACAGATTATCTGGTCATTATCACATTGCTGTTTGTGGGAGCTTGCTGTGTGAAAATCGGCTGCCGCATTTCCCACATTACAACAGTGACTGCACTTCAAAAAGTACTTCATTGGCGGTAAAGCGCTTTGAGATGTCTGATGGTCGTGAAAGGCGCTATATAAATGCAAATCTTTCTTTCTTACGATGGTTGAGCGACAGAAGCTCCCTGGAAATTCCCGGCCATGTCCCATTTATAATCAGTAATAAAATAACAAAAACAGTGCACGGTCTCTTTTAGCATATTTCTGTTAATACATTTGATACTGTACCTGGCCAGTCTTGGCATTTTCACACATCAGGGTCTCGTAAGGCACTGAGAATTCTGGTGCATATTCATTAACATCTAAAACCTGAATGGTCACGGGGACTTTGCTAACTAGGTCAGGGTTGCCTGGAAAAACAATGAAATATAATTTCATAGAGAGACAGTGGCATCAACAACAATAAATGAATGCACATATATAATGAGAGAGAGAGAAAATCCTGAGATTACCGAACCCACTATGAATTAATCAGTTGCCAGTTAGGATTCAGTAGAGGAATTTCTACCTCCCCGCTTTACTTTATTTCACAATCAGGTATAGCACAAACAATGGAAATAGATAAGGGCCATATTTTCCTGTTCTTGTACTTTAGTGGTTTGGGTGATTTGCCTTTATACACTGTGCCCACGTTATCTAATACACCCAGGTGCAGGGGTGGGAAACTCTCTTTTAACTTAACAAAGTTTTTGAAACAAAAGCCATAAAATTCAAGTAAGCTTCCCACAAAGATTTTTTTTATTCATTCATGGGATGTGGGCATCGCTGGCAAGGCCGGCATTTATTGCCCATCCCTAGTTGCCCTTGAGAAGGTGGTGGTGAGCCGCCTTCTTGAACCGCTGCAGTCCGTGTGGTGAAGGTACTTCCACAGTGCTGTTAGGGAGGGAGTTCCAGGATCGTGACCCAGCGACGCTGAAGAATCGGCGATATACTTCCAGGTCAGGATGGTGTGTGTGACTTGGAGGGGAACTTGGAGTTGGTGGTGTTCCCATGTGCCTGCTGCCCCTGTCCTTCTAGGTGGTAGAGGTCATGGGTTTGGGAGGTGCTACTGAAGAAGCTAGTTCTGAAGAAGGGTCCCAGACCTGAAACGTTAACTCTGTTTCTCTCTCCACGGATGCTGCCTGGCCTGCTGAGTGCTTCCAGCATTTTCTGGGATGAGAGGGTTGCCCTATGAGGAGAGATTCGGTAGAATGGGCCTATACTCTCTGGAGTTTAGAAGAATGAGAGGTGATCTCATTGAAACATATAAATTCTGAGAGGTTGTTTCCCCTGGCTGGAGAGTCTAGAACTAGGGGACATAGGCCTAGAAATTCAGTGTAGCCATGTTTGGGGCGCTACAGCATGGCGTTCGCTAACTTTTGCGCCCGGCGCAACTTAGCGCCACCTTCGCCGATATTCAGTTGCATTGCCCCAAGAGGTTGCTGCTGCGCTAAAGCAGGCGATGCACGACTATCATTAGGCGCTAAGCCGGCGATCCGGGGCGCAAACACCGAAGGCGGGCGCAGCGCAGGTGCGGCGAGTTGCTCATTGAGGGCAGACAGTCAGGCGCTGGTCAGCACTTAAAGGGGGGGGGTGGAATTGCTTGGCTGCCACGCCCTGCACACTGCAGCCCTAAGGCAAGGCCTGAACACTGCTTCTGGAACAGCTCCACGCCCAGGAGAATGGAGAAGGCCAGGGAGAGAGCGCAGCGCTTCGGCGAGGGTGACCTGAGGCTGCTGGTTGGCGCAGTGGACCGCAGGCGCCATATCCTCTTCCCTGAGGGTGGCAGGAGGCCGCTGCCCGCCGAATATCGGAAAGCATGGAGTGATGTGGCAAACAGGGTCACGTCCAACAGCGTGGTTGGCAGGACACCAACCCAGTGCCGGAAAAAATTCAACGACCTCACTCGGGTTGTCAGGGTGAGTACCCTTTCCAGTATCCTCCTCATCCCTGCATGTGCACCTCACTTTATGGCCAAACAGGTCTGAAAGCCCTAATGGCCAGCCCTCATCCAGCAGCTATGGGACTGTCATGAAAAGCACTTGCGCAATCAGGACTTTAGACACTGTCAGGGCTATTCGACCATGGGAGGCAGTGCGGGCAAGATCAGGGCTTGACACTGTCAGGGCTAATCGAACATGGGAGGCAGTGCAGGCAAGATCAGGGCTTGACACTGTCAGGGCTAATCGAACATGGGAGGCAGTGCAGGCAAGATCAGGGCTTGACACTGTCAGGGCTAATCGAACATGGGAGGCAGTGCGGGCAAGATCAGGGCTTGACACTGTACTTAGAGGCGGTCCTTTCTCTTGCAGACCAAGCTAGCGCATAACAGAAGACAGCAGTGACAGACCGGGGGAGGCCGTCCTGACCTGAAACAGCTGAGCGACCTCGAGCAGCGAGTGGAGCGGATCATGGCAGACCGGCTGAGTGGCCCCGTTGCCACTGGAGATGCTGACCCTGTTCTGGGCACCAATGGTAAGGTCATCACCTTTTTGACCTCTCCCTTTCCACTTGCGCCTCACACCAGCATCCTTTGCCACTATCGAACCAATGCAGTGCACAGCAGCACTCATGCCTCCCTCGCTGCCGCCCTGTCCTCACTCTAAAGCAACTCTTTTGCCTCCCTGTTTTCAGATGGTGACTCGCCAGGTGAGGAGGCGGCCCCTCAAGCTGGCACTGTGTCCGAGTCAGACATAGAGGAGGAGGAAG
The DNA here is from genome assembly GCF_052327205.1 of Somniosus microcephalus. Classification (NCBI taxonomy): domain Eukaryota; kingdom Metazoa; phylum Chordata; class Chondrichthyes; order Squaliformes; family Somniosidae; genus Somniosus; species Somniosus microcephalus. The sequence continues at coordinate 307,966,122 of NC_140991.1, forward strand.
AGGAAGCCAGACCATCAGGGACACCCTCAGCCGAGGCAGCCCATGGCCATGATGGTGACACGTCTTCCCTGGAGGGGAACAGGGGGGAAGGGTCGGAGGATAGTGAAGCTCCGGGGACCAGCAGGCTGCAGCAACGCGGGAGGGGTGGGGAAGCTCGGCGGCCTTCTCCCCGGAGGGCGAGTGCGGCCTCCAGTCCTGCTACGGTGAGCGCAGAGGAGGTGCGGCTCCTAGCGGAAATGGGCACCCAGGCTGAGCGCAGGCACACTGAGCTCATGGCTGCAGTGGCAAGGATGCCTGACTCCATAGAGTCACTGGCAAGGAGTGTGCAGGAATTCAGGGCAGCACAGGCCAGGAGTCTGCAACAATTCAGTGCAGCACAGGCCAGGAGTCTGCAACAATTCAGTGCAGCACAGGCCAGGAGTCTGCAGGACATCACGGCAGCACAGGCTAGGAGTCAGCAGGACTTCGCTGCTTCACAGGCAGCTTCTAGCCAAGTGCTCAGTCATGCCATGCATTCACTGGCTGCTGTCATGCAGACACAGACCAGGGCCACACGGGCACTAACTGCTGCCACACTCGCTGGATCGGCCAGGCATCGCCAGGGCACTCGCGACCCCCTGGTCCAGGCCGACCCCCAAGGGCATCTGCCGTCTCACCATCTGACCCTCAGCAGCCTTCCCCCAGCCTTGCTGCAGCCACTGGGGTCCCATTGAGGAGGAGCTGCAGGGCGGGTAGGGACCAGTCACGGAAGCGAAACGGATCACCCTCGCAGGGGAAAAAGTAGAAGGTGTGGCCAAATGTTTTGTTTTACTTATAAAAGCCGAGACTGGTGTATTTGTATTATTTTTAAAGGCCGAGACTGGTGTATTTGTTTCATATTTAAAGGCCGAGACTGGTATATTTGTTTTACTTGTAAAGGCCGAGACTGGTGTATTTGTGTTTTTGGGGGGGGTTTCTCTCCATTAGTTTGTCATGTGGGAAGGGCACAGAGGTATCATAGTAAAAAAATTTCTTAAATCGCACTGTCCATGCTTTCTTTTGGAAGTCCTGGTTGCCCTGCTCGGCTGAGGGCTTGTGGAGCAGCTACATTCATCTTCTGCCATTGGCACAAGCCATTCCCTGAGAGGGGGCCTAGAACCAACTTGCAATAAGCCGCCGACGGGCGGCCCTTGCACTTTCTGCCTCCCTCCTGTGCTGGTCCTCCTCCTCCTCCTCCTCCTCCTCCTCCTCAGGTGGTCCTCCAATCTCTGGTGGCAGTGGCTGAGTCCTGCGGATAGCCAGGCTGTGCAGCATGCAGTACACAACAACGAAATGAGAGACTCGCTCAGGCGAGTACTGTAGGGCTCCCCCGGAACGATCCAGACAGCGGAACCATTGCTTCAGCACGCCGATTGTTTGCTCAATGATGTTCCTGGTGGCTTGATGGCTGTCATTGTATCGCTCTTCAGCAGGGGTGCTGGGCGCACGGAGCGGGGTCATCAGCCAGGTGCACAAAGGATAGCCTTTGTCCCCGAGAAGCCATCCTCATGGGTGAGGCTGGGCCTCAAACATGTCTGCCACAGAAGTCTGGTGCAGGATGAAGGCATCGTGGCTGCTGCCTGGAAAGCGGGCATTGACAGCTAGGATGAGCTGCCTGTGGTCACACACCAACTGCATGTTGAGCGAATGGTAGCCCTTCCGGTTGCGGTAATCCTCGGCATTCTCTAGAGGTGCCCGCAAAGCCACATGCGTGCAGTCAATGGCGCCCTGCGCCATGGGGAAGACCGCTGATGCTGCAAAGCCCATTGCACGCTGTTGCTGCTTGTCAACGGTCATGGGGAAGGGAATGAACTGACGTCTCCTTCTGAAAAGGGCATTGGTCACCTGGCGGATGCAGCAATGTACCGCAAACTGGGAGATGTTGGAAATGTCCCCAGTAGCGGATTGGAAGGAGCCGGTGGCATAGAAGTTGAGAGCCACCGTCACCTTCACTGCCACCGACAGAGACGTCCTGCTCCTCAGCTGTGGCTGCAGATCTCCGCGAAGCAGGTGGCAGATCTCAGTGACCACCGCCCTTCTGAATCGCAGCCTCCGAACACACTGCTCCTCAGACATGTTCAGATATGAGAACTGCTGGCGGTATACCCTGGGTGGGTAAGGCCTCCTTTGCCGACGCCTGTTGCCCCTTCTCCGTCTGGCCATGACTGGCACTCTCTCACAGCGTCTCTGAGCCCTTTGAATGCAATGGAGAAGCCCAACGTTTCCACCCATTGCAGCCCCCATTATATGTTTCCAATCAATGCTATGACTCTGAAGTTAAAGACAAGTGCAAAGCTGTGGCCTGAAGCCACAAGTACCTGTGCGAGTGTTGAGCCAAACCAGAAAGCTCTCTACCTTTGTCTCTCTCCAAAGATCCGTCTCTCACAAAGAAGGAGTGGTGCAAAATGGCTGCCATTTATGCTGCAGGAGGAGTCCCCTTTAATTAGCGCCCCCCGCGCCCCGCAGCGACTGGGAACCGTTCCCCTCTGCCAGTCGCCAGGGGCGCCAGGCGCACAATAGGCCGGCGCCACTGAATTTCCGGTTTGGGGCGCACAAAGGGCGTTGCACCATGAAATGACGTCAGGATCTGCGCGCGCAGCTGAGCGCGCGCAAAGGTTTTGCGCCGCCGCTAAATCTTAACTGAAGTTTCGCGAGAGGCGCAGATCGCGCGCTGCGCCTGGGCGCTAGCCGCTTAGCACCCCACTTCTCCTCCTCCTAAGGCGCTAGCGGCTGGCGCAAACAACTGAATTTCTAGGCCACAGTCTCGGGATATTGAATGGCGGAGCAGGCTCGAGGGGCTGTATGGCCTACCCCTGCTCCTAATTCTTATGCTCTATGTTCTTACAAATCCTCCTGTGATATGTTCCCTCTTGTTCTTTTGAGCTCGAGAATCTATATTCAATTCCTTGATCCTACATCCCGCTGTTCCTGTATGGAAACCAAGGCTCATCACTCAGTCTTGTACTAGTACACTCTTTTCCAGAATCTTAAAACTTCTTACCTCCCTTAATCTTTTGTTCCTCGTGCAATTTTCAGTTTAGAAAAAAAAAAACAAGCTTCACATCCGCGAATCAATATTTTCTGATTTACCTCGGGCTTTTACTTGTCTGTTTTTCGATTGTGCGATACGGCTCTTCACCTCGGTTTTCAGAATTTGAACAGAAAAAATGCGCCGGCACCACTCAGAGTTTTTTTTGCTGAGGGTGGGGTGGGGGGTGGGGGCGTGGGGCGGGGGGGCGTCGGGCAGGTGCGTCCTGCGCATTTTCACAATGCTAGCCTGTTCACACCTTGCCGCGGTCATTTCCGAAGTTTCTGGCAAGCAGCAATGAAAGTGGTGATTTGCGACTCTCCAACAACCATGCCCATAAAATTGTTGGACTTTTGCCACTGGCGCTGTAGAACGTGTCTCACAATATAAATGGGACAGGTTCCACTGCAGCAACATATTGCAGAAGTGCTCCGACTTGAATCATTCCTTCAATATAAAGGGGTTGTTAAATAAGTTCATGTGCATGAAAGCAGAGGGGATAATCTGTTTTCCACTGATTAATTGAGAACAATGGCAAAGCTTTTATTTTCCCCATCTAGTGACAGCTTTGCGCGATTTTTCCCCCTTGCCAATGCGCAGCAGCACCGCCCTTAAGGAATTTTTTTTTAAAATACGAAGCCTTGTAGAATCTATTACAATACAAAATGAAGCAGGTGCTGAAGTAAGGAATCGCAGATGTGAACGGTTGTGCCCTGTGGATCTGCCTTATTTTTTCAGTGCCTGCTTTTGTCTGTAATGCCACCCTTAGAGAGACTCCCACTGTGAGTAAGCTTTCAAGCTTAACTGGAACAGCTTCACTAAATACAGCAGCGCACAGTACGAGACCATCAGCAGGGAGGGTGGTGGTGGTTGCGGGGGGGGGGGGGGGCACGTCGAAAAAAGCAGAAGGTTACTGAATCACTGAGGTATGTGCTTTCAAGTGACGTGGATTGCGTGGATTTACGGCAAAAATCTAAACTTTACTAGCCCTTTCAAAGGCAGCTATCCTGTAAAGCTGTTTAATTACACCATCCTGACTTGGAAGTATATCGGCTGATCCTTCATCGTCGCTGGGTCAAAATCCTGGAACTCCCTCCCTAACAGCACTGTGGGAGCATCTTCACCGCACGGACTGCAGCGGTTCAAGAAGGCGGCTCACCACCACCTTCTCAAGGGCAATTAGGGATGGACAATAAACGCTGGCCTTGCCAGCGGCGCCTGCACCCCATAAAAAACAAATTAAAAAATAATGAACAATTAAAAGAACCAGAGACCAATGATGGCCATTTTTTCCATCTGAAAGGTTGTAATTGTTCCGATTCATTGGCCGGAAGGGCAAAATGCACTAGTTTAGCCTGTCATCTAAAAGAAGAGTTCACCAAATAAAGTGTGTTTGTAATTTACGACTCTGATAAAGAGGTTGCCTTGCTTGATGTGTGGGCAGGTGAACATTGCGGGGCGGGGAGAAACAAAACACGGAACAATATTCAGGCAGTCAGTATGTGTGGAGCGTCACACCATGAAAGCCACTTCGAAGGCGAGGCAAACAATTTTGTGTTGTTTAAAGCATATCTGTTGACCAATTAAAAGGAACACATGTTACTTGGCTTGTAGTCAGTAGCTCACATTCTTCAATGGAAAAGCTGCACAGCAGGTTGCAACTCTGACTCACACACAATCAGACATGCTGCGAGTGCTGCCAGAGAGGAGCGAGTGCTGCGTCAGTTATCACATCTACCACTAGATGGCGGACTACACAATGGTGTCAGAAAAGTACACTAAACAAAAACAGAACATGCCGCCAACAGTCCGCAAGTCAGGCAGCATCTATGGAGAGCACAGACGTGTGACCCTTTCTGGGTATATGGGACCTTTATTTTAATATCGAAACATTCACCTTCCATCAAAGCAATGCAATCACTGAGTACAATGGGCCTGTACTCTCGGGAGTTTAGAAGAATGATGAGGTGATCTCATTGAAACAGGTAAGATTCTGAGGGGGATTGACAGGGTAGATGCTGAGAGGTTGTTTCCCCCTGGCTGGAGAGTCTAGGACTAGGGGGCACAGTCTCAGGATAAGGGGTCGGCCATTTAAGACTGAGATGAGGAGGAATTTTCTTCACTCAGGGGGTTGTGAATCTTTGGAATTCTCTGCCCCAGAGGGCTGTGAATGCTGAGTCTTTGAGTATATTCAAGGCTGAGATCGATAGATTTTTGGAATCCAGGGGAATCAAGGGATATGGAGATCGGGCGGAGAAAGTGGAGTTGAGGTCAAAGATCAGCCACGATCTTATTGAATGGCGGAGCAGGCTCGAGTGGCACTATGACCTACTCCTGCTCCTAATTCTTATGTTTTTATGTACTAGCCTAGCCTTATATTATCATCATGTAAAGCCCTCTTCCTCTCTGATACTCAACTTGCACCTTAAAGGCTGGGCCACTGCCGCTGATATCAGATGATTACTCACATCAGGTAGGAATCTTCATCGCCATTCGCTCATATCACGCCAATGTAATGCTCAAAAACCACAGGCACTCAAAGACGGTTTGTGTTACAGAGGCACTGTTTCAGTTGGAAAGTGTTGGGCAAACCTCTGTTCTGCATTTGCTCAATGATGCAGTTCGAATCGAAACATAATGGCCCAAAATTTGCTGTAACCAGTCAGCGAATGGGGCCCGCTGTTTTGTTAGACTCGCCCTTTGCCTGTTTACTGTCGATGATATTTTGCCCCTGGAAGTTGCTGTCAGTGGGAGAGGGGAACGGCGCCCTCTACAGGGCATCTGGGACCTGAGTGAACAGGGTGAGCAACTGGGTATCTCCTTAACCAATCACAGTGAAGGAGTGTGAAAGGGAGTGTAAAGTTAGAGTGGGTGAGTTCAATGTAAAATCAGGTACAAAAAGAGAAATAAAGAGAGGGAAAGAAAGATTCAACTAAGCGAAAGAGAATTAAAACCTGAAGAAATGAGACTCCACACTTCTATTAGTTAATCTTCAATGCCAGAGAGGATGACTGGCAGTAATTAACACTTATCAACGTTGTTAGAAGATTGCTCAGACTGATATGGCCAAGACTTAGCTTTCTGTGTTCACTTCTACCGCGCAAATACAGCAACTTCACACATCCAATGCATTTCAATGGCGAGCCAGACAGCGAGATGCCATTTTCGTGAAGCTAACAGCGGAGCTTCGCAACTCGGACAGCAACTTTTGGATTTCTGCATTTATCCGCGCATCTGCCCCTCGCCTGAAGTTGCTGCTGCATTTGCGCATAAATAACGGCGAGTGCCATTCGCCTCGCCATTATTTTGACAGCAAATTATGGGCCAATATAACATCGTAAAAATGTCATTATGTCACTCGTATGGAACACCGCGATCCAAAGGTGACAACTGAGTATGTCAGCCGTTCACATAATGCTTTCACATACAAATGAAACGGTGCAGACTTGGGGCTGAAGTTCCTCAGACCTCCTGCTGCCCTCCCACCGTAACCCTGCCAAGAGTTATGGTTGAAGGGTCAGGAATTAAGCCAAGACTTGGATACACCGATTCTCAGCCTGTGCTGGGAGTGCCCGTGCAGCCTTGATAGGGTGACGCGGAAGGCGGCAAGGAACAGGGGCCAGGACTGCCTGTGTTAGAAGTCCCCGAACCTGGCCACGCAGAGGCTTGATGGGTTCTCAGAGGCCAGTAAGCCGGGAAGGAAGATTAGCACTTGCTTCTTCAATGGCGGATGTGGCGCCCACCTGGGAATCCGGGTCGGAGTCGTGGCACGGACTCTCAAAGATTACAGATTGGTGAATTATTTTACCTTTTAATGTTGAAGGGGTCACTGCGGGCTGAATCTGGTTTTTTTTTGGGGTGGGTAGGGGTAACAATGCTGCAATTTGCAGCGTCCAGGGTTATATTCCCTAGAAGTTATAAGGTTAAGGGGTGATCTGATCGAAGTTTTCAGGATATTAAGGGGAACAGATAGGGTAGATAGAGAGAAACTATTTCCATAGTCTAGCACTAGGGGGCATAGTCTAAAAAGTAGAGCAGACCTTTCAGGAGTGAAATTAGGAAACACTTCTACACACAAAGGGCAGAATTTTGCCGGCGCTCAGGAGACAGGTTTGGAGGCGGGTCCGCTGTCAAAATCGAAATGATTAACAGTGGGTTGTGAACCCGCTGCGAACCCACCTCCATGTAAGTTTCCAGAGTGTTGGGTCTGTGATTTCAGAACAGACCCGACACCAAGCGGTGGGGGAGGCATTTAAGATATTTAACTGCTTGTTAAGTGCTTGTTTGTTTACTACTATTTTGCCAGCCTTTTTCTATTTTAGCACATTTTTAACGGGGTTCACGTCGTTCGGAGATCATGTCAGGTAAGTAGGCCGGGTTCTCTATGTCTCCCCATTGCTGTGAATAGGTGACAGCTGCAAAAGTGGTATGAAAGATTCCATTTCACAGCTGGTCACTTTCCAATGTCAGAAGCTTGAGCCTTCAGGATTTGGAAGACACTTTTGAGCTGTATGCAGTTTGGAAGTGTTTGGAGTAAACTCTGTATCCACTGTCACCTCCTTGGAGCAAGCTCTCTCACCATTGACAGATCGCTTCTGTCATCTCAACTTCAGCCGCCATCTATTCCAGCAACATCGGTGCCCTTGAAAAAATCTCAACTTGGTCCTCTGAATCCCTCCACGATGAGCCCCAAAACCAACATCACCAGGCACACCAACATCACCAACATCCACACCAACCTTCTCCGCAATCACCCGATGTTGCACAGGACACAGGGCATCATCACCCGTGCACACTGCTGCCCGGGAGGCCAGCGATGGCCTCACCATGTCCAGATTTACTTCACTTGACGCTGTACACCCTGGCTGCCACATGATGCACCAGGTTGGCACCACCCCACACCAGCACCATAAAGTATCCCTACAATGTCCAAGCCATTCCTTTAACACTCAGCACCATTGAGGGGGGACGTTATGTCTCACCATTCACTGCAACTCGCTAAGCCACTTCCAAAGGTGCACATAAATCTGTCCAAGAATGCAAAGTGTTCAAAATCAAGATTTCAATGTTTGACAGCACATTACCAGAAACTTCACATGACCATTGGATAAACCACCCACATGCCTACCCTTGTGTGTTGTTAGTTGGTTTGATTGGACTAGGATGAGGGTGAGTGTGAGGGGTGGCTAGTGAGATGGGGAAGTGATAATGTAGAGAGAGAGGGATAGGTGGAGGTGCAAGGTAAGTTGGTGTGAGTAAGGATGTGCAGGATTAGGGTAGGGAAGGCAGAGTGATGGGGATGTGATGAGAGGCACAGCAGGATGAGGTTGAGTGTGGCTTTGCAGTAACGTTTCGTGATCTACTGAGATCATTGAAAGGTTGGCGCCACTGCAGCCTGGTCCTCCTGACGACATCCCTGCTTGTGCCCTCCTGTGCAATGTGCAACCAGGCTGTGTTGATCTCCTGGGGAGGTCTCTTCCGCCCATTGGAAGGGAAGAGAACCTCCCTGCGTGCTGTGACTCCCTCCATAAGTATATAGAGGGAGTCATGGGAGAACCTGGGTGCAGCTGTGCCCCTTTGTGCAGTGCTTGTCAGTGTTTGCAACACCTCAATGCTGTAGAACACTGACAGCACAACTGTCAAAATCAATGTGGACATGGCCCCTTTAAGGAAACCGGAGTCCCGGTTACATGGCATCAGGTGCAGGAGTCCCGGTTACACGGCCACAGGTACAGGAGTCCCGGTTACATGGCATCAGGTGCAGGAGTCCCGGTTACACGGCCACAGGTACAGGAGTCCCGGTTACATGGCATCAGGTGCAGGAGTCCCTCAAATGATGTCATCAGACCCACTTGCTTTTAATTGGCCGGCAAACCCACAGGGCGGGCTTAACAAGCCCAATCAACGGAAAATCCTTTTGACAGAGCGGCTGCAGCCGAGAGTGGGACCGGATCCCGCCAACCAGCTCTCCCACCGCGAACCCACCTCCGCTGGGAAAATCCAGCCCATAGGGTGGTAGAAGTTTGGAACTCACTTCCACAAATGGCAAATGATGCTAAAGCAATTGTGAATTTTAAATCTCAGCGTGATAGATTTTTGTTAACCAAAGGTATTAAGGGATATGGGCCAAAGGCAGGTACATGGAGTTAGGCAGAACAGGCACGAGGGGCTAAATGGTCTATTCCTGTTCCTATGTCCCAGGGGAAGGTGGCCTCTGTCACCCATATTTGACTGGACACTGCAGCAGGGTAAGTGGCAGAGGTCATTAAGGCACAATCCCTGCGTACTTGCCAGGATCACGCCCCCCAGGATTTTCTGGACCATTATATAAGTAACAATAGCCAGCAAGGATAGTGCGGTACACCACAATACAGTAAACTCTCGTTTAAACGGCACCTAATTATCCGGAATTCTCTAATAACCGGCAAAATTCAGGAGTAGGTTCAGGAAGCCAAAGGTAAGTTTTACTGTATATTTGTGGCTGTGGAATCGGGGTTCTCGTACCTTTTGCCATGTAACCATGGCTCCTGCACCTCTGGTTGTGTAGCCGGGACTCCTGTACCTGTGGCCATGTAACAGGGACTCCTGTACCTGTGGCAGTGTAACCGGGACTCCTGTACCTGATGCCATGTAATCGGGACTCCTGTACCTGTGGCTGTGTGACCGGGACTCCTGTACCTGTGTGACCGGGACTCCTGTACCTGTGGCTGTGTGACCGGGACTCCTGCATATGTGGCCGTGTAACCAAGGCTCTTGCACCTGTGGCCGTGTAACAGGGACTTCTGGATCTGTAGCCGTGTAACCGGGGTTCCAGTACAAGAGGCCGTGTAACCGGGGCTCCTGTACCTGTGGCCATGTAACCGGGGCTCCAGCACTTGTGGCCGTGAAACCGGGACTCCTGTAACTGTGGTCGTGTAACCAGGGCTCCAGCACCTGTGGCCGTGTAACCGGGGCTCCTGGATCTGTGGCCGTGTAACCAGGGCTCCAGCACCTGTGGCCGTGTAACCGGGGCTCCTAGATCTGTGGCCGTGTAACCGGGGCTCCAGCACCTGTGGCCGTGTAACCGGGGCTACAGCACCTGTGGCCGTGTAACCGGGGCTCCTGGATCTGTGGCCGTGTAACCGGGGCTCCAGCACCTGTGGCCGTGTAACCGGGGCTACAGCACCTGTGGCCGTGTAACCGGGGCTCCTGGATCTGTGGCCGTGTAACCGGGGCTCCTGGATCTGTGGCCGTGTAACCGGGGCTACAGCACCTGTGGCCGTGTAACCGGGGCTCCTGGATCTGTGGCCGTGTAACCGGAGCTCCTGGATCTGTGGCCATGTAACCGGGGCTCCAGCACCTGTGGCCGTGTAACCGAGGCTCCTGGATCTGTGGCCGTGTAACCGGGGCTCCTGTACTTGTGGCCGTGTAACCGGGGCTCCTGTACCTGTGGCCGTGTAACCGGGGCTCCTGTGGCCGTGTAACCGGGGCTCCTGTGGCCGTGTAACCGGGGCTCCTATACCTGTGGCCGTGTAACAGGGGCTCCTGAGGCCATGTAACCGGGGCTCCTGTATTGTGGCCATGTAACCGGGGCTCCTGTACCTGTGGCCGTGTAACTGGGACTTCAGCACTTGTGGCCGTGTAACCGGGGCTCCAGCACTTGTGGTCGTGTAACCGGGGCTCCTGTACTTGCGGCGTGTAACCGGGGCTCCAGTACCTGTGGCCATGTAACCGGGACTCCAGTACCTGTGGTCATGTAACCGGGGCTCCTGTACTTGTGGCCATGTAACCAGGACTCCTGTATTGTGGCCATGTAACCGGGGCTCCTGTACTTGTGGCCATGTAACCGAGGCTCCAGTACCTGTGGCCATGTAACCGGGGCTCCTGTACTTGTGGCCATGTAACCGGGGCTCCTGTACTTGTGGCTGTGTAACCGGGGCTCCTGTACCTGTGGCCTTGTAACCGGGGCTCCTACACCTGTGGCCGTGTAACCGGGACTCCAGTACCTGTGGCCGTGTAACCGGGACTCCTGTACCTGTGGCCGTGTAACCGGGGCTCCTACACCTGTGGCCGTGTAACCGGGACTCCAGTACCTGTGGCCGTGTAACCGGGACTCCAGTACCTGTGGCCGTGTAACCGGGACTCCAGTACCTGTGGCCGTGTAACCGGGACTCCAGTACCTGTGGCTGTGTAACCGGGACTCCAGTACCTGTGGCCGTGTAACCGGGACTTCAGTACCTGTGGCCGTGTAACCGGGACTCCAGTACCTGTGGCTGTGTAACCGGGACTCCAGTACCTGTGGCCGTGTAACCGGGACTCCTGCACCTGTGGCCGTGTAACCGGGACTCCAGTACCTGTGACCGTGTAACCGGGACTCCAGTACCTGTGGCCATGTAACCGGGACTCCAGTACCTGTGGCCGTGTAACCGGGACGCCAGTACCTGTGGCCATGTAACCGGGACTCCTGTACCTGTGGCCGTGTAACTGGGACTCCTGCACCTGTGGCCATGTAACCGGGACTCCAGTACCTGTGGCTGTGTAACCGGGACTCCAGTACCTGTGGCCGTGTAACCGGGACTCCTGCACCTGTGGCTGTATAACGGGGCTCTCGTACCTTGGTAGGTATACCTCTCCGCTAACCGGAATTTTTAATCAACCGGCACCATCCCGGTCCCGTAGGCGCCATTTAATAAAGAGTTTCCTGTACTACCATTTCAGGGTTCTGCTGCCTTGGAAAGTCAGCCAAGCCATTGGAATTGTGTTCCAAGCTAGTAACTCTTATATTCATTCTCTCTCAATCTCTCGCTCAATCTCTCCCCCAAACACATTATGCTCTTATTTCCCTTATAAATCCTTTTTGGAAGTAGAATCAATTCCATTAATAAACTCCCCCATGATTCATTTGTTATTTTCTTGTATTATTCCGTGGTTATGATTTTTCAGCAGCCTCGCAATCTTCATTTTATGTAATTTCAGCACGACTTTAAATATCATTCATGTTGTTTTACTGAGACCCTATTATCACAAATTACAGATAGCAGACAGGAAATGTAAAGGCTGAATTTATCCTGAGGGTGCATTTGCGCTGCGCTCCACTTATTCTGGCCTCTTGAGCATCCCTGATTATAATCGCTCAACCATTGGTGGCCATGCTTTCAGCTGCCAAGGCCCTAAGCTCTGGAATTCCCTCCCTAAACCTCTCCGCCTCTCTTTCCTCCTTGAAGATGCTCCTTACTTGAAGACGCTCCATAAAACCTATCACTTCGACCAAGCTTTAGGTCACCTGCCCTAATATCTCCTTATGTGGCTCGGGGTCAAGTTTTGTTTGATAGTCGCTCATGTGAAGCGCCTTGGGATGATTTATTACGTTAAAGGTGCTATATAAATACAAGTTGTTGTTGACGTTGTTGTGTCCTTATCTTCTATCACATGGTGCATGCTGATAGAGTCTACTGGCAATTCCAAATCGCTTTGCACTAAAAAATTTAATTATCCGATCAGGTGAAATGGGCAACATAAATAACACAGCAAAGTGGGAATGCAGTTATTTCATTTGTTTTTGAATGATAACAACAATTTAATGAAGAGACTGTGAATGAAGAGGAATAAAATGCATACATTATGCAAAATTCCAAGCTGCTGTCCTCTGGAGTGGACACATTCTGTCCCACGGCTAAGGTAAGTTTTGTTACTGATTTTGAAATGTTGCACCAACTTGAAACAACAGGGGCAGTTTAGGAAAAGAATGGGGGTGGTGTCTTGGGAGTGATCTTCATTGCAAGAGGATTTGAGTACAGGAGCAAGGATGTCTTACTACAGTTGTACAGGGCCTTGGTGAGACCACACCTGGAGTACTGTGTGCAGTTTTGGTCTCCTTACCTAAGAAAGGATATACATTCCATAGAGGGAGTGCAGCGAAGGTTCACCAGACTGATTCCTGGGATGGCAGGACTGTCGTATGAGGAGAGATTGGGTCGACTAGGCCAGTGTTCACTCGAGTTTAGAAGAATGAGAGGGGATCTCATTGAAACATTTAAAATTCTGACAGGGCTAGACAGACTGGATGCAGGGAGGATGTTTACCCTGGCTGGGGGGGGGGGGGTCTAGAATGAGGGGTCACAGTCTCAGGATACGGGGTAGGACTTTTAGGACTGAGAGGAGGAGAAATTTCTTCACTCAGAGGGTGGTGAACCTGTGGAATTCTCTACCACAGAAGGCTGTGGAGGCCAAGTCACTGAATATATTTAAGAAGGAGATAGACAGATTTCTAGACACAAAAGGTATCCAGGGGTATGGGGAGAGAGTGGGAATATGGTATTGAGATAGAGGATCAGCCATGATCATGTTGAATGGCGGAGCCGGCTCGAAGGGCCGAATGGCCTACTCCTGCTCCTATTTTTTCTATGTTTCTATGACAAAGCTGAAGCTGATAGCGTCAGCAACTGCTGCTTGACCTCAGCAACACTGAATGGCGAATCCCCAACATATAATTTCTGCTGATTCCTCGGAGATTCCCATTAGCACACTACTTCTCCGGATGAATTTGGTATTCAGTTCAGCGGCAACAGGAAAGCTCCATCACTCTGAAGGTGTGCGACACCGTTGTCTCCTGAACTCTGTTGGATTATTAGGGAGAAGCAATATGTACTGACTGCCAGTGCAAAGTGCAGCGTTGACCTGTGAATGCATTCAGACTCGGAGATTAATGATTGCAACATATTTACTGCAGGTTTTGTGAGAAATACATTACAGTCCATCACTGGCACATTGTGCCATTAAACAACAGGATCATCTGTTTGCTTTTCAAAGGAAAACATTCAACTACTGGAGACGACCCGAGAATCGCAATTCTTTTATTTTCTTGTAAAGCACATGCACTAGATTTGGCTCAGGCTAACATCCTGAATAAGAGAATTAGGCTCTCTGGATCAGAATGTTTAAACCACTCTTCGAATCAGTGTCACTAAAAGGATGAGAGTATCAAGCAATTGAACCTGTTTCTTAAATAAAAAAGCAGAAAATGCTGAGAATATGTATGCAGCAGCTCTATCACCATCTACAGGAAACTCTTTTTTATCCGACACCGACGGGACCGGCGTGGTGCCGGTTGATCAAAAGGTCCGGATTACAGAGAGGTATACTTACCAAGGTACGAGAGACCCGTACACAGCCACAGGTGCAGGAGTCCCGGTTACACGGCCACAGGTGCAGGAACCCCGGTTACACGGCCACAGGTGCAGGAACCCCGGTTACACGGCCACAGATCCAGGAGTCCCTGTTGCACGGCCACAGGTGCAGGAACCCCGGTTACACGGCCACAGGTGCAGGAACCCCGGTTACACGGCCACAGGTGCAGGAACCCCGGTTACACGGCCACAGGTGCAGGAACCCCGGTTACACGGCCACAGGTGCAGGAACCCCGGTTACACGGCCACAGGTGCAGGAACCCCAGTTACACGGCCACAGATCCAGGAGTCCCTGTTACACGGCCACAGGTGCAGGAGCCCCGGTTACACGGCCACAGATCCAGGAGTCCCTGTTGCACGGCCACAGGTGCAGGAACCCCGGTTACACGGCCACAGATCCAGGAACCCCGGTTACACGGCCACTAATATATAGTAAAACTTACCTGAACCTACTCCTGAATTTTGCCGGTTAAGAGAGATTTCTGTAAAGAAAAAAAACCAAGTCTACCTTTTGGATGTAGGCTAAAAATACCAGGGCAAATGTTCTGAGCAATCTCAGGCACGTCGCTCATGATTTTCTGATATGTGCTGTCACTGGGAGAGATTGCTCACATTTTGGTGCTTAGAAAATTTACCCTATGAACCCCATTTACTAATAGGAACTTAGGAACAGGAGTCGGCCATTTACTCCCTCGAGCCTGTTCCACCATTCAATGAGTTCATGGTTGGTCTGTGACCTAACTTCATACCTGAAATTTGAACACATCTTTTCTTAGATACTAATGGGCCTACTGTACATTTTAAGTATTTTCTGATTTTTTTTATAATTTCAGATTTCTAGCATTTTTCACATCTCTTGAACTTGCTTCTCTCTCTATTTTAAGAAAGTCCAAGTCATTAATACTCAACCAGCTGGTTCTTGGTAAATTGATCTTCATGATACAATTGTTCACAATTTATATTAATGATTCAGACTTTGGAATCAAAAACACAATTTCTAAATTTGCAGATGACACCAAATTGGGGGGGATAGTCAACACTGAGGAGGACTGCAACAAATTACAGGAGGACATTAATAAACTTGCAGAACGGGCATATAATTGGCAAATGAAGTTCCACACAGATAAATGTGAGGTATTACATTTTGGTAGGAAGAATAGGGAGGTCACTTATCACTTGGAGGGTGCGAGTCTGGGTGGGGTAGAGGAACAAAGGGATCTCAGAGTACAAATACACAAATCACTAAAAGTTGCGACACAGGTTAGCAAGGCCATAAGACAAAAGCTAACCAGGCATGAGGGTTTATTTCTAGAGGGATAGAATTGAAAAGTAGTGAAGTTATGCTAAACCTGTATCGAACCTTGGTTAGACCACACTTAGAGTACTGCGTGCAGTTCTGGTTGCCATATTATAAAATGGATATAGAGGCACTAGAGAGGGTGCAGAGAAGATTTACAAGGATGATACCAGAAATGTGAGGGTGTACATATCAGGAAAGGATGAATAGGTTGGGTCGCTTTTCGCTTGAAATAAGAAGGCTGAGGGGTGACCTAATAGAGGTCTTTAAAATTATGAAAAGTTTTGATAGAGTGGATACAGAGAGAATGTTTCCACTTGTGGGGAAGAGCATAACTAGAGGCCATCAATATAAGATAGTCATCAAGAAATCCAATAGGGAATTCAGAAGAAACTTCTTTACCCAGAGAGTGGTGAGAATGTGGAACTCGCTGCCACAGGGAGTGGTTGAAGCAAATAGTATAGATGCATTTAAGGGGAGGATAGATAAGCATATGATGGAGATGGGAATAGAGAGTTATGCTGATCGATTTGGATGAGGAAAGATGGGAGGAGGCTCGAGTGGAGCATAAACGCAGGCATGGACTGGTTGGGCCAAATGGCCTGTTTCTGTGCCGTATATCCTATGTAATCCTATGTACAGGAAACTTTGTGCTATCCGGAGGTGAGCTATCCGGCAATCTGGAGCCACCGGCAAAAATCAGCAGCCATTTTTTATTCTTTTTGTTTGTTTTTTTTTGCTTTGTTTGAACAGTCAAGCTGTGCAAGGTCTGTAGCTATAGCAACAGCTTCAGCTACAGAGCTTTAGGGCCACACCCGAGTGTTTAGAAGCTGTTGCTAAGCAACAGTGTTTGTTGTCAAATACGGAGATAAGAATCTCCGTATCTTTCAACATTAACTCTGGAGAGTAGGCAGTTTTGAGGCAACGGCAGCAGCTCGGTCCCGTAGGTGCCGGATAGCACAAAGTTTCCTGTAATGTAATTAAAATTATAGCTGAAAATAATGTTTAAGAATATAAGAACATAAGAACTAGAAGCAGGAGTAGACCATATGGCCCCTCGAGCCTGCTCTGCCATTCAATAAGATCATGGCTGATCTTCAACCTCAACTCCACTTTCCCTTCCGATCCCCATATCCCTTGATTCCCCTAGAGTCCAAAAATCTATCGATCTCAGCTTTAGTTCCATTCTTATCTATCTAATCATAACCAGAGAATCACCTGCAACGGCTTCTCTTCCTGCTCCCACATCGTTACCTCTGGTGTCCCCCAAGGATCTATCCTTGGCCCCCTCCTATTTCTCATCTATATGTTGGCCCTTGGCGACATCATCCGAAAACACAGAGTCAGTTTCCACATGTACGCTGACATCACCCAGCTCTACCTCATTACCTCTTCTCTCGACCCCTCCATGGTCTCTAAATTGTCAGACTGCTTGTCCGACATACAGTTCTGGATGAGCAAATATTTTCTCCAATTAAATATTGGGAAGACCGAAGCCATTCTTTCGGTCCCAGCCACAAACTCCATTCCCTAGCCACTGACTCCATCCCTCTCCCTAACATCTGTTTGAGGCTGAACCACACTGTTCGCAACCTTGCTGTCATATTTGACCCTGAAATGAGCTTCTGACCACATATCCACAGCATAACAAAGACCGTCTACTTCCACCTCCGTAACATCGCCCGTCTCCGCCCTTGCCTCAGCTCATCCGCTGCTGAAACCCTCCTTCATGCCTTTGTTACCTCTAGACTTGATTATTTCAACGCACTCCTGGCTGGCCTCCCACAATCCACCCTACGTAAACTTGAGGTCATCCAAAACTCAGCTGCCCGTGTCCTCACTCGCACCAAGTCTCGTTCACCCATCACCCCTGTGCTCGCTGACCTACATTGGCTCCCGGTTAAGCAGCGCCTCAATTTCAAAATTCTCATCCTTGTTTTCAAATCCCTCCGTGTCCTCGCCCCTCCCCATCTCTGTAATCTCCTTCAGCCCCACAACCCCCCAAGATATTTGTGCTCCTCTAATTCCGCCCTCTTGAGCAGCCCTGATTATAATCGCTCAACCTTTGGTGGCCGTGCCTCCTGTTGCCTAGGCCCTAAGCTTTGGAATTCCCTGCCTAAACCTCTCCACCTTGCTACCTCTCTTTCCTCCTTTAAGACGCTCCTTAAAATCTACCTCTTTGACCAAGCTTTTGGTCATCCGCCCTAATTTATCCTTATGTGGATCGGTGTCAAATTTTTTGTCTTAAAATACTCCTGTGCAACGCCTTGGGATGTTTTAGTACATTAAAGGCGCTATATAAATACAAGTTGTTGTTCTTGTTGAATATACTTAACGCCTCAGCATCCACAGTCCTTTAGGAGCAGAGAATTCCCTCACCTTCCAAAATGACAGACAAGGGGGCTACTTCACTTCATGAGGATCCAATGCATCAACTCAATCTACTCATCCATACCTGTAACATTCTTCACTAACAAGGTTCATCCTTTTAGAATCACAGAATGGTTACAGCACAGGAGGCCGCCATTCGGACCGTCTACAGCATCATTATTGTAGATCCCCATTTCAGAAATGAGCAGACACTTTAGAATGCATTAAAATAACAACAGAAAACACTGGAAAAACTCAACAGTCCAGGGCAGCATCCGTGGAGAGAGAAACAGAGTTAATGTTTCAGGTCAAAGACCCCCTTCGTCAGAACTGGAAAAAAGCAGGAAATGGAAAGCAGGTTTAGGGGTTGGGAAAAGGGGGAGGGGGTGAAAGAACAAAAGGGAAGGTCAGTGATAGGATAGAAAGCAGGAGAGATTAAGAGACATTAAGAGATATTCAAGGCGAGAGGAGGTGGTAATGAGACAGGTTAAGCATGATCTCTTTGGAAAAGATCCCTAAACGTATAGTTCATCCAACCAACACCCCTGCCCAGAAATTCTAACTCATAACGTCCTGGTTGGGAGTTAAGCATTTAATGGTGTTAGAATATTTTAAGATGATTTGAATGGGCAAGGCATCTTAGCATTCTCTCTTTTAGTATTTTTTAATGTTAGAGCAATAGTGGAGGAAACTGTATTATAAACAGAGCTTGTAGAACAGAGGCAAAGGCCAAAAAGATTATAAGCAGGGTAAACACCTCAAAACGTGGCCTCAGCAAAAAATGCAACTATATTATGTAGGCAGAGCCCAAGAACAACAACTTGTATTTATATAGCACCTTTAACATAGTAAAGCGTCCCAAGGTGCTTCACAAGAGCATTATAAAACAGAATTTGACACCGAGCCATGCAAGAAGAAATTAGCGCAATGACCAAAAGCTTTGGCAAAAAGCTAGGTTTTAAAGAATGTCTTAAAGGAGGAAAGAGTTGTATTATAGTATAAGAATAGAACCTGTCCAACCCCCCCCTCCAAGGGCTGAGTGTTTGAGGGAAATATTAAGGAATCACCAGACACCATGGGTTCAATTTTTAGTGAGCTGTGGAGTTGGGCTTGGAGGCGTGCGGGGGGTTAAAATCCCAAAATCAGCGGTCCCGACCCCTTCCCGCACCCAAACCCGCCTCCATGCCAGTTTCAGAGGGGGTGGCTACCCGCCCCGCACTGGGACCCGCCTACCCGAGGTGGGAAGGGATTAGTACCAATTAACTGCCTGTTAACAGGTAGTTAACAGGCAGTTTTTAGCCTTATCCCTATTTTTGATGTTGAAGTGTGGGATTCCCGACGGCTCCAAACCGCGCCAAGTTAGAGGAGGCGGGCCGTCGGGTTGAAGGACTTGGAGGGGTCGAGATGTCCGGTGTTCAGGTGAGTGATGTGTGCATGAGTGCAAAGGTAATTGTGTTTGGTGTGTCTAAAGGGATTAAATAAGCTTTACATACCTTCTCTTAACTTTTCAGCCTTGCTTCCTTTAGGTCCCGGGAGTCCATCATCTCACCGGCACAGAAAGCAGAATGGCTGCGAACTGTCAAAAGTGGCAGCCTGCAGCTTTCTGTGCAGGAGAGATTTCTAACTGAGTCTGTGTAGAAGGACTCAGGTTAGAAGTAAGACTGTCAGTGTTTGACACAGCTTCAAACAGCTGTGAAACGCTGATATTTCATCTGTCAAAACGTCTTGACAGATGAAATTTCAGTCTGTGATGTCACCTGTTGCCAGGTGGCCCTTAATTGGCCTGCTGAGCCCGCTGGGCGGGCTCAACAAGGTCAATCGAGTTAAAATCGCGTGGATTGGCCGCAGCTCGATGGAGGCGGGACTACAACCCCGAAAGTTGTAGTCCCACCTCCAACCCGACTCCTGTGTTAAATTCCCCCCCACAAATCTTTGAGTAGGCCTGGGACTCTCAGAATCCCTCCTCCCACCTCATCTCCCTGTTAGGGATGTCAATAATGACTTAATGGCCCAGTATGCTTGCTTCTACTTCCCACGTTAACATTCTTTTTGGCCTCTCTCAGAAAGAATCCCAAGTTGGTGTTAAATTATGGCTAATTTAGTCTACTCCACCTCCTCTCCTCCTTTAAGACCCTTCTGAAAAACCCACGTCTTTGACCAAGCTTTTGGTCACTTTTCCCAATATTTCCTTCTTTGGCCTGGGATCCATTTTTTGTTTGGTTTACACTTTTGTCTCGGGACATTTTTTCCATTAAAGGTGCCATATTGATGCACGTTATTGTTGCTGTGATTGTTCTGGTCTGTGTCCAGTAGTAACCGGTTTGACACTGCCTACACTCATTTTATATAAGAGCCTTATAACTATTAGCAAAGGAAATTGTCACGAATCAGACTAGCCAAGATTCAACATTGGGTTGCAAAGGCAATAGAACAGTACTAACCAGTCCCAACAATACAACATCATTAATATATTGATATTGGACCACCAAATTATTTTTCATATCCCTCTTATTCTGCTACATCATCCTCTCCATCTTATTTGACCGCAAATCCTTGTTTTGTGTTTCCAATTATTCTGGCACGTAATCTTCTGATATACCCAGTTGTTCAGTAACACGGTCCATTTAAAAACCCTCTTAATATTCAGCCACATTGTTCAAATTACTGTTAGCCAAGGAACAGCTTTGCGTCTTCATGGATGGCGAAGAAATTATTCATCATTATTTTTTGTCGGCAGAGAGACCAAAGAGAGCTGGAAATGTTAAATTTTTCAAACATAATTCATCTCAATTTTGCCATTTTTTTCCCACTTAGTTGGCATGCATTTAAAGGAAGAAAGTTAAACAGATGTTATTGGCTTTCAAATACATTTTTTTCCATAGGTAATAATGTCAAGATATTAATATAAAAAAAGAAAATGCTTGAAACACTCAGCAGGTCAGGCAGTATCTGTGGAGAGAGAAACAAGAGTTAACGTTTCAGGTCGAGCTGAAACATAGGGCTGGATTTTCATTGAGGAGGCGGGTAGGAGGCGGGACTACAACTTTTGGGGTTGTAGTCCCGCCTCCATCGAGTTCTAGCCAACCCACGTGATTTAAACTTGATTGACCTTGTTGAGCCCGCCCAGCGGGCTCAGCAGGCCAATTAAGGGCCACCCGGCAACAGGTGACATCACAGATTGAAATTTCATCTGTCAAGAGCTTTTGACAGATGAAATATCAGCGTTTCACAGCTGTTTGAAGCTGTCAAACACTGACAATCTGCACTCCAGGTTAATTCCTCCCTCTCAGGATGATTTAGAGATCTCCCCAGAACAGAAAGCAGAGGCTGCAGATTTTGACAGCTGGCAGCCATTCTGCTTTCTGTGCCGGTGAGATGAGGGACTCCCGAGACCTGAAGGAAGGAAGGCTGTAATGGTAAGTAAAGGTTAGTAGAACTTCTTTAAACACTTTACACACACCAAACACACTTACCTCTGCACTCATGCACCCATCACTCACCTGAACACTGGACATCTCGACCCCGCCAAGCCCTTCATCCCGACGGCCCGCCTCACTAACTTGGCGTGGTTTGGAGCCGTCGGGAATCCCACATTTCAACAATGAAAATTTGGATTAGGCTAAAAACTGCCTGTTAACTGGCAGTTAATTGGCACTAATCCCCTTCCCGCCTCGGGGAGGCGGGTCCCAGTGCGGGGCGGGTACCCGCCTCCTTTGAAACTGGCATGGAGGCGGGTTGGGGCGGGATGGGGTCGGGACCCCTGATTTCGGGATTTTAAGCCCCCACACGCCTCCAATCCCGACTCCACGGCCCAATGAAAATGCAGCCCATTAACTCTGTTTCTCTCTCCACAGATGCTGCCTGACATCCGCAGTGTGTGCTTTTGTATTCGATATTAATGTTGACATTTTGTTTTTAAAAAGGAGGGTGAGACTGAGCTGTGTAACATCAGGTGATTTCATTATAAAGTTTGCAATTAGCGTAAATAAGAAATCTCAGATACCAATTTATTTGGTATCATTGCTATCCAAATATTGCTGAAGCAGAATAAACACATCTCAAGAATTTCAGTCCCAAATGGTTCAATAAAACTTGCAGAATTTAAAACAACAGAATATTTTTTCTTATTTTTCCTTTTCCCCCCCCCACAAAAGCCAGGTAGCTTGCCAAGGCTAATTATATTCCATGCATTTGTCAAGCCCTAATCCCCAGATCTCACACACAAGTTGTCAGCTCATTAAATGCAGCCAGAACATGAATATCACAGCTTCATTTCTGTTTCAAGTGCGTGCACAGCCTGCACTTCTCATAGTCTCAGATGGTCTCTTGTGTCTGCTGAAGCCTCACGCCCCCTACCGCGATAAAAGCAGAGAAACACAGGGAATGGCTGGAAGATTCAGCTCTGGTACACACATAAATGCACTTTGGAACTTGAATAGTGTCTGCAGCCATTGATTTTGAACCGGAGAGCGCGCTGAGAGGGCAGAGAATGGGGTGTATGCGGCAAGCTCCACATGACCTCTTTGGTACGAGGCCCAGACTCTTCTAACACCTGGGCCGCATTTTAATATGATTGATGGGCTGCCCCCCTGATCGCCTCGCGAATCGGACAACCTGCCCACATCGCACACGCCAATTTTCAGCTCGAGTGCAGAGGCCTACTTCAAGCAGAGATGCACCTCGGCACAGATGCAGCAACCCTCACAACTTGTAGCTGCATTGTTGAGACTGCCACCTGCAAAAAGTCCAGCTTCAATCTGCCATCCTAACTCTTCGCTCTCTTCTTTTTCTTATAGGTCTTTCCCGGCCACAGCGCAAGAAGACGCCTCGGAGGAGGGCGATCTTCCTGAGGATGCAAAGTCACGCGCTGCATCCCCCCGCACCCCCCACACAGGTGCCAGCTCAGACCGCGCGTGGTACAAATTGAGCTGGAGGAATTTGCATGTGGTGAAACACCCAGCAACAGTGGGCGGCAGCAGGTGCTGGTGGCTTGGACAGCACAGGAGAGACTCCGCCAGAAAGCAAAGGCCCTCTCCCGGCTCTGCTGAGCGACAGGTGAGAAGATTCACCAGGCTGATACCTGGGATGGCAGGAATGACGTATGAAGAGAGATTGGGTCGATTGGGCTTGTACTCACTGGAGTTTAGATGAATGAGAGGGGATCTCATCGAAACTTATAAAATTCTAACAGGACTAGACAGACTAGATGCAGGAAGGACGTTCCCGATAGCGGGGGAGTCCAGAACCAGGGGTCACAGTCTAAGGATAAGGGGTAAGCAATTTAGGACAGAGATGAGGAGGAATTTCTTCACCCAGAGAGTGGTGAACCTGTGGAATTCTCTACCACACAAAGCAGTAGAGGCCAATTCAATAAATATATTCAAGAAGGAGTTCGATATATTTCTTAAGGCTAAAGGGATCAAGGGATATGGAGAGAAGGCAGGAACAGGGTACTGAATATGGATGATCAGCCATGATCTCATTGAATGG
This sequence comes from Somniosus microcephalus, assembly GCF_052327205.1. Lineage (NCBI taxonomy): Eukaryota > Metazoa > Chordata > Chondrichthyes > Squaliformes > Somniosidae > Somniosus > Somniosus microcephalus. The sequence goes on from NC_140991.1 coordinate 307,989,490, forward strand.
CGGAGCAGGCTCGAGGGGCCGAATGGCCTACTCCTGCTCCTATCTTCTATGTTTCTATGACTTCAGGGGCCCCAGCCATGAGAAGAATCCTGCTGGCCTCACTCAAGCAGTTGTACGAGGCATTGGAAGGCCTGCCAAGGAGTTTCAGCGCTCTGGCTGAGATGTGGAAGGAGCCCCGCTACCAGCCTGTGCATTGTCATCTCACATGGCACCGCCACTCGGCAGCCTAACCTGGAGAGTGTGCTCACCTCCAGAGACACTGTAGCCAGGCCCTCGCAGCAGGAGTCCACATTCGCATGCTTGGGCTGGAAGCTCAAATGCAGACTCTGGGCTGCACAATGGAGAGATTGGTAGATCGAATGGATAGGATCTTTGAAGCGGGTTCAACGTCTTCTCAAGTCTGCTCTCCCACAGACCAGTGGAAGCACTGAGGCCCAGCCCCCAGGAGTGGCAGTGGCTCAATGCGTGCTGGCCTCTCTCAGGATGACAGCATGTCTCTATCTTCAAAAACCCCCTCAACCAATACCCGCCATGGTGCCAGCAAGTCAACTGGGCAAGACAGCCAAGCCTGTACAGGCGTGAGCACCCAGAACATAAGAACATAAGAATTAGGAGCAGAAGTAGGCCATTCAAACCCTTCGAGCCTGCTCCACCATTCAATAAGATCACAGTGGATCTTCTACCTCAACTCCACTTTCCTGTCCTATCCACATATCCATTGATTCCCTTAGTATCCAAAAATCTATCGATCTCAATCTTGACTGAGCATCCACAGCTCTCTGGGGTAGTATTCCAAAGATTCACAACCCTTGAGTGAAGAAATTTCTCCTCATCTCAGTCCTAAATGGCCGACCCCTTATCTTAAGACTATGACCCCTAGTTTTAAACTCTCTAACCAGGGAAACAGCCTCTCAGCATCGACCCTGTCGCCCGCCACGAGCGGCTGAGTATCCCACCATGAGGAACTGCAGCCTTGCACCAGCTTTGCTGTGGCCACGAGGGGAGCACCTCATTGGAGAAGTAGAGGTAGTAAATCTTCTTTACAGAAAAGCTTTTTGAGTTACATAGAAACATGGAAGATAGGAGCAGGAGTAGGCCATTCAGCCCCTCGAGCCTGCTCCGCCATTCAATGAGATCATGGCTGATCATCCAAATTCAGTACCCTGTCCCTGCTTTCTCCCCATATCCCTTGATCCCTTTAGCCTTAAGAAATATATCTAACTCCTTCTTGAATATATTTAATGAATTGGCCTCAACTGTCTTCTGTGGTAGAGAATTCCACAGGTTCACCACTCTCTGGGTGAAGAAATTCCTCCTCATCTCAGTCCTAAATGGCTTACCCCTTATCCTTAGACTGTGACCCCTGGTTCTGGACTCCCCCGCCATCGGGAACATCCTTCCTGCATCTAGTCTGTCTACTCCTGTTAGAATTTTATAAGTTTCAATGAGATCCCCTCTCAATCTTCTAAACTCCAGCAAATATTAGCCTAATCAACCCAATCTCTCTTCATACGTCATTCCTGCCATCCCAGGTATCAGTCTGGTGAATCTTCGCTGCACTCCCTCCATGGCAAGAACATCCTTCCTCAGATAAGGCGAACAAAACTGCACACAATACTCAAAGGTGTGGTCTCACCAAGGCCCTGTACAACTGCAGCAAGACATCCTTGCTCCTGTACTCGAATCCTCTCGCTATGAAGGCCAACATACCATTTGCCTTCTTAACCGCCTGCAGCACCTGCATGCTTACCTTCAATGACTGGTGCACATGGACACCCAGGTCTTGTTGCACTTCCCCTTTTCCCAATCTAGTGCCGTTCAGATAATAATCTGCCTTCCTGTTTTTGCCATCAAAGTGGATAACCTTGCATTTATCCACATTGTACTGCATCTGCCATGCATCTGCCCAATCGTCCAACCTGTCCAAATCATAGTGGAGTTTCTCTGCATCCTCCTCACAGCACACACGCCCACCCAGCTTTGTGTCATCTGCAAACTTGGAGATATCACATCTAGTTCCCTCTTCTAGATCATTAATATATATTGTGAATAACTGGGGTCCTAGCACCGATCCCTGCGGTGCCCCGCTAGTCACTGCCTGCCACTCGGAAAAAGACCCGTTTATTCCAACTCTTTGCTTCCTGTTGATCACTTGGGTGAGAAATTAATGGAAAGCAATTAACATGTTCGCCATTACATTCGCACATTTGACACTTTGGTTGACAGTGTGGTTTAACAGCAGCTTCTGAATCATTGATATAAAAGTCAGCCGAATGCTTTAAATGTTCTTTACTGCAGGATGATGAAGGAGATAGTGAAGGATGTAATGAGGGCTGTTAAGCAGAGTTCTCAGGGTAGCAGTAGGAGCAGCTCAGTGGAATCGATGAGCAATTAGCTGCTCCCCCACATCCCTGGCTGTAAGACGCTGATGTGACCCTCCTACGTCTGCTGCTTTCTCTTGTTCCACCTTGGTCCTCCTTGTCCAATGAGGACTGCTGCTGCTCTACCTCCTCCAATTGCAGACTGCTCCGTAATGCGAGGTTATGTAGAATGCAGCACACTGCAGCAATGCTCGATACTCTCTACAGGACATGGGGTGCGATCTTGCCAGCCCTGGCGAGGCAGGTATGGAGGCAGGGCTGCCGGGAAAATGGCAGAATTTGAGGGCGGGTGCCCAACCCGCTCCACAAGACCTCATCAAGCTACAGAGAATGTCAGTGTTTGACAGCTTCACAGAGCTGTTAAACAACATCTGTCAAAAATCTTTGACAGATGAAACGTCATACGCTGCCGTTCTCTGGGCGGGCTTAACAAGGTCAATCAAGGGAAAATAGCGTGGGTTGGCCAGAAGCTGATGGAGGTGGAACTGAAACCCGACAAGTGGGAGTCCCGCCTCCAAAAGCTCCCCATTGGCAAAATCACCCCCCTAGTGTAAGGAGTTTCCCAGACTGGTTGCGACAGCTGAACCGCAGCTTCCGCATCCATGTGGTGTGTTCTATAATGATTCTGGTGGACCCTTGGCTTCGGTTATATCTGTGCTGCTCCGGTGTGGTGGGGTTGCGCGGAGGTTTCCTAAGTCACGTCTGTAGTTGGAATTCTTCACACCCTCAGCAGGCAACCTATCACATTGTTCACAGGGTCGAATATTGCAGGGGGGAGGGGGAGGTGGGGAATGATAGACTGTCCCAGTTTAAAAGCATTGTGGCAGCTCCTTGCACAGACCTGCATGACGAGGCTCTTCTAATCGGCTAATACCTACACATGGGCGAAGTGGCAGTCCTTTCTATTTCTTTATGTTGCTGGCTGGTGTTCGGGTGAACCTCATGCCAACACGAGTGCAGTCAATGACACCCTGCATTCGGTTAATGACCTCTTGCACTCATAAGAACACAACATAAGAACATAAGAAATAAGAGCAGGAGCAGGCCATACGGCCCCTCGAGCCTGCTCCGCCATTCAGTAAGATCATGGCTGATCATCGACCTCAACTCCACCTTCCCGCCCAATCCCCATATCCCTTGATTCCCCACGAGTCCAAAAATCTATCTCAGCCTTGAATATACTCAACGATTCAGTATCCACAGCCCTTTGGGATAGAGAATTCCGAGGATTCACAACCCTCTGAGTGAAGAAATTCCTCCTCAACTCAGCCTTAAATGGCCGACCCCTTATCCTGAGACTGTGCCCCCTAGTTCTAGACTCTCCAGCCAGGGGAAACAACCTCTCAGCATCTACCCTGTCAATCGCTCCTCAGAATCTTTATGGCCCTGAAATTAGGATCGGGAGCTTGCCGTGCGTGCAAGCCCCCGATCTGCACTCACCCTATACGCTGACATCTGAAGCCCGGGCCTGCTTGCATTTCCTGTCACAGGCCCGGTTCAGCTGTCGGCGCGCTGTGCTAACCTGATCCAGCGGCGTAGTTAGTGCGATGTGCCGGCTGGGATCAGGTGAGCACTGTGCAGCCAATCAGGGGAGGGGAAACTCATTCATGAGTTTGACAGTAAGAGCTGTCAAACTCATGAAAACTACGGGGGCCCAAAACACTATTTAAACTTTAAATAAAAATGTAAAAAACATCCCAATCATTAAATTAAGTATAAATAAGTAAAAAAAAATAATTTAAACAATAATTTTTTTTGTGAAAAAAATAAATTTTTAATAAAAAGGGTCTAAAACTAAACTTACCTTATTGTAGATTCTTTAAAATAATAAACCTGTGGAAAAAAAAATTCTAAATTGCACTAAAACACCACTTACCTGTAAAAATAAATACTTAGGTGTGCTTTTTACAAGCGTAAAGACCGGAGACCTTTACACATGCGCAAATCCCCCAAAACAGAGGAAATCCAAGACGCACGCGCTGCCCCCTACAGCGCACGCGCTAGCCTCTTCACCTCTTGGGTTAGAGGAGAGGAAATGCCGGTTTTCAGCGCATGCGCTGTGCATGCTGAAAACCGGCATTTCCTCCGGCCAGACGCGTGAGTACCCCTTCCGTACTCACGCGTTTGGGGAGGAATTACTGCCCCATTATGTTTCAATGAGATCACCTCTCATTCTTCTAAACTCCAGAGAGTATAGGCCCAATCTACTCAATCTCTCCTCATAGGACAACCCTCTCATCTGACTCGGTCAATGTCCCCCTAGCTAGTCAACTGCTGCAAAGCCCCGAGCTGTCTCCTGTTGACTGCTGAGATCAGTGGGGAAGGTGATGCACTGCTCCGCCACAATATAATTCAAACATTTAAAAGATTGTATAGTACGGTTTGTATCACAGTCAGGCCTTTAGGCCATCATTTCATATTGCAATACTGTGGAGATATGATTATATCCAGTGCTGGATAGTCAACAGGTCACTGCTGTGCATATTGCTGGTACAACTTGCATACAGCTTTGAGCCCAAGATCAGCCATGATCTAATTGAATGGCGGGGCAGGCTCGAGGGGCCAAGTGGCCTACTCCTGCTCCTATTTCTTAGGTTCTTATGTTCTTATTCTCACCATTTTGGTAGTTTAAGATCTCCTTCATTTCGTCTTCCTGTTCTATGCAATATTTCCTAGCCTTGATGGTGGATGGATGGGCTTATTATAAAGCCTATGAGCTTTATCTTGTCACGGGACATGTAGGAAAGTGGCACAAAGTGCAGGGACAAGAGTTTTTTTCTGGGATTGCCCATCCTCTTGATTTTCTCTTGCTCCCCATAAGGAAATAACTGGCTCACCAATTAATGGCACTAACTGTGCTTTTCCACGTCGAGACAGGAGAAATCCCTCGATTAGCTATCCTGAGCTGTTCTGACAGAACTGAATCCCCTTGGGCGTGGAAAGTGTGTGTGTGTCACGGGCTAGGAGAGAACATCAACAAGAGGGCAAGAATACATTTTTTAAATGTTGAAACATCCTGAATTTTCAGATGCCTTGCATCTAAGAACATGCATAGGATGTCGCTTCTCTTGGAATTAGCTATGCTTGGGGTAACTGCAAGAGGTGTAGCATCACATTGCAGACTATTTTGCATAAAGGAGATAGATTAACTTCATGTTTCTGTGGCTAAACGACTGCACAAGAGATTTCTATCTCACTGCTCCTAATAGACATGATGCATAATAGTAAATTCTGCTCCACACTGGCAGTAACTGAACAGCTCAGGGACAATAAAGTTTATATGAGCAGATTATCTCTGGTAAAATTATAAACTTTATGATTCCCAGAACATTAACTCTAGCTGATGAGTTGAGAATATTCTATATTGTTATAAGCAACCAAGGGATAAAACAATGTGCTTTAAACTCTCCGGGAATTGATAAACAGTTTGGTTCATCTTCCGCAAGGTACACCTCCTCATATTCAAGGATAAATGTTGCTGGGTCGATATTAAAAAAATAAAACAGCAAACATTTTGTTCACATTTTATAGGCATCATTATGTTAAGTGTCTGAACAAAGGAAGGCTGAGAAAATGTTATGCTATGAGGCTATTATGTTGGAAAAAATACTTTTGCATGTGCTCAACATGGTCCTCTGTTGGCCAAATCCTGAAATCTCCTCTTATTAACAGGCCGATATATAAAAGAAACAGGCTTGTATTTCTATAGCGCCTTTCACGACCTCAAGATGTCCCAAAGCGCGTTACAGCCAATGAAGTACTTTTGAAGTGTGGTCACTGTTGTAATGTGGGAAACGCGGCAGCCAATTTGCGCACAGCAAGCTCCCACAAACAGCAGTGTGATAATGACCAGATAATCTGTTCTAGTGACGTTGATTGTGCGGTAAACTCCCCTGCCCTTCTTCAAAATAGTGCCGAGGGACTTCTTCCATCCACCTGAGGTTTAACGTCTCATCCAAAAGATGGATATTATGGCCTAGAAATTCAGTGGGCTGCGCCACCAGTTTGTGCCCAAAGAGGGCACTCAGTGGCTTTAGCGCCACTGGCCACACCTACCGCGATATTTAGCGAGGCGCTAATGGCGGCGTTAGCCTGTAGCGCTGCGCCGCCACCGATGACGTCATCGGTGTGCGCAGCGCCCCGCTCCCGCCCCGATCACCATATTTGGTCGCGCCCGCCTCTTTAGCGCCGGTCGCAAATAGCAACCGGTTCACAGGGGCCTACCTGTGGCGGTAGTGGCGCTAGTTAAGGTGGAGGTGCGGGCGGCCGCATTTTCGGCAGCCGCATGCCAGCACCTCCGTCCCCGGCCTCCTAAACGCCACCCCCCCCCGCGGCATTGCCGGCTGCTTCCCGAGAGCCCGGCACTTCTCCTTGGTGCCGGGCTCATTTGCCGGCACTCGCGAGCGGGGCTCGCGCTGTTGCAGGCACCTCCCCCTTAACAGTGGGAGGAAGGCCTGCAGTACCGCAGCGTGCCGTGCCGCAGCGTGTGGTGCTGCGGCCCTTAGCGCTCCGATATTCAGGGTGAGCGGCCCAAGCGGGGCGCAGGAAGCCTCGATTAGCGGCCCGCTTCCATTTGGGGCGCAGAAACTGAATATCGGGATGGCGCAAGTGGCTCCGCTCGCAGCGGTAATTCCGGCGCCCAGGCGAGCTTGGCGCCCCAAACGGCGCCCAACTGAATTTTTAGCCCTATATATAATGGCCCGTAATTTGCGGTCAGCACCGAAGCAAAGGCGTTCGCACTGGCCCCAAGGTAAGCCTGGCACAAAGATCTCGCGATCTCTGTGTCGAGCGGTTCGGGTTTTCCGACGCATAATTGAAATCAACGCAAGTTAATAGGGATTCCCAGCGAAGAGCTGCTGTGATGTCAACAAGCTGTCTGAGCAGCCAATCAAAATGTAGAATTCTCACAGACCGAGAAGCAGGAAGTGGGTAAGCTCCTTTGATTCGAACTTTTTAAAAATGTTGTAGAGAGCAAAACAAAGACTGGGGCTCTCACGTGGGGAAAAAAGCAAACCTGAAATAAAGATGAACAAACTTTAAAAAAAAAAAGAATATTTTAAAAGTTTCTTAAACATTTTTATTTTTGTTAAAATGGATAAATTTGACACTCCACAAAATTAAAATTAGTTTTTTGGGGTCATAACCTTTGTGCAGCCAATACGCTGTTAAAACCCCAGTTACACCTAATTCAAAAGGGTGTACCTTCTTGCCCAATCACTTAACCAGTCTATACCTTTGCAGACACTTTGGTCGTGATTTTGCTAACCTCGGCGGGTCCGTGGTGGGCGGCGTCGGTGGTGGGTCCCGACCCCGCTGCTGGCTCCATCCCGCTCTCTGAAATGAATTTCCCTTGATTAGGCTTGTTAAGCCCGCCCAGCGCGTATGCCGGCCAATTAGGGGAAGCGGGACTGGTGACGTCATTTGATGATGCATCATCAGCCGGTTTCCTTACAGGAACCAGGGCCAACTTTATTTTGACTTTTGTGCTGTCAGTGTTCTACGGCATCGAGGTGCTGCAAACACTGACAAGCACTGCACAGAGGTGCACGGCTGCACCCAGGCTCTCCCATGACTCCGTCCATATGGTTATGGAGGGAGTCACAGCACGCAGGGAGGTCCTCTTCCCTTCCCATGGGCGGAAGAGACCTCCCCAGGAGATCAACACAGCCTGGTTGCACATTGCACAGGAGGGCAGAAGCAGCAATGTGGTCAGGAGGACCTGGGTGCAGTGCCTCAAACGTTTCAATGAGCTCAGTAGATCACAAAACGTTACTACAAAGCCTCACTCAACCTCATCTTGCTGTGCCTCTCATCACATCCCCATCACTCTGCCTTCCCTAACCTAGTCCTGCTCATGCTTACTCACACTAATTTACCTTGCACCTCCACCCATCCCTCTCTATCTACATTATCACATCCCCATCTCACTAGCCACCCCTCACACTCATCCTAGTCCAATCATACCAACTAACACACACAAGGGTAGGCACTTGGGTGTTTTAGCTAATGTTTGTGTAAACTTTCTGTTAATGTGTTGTCAAACATTGAAACCTTTATTTCAACACTTTGCGTTCTTGGACAGATTTGTGTGCACCTTTGGAAGTGGCTTAGTGAGTTGCAGTGAATGGTGAGACATAACAGAACCCCCTGCAATAGTCATGAGTGTGAAAGGAATGGCTTGGGCATTGTAGGGCTGCTTTATGGTGTTGGTGTGGGGTGGTGCCAACCTGGCCTATCATGTGGCAACCAGGGTGTACAGCATTAAGTGAAGTAAATCTGGCCATGGTGAGGCCATCACTGGCCTCCCGGGCAGTAATGTGCTCGGGTGCTGATGCCCTGTGTCCTGTGCAGCATCAGTTCATTGTGGAGAAGGTTGGTGTTGTTGCTGGTGCCGGTGTTGGGGCTCATCGTGCTCAGATTCTGAAGACCAAGGTGAGAGAGTATAAAGTACACCCATGCTGATGGAATAGATGGCAGGTGAAGTAGAGATGACAGAAGTGATCTGTTAATGGTGTGATCAACCACCACCTAGACTGAAGGGTGTGTTGATGCGGGGGGTGGAGGACACAAGCACAATCACAAGATTGGTAAATGAAAAACAGCAGTTAGCTGTGTTTTATTTTCAGCAAACGGGGAAAAAGGTTCACGTCTGGCAAAATCCAAAAAACATACGACGTTCAAAAAAGAAAAATGAAGAACAAAACCATCACCCGCCCCAGGTGGTTAGGAAGGCAGTCCTTAAATCAGTTTTCTCCAAAAAACAATAAGACAGGGTTACTTTACCACTGGATCTTTCTCAGCCGGTCCAGGGATCACATCAGGCTCTCAGAACTAAACAATATTCCACCCGGGTTCAACAGCAGACCTCTCTGTGGCAGCTGCAAGCTGGGCCCCAACAGCTGTCTTGGCTTTCTCCTCAGGAACTGGCCCTGTCCTGGCCCTCTCCTCAGGCACTGGGCCTGGCCTGGCCTGGGGATCGGAGTGCTGGCAAAAGAGCCCGGCACTCAACAGAAGTGCCGGGCTCATGTAGCGCAGCTGGCACTCTGCAGGGGTGGGGTGGTTCAGGAGGCCGGGGATGGGAGCGGGGGCAGGAGCTGGCAGGTGGCCAGCAACAAAAATGGCCGCCCACAACTCGCCTTTAAATAGCACCGCCCCAGCCACGGGTAAGCCCCTCTGACCCCGTCAGAGATAGCATCCGGCGGTAAGTTAGGGGGCGCTACCAGAAATTGTGGCTGGGGCGTGAGCGGGGCACTGTGCCACGGAGCGTTAACGGTTACCGCTGCCGCTATCCTCCCGCTGAATTTCACAGGAGGCATTGGCAGTGCTGTGCCCGGGCACTAGTTGCTTTACACCCTGTTAGCGTCCTCTTAGGGCACTAGCAGGAGGTTCAAAGCAACAACATTTTTCCCCCTAGATCTCAAATAGCCTGTACACAAGTTGTTTCCTTGATATATTGTTCTAGAAAACTGTCTTGAATGCATTCCATGAACTCGTCCTCCAAGCTACTTTTGCCAATTTGGTTTGTCCGGTCTATATGAAGATTAAAGTCCCCCAGGAATATTGCATTACCCTTGTTAGATGCTCCTCTAATTTCCTGATTTACTGATTACTGTTAGGGGGCCTATAAACTACTCCCACCAGTATTTTCTGCCCTTTTTTATTGCTTAGATCCACCCAAACTGATTTTACATCCTGATTTTCTAGGCTAAGATCCTTTCTCACTACTGCCTTTATCGCATCCTTTATTATCCCCCCTCCTTTGCCATTTTGCCTATCTTTTCTAAAAGTCACATACCCTGGAATATTTAGTTCCCAATCTTCGTCACCTTGTAACTACCCCTCAGTAATGGCTATTAGATCAAACCCATTTATCTCTATTTGTGCCATTAATTTATCTATCTTGTTCCGGATGTTTTGTGCATTCTGATATAGCGCCTTTAATTTTAACTTGTTAGCATTTTTCTCCTGATGTGGCTTTAGTTTCTAATGCCCTATTACTATTTCTAAACTCTCTGTCCCTTCCTGACACAATCTGCTTGATTTTACTCAAATCTTCCCTTACCTAAACCTGCCCACCCCCTTATTAGTTTAATGCCCCTTCTACCTCCCTCGTTATTTGATTCTCCGAGTTAAGGAACAGAAATGTATCTACACACCCTGTGAGGTTATTTGCTATTACCAAAAGCAAACTTGAGATTGAATTCTCAAACATTAATTCCAAGTAAATTATACACTTGAAATATTAACAACTGCTCTCCTATTACAAAATTGCTCATGCATAGTTCAACAGCACCTGGATTAATGGCACCTATCATTTCTTCCATTGACATTTAGAACACGAAGGGAAAGTTATTTATCAAGAATGGAAGAGACTCATTTTCCTCCACCTCCAGCTAGGCAGAGACAGTGCACCCAAAGTGTGCTCCATCTGCAATGATGCGATCCTTCCTGTATTCCAAGGTTCGGGGCATCACCAAGCCCCAATGTGCAATCAGCACAGGTTCATCTGGAAATCTGGAGCTCTCTCCCCAAAAAAGCTGTTGAGGCTGGGGGGTCAATTGAAAAATTAAAAACTGAGATTGATTGATATTTGTTAGGCAGGGGGTATTAAGTGATATGGAACCCAGACGGGTAGATGGAGTTAAGATATAAATCAGCCGTGCTCTAATTAAATGCCGGAAGAGGCTTGAGGGGCTGAATGGCTGACTCCATTTCCTATAGGCAAAGTAGGAACATTTCTCATGATGCTCCCATCGCTGCTGTCGAAACTGTGGAGTCCCAATGCGACAATGGCCAGCTTGGACTCACTTGGAGAATGATTATAGATAAATGTGAGGGATGGATTCTGAAACCTCATTAGTGCCCATTGTTATAAGCTCAAGTAGCTCACTGGGCGTGTTGGAGAGATAGGGCAGGATTTTCATTGGGCCGTGGAGGCGGGATTGGAGGCGTGTGGGGGGTTAAAATCCCGAAATCGGGGGGCACGAACCCATCCCACCCCAACCCGCCTCCATGCCAGTTTCAAAGGAGGCGGGTACCCGCCCCGCACTGGGACCCGCCTCCCGGAGGCGGGAAGGGGATTAGTGCCAATTAACAGGTAGTTAACAGGCAGTTTTTAGCCTAATCCCTATTTTTAATGCTTTTGACAGATGAAATATCAATCTGTGACATCACCTGTTGCCAGGTGGCCCCTAATTGGCCTGCTGAGCCCAGTGGGTGGACTCAACAAGGTTAATCAAGTCAAAATCGCGTGGGTTGGCTAGAACTCGATGGAGGCGGGACGACAACCCCGAAAGTTGTAGTCCCGCCGCCTAACCGCCTTCTCAGTGAAAATCCAGCCCATAGCCTCTAGCAATGGTAGGCATTGAGTACATAGGAGCAGCTCGGGGGACTATATTTTGGCAGTGGTTCTGGCTGTGATGTAGCCTAAACGAGTGACAGCAGATGTCTCTGACAGGAATGACGCACAGCAAGTACAAAAGGACAGACCCTACAAAAAGCTGACCCCTGGCACTGCTGTCGGTGCATCAGGGTAAGATTAAAACCTTCTGCATCCCACTGAGCTGAGCGACTGACTGTGCAGGCATTCACTCTCAGATAGTGTAGCGCTTAACAGTTGGACACGTCCACAATCAGCATTGAAATATTTCACTACACACAAGAGGCACACAACAAATGGAAGGAGCAAGTGACTCTAAAATCCTAACAAAGTGTTTGCCTACTGTGATGTTCCTTGTGGGTGCCTAAAAAAAATCCCTGTGTTGTAGACAGTCGTGACCTTCACTGTTGCTGTTAATTCACTGGAGATGGTTCACAATCCATACAGGTGACATACCTAAATCACAGCTTCCAGTACCTAGAGTGGTGGCTGTTGTTAATTCTAGGTCTTCTATGCCCTCTGTTCTACCAGGCTGCGCTCTTCTCCAGCTCCATTGGGATATGCCTATGTCAGCATCCCCATGTCAGCTGTGGCTCAGTGGGTAGCACTCTCTAGGTGGGAGGGGCTAGGAGTGAGCAGGTGTTACTGGTTGCCTGATTGCTGCAGGGAGTTGGAGGGAGTTTGTAAAAAGTTGGTGGTGGTTTTTTGGTTTTTCTTTTCAGGTTTTAGGGCCTTTTTGGTCCATAAACAACAGCCAGATTGCTGCTGCTGAGGGGTCCGGAGTGCCGGGTCCCTCAGAGGACAGTGTTCACAAGATGAATTTAATGAGGGGAGAAACTGTGGTTGGAAGGGAAAGAAAAAGGCCCAAAGATTTGGGCCGGGACCCCAGGAGGTTTGGAAAAGAAAACACGGTGGTGGTTCAGTGCGAGGATAAGGAGATACGAGCTTGGGATATTATCCAAGAGGTACATGAGGACTGTGGTGAGGGAAGCTGTTTTGCCTGCCGACCAAAGCCGAATGTTGGGGTCGAGGTGACGGTCAGTGGCCGAGAGGAGGTGGAAAGACTTTTACTCAGTTTGAAAGTTGGCGATAAGTTCTTGGAATATTCGGAAGAGGTGGTGGCCTCATTCTTAAACTTGCCAGTTTATATTGAGGACGATGTGCTAATCAAAAAGTTGGAGTCATGGGACATTAAAATTTGCTCAGCAATAAAGAGGAGGTACTATCCAGGAACACAGGTAGCAGATGGAACCCGTTATGTAAAGGTGTGGTTCCCAGAGGGGGTGAAGTCATTACCGTACAGCATGAAATTCGAGACAATGGAAGGAGTGCAGTACTTCCAAGTACTGCACGATAACCAAGTGAAGGTTTGTTATTATTGTCTTGGACACGACCATCTTGTAAGAAACTGTCCAGACTTGTACTGTTATAGTTGCGGCGAATCTGGACACATCGCTTGGAGCTGCAAGGCGGAGAGCTGTGGGGTGTGTCACAAAGGCCCCACCCACTGTGAGTGTGAGGCAGAAGGAAGCTCTATGAGTGACGAGGAGATGGGAGAAGGAGCAGGAGGTGTGAGTGGAACGGCCAGAGGAGCGGAGCAGTCGGAGGACACAGCTGGTAAATTGAAGGAGAAAAGAGCACAGGAAGAGGCAGAAAATTGCGGAGCAGAGAACAGGATGGAGATGGTGGAAAACACACCAAGTACTGTGGAAAAGAACAAAGACAGCAGCAGGCAGCAAGGGTCGAGTGCAGACTCGAGCCTTAATACAGTTCAGCTCTCCCTGAAGAATCTTGTGTCCGCAGGGGGAGAGGAGGCGGGAGCGGGGTGCGTGGTAAATGTAAGTACTCCAAAGAAAGACGGGGAGTCAGACATCTCGGTGAGCAGGAGGGGGCAAGACAAGGAGAGGGTGCAAGAGGCAGGAGCCTTAAAGGGGCAGCAGGACGGGAGCAGTGAGACAAAGACGCCAGAAGGGAGCAATATAGGTGCGCCATTGTCCCAGAGAGGGAAGGATCAGGGAGCAAGGGTCAAAGGTGGAGAGGAGGTCAAAGGGAGCGGCGCTGTTGGAGAAACCGCGCTAGCAAGAAGACTCTCTATGGGAGATGATGTATCTGACGGGGAACAGGATTATGTATCTGATGGGGAGCAAGCACAGAGGATTACAGAAGAGCTTGAGAGTGAGGAATTAGAGGGGGACAGAGACATGGAAGTGGGGGGTGGAGTGGCATCATGTGGAAAGGAAAAGGTTAGTGAGGGGCAGAAGGAGGGAGAAAGGGCAGCTCCTTGACCCAAACTTAATGCAAGGAAGAGGCTGAAACAGCAGGGAAGTTTCAAACAGGGGGTGAAAAAGAGTCGGAGGCTGCAGGAAAAAGCAACAGCTGGCCGAAAAGTTGGGAAGGAGCATGAGAGGAGGGAAGGGCCAGAGATTAAATGATGGGTAGATTATCAGGCATACTTCCTGTCATAAATCTCATCATCGAGAAACTACCTATGAAATAACACTGGACGGCCAGCTGGTGGCGCCGTCCAAGGAGTATAAATACGCAGGCGTGGGCCCAGCTTGCCAGGCACATTTTGTAGACAAGGAGCTAGTGGATACAACTAGATCTCCATGTTCTGAAATAAGTTGATTAAAGCCTTGCTTTACACTCAAACCAAGCGCGTAGTGAGTTTTATTACGTCACTTCCCTTCTTTGGAGCCATGATTACATTGGTCTTGATTAATGTGAACGGACTGAGGGGTGAGAAGAAATTGCAGCAGTTGTTGCAGGGTTTTAAAGGCACGGACTTGTGTCTGCAAGAAACCTTTTGGGGTGAGGAAATCCTAGAAAGAGTTCAGAAGGAAGAGGTGTTTGCGAGTTGTGCAAACAATAACCGTAGAGGGGTGGCTGTTTTGGTGAGTCCGTCCGTAAAAGAGAACATTGCCTTGGTGGACAAGGACACTGAGGGGAGATTTTTACGGCTAAGGGTAAAAATGGAGGAATTTAATTGCGATCTCTTTAATATCTATGCACCGAACATCCATTGCAAGCGTCGCGAGTTTTTTCGGGGGTTTTTCACTGAAGAGGCAGAGGTGGAAAATCCTTTTGTATAGTGGGTGATTTTAATGTATTTTTATCTCGGATGGACATTTCAGCCCAGATGACCTTTAAGGATGATAACTCCAGAGGGATGATTGTAAAAATGATGGCAAATTTAAATTTGAGAGACTTATGGAGGGACTGGAACCCCATAAAAAGGGAGTTCTCCAGAACAGGTTGGGTGGGTGATGTTTTAAAACAGAGCCAAATAGATTTTGTGTTAATGCGGGAAGGGTTAAGTTCTGAGGTGATGGAGATTTATTATAAAAAAGTATTTTTTAGTGACCACTCGGCTTTGGTTCTTAGAATTAGGAACAGCAGAGTTAAGATCAGTTCAGGGGTGTGGATTTTAAACAATCAATATCTGAAAGAAATTGCTTATAAAGAAGGGATTTTAAATATAATAAAGAATGCTCGGAAGGAACCTTTGTTCTTGAAAGAAAGAAGAGTTTGGTGGGACAATTTCAAATATGAGGTAAAAGATTTTTCGGTACGTTATGGGAAAAAGAGAATGGCAGCTAACCGGCATCGAGAAGAGAATATAAACAAAAGGTTTATGGATATCTGTAAAGCAGTTGACGGAGGGGATAAGGGAGCTGAGACTAAGTTCCAGGTGCTAAAGGAAGAGTGGGAATTATTGCAAGCTGAAAAATGCAAGGGGATCATTCTCCATGCAAAGGCTAGAGATGCATTGGAGGGCGAAAGATGCACTGGATGCACTGCAACAGAGATTATCATTAATTGAAGAGTTGAAGGTTGGGGAGAAGATCATTCATGAAAGTGGGGAGATTTTGGAGGCGGCTAGCAGCTTTTATCAAGATTTATATACAAAAGAAGACATTTCCAATTTGGCGATGGAGAAGGTTACTGCTTTTATTGAAGAGGGTTTAAAGGAGGATGAGAGAGGCATGTGTGACAAAGTAAGGTTAGCGGAAATAAAAGTAGCAATAAGTGGAATGGGGGGGGGGGGGGAAGCCCAGGGTCTGATGGACTAAGTGCAGAATTTTATAAAGAATGTTGCGAGATTTTAAGTCCATTGCTCTTAGAAGTTTTTAAGGAAATTAAAATTGAGGGAATCCTGGCCCCATCTATGAGGAGAGGGATCATAAGCTTAGCTTATATAAAAATAAAGGGGATAGACGGGATCTGAAGAATTGGAGGCCCATCACATTATTAAATGTGGATTATAAGATCTTGGCGAGGGTTATGGCAAATCGTTTGAAGGAGGTGTTACCGGAGATAGTTTGGCCCTCTTAGTCCTATGGAGTCATAGGCCGGGACATCGCAGACTCTGTGGTCTCAATCCGAGATGCGATAGAGCTCATGGAAGAGAGTGGGAGGGAGGCTTATGTATTAAAGATAGATCAAGAGAAAGCCTTTGATAGGGTCTCTCATGAGTTTTTATTGAAGGTTTTGGAAGCGTTTGGTTTCGGGGAAAATGTCATTGAGTGGATAAGGATTTTTTATTCAAACATATTTAGCTGTGTTAAATGTAATGGTTTTTTATCCAAGTGTTTTCCGATACAGAGATCAGTGAGACAGGGTTGTCCCCTGTCCCCATTGTTGTACACATTGATAGCAGAACCATTAGGTTACATGATGCGAAAGAAACAAGTTGTAGTTGGGATTGTGGTCCCCAGTTCTGGGCTGGTGTCGGTGATACACCAATATGCAGATGACACAACCTTAACATTGAGAAATGGGGAGTCAGTGAGGAAAGCTATGGATGTAGTGGAGGAATATTGTAGAGCTTCAGGAGCCAGAGTGAATTATAGTAAGTCCCAATGCCTGGTTGCAGGAAGGGTAGGGGGGAATGGTTGGGGGAATGTCCCTTTAAGTTGGTGGAGGTTTTGGAAGTTCTGGGGGTGCATATGGGGTGCAAGAAAGACAGGGATGAAGTGGATCAATTAAATAGGGAACCAAAGTTTATGAAATTAAAAGATTTTGGGAAGATGGGAAAGAAGGTGGTTGAAAGTGCAAGGAAGAGCGACAGTGGTGTCTGCTCTTCTGCTATCTAAGCTATGGTACTTATTGACGGTGGAGGATATTCCTGAGAGGTCGGAAAAGTCCATCTGAGAGGCTTGTGTGAGGTTTTTATGCGAAGGGAAACCAGCCTTGGTGGCTTACAATACCATCATTGGACGGAGAAATCAGAGAGGACTCAATTTCCAAGATATTGAGTTGAAGAAAAAATCCTTTAGCATCAAATGGGTGAAGAGATTTCTTCAGAACTCAAATACAAGTTTTTGGAAGAGTTGTTTTGAGCATTTTTTAAAACGAAGTGGGATAGGAGGGCAGGGGATATTGTGTATGGAATACGATAATATGTTTTTGAAATCAATTAAACTTCTCCCCAGGTTTTATAAAGGGGTTGTAGAGACTTGGGCCCAATTTTTAAAAAGTGTGCAGTTTATGCCCAGGGGGGCTGAGGAATTTTTAGAACAACCCTTATTTTTGAACAGGTGGGTCAACATCGAAGGAGAGGTTTTATTTAATTAAGCTTTTATAAAATCTGGTATTATATGTGTGAAAGATGTATTATACGAGGTAATTCCAGGTTGGTTGCCGGAAGCGATACATGGTGTGGGAGGAGGATCAGGAGGTAGAGGAAAAAGCAATAGGGATCATGTATGAGAAGATTGTGAGGGCAATGCCACAGGATTGGATGGAAGAAATAAATGCGGAAATCTCCAAAGAAAGTGAAATGCGTCCCGCTTTTCCAAGCTTTCTGCTGGAGAAAGGGGGGAGAGTTGGTCCAATTTGACAACTGTAATACTCGAGATTTCTATGAGGTATTTAGAGAATGGAGATTCAAGACACCTGCTGGTCAGGAGTTTTGGCAGAGTATATACCCACAGCTGGACTTCAACAAGATTTGGAAGGGAGTGTGGGCAAATTTTAAATGCCCGGAGTGGATTGAACTGGATTTCAAATTGGCTCATAACCGGATTTTTACCATGACGGTCTTGTGCAAGATTGGACGAGTGGAGGGGGCAACTTGCCCAGTGTGTGCGACACGGGATGAGAATCTGTCCCATTTACTGGTGTTATGTCCACAGTTAAATGATTTTAAGTACTATGTTCGATAGTTGTGTGAGGTTTTTTTGCTGGGTGGGGACCGAAGAGCAAGAATGGGAATCCCCTCGGACTCAATTTTGAGATGAGGATTACAGGAGAGTCTGCCCGAGTCTAGCGGAGCGGCAATTCATTTAATGTTCAGTTTGGCTAGATTCGTGATTGTGCAAAGAAGGAATGCTCTGTTTTTTAAGGGGAGGAGAATAAATCTAAAAAAATATTTTAAATATAAGCTAAAAGATAATTATAAGGCTCTGTGGATGTTTTATTCAGAAAGGAATTTAAAGATAGTATTTTACAATCAATTTTTAAAGTACAATCGATTAATATATGTTACAGGAGACAAATTAAACTTCAGGTTTTGATGTTAAAATGTGGTGGCGGAATGGCTGTGCAGAGCGGCGGAATTGATTTGTATCATACAATGAAATGATCACGATGTTGTAAATGTTCTTAATGTTCAATAAAGTATATTTTAAAAAAAAGTGGGTAGCACACTCACCTCTGAGTCAGCAGGTTGTGGGTTCAAGTCCCACTCCAGGGACTTGAGCACTGACACTCCCAGTGCAGTGCTGAGGGAATGCTGCACTGTCGGAGGTGCCGTCTTTCAGATGAGATGCTAAACCGAGACCCCGTCTGCCCTCTCAGGTGGACGTAAAAGATCCCATAGCACTATTTTGAAGAAGAGCAGGGGAATTATCCCCAGTGTCCTGGCCAATATTTATCCCTCAACCAACATCACTTAAACAGATTATCTGGTCATTATCACATTGCCGTTTGCTGTGCGCAAATTAGCTACCGCGTTTCCCACATTACAACAGTGACTACACTTCAAAAGTGCTACATTGGCTGTAAAGCGCTTTGAGACGTCCAGTGGTCATGAAAGGCGCTATATAAATGGAAGTCTTTCTTTCTTTATGCTGTGCCTGAGCTCTAAGAGATAAAACGCCTTTGAAACTGTATGATACTTTGATATTTTCCCAACTCACTAAGTAAGATTTGGGCTTAAACATGAACTCACTTTACAATTGCAGTTCAGAAATCTGCCCGAGCCCCTCATTAAGGACCGTTCAAGGAAGTTTAGCAACGTTTGGCTTTTTTTTCTTACTTTTCGTTAATGTTTGTTAATCCATTTTTAAAAATACTAATCCTGCCGATTATGCATGTTCAAGGGTCTCAGAGCAGGGAGTTAAAAGTAGATTGGCTTGGAGCTATTGTGCAATAGAATGTTCTCATTTTTGCGTTATTAGAATTTGCTTGTTTGTTGTTCCACGTGGCTGAATCTGATTAGAAGCCACATCACCACAAATGTCTTCACCCTTATCCAAGAAGAGCACTCTGTTACTACAACAGTGCAATGTTTTTTCCTTTTCTCATATCAGACGTCCTGTGGCCTCTCCCCGATAAGTTGCTACTTTAGTACTAAATTTTATTGTAAGACCAGCCGTGGTTCAGTTGGCAGCGCTCTCGCCACTGAGTCAGCAGGTTGTGGTTTCAATTCCCACTCCAGACACATAAGCACAAAAATCTAGGCTGACACTCCCAGTGCAGTGCTGAGGGTGTTTTGCACTGTCGGAGGTGCCGTCTTTCGGATTAGATGTTAAATTGAGGCCCCGTCTGCTCTTGCAGGTGGATGTAAAAGATCCCGTGACACTACTTCGAAGAAGAGCAGGGGTGATCTCTGGCCAATATTTATCCCTCAATCAACATCACTAAAACAAAATCAGATTATCTGGTCATTATCACATTGCTGTTTGTGGGAGCTTGCTGTGCACAATTTGGCTGCCGTGTTTCCTGCATTACAACAGTGACTACACTTCAAAAAATACTTCATTGGCTGTAAAGTGCTTTGGGATGTCCTGAGGTTGTGAATGACACTATACAAATGCAAGTCTTTCTTTATTTCTATGCTGTGACTGGTGACTTATGATGGTAAAAACCTTGAAGCACTTAGGAGAGATGAGGAGAAATATTTTAATGCAGCCAATGCACTGCCTGAAAGGTTAGTGGAAATAGATTAAACAATAACTTCCAAAATAGAATTGGATAAATACTTGAAGGGGCAAAATTGGCAGGGCTGTGGGGAAAGAGCAGGGGAGTGGGACTAATTAAACAGCTTTTTGAAAGAGCTGGTGTAGGCATAATGGGCCGAATGGCCTCCTTCTGTGCTGCATCATTCTATGATTCTTTGAATCTCACAACCAGACTTTCATTCCTGTCAATCAAAGCTTTATTCAAGGTTGAAGTTCAACGATAAATAAAGCTCTCACCCAATCATTTAAGATATGAATCAGTCCAAGTTATAAAATGAGATTCTACACAAATATCAACAAAGAAAAATGTACATAGGATATACGGCACAAGAACAGGCCATTCGGCCCAACCAGTTCATGCTCCACTTGAGCCTCCTCCCGTCTTTCCTCATCTAACTCTGTCAACATGACCCTCTATTCCCTTCTCCCTCATATGTTTGTCTAGCCTTCCCTTAAATGCATCTATACTATTTGCCTCAACCACTCCCTGTGGTAGCAAGTTCAACATTCTCACCACTCTCCGTGTAAAGAAGTTTCTTCTGAATTCCCTATTGGATTTCTTGGTGACTATCTTATATTGATGGCCTCTAGTTATGCTCTTCTCCACAAGTGGAAACATTCTCTCTCTATCCACTCTATCAAAACCTTTCATAATTTTAAAGACCTCAATTAGGTCATCCCTCAGCCTTCTTTTTCAAGTGAAAAGAGACCCAGCCTGTTCATCCTTTCCTCGCATTTCTGGTATCATCCTTGCAAATCTTCTCTGCACCCTCTCCAGTGCCTCTATATCCTTTTTATAATATGGCAAACAGAATTGTACACAGTACTCCAAGTGTGGTCTAACCAAGGTTCGATACAAGTTTAACATAACTTCACTACTTTTCAATTCTATCTCTCTAGAAATAAACCCGAATGCCTGGTTTGCTTTTTGTATGGCCTTGCTAACCTGTGTCATAACTTTTAGTGATTTGTGTATTTGTACTCCGAGATCCCTTTGCTCCTCTGCCCCACCAAGATTCCCACCCTCCAAGTAATAAGTGGCCTCCCTATTCTTCCTACCAAAATGTAGTATCTCACATTTATCTGTGTTGAATTTCATTTGCCAATTATATGCCCGTTCTGCAAGTTTATTAATGTCCTCCTATAATTTGTTGCAGTCCTCCTCAGTATTGACTATCCCCCGCAATTTGGTGTCATCCGCAAATTTAGAAATTGTGTTTTTGATTTCAAAGTCTAAATCGTTAATATAATGTTGATGCTCTTGTTATTGAATGCTCTATGAGTTTATATCGCTCATAGGAACGGGAAGGCTATGACGGGGAAAGGGCAGGGGTGTGGGATTAGCTGAATTTCTCTTGCAGGGAGCCAGCTCGGCCTTGATGGGCTGAATGGCCTCCTTCCATGCTGTAACCATTCTATGAGCAGGCCATTTAGCCCCTCAAGCCTGTTCCGCCATTCAATGAGACCATGGCTGATCTGCGACTAACTCCATATACCCGCCTTTGGCCCACATCCCTCAATGCCTTTAGTTAACAAAAAAGCTATCAATCTCAGATGTAAAATGAACAATTGACCCAGCATCAATTGTCGCTTGTGGAAGAGAGTTCCAAACTTCTACCACTCTTTGTGTGTAGAAGTGTTTCCTAACTTCACTCCTGACTGCAGAGCTCATGGATTAACAGCAGAGGTCCCAACAGCCTCTGCTTTCCAACACAACCCTATTCTTTTTCCTCTGACTGAACGTCCCTGTGAAAGTCAGATTACAGCAACAAATGCACAAGAGAAAGGGGGAAAAAATTCAGTATCGCCCCGTTTGGGGCGCCATTATCGGCCGTGCGCAAAGTTTAGCGCCTGGCGCTAATTATCGCCTCCAACGGCAAACTTGACTTTTATCGCCCCGGAGGTGATTGGAGCGCTAAATCAGGCGCTTCACACCTGTCTTAAGGCACAAAGGCCGAGGAGCGAGGCGCTACCTCACAGCGCTGGCGAAGCAAGGAGGGGCAAATCAAAATAAACCTGCAAAGTGCTGCTCAGTACCCAAAACTCCTTCACACCGCATTGAATCTCTCCAGAAGTCTCTCTCTCAGAATGTGTGGTGCAAAAATGTCACCGACAAGAAAAGGCAGGAAGCGGTCGCCTTTAAATAGCGCTCCTCCAGTCCCTTTCTGACAGCAAAACGCTCCCCTCAACCTGTCGTTGCTAGCGGCAGGCGGTAAGGCAGGGGGCGCCACTCAATATCCGGTCCGGGGCGCTAACGCGGCATTGCGCACTTGACTGATGTCACGATCTGCCGGCGCAGGAGATCGTGGCGGTAGTGTTTAGCGCCACCGCAAAATGTCTAGTTAATTTTGCGAGCGGCGCAAACATCGCCACACCCGGCCTTTAGTTGCTATGCGCCCCAATTGGCGCCCTCTTAAGGCACTAATGGGAGGTGCAAACAACTGAATTTTTCCCCCAAAATGTTTGGTACTCTGTGAGATTCCAACCAGTAGAAAATGTACCACCCCTGTACACAAAAACAGACCTTGAACGTGCATACACTTGGACAATGAGTTATGTAGAGTTCTAGTGGAAAGATTGATGGCTCCGACACTACCTTCCTGAAAGACCTATGACCAGGGCCTACTAATTCATGATGATTAAATAAGTGAAATTCTGTTTTTCTTAGATAGGATTCCAGAACATTAAAAAAAACATCTATCAGTGGCTCCGACTATGACACCTTTTATAGAGCTTGTGCTCTACCTCACCCTGCTACCTATCTGAAAGAAAAAGAAAGACTGCATTTTTATAGCGCCTTTCACAACCACCAGACGACCCAAAGCACTTTACAACAACAACAAATTATATTTATACAGCGCCTTTAACATAGTAAAACGTCCCAAGGCGCTGCGCAGGAGTATTATGAGACAAAACATTTGACAGCCAATTAAGTACTTTAGAAGTGTAGCCACTCTTGTAATGTAGGAAATGCAACAGCCAATGTGTGCACAGCAAGCTCCCACAAACAGCAATGTGATAATGCCCAGACAATCTGTTTCAGTGATGTTGATTGAGGGATACATATTGCCCAGGACACTGGGGATAAATCCCCTGCTCTTCTTCAAAATAGTGCCATGGGATCTTTTACATCCACCTGAGAAGGCAGACGGGACCTCGGTTTAATATCTCATCCGAAAGACAGCACCTCCGACAGTGCAGCACTCCCTCAGCACTGCACTGGGAGTGTCAGCCTAGCTTGATGTGTTCAAGTCTCTGGAGTGGGACTTGAACCCACAACCTTCTGACTCAGAGATGAGAGTGCTACCAACTTTTTAAATTATATTTTATTTATTGAACATTAAAAACATTTACAACATCGTGATCATTCCATTGTATCACACAAATCCATTCCGCCATATGCACAGCCTTTCCGCCACCACATATTAACATCAAAACCTGAAGTTTAATTTGTCCCCCGTAACATATATTAATCTATTGTTCTTTAAAAATTGATCATAAAATACTATTTTTAATTCCTTTCTGAATATAACATCCACAGAGCCTTATAATGATCTTTTAGCTTATATTTAAAACACTCTTTTAGATTGATTTTCCTCCCCTTAAAAAACAGAGCATTCCTTCTTTGTACAATTACGAATCTAGCCAAACTGAACATTAAATTAATTGCCACTCCGCTAGACTCAGCCAGACTCTTCTGCAATCCTCATCTCAAAAGTGAGTTCCGCAGGATTCCCATTCTCGCTCTTCGGTCCTCACCCAGCAAAAAAACCTCACACAACTGTCAAGCTCAGTAAAAGTCTTTCCACCTCCTCTTGGCCACTGACCATCACCTCGAACCCAACATTCGGCTTTGGTCAGCAGGCAAAGCAGCTTCCCTCGCCGCAGTCCTCATGTACCGCTTGGATAATATCCCAAGCTCGTATCTCCTTATCCTCGCACTGAACCACCACCGTGTTTTCTTTTCCAAACCTCCTGGGGTCCCGGCCCAAATCTCTGGGCCTTTTTTTCTCCCTTCCCCCAACATTTTCTCCTCAGATTAAATTCATCCTGGGGACACTGTCCTCTGAGGGGCCCGGCACTCCAGGCCCGCTGCTGTTTAAGACTAAAAAGGCCTTAAAACCTAAAAAAAACACCTCAGTAACCCACCACCAACTTTTTACAAACTCACTCCAACTCCCTGCAGCAATCAAGCACCCAGCAGCACCTGCTCACTCCTAGCCCCGCCCACCTAGAGAGTGCGACCCACTGAGCCACTGGCCGACACCAATACTACAACTACTAAACCATTAGATTGACAATCTACTAAGTGTGTACTGAGGCTTTTAATCAGGCTGCTTAACCACGAAACTCACTCCTGAAACCTTTCCATAATCCATAAACTAGACCATACTGCCGCCATCCAGTGATAAATAAAAGCAGAAAAAACAATCCTGCCTTGCTGCCATTAATCTCTCTGCAGCTGTGGGACATTGTCTAGACTGTTGAAAATTACTCTTCTGATTTGTACTATCAATGGTGCACCCTTTAGTTAGGCTCCAGTCATTGAAAATTAAGAAGAAAACTATCTAAAGGAAGAAGCTTATTTATTTGGTAGAGGGGAATATTCAACACTAGGGGAATCCAGGGGCATCATGAATATGGAGATCGGGCAGGAAAGTGGCGTCGAGGTTGAAGATCAGCCATGATCTTACTGAATGGCGGAGCAGGCTCGAGGGGCTGTATGGCCTAGTCCTGCTGCTATTTCTTATGTTCTTATGTAAAAGCTCCCCATGGTCATGGGCAATAACTGCAATAACTTATATTAAAAACAAAATCAGGCCCTTTGTTTCCTGGATCAACGAGATGTTATTCTGTCCTCTGTGCCTCAGTCCTTTCCTTCTATGCTCATTCGGCTGCTCCACTTCACTGCGGAAGATGCCATCAACATATTTCATTTATGTGTCTGACTGTAGCTTAAAGACAAATGATTGTGCATTATCAAGGGATATCCAAAAAAAGACAATAAGCATAAAAATAAAATTCATTTTCAACAGAGGAGAATTTTCGTAAAGATGACTTTATTACAAGAGGATTTGAGTATAAGAGTAAAGACATCTTACTGTAATTATATAGGGCCCTGGTGAGACCACACCTGGAGTATTGTGAACAGTTTTTGTCTCCTTACCTAAGGAAGGATATACTTGCCTCGAGGGAGTGCAACAAAGGTTCATCAGACTGATTCCTGGGATGGGGGGATTGTCCTATGAGGAGAGATTGAGTAGACTAGGCCTATATTCTCTAGAGTTTAGAAGAATGAGAGGTGATCTCATTGAAACATACAAAATTCTGACAGGGCTTGACAGGGTAGATGCTGGGAGGCTGTTTTCACCTGGCTGGTGAGTTTAGAGCCAGAGGTTACAGTCTCAGAATAAGGGGTCAGCCATTTAGGACTGAGATGAGGAGAAATTTCTTCACTCAGAGGATGGTGAAACTTTAGAATTCTCTACCCCAGAGGGCTGTGGAGGCTCAGTCATTGAGTATATTCAAGACAGAGATCGATAGACTTTTGAATATTAAGGTCAATCAAGGGATATGGGGATAGTTCAGGAAAGTGGAGGTGAGGTAGAAGATCAGCCATGATCTTATTGAATGGCGGAGCAGGTTCGAAGGGCCAAATGGTCTACTCCTGCTCCTATTTCTAATGTTTCTTATGTTTCTTATGCATTCTGCTCTAAAAAAAAAGCTAGGTGTTAAGTCCGTGAATGATTTAGACACGGACTAGCAGAAGTGAAAACAAACTGATCTTTACTGGTGGAAGTCCATAACGAAACTAAACAACAGAGGCTCTCTAGCGCCTTTTATACAGGGGTGGTCACTGCCGGTACTGCAGTCTGAGACCAGTTATTCTCTTAAAGGTACATACACAACACTAGGCACTTAGAACAACTATAATTATTTGAAACTAATTACTCAGTAAAATGGTGACTGCTTTTGTTTTGAGGATGCTTCTACAAACACAGATCATAAACTACACCACCTCATTGAATCTGCCATTTTGATTGAGGGTGGTTTGGGGTGGGTTCTTGCAAGAAGTCGTTACACTGACCGACTACCCTATTAAGAATTGTCTCCAGATACTCTTTGAATGGATGAGCTGCACAAAACACACCATTAACCGGAGGGAAGAAATGTTGATCGATATGCCATCTGCTCCCATTCCGCAGTCCTTGGTTCTTTGATTGACAGAATACACAGGTAAAATTGTCTGAACTCAGAAAAAACAACTGCAGTGCTTTAGCATCTGCTTCCACAAATGAGAGAGGTGACATTATATAAACCGCAGATATCTAGCAACCACAGAGAGCATGCACAGGGATAGCAAATCCACCAGCAGTAATTGCTGATGGCCCCAGCAGTAAAAATCAGACTCAATTGCAGAAACCAGGCTAAGGTACGGAGGGATCCTTTCAGTGGTTGCGCCGGTCACCCGGGATTGGAAATAGACTGTCTGGCAGAAAGTCTCCAGATAAAAATCATAATATTGGGATGGTACATCTGAGATTGCAATGTTCTGCAGGCTGTCTTAAGTGGGCCTCATTCAGTTGCTCCTAATTACAACCAATAATGGCATGCAGCACACTTGGAACAAAGTGGATGCTAAACCTTCCCTTTGTATGCAATCAGCATTCCGGCAGCTTTATTTTCCTTCAGTGTTTCAATCATATGAGTCAATGCAGTACTTGTGCCAAGAGTTGAGGGCAGTTAATAACTAAGCCTGGTAAACTCACATTCCTAGCATAATGCCTCTGGCTCTACTTATCAGCAACAACTACACAAGGTTCTGCCTATTTAATTAATACTATCTAATGTCCTGTGATGTTGTGCACAGTGAGTCAGAGCTTTTATAAAAACAAGGCTGTTATTCTAAGCAGTATTATCAGGGAGGCTGTTGCCATTTACAGCTCCTCTAGACCCATCTTTTGTTTCTTTATTTGTCCCTTTACCACCCACCTTTGCCTCGATCATCATCCCTTTTGTCATTTAGTCTCTCCTGCCTTCTACCCTATCACAGATATTCCCTTGTGTTTCTCCTCCCCACCAACCTTTCCCTACCCCTGTACTTGCTTAAAAACTGTTACATCTCTAACTTTTTCCAGTTCTGACAAAGGGTCATCGACCTGAAACGTTAACTCTGTTTCTCTCTCCTCGGATGCTGCCTGACCTGCTGAGTACTTCCAGCATTTTCTGTTTTTATTTCAGACTTTCAGCATCTGCGATAATTTGATTCGGTATTATCAGGGACACTGGTTTATCATGCATTGGGGGGTGACACCGGGTTTTAGGAGGATTGGGATGGGATCTCTGAGACCTGCGGAACGGGTTTCTGGGGACAATGGAGCAAGTCTCTGGATCTAGGATCAGCGGGAGAGGGACCTTGTGATCTGAGAGCATACCAAAAGGAGATCCATGGGTCATTGCTTTAAAAGTTCTTCATTGGCTGTAATGCGCTTTGGGATGTTCTGAGATCATGACAGGTGCTATAGAAATGCAAGTCTTTCTTTCATTTTTTCTGGGAAACAATGTCAGGTGCAAAACTTAGCTTTGAAGTAAAAATTTTAATACAGACACAAAGAACGCTAAAGACGGGTTAAACTGGTGTTGCAGCTCAAGACCCCATTTTGGCTACCTCAGAGGCTCTTTAGCGCCTAAATATAATTAACATCACAAAAAAACAGATTATCTGGTCATTATCACATTGCTGTTTGTGGGAGCTTGCTGTGCGCAAATTGGCTGCCGCGTTTCCCACATTACAACAGTGACTCCACTTCAAAAGTACTTGACTGGCTGTAAAATGCTTTGGGACATCCTTTGTGAGTGGTGCTATATAAATGCAACTTCTTTTATTCTCTCCATTTTATCGATACTTCAAAGCTAGGTAGATAGATTTTTGGGCTCTCGGGGAATCGAGGGATATGGGGATCAGGCAGGAAAGCGGAGTTGAGGTCGAAGATCAGCCATGATCTTATTGAATGGCGGAGCAGGCTCAAAAGGTCATCTCCTGCTCCTAATTCTTATGTTCTTATGTAATGTTACTGTGAAATATGTAATTTTTGATTTTTTAAATTTAGTTTCAATCTTATTTCGGAAAAAAAGTTTTGGTCACTGTGGAAAATGGTGAATTTTTTTTCCAAAATCATTTCTACTGATTTGACTGGTTCATTTTTTTTTTAATATAGGTTCTTCGATCTGTTGATTGACATTGGATATTTACATCAGCCATTAGCAGTTTCTCACTAGTTGTTTTCCAGTGGATTTCTTCACTTTAGATTATTTTAAATTCGTCATTCACGGGGTCTGGGCGTCGCTGGCAAGGCCAGCATTTATTGCCCAGCCCTCTTAATAATCCACCTTGCTTCGTTAGATTAAGTTACAGATGTATTCAGGTGAGTTTTCAGATATCATCATTAGAATTCTTAACAAAAGAATTGTTCTTGCAAATCATCTATTCAAAAGCATAGTTTCCTGTTAAGATTTGCCTTCCAGTTGGGAATTTGAATCACCAGTTCAGAGCTGTGCCACAATACTCATAGGTTAACAACTTAACGAATAAAGAAATAAGCCGAAAGACCCAATAAGAAATAGATCACCCAATAATGCATATGTGCCGATGAGAAATTTGGGAGCCACAGCCCACAGAGCAAGCCATAAAGCTTGTCTTAATTCATAAATATTGGGGTGTCCTTCATTATGCAGGAAGTCTAGGCCAGGAGGGCAATAATTTGGCAACTGGGGTCATAATGCCCCAGTTTACACACCAGGGGAGAAAACCAGCCAGGTGAATGCGATCCCCATCATTCCCAGACCTCCGGCTGGATAAGGCAGCTTCCACAGGTGAGACTGCTACCAGATATGCACCAAAGGGTGCACCTTCACAAGTAATTGGCTCAGGGAGGGCAGAACTACACAGTCGTCACAATGGAACATTGGGCCAGAAATTCGGGTCGGAGGCTTCCCGTGGGTGCAAGCCTCCGACCTGCACTTACCTAGTGCGCCGGCCGTTGTGCTGTGGGCCCGCGTGGGATTCCGATCCTGGGCCTCCTCCAACTGCCGGCGCGCAGTGCTTGTGTATCCCAGGGGCGCAGTTAGTTCGATGCGTCCCCTGGGATCACATGGGCCACGGAGAGCCAATCATAGCAGGGAATCTCTATTCATAGATTTGACAGGAAGACCTGTCAAATTTATGAATAGAGATCGGCACCAAAACCTAACTAAAACTTCAAATAATTTTTTTTTAAAACACCACATTTTAAAAATAACTATAAATTACATAAAATAACTATTTTAAACAATAATTTACATTTTTGAAAAAATTACAGTTTTTAACGGGGCTAAAAATAAACTTACCTTTCTTTAAAGTATTTAAAAGTAATAAACCTGTGGAAAAAATGTTTTAATTTTACTTATTTCACCACTTACCTTGTTAAAAGCAGGCCTTGTGACTGCTTTTTAAAAGCGTAGCTCCTGGAGACTTACCCTCCCGAAGAAACCTGTAAAAAAAACGGAAGTTCCAGGCATACGCGCTGCCTCTCCGGTGCACGCGTTCGACCTGTGAACCCTTCCTTCAAGGGAACGGAAGTTCCGGTTTCCCGCGCATGTGCAGTGCATGCACAAAACCGGCACTTTCGTTGGCCCTACGCGTGAGTACCCAGCGCGTACTCACCTGCGGGGACCCGAATTTCTGGAACATAAACAACAACAACTTGCATTTATACAGCGCCTTTCTAGTAAGATGTCCCAAGGCGCTTCACAGGAGCGTTATCAAACAATATTTGGCACCGAGCCACATAAGGAGGTATTCGGAAAGGTGACCAAAAGCTTGGTGAAAGATATAGGTTTTAAGGAGCGTCTTAAAGGAGGAGAAAGAGAGATAGAGAGGTGGAGAGGTTTAGGGAGGGAATTCCAGAGCTTAGGGCCCAGATAGCTGAAGTCACATCTTTATACATTTAAAGGACACGATAGACCATTTTTTTCCCTTAGTTGCTTTTGTCACAGACACTTCCGAGCAGGTACTGAGGCAGCGATGAGCCAGGAATGGGAATTTTTTTGGCATAACTGTAGGAGAAACACAAGCTGTCTTATTGCAGATAATTTATTTTATCCTTCAGCGACTACATAAAAGTACGTACAATGTTTCATGTGGCTGCAAGTTAGGTCTGTATATGTTTCTCACCAACCAGATTGGTGCATGATCTTCTTATACTGCCGCAGTAGATTATTTAAATTAAAATGGGTGGCTGTCATATTTTCAAAAAAATGTTTTCTAATCTTCTCCTGGTGCAGATGGTTAGAGTATTTTTGCCTTCCATAGCCAAAGCTCATGCATTCTTCAATAATACTGAAGTGGAGATCCTTTTGATCGATGAGGTTATGTAATAATCTGACTTACTTTTGCCTGGCTCATATTGTAAAGCCCCTCCCCACTCCCCCGGATGATAAGTGATCAAAGCAGCAAAATCACTGAGGACCTCAAATACTTGGTTTGCGAATGGAATACATTGTATCCTTTGTTTACTCCAATTAAATATTGGGAAGACCGAAGCCATTGTTTTTGGTCCCCGCCACAAACTCTGTTCCCTCGCCACTGACTCCATCCCTCTCCCTAACATCTGTCTGAGGCTGAACCACATTGTTCACAACCTTGGTGAACATACTTGACCCTGAAATGAGCTTCCGACCACATATCCGCAGCATAACAAAGACCGCCTATTTCCACTCCGTAACATCGCCCGTCTCCGCCCTTGCCTCAGCTCATCTGCTGCTGAAACCCTCATCCATGCCTTTGTTACCTCTAGACTTGACTATTCCAATGCACTCCTGGCTGGACTCCCACATTCCACCCTACGTAAACTTGAGGTCATCCAAAACTCAGCTGCCCGTGTCCTAACTCGCACCAAGTCCTGTTCATCCATCACCCGCTGTGCTCGTTGACCTACATTGGCTCCCGGTTAAGCAATGCCTCATTTTCAAAATTCCCATCCTTATTTTCAAATCACTCCATGTCCTCGCCCCTCCCTATCTCTGTAATCTCCTCCAGCCCCACAACCCCCCAAGATATCTGCACTCCTCTAATTCTGCCCTCTTGAGCATCCCTGATTATGATCGCTCAACCATCGGTGGCCGTGCCTCCTGTTGCCTGGGCCCTAAGCTCTGGAATTCCCTGCCTAAACCTCTCCGCCTTGTTACCCCTCTTTCCTCCTTTAAGACGCTCCTTAAAACCTATCTCTTTGACCAAGCTTTTGGTCACTTGTCCCTATTTCTCCTTATGTGGCTCGGTGTCAAATTTTTTGTCTTAAAATACTCCTGTGAAGCGCCTTGGGACATTTTACTACGTTAAAGGCACTTTATAAATATTAGTTGTTGTTGTTGTTTGCTTGTACCTACGTTCAGCTACCCGCTGCAGATTGTGTACTGAGGGCAGGAGTCACATTTTCAGGCTGGAGCCCAAATCTTCCAACATCCACCTTTGCAGTTAATCATCGCATCCAGCTGAGGAAGAGCGAGTCATAAGTTGATTCTGAGTATTGCACATGCAAGATCCTTTGTGCTGGAATGTAGACCTAATGAAGGATGAATGGACGTGTTTGGAGTTAACCTATATTGCTGGATTGACTGTAAGGGACACCCCTGTCTCTGTAATCTCCTCCAGCCCCACAACCCTCCAGGATACTGCTTCAGAGGTGCTTCATGCACCTGTGCTCAAATGAGCTGAACTCATCCCGCAGTGCAAGATAAGTTGATAATAACACTGAAATGTTGCTCCCAGGGCATAACCCATGATGTACTGATTGTGTGCTGAGCTTGGAGGAGAAGGGTGGGATTTTCGGACGCTATTAATATGCGAACGGCTGCAACAACTGTAGCACCAGAGGAAAAGCAGCCTTTTGAGGCCCAGAAAGTGAGCAGAAGTTAGCCTGGGTGGTCCTAGTGCATGGTCAGGGCAATTCAGGAAAAAAAAATACCATTTTTCCTTTAGGTGATCCAATCACATTAAGGGGAGGCGAGGGGGAGCCCTAATTTGAAAAGGTTCTGGTGGCAAAATGAGTCTAGGGCACTGTCGATGCACAGGCTTCCAGCATGTTGGCTGCTGGCTGGCTGCATTGGAGAAGGTTTTTTTTATTCGTTCATGGGATGTGGGCGTCACTGGCAAGGCCAGCATTTATTGCCCATCCCTAATTGCCCTTGAGAAGCGCCTTCTTGAACCGCTGCAGTCCGTGTGGTGCTGTTAGGGAGGGAGTTCCAGGATTTTGGCCCAGCGACGATGAAGGATCGGCAATATATTTCCAAGTCAGGATGATGTGTGACTTGGAGGGGAACTTGGAGGTGGTGGTGCTCCCATGCGCCTGCTGCCCTTGTCCTACTAGGTGGAAGAGGTCGCGGGTTTGGGAGGTGCTGCCGAAGAAGCCTTGGCGAGTTGCTGCAGTGCATCTTGTAGATGGTACACACTGCAGCCACGGTACGCCGGTGGTGGAGGGAGTGAATGTTTAAGGTGGTGGATGGGGTGCCAATCAAGCGGGCTGCTTTGTCCTGGATGGTGTCGAGCTTCTTGAATGTTGTTGGAGCTGCACTCATCCAGGCAAGTGGAGAGTATTCCATCACACTTCTTCTACCTTGTAGATGGTGGAGAGGCTTTGGGCAGTCAGGAGGTGAGAAACTCGCCGCAGAATACCGAGACTCTAACCTGCTCTTATTGCTGCAGTGTTTATATGGCTGGTCCAGTTAAGTTTCTGGTCAATGGTGAGTTAAGCTAGCAATACGTTAGCGATATGTTAAGGCTATCAAGTACTGCACCCAGTAATATGGAAAATCGGCATCTGATATGTTTCAGCACAATGAGTGTACTCCCAGCCTCATTATTTGCAACCATTTTACAAACATCACTAATCATCTTTCTCGAGCGGCTGAACCTCCTTAAAGGCGGCTCTCTTGTTAGAACGAAGAAAACAGTTGCATTTGTCGAACGTTCTTTGCAGACGCAGGATGCCCTAAAACTGCTCACAACAAAATGAGTTACTTTTAGAAGTGTAATTACTGTTGTTATGCAGGCAAATACAACAGCAAATTGCGCGCAGTACTTCTCACAAAAAAAAAACAAATGACAGAAATAGCCAGTCAATCTATCTTGATGGTGTTGGTTAAGGAATATATATTGGACAAGGCCCCAGGAGAGCGCCCTGCTCTTCTTTGAATTTGCTACGGGATCTTTTTACATCCATCTCAACTGGGTCTTGGTTTATCATCCTAAAGATGGAACCTTTGACAATGCAGAACTCCTGCAGTAGTGCACTGAGGTTTCTGGAACCAACTCTACAGGATATCTAGAGGCGATGTCAAACAGAAATTGGAAAGGAAAGGATGTCAGTGGCTCCTGCTCCCTGGACTGGAAGTGGGCAGAGTCGCACATTTATTTGCAAGTGAATCTCAATTAGTACTCTGGAATTGTGTTTGGTTACTCTTGGGGGTGTTATTCAAATAATATATTCAAATAATGCCATGGGATCTCTAATATCAACTTTTGATTTGACACTGACAATGCTGCTTTTATTGTCCATTCCTAACTGCTCTGAGAAGGTGTTGAGGGACTTTCTCCTTGACTCGTGGCAGTGGTGATCCCACAATGGTGTTAGGTCGAGAATGCCAGGGTTTTGATTCAAGGGTCGATGAAAGAATGGCGATTATAGGTCCAATATAGGATGGTGTGTGACTTGGAGGGGAACTCGAAGGGGATAGTTTTCTCACAATTGCTGCTTTTGCCCTTCGCGGTGGTAGAGGTCGAGGAGCTAGGAGATGCTAATGAGGTAAGCTTGACTTACAGAATGGTTTTACAGTGGCGTCGGCAGAAATACAGATTAATGTTAAACACCTGTCACTTTTTAATCAGAGACCTTTAGAAGGATTGGAAAGTCAAGGATTTAATGATATCCTCATTTCATTTTGTCGTATTTTTAAGGGAGCTATGAATGAACTTTCATTTGAATGATAATTCATTGTTGGAAGTTTCTGTTCCTATTATTGCTGCATCAGGCATCCATTGTCCCCTGGCTGTTGGAAATCTTTCGCTTTTCAGGACCCATTGGAAACATAAAAACATTTTCTACCCACTTGTCTTTTCAAATGCATGTCCTCCATTGAGAAGAGTAAGGGTTCATTCCACACCATGATAGGGAAGAGATAGCTAATTGTGATATATAGTATGTTGTGCTGTGCATCAAATTATTACATCAAGTCTACAGTACAGAAACAGGCCATTCGGCCCTTCTGGTCTATGCCGGCATTTAAACTCCACACAAGCCTCCTCCCACCCCTCTTCATCTAGCCCTATCAGCATATCCTTCTATCCCTTTCCCCCTCACGGGCTTATCGAGCTAAGTTATGAAATTAAAAAGTAGAAATATGATAGCATACCATATGTGTCACTGCTCAGAATGATGGAAAATGAACAAATCATTAAAGCAGTAGCTTAAATGTCAAGTAAGGCAATACAGGGCTTAAGGAAACTGTTAATGTGCGGATTATGGACAGAGACACAAAACCAGATGGTCTCTTTATCTGAGAAAGGAAACAGGGAGTAGGAATAAATGGGTCTTTTCGGGGTGGCAGGCGGTGACTAGTGGGGTACCGCAGGGATCAGTGCTTGGGCCCCAGCTATTCACTATATATATCAATGATGATTTGGATGAGGGAACCAAATGTAATATTTCCAAGTTTGCTGATGACATGGAACTAGGTGGGATTGTGAGTTGTGAGGAGGATGCAAAGAGACTTCAAGGTGATTTAGACAAGTTGAGTGAGTGGGCAAAGACATGGCAGATGCAGTATAATGTGGATAAATGTGAAGTTATTCACTTCGGTAGGAAAAACAGAAAGATAGAGTATTATTTAAATGATGATAGATTGGGAAATGCTGATGTACAAAGGGACATGGGTATCCTTGTACACCAGTCACTGAAAGCAAACATGCAGGTACAGCAAGCAGTTAGGAAGGCAAATGATATGTCGCCCTTCATTGCAAGAGGATTTGAGTACAGGAGCAAGGATGTCTTACTACAGTTGTACAGGGCCTTGGTGAGACCACACCTGGAGTACTGTGTGCAGTTTTGGTCTCCTTACCTAAGTAAGGATATACTTGCCATAGAGGGAGTGCAGCGAAGGTTCACCAGACTGATTCCTAGGATGGCAGGACTGTCGTATGAGGAGAGATTGGGTCGACTTTGCCTGTATTCACTAGAGTTTAGAAGAATGAGAGGGGATCTCATTGAAACGTATAAAATTCTGACAGGGCTAGACAGACTGGATGCAGGGAGGGTGTTTCCCCTGGCTGGGGGGTCTAGAATGAGGAGTCACAGTCTCAGGATATGGGGTAGGACATTTAGGACTGAGATGAGGAGAAATTTCTTCACTCACAGGGTGGTGAACCTGTGGAATTCTCGACCGCAGAAGGCTGTGGAGGCCAAGTCACTGAATATATTTAAGAAGGAGACAGATAGATTTCTAGACACAAAAGGCATCAAGGGGTATGGGGAGAGAGCAGGAATATGGTATTGAGATGGAGGATCAGCCATGATCATATTGAATGGCGGAGTAGGCTCGAAGGGCCGAATGGCCGACTCCTGCTCCTATTTTTCTATGTTTCTATACTTGCCTTAGAGGCGGTGCAACAAAGGTTCACTAGATTGATCCCTGGGATGAGAGGGTTGTCCTATGAGAAGAGATTGAGTAGATTGGGCCCAAACTCTCTGGAGTTTAGTAGAGTGAGAGGTGATCACATTGAAATATATAAGATTCTGAGGGGGATTGACAGGGTAGATGCTGAGAGGTTGTTTCCCCTGGCTGGAGAGTCTAGAACTAGGGGGCGTAGCCTCAGGATAAGGGGTCGGCCATTTAAGACTGAGATGAGGAGGAATTTCTTCATTCAGAGGGTTGTGAATCTTTGGAATTCTCTGCCCCAAAGGGCTGTGGATGCTGAGTCGTTGAGTATATTCAAGGTTGAGATCGATAGCTTTTTGGGCTCTAGGGGAATCAAGGGATATGGGGATCGGGCGGGAAAGTGGAGTTGAGGTCAATGATCAGCCAGGGTCTTATTGAATGGCGGAGCAGGCTCGAAAGACGGTATGGCCGACTCCTGCTCCTAATTCTTAAGTTCTTATGTTTTGATGAATATTAGGAGCAGGACCGCAACAGAACCAAAGCAGCATCAATGATTTTCTCATTATGTTCACTGACAGCAATCATGCAATAGTTCCCACTTGGCCTCTTGCCTCCCTCCTGTTCAAAAGATTATTTTCCCATCATTCCTTGACCAAAAGCATTGGCAAATAAGCTGAACTTCGTCTATCTCTTAGGTAAACAAAAGCAGCATGCGCTGACTGACCCCCAGACTTTCCTTCACCTCTCTTGTAGGGAAACTAAGCTAAGGAGTGAAATTTGTCTCCGGCGGCAGGGCAATTTTTGGACGCTAACGAATCGGCAGCCGGTCTTGCACCCACCAATTTACTGTCCTGTTGATTCGAATGGAAAAGATAATCGGGTGTGATGTAAAACAGGCTGTCGATTCGCTATCGCCTGATTTACCCGACAGCTAAAAACCAATTTCACTTCCCTCGCATCTTAGAATTTATTTCATCAAATGGTGCTGGATTGGCCCAGAACATGCAAATTTACTGGCAAATGATCTCCCCTGTGTCCACTTGAACTCTCACCTCACGAGTCAGAGGGTTATGAGTTTGAGCCCACTCCAAGCACTTGTACACATATTCCAAGCAGACACTCTAGTGCAGTCCTGTGGGAGTGCTGTATTGTCGACGGCACCAATATTCAGGTGTAATTTTTAAGTCAAGACTCTGCTTGCACATCCAACTGCTTCAGACGGATGTTAAAAAATCCTGTGGCAATATTCAAAGAAGCTCTCCTGGTGCCAACCGAACACACGAAAATGACTGGCAGGAACAGGCCAGCTGGTCCATCAAGCTTGCCCCGCAATCATGTTGGCCGGAGCAACATGACTAGACACATCCTACCGCACCCCCCCCTCCCCCTGCCACCTCCACCCTAAAGCCCTCTCCACTCCCCGCCCCTCAGCCATGTAATCTCCTGGGAGAGGCAAAAAGCGGCCAATAAGGGAAAAAGCTCTCGAAAATGTATCTTTGAACCTCTCAGGTGATCAAAACCAGTCAAGGAGATCAATTTTACTGTGCAGACATTAACTGTTAATCCACTTATCTGCCATGTGATGCAATCTCTGCCCCAGTCAGCCTGTGGCTCAGTGGGCAGCACTCTCACCTCTGAGTCAGAAGGTTGTGGGTTCAAGTCCCACTCCAGAGACTCGAGCACAAAAATCTAGGCTGCCACTCCCAGTGCAGTGCTGAGGGAGTGCTGCACTGTCGGAGTGTGCCATCTTTCAGATCGGATGAGATGTTAAACCGAGGCCCCATCTGCTCTCTCAGGTGGACGTAAAAGATCCCATGGCACTATTTTGAAGAAGAGCAGCGGAGTTAACAAAAGTACTTCATTGGCTGTAAAGTGTTTTGGGACGTCCGGTGGTCATAAAAGGCACTATAGAAATGCAAGTGTTTCTTTTCAAGGACGGGTCCAGCTCTCTCTTGAAGGCGTACAGAGAGTCAACACCCACCACAGCAGCTGGCAATGCATTCCAGATGCTCACTGCTCTCTGGGAAAACAAGAACCACCTAACCTCCAGTCTATGCGTACTCTTACATAGTTTAAATGCATGTCCTTTGGTCCTGTTTAGCTTTTAATTCCCTGCAACCAACACCGGCAAAAAACTGGTTACAGTATTCGGTGTGCTGTATTTACCTATGTAGCAACAGATATTTTCCTTGAAAAATTAATGCCTACTTTGTGAAGTGGTTTCGGTTGTCCTCAAAAATGCGATAAGGCACCACATGGTCAAGATGGCACCCGAGACGGTCCGGTGCAAGCGCGCTCTCCCTGCTTTGGGCGGCCTGCTCTCACCGCTCGCTCCCACAACCGGAGCGAGGTGTTCGGCGAGTCGGGCGGAGGCAGCACAGCGCGGCAAGCAGCAGCAGCCACGTCGACCCGCTAGGGCACGTCGGCCGGCCGCTCCTCAGCGGGAAGGGATTCCGACTGGGAGGAGGGGAGCCGAGCATGGCGGCCAGAGGCTGGACCGGAAGCGGGAGAAGCAGGCCTGGGCCGTCGGACCGTGGAGCCGGCGACGGTGAGGTGGAGGCCGCGGCGACCGGAGGATGTGTTGGGCGAGTCGGGCGGAGGAGCGCAGCGCATCGGGACGCAGCAGCAGACTCGACGACTCGCAGTCCGACTGGGAAGAGGGGAGCCAGGAATGGTGGCCAGAGGGCGAGTGGGAGAAGCAGGCCACCGCACGTGGAGCCGAGCCGGCAACAGTGAGGACATCGTGCTCCCACTGCCACTGGATGCCAAAGAGTTGACTTTCTGAACACGGCGCTGTAAAAATAGCTGACGTGTCTCGGTGAGCTCCCACAGCTTTATTGTGGGAGTGATTGGGGAGTAAGCATTCCATTGTACTAGTTACATATGGCAAATAAAGAATCTTGAATCTTGAATCTTGACATGCATGAAAATTCTCTTTCTAAATTCCTTGATGAACTGTCGACATGAAAGAATGATTCGAGCAGACTGCCATGAATCGGCCTGTTCTTTTTTGAAAAAACACCCATACTTTTCTCCTTGCTTCCACCTCCACATCCCCCACCTGTGGAATATTTTTAGCAATGACTCAAAATTAGTTGATTAAAAAAATACATATAAATGAAGCAAAATCTACATAAATTATTTTATTGTCCATGGAATGAGCAATTTTATTTAATTTAGCTGACTTATATAATTCTTTTTATTGCCTGGCGCTCTGATTAAATGAGAATGCTATTCGGTTAGCAAAACAAATGCCGTGACTAATGCTTTGAGGATATAATTAATCAAAATTAAGCGACCCAAATGTCTGGCAGAGTCTCGTATTCCAAGATCCTCCTTTAAATATCAAAGCAGTAATATATCAATTCTTAAAACAACCTTCTGCAGATCTATTTACTAATGGAACATGCAGAATCTGTGCAAGACTCAACCTCAAGCTAATTAACCCTACAGATACTATAGAGAACCCGCGCTCACCCAATTTGCAAAAGCACGAGAGAGGTTATGAGCTTCTTGGGGGCGAAACTGGACCCCCTTATTGCGCCTGTTTTTTTAGGCAAAAAAGGGCAAAAAGCACCAGTTCACGGGGCTTGCACCTTGATGTACATCCAACGCCATATGGGATTGAGTGATATTTAGGCATCCTTGACGATCACCTCAAACAGGCTTTATGCCCCTTGCATATGCTAATGAGGGGCCAAGTGCCTCTTTTACGAACCCGCTCTGAAATTCGGCAGCACTGGACGCACCGTGCACCAGGCAAGCTCCACTCAATTTCTCCAGCTCTTCTGCAGCCTGACCAGCAGACCTTAAAGGGGCTACCGGAAGCCGCTAACAAAAGAGTAAGTTTTTGCTTTTTAAACTTACCTCAGTGTGCTGCCAGCCCACATCTCCCGATATAGTATCGGGGCCAACCTAAGCACGAGTGCCAGCGTCGCACTGGAGCCCACTGACAAGACATCTCTAGATGCCTGATTGGCATCCTGCGGCTTGCTGGAATTATGGTGATGAGGCCCAAGGCCAAATGTGGGACGAGTCTCGGGCCTCCACCTTCTGGTGCGCCGAGTGAAAACGCA
Organism: Somniosus microcephalus; assembly: GCF_052327205.1. Classification (NCBI taxonomy): domain Eukaryota; kingdom Metazoa; phylum Chordata; class Chondrichthyes; order Squaliformes; family Somniosidae; genus Somniosus; species Somniosus microcephalus. The sequence continues at coordinate 308,029,199 of NC_140991.1, forward strand.
TCACCAACCTCGTGCTCAGCAAAAGGGCCTGAAACAATTTCTCCCCCCTTGTTTCTCCATTGGGGATCTCATGGCTCTTAGAATCGCTTTGCACGTGTCAGCCAGTGGCTCAGTGGGTAGCACTCTCGCCTCTGAGCCAGAAGGTTGTGGGTTCAAGTCCCACTCCAGCGACTCGAACACAAAAATCTAGGCTGACACTCCAATGCAGTACTGAGGGAGTGCTGCACTCTCAGAGGGGTCGTGAGGTGCTGAACCGAAGCCCTGTCTACTCTCTCCATGACACTATTTCAGAGAAGAGCAGGGGAGTTAGTCCTGGGTCAATATTTATCCTGCAATCAACATCACTAAAACAGATTATCTGGTCATTATCACATTGCTGTTTGTGGAAGCTTGCTGTGTGCAAATTGTCTGCCGTGTTTCCTACATTACAGCATTGGCTGTAAAGTGCTTTGAGAATGTCTGGTGGTCGTGAAAGGTGCTATAGAAATGCAAGTCTTTCTTTCTATGAATGCTGTATATTGATATGATGATTAAATGATATATGGGAACCAGAGATATGATATGTACTGTATCATCACATCAGTTTTACCCAACAATAATGTGTCACATAAACATATTTAGATTACTTGGATTTAAAGGAATAAATTGCCTTCCTTCCTCTCGCTTAACTCTCCTTCTCCAGCATGGAGTTTGCAGTTTGCACATTTGGATTCTGCATTCACCTACAAAACCACATTAACTGCACTTCATCAAGCAATTCATAACAGTAAAGTGCATTGGGATGTCCTGTGAGATGTGAAAAGAGACTATAAAAATGTGATTACTTCCTTCTTACTAGATTACTTGCTGAAATGTGCAATAGGTAGTGCTGCCGCTACCTGTCCTTGATTCAAAATCACTCTGTGACTTCACTCTGCCCTGTTAGTGGAATATTCTCCAGTTATGTATCTCAGTCCACATCCTCCGTTTCTCTGACTGTGGATCATTCCCCTGCCCTCTGAAATTCTCCTATAGAAGCACCTCACCTTACTATATCTGTCCCTTCGTTCATAGGCCGCCAAAAAAAATTCTCTCTTCAAATACACGTTCAATATCTGCTGCCTCCCTACCCCTTCTTACTCAGTGTCCACCTCATTCCTTTGTAGACTGTTCTGCAATATTCTCTTATTGGCTATGCTCTTATCTATAACGTCAAGTTGTTGCTGTATGGATATATTAATACATATCTTTATGGGACTCAAGTGCTGGATAAGAGGTGTGATTAAGTTTCTCGCTATTAGTCTCATTTAGAAACAATAGGAGCAGGGGAGTAGGCCATTCGGCCCTTCGAGCCTGCTCCGCCATTCAATATGATCATGGCTGATCCTCTATCTCAATACCATATTCCTGCCCTCTCCCCATAGCCCTTGATGCCTTTTGTGTCCAGAAATCTATCTGTCTCCTTCTTAAATATATTCAGTGACTTAAGACTCCACAGCCTTCTGTGGTAGAGAATTCCACAGGTTCACCACCCTCTGAGTGAAGAAATTTCTCCTCATCTCAGTCCTAAATGTCCTACCCAGTATCCTGAGACTGTGACCCCTCGTTTTAGATCCCCCAGCCAGGGGAAACATCCTCCCTGCATCCAGTCTGTCTAGCCCTGTCAGAATTTTATACATTTCAATGAGATTTAAAATAACTTTACAAAGTAAAAACACTGCACAAATCAAATGAGTTTGTAATTATTAACATTCAGATAAAAGTATCAATGGGCAATTGCTGATACTCTTCTTCCAACTTTTACCCGACTGAATTTTCTCCTTAATCACAAGCCTCAACTGCCGTCAACAGAACTCATAGGGCATCATGTTGAAAGACATACAAATACACTATATTAAATATTTCACTACATCAACTAAAAATTAAAAGCACTTTTAAAATTATGATCTAAACAAGCACTCGATTGCGCTGGTTCAGGGAAGATTTTACATTTGGCGATATGCAAACGAGTTTGAGCGGAAACTTGAGAAATGATTCACTTTCAAAAACTGCCACATTTTTTTAACGCAATTTGCACCCGGATGGCCGATTGCGTCCAGATCGGAAACTCTAGCCCATGTTTAAATATCCAAATTCAACTTAGTGGAGGAAGACATTTTAAGGAATGTTGTTTTATTTATTCTGAGGCTGGATGCTCAATGTACGACGTACACTACTTTCATAGGGCCCTCATTTCCCGTTAAACTGGTTGTCCGTTTGCTCACCCACTTGTGTCTGACTGTATGTAGTACTTACTGATTTTCGTTGCTAGAACAGAGATGTTGTACTGGGAAATTTCCTCTCGGTCCAGAACATCATTGGTAGCAATTGTTCCATCAACCTCATCGATGGTGAATAAACTCTCCTGGTCAGTGCTCTCATCAATTGAGTACCTGTGTTGGCAACAAAATAAGAGTTTTCGCATAAACGTTTTTGCATACGCCATGAGGTTAAACATAGAATCATAGAATCATAAAAATGTATGGCACAGAAAGAGCCCATTCCGCCCATCGTGTCTGTGCCGGCTGAAAAACAGCTCACCAGCCTAATCCCACTTTCCAGCTCTTGGTCCATAGCCCTGTAGGTTACGGCACTTCAAGTGCATATCCGAGCACTTTTTAAATGAGATTAGGGTTTCTGTCTCAGCCACCCTTTCAGGCAGATCCCCATCACCCTCTTGGTGAAAGCATTCTCCTCAACTCCCCGCTAATCCTTCTACCAATTTCTTTAAATCTATCCGCCCCCCCCCGGTTATTGACCTCTCTGCTAAAGGAAATAGGTCCTTCCTATCCACTCTATCTAGGCCCCTCATATTTTTATACACTGCAATCAAGTCTCCCCTCAGCCTCCTCTGTTCCAAAGAAAACAACCCCAGCCTATTCAATCTTTTCTCACAGCTAAAATTTTCCAATCCTGGCAACATCCTCGTAAATCTCCTCTGTACCCTCTCTAGTGCAATCACATCTTTCTTGTAATGTGATGACCAGAACTGCGCGCAGCACTCTAGAGTCACAGAGTCATTGGGGGGAAAATTGGGTGAGTAGCGCCACCTGTTAGCGCCTAAAGAGGCAGTCAGTGGCTGTAGCGCCACTGGCTGCGCCTCCCGCGATATTCAGCAGGGGCGCTAATGGTGGTGTTAGCCTTTTGCGCTGCGCCGCCACCGATGATGTCATCGGTGTGCGCAGCGCCCCATTCGCGCCCCGATCGCGATATTTGGTAGCGAACACCCGCGCCCGGTTCACGGGGCCTTGCTGCGCCGGCAGAGGCGCAAGTTAAGGTGGAGGTGCAGGGCGGCCGCTTTTTCGGCGGCCGCCTGCCAGCACCTCCGTCCCCGGCCTTCTGGTCCCCCCCCCCCCGCGGCATTGCCGGCTGTTTCCCGAGAGCCCGGCACTTCTCCTTGGTGCCGGGCTCTTTTGCCGGCACTCGCGATCGGGGCTCGCGCTGCTGCAGGCCCCTCCCCCTTAACAGTGGGAGGAAGGCCTACAGTACCGTAGCGTGCTGTGCCACAGCGTGTGGCGCTGCGGCACGCAGCGCTGCAAAATTCACTTTCAGCGCCCTAAGAGGGACGCGGAGCGCCTCGAGCCGCGCCCCGTCTCCCTCTAGGGGCACTTCAACTGAATTTGCGGCGATCGCTAATGTGGCGATCGCGGTGCAAATTCCAGCGCCCAGGCGAACTTTGCGCCGCTTGGGCACCTCAGGCCAATTTCTAGGCCATAGAGTCATAGAGTTGTACAGCACAGAAAGAGGCCCTTCGGCCCATCGTGTCCGCGCCAGCCATCAAGTCCTGTCTAATCTAATCCCATTTTCCAGCATTTGGTCCGTAGCCTTGTATGCTATGGCATTTCAAGTGCTCAGCCAAATGCTTCTTGAATGTTGTGAGGGTTCCTGCCTCTACCACCCTTTCAGGCAGTGAGTTCCAGATTCCAACCACCCTCTGGGTGAAAAAGTTTTTCCTCAAATCCCCCCTAAACCTCCTGCCCCTTACCTTGAATCTATGCCCCCTTGTTATTGACCCCTCTACTAAGGTGAAAAGTTCCTTTCTATCCACCCTATCTATGCCCCTCATAATTTTGTATACCTCAATCAGGTCCCCCCTCAGCCTTCTCTGCTCCAAGGAAAACAACCCCAGCCTGTCCAGTCTTTCTTCATAGCTGAAGCGCTCCAGCCTAGGTAACATCCTGGTGAATCTCCTCTGCACCCTCTCCAAAGCAATCACATCCTTCCTATAGTGTGGCGACCAGAACTGCACACAGTACTCCAGCTGTGGCCTTACCAGCATTTTATACAGCTCCATCATAACCTCCCTGCTCTTATATTCTATGCCTCAGCTAATGAAGGCAAGTATCCCATATGCCTTTTTAACCACCTTATCCACCTGTTCTGCTGCCTTCAGGGATCTATGTACATGCACACCAAGGTCCCTCTGATCCTCTGTCTTTCCTAGGGTCTTACCATTCATTGTGTATTCCCTTGCCTTGTTAGTCCGTCCAAAATGCATCACCTCACACTTTTCAGGGTTAAATTCCATTTGCCACTGTTCCGCCCATCTGACCAACCCATCTATATTGTCCTGTAGCCTGAGGCTTCCCGCCTCGCTATTTACCACCCCACCAATTTTCGTGTCATCTGCGAACCTACTGATCATACCTTTTACATTCACATCCAAATCATTAATGTAGACCACAAACAGCAAGGGACCCAGCACCGATCCCTACGGTACCCCACTGGACACAGGCTTCCAGTCACAAAAACAACCTTCCACCATCACCCTCTGCCTTCTGCCACTAAGCCAGTTTTGGATCCAATGTGCCAAGGCACCCTGGATCCCATGGGCTCTTACCTTCCTGACCAGTCTCCTATGCGGGAAAGCCTTACTGAAATCCATGTAAACCACATCCACTGCACTACCCTCATCCACACACCTAGTCACCCCCTCGAAAAATTCAATCAAATTGGTCAGACATGATCTTCCCTTGACAAAGCCATGCTGGCTATCTCTAATTAATCCCTGCCTCTCCAAGTGGAGACCAATTCTGTCCCTCAGAATTTTTTCCAATAATTTCCCTACCACTGATGTTAGGCTCACTGGCCTGTAATTCCCTGGTTTATCCCTACTACCCTTCTTGAATAATGGTACTATGTTAGCTGTTCTCCAGTCCTCTGGCACATCCCCTGTGGCCAGAGAGGTTCTGAAAATTTGTGTCAGAGCCCCTGTAATCTCCTCCTTTGCTTCACATAGTAGCCTGGGATACATCTCGTCTGGGCCTGGGGATTTATCCACTTTTAAGCCTGCTAAAACCGTTAGTACCTCCTCCCTCTCGATGCTAATATGTTCAAGTATATCACAGTCCCCCTGCCCGATTTCTATGTCCACATCGTCCTTCTCCATAGTGAGCACAGATGCAAAAAATTCATTTAAAACCCCACCTACATCCTCTGGCTCTACACACAGTTTGCCACTTTGGTCCCTAATGGGCCCTACTCTTTCCCTAGTTATCCTCTTGCCCTTAATATACTTATAAAACACCTTAGGATTTTCCTTTATTTTGCTTGCCAGTGTTATTTCATGGCCCCTCCTCGCTCTCCTAATTTTTTTAAGTATCCCCTGCACTTTTTGTACTCCTCTAGGGCTTCCTCTGTCTTTAGTCCTTTGTATCTGCCAGAAGCCCCCCTTTTTTTCCTAATCCATTCTCGTATATCCCTTGACATCCGAGGTTCCCTGGGCTTGTTGGTCCCACCCTTGACCTTTACGGGAACATGTTGCCATTGTACTCTCTCAATTTCCTTTCTGAAAGACTCCCATTGCTCCGATGTGGATTTAGCTGATCCCAGTCCACAGCGGCCTAACTCGTGTTTTATACAGTTCAAGCATAACCGCGCTGCTCTTATATTCTATGCCTCTATATAATCTATTATACTATATTAATATAAACTTGTCTCAGGTGGATCCAATGATTTCATTCAAATGAATGGATGGCGGGATATAGTTCAATTTGCTTATGGCTGTGAATGCTCAGTCGTTGAGTATATTCAAGACTAAGATAGAGAGATTGTTGAACTCTGGAGGAATCAAGGGATATGGAGATCGAGCAGGAAAGTGGAGTTGAGGTTGATGGTCAGCCATGATCTTATTGAATGGTGGAGCGGGCTCGAGAGGCTGTATGGCCTCGTCCTGCTCCTAATTCTTAGGTTATGTTCTTATCTGTTTGGTAAAGAAAAAACAAGACATTCACAGAACGCTTGGCTTTATTTTTCATATATAAAATACTAGTGTAAATCAGAAATGAGAAAAAAAACTCATGAGTATCCATCAACCAAATGGTTTCAACCCTTGTCAGAAAATTATCATTGAAAAATTACAGCCTTTAATTTGATGCATTGACAGAAGCAGTAGGAATGGTTGGTGCACTAATTTGACAAATGCAAATATACCATTTACATAAATGGTAACCTAGAAAACTTGTAACAGCTGATTAACAGCTTCAAAAAAACCATGACAGCACAAGAATGGCTCTTATTATAAGCCTATGACAACAAATTAAAAACAACACACTGGTACATGAACACCCGAAGAGGAGGAAATACAAATCTTGAACGGACAAAATTGTTGGTTCATATCTGAAGGGCCTGGGACACGCTTCTCAGGCAATTTGAAATGATTACATAAAAAATGATACATTGTGATTCTTTTTCAGCACTTTCACACCTGACAATTGAGTGAATTTTTAGTCTAAAAAAAAAGGAAAGGTGAGATTCGGACCCCTGCGGATGTTGACACACTAATGGAGGTCCGAGTCCTAATCGCTATAAAGACAGTCGGGGTAATGACATGATCGAGCATTGCCAGAGGAGAGCCAGCGTCTCAGGAAACAGAAGTGGGACCCGCCTAAGGGGAAAGCTAATGGAATACTGGGTTTTATTGCAAGAGGCAGAGAATATAAAGGTGAATCTATATAAAACCTTAGAAAGACAATGGTTGGAGTATTGTGTGCAATTTTGAGTTCTATGTCATAAAAAGAAGGTTGAGGCAACAGAAAGCATACAGCTCAGATTCACTCGGTTGTTGCCTGGTATAGGGAGATGCAAAAATGAACAAAGACTTGAAAAATTGGGAATTTTTTGTTAGAATAGAGGAGATTAAGGAATGGTTAAAGAGACGTGTTTAAAATAATGAATTGATGGACAAGACTAGATAGAAACTGAGCATTTCCAGTGATTAAGGAGTCTGGAATGAGGGAACAGAGATATAAGATTAAGGCCGTGACTTCCCCTACCCTGGCGGGTCCGGCGTGGCTGGGGCCGGTGGTGGGTCCCGACCCCGCTGCTGACTCCAGCCCGCTGTCCAAAGTGATTTTACATTGAGTGGGCTTGTTAAGCCTGCCCAGCGCGTTTGCCGGCCAATTGAAGGAAGCGGGTCTGAGGACATCACTTGATGACGCCTCATCAGCCGGTTTTCTTAAAGGGACCATGTGCAAATTTATTTTGACATTTGTCCTGTCAGTGTTCTACAGCATTGAGGTGCTGCAAACACTGACAAGCACTGCACAAAGGTGCACGGCTGCACCCAGGCTCTCCCAGAGGAACAGCACACAGGGGGGTCCTCTTCCCTTCCCATGGGCAGAAGAGACCGCCCCAGGACACCAACGCAGCCTGGTTGCACATTGCACAGGAGGGCACCAGCAGGGATGTCATCAGGAGGACCAGGCTGCAGTGGCTCAAACCTTTTAATGATCTCAGTAGATCACGAAACGTTACTGCAAAGCCACACTCAACCTCATCCTCCTGTGCCACTCAACACATTCCATCACTCTGCCTTCCCTACCCTACTCCTGCACATCCTTACTCACACCAACATACCTTGCACCTCCACCCCTCCCTCTCTCTCTATCTACATTATTACATCCCCATCTCACTAGCCACCCCTCACACTCACCCTCATCCTAGTCCAAACATACCAACTAATAACACACAAGGGTAGGCGCTTGTGTGTTTTAGCCAAAGTTCAGATGAATTTTCTGTTCATGTGCTGTCAAAGATTGAAATCTTAATTTTCAACACTTTGTGTTCTTGGACAGATTTGTGTGCACCTTTGGAAGTGGCTTAGTGAGTTGCAGTAAATGGTGAAACATAACGGTACCCTCCGCAATGGTGCTGAGTGTGAAAGGAAAGGCTTGGACATTGTAGGGCTGCTTTATGTTGGTGTGGGGTGGTGTCAACCTGGCATATCATGTGGCAGCCAGGGTGTAAAGCATCAAGTGAAGTAAATCTGGCCATGGTGAGGCCATCCCTGGCCTCCCAAACAGCAATGTGCTCGGGTGCTGATGCCCTCTGTCCTGTGCAGCATCAGTTGATTGCGGAGAAGGTTGGTTTTGTTATTGGTGCTGCTGGTGTGCCTGGTGCTGCTGGTGTTGGGGCTGATTGTGGAGGGATTCTGAGGACCAAGGTGAGATAGTTTCAAGGGCACCGATGCTGATATAATAGATGGCAGGTGAATTTGAGATGACAGAAGCGATCTGTCAATGGTGAGAGAGGTTGTTCCAATGAGGTGACACTGGATACAGAGTTTACTCCAAACACTTGCAACCTGCACAATGGTCAATCTGTCTTCCAAATGCAGTAAGCAACAGCTTCTGAGCTTGGAAAGTGAACACCTGTGAGATGGGAGCTTTTATAGTACACTAGCTGGAGTGCCCGGCGGTGCCGAGGGAACTCAAGAACCCTGTGCCATATTTATAAAACTGTTTATGAGACTGTTGGGATTGAAGAACTCTTCCTAAGCACCCAGGAGGTGGTTCTTTAACTTAATTTTTTGTTAATGGAGAACAAATAATTTTCATATATATAAATGAGTTTGTCTGTCTGTCTGTCTGTGTGGGAAGGAGAGAGAGAGAGAGGGAAAGAGAGAGAGGGAAGGAGAGAGAGAGGGGGAAGGAGAGAGAGAGAGGGGGAAGGAGAGAGAGAGAGGGGGTAGGAGAGAGAGGTAAGGAGAGAGAGGGGGAAGGAGAGAGAAAGGGGGAAGGAGAGAGAGAGAGAGAGAGAGGGGGAAGGAAAGAGAGAGGGAAGGAGAGAGAGAGAGAGAGGGAAGGAGAGAGAGAGAGAGGAGAGGGAGAGAGAGGGGGAAGGAGAGAGAGGGGGAAGGAGAGAGAGAGAGAGAGGGGGAAGGAGAGAGAGAGAGGGGGAAGGAGAGAGAGGGAAGGAGAGAGAGAGAGAGGGAAGGAGAGAGAGAGATAGAGGGAAGGAGAGAGAGAGAGGGAAGGAGAGAGAGAGGGAAGGAGAGAGAGAGGGGGAAGGAGAGAGAGAGGGGGAAGGAGAGAGAGGGGGTAGGAGAGAGAGAGGTAAGGAGAGAGAGGGGGAAGGAGAGAGAGAGAAAGGGGGAAGGAGAGAGAGAGAGAGAGAGGGGGAAGGAAAGAGAGAGGGAAGGAGAGAGAGAGAGAGAGGGAAGGAGAGAGAGAGAGAGAAGGAGAGGGAGAGAGAGGGGGAAGGAGAGAGAGGGGGGAAGGAGAGAGAGAGAGAGAGGGGGAAGGAGAGAGAGAGAGGGGGAAGGAGAGAGAGGGAAGGAGAGAGAGAGAGGGAAGGAGAGAGAGAGATAGAGGGAAGGAGAGAGAGAGAGAGGGAAGGAGAGAGAGAGGGAAGGAGAGAGAGAGAGAGGGAAGGAGAGAGAGAGGGAAGGAGAGAGAGAGAGAGAAGGAGAGAGAGACACAGAGAGAGAGGGAAGGAGAGAGAGAGAGAGGGAAGGAGAGAGAGAGAAAGGGAAGGAGAGAGAGAGAGAGAGGGAATGAGAGAGACAGAGAGAGAGAGGGAAGGAGAGAGAGAGAGAGTGAAGGAGAGAGAGAGAGAGAGGGAAGGAGAGAGAGAGGGAAGGAGAGAGAGCGGGAAGGAGAGAGAGAGACAGCGAAGGAGAGAGAGAGAGGGAAGGAGAGAGAGAGAGAGAGATCAGGAGAGAGAGAGAGAGGGAGGAGAGAGAGAGAGAGATAGAGGGGGAAGGAGAGAGAGAGAGAGAGAGAGAGGGAAGGAGAGAGTGAGGGAAGGAGATAGAGAAGAGAGGAAGACACCCCGGGGAAGGGGCTGGACTCAGAGCCCCCTCTCTCTCCCTCCCTGCCCTCTCCCTCTCTCTCCCCTCTCCCCCTCCCTCCCCGCACTCTCTTCCTCCCTCTCTCTCCCTCCCCTCTCCCTCTCCCCCTCTCCTCTCCCTCCCTCTCTCCCTCCCTCCCCCTCTCTCTCTCCCTCCCCCTGTATCTCCCTCCCCCTCTCTCTCTCCCTCCCCGTGTCTCTCCCTCCTTTCCTCTCTCTCCCTCCCTCCCCTCTCCCTCCCTAGCGCCTCAGGCCCGGCCCGACTGACCTCAGCTGAGCTCCCGCTCCGACCCGAGCCCCCGTGCGCAGCCTAGTGCCTCAAGCCCAGCCCAACTCACCTCAGCTGAGCTCCCGCTCCGGCCCGAGCCCCCGTGCATGGCCTAGCGCCTCAGGCCCGGCCCGAGTGAGCCCGGATGAGCTCCCGCTGCGGGCCTCCGACGCCGCTCCGCTGCTGCATTTATTTTGGGATTAGCCTGGAGAGAGAAGGGGGGAAAGAGCACCTCAGGCCCGGCCCGATGGACCCCTGCCGCTCCGGTCTCTGGCTTTTCGCGCTCCCGCACTAACGGCAGTTTGAAGGATTAGGCCCCACCCACACATACCATGAAACGCCCCCCGTGACGCAGCGCACTCCCCCCGTAGGATTGGTCAACCTTCACGTCACTCAACGCTAATGAGCCGTAGGATTGGTCAACCGCTAATGAGCGGATTTTGTCCGTTTTTTGTCCGTTTTTTGTATAGTGACCGAACAATTTTTGTCTGGCCAAAAAGTAAATAAGCCTATGACACTCCCCTAATTCCCCTAATCATAAGCTTTCTTTTGATGTAACATATGTGTAGGTACGCTCTATAACTTTTGAGTTAAGCCCGGGCATACAGACAGACAAACAGACAGACAGACAGACACAATGATCCTTTTATATATATAGATAGATAGATAGATTACTTAAGAGATGATTTCATGATACCACAACTCCCGACCTCCTTACCTGACATGATCCCCGAGCAGCCTGGACCCCGTGGGCGACCTCGTAAAATTTAAAGCTGAGCTCAAAATACTGTTTAATGGGCTCGTAACATGGCCATAATGATCTAAATTGCCTCCCCCGCCACTACATGTCGGGTCTGTTCAGTGTCAACAGACCCGACATTTGGGAAAGGCGCGTGGCAGTGGGTTGACAGTGGGTTCCTGAACCGCTGTCAAAAAATATTTCCCACCCGACCTGTAATGTATGTACCTTTAAGGGGAGAACTACTTTTTACAGCTCCTGTATACAGTAGTACCGGCAGTGACCACACCTGTATATAAACCCTGAGTAGTGGTCTGTACAGTTAGTTCTAGAGTAATCCTCATTCAGTAAACACCTGTTGAATCGTTCCCTGCAGTCTCGTTGTCTAATTATTGAAGGACACAACATCAAGATACACGGATCTAACATTGGTGACGAGCAGGTTCGAACCTACCTGCAACTCTGCATCACCTCCCAGGGATTCGCTCCTGGAGAACAGTGGAAGGAGGTTGAGTCCAGAAGCACGGGCGTCGACCACGGGCAACCGCCCAGTCATCCAGCGGAGATTTGAGCAAGGCAGGGGAGGCTGTTGAGAGCCAGGCTTGGCTTTCCAGTCACGGTGGTCCAGCGAAACGGGCTGGCAACAGGTACTGCGCAGACCCTTCCCGGACAGCGACGGCTAGAGCCGTCCGAGCGGCATAGAAAAAGGCCGAGCAGCGTCAACGGGGGAGAGAGAGAGGGTAGAGCGCAAAGGGCGCAGCCGGTGTTCAGGACCGAGCGGCATCAACGGGGGAGAGAGGCGAGAGAGAGCAGAGCGCAGCCGGTGTTCAAGGGCCGAGCAGCGTCAACGGGGGAGAGAGGCGCGCAGGAAAACGCGCAGAGCACAGCCGGTGTTCAAGGGTCGAGCAGCGTCAATGAGGGACAGAGGCGCGCAGGAAAACGCGAGGCGCTGCCATTGCCACGAGGACCGCAGAGAGCGGCATTGGCAGCAGCGCAGGAGCAGCGCACGAAACCCACAGGGCGTCGCCATTTGCCACGAGGACCGCCGAGAGCGGCGTTGGCAGCAGCGCGGGAGACGCCATTTTAAGCTGCAGCGGGGAAGAAAGGAAAGCGCGGGAGACGCCATTTTAAGCCGCAGCGGGGAAGAAAGGAAAGCGCGGGAGACACCATTTTAAACCAGTCTAACCACACCCAAAAATTCCGAAGAGTGGCAGTATATCACAGCGTTCGACAATGAAGTCGAAGATTGGACGACATATGTCGAACACATAGAAGTATACTGCAAGGCGAATGAAGTGCCAGATGACAAGAAAGCGCTGGTATTGTTGAATTCAATGGGTGCAAAAACATATGGCTAACTACGAAACCTAGTAACCCCAGAGAAGCCAGTAGAAAAGGATTTTGAAAACATAGTGTCAATCCTACAGGACCACTTAAACCCCATACCGCTGCTGATAGCAGAAAGATTTAAGTTTCACAAAAGGAACCAGCATAAAGATGAAAGTAATGCTGAGTATTTAACGGAACTACGCAAGCTATCGAAACACTGCCAGTTTGGAACGGGACTAGCAGATAATTTAAGGGACAAGTTTGTGTGTGGGCTTCAAAGTGAAGGAACCCAGAAACGGCTTCTATCAGAAAAGGATCTTACGCTGGACAAGGCTTTCAGCATTGCAGTATCACACGAAGCAGCAGCACGGGGCACGGCAGAGATACAACGGAGACCGCAAGAATATGGCACAAATGAAATGTCATACGGAACAGTGAAGTGCTATCGCTGCGGCAGAACAACACACGACCATAATGATTGCTGGTTCAAGGACAAAGTGCGCAGACAGTGTGGAAAAGTAGGACACACAGCAAGAGTCTGCAGGTCGGGAAAGAAAACCAGCAGCAAGAAATCTCCACAGGAAAAGTACAAGAAGGTACATAAGGTGACGGAGAGTAGTTCAGACGAACAGAAAAGTGATACAGACTCCGGAAGCAAGGAGCTGGGTTGTCTGAAACTACATAATGTGATCAAAACAGAGGATCACCAAACTATTTGGGTCACGCTCAAGATAGCAGGAGTCCAAGTGAAAATGGAATTGGACACAGGATCAGCCCTAACAGTCATAAACCGAAGGCACTACAAGCGGCTATTCTCACATATACCCTTGAGAGATACAAAGATTGTCTTGAAGATGTACACGGGGCAAAAAGTCTACCCCAAAGGAAAAATAAGGGTGAACGTTATATATAACGGCAAGGAAACACCAAAAATGGACCTATATGTATTGCCAGATGGAGGACCACCACTTCTAGGACGTGAATGGATCCGGAAGATACAGCTAGATTGGCATTCCATACAAGCACTGACTGTAGATGCCAAAAAGGATGACGACGTCACACCTGGACGACTGTCAAAAATGCTAACTGATGCACAAGAAGTGTTCCAGCAGGGACTCGGAACACTAAAAGGCATAACAGCGACGATCAAAATAGAGGAAAATGCAAGCCCAAAGTTTTTTAAGGCCAGACCTTATGGTACCTTATGCGATCCGCCCAGCCGTCGAAGCAGAGCTGGAAGGTTTGGAATGTTCAGGAGTACTGTCCAAAATGGACTGAAGCGAGTGGGCTCCACCCATCATTTCTGTAATGAAGTGGTCGTTCAGTAATACGCCTGGGGAACCAAAGAAGGTTCGCATCTGCAGGGCCTTTAAGGTGACAGTGAACCCAGTCCTTCACACTGTACAATATCCGCTTCCGCGGATTGAAGATATTTTCGCCTCGCTATCTGGAGGGAAACGCTTCACTAAGATTGATCTGGCCCAGGCGTACCTGCAAATGGAGGTAGAAGAAGCCTCTAAACAGTACCTCATGATCAACACTCATAAAGGTCTCTACCAATACAACCGGCTGGTGTTCGGGGTAGCATCAGCTCCGGCTATTTGGCAAAGGGCAATGGCACAAGTCCTGCAAGGGATTCCAGGGACCCAGTGTTATTTGGACGACATCCTGGTCACGGGCGAAAATGACAGTGATCACCTCACCAACCTGGAGCAGGTGCTCACTAGATTGAAGGAATATGGGCTCCGAGCTAATCGCCACAAATGCGAGTTTTTCCAGAAGCAGATCTCGTATTGTGGCCACGTTATTGATAAAGAGGGGTTACATAAGTCCCCTGAAAAGATTGAGGCAGTAGTCAAGGCTCCAGCACCGGAAAATGTGTCACAACTGAGGTCGTTCCTCGGGCTGGTGAACTACTACCATAAGTTCTTGCCGAATTTTACAGTACTACACCCACTGAACACCCTACTGCAAACGGGGGTACCATGGAAGTGGAGTGACGAATGTAAACGAGCTTTCCAGAAGAGCAAAGCATTGATCACATCAAAAGAGTTGTTGGCTCATTTCAACCCAGCACTACCAATTCGGTTGGCGTGTGATGCATCACCCTATGGCATTGGAGCGGTGCTGTCGCACAAATTCCTGGACGGCTCGGAGAGGCCAGTAGCCTTTGCGTCTCAGTCACTAACCTCAGCCGAGCGTAACTACGCCCAGATTGACAGGGAGGCCCTCAGCCTAGTGTGGGGAGTGTAAAAGTTCAATCACTATCTGCACGGGCAGAAGTTCACCTTGCTGACTGACCACCAACCACTTGTCTTCATCTTTAGTCCAAAGAAGGGCGTTCCGGTGATGACTGCGCAACGGCTACAAAGATGGTCCCTTTTTCTAGGGGTGCACCAATATGAAATCGAGTATAAGGGCACGAAACAGCATGGAAACGCTGATGGGCTATCACGCCTGCCACTGCCTACTGTGGAGGAAGCACCAGCAGTGGATCCTGTCAAAATATTTCATTCGACTTTAATTGAATGCTTGCCAGTAACTAACGCTGGTATAGAGAAGGAGACCCGAAATGACCCGACACTGTCTCGGGTATATGACTTGACGGTGAAGGGATGACCAGCACATGGCGACTCACTGTTGCCAGCATTCTCATCCAGAAGAGAACAGCTGTCAGTATGCCAGGGGACCTTGATGTGTGGATCCCGAGTGGTAATTCCACCCAAGTTAATGGCAAAAGTGCTCAATGAGCTTCACGAAGGTCATCTGGGAGGGGTGAAAATGAAAAGCCTTGCTAGGGCTTATGTGTGGTGGTCGGGGATCGATCAGCAAATCGAGGACCTGACAAAGAGCTGCTCAGGATGCCAGAAGGTCCAAAATGCACCACCACATGCCCCTCTACACCCATGGGAGTGGCCCTCATCTCCATGGCAACGGGTGCATATTGATTTTGCTGGTCCATTCATGGACTCAATGTTTTTAATAGCTGTGGATGCGCACTCGAAATGGCCTGAGGTGATCAAAATGTCCTCCACCACCACGGAGAAAACTATTGCAGTCCTACGGACCATTTTTGCCAGGAACGGCTTGCCAGAGCAGATTTGCTCTGATAACGGACCACAGTTTGTGTCCGAAGAGTTTCGAAGATTTATGAAAAGGAATGGGGTAAGGCATTACACATCCGCCCCGTATCATCCAGCCACAAATGGATTGGCTGAGAGGTTCGTACAAACCTTTAAGAAGGCAATAAAGGCTATGTACAATGACAACATTCCGCTGCAGCACAAGGTGGACAATTTCCTGTTCGCCTACCGGAATGCGACACATGCAGTCACCAACCAGGCCCCGGCCATGATGTTCTTTAACCAAAGGTTGAGATCTCGTCTGGATTTGCTCAGACCAAATGTACGAAGAGATATTGAGAGTAAGCAATTCCAGCACATCAATGAGAAACCGACAAGGAGCTTCAATGTAGGGCAACCAGTCTTGGCCCGCGACTACCGAACAGAGAAATGGCAACCAGGAACGATATGCACACGGCAGGGGCCACTAATGTACACAGTGGATGTTGGGGAGAACATTGTGAGACGCCATGCTGACCAGATCCTAGAGTCACAGGAACGAGTCAACCCCACGTCTCAGCCATACGTACCTGGTGAGGAACCCGACGTACAGGTCGCATCTACCTCAGAAACAATAGCATTGGAAGCTGATGAATCAATTGACGACAGGGTGTTAGAATCGCCTCCGCACCAAGAGCGAGACACTTGGAAAAGGCGTTATCCAGAAAGAATCAGGAAGCCTCCCCAAAGACTGAATTTATAAATAGACTATTTTCAGTTAATGTTGCATGTTAAAAGTGTTAATTGTAATTAGTTTGATATTTAATTGTTAAATGAGTGTTATGGTACTGTTAATCTAAAAGGGGAGGAATTGTAATGTATGTACCTTTAAGGGGAGAACTACTTTTTACAGCTCCTGTATACTGTAGTACCGGCAGTGACCACACCTGTATATAAACCCTGAATAGTGATCTGTATAGTTAGTTCTAGAGTAACCCTCATTCAGTAAACACCTGTTGAATCGTTCCCTGCAGTCTTGTTGTCTAATTATTGAAGGACACAACATCAAGATACACGGATCTAACATGACCCGCCACCAAACGCGCCCGCTGTCCCCCCGAAAAATTCCCCCCTAAATGTCAGAGATTTAGGACAGAGAGTAGGAGAATTTTTTTTGTACACAGAGGGTTTTCAGACTGTGGAATGCATTACTGGAAATAGTCATTCAAGCAGAGATCATATGGCATAGTGATTTAAAGAAAGGGGAATGAAGGGATATGGGAATGGAGTGTGCACATGGGATTAGGATACTGCTCAGGAGGAACCAACAGCAACATGGATTGGTTTGGCTGAAGATCTTGTTTCTGTAATTACTCTGTAATTCTATGTAACTCACCCTCTCTCTACAGAGCCAGAGTAGGACAGTTAGGTAGACCGAGAGACTCCAGGGCTAGATACAAATGATTACAGTTTGTGACAGAGGTAGGTGTTCACAAGATTGATCCCTGGGTTGAGAGGGCTGTCCTATCAGGAGAGATTGAGTAGATTGGGCCTATACTCTCTGGAGTTTAGAAGAATGAGAGGTGATCTCATTGAAACATATAAGATTCTGAGGGGGATTGACAGGGTAGATGCTGAGAGGTTGTTTCCCCCTGGCTGGAGAGTCTAGAACTAGGGGCATAGGGCTGGATTTTCATTGGGTCGTGGAGTCGGGATTGGAGGTGTGTGGGGGGTTTAAATCCCGAAATCAGGGGTCCCGACCCCATCCCGCACCCAAACCCGCCTCCATGCCAGTTTCAAAGGGGCGGGTACCCGCCCAAAACTGGGACCCTCTTTCCCGAGGCGGGAATGGATTACTGCCAATTAACTGCCCGTTAACAGGTAGTTAACAAGCAGTTTTTAGCCTAATCCCTATTTTTAAGGTTGAAATGTGGGATTCCCGACGGCTCCAAACCACGCCAAGTTAGAGGAGGCGGGCCGTCGGGTTGAAGGACTTGGAGGGGTCAGTGTTCAGGTGAGTGATGTGTGCATGAATGCTTAGGTAAGTGTGTTTGGTGTGTCTAAAGTGATTAAATAAGTTTTATATACATTTTCTTACCTTTTCAGCCTTCCTTCCTTTAGGTCTCGGGAGTCCCTCATCTCATCTGCACAGAAAGCAGAATGGCTGCGAACTGTCAAAAGTGACAGCCTGCAGCTTTCTGTGCAGGAGAAATTTCTAACTGAGTCTGTGGAAAAGGACTCATGTTAGAAGTAAGACTGTCAGTGTTTGACTGCTTCAAAGAGCTTTCAAACACTGATATTTCATCTGTCAAAACTTCTTGACAGATGAAATTTCAGTCTGTGACGTCACCTGTTGCCGGGTGGCCCGTAATTGGCCTGCTGAGCCCGCTGGGCGGGCTCAACAAGGTCAATCAAGTTAAAATCGCGTGGATTGGCCGCATCTCAATGGAGGCGGGACTACAACCCCGAAAGTTGTAGTCCCGCCTCCAATCCGACTCCTGAATGAAAATCCTGCTCATAGTCTCAGGATAAGGGGTAAGTCATTTCTTCACTCAGAGGATCATAGAGTCATAGGCCTAGAAATTCAGTATAGCCACTTTTGGGGCGGTAAAGTCGGGCGGCCGCTAAAGTTTGCGCCCGGCGCAAAGTCGAGCCCCCTTCGCCGATATTCAGTTGCATCGCCCTAAGAGGTTGCTGCTGCACTAAAACAGGTGATGCACGACTATCATTAGGCGCTAAGCCGGCAGCCCGGGGCGCTAACACCGGAAGTTGGGCGCAGGGCAGGTGCGGCGAGCTGCTGATTGCTGGCAGACACTCTGGCTCCGGTGAGCTCTTAAAGGGGGAGGGTGGATTTGTTTTTTTGAAAGGCCGAGACTAGTGTATTTGTGTGTTTTTGGGGAGGGCTTCTCTCCATCAGTTTGTTATGTGGTACCGGTCTTCTTCTTCTCCTCCTCCTCCTCCTCCTCCTCCTCCTCCCAAAGAAGGAGTGTTGCAAAACGGCTGCCTTTTCTACTGCAGGAGTGCCCTTTAATTTGCGCTCCCCGCGGCCCGCATCGGCTGAGCACCGTTCGACTCAACAGTCGCTAGGGCCGCCAGGCGCACAATGGGGGCGGCGCGAGTGAAGTTCCGGTTCCGGGCGCACAAATGGCATTGCCCGACGAAATGACGTCATGATCTGCGCGCGCAGATGAGCGCGCGCAATGAGTTTGCGCCGGCGCTAAATGTCTACTGAAGTTGGGGCGAGGCGCAGATCGCGCTGCGCCCGGGCGCTAAGCGCCTAGCACTCGAGATCTACTCCTCCTAAGGCGCTAACGGCTGGCGCAGCCAACTGAATTTCTAGGCCATAGAGTCATACTGGCACAGAAGAAGGCCATTCGGCCCATCAAATCCATGCTGGCTCTCTGCAGAGCAATCCAGTCAGTCCCATTCCCCTGCTCTATCCCCATAGCCCTGCAAGTTTAGTTCCCTCAAGTGCCTATCCAGTTTCTCCTTGAAAACAGTGAGTGTCTCCGCTTCCGTCGGCAGCAAGTTCCAGGGTTGTGAATCTGTGGAATTCTCTTGATGCTGAATCGTTGAGTATATTCAAGGCTGAGCTAGATAGGTTTTTGGACTCGAAGAGGAATCAGGGGATATGGGGATCAGGCAGGAAAGTGGAGTTGATGTCGAAGATCATTTATGATCTTACTGAATGGTGGAACAGGCTCGAGGGGCCATATGGACTACTCCTATTTAATGGCCCAGAAATTTGGGTCGGGGACTTCACGCGGGTGCAAGCCCCCGACCTGCACTTACCTTGCGCTCCTGCTGTTGAGCTGTGGGCCCCCGTGGAATTCCAATCCGGGGCCTGTCCCAGCTGCCGGCGTGCAGTGCTTGCGTATCCCAGGTGTGCAGTTTGTTCGATGCGTCCCCTGGGATCATGTGGGCCATGGAGAGCCAATCGGAGCAGGGAATGCTCCATTCATATGTCTGACAGTAAGTGCTGTCAAACTTAGAAATACTACTGGCCCCTTCTTCTTACAAAAATCACTAAATCTTCAAATAATTTTTTTTTTTAATTACATTTTTTAAATAAACTATAAATTACATGAAATAACTATTTTAAACAATAATTTAAATTTTTGACAAAAATAATTTTACTTTCTAACGGGGCTAAAAATAAACTTGCTTTAAAGTATTTAAAAATAATAAACCTGTGAAAAAAATGTTTTAATTTTAATTAATTCACCACTTACCTTGTAAAAAGCGGGCCTTACGCCTGCTTTTTACATAATAGCAAAATACTGCGGATGCTGGAAATCTGAAATAACAACAGAAAATGCTGGAAATACTCAGCAGGCCAGGCAGCATCCGTGGAGAGAGTCCCAGACCTGAAACATTAACCCTGTTTCTCTCTCCACGGATGCTGCCTGGCCTGCTGAGTATTTCCAGCATTTTCTGTTGTTATTCCTGTTTTTTACATGTCTAACTTCTGGAGACTTACCTTCCCGGGAAAACCTGTAAAAAAAACGTAAGTTCGATGTGCACGCGCAGCCTCTCCTGCGCACGCGTTCGAACTCTGAACCCCTTCGTTCAGGGGAACGGAAGTGCCGGTTTCCCGCGCATGCGCAGTGCATGCAGGAAACCGGCACTTCCATTGGGCCTACGGGTGAGTACCCCGTGCGTACTCACCCGTGGAGACCCGAATTTCTGGGCCATTATATTCTATGTTCTTATGTAGGTGGGGCCAGTCAGCTTTAGGACAGCTTGCTTGTAACTGCATTTTGCTTACAATAGGGACAAAGTCCTGTATTTTTATATTGGAACAAATGGTAAGAAATAGATATTTCTCACTGGAAACTTGTATTCTGTTCATGTAAGTCTATGTAAAATACACCAATTTGCTGCTTTATATTTGTGCCTCGTCTCACTGGAATGGTTTTCTGTCCACCTTACATATAGACAGGATAATGCAGTGGCATGTGCGTGACCACACTATCCAATACATGTAACAAGAGG
Organism: Somniosus microcephalus; assembly: GCF_052327205.1. Classification (NCBI taxonomy): domain Eukaryota; kingdom Metazoa; phylum Chordata; class Chondrichthyes; order Squaliformes; family Somniosidae; genus Somniosus; species Somniosus microcephalus. Next base: position 308,049,681 of record NC_140991.1, read on the forward strand.
AAAAGACTGAATGGCTTTCCTCATTCAAACTTATCTTGTGATCCTTAGTGGGTTGACAATTTGCCCGCATGATAGAATTCATCCCAACCAGAATGCCACTGAATGACACCCTAATCTTATGCTAAACGTGGCTTTCAGTGGGCTCGTTGAGAGGATTGGAGGAGCACTGCATCGAAGAGGATGATGGCATTCTGTGACAGCTGGGCCCTGTGATATTGGAGAATAAACATACTTAAGTCTTTCAGCATGTCACTGACCCCACATTGCATAACGTTCACAAGTCCGAAGGTTGTGGGTTCAAGTCCCACTCCAGAGACTTGAGCACAAAAATCTAGGCCGACACTCCAGGGCAGTGCTGAGGGAGAGCTGCACTGTCGGAGGTGCCGTTTTTCCGATGAGGCGCTAAACCGAGGTCCCATCTGCTCTCTCAGGTGGACGTAAAAGATCCCACGGTACTATTTCGAAGAAGAGCAGGGGAGTTATCCCCGGTGTCCTGGCCAATAATTATCCCTCAACCAACACCACTAAAACAGATTATCTGCTCGTTATCATACTGCTGTTTGTGGGAGCTTGCTGTGCGCAAATTGGCTGCCGCCTTTCCTACATTACAACAGTGACTACACTTCAAAAAGAAAGTACTTCATTGGCTGTAAAGTGCTTTGGGACATCCGGTGACGCTATATAAATGCTAGTCTTTCTTTTCTTTCGTTCAAGTGTACATATCCTCTGCCTTGCTTTGCTAATTTCTCTGTCCTGCACATCCTGGTATGGTGTTACAGGGCATGAAAGGATAGTTTCTGTGCTCATTCTCTGATCCTTTTTTTATCTGAGTTGTCCCTGTAGAGGATTCCTCCATCAAAAAGATTATGATCCCTTTGTTTGACACTGATCCTGACTTCTGATGATAACGGATTGTCATCATTTATTTAGGCTTTGATTTTGTTTTTGAAATGGAGAACCAACAGAAGTGATGAATTGATATCCAGGTGACAGTATTGGATATGGGCACTTAAGCCCTGCGACTGTCTCAGCTTGCTGAAGTTTAAGGTGTTGGATTGAACATACTTAACCCCAAGACACCAGCAAACATCAGCTTTAAAGAGCCTTGACGACTGGGTGTGCAATACAGAGGGAGCGAAGCTAATTCATACTTTATGGTGATTCCACTATTCTGGAAGGAAGTGGTCAGAATCCTGGAATTAATATTGATTACTCAGACTTATCAACATCCCTCAAATGGATATGACTGTTCCCCAAGGATACTTTAATTGGTAATGAACAGATGGATAATTATGCTGATTTTTTTCCCAGTGAATAGAACAATACTGATGGGCTTCAAACTCCTGTCGCCTTCAGAGCATCCAGCACTGAATTAACTCACTTTTGCATACAGCTCAACCGAAAAGGCTAACACGGAGCAAAAGAGGCTAAAAAGGAAATAATAATTAAAAAGAAAACATATGGAGACTCGGGTGGGCAATAGCAGGAGCAGAAAAATTGATACACGATAAAGGCGCACCAGGGATTTTTTTGCTGGAAAGCAGAACGGATGCTTGCAAGTGCCTCAGAGATTACTGGAGGAAGACATTTTAAAAAGGAGAATCTAGAAAATAGAGTGTGCAGATGGCGGTATGCTATAGGATATTGTCACATCATTTGCACATTACTAAATATTTTCTGATCATGATGGTGTGGCTTCAAGTCCCACTCCAGAGACTTGAGCACATAAACCTAGGCTGACGCTCCAGTGCAGTGCTGAGGGAGTGCTGCACTGTCGGAGGTGCCGTATTTCAGATGAGACATTAAACCGAGGCCCCATCTGCTCTCTCAGGCGGGCATAAAAGATCCCACGGGCACTATTTCGAAGAAGAGCAGGGGAGTTATCCCCGGTGCCCTGGCCAATAGTTAACCCTCAATCAACACCACTAAAACTGATCATTTGGTCATTATCACATTGCTGTCTGTGGGAGCTTGCTGTGAGCAAATTGGCTGCCGCATTTCCTACATTACAACAGTGACCACACTTCAAATAGTACTTCACTGGCTGTAAAGCGCTTTGGGATGTCCTGAGGTTGTGAAATGCACTATATAAATTGCAAGTCTTTCTTTCTTTATTAAAAGAAACCTTAAACCAACTTGAAGTAACAAAATAAAGGTTGGCTTTAATATTTCAAAATTTAAATGAGGAAAACACTATAGATGTCTTAATTTGTAAAGGATTTCAGTGGTAATTCAAAACCTATAATAATTGAATCAAAAAACAAAGCACATTGGCTCTGTGGGACACAAAGAAGCAGTAAATGGCAAAACTGTTGACTGGATTAGCTCTGGTCGACTAAATTCAATGAGTCACTTAATTATTCCATTTGTATGTGTCACCTAACCATTGTCTCTACTGATGTTAGCTAATTCTCATAATCATAATCTGTCAATTTGTCTGAGAATGTGTTCTGCTTCCAGAACAACATAGCATTCGATGTATCAGTGAAGCCACAATCCGAGTGTGTAATTCAACCCCAAGCCAGGTGGCTACTGTATACTTAACTCCTGATGTTACGCTGTGCTGATTATATTCATCAGTTCACAATAATGTGAGATTCAGATCTGGAACCTTGTATTGTTAAATATTAATCACATTCAAAATGGGAATTAGTAAGGAATCCTGCCAATCAAAGCTCCCAAATTTAGTGACATCCAGTAGCCATCAATCGCACCTCCAATTCCAAGAGGGCCCCTCTGTAGGCATGGCTTTTAAGAGGCAATGGGGGCGAAGTTCGGTTACGCCTCGTTTGGGGACGGTAACCGAATTAGCGCCTCACATTTAGCGTCCGGCGCAGAAGTACTGCCCCATCCGCTAAATTGGGCTTACCGCCCCGGCGCGGGATGGGAGCGTTATCTTGGGCCCTCCGTTTCCTCTCAGAGTGGTGCGTGGGGGGCAAAGCGCGGTAGCGCCGGAGCATTACGCGGCCGCTCCGCGTAACGCTGATGCGTTTCAGTGTCCCTCCCCTTCCGTTAAAGGGGAGGGCCGCTGTGCACTCTGCTGGCCGTTTGACGGCCTCCACTAGCCCACCAGGGCAGCATGGTGCCGTGGCCGCAGCCCAGCACCGAGACACGGTTTCCGGATGGTGCGATGGCGGCCATGGACCACGCCAAGCGCCGCCAAGAACAGAAAATGTTGGCACGGGTGCAGCCGGCCCGCACCTTTAACTGGCACCCCGCCAGCGGTGTGCGGCCTGGCTTGCGAACGGCGTGGCTGTCCCTGACATCGCCTGTGGCAGCCTTGCAGAACACAGCCGAATTTCTGCCACGGGGCGCTAAGGGGCCTTGGCGGGGCGCTAATGGGCCGCATCGCTCTGTGATGACATCATCGGCAGCCACGCAGCTACCAGTGGAGGCACGGCGCAATCGACTAGCGTCTCGATAGCGCCCCGCCGACTTTCTCAGCAGGCGCTATTGGCGCCCACGCCCAGGCTATAAGCTCCTTGTGCTCCGTTAGCGCCTCCCGCAGGCGCTATCAGTGGGCGCAAAGAAGGCGGATTTCACCCCCAATGAGAACTAGATTAGGGGAGTAATTTCATGTGTTCACACTGTTGGTGAGGAGGCTTGCCATCAACAGCATGAATCATAAACTCGGATACACACTGCCAATGGATTTCCGAACATTAACATAAATGATCGGAAAATTTTGGGGAGCAGACCCCTGGATTTCTGATTTGTAACAGCAGAAGGCAAGGCAGTGCGGACTTACAAAACTCCTTGTCATTTCAAAATTTCATGATAACACATGAGACTTTTTAAACTATTTTTTCAGGAACAGCTTTTAAACATTCACTCCCTCCACCACCGGTGTACCGTGGCTGCAGTGTGTACCATCTACAAGATGCACTGCAGCAACTTGCCAAGGCTTCTTGACAGCACCTCCCAAACCTGCGACCTCTACCACCTAGAAGGACAAGGGCAGCAAGCGTATGGGAACAACCACCACCTCCAAGTTCCCCAGCAAGTCACACACCATCCTGACTCGGACATATATCACCGTTCCTTCATCGTAACTGGATCAAAATCCTGTATTTCCCTCCCAAACAGCACTGTGGGAGTACCTTCACCACACAGACTGCAGTGGTTGAAGAAAGTGGCTCACCACCACCTTCTCAGAGGACAACTAGGGACAGGCAATAAACGCTTGGCTTGCCAGCGACGCCCATATCCCAAAAATGAATTAAAAAAAATACTTATATTAATTTCATACACAATGATATATGAATACACTGATGTTTTTATAAATAGTTATAGTATCTCAAACAATGTAACACATTCACTATCAGTAGACACTGGGTAAAGCCATATTTGATATCATTCATATTTGATTCGAATGGGCTGAGGTAAGACTTCTGAAAATGCAGGCTGTAAATCATGGCCCGGATTTTGTGTTGAGAATATTTTATTATGGAGTAAATTGGACAACAAATTCCGGAGTCCACACATGCGCAGCTAAATGGGGAAATCCTGAAGTTGTGGTCCGAGTTACCCTGCTCCTCCACAGGCTCTGCTATAACAGTACCTTGCTGATAGGCTCAGCATTGAAATCCATGTAAGAGTGTGAAGTTGCGGTTCTCACTCACTGGTTACCCACTAAACACAGCAGAAAAAGTTATGGCTGTTATATTCAAGTGTAAGCGAATTTTAAACGGCGTGATCAGTCATAATTACTGCTAAACAACCTCTCTACTCCTAAAAAAATAATTTTACAAGTGTGGAGTCTCATTCCTTCAGAATTTAATTAGTGTTGGAGATTTACATTTTTTCAAAACTTTTTCTGTCTCTTTTATCTCTCTCTTACTCCCATCTTTCCTTCCCAATTTTTATTTCACTTTCTGTACATGATTTAAATCTAATTTATAATTCCTGGTTTATAGTTCCTGATTTAGACTTTGCAGCTGTGATTTCCCCTACCCCGGTGAGTCCGGTGCGGGTGATGTTAGTGGGTCCCAACCCCGCTGCTGGCTCCTGCCCGCTCTGTAGAATGATTTGACGTTGATTGGGCTTGTTAAGTCCGTCCAGCACGTTTGCCGGTCAATTGAAGGAAGTGGGTGTGTTGATGTCATTTGACGATGCGTCATCAGCCGGTTTCCTTAAAGGGACCATGCGCAAATTGATTTTGACAGTTGTACTGTCAGTGTTCTACAGCATTGAGGTACTACAAACACTGACAAGCACTGCACAGAGGTGCATGACTGCACCCAGGCTCTCCCACAGCATGCAGGGAGGTTCTCTTCCATTCCAATGTGCAGAAGAGACCTCCCCAGGAGACCAATGCAGGAAAGGAATGGCTTGGGCATTGCAGGGATGCTTTATGGTGTTGGTGTGGGGTGGTGCCAACCTGGTACATCATATGGCAGCGAGGGTATACAACGTCAAGTGAAGTAAATCTGGCCATGGTGAGGCCATCCCTGGACTCCCGAGCTGTAATGTGGTCCGGTCCCGTGCAGCATCAGTTCATTGTGGAGATGGCTGCGGTCAAAATTGTTTTTTCCCACCTGACCCTCCACCAATCGTGCCCGCTGACCCCCTCCCCCCTGTAGGATTCTCAAAATTCCCACATTTCCCAAGCTATTAATAAGGGAACCCCGAAGGAAATGGCTTTTGGGCTTTATGGCAAAACTGCAAGGTTAAAGTGGGACGCAGCAGGCAGCATGTCAAGTTCAAAAGGGCTTAAAACTTGACATGCCTGGGCCTGTGGGAGACAGCTTTGATTTGTTATTTCAAAACCAGACACCTGGAAAAGACAGAACACGCATTCTTCCCTTTTAAAACAAAATCAACTCAGGAAAAGACTTAATCTTGCACAAACCTAAAGCCCATCAAAACTCTGCATAAATAATCGCTTACAGTTCGAACCAGCTACCAAGCCAGGAAGACACCGATTAACCTTATGCATGACAATCACCCAAGACATTAAAGGCCATTTAGCAACGAGACAACCACCCCAAAACCAGTTAAGGTGAATGGCTATAATCACCTTAATGAGCCTGCCAAAATCGGACATAGAACTAACCCTGATTTGGCGCGCAGATAACAAACTCAAAAACAGTATAACTGTAGGCCCACCGGTAACCAAGGAAAGACAACGCCTCAAGGACAAGACGACACCACCCTGGATCTTAGTTCGGAAGCCAACAGGAAGGCTCACAGAACACCATGGCGAGGGGACACGGTGGGGCAGGCTCGACTGAAGACAACAAGGCCGCAACCGCAGCCCGACACGAGGACCGAACACGAGCACCACGGTAACAAAAGGGCCGTGTAAACCATATCTTCAGATCATTACCACTACACAGGTTATGATCTAGGCCACCGCGACTGAGCCGACGCCGAAGACCGCCAACCGAACCCAAACCGCAAAAAAACTCGATGACCAGACCACCACCGGAAGAACAAAACCCGAAGTTTTCCATTCTACAAGCTAAAGTACCCAACAAGGACTTTACTCTCCCTATTTCTAACTATGAAAAGTGGGTACTTACCAGATAAATCCGCAACTGCGCCCATACTGCATCAGCGGACTCCACCCAACTGAAGAACCTTCGCAGATTCTAAGACTAGTACCACGTGGAGACGGCAGGCCCCAAAGGACACAAAGAGCAAACCCCAAAAACGCAACCGGCTTAACTGACAGGATTCGAACTGTCAAGAAACCCCCATTGGTGAGCATGATCCCTGGCCCCTTTTAGCACAATTTAGTTAGATATTGGGGGTGGGACAAGGGTAAGGTGATTATTAATGTGATTTTTCCCTCGTTGTGCCGTGTGTTCCCCATTCCTAATTAAGTGTACTCTTGAATGTCTGTAACTACTCCAGTAATCCAAGTGTAATTCTTCAATGTTATAATTTTATTGTGACTCTAATAAAACACAGTTTTCTTGCACCAAACCAGTTGTCTACTCCAATTTTGTATCACAGCCTGTACCTAAGTCCAGTAATCCAAGTGTAATTCTTCAATGTTATAATTTTATTGTGACTCTAATAAAACACAGTTTTCTTGCACCAAACCAGTTGTCTACTCCAATTTTGTATCACAGCCTGTACCTAAGTCCAGAGTCTAGAACCACAGGGGTGTGGGAGCGATTCGAACCGCTCAAAACAGTCAGAGGCAAAGCTGACTCAACACACCACCCCCTACACGCCCGAAAAATTCCCCACTGCGTGTCTCAGTGAGCTTTTTTTTCTTGCTCACACGCGCCACAGATCCCCTGCAGAGGGCGCTGCTCTGGATCAGACGCACGATGACAACAAGGGCTGGATTTTGTGAATGGAGGCGAGTTGGAGGCAGGACTGCTGCTTGTCGTGTCAATGTCCCGCCTCCATCCTCGCCTGACCACTCAGAGGGATTTTCCCCTGATTGAGCTTGTCAAGCCCCGCCCTGCGGACTCAGCAGGCCAATTAGGGAAGAAGTCACTGACAGACCACGTCAACGTCAGACGTGCTATCTGTCAAGACTTCTTGAAAGAAGAAATGACAGCGTTTCAAACACTGACATTCTCTTTAGTTTGATGAGTCTCTGAGGTGAGGACTCATCAAACATTGCAAATTTGTAAATTTCAGATGTCTGATGGATCGGAGGGTCCATCAGCCATTACCTGAAATTGACAAGCAGGATGTCGGCTCTCCCGATCTTCCACGGCTAAAGGCTATGGAAGGAAAACAAGGTAAGTGAACACTTTTTTAAACTTATCACTCACCTTGCATACTTACTGTTATAAATCTCATCATCGCAAAGAAACTACTCATGAAATAACACTGGACGGCCAGCTGGTGGTGCCGTCCAAGGAGTATAAATACTCGGGTGTGGGCCCAGCTGGCCCAGGGACATTTTGTAAGACAAGGAACTAGTGAAGTACAACGAGACCTCCATGTTCTGAAACAAGTTGATTAAAGCCTTGCTTTATACTCAAACCAAGTGTGTAGTGAGTTTTATTATGTCACTCACCACTCCACACTTGCACCCATCACTCACCTCTACATCTTACTTCCAGGCGCCTCCAACCACCGCAGACCTCCTCCACGTCTCCTCCAACCCGGCGGGGTTCTCCGAGGTCGGGAAGCCTTCACCTGTGAAGGTAAAATGGCACTAATCCCTTTTTTCTGCCTGTTAACTACCTGTTAACAGGCAGTTAAAAGGATTAAATGCCTTTCCTGCCTCCAGGAGACGGGACCCGAAGCTGCACATCTTCCCGCCTCCTGGCAAATGGGCACGGGGGCGGGACGGGGGCGGGTTTGCCATCCGCCCCCAATTTCTCCGAGTTTGCCGGCTGTCTCGCCTCCATGCCCGCCTCCTCGGGGCTTGGAAAATCGAGTCCCAAGTCTCCGCTTAACAGCCCGTGAATGCACTGTGGGCAGCTGTCAGCTTAGTGAACAGAGAGTGCCGTCCCTTCGCCGCTGACCGCAAAATCTGGGCCCATAAGCCTTCAAAGCAGAGACATCATTACTTGAGATCAGAACAAACTATACATGTGATGCAGCAGTCAGTATTCATTTATCTAGCATCTCTGGTTAGCGTGACTGCCGTAGAAGTAACATAAATCTGCTAGACAAGCTCATAATCCACATAACATCAGTTTTTTTTCAGTGTGTAACAGAGTATAGTCATGCTTGTTATTTTATTATGCCATGAACCATATCATATTTATATGGTTTAAAAGTGAAATCTCCTGAATTTGTTTCCAAATTACTTTAGTCTTCAAGGACCCTTTCAGGATGTAACTTCAAAAATTCAGTTTGACTGCTCAGTGTCATTTCTGTATCAACCAGTTAAGATGCCAGTAGCGAGTATAACTGTGGCTGCCCGCTCGCACCGCTTTCAGAAACGCTGGGTAGAATATAAATGGTGCATAAAATTTGTTTTGCCTTTATAGAACTCAAAATCAACAGGGAAGCATCTCACACATTAAACCATGATCAGGGTCCCATTAAAATGCAATACAAACGACGATGAGATCAGTATGATTAGCCTGTCACTATAATCCCAAAATAGACATAATAGATTTAATCAACAACGTTTGAACAGATCGGAATGGGTGGGGGGGGGGGGGGGCGGTGGCGGTGGGGGGGGCAAGGGACTGCTAATAGTGGAATGTATTAGACCAGGGACGAACGGTGGTGCTACGGATGTTTACATAAACCTTCTAAGAGTGTTGTTCCGTTATACTTGGGAATCAGGAAGAATTTATGCAGAAGCTTCCTTTAGAAGATGAAGCTGGTGTGGCAGAATGCATGAGAGAGGAGACTGTACCTGATCTGTTCAAAGAGCAGACTAGATGGCTAGATGATTTTTTCTCTTTGATGATTTTTTATGCTCTTGTCCCAAATTATCCAATTTGATTCATTCGCTCATGGATTACATAAGAACATAAGAATTAAGAGCAGGAGTAGGCCACACGGCCCCTCGAGCCTGCTCCGACATTCAGTAAGATCATGGCTGATCATCGGCCTCAATTCCACTTTCCTGCCCAATCCCCATATCCCTTGATTACCCTAGAGCCTAAAAACCTATCGATCTCAGCCTTGCTCTAAATCCAAATGAGGTTACACTTTGAAATAATGAATGTATATTTTATGGATTTTAATAAATACTGTATACTTTTGTAGAGGCTTATTCTATTTTGAGTCAGGCCTTTTGCTGGCAGTAGATTGCATTTAGTGTTTGTGTAAGAACAGTGACTACACTTCAAAAAGTAATTCATTAGATGTGCAGTGCTTTGGGATGTTCTGAGAATTTGATAAAACAATATATAAATGCCAGTTCTTTACTTCTGGAAGCTGTCATGATGATGAACACTTTCAACCAGTGTGTCAAATATAATTGATAAAAATTGACCGCTAAGGAGTAATATTATGAGTCTATGTTACCAACCAGGTTCCCCACCAGCAGTGAGATTGCATACAAATAGCCACTACTGTTAGGAATTGACAATTGAAACAGGATCACTGCATATTTATCCAGTGATGCTCAACAGCTCAGTATTAATAAATAAAACAGTCAATGCATATCAAACAGGGAATTCAGAAGAAACTTCTTCACCCAGAGAGTGGTGAGAATGTGGAACTCGCTACCACAGGGAGTGGTTGAGGTGAACAGTATAGATGCATTTAAGGGGAGGCTTGATAAACAGATGAGGGAGAAGGGAAGAGAGGGTTATGGTGATAGAGTTAGATGAGGAAAGACGGGAGGAGGCTCGAGTGGAGCATAAACGCCGGCATGGGCTGGTTGGGCCGAATGGCCTGTTTCTGTGCCGTATATCCTATGTAATCCTACGTAATCACAAGAACAGATAGATTTAATCTCAAACTTTCTTTGTGCTGTCAAAGACTTTTTTAAACTAGTTTTCTCCCCTTCCTCCCTTCCCCTGTGAAGGCAGTGACTTGTTGCTGGGGTAAAGTTCCACTGACACTGGGAAATCTTTAGTTAGCCCTCACTCAAATGGCCATTATTTATCTGTGAGCCTTTGCAACAGTGTGCACATCTTATGATTGTTTAAGAAATGTACTTATCCAACCAAATGGCCTGAAATTGTTTGGACCTCTTAAAAATTTCACATGTCAAGGGTAACCCATTGTATAATTTTCCACTGCATATTGAGAAAAGCTGCAGTATTTTGATTATATAGAAAAGAAACAGAACTTGGAGCCCTTATCACTGCTAAAGACTTTCTAAAGTGCTTCACAACTAATGAATTACTTTTCAAGTGCAGTTGTTCTGGACCAATGAACATTTTATGTGTGCAGATAGCACCCTCTGGTGGTGGTTATTGTGTTAACAGTTTGTATGCTGGAAAGGTCATCTGATCTTTCTTCCTGTGTGAGGTCATTTGACCTTCCTACCTTTCTTCCTGTTGACCCCAGGAAGCAGTTTTGCTAGGAAGAACCTGACTTGAGTAATGGAGAATCTGCCATGAGAGGTTCCATTCACAATCCAATGTAATCTGATTTCATATGTTAGGCCAAGCGCAATATCTGTGAGTATCTTTGTTCCTTAGCAAAATAGCAACGTTGTCAGAGTAATATTTTGATAAAAGGTTAATATTTGATAGTTATAGAAGTTAGTCCAAGTGTTAGTTAGTTATACAATTAGTCCATTCTACTGTTGTAAATATGTTATATCTTATGTAATATCGAATGTATAGTACTCAGTTTATGTACAAAACATACTTTGTCTTTGTTTACAGTTTCACAAATTTGTTCAAGTAAAGCTTCAAAACAGCAACCGGCTTCAGAAGAATTATTTTTGAATAAGTGTTTAACTTGCTGGATAACTAGATAGGAGCACGTCTAGCGCGGCCAGTACAGCAGTCACTTTTTGTTATTTAAATAAATATGGCAGCATATTTGTGCACAACAATACCCCAGAAACAGCAAGTGAAATGAGCAACCAGTTCCATTATTATTGGTGGTGTTAGTTGTGGGAGGAATGTTGGCCATGACTCTGGGAGCAATCGCTGCCCTTATTCCAATACCACCTGGGGATCTTCTATATTCATCTAAACCACCAGAACAGGTAAATGGACCTTGGTTTAACATCTTATCTGAAAGGCAGATTTGTCTAAAAGAATCCATGTAATGTTCTATAATATCTGTATTTGATGGGAAACATAATTGTCGTAATATTGCATGTTATGTACAATCCGAGAGCTGTCTACATTTAAATAATGCTCCATTTCACACTTCCATAAACCATTGCACGCGCCACTCTTTGGAGCTGTGGGATATTGGTTTTCCAGGTAATATAGACTGCTGAATCAAACTAAGAACTTAAAGTTGGGCCGATTCAAATGAATTAGTTAATTGTTCACTTTGGACCACTGTCCCCTGTCCCTTCGAAAACAAGTGACAAAGGGAAATAATGTCCATCTGCCCAACTGAGACCAAGTTCACAACCAATCGAAGCATATTTATATTCCTCGACACGATTTCCCTTTGCATGCCTTAAACTGTTTCTAGCTTTTGTTGAAACTGATGGGAATGCACACTATTTTAATAGGAATTCCTCGAACTTTGGGAGTCACTTCAAGTGAAAGTGGACCAAGTTCACTAAGTAACAGTATGCCTGAGAACTTCAACAATAAGACTGTCGAGACCAGTTTGTGACCAAAGTAGCGCAAGCGATGTAGTTTATGACCATGCAATTGATCCTAAAAGCAAATCCAGAGAGTTCTTAAATCTCAGTAAAGCTCTTACTAAGCTGCTTAAGAATCTTGTCAAACACTCACCTGACATATTGGAGCACACTAAACCTTCACAGGGTGGATAATCAGCCCCGAAGCCATCCCACTGTAGTCAATTAATAATTAAGTATTCTGCCACTGCAACCCTAGTATATCATTAATGACTCAACTGGTATTTCAACATGATTCCTAAAGTATTGCGTAGGCAGAGTTATCAATCTGTGCACAGTGGGAACTAGAATCAAGCTTTTCCAAAATGTTCCTACATTACAACAGTGACGACACTTCAAAAGTACTTCATTAGTTGTAAAGTGCTTTGGGACGTGAGGTCATAAATGCAAGTCTTTCTTTCTTTCAAAATTCAATGACATGTTTTTGGCCTACCTGACAGGACTGTTGCTAACATCAGAATCCTGTGCTGTCACTGCGCCTATAATACTGCCCACATTGGTATCTTCATAAATGTCCATTATGTAAAAGGGCCTGCTGAATATGGGAGGTTCATCCACATCGAGAATGGTGATCTTCACAGTAGCTGTGTCTTTGAAAGGACCCACTGATAGGAAGCGATCATCCGGCTGGGGATCTATGGCATCTACTTTGAAGGTGTATGATTTTTTATTTTCATAGTCCAATGGCTTTGGGAAAGAAGACAATGTCAATTAAACCATAGTGGCCAGGTACTAAATATGATATTATAAAAAATTGACTTATAAGGCGATCAATATCGGAAGTAAGATCTTACGAAGATATCACTGAGGTTTGGAGTATCTAAAATCAATCAATAGTCATTTAAAGTTTTCATTTCCAAAATTCTATCAAATGCTGAATAAAAGAAAATATCAGATAAATAAAATGCAGCAAAATACATTGTACTTCAAAGGGATGAGAAATAAATTAACTACATTAAATGGGGCTGAACTGGTAATGGAGAAACCTACAAACAGTGGGAAGTACTGTATTGAAGAAAAAAAATTGGTACAATACAAAACTGGAACATATGCCTAAACAGCAAAAGTTCCACTTGTGCAATTAAACAATCATGGTCAACAAATGAGGTAAGAGACAGCATCAAACTGAGAGAGAAAAAAAGGGGAAAGTGGAAATCCAATGGACTGTGAGAGTTATAAAAAGTAATAAAACAGAAGATGAAAGAAAAACTTGCAAAGGACATTAAAGCCAACAGTAGCAGTTTTTATGAATATATTAATAAAAATATAGAGGTAAAGGGTAATGTAGACTCATTAAGGACAGATGCAGGTGAGACCAGAATGGACTGCTAAATGGGCACTTCCTGTCTGTCTTCACAGTGGAGGAAGAGGACAAAATACCATTGGTACAAGGGAACCTAAAATAAGTCAAGGGGAGGAATGTATTGAATTTAATATAGGCTAAAAAAATGGTAATGGAAAAAATAATGGGACTTAAGATGGGCAAATCTCCAGGATCTGTTGGTTTCCAATCAAGGGTATTAAAAGAGGAAGGTGAGGAAATTGCAGAGGTGTTAGTTATAATTTTCCAATGCTCTCTAGATTTAGGGATTGCACCTTTGGATTGGGAAATTGTGAATGGCACTCCATTATTTAAGAGAGGGAAAAACCAGAACACTGCAGACCTGTCAATCTAACATCAGTTGTGGGGAGGTTAACCTCAGGAACAGAGTGACTAACCCCTTGGACATGTATGAACTGATCAAAGAGAGTCAGTAAGTATTTGTGAAGGGTAGATCATGTCTGATTAATCTAGTTGAACTTTTTGAGGAGGTCACTAACATGGTGGGTAAGGGTGTCGTTATGGATGTTGTCTCACCAATCAGAGTATGTTCCGTTTATCCCTACTTTCTGTCTCCTACCTTGCAGAAGGCATTTGATAAAAAAATTGCACAAGATATTATCAGAAATAAAAACCCACAGAATTAGAGGTAATATTGTGATATGGGTTGGCAATTGGTTGATAGGTAGGAGACAGAAAGTAGGGATAAAGGGAACATACTCTGATTGGTGGGATGTGACATGTGGTGTTCCCCAGGGGTCTGTACAGGGTCAGCTTTTCACCATATAAATCAATGACTTAGATGAAGGTATTGAGATTTGTAGATCCAAGTTTGCAAATGACACTAAGTTAGGAGGCATGGTAAGTTGTGCAGGAAGTTTACAAAGGAAGGTAGACAGATTAATTGCGTGGTCAAAACTGACAGATGGAGTTCAATGTGGGGAAGTGTGAGGTCATCCACTCTGGATCCAAGAAAGACAAAATCGGAATATGTTATTAATGGCGAGAGACTTGGAACTGTGAGGAGCAATAGGGTTCAGGTTCCCATGTACACAAATCATTCATAACTAGTGCACAGCTACAAAAAGTAATCAAAAAGGCTGATGGAACATTTGCCTTGATCTCAAGGGGGTTGGGATACAAATGGGAGGAAGTTATCCTTCAGTTGTACAGAGCCTTGGTCAGATCCTCATCTGGAGTATTGCATTCAATTCTGGCCACTGCGTTTCAGAAAGGATATATTGGCCTTGGAGTGGGTACAGCACAGATTTGCCAGAATGATAATTTAACCTGAAAGTCCTAAATTATTAGGACAGGCTCTATAAACTTGTTTTGTGTTCCCTTGAGTTTAGGCGGTTGAGTGGAGAGCTAATCGAGGTCCTTAAAATGATAAAGGGGTACAATAGGGTAGATGCAGAGAAACAATTTCCTCTGGTGGAGGGGAATCCAGAACAATTGGACACAATTTTACCGTTAGAGCTGGGCCATTCAGGCGTTGAATTGGGAAGCGCTTCCTCACACAAAGGGTGGTGGAAATTCAAACTCGTTCCCCCAAGTGGTTGTGGATGCTGGGGAGTCAATTGAAATCTTCCCAGACTGAGATCGACAGATTTTTGTTCGGCACTGCTAGCAAGGGATATGGAGCAAAGGGGGGTAAAGGTGCAGATTAGCCATGATCTAATAGAATGGCGGAACAGACTCAAGGGCCCGAATGGCCTGCTCCTGTTCCTGCATTCCTACTCCAGGTGAGCTCGACTTTGAGCAGAAATGACTGTATTGAGTTGTTTCTAAAATAAACAATGGTGGGTTGTAGTTTACAATAGAAGAAAACATTGAGGTGCTTGATGTTACACAACCTGTAAGACTGGTGGATAACAGGATTATGTAGGCTAGTGTCATAAACTGGTTTGTGCTCCTCATCGTCATGGCTCATAAATTGTTTATCTTTATAGCACACATTGAGATAACTTATCACACATAAAACTAATGGCCCAGAAATTCGGGTCGGGGGATTCCCGCGGGTGCAAGCCCCCGACCTGCACTTACCTAGCGCGCCGGCCGTTGAGCTGTGGGCCCGCGTGGGGTTCCGATCCTGGGCCTGCTCCAACTGCCGGCGCGCAGTGCTTGCGTATCCCAGGGGCGCAGTTAGTTCGAAGCGTCCCCTGGGATCACGTGAGCCATGGAGAGCCAATGGTAGCAGGGAATGCTTCATTCATAAATTTGACAGGAAGACCTGTCAAAACTATAAATACTATAAGACCCAAAACATCACAAAAACTTCAAATACATTTTTTTTTTAAATCACATTTTTAAAATAACTATAAATTACATAAAATAACTATTTTAAACAATAGTTTAAATTTTTGAAAAAATTAATTACATTTTCTAACAGGGCTAAAAATAAACTTCCCTTTCTTTAAAGTATTTAAAAATAATAAACCTGTGGAAAAAATGTTTTAATTTTAATTAATTCACCACGTGCCTTGTTAAAAGCAGGCCTTGCGCCTGCTTTTTACATGTGTAACTCCTGGAGACTTACCCTCCCGGAGAAACCTGCAAAAAAAACGTAAGTTCCATGCGCACGCGCTGCCTCTCCGGCATACGGGTTCCACCTCTGAACCCCTTACTTTAAGGGAACAGAAGTTCCGGTTTCCCGCGCATGCGCAGAGCATGCACAAAACTGGCACTTCCGTTGGGCCTACAGGTGCATACCCAGTGCGTACTCACCCGTGCAGACCCGAATTTCTGGGCCAATGTTTTTCTGTGTAAAAGCTTTATGAGTTTTATACACAATTGTAAGGGCAGAAGAAGGATTGAGAATTGGTAGAAGTTAAGAGCTTGTCCATATTGTGCTTCATGTCAAGCTTCAGTTAGTTCTGAGCATTTGTAGATGTTAGATTGGGAGGTAAATTCAGATACAGACGAGGAGAGCATCATCCCGAAAGAGGAAAAGACAGCACTGCTAGTCAGAAGGGCAAGCAGAGAGCAGAACAGCAACGTGAAGAGGGGCAGATTTGGGGAAGGGAGGGCAGTGAGGAAAGAAAATAAAAAAAGAGTGATTGTGAGAGAAAGAATAAAGAGAAAATAAAGATGATAGGAAACAGAGGAAGATCACAATCTTGCTTTTAGCAGGCAAGATGTTTTCTGCAGCTTCTGAAAGGAATTGTCAGCACAATGGTACAAACAGGAGTCATTCATTGTGGCACAAACTGCAACTTAGGCAACATGGGTGATACCTACTTACATGACTTTTGTTTTATTTCAATTGAAACACTATAGAATCCTGACCTTTTTCAGATTTATAACTCCTTCTTGTGTGGTCTTATCGGAGGTAATGTCAAACACATTCAGCCCATCTCCAGGAACGATGCTGTATTCTATGTCTGCATTCTTCCCAATATCAGCATCATTGGCCTTTATTCTACCAATTAGTGAAGCGACTGCTGTTGATTCAGGAACCTTCAGATGAAAAATGTCTGAAAGAAGGGTTCAGAGTCGTGTTAAAATAAGGTCAAAATGCATTCATAAGAGATAAGTGTGTTTTCTCCTTGCAAATTCTCAGACACGCATCAGGTAGATAAGGTGGTTAAAAAGGCATACAGGATACTTTCCTTTATTAGTCGAGGCATAGAATATAAGAGCAGGGAGGTTATGCATGAACTGCATAAAACACAAGTTAGGCCACAGCTAGAGCACTGTGTACAGTTCTGGTCACTACATTACAGGAAAGATGTGATTGTACTAGAGAGGGTACAGAGGAGATTTACCAGGATGTTGCCAGGACTGGAGAATTTTAGCTGTGAGGAAAGATTGGATAGGCTGGGGTTGTTTTAGAAACATAGAAACATAGAAGATAGGAGCAGGAGTAGGCCATTCGGCCCCTCGAGCCTGCTCCGCCATTCAATGAGATCATGGCTGATCATCCAAATTCAGTACCCTGTTCCTGCCTTCTCTCCATATCCCTTGATCCCTTTAGCCTTAAGAAATATATCCAACTCCTTCTTGAATATATTTAATGAATTGGCCTCAACTGCCTTCTGTGGTAGAGAATTCCACAGGTTCACCACTCTCTGGGTGAAGAAATTCCTCCTCATCTCTGTCCTAAATGGCTTACCCCTTATCCTTAGACTGTGACCCCTGGTTCTGGATTCCCCGACCATCGGGAACATCCTTCCTGCATCCAGTCTGTCCAGTCCTGTCAGAATTTTATAAGTTTCAATGAGATCCCCTCTCATTCTTCTAAACTCCAGCGAGTATAAGCCCAATCGACCCAATCACTCCTCATACGTCATTCCTGCCATACCAGGTATCAGCCTGGTGAATCTTCGCTGAACTCCCTCCATGGCAAGAACATCCTTCCTCAGATAAGGCGACCAAAACTGCACACAATACTCAAGGTGTGGTCTCACCAAGGCCCTGCACAACTGCAGCAAGACATTCTTGTTCCTGTACTCGAACCCTCTCGCTACGAATGCCAACATACCATTTGCCTTCTTAACCGCCTGCTGCGCCTGCATGCTTACCCTCAGCGACTGGTGCACAAGGACACCCAGGTCTCATTGCACTTCTCCTTCTCCCAATCTATTGCCATTCAGATAATAATCTGCCTTCCTGTTTTTGACACCAAAGTGGATAACCTCGCATTTATCCATGTTATATTGCATCTGCCATGCTTCTGCCCAATCACCCAACCTGTCCAAATCATACTGGAGTTTCTCGGCATCCTCCTCACAGCACACACTATTCTTTGGAATAGAGGAAGAGATTTAATTGAGGTGTGTAAAATAATGAGGGGCCTGGATAGAGTGGATAGGAAGGACCTATTTCCCTGAGCAGAGAGGTCAATAACCAGGGGGCATAGATTTAAAGTAATTGGTAGAAGGATTAGAGGGGAGTTGAGGAGAACTTTTTTCACCCAGAGGGCGGTGGGGGCCTGGAATCCACTGCCTGAAAGGGTGGTAGAGGCAGAAACCCTTATCGCATTTAAAAAGTACTGGGCTATGCACTTGAAGTGCCGTAACCTACAGGACTACGGACCAAGAGCTGGAAAGTGGAATCAGGCTGGAGAGCTCGTCTTTGACCAGCGCAGACACGATGGGCCGAATGGCCTCCTTCTGTGTCGGCAATTTCTATGATTCTATGATTCCAACAACACTGAATAAACTAGATACTAAAATGTAACTAGCTGTTGTATGGGAGGACCAAGCATAAAGTGAGATCCTGCAGAAGCCTCTACCAGTTGAATATTGCAATATGTGTTTTTAATGTTGCTTTGTAATAGTTATGTTTTATTCTTAGAGATAAAATCGAATAAATTTTTTTATCACGTTGTGGATTTTCATGGTTGAAAACCTTACGTCTCATAGAACTGCATCTTTTTTTTCATTCATTTAATGGGATGTAAGCGTAGCTGACAAGGCCAGCATTTATTGCCCATCCCTAGTTGCCCTTGGGAAGGTGGTGGTGAGCCGCCTTCTTGAACCGCTGCAGACCGTGTGGTGAAGGTACTCCCACAGTGCTGTTAGGGAGGGAGTTCCAGGATTTTGACCCAGCGACGATGAAGGATCAGCGATATACTTTCAAGTCAGGATGTGTGATTGGAGGGGAACTTGGAGGTGGCGGTGTTCCCATGCGCCTGCTACCCTTGTCCTTCTAGGTGGAAGAGGTCGCGGGTTTGAGGGGTGCTGCCGAAGAAGCCTTGGCGAGTTGCTGCAGTGCAACTTGTAGATGGTGCACATTGCATCCACGGTGCACCGCGGTGGAGGGAGTGAATGTTTAAGGTGGTGGATGGGGTGCCAATCAAGCGGGCTGTTTGTCCTGAATGGTGTCGAGCTTCTTGAGTGTTGTTGGAGCTGCACTCACCCAGGCAAGTGGAGAGTATTCCATCACACTCTTTACTTGTGCCTTGTAAATGGTGGAAAGGCTTTGGGGAGTCAGGAGATGAGACACTCACCGCAGAATTCCCAGCCTGTGACCTGCTCTTGTTGCCACAGTATTTATGTGGCTGGTCCAGTTAAGTTTCTGGTCAATGGTGACTCCCAAGATGTTGATGGTGGGGGATTCGGCGATGGTAATGCCATTGAATGTCAAGGGGCAGTAGTTAGACTCTCGCTTGGTGGAGATAGTTATTGCCTGGCACTTGTGTGGCGCGAATGTTACCTGCCACTTATCAGCCCAAGCCTGAAAGTTGTCCAGGTCTTGTTGCATGCGGGCATGGACTGCTTCATTATCTGAGGAGTTGTGAATGGTGCTGAACACGGTGCAGTCATCAGCGAACATCCCTATTTCTGACCTTATGTTGGAGGGAAGTTCATTGATGAAGCAGCTGAAAATGGTTGGGCCTAGGACACTGCCCTGAGGAACTCCTGCAGCGATGTCCTGGGGCTGTGATGATTGACCTTCAACCACCACAACCATCTTCCTTTGTGTTAGGTATGACTTCAGCCAGTGGAGAGTTTCCCCCCCGATTCCCATTGACTTCAGTTTTACTGGGGCTCCTCGATACCACACTCGGTCAAATGCTGCCTTGATATCAAGGGCAGTCACTCTCACCTCACCTCTGGAATTCAGCTCCTTTGTCCATGTTTGGACCAAGGCTGTAATGAGATCTGGAGCCGAGTAGTCTTGGCGGATCCCAAACTGGCCATCAGTGAGCAGGTTATTGGTGAGTAAGTGCCGCTTGATAGTACTGTCGATGAAACCTTCCATCACTTTGCTGATGATTGAGAGTCGACTGATGGGGCGGTAATTGGCCAGATTAGATTTGTCCTGCTTTTTGTGGACAGGAAATATCTGGGCAGTTTTCCACATTGTCGGATAGATGTCAGTGTTGTAGCTGTACTGGAACAGCTTGGCTAGAGGCACGGTTAGTTCTGGAGCACAAGTCCTCAGCACGATAGCCAGGATGTTGTTGGGGCCCATAGCCTTTGCTGTATCCAGTGCACTCAGCCGTATCTTGATATCATGTGAAGTGAATCAAATTGGCTGGAGACTGGCTTCTGTGATGGTGGGAACCTCAGGAATAGGCCGATATGGATCATCCACTCAGCACATCTGGCTGAAGATGGTTGCAAACACATCAGCCTTGACTTTTGCACTCACATGCTGGGCTCCGCCATCATTGAGGATGGGGATATTCATGGAGTCTCCTCCTCCCGTTAGTTGTTTAATGGTCCACCAGCATTCACAACTGGATGTGGCAGCACTGCAGAGCTTTGATCTGATCTGTTGATTGTGGGATCGCTTAGCCCTGTCTATAGCATGCTGCTTCTGCTTTTTAGCATGCATGTAGTCCTGTGTTTCAGTTTCCCCAGGTTGGCACCTCATTTTTAGGTACGCCTGGTGCTGCTCCCGGCATGCTCTTCTACACTCCTTATTGAACCAGGGTTGGTCCCCTAGCTTGATGGTAATGGTAGAGTGAGGGATATGCTGGGCCATGAGGCTACAGATTGTGGTGGAATACAATTCTGCTGCTGCTGATGGCCCACAGTGCCTCATGGATGCCCAGTTTTGAGCTGCTAGGTCTGTTCTGAATCTATCCCATTTAGCACGGTGGTAGTGCCACACAACACGATAGAGGGTGTCCTCAGTGGGAAGACAGGATTTCGTCTCCACAATGACTGTGTGGTGGTCACTGTTACCAATACTGTCATGGTCAGATGCATCTGCGACAGGTAGATTGGTGAGGACGAGGTCAAGTAGGTTTTTCCCTCGTGTTGGTTCTCTCACCACCTGTCGCAAGCTCAGACTGGCAGCTCGGTCAGTAGTGGTGCTACCGAGCCACTCTTGGTGATGGACATTGAAATCCCCCACCCAGAGTACATTCTGTGCCCTTGTTACTCTCAGTGCTTCTTCCAAGTGGTGTTCAACATGGAGGAGTACTGATTCATCAGCTGAGGGAGGACAGTAGGTGGTAATCAGCAGGAGGTTTCCTTGCCCATGCTTGACCTGAAGCCATGAGACTTCATGGGGTCCGGAGTCAATGTTGAGGACTCCCAGGGCCACTCCTTTCCGACTGTATACCACTGTGTCGCCACCCCTGGTGGGTCTGTCCTGCCGGTGGGACAGGACATACCCAGGGATGGTGATGGAGGAGTTTGGGACATTGCCTGAATTCTGTGAGTATGACTATGCCAGGCTGTTGCTTGACTAGTCTGTGGGACAGCTCTCCCCAAGTCCCCAGATGTTGGTGAGGAGGACTTTGCAGGGTTGACTGGGTTGGTTGTGCTGTTGCCGTGTCTGTAGCTGGTGCCGAGGTCGATGCCGGGTGGACCGTCCGGATTCATCCTTATTATTGTATTTCGTAGCGGTTTGTTACAACTGAGTGGCTTGCTAGGCAATTTCAGAGGACAGTTAAGAGTCAACCTGTGGGTTGATTGCAATTGATAGCAATTCAATTTATCAGCCTATAAAGAATGTTTCTACGCTGATTTCTTTTTTGTGGATGGGTGACTTCTGTTCTTCATCTTACATTGTGTTCAAAATTGTATTAAAATCACTTGTTTATGTAATTTTAGATGTTTTCTTAGTTTTCATTAGTAAATAGCAGTTTCTTTATTGGGTTTGGCAGTAAATAGATCATTCAGTTCATATGACAGTAAACACTATGTCGTAAATAAATATAAATTGGATTTTGTGGAAAAAAACACTGCATATTCGAGCATGGTCTATGTGTTTGGTTTGCTCATTAAGACAAATAGTGAAGGAGTCATGTGAATTATGAGTTTTACATTAATAAAATTTAATTGCTCTGGGTCTGGAGCCACATATAGGCCAGCAGATTTCCTTCCCTAAAGGACATTAGTGAACCAGATGGATTTTTACGACAATCTGATATTTTCATGGTTACCATTACTGACACTAGAGGGGGTGATTTTGCCAATGGGGGCGGGACTGCTGCTTGTTGGGTTTTAGTCCCACCTCCATCGACTTGTGGCCAACCCACGCTATTTTTCCTTGATTGACCTTGTTAAGCCCCCCTTTCATTCCAGATTTATTTAATTGACTGAATTTAAATTCCCCAGCTGCCATGGTGGGATTTGAACTCACGTCTCTGGATCATTAGTCCAGGCCTCTGGATTACTAGCCCAGTGACATTACCACTGTGCTACCATTCCCATAATCTTCATTTACTGCTATACGGTGCAGGCATTTGACAAGAGGTGCAGGAATTTTTCCAACAATATTTGCATATTCTAAGCTGGCAACTTGGAGTAAAACCATTTATTCCTTGTTATTATTTCATAAATATTAAATGGAGACATATAGCATTACAATCATACCACGACAATAGGACATTTGTTTGCATTGAATGCGATGAACAATTCACATGACATAATGGGTAATATTACTAAGCTGTCAACACAGGTAATAATCCTTATTAATTCTAAAGAACAAATTAATTGAACAACCTTATTCCAAACAAAACTATCCCTATTATTATGGAAACAGAATACATCAAGGAGAAGACTGAGTTTATCATGGCTAAGCTATTAGTTTTCCCTTCATCGTGAAGTAAGCTGTATATGATATTCTTCTACATTGTGCAACGTCTTTACCCTCTCTTGACTAGCTTAGCCCTTCATCCTTCTCACTTATTCTGATAGTTTAAATGTTTTCAGCTTGAATGACCTGGAGTTGCAGTAAAGCTTGCACATCTATTCGATTTGAAAATAACAACTGACATTTCGATAGTGCTCATCGCATCAAGAGCAAAAAAAAATCTCGAGCGCCTAACAGAACAGAACAAAAACCAATGGACGCCAACTTACTAAAACAGGGGTGAGAGCAGTAGTGCGGGAAATAGAACGGACACGGTCAAGGGCCGTGTCAACCCCTGCCCCTCCCTCCCAGAACCATGATAGGGTTCCCCTTGTCCTCACCTTTCACCCCACCAGCCTCCACATTCAACGAATCATCCTCCGCCATTTCCGCCACCTCCAGCATGATCCCACCACCAAACACATCTTCCCCTCACCTCCCCTTTCAGCATTCCGAAGGGACCGCTCCCTCCGCGACACCCTGGTCCACTCCTCAATCACCCCAAACAGCCCTGCTCCTTCACCTGGCACCTTCCCGTGCAAGCGCAGGAGATGCAACACATGCCCTTTTACCTCCTCCCTTCCCACTATCCAGGGCCCCAAACACCCCTTCCAGGTGAAACAGCGATTTACTTGTACTTCTTGCAATTTAATATACTGTATTCGCTGCTCACGATGCGGTCTCCTCTACATTGGGGAGACCAAAAGCAGATTGGGCGACCGCTTTGCGGAACACCTCCGTTCAGTCCATACGGGTGACCCTGAGTTTCCAGTCGCCTGTCACTTTAATTCACCGCTTCACTCCCACTCTGATCTCTCTGTCCTCGGCCTATTGCATTGTTCCAATGAAGCTCAACGTAAGCTCGAGGAACAGCACCTCATCTTTCGATTGGGCACTTTGCAGCCTGCCGGACTCAACATTGAGTTCAACAATTTCAGATAATTATCCCTGCCCCCATTTTTCATGCAGTATGACTTTTGCCATTCCCATTTGCAACATTTTGTTCTCTGGGTGAAGAAATTCCTCCTCATCTCAGTCCTAAATGGCCTACCCCTTATCTTTAAACTGTGACCCCTGGTTCTGGACTCCCTCGCCATCGGGAACATCCTTCCTGCATCTAGTCTGTCTAGTCCTGTTAGAATTTTAATTTTCAATGAGATCCCCTCTCATTCTTCTAAACTCCAGCGAATATAAGCCCAATCGACCCAATCTCTCCTCATACGTCATTCCTGCCATCCCAGGTAACAGTCTGGTGAATATTCGCTGCACTCCCTCCATGGCAAGAGCATTCTTCCTCAGATAAGGCGACCAAAACTGCACACAATACTCAAGGTGTGATCTCACCAAGGCCCAATAAAACTGCAGCAAGACATCCTTGCTCCTGTACTTGAATCCTCTCGCTATGAAGGCCAACATACCATTTGCCTTCTTAACCGCCTGCTGCACCTGCATGCTTACCTTCAGCGACTGGTGCACAAGGACGCCCAGGTCTCGTTGCACTTCCCCTGCTCCCAATCTATTGCCGTTCAGATAATAATCTGCCTTCCTGTTTTTGCCACCAAAGTGGATAACCTCACATTTATCTACATTATACTGCATCTGCCATGCATCTGCCCAATCGCCCAACCTGTTCAAATCATACTGGAGTTTCTCGGCATCCTCCTCACAGCACACACGCCCACCCAGCTTTGTGTCATCTGCAAACTTGGAGATATTACATCTAGTTCCCTTGTCTGGATCATTAATATATATTGTGAATAGCTGGGGTCCTAACACCGATCCCTGCGGTACCCCACTATGATAGGTAAGGCTTCACCGTGTTTCTTTGAATCTGATGGGGGAGAGGTATGTCCTCTCATGGTGAGGATATATATATAGCCTATCATTATCCAATCTCCATAACAGAGTTGAAATTACTGCTCAACATAAAAGAATGGATACTCTGTGAATTCCAATGTTCACATAGTTGAAACAGCTCTGCAACCATTGCTAAGGGGCCTGGCTAAGAGTGACTATCATATTTATGCACACAGCACTGTTAAAAAAATGTAATACACACTGGGAAGATCTGAAACTTGTGCTGTCCAAAATGGAATTCAAACCTAATGTCTAATTTTGTCGTCCACCATAAGCACTGTAAAATGAGATAAACTACTTGGGCGACTTCCAAGATAATATCAATCTTATCTTCAAAATCCTCCAGGGTAGAGGTATTCGGATGCTCTTAAGTTGCAAATCTGATTTTAGGAGAGCAGCTTTCTAGCAGCCTGCTGCTGCTGCTGTTCTTTCTCATGTACAACCTCACCTGACACTATAATCCATCAGACAGTGGACAGACGAAGACCTGGCAAAGCTGGTGGCCAGTCCACAAGGCACCAACAACGTATGTCTTTGCTACAGCGGTCACAAGGGAAATCAACACAAGTGCAGCTGGGAGCACACACATGCCATTCTTGTTATTGCCAAATGCACTATTAGAATGTAAAAGTAACATAAAATTAACTGGTGGGCCTCGCTCCAAACACTACCAATTGGATGAATCATAAACCAAGTCTGACTATTTAGCTACGCGATTTTCAAGAATGTAAATCGGAAGCTGAAACTTGTGTGAGCTGCCGTACAGGAAGAGATGCTAAACTTGTTGTTGCAAACTTGTACCATCAGCTGCGAAACCACCTCTCCACAGTAAAACCCTTGAATATGGCACATTGTCTCATTGAAACATATAAGATTCTGAGGGGGATTGACAGGGTAGATGCTGAGAGGTTGCTGGGCGGGGGGGGGGAAGAATTTTAACTTAAAAAACTGGGTGGGTTAGGAGCTGGGGGTGGGGGAGGTAGTTAAAGTGTTAAAAATCAGAATCCGCCCTGAACCCACCTGTAACCCGCCAACTTACATTTTTTAATGGAGGCGGGACGGGAGGCGGGATGGGGACGGGCAGTCAACCTGCCGCCAGCAGGTGAGACGTCAATTTAAATATTACAATGAGGCTGGAAGCCTCTTCTTTAATCAACATTTTGGGGGTGATTTTGTGACTGGGGGCGCGTTGGAGGCGGGGCTGCTGCTTGGCTGTTCGATGTCCCGCCTCCATCGACTTCAGGCCAACCCACGCAACTTTCCCTTGATTGACTTTGTTAAGCCCGCCCAGCAGGCTTAGCAGGCCAATCAAGGGAAAGCCGGTTGCAGAGCACGTCAACGTATGGCGTTACATCTGTCAAAAAATTTTGACAGATGAATTGTCATTGTTTGACAGCTCTGTGAAGCTTTCAAACAGTGGCATTCTCTGCAGTTTGATGAGCTCTAGCATTCAAGACCGCATCAAACTTCTTTCTTTAGCAGAATTGAGATGTTTGTTGTAGCTGTGAATGCAACGGCCACCTGTCAATCCCAACACGGAGGTCCGAGAGTCAAACCGACTGAAGCCTGCAGGAAGAATCAAAGGTAAGTAAACTTTTAAAAACACTTTGCACTTACCTCAGATACTCACCTCTCCATTCTTGCACCCATCGCTTACCTTCACAGCACACTTTTGCACCCCCCCGACCCCCGCAGACCTAGTACCCGCCTCGCTGAGCTGGCGGGTTTTGGAGCCTTCGGGAAGTCCGCACTTGTGAGAGCAAAAAGGGGATAATCCTATTTTCTGCCTGTTAACTACCTGTTAACAGGCAGTTAATTGGCTTTAATCCCTTCTCACCTCCAAGGATACGGGACCTGGCACAGGTCGGCTACCCGCCTCATGGAAACATGGCACGGAGGCGGGTTGGGGGCGGGTTGGGCACCCACCCACATATTCTGCCATTTTTCCGGTAGTTCCGCCTCCATACCTGCCTCCTCAGGGCTGGCAAAATCACCCCCTTTGTGTTTAACTGTAGCTGGTCGGGTTTTACACGCCTCGTAAAACCCGGCAATTACCGCAAGGCGAGGACTGCTGCATCCAGGAAGTAAGTGCCTTTATAGCACCTCCTGGATCCAGGGTCCCTCCTCTATTGGAGACTCCCACCAGGCCTCCGATCACCACCACCCCCAGGCCTCCGATCCCACCACAAGGCCTACACCCCAGGTCTCCAATCCCTACATGAGGCCTTCCCCCTCCCAGGCCTCCGATCACTCCCCCTCCTCTGGCTCCTGATCTCCTTCGGACCACCCCCCAATCTTCTGCCCGACCGCCCCACCCCCTATCCTCTTCCCAACCACGCCCCCATCTTCTCCTGAACCCTCCCCCCCACCCCATCTTCTGCCCGACCCCTGACCCCTCCCCTGATCCTCTTCCTGGCCCGGCCCGAAACACCAATCCTCTTCCCGGCCCGGCTGGCTCCGGGAGGTAAACAGAGACTTTGCATGCAAATCAGGGCCTGCTGTTAAATTCGGCAGGGCCTGCTGGAAACCCACTCTCCTCGGAGCTCCCCCACCCCCCAACCCGCCTTCCCCATTAAAATCCAGCCCATTGTTTCCCCTTCTTGAAGAGTCTAGAACCAGGGGTCACAGTCTCAGGATAAGGCGTCGGCCATTTAGGACTGAGATGAGGAGCAATTTCTTTACTCAGAGCGTTGTGAATCTTTGGAGTTCTCTACCCCAGAGGGGCATGGATGCTGAGTTTTTGAGTATATTCAAGACTGAGAGCGATAGACTTTTGGACTCTTGGGGAATTAAGGGATATGGGGATCGGGTGGGAAAGTGGAGTTGAGGTCGATGATCAGCCATGATCTTATTGAATGGCGGAGCAGGCTCAAGGGGCTGTCTGGTCTAATCCTGCTCCTAATTCTTATGTTCTTATGATTTGACATTACAGCATGAATCAATGGAACAGCACCAGGTGCAATGTTATCAAACTGCATGATAAATTTCACTTATAGGATGTGATGACATGGACGTACCTCAATACTAACTGCCTGAATAATCTTTATAACCTGTAGATGACAGAAGCTCTTCGGAAAATGAATCATTAGAGGCTTTTACTACTTAACACGCAGGCCTTTCAGACCCACCTGTCAGATACAATCCTCGCACAAACTGAATTAACTGCTGACAACTTTATTTTGAACTTGAAATAAATAACTGAGTCAGCCACAAATTTACAGAGGAGTAAAATTTATTTTAGATGGAATGGTGAATCAGCCAATTAAGGAATGATAAATGTCAAATTTGGGCCTCGCCTGCACATGGTATATGCTTATGTATGGAACACTTGAGAAAAATGTACAGTAGCTTACAATTCCATAGTGCCTTTAACAAAGTCAATTTGCCAAGGCTCTTCACAGAGCAGAAATGGGCCCCAAGCAGTGACAGAAAGAGGTAGCGAGCATGCAGAAAGCATGGCTGAAGATAATAGTGTAACAAGCTGGTCCAGGACCCAGTGGTCAATTAGAGATCTCAAAACAAGAGAGGCTTATTCACTCTTGTTGTGTCTTTACTTGCCGTGATGAACAAGACGTGATTGGTTCTCCCCTTCCTTCTACCTCAACTGAACCATTTCCCGGCCTTTTTTACTTACAGTCTGGTAGTTGTTCCTGATTAAAGGCATTTAAGCTCAACAATTTCTTAAAGCTACACCGCCTTTTATGTAACTTCTTAAAGTTCTATCTCTATCTCGGATACAGAGCTCTCAACATCCTATGGCTTACATATCATCCCTCTGTCACTCCATTATAATAGGTTTGGGGGAGGCTTTTGAAGGTGAGGAGGGATGTAACAAGTTGGGGAAGTTTTCCGTGAGAGTTCAAGAAAATAGCGGTCTGACCTCTGATTTTTTTTTTTAATTATTGGTTCATGAGATGTGGGCGTCGCTGGCAAGGCCAGCATTTATTGCCCATCCCTAATTGCCCTTGAGAAGGTGGTGGTGAGCTGCCTTCTTGAACCACTGCAGTTCGTGTGGTGAAGGTACTCCCACAGTGCTGTTAGGGAGGGAGTTCCAGGATTTTGACCTAGTGACGATGAAGGAACTGCAATGTACTTCCAAGTCAGGATGGTGTGTGTGACTTGGAGGGGAACTTGGAGGTGGTGGTGTTCCCATGCGCCTGCTGCCCTTGTCCTTCTAGGTGGAAGAGGTTGCGGGTTTGGGAGGTGCTGTTGAAGAAGCCTTGGCGAGTGGCTGCAGTGCATCTTGTAGATGGTACACACTGCAGCCACGGTACGCTGGAGTGATTCAATGTTTAAGGGGGTGGATGGGTTGCCAATCAAGCGTGGTGCTTTGTCCTGGATGGTATTGAGCTTCTTGAATGCTGTTGGAGCTGTCACGAAGGTGACACAAAGAGAGGGTGGGATGGAAAGGAGGCCAGAATGGGAAGACCAGGGAGAACCAGCCCGATAAAAACAATCACGCCATCATAAAAAATACAGCAATATCTGTCGTGTATTGATTGCGAGTTTGACACCAGTCAATACGGTAATGTAATGTGCATTGCATTATGGGAATTACCCGGGAAAACGGCAGTCAGCCATTTTACACAATAAAGAGAACATCGCAGTGATAAGCCTGTCTGCCTGATTCTATGCTTTAATGCGTTCATATAACATTGGCGTCAAGGATAACGAACGGAATCATTTTAGATAGGTAGTTGCCTAAGTTTTAGTTAGCTAGGATGGAGAAGACCAGCATTCAAAATTTTGCATGCTTTGCCGAGCCAGCCACATTGGGTCCAAGATGGACGAGGCGGTTGACGTCTTTTGAGCTTTATGCCAACGGCAAAGGATTCATTATCGATGATACCTCTATAGCCGCCACAAAGCAGAGGAGAAGAGCTCTACTTCTACACCTAGCAGGACCAGATGTCCAGGATATCTTTTCGACTCTACCGGCCACAGGAGGGCCAGCAGACTACACGGCGGCGGCTAGTGCTTTCAATCACTACTTCGTGCCCCAGGTCAACGCAGCATTTGCTAGACAGACTTTTCATAAGTTGTCCCAGAAGACAGGTGAGACTGTGCAACAATTTGCTACTCGCTTGCGGCAGGCTGCTAAAGACTGTGCTTTTGCGGGGGTGCGAATAATCAAATAAGAGACGCTATCCTGAGTAGGTGCACGTCAGCCTATGTGCGGAGGAAATTGCTAGAGGAAGGGCAAGGTCTAACGCTCGCCCGCACGATACAATTGGCCTCACAATGTGAAAACGTCAAGGAGCAGATGTTAGCCATGTCATGTACAGAGAAGGCGGAGACAGATACTGTTCATCGTGTTACACAGAAAAGAGGGTATTATGCAAAACGTTCGACAGAGAAACCAAAGGGAAATGGCGATAGGAACAAAAGGAAATGTTACAGATGTGGACACACAGACCACATGGGCAGAGATCTGAAATGCCCAGCACGTGGACAAACATGTCATAAGTGCAAGGGAAAGGATCATTTCTCCAAAGTATGCCGCACAAAGGGTACAAAGAAACACAGTGTGAACAATGTAGAGGAACAAAATGACTTTGCATTTGCTGTTACTGGAAATAACGTGACAGAGAGATTAACCTTTTGTGTGGGGGGAGTAAACCTGAGAATGTTAATTGATTCGGGTGCAACTAATAATGTAATAGATGAGAATACATGGGAAGGATTAAAGTCAGAACACATTAAGTGTCAGTCACATGTCCCTAAGACAGAGAGAAAGTTATTCTCTTATGCTTCTAGCCGACCACTGTAAGATAAAGGTGTATTCACATGTGGGATTACAATAGGTAAGAGAACTGAGCAGGTGGCGTTCATTGTGGTTAAAGGCCATGGAGAGCCATTGCTAGGAAGGGAGACAGCCATGAAACTGGGAGTTTTAAAAATAGGCGCAGATGTCTCAGCTGTGGTAGGTGTAAGACAGCTACTAGAACAGCGGTATCCAAAGGTGTTCCAGGGAGTAGGAAGGCTGAACACAAAACAGATCAGTTTGTATATCGACCCACAAGTGAAGCCTGTGGCCCAGCCACTCAGGCGTATACCATTCAACTTAAGGGGGGCAGTAGAGGCCAAAATAAAACAATTGAGTGACATGGACATTATCGAACCTGTAACTGGTCCTACCCCATGGGTAAATCCTGCGGTTATTGTACCAAAAGCGGATAAGGATGTAAGGTTATGCCTAGACATGAGACGAGCAAACCAGGCAATAGTGAGGGAACGATGTCCAATCCCCACCGTTGATGAGGTACTCCAAGTTATGAACGGTTCGACGGTGTTTAGTAAGCTGGACCTGAAATGGGGTTATCACCAGCTAGAACTGACCCCTGAGTCACGAGAAATCACAACGTTTACAGTACATAACGGAATATACAGGTACAAGAGGCTAATATTCGGTGTATCTTCAGCTAGTGAGCAATATCAGCACGAGATAGCTAATGCCTTAGCTGGAATAGAGGGTGTTGAAAACATCTCAGACGACATTATCGTGCATGCACACGACCAGGAAACACACGACAGATGCCTGCACACTGTCATGACCAGACTATTGGAAAGTGGACTGACATTAAACTCAGAGAAGTGCCAATTCAACATGGACCGATTGATTTTCATGGGAATCCTGTTGTCTGAAAAGGGCATCGGACCAACAGCAGAGAGAGTGCGAGCGGTGGCAGAAGCTCAGGAACCAGAGAATGCTACAGAGATGAGGAGTTTCTTGGGACTCGCTGGGTACAGTAGCAGATTCATCCCACAGTTTGCAACGCTATCAGAGCCACTGCGACGCCTGACGAGAAAAGACACACCATTTAAATTTGGATCACAACAGAGACAGTCATTCAGTGCACTCAAGGAAGAGTTGGCCAGAGCCGGCACTTTAGCATATTTTGATAAGGACGCACCAACCAAGGTGATAGCAGATGCCAGTCCTGTAGGTTTAGGCGCAGTACTAGTTCAGAACCAACAGGGACAAGAGGTGCCAATATACTATGTAAGTTGTAGTTTAACAGACTGTGAGAGGAAATACTCTCAAACAGAGAGAGAGGCCTTAGCTCTTGTATGGGCTTGTGAGAGGCTGCATCCATATGTGTATGGCCGAAAATTTAACTTGGTAACTGACCATAAGCCATTACAAGTGATAAACGGCCCACACTCTAAACCCTGTGCCCGTATAGAGAGATGGGTGCTTAGATTACAGCCGTACGATTTTAAAGTGATACACATTCCAGGCAAGCAAAACATTGCAGACCCACTGTCAAGATTGCTGGGGGAGACAGCAAAACAGGAGAGACATTCTCATGGCTCAGATGAATATGTGAGATTCGTAACTGTGAGTGTGACACCAAAAGCACTCACGACTAGAGAGGTGGAGGAAGCCTCTGCTACCAACCCAGAGCTGATTGAGGTACGGAAGGCAATCACAAACGGACATTTTGAGAACTGTAAAGCTTATGCAGCAATTGCAAATGAGCTGTGCGTAGTGGGGTACCTAGTTCTTAGGGGAACACGCATCGTGCTACCCACAGTGTTACGCGCATGAGCCCTGGTGTTAGCACATGAAGGACACTTGGGAATATTTGGAACAAATCAACATCTCAGAACCAAGGTTTGGTGGCCTGGCATGGACAAGGCAGTTGAAAAACACGGTAAAGCATGCCACGGCTGTCAGATAGTAGCCAGACCCGGCCCACCTGAACTGTTGAGACCAACACCATCACCAGAGGGCCCCTGGCAGGATGTAGCTATAGACTTACTGGGACCCTTGCCATCCAACCACGCCATTCTTGTGGTAGTTGATTATTATAGTCGCTACTATGAATACGACATCATGACCTCCACAACAACAGAGAAGGTTATTGATAGTTTAGAGTCAATCTTCAGCCGTCATGGTTTGCCAATCACCTGCAAATCTGATAATGGTCCCCAATTCAGATCTGAATTATTCAAAGAATACTGTGAAAACAACGGGATCAAACACCTGAAAACGACAGCAAAATGGGCTCAGGCTAACAGAGAAGTCGAGCGCCAGAATGCATCGCTGATGAAGAGAATCAGAATTGCTCAGTCAGAAGGACTAGATTGGAAACGTGAACTTAGAAAATATGTGACTGTGTACAGGAGCATTGACCATGCCACGACAGGAAAGAGCCCGGCAGAGCTGCTCTTTAAACGGAAAATGAGAGGAAAGCTGCCAGACATCACAGAGTCGCGCACAGACATGGAAGTACGTGACCGGGATGTAGAACAAAAAGGCAAGTCCAAACTGTACACAGATGAACAGCGGAGAACACAATACTCAGAGGTGGAAGTTGGCGACATGGTGCTGGTACGGCAGGACAAAGTGGACAAGTTCACCACTCTTTTAATGCCACACCCCACAAAGTTTTGAGTAAAACAGGGAGTCAAGTAGTAGTAGAATCTCCAGATGGAGCACGCTACTCGAGAAACACTACTTTCATGAAGAAATACAGAACCAATGGACCAAAGGAGACACTCCATGAGCAGGGGGAAACACAAGGGACTGAGGACAGTATAGTAGACCCTGACACACATACCACTGTGACACAGGCAATACCCACTGACACCAACAAGTCAGACAGCCAGACCTCAAAGGGTTAAAAGAAAACCTCAAAGACTGTCTGATTATGTCACAACTGTGCGAGAACTGCATGGGTGATGTTAAATGTTTAAACCTGGAAATTATTTAGTTGTGTGGTAAGACACAAGTTTGTAAAAAGTTTATAAACCAATTAAGTTATGCAGTGTTATTGTATGCAACTGTTTGTAAACTGCAAGTTTGTTTCCAAGGGAAAGGGGGATAGCGTGTATTGATTGCGAGTTTGACACCAGTCAATACGGTAATGTAATGTGCATTGCATTATGGGAATTACCCGGGAAAACGGCAGTCAGCCATTTTACACAATAAAGAGAACATCGCAGTGATAAGCTTGTCTGCCTGATTCTATGCTTTAATGCATTCATACAACAATATCTAAAGAGGGTCTGCCTCCTGTAGTGTATGTACCCGTCTACCTTTAAGGGAACTATTGAATGCAACCGTTCACCTTTCAGAGAACTACTTTAGGTGTGGCACTATTTGTTTGGCTTCTGTATACTGTAATACCGATAGTGACCACACCAGTATATAAGTGTTGTGGCAGGATTGCTGGGGCAGATTCGCCCTGACCTCTGAATAGTAAAGACCTGTTTGTTTGTTACTCCTGAAGTCTGTGTCGTTATTAACTGTACAACCCACAGACTTTACAGTGGCGACGAGTCCGATTGTACCCTGCGGCAAGACTACCAAAGCAAGAAGAGCGTAGAAGAGAGGCAACCGCCCTCGTCGTTCTGCTGGAAGAAAACACGAGGCTGCAGCAGGAGAAAGGTGGAAGACTTTAGCAACAAAAGCTTCCGTCTGCAACAGGCACTGACTACCCTTCTACCACGGTACAGAGTGAGCCGATCAGCAGGGAACAAGGCGGCCGAAGAGACTGTGAGTAGGGGAAGGTGTAGAAGTATCCGGAGGATAAGGGCAGAGCACTCGACCTCGGTCGAGGGGGAGCTGAGCCGGTCAGAAGTCGGGTCCAACGGCGTCGGGTGACAGCCGGACCGCGATCGGCGGGAAAGATCCGGGCGGCGATGAAGCCGCGGAGCGCTGAAACCGAGCGTGTGGGAGAGGCAGAGCCGAGCAAAGGAGGCTGCGCGAGAGCCAGCCCAGCGGCTGAACTGTTCTCCACCAACGGGGTACCCAGAGCCGGTAGAACCGAACGTGCGGGGGAGAGAGCGACAGAGCCGGGTACGGAGAGAGAGACTGCGCGAGAGCCAGTCCAGCGGCTGAACTGTCCTCCGTTAACGGGGTGTACCCAGCGCCGGTAGAGCCGTGCGGGCGGGAGGAAAAGACAGAGCCGAGTAAGGGGAGCTGTGCGAGAGCCAGCCCAGCGGCTGAACCTGTCCGCTGTGGGGAAAACGTACCCCTTCCACCAGGAAGAAACGCGGAAAGCCGCCATTAGGCGGAGAAGACGACAGAGGCGGGAAACCGCCATTGAAGTGGGCGGGGAGAGAAAGGAAGAGCGGGAAACCGCCATTTTTGTGGGAAAAACCGCCATCTTAACTGCCATTGAAGTGGGCAGAGAGAGAGAGAGAGAGAGAGTTGGAAAACTGTACCTTTTTGCTATGTAAGCTTTGGCAATATGGTTCTCTGTAAACTTTCATGCCAATAAAGCATTTGAACTGAACTGAACTTGAACTGAACTGAGAAGGGAAGAGCGGGAAACTGCCATTTTCGCGGGAAAACCGCCATTTTAGAAATAAACAGATAATAAATAATACTTAAAGAAATACTGTGCTGCTCCAAGGAAAGGAAGATGCCTAAGCGAGGGAATATTAACGATTTTAATTCTGAGATAGAAGACTGGGCCACGTACGTGGAACGCATAGAGATCTATTGTGAAGCCAACAAAATAGAGGAAGATGACAAGGCGATAACATTGTTAAACTCGATGGGCGCAAAGACATACGGGCTCTTGAAGGATTTACTAGCACCAGCTAAACCGGCGGATCAGTCTTTCGAAGAGATTGTGGCTGTTCTGAAGGACCACTTGAACCCCACACCGTTGATGTTGGCTGAACGATTCAAATTCTATGCAAGAACGCAACGGAAAGACGAAAGCAACGCAGAATACTTGGTCGAACTGCGTAGGCTAGCGAAATACTGCCAGTTCGGAGGGAATCTGACAGAGGCACTGCGAGACAAGTTCGTAGGCGGATTGTCCAAGGAAGGGACGCAAAAGCGCCTACTTGAAGAGAACGACCTCACACTGGACAGGGCTGTCCTTATAGCCGCATCACACGAAGCCGCAGCGAAAGGAACGGCGGAAATGCAACTAAAGGCGGCGGCACTCGGGGTGGACCAAATTACCTCGAGTACAACAAAATGCTATCGTTGTGGGAAGACAACACACGACCAGAATCAATGCTGGTTTAAGAACCAAGAATGTAGGAAATGTGGCAAACTGGGTCACATCGCTAAGGTATGCCGGTCAGGGAAGAAGACCAACAACCAAAGGAAGCCATCACAAGAAAAGTACAACAAGGTATACAAGGGGGCTGAGAAGAGTTCAGACGAACAGAATCCAGACTCAGATCCAAACGGCCAGGAGCTGGGTAGTCTGAGTATCCACCATGTGAGTAAGGAAGCTGACCTACAAACTATCTGGGTCATGCTAAAAATAGCTGGAGTCCAAGTGAAAATGGAGTTGGACACTGGATCAGCTGTATCAGTCATAAATCGAAGGGATTACCACCGGCTATTCCCACACATACCCTTAAGAGATACCAAGTTCGTATTGCAGACATACACGGGGCATAAAGTATACCCCATGGGAAAAATAAGAGTCAAGGTGAGAGATAGGGGTAAAGTACACCCAAGAATGAACTTGTACGTACTACCTGAGGGAGGACCACCACTTCTAGGACGGGAGTGGATCAAGAAAATAGACATGGAATGGCACTACCTACAAGCAATGACGAGTGAGGACTCGGTGCAGACAAGCAGCTCAGACTCTGAGCCGGAAGACGATAAGTCCAGCCCACGTATGAAAAACAAGGTTAACATGAACTCACTGACTAAGGTTGGAAAAACGATGGCGTGCATAAAGACAGAGAATTCTGAGTCTGTTCAAGTTACAGACATATGCATTACGGAGGAACACCGGGCTCGAACTCAACGTTATTTCAAAGTACGACAACAATTAGAACAATTAAGTTACCGTCTCGTACAAGAGATGAAAACAATGAAAAAGTTCTATGACACCGAATGGGAGAGTCTGGAAAGACAACAGAACCTGCTGGCTCAAGCAGAGAGCGACCATAGAGCCATCGTGACCAATTACCGATCACATCTCCCTTATGATGTTCAGGAGTTAGAATATTTGCATGATCTAGAGATACAGCATAAAGGCAAACCACGCTACACTGAGGATTTTGTTCTGCAATTGGAGACGAAGCTAGTGCAGGCAAGGTTAAGAGAAGCTGAATCGCAGTGTGCACTTAAAGAGATGCAGAAAAAAATCTTGGACATGGAAAAGAGAAACGCTTCTTTACCTGATGTGAATAATGTGGCCATGTTGCAAGAGGAGCTTATAGGGGCGAAACTGAAAGAAGCTAAGCAAAGGATGTTGGAACTTGAAACACAGAACCAAATCAGCAGTAACCAGCTATGTCGAGCAGAGAAGGAGTGCTATGGTCTACATGAGAAGGTGCAATATCTCTCAGCCCAGAATAAGGGTCTACTCACTCAGTTAAATGAAAGGAAACGGAAAATGGCTGAGATAGACTGCAAGAATAAAGAAGATTTGATGGCAGTGAGACTTCAAGAGGCAGATAGCATAGCAGCCTTGGCTGAACTCCAACAGGAAATTGCGAAAGAAGCAAATGAAGAGGAATCTTCAGGAAGCCAGGATTTTATTCCAGTTCTTCTCTACGACTCCTTACAAGCAGAGTGTGAGAAGTTGAAAGAACAGTATGAACAGGCCCAGGCTACAATTCTGGAGGGGATTAACTCGGCAACCTCCGAAAAGCTAGTTTCAGTAGAAGCATATGAACAACTAAAGGTTGAACATGAGCAAGAAGTCCAAAGGCTGCAGGAAATTCTTGATGAGCTCAAGGCCAAGACAGACTCATCGGTAGAAGTTCCATCCATAGATGAGAATTTAGAGGTGAAAGACATGGCAGAACATGAAAGACAAGATGTCCAAGAACTCATAAAAATATTGAAGGAAACCCAAGTCAAATATGAGGCGGCAATGACCGAGGTTCAACGACTTGAAGAACAAATTCAACTGGGAATCCTTTCAGTGGAAGGAAAGGAAACTGTAAGAAACACAGAGACTGTAAGAATGGGCCCTGAACATGAGCTAGGGAGCATCAAGGCGCAACTTCTTCGAGCGCTTGAAACCAAAGTACAAGAGGAAAGGAAGGTGAAAGCATTGGAGGGAAAGGTGGATGAAATGGAGAAGACTCTGATCCACAGAGTCCCCATGGAAGAGTTAACGGTCAGCCAACTCCTTCACATGCTGAGAGACAAGACTCCACAATGGGAACACGAGCTTCAATCTTCAAAGGGAAGGAATTCGGAGCTCCCAAAAGTTACAGAAATAACTGAGGTGGCAACACAGATTTTGTATTACAGTTTAGTCTATGAAGAGTTCGCTGAATCACGTCAATGTGAACAGAAGAATGTTGAAACAGCTGCTTCAGTAGAAGGATTAAATAGCCAGATAACGCAATCCCCGATGGAAGGGAAGGTATTGAACTCACCAATGAGGTCAGTAGTGAAGGAATGGCAGACAACCCAGGAAGAGCGGGATGAAATTGAATGCATGAAGAAGTCTTTTCAAGAAAGATGTCTAGGGAAGGAACCACAGTCAGCTAACGTCCAGATGGGTAAGGAGGAAGTAGAAGGCCCTCTCGCTGGCCTAACTCAGGACGAACCTGAGTATTACCATGACCTGTTGAGTGACACTGAATATTACGAGGATCTGGTCTGCTCAGTTTGTGATGAAAACTCCCAAAGTGCTGAAATCCGGATGAAGCACTTAAGGTCTAAGGAACATAGAGAGTTGGTGGCGCTACAGCTGGCAGCCGAGAAAGGAGCTCCGAGAGTTTCAAAAAGGCAGAAAAGAAAAAGAAGAAGCAGAAGATAATAACCGTCTAAAATATTATCACTTCTACCATCTCAGGCGGGACACTACGAAAGGAGCTAAATTAGTTGAAAAACCGGAAATTATCAAGACAGCCAGTTGGTTGTAAAAGTCCGCACTGCTGGTTCAACAGGACGAAAGTTCAAGCTGTTACGTCAAGAAAAAGGCTATGGAGGAGTCACGCTAGCCATGTGAACCGGCTACACCAAAGAGATGCTGTTCGGAACGAGTCAAGATCAGAGACTGAATCTATGAACTGTTCCCACCGAGATTATATCTGTAAATTGTTTTATATGAAGTTGAAGATATGTATGTTTAACAGGGACTCTGTAAGTAATAAGCTAAAAAGGGAGGATTGTAGTGTATGTACCCGTCTACCTTTAAGGGAACTATTGAATGTAACCGTTCACCTTTAAGAGAACTACTTTAGGTGTGGCACTATTTGTTTGGCTTCTGTATACTGTAATACCGATAGTGACCACACCAGTATATAAGTGTTGTGGCAGGATTGCTGGGGCAGATTCGCCCTGACCTCTGAATAGTAAAGACCTGTTTGTTTGTTACTCCTGAAGTCTGTGTCGTTATTAACTGTACAACCCACAGACTTTACACCTCCAGCTATTGGTGGGTAAATGGGGGAGAAAAGAGGCTTGTGAGAAATAAAAAAATAAGATCAAGATGAAAACTCCACCAATGGAGTACGGTTAAGGGAACTTAACCAACATCCATAAAAGTTTAAATGAAACAATGAACATTGGCAGATTGTAAAATGTTGACAGAAACATTTTGAGTCGTGGGTATTATATTAATAGATGTTCACAGTCATCAATTAGATTCTAGGGGGCTATTTTTTGCATGAGCAGTAAGTTTACTACTTCAGTAGAACCAATCAGTAAATAACTGCCAGCCAAGTGCCAATTCTTGCAGTGCACCCAGAGGGTTTAATGTTCCTGTGAACATGCTATGTAAATCAGAGATGAGTCAGCGACAGTCACCACCTGCTTCCAATTTAAATCAGAAGCGATGTTAAGATTAACTCTAAGCAGCACTTAATAGCATCACTACCACTTACGGATCACTTTTTTTTAAATGGCAAGATTAGGTGGGGGTGGGAGCGGAAGTGAACGGTAAATGGCTGGAGTTTCATCCTTGGTAGGGTAAGCCGGGGCCCAATCATCTACACTCTGAGACATTAGGCTCGCTTTTCCAAGTCCTCACATGTGGTGCTGTGCAGTAAAGTTGTGCAGCAGGATGTTGAGGATAGCAGCTTTTCAATTTGTTGCCGTTAAAAACATTAAAATGGAGAGATTAACACCCCATTTCTAAAAATGGAGAATTTGTGCGAATCCATATCGAGAATTCCATTGCAAAAAGTCAGCCAGCACATCTTGCATGTTTTTTTTGGTCCATTAATAGACCATAGAACCATAGAGGTTTACAGTGCAGAAGGGGGCCACTTAGCCCATTGAATCTGTACCAGCTCTTTGCTGGAGCAATGTAAAACCAATCCCACGACCCTGCTTTCTTCCTGTTGCCTGTTTCCCTTCCATTCCCAATATTTATTCGCTTTTCCCTTTAACAAGTGGAATGATCACTGACTCAACTATTCTCTGTGGCAAACCATTTTGTGCTTTAACAACTTTAAAAGAAATTTCTCCTGATCTATCTCCTCACTCTTTTAGTCATAATTCTAAGGCCCCTCATGACTGACTCACCAACTAGAGGAAATCATCTTTCCTTATTCACTCCAACATCATTTTAAAAACCTCCATTAGACAACCTTCTGTGTCCCAGGGGAAATAATGCCAGTATCTCGGAGTTCTCCTCATAACTATAATTTCTCATGCCCGGTATCATCCTTGGAATTAAAGTCTGTACTTTGTTGCTAGCTGAACAGTTCATTTATCTGTGGTTGCAAGACTGAACACCAAACCAATAATGTTATATTCCAGCAGTATGGTTAATGCTTGAAACTGGGAGCTGCACACTCCAGGTTTAATTTGCGATATGGTACAGTAGTCTTGTTAAATCCTGTAAAATTTTATAGAGTGTCACCAAAAGCATTTGAGATAGGAAAGTTCATAATCATGAACCAACTTTTTTACAGGATAAATCATTAGAGGGAAGAAAAAGGAATTCATTTCCCCTTGCTTTCTTTTAAATACAGGTAAATTGAACAATAAAACTTTCAGGGGCTAAGCTTAAAATGTCAGTCCTTTCATCACAATGCACCTAATCCTATTTGACTTCAAGATGCGGGGAAATGGGGTCAAGCTCAGTTACAGTTGAAAAATGGACATTAAAACCTTTGCGTGGTAGCATCCTTGTTTTCCCAGAAGGTCAGATCAGAAAATGCTCTCTGTGTGTTTGTTATACATGTTTCTCTGAGGACATTTCTAATTACATAGGGTTACAAAACAGAGATCAATAGATTTTTGAATATTAAGGAAATCAAGGGATGTGGGGATAGTTCAGGAAAGTGGAGATGAGGTCGTAGGTCAGCCATGATCTTATTGAATGACGGAGCAGGCTCGAGGGGCCAAATGGCCGACTCCTGCTCCTATTACTTATGTTTGTATGTTCTTGTGTTATGTTCTTATGTACATCGGATATATGGCACAGAAAGAGGCCATTCGGCCCAACCAGTCCACGCCGGCGTTTATGCTCCACTCGAGCCTCCTCCCGTCTTTCCTCATCTAACTCCATCAGCATCACCCTCTATTCCCTTCTCCCTCATATGTTTGTCTAGCCTCCCCTTAAATGCATCGATACTATTCGCTTCAACCACTTCCTGTGGTAGCAAGTTCCACATTCTCACCACTCTGTGGGTAAAGAAGTTTCTTCTGAATTCCCTATTGGATTTCTTGGTGACTATCTTATATTGATGGCCTCTAGTTAAGGTCCTCCCCACAAGTGGAAACACTCTCTCTGTATCCACTCTATCAAAACCTTTCATAATTTTAAAGACCTCTATTAGGTCACCCCTCAGCCAATGTGCCCAACATGCTAACGATATAAACATTAAAATACCGAGTACAAGGTCAAGTCAAATAAATAACAACAGACTGACTGTAATTAGAAATGCATAACTAGCCAGATTAGAACTGACGGAGTTCTCAATTTGAATTCAAAAGACTCTAAAAATGTGGGTTACGCAAAGTTATATTTCAAACCTTAACTTATGCTGCTTGAATGCCAGGGTGACACTGGCCTTGTGGAATCAACTGTACCGGCCTTTACAAAGCTCAGAGCACCAGTGCATGCACGCCTCATATATGCCTCTCTAGAAAAAGACTGAGGGGTGACCTGATAGAGGTCTTTAAGAGTATGAAAAAGTTTGATAGGGTAGACGTAGAGAAGATGTTTCCACTTGTGGGGCAAGACCAGAACTAAGGGCCACAAATATAAGGTAGTCACTAATAAATCCACTAGGGAGTTCAGGAGGAACTTCTTTACCCAGAGAGTGGTGAGAACGTGCAAATTGCTAC
Organism: Somniosus microcephalus; assembly: GCF_052327205.1. Lineage (NCBI taxonomy): Eukaryota > Metazoa > Chordata > Chondrichthyes > Squaliformes > Somniosidae > Somniosus > Somniosus microcephalus. The sequence continues at coordinate 308,091,768 of NC_140991.1, forward strand.
AACGTGGAGAGGCCGAGATGAATAGCATAGGTGTAGTCAAGAGGAAGCTGGAAAAGCACAAGAGGGAGAAAGGAATAACAACAACAACTTGTATTTATATAGCGCCTTTAACATAGTAAAACATCCCAAGGCGCTGCACAGGAGTATTTTAATACAAAACATTTGACGTGACAAAATATGTTGATGGGGTGAGATGAAGAGGGGTGGGAGGAGGCTCGTGTGGAGCATAAACACCGGCATGGTCCTGTTGGGTCAAATGTCCTGTTTCTATGCTGTAAATACTTTGTAATACTTGTATATATGGAAGAATGAGGTATTTTCTTGTTCATTCCTTCTTTATGGTCCGTCCTCTCTCTGCTACCCATTACTGGGTTTCTTTCCTCCTGTATTGTTTCTTTTCTCATGTTGCCTTTTCGCCCTTGTTTCAGCTTCAGATCTAGACGTCTCTGCAGCACTATCCTCCCTGTAATGCTTGCTAGAACACCACTCAGCAACCAATCATAAAGACCTCAGAACTGAAAGCACGTTGGGGTAGATTTTCCTGTTCCTGCACCTGGGCGTGTTGGATGCAGCGCATAGAGGAAAATCAGACAGGAAGGAGCACACATCATAAAGGAGCCCGCCTTGTACAGAAGATAGAGCAGGCATCCTTATGGGTGTGTACACTTCCCTGCTCGATCTTTCCCGACAGCTTCACCCAAGCGAGCCAATGCGCCCAAGCATAGGAGCAGGAAAATCCACCGCATTCTTTTACTCTACAGCCACATTAATACTGTCATAAATCGCAACTTCTACAAGAAGTAACTCAGGAAGTACTACTGGACAGCCAGCTGAGTGCGCCGTCCGAGGAGTATAAATACTCGGGCGTGGGCCCAACTTGGCCAGAGACAATCTGGAAACAGGGAGTTAGTGACTACTAACTAGACCTCCATGCTTTGTTACAAGTCAATTAAAGCCTTGCTTTGTGTACAACCAAGTGCGTAGTGAGTATTTATTACGTCAAATACCACATGCTGATGTCAATCAAACAAACAACCTCCAGGTCAGAGGGAACTTCCTGTACTCCACTACCGATGCAAAGTTATTTGCCTCCTTAAAAATAAATGGTTACGCAAGAATATTTAATCAACAGTAAACTAGAAATCTCAGCAGTCCAACAACTCCAGTATGAACAAAGCCACTGATCTCTACCACTCCTTGCTGTTAGGGTACAGGAAACTTTCGATTTACCAGCACCTAAATAACCGGAAATCTCGGTTAACCGGCAAAATTCAGGAGTAGGTTCAGGTAAGTTTTATTACTTGCCTTCCTCGATCTGTTGCTGTGCAAGGGTGTGGCTGCAGCTGTTGCTAAGCTACAGAGACGCTTGGAACTTGTGGCCATTGTTCTGAACCTGTTGCTAAGCAACAGGGTTTGTTGCTTTATACGGAGCTCTCAGCTCCGTATCTTTTACTATAGCTTTCGGTTATCCGGGATTTTGGATGAACCGGCACCACGTCGGTCCCGTCGGTGCCGGATAAAAAAAAGTTTCCTGTAGTAAGTTTGATCTTTGCATCATTGATGGGAGTCTTGTTCATCTGGGCTTCCTGCTGCTGCGCTAGTTTTAGTTCCACCACATTGCTTTGCTGATCGCTGCCCATGGTTGTTCCTTCAGCTGTGCTCTGTCACGGCTGTGGATCAGACCGTGGCCTGCCTTCGTATCCCCACGTCTGCTTTTGAATTTGTCACTGGGTTCTCAGGTCTCTCCAATAATGATCATCGTGCTTCCCACAAATGTCTTTCCACTTCTGCTCTTACGCTAATGGGTCTGCTTCGACAGTAACGGTACCAGAGAACTCGATAAACCTACAAAGGAGAAGCTGTCAGAATGCAGCCAAAAAGGAGAAGGGAAAGGAATAGCAACAGCAAAAATGGATGCCAGATCCGAAGGCGTAACATCCAAAGATGGAAAGACCTTTAGTAGGACCAGGAGACACCTATGGAAAACGGAGAGACTGAGAACTTAGTTATGAATTCCGAAATACAAGTGGAGCTACACAGGCAGTCAAGGAATCACAACTACAACAGAGGAACATAGGTTAACATAAATTCCATTGCCAAGAATCAGAAAAGCAGTATGGACACCTTGGTGAGCTGGAGACATAACTGAATTCACATTAATGGGAAATATCTTGACATTTCTTGAAATGGCAGTCTATCATCTGATATAATCTCATTTGGAATGTTATGTTATGCACAATAAACTTCCACCTGAGCTATGACTTCTCTTCCCTTTTCATCAATCAGCCTGTCAATTTCAAGAAATCAAGCTAATAGTAAGAACCTATGGGCTGGATTTTCTCAGGCCAGAGGAGGCGGGCATGGAGGTGGGACTGCCGGTAAAGTAGCAGAAAGTGCCAGGAGGCAGGAAGATGTGCTGCTTCGGGTCCTGACTCCTGGAGGTGGGAAAGGGATTAAATCCTTTTAACTGCCTGTTAACAGGTAGTTAACAGGCAGAAAAAAGGGTAAGTGCCATTTTACCTCCTCAGGTGAAGGCTTCCCGATCTTGGAGAACCCCGCCGGGTTGGAGGGGATGTGAAGAAGGTCTGAAGCGGTCGGCGGCACCTGAAAGTAAGATGTATAGGTGAGTGATGGGTGCAAGTGTGGAGTGGTAAGTATGGAAGGTGAGTGTTAAGTGTTAAAAAATGTTCACTTACCTTGTTTTCTGCCTACAGCCTTCATCCACCCTGGATCGGGAGACCCAACATCTTCCTTGTCGATTTCACAGACTGGCTGTTGGATCCTCCGAACCAACTGCCATCTGAAATCTACAAAGTAGAAAGGTTTGATGAGTCCTGAACACAAGGGCTTATCAAACTACAGAGAATGTCAGTGTTTGACAGCTTCACAGAGCTGTCAAATGCTGACATTTCTTCTTTCAAGCAGTTTTGACAGATAGCACGTCAGACGTTGATATGCTCTGTCAGTGACTTCCCCCCTAATTGGCCTGCTGAGCCCGCAGGGCGGGCTTAACAAGGTCAATCAGGGGAAGATGATGGAGGCGGGACATAGACCAGACAAGCAGCAGTCCCGCCTCCAACTTGTCTCCATTGAGAAAATCCAGCCCTTTGAGTCAGTTTCTTCCATCCACTTCAGAATTTTTTAAAATTCGTTCATGGGATGTGGGCGTCGCTGCCAAGGCCAGCATTTATTGCCCATCCCTATTTGCCCTTGAGAAGGTGGTGGTGAGCCACCTTCTAAAACCGTGCCATCCGTGAGGTGAAGGTACTCCCACAGTGCTGTTAGGGAGGGAGTTCCAGGATTTTGACCCAGCCACGATGAAGGATCGGCGATATATTTCCAAGTCAGGATGGTGTGTGACTTGGAGAGGAACTTGCAGGTGGTGGTGTTCCCATGCACCTGCTGCCCTTGTCCTTCTAGGTGGTAAGAGATTGCAGGTTTGGGAGGTGCTGCCGAAGAAGCCTTGGCAAGTTGCTGCAGTGCATCTTGTAGATGGTACACACTGCAGCCATGATAAGCCGGTGGTGGAGGGAGTGAATGTTTAAGGTGGTGGATGGGGTGCCAATTAATGGGCTGTGTTGTCCTGGATGGTGTCGAGCTTCTTGAGTGTTGTTGGAGCTGCACTCATCTAGGCAAGTGGAGAGTATTCCATCACACTCCTGACTTGTGCCTTGTAGATGGCAGAAAGGCTTTGGGAGTCAGGAGGTGAGACACTCGCTGCAGAATACCCAGCCTCTGACCTGCTCTTATAGGCACAGTATTTATGTGGCTGGTCCAGTTAAGTTTCTGGCCAATGATAACCCCCAGAATGTTGATGGTGGGGGATTCGGCGGTGGTAATGCCATTGAATGTCAAGCGTCAGTAGTTAGACTCTCGCTTGTTGGAGATAGTCATTGCCTGGCACTTGTGTGTCGCGAATGTTACCTGCCACTTATCAGCCCAAGCCTGAATGCTGTTCAGATCTTGCTGCATGCGGGCATGGACAGCTTCATTATCTGAGGAGTTGTGAATGGAACTGAACACTGTGCAATCATCAGCGAACATCTCCACTTCTGACTGAACATACATTATTTGCTACCAAGGCCTTTCTGATATTTGAAGGGCTAATAATCGGTTCCTTTTGCTATTTAGCTTGTAACTGATTATATATCTCACCGAGGTATGTATTTCTCTAAGTAATTGTTCATCAGAGGCCAGTAAATCAATTCTCTAGTTCGCCGAGGACAATATTTGCTCCCAGTGAACTTTTGGTGAAATCTACACTTCAATTCTTCTCTCATAACTACTTGGTCTGCCTTGAATATAAATCCTTTTTCTACGCTCAGTTCCTCACTAATGTTAAAATATGCAGCAATCTGAGATGGTACTTTGCTTGTGTCAGGACTTCATTTGCTTAGTGTCGGTCTCAACAGCTTCAGATCATTGACCACTTCAGTACATCGAGTTATATCAAGTCTACAGCACAGAAACAGGCCATTCAGCCCAACGCTGGTGTTTATGCCCCTCACGAGCCTCCTCCCACCCCTCTTCATCTAACCCTATCAACATAGCCTTCAATGCTTTCTTCCTCATTGCTTATCGAGCTTCCCCTTAAATGCATCTATGATATTTGCCTCAACCACTCCTAATGGCAGCGAGTTCCACATTCTCACTACTCTCTGAGTAAAGACGTTGCCGCTGATTTCTCTATTAGATTTATTAGTTATTATCTTATATTTGTGGCTCCTAGTTTTTGAATCCCCTATAAGCGGAATCTTCTTCTCTATGTCTACTATATCAAACCTCATCATCATTTTAAAGACCTCCATCAGGTCACCGCTCAGCCTTCTCTTTTCTAGAGAAAAGAGCCCCAGCCCGTTCAGTCTTTCCTGTTCTGGTATCATTCTAGTAAATATTGTTTGCACCTTCCCCAATGCCTCTATATCCTTTTTATAATATGGAGGCCAGAACTGTGCACAGTACTCCAAGTGTGGTTTAACCAACGATCTATACAAATTTAACATGAGTTCCTTGCTTTTCAATTCTATCCCTCTAGAAATAAACGCCAGTGCTAGGTTTGCTTTTATTAATGGCCTTATTAACCTATATAGCTACTTTTGGTGATTCATTAGCTTCCTGAATATAGGTCTGTCCATCTTTCAGGTTAAGAATTGCATCTATTGACATCTTTTATTTTTAATATCTTATTCTGTTTCTTAGCTTGCATCCCTTGATGTGACTTCCTCATTGCCAACCTTTCTGGCCAAGTCAGCCTCTGTTGCAGGCAGCATCACAGTTCTATTTTGAAGACATGGTTTCAATCTCTGGAGAAGTTTTGGGCACACCAATTCAACTTTTATTCAAGGTGGTTTCAACTGGCTTGTCATCACTTTTCATCATAACTTTCTTCCCAAAGGCATACCGTTCCAATTTCTCAAAAACCAAAGACGCAAACTCTTTCTAAATGTGGGCAGAATTGGTCTCCCCTTCGGGTGTAACCCACAGACTGGCCTTCATGCACGAAACATACAATGTGAATTTTCTCAGAGGTTCTCTTGATTGGCTGTCGTAACTTTGATTGAAGATTGGCAGAAACTCCATTGACGCAATTTATTCAGGGTTTCCACAGTTCTTCCATCGAAGTTATGGCAGCCAATCAGGAGAACCCACCCCCCCCCCCCCCCAGCTGAGGAAATTCCCGACGATACTCTCAATCCTCTTTCAGATATGTCACGCTGTACAACTAGATCAATATTGCTATTAAAGCATTTTAGTACTGGTGCTTGGGAAATATCTTCTCCACCTCATGCAGTCACTTCTCATTGTGACAGTTCCATGTAAAGCCACGTTCTTTCTTCAATAAATCACTTTACCTTTGACAACTTTGGAACAAACGGATGCAAATAATTAGTCATTCCAAATACTCTCCGGATGCCTTGTCACTCAAGTAGGCATTAAGCCCTGCTTCAACTTTAGCAGGATCTGGTTTAGTTCATCTTCTGAGAGTCAATGACCTATATATTTCACTGCTTGTTGCTTGCATCTCATTTTATCTTACTCAGTTTGAAATCATCATGTTGGCATCACTTCATCAGGGCTTCTAGTTTACATTCCTGATCCTGTTCCTCTGCACTATAGACTAACAAGTCGTCTGCCAGAACAGCGACCCGCTCCAAGTTTTTAAGTGCCTCGTGGGGCCTTCTCTGAAATTTCTCAGGAACTGGAAATACTCCACACAGTGTGCACAACCATCTGCATTTTCCAAATGGTATTGAAAAGGATGTCAGCAGGCTTGATTCTTCATTGAACACAAGATGCCAAAAATCCACTGTTTACATTTACGATGAACTGTTTTTGAGCGTGCTAGTTCAGGCAGAACGCCATATATCGTGTGACACGGATATGAAAAAAAGTAAGCATTTTTTGTCGAGGCCTAGATTAGAGGGATTCCTTTATTTCAGCCACAATATATGAAGTGTCAAAGACCGCCTGCATTCTGCATTATGTCCCCAATTCAACTCAATACAATATTGTAAGGACTGCAAGTCAGTTTGGTTTTTGAGCAGGTTTCGTGAGTAAGGAGCCAAGTTATACAGGCAACTATGCGATTTGTTCAGTTCTGCAGCTGACTGGCAGCTCCTTTTGAATTTAGTCAATGCTTAGCCAAATCCGCAAACCCCAGGTAACTGTCTTGTAGATGCTTAATTATCTGCAAGGTTAGTCAGTTGGCAAGAGTACAAGATGAAAAGAATAACTTTCTATACAAAAGTAAGTTCTAAAATGTATTGGATGTGAATTTCCGCAGGGGGTTCTCCCAATCGTTTGCTGTAGCTTCAGCAGAAGAGCCACGGAAATTCTGGAGAAACACCATTTACGCCATTTCTCCTGGGTTTTCTGCTGAAGATACAGTGGACGAGCGGGAGAAGTCACGTGGAAATCTACCCTCATAGTTTATTATAGAAATTACAAATTACGTATTACTTTCCTTGTTTCAAGGAGTTAGTATTGTGTAACGTCTACTGTTAATACATGTAGACTCCGAATTTCTAAGCGGCAAGTTGTGCTGCATTTGCTCCAATGTGAGATGTGTTGCACCATATTTGTGGGGATATGAGGTGTTTGTGCCGCATCTGCGCTGATGCGAGTTGAGTTGCGCCACATTTGCACCAATGCAATGTGAGTTGCACCTGTCAATGATCTTCAGATCCAGCTGCATCAGAGTTTCAAGGGTCATCTCATTTGCATGCCCATTGGAAGTCATTGGCATGTACAATGGAGGCAACCTGCTGCGATGCTTTGGAATGAGAGTGTTGACTTGCAGGATCCTTGTTATACTGTCTTGCACAGTCTGTAGATTCAGGGACTGGAAGCCCATCCTCTTGAGAAAGTTAAGGCGGGGCTGTCTGTAGGATGGGTGCTATCAATGCACCCTAAAAACTGGGAAAACCAGCAACCCTGTAAAACTGGATGGCCCTATCGCGTTCCAGCCCTGACATGATCTCAAACTTGTTTGGATTCTCCAGCTCTACGGTAAAGCACGTCGGCCACCTAACGAACGGCTGCCCACAATGCAGCCAAAATGATGTTGGACTATTTGCACTGTTTCACAAAAGATCCCGTGGCACTATTTCGAAGAAGAGCAGAGGAGTTATCCCCAGTGTCCTGGCCAATATATATCCCTCAATCAACATCACTAAATAAAACAGATTATCTGATCACTATCACATTGCTGTTTGTGGGAGCTTGCTGTGCGCAAATTGGCTGCCGCGTTTCCTACATTACAACAGTGACTCCACTTCAAAAAGTGCTTCATTGGCTGTAAAGCGCTTTTGGGATGTCCGGTGGTCGTGAAAGGCACGACATAAATGTAAGTAAGAACATAAGAGTATAAGAAAGAGGAGCAGGAGTCGGCCATTCGGCCCCTCGAGCCTGCTCCGCCATTCAATGAGATCCTGGCTGATCTTCTGCCTCAACTCCATTCACCGGCCCTATCGCCATATCCCTTGATGCCCTTACTAGTCTGAAATCTATCGACTTCTGTTTTGAATATACCCAATGACTGAGCCTCCACAGCCCTCTGGGGTAGAGAATTCCAAAGATTCACCACCCTCTGTGTGAAGACATTTCTTCTCATCTCAGTCCTGAATGGCCTACCCTTTATCCTGAGGCTGTGGCCCCTGGTTCTAGACTCCCCAGCCAAGGGAAACATTCTCCCAGCATCCACCCTATCAAGCACTGTAATAATTTTGTATGCTTCAATGAGATCCCCTCTCATTCTTCTGAATTAAAGAGAACACAGGCCTAGTTTACTCAATCTCTTCTCATACGACAGTCCCACCATCCCAGGATTCAATCTCGTGAACCTTCGTTGCACTCCCTCTATGGCATTATATCCTTCCTTAGGTGAGGAGACCAAAATTGTACACAGTACTCCAGGTGTGGTCTCACCAAGGCCCTATATAATTGGAGTAAGACTTCTTTACTCCTGTACTCAAACCTTCTTGTAATGAAGGCCAGCATACCATTTGCCTTCCTAATGGCTTGCTGCACCTGCACATTCACTTTCAGTGACTCAAGTACAAGGACACCCAGGTCCCTTTGAGCATCTGCATTCCCCAATCTTTCACCATTTAGGAAATACTCTGCCTTTCTGTTTTTTCTACCAAAGTGGATAACTTCACATTTATCCACATTATATTCCATCTGCCATGTTTTTGCCCACTCACTGAGCCTGTCGAGGTCCCTTTGAAGCCTCTTCACATCCTCTTCACAACTGACACTGCCACCTAGCTTTATATCATCAGCAAATTTGTAAATGTTACATTTAGTCCCCTCATCCAAATCATTGATATAGATTGTGAATAGCTGGGGCCCAAGCACCGATCCTTGTGGTACCCCACTAGTCACAGCCTGCCATCCTGAAAAAGACCCATTTATCCCTACTCTTTGTTTTCTGTCTGTTAACCAATTCTCAATCCATGCTAGTATATTACCCCCAATTCCATGTGCCCTAATTTTGTTCACCAACCTCTTGTGTGGGACCTTATCGAAGGCCTTCTGAAAATCCAAATACACCACATCTACCGGTTCCCCTTTGTCTACTCCACTAGTTACATCCTCAAAGAACTCCAATAGGTTTGTTAAACAGGATTTCTGTTTCATAAATCCATGTTGACTCTGCCCAATCTTACTATTAGTTTCCAAGTGCCCAGTTATTGCATCCTTTATAATAGAATTTATTTTATTTGGTCAGTAAATTTGTTTGGTGTTCAAGCCTAAAATGCAGTCTGGTATTGCAACATTTTGCCACTTCTCAGAACACGTGGGAATTCCATGGAGGCACACAGGAGATCCACTAGCCTAAAGTTTGTTATCCTGGCACCATATCAAGGCCACAGGGAGCTAATACCCAGCTATGAGAGTGATCTAAAAAATAGAAACTGAAATATTTAAGCTAAGAAGGACAGAAAAGACCTAACATCAAAATAGTGGGTAATGATTATGCATGAAGGCTTTGTTAAGTGACTTTGGATTCATAGGTGCACTCAGCCATTTATTTTCATTATCATTACTGAAGAAACTCAGTCAGTTGAGACATTTGCATAAGAATTTTCAGATCAAGAAGCTTGTTAACGTTCTTTGTGACAACTTATATATTGGCTAGAGGTGGTTTTCAGATTGGCAATGGTGTAGTTGGGACTTTGGGATCAACTTAACGCATGCAGAATTCCTTCTAGCGTCCCTTCTCCTCTGAAGACATTCTGGTAATTTGCCATTACAGCTTGTTGTGGGAGCTTTGAAGAAGCATCTACCTTCGTACCGTTCTCGTAATTTTCCATCGCAGTTAGCGTATGCTGAATGACTGCAGTACCTAGAACAGGTCCATATCCATTTGACACCCATTGAAATTAAGTGATGTCAGGGATTTTAAACATTGAGTTTTCCCCGAAGAACTTTATTTCTGCTTTGTTGAAGAGGAGCAGGGACGCTCTCTGCCACTTGGATCATCTTACAGCCTGTAATATTCATATATTCATTCTCAGATAAAACATTGACTATAGCAGCGCATTCTGGCTGAAATTTGATATGCTTGTTGTTTATGAACACACAAGCATATCATTTGCTGGCACGTTGGTCTCCCACAGATCCGGGGGGGGAAAATTCAGTATCGCCCCGTTTGGGGCGCGATTATCGGCCGTGCGCAAAGTTTAGCGCCTGGCGCTAATTATTGCCTCCGACGGCAAACTTGGCTTTTATCACCCCTGGAGGTGATTGGAGCGCTACATCAGGCGCTACACACCTCTCTTAAGGCGCAAAGGCCGAGGAGCGAGGCGCTACCTCAGAGTGCTGGCGAAGCAAGGAAGGGCAAATAAAAATGAACCTGCAAAGTGCTGCTCAGTACCCAAAACTCCTTCACACAGCGTTGAATCTCTCCAGAAGTCTCTCTCTCTCTCTCTCAGAATGCATGGTGCAAAAATGTCACCAACAAAAAAAGGCAGGAAGCAGTCGCCTTTAAATAGCGCTCCCCTAGTCCCTTTCTGACTGCAAAACGCTTCCCTCAACCTGTCGTTGCTAGCGGCAGGCGGTAAGGCAGGGGGCGCCACACAATATCTGGTCCGGGGCACTACCGGGGCGTTGCGCACTTCACTGACGTCACGATTTGCCGGCGCAGGAGATTGTGGCGGTAGTGTTTAGCGCCGCAAAATGTCTAGTTAATTTCACGAGCGGCGCAAACATCGCCGCGCCCGGGGGTTAGTTGCTTTGCGCCCCATTAGCTCCCTCTTAAGGTGCTAACGGGAGGCACAAACAACTGAATTTTTCCCCCCAGGGACTTTAAGTGAGAGAACATAGGGGGAAAAACAGGGCGATACTGAATTCTTCCCCCATAATGTCCGCTTGAGTCACCAGTAGCTTCATCTATAGTATGTAACTTTGTTGTGATTTTTGGACTTTGGCCATTTGGCTCTCTACATACTGATCCCAAGCAGGACAGATTTCTTTCTTTCTGACATGATGCTTTCCACAATGCTTACAGTCTATTTCAGGATCCTTCAACCTCCTGGACTTCTTACTTAGTGTCACTGGAGTCAAAAGTCTGTGCCCATTTCAGTACATCCCATCCTTTGGTGAGAGAACAAGACAATTAACATCAAGCAGGGGGAGGTGCAGACAGGGAAGTGGGTGCAAGATCCCCAAGTCAGGAATTCCTTCACCTTGGCACTCAAATGGGATCTGGTGTTGTGCTGGCAGGGTTATGCCTGTTAAGACCACGCCTAACTCATTGACGTCTGGAAAAAGTGTAGCCCACCTTGGAGTCTAAGCCAGGATCAAGACTGGACCCTAAAGACCAGGAGAGACTTAATTTTCTTTGAACAATACATGTGGGCCACCTTACAGAGAAAGCCTTTGGCAGGGGGGCACCTCTTTCCTTTTCTGGGGGGAGGAACTTGGCAACCCACTGCCCAGGCTGAAACTCTTCACCATGTATTGACCTCTTTGGTGGTCACCCACAGATGTGCTCCCAACACAGCCAGTGCCCGCTCCTCAAGGCCCCTCGCCCTGACCACACAATTTTTGGAGGAGTCAGCAGACAGGCCAGGGCAGATATATCCTGTGCCTTTGATGGATTTTAAAAGCTGTTTCTTTTTTTCAATCCTCCTGGCAAAAATACTGCAGCCCTGATGCCCCACGCTGTTTCAGATGATTCTGGCCCCTAAAATTGGGTCCCTTTTTTTCCCCCTGTACAGCAAATTGGGGCAAAAGCCATTTCAACCTGTTTTCTTGTACTAAAATTGACGCACCTGAATTCTTAATCATGTTTTGGACCTTCTCACAAACCCCCCCGCCAAATTCCCACAGCGCTAATTTAAATGGAGGTCAGCAGCACGCGTGCCCCAGCTATTGGAAGCTATGCTTGCAATGCGTTCAGAGTAACTCAGAATGAGAAACGTGGATACCTCTGTTGCCAAGACCAGCTGAGACTGCTGAAAGCGAGGAATGTCTGAGCATGAAGACTCTTCAAAATCCATGGATCGGAATTTCCTGAAAACTAGTGCTGAAACTAAGTGCGGCATAATTCAGGAATTCTGCATGCTTTAAGTTGATCCCAAAGTCCCAACTGCACCATTGAAACTACCTCTTGCCAAGAAATAGGTTGTCACAAAGATCGTTAACAAGATTCTTGATCTGAAAATTGGCAAAAGATTGTGGAAATTTATGCCGAAGTTATGTTCCTCTATTTTAAAGCCAAACCCAGATTTTCTCAATCTGCGAAACCTTCACCAAAACCCTTTGACGCTCATTAACATCCTGCCCCACCCCAATGCAAAAGTACAACGCATGCAAATTTCCTGAATTTATCCCAATTCTGAACAGGCTGCAAGTTTACACCTAAATTTTTAGGTGCAATAGGACCCAAAGTGATCTTTCTGGTGATCCGGCCCCACATTTCAGGAAAGATATCAAGGCCTTGGAAAGGGTAGGGAGGAGGTTCACCAGGATGTTACCGGGGATGAGGGGCTTGAGTTAGGAGGAGAGGTTAGAAAAGTTAAGACTGTTCTCCTTGGAACAGAGAGAAGGTGAAGAGGTTTTCAAGATGATGAGGTTTTGATAGAGAAAAAAACTATTCCTATCTGGCGAGTGATCAATAACCAAAGACCATAGATTTAAAATCATTATCAAAAGACCTAGATAGGAGATAAGGAGAAATGCTTTCACCCATAGAGTTGTCAGGATCTGGAACGCTCTACCTGAGAGGGTGGTGGAAGCTGATTCCATAAATAATTTTAAAAGGGAGTTGGGCAGGTATTTGAGGAGGAGGAACTTACAGGGTTATGAACAAAATGCAGGAGTGTGGAATGAAGCACAACTGCTCTTTCAGAGAGCCAGTGCAGGAAAAATGGGCCAAATGGCCTCCTTCTGTGCTGTAAGTTTCTATGATTCTATATGGCGATTTCTTTAAGTGATTTAACCAACGTCATGGAACCAACCAGGGAACAGGCTATTTTAGATCTTGTATTGTGTAATGAAACAGGGTTAATTAGCAATCTCACAGTAAAGGATCCTCTGGGGCAGAGTGATCATAATATGATAGAATTTCATATTAAGTTTGAAAGTGACTTGCCAAAGTTCGAAACTAGAGTCTTAAAACTAAATAAAGCCAATTACATAGGTATGAGGGGCGAGTTGGCTAAGGTAGATTGGAAAAATAGATTAAAAGGTATGGCGGTAGATAAGCAGTGGCTACTATTAAAATAAATAGTTCATAATTCTCAACACAAATACTTTCCATTGAGAAACAAAAACTCCACGGGAAAAGTGATCCATCCGTGGCTAACTAAAGAAGTTAAGGATAGCATTAGATTGAAAGAAGAAGCTTATAATGTTGCAAAGAATAGTAGTAACCCTGAGGATTGGGAGAGTTTCAGAAACCAGCAAAGGATGACCAAAAAATTGATTAAAAGGGAAAAAAATAGAATGAGAGAAAACTAGCAAGAAATGTAAAAACAGATTGTAAGAGCTTCTACAAGTATGTAAAAAAAGAAGAGAATAGCAAAAGTAAACGTCGGTCCCTTAGAGGCTGAGACAGGAGAAATTGCTATGGGGAATAAGGAAATGGCGGAAATGTTAAACAAATATTTTGTATCTGTCTTCACTATTGAAGACACAAAAAGCATAACAAAAATGGTGGGGAACCAAGGGTCTAATGAGGGTGAGGTGAGGAATACGCCTGATCCGGGGTAGCCCGAAAAGGGCTAGGACTAGTAATTACCCCTTCAGAGGAACTTAACATAAGTAATATAAGTAGAGAAAAAGTACTAGATAACTTAATGGGAATAAAAGCCGACAAATCCCCTGGACCTGACGCTTTACATCCTCGGGTTCTTAAATAGGTGGCTGCAGAGATAGTGGATGCTTCGGTTTTGATCTTCCAAAATTCCCTAGATTCTAGAATGGTCCCAGCAGATTGGAAGGTAGCAAATGTAACACCGCTATTCAAGAAAATAGAGGGAGATAGTAAACAGTGAATTACAGGCCAGTTATCCTGACTTCAGTCGTTGGGAAAATGCTGGAATCCATTGTTAAGGAAGTGGTATCAGGGCACTTAGAAAATCACTTAGGCAGAGTCAACTTGGTCTTATGAAAGGGAAATCGTGTTTGACAAATTTATTAGAGTTTTTGAGCATTTCACTAGCAGTGTAGATAAAGGGGAACCAGTAGATGTAATATATTTGGATTTCCAAAAGGCATTCAATAAGGTACCACACAGTTAACAGGCAGATAAGAGGATTATCTGCATTTCACCCATACAAGATAAGGGCTCATGGGGTTGGGGGTAATATAATAGCATGGATAGAGGATTGGTTAATGAACATAAAACAGAGAGTAGGGATAAACGGGTCTTCTTCAGGTTGCCAGGCTGTAACTAGTGGGGTGCCGCAAGGATCAGTGCTGGAGCCTCAGCTATTTATAATCTATATTAATGACCTAGATGAAGGGATCAAGTGTAATGTATCCAAGTTTGCTGATGATACAAGCTAGATGGAACAGTAAGCTGTGGGGAGAACACCATGGGTGCGATCTTACCAGCCCTGGAGAGGCGGGTATGGAGGCGGGACTGCTGGGAAAATGGCAGAATTTGGGGACGGGTGCCCAACCCGCCCCCAACCCACCTCCGTGCCATCTTGCCAGGAGGCGGGTAGCCGACCCGCGCCGGGTCCCGTCTCCTTGGAGGCAGGAAGGGGATTACAGCCACTTAACTGCCTGTTAACAAGTAGTTAACAGGCAGATAAGAGGATTATCCCCATTTTGCCTACACAAGTGCGGGCTTCCCGAAGGCTGCGAACCACGCCAGGGTCACCGAGGCGAGCAGTGGGTCTGCGGGGGTCGGAGGGGTGCAAAAGTGCGCTGTGAAGGTAAGTGATGGGTGCAAGTGTGGAGATGTGAGTATGTGAGGTAAGTGGAAAGTGTTAGAAAAAGTTTACTTACCATTGTTTCTTCCTGCAGGCTTCAAGAGTTGGGGATGCGGAGAGTCTCGCACCTCTGCGGCAGAGATGACAGATGGCCGCTGCATTCTCCAATGCAACAACCATCTAATTTCTGCTAAAGAAAGAGGTTTGATGTGTCTTGAATTCAAGAACTCATCAAACTACAGAGAATGTCAGTGTTTGACAGCTTCACAGAGCTGTCAAACGATGACAAGTCATCTGTCAAAAATTTTTGACAGATGAAACGTCATACGCTGACGTTCTCTGTACCGGCTTTCCCTTAATTGGCCTGCTAAGCCTGCTGGGCGGGCTTAACAAGGTCAATCAAGGGAAAATAGCGTGGGTTGGCCAGAAGTCGATGGAGGCGGGACTAAAACCCGACAAGTGGGAGTCCCGCCTCCAAAAGCTTCTCATTGGCAAAATCCAGCTCAAAGAGTCTGCAAAGGGATATAGATAGACTGAGTGAGTGGGCAGTAAGGTGGCAGATGGAGTATAATGTAGGGAAATGTGAGGTTATTCACTTGGGTAGGAAGAATAGAAAAACAGAATATTTTTTAAATGTGCAAGAAACACAGAAAGCTAGCATGCAGGTACAGCAAGCAATTAGGAAGACAAATGGCATGTTGGCCTTTATTGCAAGAGGGTTGAAGTATAAGAGTAAGGAAGTCTTGCTACAATTGTACAGGGCCTTGGTGCGACCACACCTGGAGTACTGTGCACAGTTTTGGTCTCCTTATCTAAGGAAGAATATACTTGCCTTGGAGGCGGTGCAGTGAAGGTTCACTAGATTGATTCCTGGGATGAGAGGGTTGTCCTATGAGGAGAGATTGTGTAGATTGGGCCGATACTCTCTGGAGTTTAGAAGAATGAGAGGTGATCTCATTGAAACATATAAGATTCTGAGGAGGGTTGACAGGGTGGATGCTGAGAGGTTGTTTCCCCTGGCTGGAGAGTCTAGAACTAGGGGGCATCGTCTCAGGATAAGGGGTTGACCATTTAAGACCGAGATGAGGAGGAATTTCTTCACTCAGAGGGTTGTGAATCTTTGGAATTCTCTAACCCAGAGGGCTGTGGATGCTGAGTCGTTGAGTATATTCAAAACTGAGATTGATAGATTTTTGGACTCTAGGGGAATCAAGGGATATGGGGATCGGGCGGAAAAGTGGAGTTGAGGTCAAAGATCAGCCATGATCTTATTGAATGGTGGAGCAGGCTCGAGGGGCCATCTGACGACTCCTGCTCCTATTTCTTATGTTCTTAAGGGAAGCATCAAAATCATCGATGCCTTTTCCTCACTGCAGACTTCAATGCCATGTGTGGCAACTTCATTCCCTTTCCCTCACAGCAGAAGTGGCTCAGGACAAATTGGCACCTCCTTATGGGAGGCATACACTGCTACCCTTGATGTCCTGGAGGGCAAGCTTGAGCGAGCACTGTTTTCCTGCTTTCAGATGCTTGGGGCCGAGTTACAAGGCGCCCTCTCGCAGGGCCTTCATGATCTTGTGGGATCCATTAGATCAGTGCCTGGCTGGTCAGTGGTCAACGGACCCCGGCCGCAACACCAGCAGGAGATCCTGACATGAGGCTGTTCGCTTTGAGGGTAATGGACATGCCGGCCTTTCCATCAAGTCCCATAAGTTGCACATAGGAGGCAGGGTAAAGATTCCTAGAGAGCTGCAAACACAGCTGCAGCCCACAACAACAATAACTTCTAAGGATAAGGGGTAAGCCATTTAGGACAGAGATGAGGAGGAATTTCTTCACCCAGAGAGTGGTGAACCTGTGGAATTCTCTGCCACAGAAGGCAGTGGAGGCCAATTCATTAAATATATTCAAGAGTTAGATATATTTCTTAAGACTAAAGGGATCAAGGGATATGGGGAGAAGGCAGGGACAGGGTACTGAATTTGGATGATCAGCTGTGATTGCATTGAATGGCGGAGCAGGCTCGAGGGGCCGAATGGCCTACTCCTGCTCCTATCTTCTATGTTTCTATGTTTCTATGTAACTTGCATTTATATAGTGCCTTGAATGTAGTAAAAAGTAAAATGTCCCAAGGCGCTTCACAGGAGCGTTATCAAACAAAAGTTGACACCGAACCACATAAGGAGAAATTAGGACAGGTGATCAAAAGCTTGGTCAAAGAGGTAGGTTTTAAGGAGCATCTTAAAAGGAGAGAGAGGTCGAGAGGCGGAGAGGTTTGGGGAGGGAATTCCAGAGCTTAGGGCCTAGGCAGCTGAATGCACGGCCACCAATGGTGGAGCGATTATAATCAGGGCGGACAACACACGCTCTTTTGCTATTCAGCTTCACATGTTGACGTCAAACACCTCCTAGGTCAGTAGAAATTTCACGCACTACACCACTGATGCAAATGATAATTACTATCAACACACTATCTCCCTACAGCTTCTTTCCTTCCTTATAGGGCTGATTCTGTAACCTGGCACTCGCAGGAGAGAGGGGTGTTGTGAGCACATCTCGGGAAATCCTGGGCACACTGCCATGATTCTCCGTCCATTAAAGTTAATGGTTAAAAAATAACAGGCTGTGTGCCTGTGATTTCCTGAGATGTGCTTCCTAAAAGCACCAGGCCCTGCTGGTAATGGGCCAAAAATTCGGGTCGGGGGCTTCCCGCGGGTGCAAGCCCCCGATCTGCACTCACCCTGCGCGCTGACATCTGAAGCCCGGGCCTGCTTGCATTTCCTGTCACAGGCCCGGTTCAGATGTCAGCGTGCAGTGCTTACCTGATCCAGCGGCGTAGTTAGTGCGATGTGCCGGCTGGGATCAGGTGAGCACTGTACAACCAATCAGGGGAGGGGAAGGTTCATTCATGAGTTTGAGAGTAAGAACTGTCAAACTCATGAAAACTATGGGGGCCCAAAACACTATTTAAACTTTAAATAAAAATTTAAAAAGCATCCCAATCATTAAATTAAGTATAAATAAGTTTAAAAAATAATTTAAACAATAATTTTTTTTTGTTGAAAAAAATAATTTTTTAATAAAAAGGGTCTAAAACTAAACTTACCTTATTGTAGATTCTTTAAAATAATAAACCTGTGTGAAAAAAAATTCTAAATTACACTAAAACACCACTTACCTGTAAAAATAAATACTTAGGTGTGCTTTTTACAAGCGTAAAGACCGGAGACCTTTACACATGCGCAAATCCCCCAAAACAGAGGAAATCCAAGACGCACGCGCTGCCCCCTACAGCGCACGCGCTAGCCTCTTCACCTCTTGGGTTAGAGGAGAGGAAATGCCGGTTTTCAGCGCATGCGCTGTGCATGCTGAAAACCGGCATTTCCTCCGGCCAGACGCGTGAGTACCCCTTCCGTACTCACGCGTTTGGGGAGGAATTTCTGCCCCAAAATCTTATATACATTCATTCATCTCCATCCACCGCTATGTGCAAACTCTTAGTTTCTTACTTTTGTTTTTCATTAACTTTGATCTTTTGGGCAGTTCACATTCTGCATTATTTTTATTTCCTCTCTCTCTCTCTCACACACATCCTTGCCTACGCTTGATACTTTACTTTCAGTGTTGCTTCCCTCACTTTCAGAAAAAAAGACTTGCATTTCTACAGCGCCTTTCATGACTTCAGGACATCCCAAAATGCTTTACAGCCAATTAAATCCTTTTTGGAGTGTAGTCACTGTTGTACTGCAGGAAACGCGGCAGCCAATTTACGCACAGCAAGCTCCCACAAACAGCAATGTGATAACGACCAGATAATCTGTTTTTAGTGATGTTGATTGAGGGATAGCTATTGCCCAGGATGCCGGGGAGAACTCCCCCTGCTCTTCTTCGAAATAGTGCTGAAATAGGATCTTTAACATCCACCTGAGAGAGCAGACGGGGCCTCGGTTTAACGTCTCACCCGAAAGACGCTTAGTCACTTTTATTTATTTTCATTGGTCTTCTTTGACAACAACAACTTTATTTATACAGCGCCTTTAATGTAGTAAACCGTCCCAAGGCGCTTCACAGGAGCGATTATCAAACAAAATTTGACACCGAGCCACGTAAGGCGATTTTAGGTCAAATGATCAAAAGCTTCGTCAAAGAGGTAGGTTTTAAGGAGCCTCTTAAAGGAAGAAAGAGAGGTGGAGCGGCGGCGAGGCTTAGGCAGGGAATTCCAGAGCTTAGGGCCTTGGCAGCTGAAGGCGCGGCCGCCAATGGTGGAGCGATTAAAATCGTGGCCCCAGGAATCTTTGTTCTTTCCCACTTATGGCCAAAGCAAAGCTTTTACCCCTTACTCCTTAGTGCCACCTCTTCTATCTTTTCCCTTCACAAATCTCCTGCTTCCCTTACCTAACATTACAGTCACTCTCAACATACTCTTCCCTAACTTGCTATTATTGATCCACCTTGCTGCCACAATGCAGCTGCTGAAATTGATCCCTGATTATACCTAGTGCTCAGGTCCAACAGACATAAGAGCTCCTCACCTCTTACACTCCGGCAAGTATAAGTGCCTGTTTTTAGCATATTGGCTATAACCAAATGTTGGCCCAGAAATTCGGGTCTCCAAGGGTGAGTACGCACGGGGTACTCACCCGTAAGCCCAATGGAAGTGCCGGTTTCCTGCATGCACTGCGCATGCGCGGGAAACCGGCATTTCCGTTCCCCTGAATGAAGGGGTTCAGAGTTCGAACGCGTGCGCAAGAGAGGCAGCGCGTGCGCATCGAACTTAGGTTTTTTTTGCAGGTTTTCCCAGGAGGGTTGTCTGCAGAATTTACACATATCAAAAGCAGGCATAAGGCCTGCTTTTTACAAGGTAAGTGGTGAATTAATTAAAATTAAAACATTTTTTCCCACAGGTTTATTATTTTTAAATACTTTAAAGCAAGGTAAGTTTATTTTTAGCCCCATTAGAAAATAAAATTATTTTTTTCAAAAATTTAAATTATTGTTTAAAATAGTTATTTCATATAATTTATAGTTTATTTAAAAAATGTGATGTTTTTTAAAATGTATTTGACGATTTAGTGATGTTTTGGGGCCCGTAGTATTTATACGTTTTGACAGATCAAACTTATGAATGGAGCATTCCCTGCTCCGATTGGCTCCCCATGGCCCATGTGATCCCAGGGGACGCATCGAACTAACTGCGCCCCTGGGATACGCAAGCACTGCGCGCCGGCAGCTGGAGCTAGCCCAGGATCGGAATTCCACGGGGGCCCACAGCTCAACGGCCGGCGCGCAAGGTAAGTGCAGGTCAGGGGCTTACACCCGCGGGAAGCCCCCGACCCGAATTTCTGGGCCGTTATAGTCTCTGATGAAAGGTCATCAACCTGAAACGTTAACTCTGTTTTGCTCTTCACAGATGCTGCCTGACCTGCTGAGTATCTCCAGCATTTTCTATTTTTAGTTCAGATTTCCAGCATCTGCAGTATTTTCTTTTTGTATTAGTTTATATTCTCTCTTGCACGCTGGACTTTTTGTGGATAATTGACTTAAATAATAAAAAAACAACAGCTATGAGCCTCCTCAATAGCTCACTGGGCAAAAGCAATTTCGATATGCTGGGACTAAGGTTCTAAACCATATAGATCAGAAGGCCCCAGGTTCAATTCCCAGCCTGTAGTGAGTTAGCTGTGCTCAACTGTGATAGCAATGGAGGTGCTTCATTTCGGAACAATGCTTCCAGGTTGGAAAGGGGAGGAAATCAGCCAAGTTTCCCACTCCTGAGGGCTATAAGTGACTCCAACCAAAGAGTGTGTGCATGGATGTCGAGTGAGGTTTGTGATACCATTCCTGTCAAACAGCCTGCTGAAACGCACTGTGTAGCCTCACACGTGAAAAACCTTTCACATGCGTGAGCTACTGAAGGACTTGTGGAAGGAGGACAACAGTTGCCAGAGTGCTGTGTGTATTCCCTCCAACAGCGAAATGGTGTTGAGATAGTTTGCAACAGCCAATTTAAGCAAAGTATCAACACCCTGACTTTGGAAACCTGTCAGTGAGTAGCAAATTTCCTCTTTATCTTCTCACAAGATCTGGTGACAGGCGGGACAGCATTCATTCTTTCTGCAGTAGGAACTCCAAAACTCATCCCTATCTTGCTGTAGCCATTTCTAGCCCTATCAGTATCAGGACAGAGAGAGAGTGAGGTAGGGTCAGAGAGGGAGAGAGAGGCAGATACAAAGAGAGAGACAGAGGGAGGCAGGGACTGAGAGAGAGAGAGCGTGCCAGATACAGAGAGAGAGAGAGAGAGAGAGGCAGGGACAGAGAGACAGAGAGTGAGAGAGAGAGATGGGGAAACAAAGAAACACACAGATATAAATAGAAAAAGGGAGAAATAAAATAAAATAATCGAACAAGATAAAATGGCTTCTGTCAAAGCTCCTTTTTTTGACTGGTCCATGGAGGTTGTGTATGAGTAACTTGGGGAGACTGGGGTTGATGTTGGCTTTTGGGCGACTGACCGGTTGCTCGCACTCGAAGCCAAGAGGCCCTGGTCTCACTGACATCGGGACAGCGAGCTGTGGCATGCCAAACGGGCATCCCAATGCAGTTTACACAATTGAGGCCAACCAATCTGTCCGCGGGCAAGGCAAGTTCGGGGCAGGGGGAGTGGTGGGAGAGGAGCAATCATGGAATGGGTAGGAGGGTGTCCCAGGGCGGCGATGGCCCAGATTATTTTTGGAGGTTCCAGAGGAGCATTACTGCACAATTGCTGGGCCTCCTCAGCTCCATGGCCTAAGGAACTGACTGGAGCCTGGATGGCGACCAGCTCCAACCCTTAAATAGCAATCAGGGTCCCGTTGACGTCATAAGATCCCGATTTGAATAATAAAACGGGTGTACCACCTGAAACATGGATGCGCAGAGGCAGGCCCCTTTCAAAATGGAGCCAACTGCATCTTCAGTGTTAACTGGGTGAGAAGGGCCAATGGAGTTCATTGCGGAGAAGCGTGAAGTGATGCACTTAGAGAAGAATAATGTGGAAAGAAAGTATATTCTAAATGGCACTGACATGAATCAGTCATTCATGAAAGAAAGACTTATGAAATAATACTGAGCGGCCTGCGGGTGGCGCTGTCCAGGGAGAGTATAAATACTCAGGCACAGGCCCAGCTTGCGCAGGACATTCTTAACAGGAACCAGTGAAGAACACAACTAGACCTCCATATTGTAAAACAGTTGATTAAAGCTTTGTTTAACGCTTAGACCAAGTGCCTAGTAGTTTTCTTACGTCAGGCACAATTCTGAAAAGTGTAGATGAGCAGAGTGAGCTTGGTGTCCATGTACACAAATCCTTAAAGGTGGCAGGGCAAGTAGATAAGATGGTTAAAAAAGCATATGGGTGGCTTGGGTTTATAAATAGAGGTATGGAATATAAAAGCAAAGAGATCATGTGAGTTTTATAAATCACTGGTTAGGCCTCAGCTGGAGTGTTGTGGACCATTCCAGGCACCACACTTCAGGAAAGATGGAAAGGCCTTAGAAAGGGTGCCGAGGAGGTTCGCCAGGATATTACCAAGGATGAGGGCTTCAATTATGAAAAGAGGTTGGAAAAGTTCAGACTGTTCTCCTTGGAACAGAGAAGGTTAAGAGGTTTGGATGGAGTAGAGAGAGAATAACTATTCCCTCTGGCGAGTGGGTCAATAACCAGAGGTCACAGGTTCAAAATCATTGGCAAAAGATCTAGCGGGGAGATGAGGAGTCTTTTTTTCCCACTCAGAGCGTTGTCAGGATCTGGAACACTGGACCGGAAAAGGTGGTGGAAGCTGATTCCATCAATGATTTTAAAAAGGGGTTCGGACGGGTACTGGAGGATGAGGAGCGCTCAGGGTTACGGACAAAAAAACAGGGGTGTGGGACTAAACACGACGGCTCTTTCAAAGAGCCAGCACAGGCACGGCGGGCCGAATGGCCTCCTTCTGTGCGGGAAGTTTTGAGGCTGTTACTGCTCCCATTAACTCCAGACAAATCAGGTGAAAATCGATCTCACTGTCCTTGCTCTGTGGAGAATTATTTGACCTCAGACTGTCCTTAGCTTTGAATCTCTTCATAACAACACCGTGGTCATGTCTGCTAGAGTGCAAGAAACTGATCATGCTGTCAACACTTACGCACTTAGGTCAAACTGTATTTTGCACCAAACAAACTTCTAATAAGAAAAAAAACAATGATGTTACAATATTGGGTGTTCAAAACTCATGGGGGGTTTTGAATAATAAAGCAATATTAATTTAAATTTCAAATTCGAACCTTTTGCTCATTAATTGCAGTAATCTCATCATATGCCGATTATCATTTTCTGTCACATCAAGTTATTGATACAGGACTTGAACTGCCACATAATAAATAACATATGTATCAGAAGGGATCCTAGTTATAAATTTCTGCACTAATTTAAAGCTGCATGCACGACCGTAACATTTTAGCTACAGATACAAATCAGCTCATTTTCAGAAGAATAATGGCTGAAAATACTGATTCTGTTGATTAGAAGGGTTCCTATCATCTGAGTCCACACATTTTATGCCTACCTGTCAGCAAGAACTGTTATCCCAATGCCCAGGAGCAGGCAGCATGGAATTTACATCGTAACCTCACTATAAAAAGCCTGATAACCTGAAAATGATCAAGGTAGATTTAATTTCTGGTGCGCGCTGTCACTTTGTACCAACGCAGCAATCTGCGAGGCCATTATTATTTTGCAGTAAGTAAATCATGCAGCACATTTGAGTCTCTTCCCTTTGACTGATGGGGTGGATTATGCTCTGAGTTGTGGGCAGATCTGAGACAAAAGTACCCATGTGTACAGCATGAGAGGTTACTGCTAACATCACTTGCAAGATTTAGTGGTAGAGCACTTGAGGTGACCCTTGCCTACTGACTCAGCCCTATCGCGCTGCATCAGAGGGGACATAGAATTGCAGCTAAAGCATTAAGCGCCACATTAAAATAGCAGACCAAGAACAGTGGTATCCCATACTCTTTTGAAAAACGGGGAAGGTAGCATGGTGGTTATGTTATTGGGCTAATAATCTGGACAAGCACATGAGTTTAAATCCCACCACAGCAGCTGGGGAATTGAAATTCAGTTCATTAAATAAATCTGAAATTAAACAAAGCTAGTAATAGTGACTGTGAAAACTATTAGATTGTTGTAAAACCTCAACTGATTCGCTAATGTCCTTTAGGGAACAAAATCTGCCATCCTTACCCAGTCTGGCCTATATGTGACTCCAAACCTGCAACAATATGGTTGGCTCTGAAATGGCCTCGCAAGCCACGATGACAAAGTCACTGTGGAGAGTACCTTCACCACACAGACTGTAGTGGTTCAAGGAGGCAGCTCACCACCACCTTCTCAAGAGCAATTAGGGCAATAAATGCAGGCCTTGCCAGCGACGCCCACATCCTGCGAATGAATTTTTTAAAAAGCATTATTTTTTGGTCCGTTAATTGAAGAGAGATGGGGTGCGGACAAGGGAATGGGTTCTAAAGCATTCTATGATACCTGAGCTATTCCTCTTCGCTGCCTCAGAGGGCTCAATTTTCATTGGGCCGTGGAGTCGGGTTTGGGGGCGTGCGGGGGGGTTAAATTCCTGAAATCGGGGGTCCCGAACCCATCCCGCCCCCAACCTGCCTCCATGCCAACTTCAAAGGAGGTGGGTACCCGCCCCGCACTGGGACCCGCCTACCCGAGGCAGGAAGGGATTAGTGATACTTAACTGCCTGTTAACAGGTAGTTAACAGGCAGTTTTTAGCCTAATCCCTATTTTTAAGCTTGAACTGTGGGATTCCCGACGGCTCCAAACCACACCAAGTTGGAGGAGTTGGGCCGTCGGGTTGAAGGGCTTGGAAGGGTCGAGATGTCGGTGTTCAGGTGAGTGATGTGTACATGAGTGCAATAGTAAGTGTGTTTGGTGTGTCTAAAGTGATTAAATAAGTTTTACATACATTTTCTTACCTTTTCAGCCTTCCTTTCTTTAGGTTTGGGGAGTCCCTCATCTCAGCCTGCAGCTTTCTGTGTAGGAGAGATTTCTAACTGAGTCTGTGGAGAAGGACTCATGTTAGATGTAAGACTGTCAGTGTTTGACAGCTTCAAACAGCTGTGAAACACTGATATTTCATCTGTCAAAACCTCTTGAAAGATGAAATTTCAGTCTGTGACGTCACCTGTTGCCGGGTGGCCCTTAATTGGCCTGCTGAGCCCGCTGGGCGGGCTCAACAAGGTCAATCAAGTTAAAATTGTGTGGATTGGCCGCATCTCGATGGAGGCGGGACTACAACCCCGAAAGTTGTAGTCCCGCCTCCAACCCAACTTTTGAATGAAAATCCAGCCCAGAATGTTTCCAGCATCACCAATTATTAAAAGGATACACAAGGCTTATCAGTCAGAAAGCCTGGGTAGTCTATACTCTAAAATACCAAGCAAAATTGAGGCGATACTTTGGAAACCATAATTGTACCCAAAGATTAGAAGGTGGCAAATGTAATATCTCAATAAAGGAGAAAAGGGATAATTCAGGTAACTATAAACTAGTTATCCACATCTCAGTAGGAAAATAGCTAGAGATTATAATAAAGGATAATGTTAATGAACATTGAGAAAGGTGTGGGTTAATCAAGATCAGTCAACGTGCATTTGTAAAGGGCTGGTTATGTTTAACACTAATTAAATTCTTCAGTGAAATGACTAAACTTTAGAGACTCTGGAGTAGGATTTCCGTGGAGTTTTCCCGATCTCTCATCATAACTTTGGCGGCAAACTGAAGAAGCAGCTTGATTGGCCGCTTATGGAGTTTTTCCCCGGGTTTCCGCCAAAGTTACGGTAGAAGATCAGGAGAAGCCTCGTGAAATTTCAGGTGTATGACAATGCAGTGAAGGCTGAAGTCATTGTCTTCAGCTGCCGCCAACTAACTTTGCTTCCTTGCCATCAACTCCATTCCCTTACCCAACCATTCCTTCAGGCTGAACCAGACCATCCACAATTTTGCTGCCTTTACTGGTTCTCGAGCTTTAGCCCCATATCTTGTCCTTCACCATGATGTGATCAATTGCCTAAAGATTCCATACATGCTCCCACATTGGGTTGCTTTTCATTACAATTTTGCCTGGCACTTCTTTACCCTCCTTCCCCCTTTAGCCTCAATAAAGGTTGCTAATAATTTGATATCCTTTTCTAAGGCTTTGAACATCTTTACCCTCCTATGCAGCCACTTACCATTAAGCGGCTGCATCCCCTCAAATTTCACCTAAAGTACAATGTTCTAGCTCCCTCTCCACATTAAGCTAGTTCCCTCACAGGGATGATGCAGCACAGGGAGCTATGACTAAGTACGCAAATGAGCCATGCCCAAAGAAATGTAAAGACTAAGCTCGCTGCACTTTGGCTAGATTTACACCAGCACCTGCCCATTTTCAACTAGAGTTCGCCATGACCAGAAAATCTAGCCATCTGAAGTGAATTCTAATACCCGAAGTCCAAAGTTACCTCGGCACTTATCTCTACAAGTCAGACTCCTACTTAAAGTGTTCAAAATCTGTCTTCTCAACTAACTATTACAGGTTAAGAGCATGAGATGGAGAAAATATAGGAGATGTACAGGTTTACATAGGATTACATAGGATGTACAGCACCGAAACAGGCCATTCGGCCCAACCAGGCCATGCCGGCGTTTATGCTCCACTCGAGCCTCCTCCCGTCTTTCCGCATCTAACTCTATAAGCGTAACCCTCTATTCCCTTCTCCCTCATACAAAACACAAGAGCAGTAATCATACAGTCATATGAGAGACAACTTTACAATAGAACTCAGATGAGTGAGCAAGCTGACTCTCCCTAATGGGCTGAACAAAAATCCCGGGGAGCAAGACATCAAATCCATATAATCCGCGCAATGTTTATATGATCCATCAGACCGCCACCCTGGTGCCCCAGATCATAAAGACATGATGGGGGTGGATTAAATCAGCTGTTTGACACAAGACCCTAAATCTTGCAACTAGGGGAAACAGCAAGATCAAATGGTCCAAAAGGAACCAGTTAACAAATCAATGTGATCAATCATTTAAACTGAGAATTAATTAAAATGTAAATGTTCAGTTTAGCATTGATAGTAGCTAAAAGTTTTAAAATATCAAATTGAGTCAAATGCATCAGTTCCTGTACAAATCTGTCATTCTGTTCCAGAAAGCACCTATTATTGAAGTTTCTTTCTGTGACCCATTACACATAGTTAATGAGAGAACTGTGATTTCTTTTAAAGAAAACTGTTGACTGGTATTGCCTTCTGGTCTGCAAAGGGACAGAAATATCGGCCTGTATTTTCCGATGCCTACGGGTGGGTACGCGCTGTGTACACACCCGTAGGGACATCGGAAATGCCGGTTTCAGGCGCGCGAAGCATGCGCTGAAAACCGGCATTTCCGATCTGTCAAGAATGCTCTTGACAGATCGGGCGCCTGCCCTGGAGAAGGGCCTCTGCGGGGGGAGAGTTCCGCTTTCTGGAGATCCTCCGCCTGCTGAAAACCCTTAGAAATCTTACGCCTAGTAAAAGCCTGAGTAAGGCCTGCTTTTACCAGCATCAGAGTTGAAAAAAGTAAAAAAAAATAAAAAAAATTCACTCATTTATAACTTAAAAATACTTTTAAGAAAGGTAAGTTTATTTTTAGCCCCGTAAAAAACTTTAATTACTTTTTTCAAAAAATTAAATTTTTGTTTAAAATATTTAATTTAATGTAATTTTAACTCATTTTAAAAACGTGATTAAAAAAATATATTTAATGTTTCAGTGTATTTTTGGGGTGACCTCCATTCATATATTTGACAGGTCTACCTGTCAAAAATATGAAGGGAGATTCCCTTCTTCTATTGGCTGGCCTGGCCCACGTGATCCCAGGGACGCTTGCAAACCGCCTGCGCCTCTGGGATACCTGGGCCTCTGTGCATTTCGACTGTGGAGAGGCCCAGGAGAGGAAGTGTCCGGACCTCGGGATCACCTCAGGTAAGAGCGTAGATTTTTTTCCGATAGGAGGCCTCCGCACGCAGGAAGCCTCGTATCGAAAATTACGGGCCAGTAGCTAAAGAAAGTTAATGCTACACAGCTGGAGATTCATAGAAGACCATTCCTCTGAATCGGACTCCATGACAATCAAACTACGTATGAAGAGATGGGTTGCCACGAATTAACCAACATGGCATATGAAGGATTGAAACAAGAGCCAGCCTCACCACCTTCATTTGACATTCAGTGGCATTTCCGTCACTGAGTCCCCCACCTTCAACATCCTGGGGTGGTCACCATTGACGGGAAACTCAACTGGACCAGCTATATAAATGCCATGGGCACTGAAGCAGGTGAGACGTTGCTATACCATTTAAGTTTAAACAGCGGCGAGTGCCATTAATCAGCGTTAATTTGACAGCAAAGTTGGGCCCGATAATTTCTTTGCATGGTCACTGGTCAGAGGGAAGTGCTTCCTCTCCTTCTGTTGCAGCTAGTCATCCATCTGAACTTGCTCCCTGAAGTGAAATATATTTGTGCTGAGGATAAGATAATTTAACCTTATGTTATTCTAACTTGGTGAGTGTTAGGACCCTGGGAAATCGTTATTGCATTTTTCCTTTTATAATTCCCTTGTAAAACCCAAGGCTTTTTAAAAATATTGTGCTGTGCACCAGTGGCTAAATGTAATTACATTCCAGTCCAATCATGGGAAAATAAATCAGTGATCCAGTCGTCAGATGGATGAAAGCTATTGCATTAACTGAAGCTTCCGTGTGATGTCCCTTCCTGTTAGATGAAAAAAAATATTTTCTTTGCAACTATTTACTAATCTGCAGTATTTAAGTATGAGGAATCAATTTTTTTAAATATTAATGAGAATATTCTATTGCGTAATCTCTCAGATTCGTTTAATTGTAGTGGAAGACTTATTGAAATGTGACCTTCTTCTCGTTATTACTTTTGTATTCGCTACAGTTTGGTAGATTAAAAAAAATTCATACAGCACAGTTAACTCTGGCTGCACAATTATCACATTTATTGCTGGGCTCACTGGGAGTAAATTCACTTCCACATACCATCTTTCCCCACAGCAGAAGATCTTTTTATCCCCAATTTTCCTTTCTTTTATCTCTGTCCTCTACTTAAGGCACTCGCTCATATGTGGTTCCTCAGATTTTGGCCACCCTCTAATACCTTGTCCGAGTGGCCATTCCCCTCATGTGTGAGGCTAGATGTTGATTATGAGTGGGTCATTGGACCTTAGGGCTTCGTTATCAAACTTGTTCCTACCCTTGTTTGGCGACATGTATTTTGGGCAGGGCCCACTGGCTGGTGAAGCCGTCATCTTTGGCTCCTCACCACAATCTCTGCACCTTTGCCAGAGGCTCCATCCCACTCACCACTCACTCCCGCAAGCTGAACCAGAATGTTTACAACTCCAACGCCCTACTTTACCCCGAGCGAAGCTTTCGACCCCACATCCTCTCCGTCACGAATTCACCTCACCTTCCACTGAAACCTTCATCCATGCCTTTGTTTCCTCCAGGTTCAACTATTCCAATAATCTCTTGACCGGTCTCCCATCATCCACCCTCCAGAAACTGCAGCTCATCCAAAATTCAGCTGCCCCGTACCCTATCCCGCACCAAGGCATGCACCAGTATCAGCCATGGCTCAGTTGGTAGCACACCTTGACTCTGAATCAGAAGGTTATGGGTTCAAGTCCCAACTCCAGAGACTTAAACACAAGAATTTAGGCTTAAGCTCCCAGTGCAGTGCTGAGGGAGTGCTACACTCTCAGAGGTGCCATCTTATTGGATGAGACGTTAAACCGAGGCCCTCTCAGGTGGACGTAAAAGATCCTATGGCACTACTTTGAAGAAGAGCAAGGGAATTATCCCTGGTGTCCTGGGCTAATAATTATCCTTCAATCAACATCACTAAAAACAGATTATCCGGTCATTATCACATTGCTGTTTGTGGGAGCTTGCTGTGCGTAATTTGGCTGCTGCATTTCCTACATTACAACAGTGACTACACTTCAAAAAGTACTTCATTGGCTGCAAAGTGCTTTGAGAAGTCCGGTTTCTTTCTTTCTTTACTCATCACGCATATCCTCGCTGACCGACACTGGCTCCTGACCTCCCAACACATCAAATTTAAAATGATCAGTCTATTGTTTAAACCTCTCCAGGTTTATCATTTCCTCTCTTCTCACATGCTCCATACGCTGAAATTCTCTTCCTAAATCCACTCCACTTCTTCACCTCCCTCT
Organism: Somniosus microcephalus; assembly: GCF_052327205.1. Classification (NCBI taxonomy): domain Eukaryota; kingdom Metazoa; phylum Chordata; class Chondrichthyes; order Squaliformes; family Somniosidae; genus Somniosus; species Somniosus microcephalus. The sequence goes on from NC_140991.1 coordinate 308,121,988, forward strand.
CCTCTTTAGCTGAGCATTGGTCACTCCCCTCCTGATCCCTCCTTCTCTGGTTTGATGTCTATTTTTTCTTTACGCTTCTGCGAAGCACCTTGGGACGTCTTTCCATGTTAAAGACACTATATGAATGCAACTTGTTGATCGGGAACAAGTACCTTGATTGATGTTTTTCCCTCCACCGACTGTCGTGCCTTCACTGCTTTCCCCGATGCGCTCAGTTAACTAGGCACAGATAAAGGGCCACTCTTGGAATCTTCTTGATCTATAAAGATCAGTAAAACACCATAAACTACAAGTACTAACTAAGCCATAGGGGAGCAATGGTAAAAGCCAGCATGTAAATTTTCCATCAGTTGGAGACCCAAAGGCTCCTTGGATGATAATTCTGTCTGCATTATTTATTCTAATCATTTACTTTCATTCTTTAAAAGGTTTTTTTTTTAATAATACCTGACCTGCACTCCCAACTGAAAAGAGTCTAGACTTTGATAATGGCACCAGTCACACAGATTACAAAGGTTTATTTCTGTCAAACATTACCTAGGGCAGCACTGTTCCAAAAGTCAAAAAGGGACAAATTGAGTGGTGGGCGATCAGAATCTGATCCGACATTTGACAACAAGGTTGCCTCCATCTCCTTTACCTTACTGCCAGCTTCCTATCAATAATGCACAGACAAAATCTAAACTCCAGGGGGGAAAAATTCAGTTGTTTGCGCCTCCCATTAGCGCCTTAAGAGGGCGCCAATTGGGGCGCAAAGCAACTAGCGCCCGGGCGCGGTGATGTTTGCGCCGCTCGCGAAATTAACTAGACATTTTGCGGTGGTGCTAAACACTACCGCCACGATCTCCTGTGCCGGCAGATCGTGACGTCAGTCGAGTGCGCAACGCCCCGTTAGCGCCCCGGACCGGATACTGAGTGGCGCCCCCTGCCTTACCGCCTGCCGCTAGCAACGACAGGTTGAGGGGAGCGTTTTGCTGTCGGAAAGGGACTGGGGGAGCGCTATTTAAAGGCGACCGCTTCCTGCCTTTTATTGTCGGTGACATTTTTGCACCATGAATTCTGAGAGAGAGAGAGAGAGAGAGAGAGACTTCTGGAGAGATTCAACGCTGTGTGAAGGAGTTTTGAGTACGGAGCAGCACTTTGCAGCTTTATTTTGATTTGCCCTTCCTTGCTTCACCAGCGCACTGAGGTAGCGCCTCGCTCCTCGGCCTTTGCGCCTTACGACAGGTGCGAAGCGCCTGATTTAGCACTCCAAACACCTCCAGGGGCGATAAAAGCCAAGTTTGCCGTCGGAGGCGATAATTAGCCCCAGGCGCTAAACTTTGCGCACGGCAGATAATGGCGCCCCAAACGGGGCGATACTGAATTTTCCCCCCCCGGGCCTATAAAATGGTTAGCCCCCAAAAATGGATGCGGGGATCGCGATGCGCGATTGACCCGTGCCCACTGAGTGGAATGCAGACAGCATGCCAACTTCGTGCTGCCTGTTAATTATGAGGAATTCTGCGAGCAGCCAACACTTCCCGCGCTGTTCATTGGATGCACACATCAGCAGGGGGCCAAATACCGTTAGTAACTTGCACTTCTTAAAGCTAGCCGGCACCCCTTAAAAGAGAGGTGGATTGCGGCTGCAGCAGGTGTTGGGGGTGGTTCTGCAACTGAATCTGACCTGGGAAAGGGAGATCAATGGCTGATCGTGGTGGAGAGCGGGCCCCCCAGGTTTTCAAATGCTGCACTGGAGGTCTTGGTGGAAGAGATGGAAAGGAAGAGAGATGTTCTGTGTCTCCAGGGGGGCAGGAGGCCGTCCAGACACATGATGAGTAGGTAGTGGGAACATATAGCGGCAGAGGTTAATACCACGAGTGCAGTCCCAAGGACCTGGATGCAGTGCAGGAAGACCATTAATAATCTCACATGAATGGTCAAGGTCAGTGAATGCATCTTCAAATGCCATATCCTACCAACTGCACCCCTAGCCTCAGTCACTGCTCAATTCAGCAAAGTGATGGAAGGTGTCATCGACAGTGCTATCAAATGGCACTTACTTACTAAAAACCTGCTCACTGATGCCCAGTTTGGGTTCCGCCAAGACCACTCGGCTCCTGAACTCATTACAGCCTTGGCCCAAACATTGACAAAGGAGCTGAATTCCAGAGGTTAGGTGACAGTGACTGCCCTTGACATCACGGCAGCATTTCACCGAGTGTGGCATCAAGGATCCCTAGTAAAACTGAAGTCAATGGGAATCAGGGGGAAAATGCTCCGCTGGCTGGAGTCATACCTAGCACAAAGGAAGATGGTTGTGTTGTTTGGAGGTCAATCATCAAAGGCCCAGGACATCGCTGCAGGAGTTCCTCAGGGCAGTGTCCTAGGCCCAACCGTCTTCAGCTGCTTCATCAATGACCTTCCTTCCAACATAAGGTCAGAAATGGGGATGTTCGCTGATGACTGCACAGTGTTCAGCGCCATTCACAACTCCTCAGATAATGAAGCAGTCCATGCCCGCATGCAACAAGACCTGGATGACGTTCAGGCTTGGGCTGATAAGTGGCAGGTAATATTCATGCCACAGAAGTGCCAGGCAATGACTATCTCCAACAAGCAAGAGTTTAACCACCTCTCCTTGACATTTAACGGCATTACCATCGCCAAATCCCCCACCATCAACATCCTGGGGGTCACCATTGACCAGAAACTTAACTGGACCAGCCACATAAATACTATGGCAACAAGAGCAGGTCAGAGGCTAGGTATTCCGCGATGAATGTCTCACCTCCTGACTCCCCAAAGCCTTTCCACCATCTACAAGGCACAAGTAAGGAGTGTGATGGAATACTCTCCACTTGCCTGGATGAGCGCAGCTCCAACAACAGTCAGGAAGCTCGACACCATCCAGGACAAAGCAGCCTGCTTGATTAGCACCCCATCCACCACCTTAGACATTCACTCCCTTGACCATCGGCGTACCGTGGCTGCAGTGTGTACCATCTACAAGATGCACTGCAGCAACTCGCCAAGGCTTCTTCGGCAGCACCTCCCAAACTCGCAACCTCTTCCACCTAGAAGGACAAGGGCAGCAGACGCACGGGAACACCACCACCTCCAAGTTCCCCTCCAAGTCACACACCATCCTGACTTAGAATTATATCGCCGATCCTTTATCGTCGCTGGGTCAAAACCCTGGAACACACTACCTGATGTGCCTTCAATAACCACAAAACTAGAAGTTATAGGCCTAGAAATTGGGTTTTGGCGCAGCAACGGCTTTAGCGCCGGAAGTTAGTGCCGGAGCTAAGTCGCGCTGGTCGGGCCAAAAATTCACTACTTCTGCGCCCAAACGGCTGCCGGCGCTGCTGAAAGCTGTTAGCGCCTGAAAACTGGCGCTATGCGCTGAATTTTGGCGCTATTCCGGCGCTGCGGCGCCCGCTGCGGTGCGGCAGGTTCGGGAAGTGCAGGCCTCCTCCTTCCCTTAAGGAGGACCTGCCTGCACCCGGCCGCGGCCCGCGATAATCTTATTAAAAATGAGCCCGGCACCTCGGACAAGTGCCGGGCTTGCTTCTGTTCCGGGGGGGGGTGGGGGGGGGGGGGGAAAGTCCGGGGAGGGAGCTGTGGCCAGGCGGGCGGCGGGAAAGCGGCCGGCCGCCGCGGGGCCTTTAATGCGCCGGCGCAAACTTGTGCAAGGCACCTCTGCCAGAACGTTGCTTGCGGCTGCCACGGGCGAGGCGGCCGCAAGTCAATTTCCCAGTTCGGGCGGGTTACCATGGCAACCGGGACGCTGCGCACACCGATGACATCATCGGTGCCGGCGCAGCGCTACCGGTCTACCGCGGCGGAAGGGCCCCAGGCAATTTAGGCGCCGGCGCCAATTGCAGCGCTAGGCCCTCTAGCGCCGCAAAATCGGCGCTAAGGGCACTGAATTTCTAGGCCATAGACTTTAACAAGTTGGCTTTTAATCACTAAGATCAGTGCTAACATCTCAACACACCGACTGGCTCACAGGAATGAGTCATACAGATCCTGGGATCTTTAAGTAAGAGAAGTCAGGGGCGGAGCCAAGAACCAAGACCTGGAACCTTCCAGGTTAGTCAGGAAAGAGGAAGTGAAACTATACACCGTGTGGGGGAGGGTAATATACATGAGTGCAAAACGAATACAGGCAAGACAAACACATTTCATTACATTCACCCCTTCTTTAGATTTAGTCCATCGGGGTGATGTTTCTTAAAAGTTGGTATAAGTGAGTCTGTCAGGAGGTTTTGCGGTTCTCAGTGATCGGCGCAAAGCCGGTTGGGGTGCCTCTAGGGGAGTGGATTCTGGTTCCTCCGCTGTCCGGGCCTCCGCAGTGTCTTCCAGGTTATCTGCAGTGTCCTCCAGGCTAAAGTTGGGTATTGATACCTCTGGGCGTCTTGTCTCTTTTTGGTGTAGGTCTTCCTCGGGTAGTCTCTCATCGTTCTCTCCGCTCCCCGAGGGAGCGAGGTCTTTTATGGAAACAGTGTCCTCTCGCCCGTCAGAGTATTTGATATAGGCGTACTGAGGGTTTGCATGGAGGAGCTGTACCTTTTCCACAAGGGGGTCCGTTTTATTGCCTCTCACGTGCTTCCGCAATAGTACTGTCCCCGGAGACGTCAGCCACGCGGGTAGAGATATGCCCGAGGTGGATTTCCAGGGGAAAACGAACATCTTTTCGTGAGGGGTAGCGTTAGTGGCTGTACATAACAGAGACCTTATGGAGTGGAGCACGTCTGGGAGGACTTCCTGCCAGCGGGAGGTCGGAAGGCCTTTTGACTTTAAGGCTAACGTGACAGCCTTCCAAACAGTAGCATTCTCCCTTTCCACTTGCCCATTACCCCGGGGGTTGTAGCTAGTGGTTCTGCTAGTGGCTATCCCCTTTGAGAGCAAGAACTGGCGCAGTTCGTCACTCATAAATGACGTCCCCCTATCGCTGTGTATGTAGTTCGACATGCCAAACATGCAGAATAGATTACAGAGACATTTGATGACCGTGGCACTGGTCATGTCTGGGCAGGGAATGGCGAAGGGAAAGCGGGAATATTCATCGATGATATTGAGGAAGTATACGTTACGGTCGGCAGAGGGAAGGGGTCCCTTGAAGTCCAGACTTAGGCGTTCGAATGGCCGTGTGGCTTTGATAAGGTGTGCACGGTCAGGCCTGTAGAAACGAGCACAGATGCGGCAGGCTCTGGTCATTGCCCTGACCTCCTCGATGGAGTGGGGCAGATTGCGGGACTTTATAAAATGGTATAGTCGGGTGACCCCTGGGTGACAGAGGTCGTTGTGGAGACCCTGTAATTTGTCCGTATGAATGCTGGCACACATTCCCAGCGATAGGGCGTCTGGGGGTTCATTAAGGGCTCCCGGCCTGTACATAATATCATAGTCGAACGTGGATAGTTCGATCCTCCACCTGAGTATTTTGTCATTCTTGATTTTCCCCCTTTGTTTGTTATTAAACATGAAAGCCACCGACCGCTAGTCGGTGAGCAGGGTGAAACGTTTGCCGGCTAGGTAGTGTCTCCAGTGCCGCACTGCCTCCACTATAGCCTGTGCCTCCTTCTCGACAGAAGAGTGCCTGATTTCAGGTCCCTGAAGGGTTCGGGAGAAGAAGGCCACAGGTCTCCCAGCCTGATTGAGGGTCGCAGCTAAGGCAAAGTCTGACGCATCGCTTTCGACTTGAAAGGGAATGCTTTCGTCCACTGCACACAGTGCAGCCCTTTCAATGTCCTGTTTGATACTGGTGAAAGCCTCCCGAGCTTCAGCTGATAGTGGGAAGGACGTCGATTTAATGAGGGGTCGGGCCTTATCAGAGTAATTGGGCACCCATTGGGCATAATACGAAAAAAATCCCAGGCACCTTTTTAAAGCTTCGGGATTGTGTGGCAGGGGCAGTTCCTTTAGGGGGCGTAATCGGTCAGGGTCCGGTCCAATTACCCCATCTTCCACCACACAGCCGAGGATACAGAGACGGGTTGTATTGAAGACACATTTGTCTTCGTTGTAGGTTAGATTCAGCTTTAGGGCAGTTTTTAAAAATCTCGCAAGATTTAGATCGTGGTCTTGCTGGTTGTGCCCGCAGATAGTGACATTGTCCAGATAGGGGTAGGTAGCTTGTAGTTTATTCTCGTCAACCATGCGGTCCATCTCACGTTGGAAGACCGAGACCCCATTTGTTACCCCGAAGGGCACTCTGAGAAAATGGTAGAGGCGTCCGTTCACCTCAAAGGCGGTGTATGGGCGGTCCTCCATTCTAATGGGGAGCTGGTGATACGCGGATTTGAGGTCGATAGTCGAGAAGACTCGGTATTGCGCAATCTGGTTGACCATTTCTGATATGCGGGGTAAAGGGTAGGCGTCCAGCTGGGTATAAATATTAACAGTCTGGCTGTAGTCAATTACCATCCGTTTCTTTTCGCTATTTTTAACTATGACTACTTGGGCATGCCACGGACTGGTACTGCATTCAATAATGCATTCCCGCAGGAGTCTGTCCACTTCCGCCTTGATAAAGTGTCTGTCTTCCAGACTGTACCGTCTACTTTTGGTCGCTATGGGCCTACAGTTCGGAGCGAGATTAGCGAATAAAGAGGGCGGGCTGACTTTTAAGGTTGATAGGCCACAGACTGAGTGGCGGCTGGGACCCGCCATATGCTAGCATGACACTTTCGTGGTGGCACTGGAAGTCCAGGCCCAAGATTACATTAACACAGAGTTCTGGCATCACGAGGAGTTTAAAATCCTTGTAGTCCGTGCCTTTTACAGTCAGTGTTACCACACAGTAGCCCAAAATGTCCAAAGTGTGGGGCTTAGCAGCCATAGCAATTCTGCTCTGTGTAGGGGTTACCGTTAATGAGTGCCGCTGTACCAGGCTAGAGTAGATAAAACTCTCGGTACTCCCACAGTCAATTAAACATTTCGTTAAATTCCCGTTTACCTGTATGTCCATCATAGATTTTGTCAACGGGTGTGGCCTGGATTGATCCACCGTGATCGAAGCCACTGTTGGGCCCTGGGCGGCCGTTGAGTCGGGAAAAGATGGCGGATCCCAAGATGGCGGCCCGCACGGCACGCGCGAGGCGGTGACGGAGTTGGAAATCGGGTTCCCCCTGCAGACGTTGTTAAAATGCCCCTTTTTCTTACATTTGAAGCATGTAGCGTCCTTCGCTGGGCATCGTTGTCTGGGGTGCTTGGCCTGGCCGCAGAAGTAGCATTTCGGGCCTCGAGACATTGCCGCTGTAGCAGGACTCCTGGGTGAACTTCTGTGTGGGGACTCCGGCGGTGTAGAGCTGGTCTGAGACCTGGATGGGGAAGATGGCTGATTCCAAGATGGCGGCCTGCTCGGCGCACATGAGGCGGTGAGGGCCGCATGGCCGGAAGAATAAGAGTCAGAGTTTTTCTGGGCCAAGTCCAGCGATCGCGCAGTGGCCACTGCCTTTTTTAAGTCCAGGACCTCCTTCTCCAGCAGTCTCTGTTGGATATAATTTGATTTGAGGCCCGTGATGAAGGAATCGCGGACCAATTCGTCAGAGTACACGTTGGCCGTCACGGCCTTGCAGTTACAGTCCCGGACCAAGTCCTTTAGGCCCTGTAAGAAATCGTCCATTGATTCCTCAGGTCGCTGCCTGCGTGTAGCCAGCAGATGTCTGGCGTACACTTCGTTTACTAGCCTCTGGTATTGGGCCTTCAGGATAGTGATGGCCTCCGTGTAAGAGAAGTCAGGGGCGGAGCCAAGAGCCAAGACCTGGAACCTTCCAGGTTAGTCAGGAAAGAGGAAGTGAAAGTTTACACCGTGTGGGGGAGGGTAATATACATGAGTGCAAAACGAATACAGGCAAGATAAACAGATTTCATTACACCACCTAACAGCACTGTGGGAGTACCTTCACCACACGGACTGCAGTGTTCAAGAAGGCGGCTCACCACCACCTTCTCAAGGGCAAATTGGGATGTGCAATAAATGCTGGCCTTGCCAGCGACACCCACGTCCCATAAGCGAATAAAAAAAAAACTATGACTCACCTACCAACAATCTCTAACAATCAGGACTTATATCACACATTCATATGCCTCACCTCATCCTCACACACTTAGCACTGTTGCAAGCCTCAAACCTACATCTCACAGCTTGAACACACTGGCAGCTATTCAAACATGACAGCCAAACAGATTTCACAACACTCACTGACACTCTACGCTCTCTCTTGCAGGAGAAGGTGGTGCACAACTGGAGGCAGCAGGAACTAAACTGGGTGGGGGGAGGGGGGGTGGTTGCGAGAAGCACGCCTGCATGTTCTAACCCTGATGGAAGAGATGGGGCTGGCCATTATGAGAAGGGCCATTGCTGAGGCCATGGCCATCGGCGGGGCTGAAGCCATTGAAGATGATGATATCCTCATAACTAATCCTCCTTCTCTCATCCCACTTCTCCCTCATCCCACAATCTCTTCTGACTTATAAGCTGCAGATGGTTTAAGCACACACTTCTTACTTTCTCCTCTCCCCTCACCACAACCCAACCCTTGTCCCTATTTCCTTTCAGATACCCAAGAACTGCAACCTGCCCAGACAGTGGAGAAAGTGCAAGAAGACAATCAAGATGAAGACACGTTGTCACTCGAGTTCACACTCGCAGTCACCAGCTCAGGTACCGATACTGCGTGTAATTTAGAGGATAGAACAGAGCCAGGATCTGCACGTGGTGAGACACTGGTTACAAGTGCACTGCAGCCAGGGCAGGGGGAAAGGATAGCGCAGGTGCCAGCTCCCCGGGGAGGGCGAGGTCGCACACGAGTACTGCTGCAGAGGGCTCAGATGAGGACTCCAATGGGCCAGGCTACTGAAAAAGGCTGAGGAGTGTATACGCCCAATGCTTGGTGCACTGGAAAGCCTGCCAGAAAGCGTGCGTTCAATGTCGAGGAGCATGGAGGAGTCCTGCACCAAGCTGGCACAGGGTTTGTGCAGTGCTTGGAACCCGTCCTTTCCAACATGGAATGGGTGGCCACCTCCATTAATGCACCCATGGAGCCAACCGTGATGCAGAACCTGATGGTCGATGTCTCAGCTTCCATTGCAGCACAAACGTCTCAACGTCTGAGTGCTGCAGTAGAGGCCCAGACTGCTGTCATGCAATCACAGCTTGCTGCCATGGAAGGTCAGACTGCTGCCATCACGGCTCCGGATCCCAATGTGCAAAGTGGCTTCCAGGGCATCACAGCACTCCAGCAATCTGTTCTCTAACTGATCTGCTCGCTAAAAACTCCCTGCAGATATGGCCTCCAGCTGAGAGCACTTCTTTCCCCTCCTCCTCCTCCCTCTTCCGGCAGCTTGCCCTGCTCTGCGTGGCCTCTGCTCATTCACCCAGTCATGCTCAATGCCAAGAAGAAGCCCTACGAGGCCGCCCATGTCTGGGACAAACTGGTTTGTGCACAAGCCTTTAAGTCACCAGAAAAAGTACTTCAGCACCAGCCTGACCACTCCCTGTAGATTATTGAAACTTTTAACAAGTATGGAAAAGCACCCACAACACGAAGAATTGCAGCAACAGCCATAAGAAATAATCTAGTAACTGACCTGTAATAGTTGATGATCCCATCCCTTTAAATAGCTCTGGGGTCCTTCATGCCTTTGAACGTGTGTTCAGCTGTGGGAGGTTAAGACAGGGCGCAGGCTGGCGCATGGAGCTCCAAAATGTTGCACGCTGATTAGCATCATGCTCTGTCTGTTCTGCATACTTCCGGTGGACATTAGGTGTGCGCACGCTAACCCCTTTACCAATATGGCGTCCGGAACACATCACGTCAGAAGTGCGCGCGTGCACCACGGATGTCATTTTGGAACCGTCAGGGGCGTCGTAGCGCCCAAGGATCGGGCGCTACCAAACCCAATTTCACCCCCGAGCAGTCTTGGGCTATAATGTACAGCACTGAAAGGTGCAGTATGATGTGCCACTGCAGATAAGCTGCAAGACCATCACCTGCCCCCCAAAAAGTATTCATTTAACAGGTATCAGGCGCTCAAAAGTATTCCGGTAATAGGAGTGAACGCTGCAAGAAGTGCGGCTTAAAATGGTTGAGGATTTCTGATATCCGATAAAGTTAAATGGAAAGCTTTTTAGTCATGTTCATATACATGCATTATGCTAGTGTCTGTGTCCTCAATTTTGCCTCTCTGAACACTAAGCATCATCCCATGACAATTGCATTTTAAAAATGTACAAACCACAGCCCAAAACATTGCCAAGATTTTCAGAGTAGGAGGATCCAGGAAAGGCTAACAACACCTCCTCAACAGAAATACTGGTTTAACTAAAATCAACTCAAGTGGTGTTAATTTTACCTCGGACAACGAGCCCCAACTAATGAGCCTCTGTAAACGAAATGAAAAGATGATGGCACTAAAAAATGTATTTGACAACAAGCCTCATAGATAAACAAACTCTTCACACTTGATCCCAAAATTTGTACCGATTTGGAAAGGCTTCCCTTGTCACTGGTTTAACTTTTATGTTTGACTATTTCTTTCTATGTTCTATGTCACAAAAGCGTACATCACATGTCAAACATTTTGTGAAGTGATGGAAGGAAGGAAAAGCAGAGCTTACTTTTGGCAAACCTTGGCGGATTGTCATTGACGTCAGTCAGCGAGATATTAACGGTTGTCGTCCCTGCTAAGCCTCCCATTTGTCCACCCATGTCTTTGGCCTGAATGATAACTCGGTATTCATCTTTAACTTCTCTGTCCATGTTTGATAACGCTGTTCTGATGACACCTAAACATGAAATACAGAGAGGAAACAAAAAGTGTTTATCATCATCACGAAGGAATTCCTCTTTCATGACAAATGATGCAATCAATACACACACAGGATGGCCTCTTAGACTTGCCTTTCAGTGCAAAATACCACCTTACACTGCACTATGGATATTCAATTCCAAACTATTCAGATAGTCGGGTTAGTGATGGTAAATCGATGGCAGGGGAATACACAATCAGTCTTCAATGGAGGTTGTGATTTCAGTGCTAAACTTGGAACGTTGGCCTTGCTGACATCGAAAACAACAACAGCATGTAGTTATATAGCGTCCTTAATGTCTCAAGGTGCTTCACAGGAGCGATTATCAAACAAAATTTGACACCGAGCCACATAAGGAGATATTCGGACGGGTGACCAAAAGCTGTGTCAAAGAGGTAGGTTTTAAGGAGCGTCTTAAAGGAGGAAAGAGAGGAGAGAGAGTTGGAGAGGTTTAGGGAGGGAATTCCAGAGCTTAGGGCCCAGGCATCTGAAGGCACGGCCACTAATGGTGGAGCGATTAAAATTGGAGATGCACAAGAGGGCAGAATTGGAGGAGCGCAGATATTTCGGAGGGTTCCAGGGCTGGAGGCGGTTACAGAGATAGTGAGGGGGCGAGGCCATGGAGGGATTTGAAAGCAAGGATGAGAATTTAAAAATAATATGTATAATGTGAAATGAATCTACACACTAGATTAGCTAGACTACTCATATTTTACTCAAGTCTTTCCATCCACTGCCTATTTTTCACTTAACAACTTACTTTTGCTAAAAGACAAAGGGGGCAAAATTCGGTTACGCCCCGTTTGGCGGCGGTAACCGAATTATTGCCGGAGATTTAGCACCCAGCGTGGAAGTACCACCTCAGCCACTAAATTCGACTTACCATCCTGGCAAGGACGTGGCGCGCTATCTCGGGCGTTCCACTTCCTGTCAGGGAGGTGTTGGGGACACAAATGTGGTAGCGCCAGGGGGCTACGTGGCTGCTCCGCGTAGCGCTGACGTGTTTCACCACCCCTCACCTTCCGTTAAAGGGGAGGGAACGCTGCGAGCTTGGCAGGGCCTCCGGTGACCCACACTAGCCCACCAGGGCGGGGTGGTGCTGTGGCTGCAGCCCAGCACCGAGACGCAGTGCCGGGCTGCGCGATGGCGGCCATGGACCACCAAGTGCCGCCATGGAGGGCTAATCTGGAGGACGGCCAAAAAGATTACAATGGCGGCGCGGGTCCCAGCCACACCTCCCTTTAATTACCACCCCGCGAGCGGAAGCCGGCCTGGCTCGCGTCCCGCTTTGCGGGGTGCAACCGAATTTATGCCGCGGGGCGGTAAGGCTTCCCGGCGGCGCGCTAAGTGGTCGTGGCGCACGGCGATGACATCATGGCTGGCAGTGCAGCAGCCCGGGGCATTACCGGCGGGGGTGCGGTGCTATCGGCTTGCGTCTCAGCAGTGCCCCGCTGAATTTCTCGGCCCCTTCCCCCCCCCGGGCGATAAGACCTTTGCGCCCCATTATCGCCCACCAGAGGCGCTAACGGCAGGCGCAAAGGAGCCAAATTTCGCGGCCAAATGGTTTAGCATAGGCTGAGCAGTACCTTATGATGACACACATCAATGGTCATTCACCCTAATCACTCAATTTACTTCGACAGAGATGTTTACTAACATCAGAATCAAACCTACGAGGAGAAGTTGATCAGGCTCGATGCCCAATACACTATCAGATGCTTCAACAGAATTACACAAAGTAGGGTTGTATTCCCTGGAATTTAGATGGTTAAAGGGTGATTTGATTGAAGTTTTCAGGATATTAAGGGGAACAGATAGGGTAGATAGAGAGAAACTATTTCCGCTGGTTGGGGATTCTAGGACTAGGGGGCACAGTCTAAAAATTAGAGCCAGACCTTTCAGGAGTGAAATTAGGAAACACTTCTACACACAAAGGGTGGTAGAAGTTTGGAATTCTCTTTCGCAAACGGCAATTGATGCTGGGTCAACGGTTAATTTTAAATCTGGGATTGATAGACTTTTGTTAACCAAAGGTATTAAGAGATATGGGGCAAAGGTGGGTATATGGAGTTAGGTCACAGATGAATGGCGGAACAGGTTCGAGGGGCTAAATGGCCTCCTCCTGTTCCTATGTTCCTATGTTCCTATGTCATTCTCAGCCTAAACTGAAAACAGCTCAAATGCACCTGCTAAATAGAGGATATGTCCTGGTCAGTAGGGAAATGGAATAAATATCAACCCCTGTGAGCTGGGATCTCACGCATAATATATGTAGTTGCAGGCTTACTAATTTCCCATTCTCTCTGTGAAGTACCACAAGCATAACTCTGCAAAGATGTTGTATCAATAAGTCACAACCTTAGTTTTAATTTCTAGCTCAATGACTCATTGACGGGGTAATTATTGCAAATACATAGTTATTTATTTAACATCACCAACAGGAAAAGGGTAGTCATTGCTGCGTTCCTTGGTTTAGCATGTTTTCAGGCTTTTCCACCTTGCTGAATGGGGAACTGAAGTGACCAATTGCAATCTAGATCTTGGTGCAGGAAGCGATGGAGGGGAGGAGCTACGATGTGAAAAATATTTCTGTGACTAAGTTGGGTTAATAATTCAGAAAAGATACAGCTTTAAGTAAATACCCAGCAATGCCCGAAGGAATAATATTTTAATATTAATCCCAAAGTTAGAATTCTGTTTGTAATGCAATTTTAATGCTCGTTTCAAACCGTTTGGGGTTTTTTATTGTATTTTTATCTTTAGTTCCAGTGAGAGCTATTATGAGGGCGGGGTGAGCCTTTAATACTTTCCATTAAATCGTGTGTACTGCCTCTTCTGCACTCTCTTACCTCCAGAGCTAATATAACACTCGGATTGAGAATTAGATGTTCTTTAACTCTGTGTGTGCGTGTGCGTGTGCGTAATGTCTGTGCATGTGTGTGAGTGCGTGTGAGAGTGAGTGAGTGAGTGTAAGTGTGTGCGTGTGTGAGTGAGTGAGTGAGAGTAAGTGTGTGCGTGTGAGTGAGTGAGTGTGAGAGTGAGAGTGTGAGTGTGTGCGTGAGTGTGAGTGTGTGCATGAGTGTGTGCATGAGTGAGTGTGAGTGTGTGCATGAGTGTGTGTGTGTGTGTGAGTGAGTGAGAGTGTGAGTGTGTGCATGAGTGTGAGTGTGTGTGTGAGTGAGTGAGAGTGTGAGTGTGTGTGAGTGTGTGAGTGAGTGAAAGTGTGTGTGAGTGAGTGAGAGTGTGAGTGTGAGTGAGTGAGAGTGAGTGTGAGTGTGTGCGTGTGAGTGTGTGCGTGAGTGTGAGTGTGTGCGTGAGTGTGTGCGTGTGAGTGTGTGCGTGTGAGTGTGTGCGTGTGAGTGTGTGCATGAGTGAGTGTGAGTGCGTGAATGAGTGTAAGTGTGTATGTGAGTGAGTGAGAGTGTGAGTGTGTGCGTGTGAGTGTGTGCGTGAGTGTGAGTGTGTGCGTGAGTGTGTGCGTGTGAGTGTGTGCGTGTGAGTGTGTGCGTGAGTGTGTGCATGAGTGAGTGTGAGTGCGTGAATGAGTGTAAGTGTGTATGTGAGTGAGTGAGAGTGTGAGTGTGTGCGTGTGAGTGTGTGAGTGTGTGAGTGAGTGTGAGCGTGTGCATGTGAGTGCGTGTGTGAGTGAGTGAATGCGTTGAGTGTGTGCGTGTGAGTGTGTACGTGTGAGTGTGTACGTGTGAGTGAGTGAGTGAGTGTGTGCGAGCGAGTGAGTGAGTGAGTGAGTGAGGTTGTCATCATATTCAATGAGCTGCTAAGATACAGGCCTGACAAGTGCTACCAGGATGAAAGCAACACCACGATCTTCACGTTTTGTTTGTGTAAGGTTTTCTCTGGTAGCAGTGTGGTACAACATTGTAGTTTCCCGTGCTTGCTGTTTCTACCAAAGATGGTAAAAGTGGTCTTGAAGAGCAGAAGTAGCGATCAGACAAAATCTTCCTGCTATATTTGTGAAGTCCCTTGCACATGGAAACCAGAGCAAATCTACCCCATTATGCTTTTGAAGATGTTTAGGGAATAAAGGGGTAGAGCTTGGTAAGCGTTGTGCCCATTGTTTGGCGTAAAATGGACACAATCTGCACCTGCTTTTGACCCATGCTAAATTTGCCGGGCCTATTTTTCAGGCATCCCCAGAGATCACCTAAAACAGGCTTTAGGCCCCTAACATATGTAAATGACGAGCCTAACACCTGTTTTAGATCCTCTTGCCGAAATTGGTTGGCGATAAGCGAAGCAGGAACCAAATCAGCTCTGCTTGAGGTTCATCAGCGGCTTCCAACGAAAGGTACGTTTATTCTTTAAAAAAATAACTCAGAAATCATTTCTGTGGAGACATTAGGAGCAGAAGTGGTCTTCCAACTCCAGAACACCCATGATCACCCCGACGCCCGTACCCCCCGTTGACACTCTTCCCATCCTGGAATTGCCTTCAAGCTGCTGCGGGTAAGGTAAACGGCCTGGCATTCATTCGTTCACTTGCCTGGATGAGTGCAGCTCCAACAACGCTCAAGAAGCTTGACACCATCCAGGACAAAGCAGCCCGTTTGTTTGGCACCCCATCCACCACCTTAACATTCACTCCCTCCACCACCGGCGTACCGTGGCTGCAGTGTGTACCATCTACAAGATGCACTGCAGCAACTCACCAAGGCTTCTTCGGCAGCACCTCCCAAACCCGCGACCTCCACCACCTAGAAGGAAAAGGGCAGCAGGCGCATGGGAACACCACCACCTCCAAATTGCCCTACAAGTCACACACCATCCTGACTTGGAAATATATTGGCCGTTCCTTCATAGTCGCTGGGTCAAAATCCTGCATCTCCCTCCTTAACAGTACTGTGGGAGCACCTTCACCACACGGACTGCAGCGGCTCAAGAAGGCGGTTCACCACCACCTTCTCAAGGGCAATTAGGGATGGGCAATAAATGCTGGCCTTGCCAGCGACGCCCACATCCCGTGAATGAACAATAAGAAAAAAATTACAAAGGGATGAGCTCACTGCGGAAGCTCGACAGGCACCGGAAGTTCGCGCTAATAATGATAATGGGAACCAATTTTGGGCCAGCTTTGGGCCTCCTGCTTGGGGTGTGTGCTGTTGGTGCGCTGTTGATTATGGACCTGAAAACGAGCCTTGAATAATTCCTACCCCAGTGAGTCATGGAGTTCGGAATTTTAAACAACTCAGTGGTGAATATGTTAAATTGGCACTGAGGGACTAATAAAGAATTAATTGGAGTCCCTTCTGTCATCTCCACAGAACTAAGGAAAGTATTTCCATGAGTTATTGTTCACACTGTGGCAGAATTTAAAAAGAAAGACTTGCATTTATATAGTGCCTTTCACTCCCTCAGGACAGGCCAAAGTGCTTTACAGCCAATGAATTACTTTTTGAGGTGTGCCCACTGTTGTAATGTAGGAAACGCGGCAGCCAAATTGCGCACAGCAAGCTCCCACAAACAGCAATATGATAATGACCAGATAATCTGTTTTTATTAACGGTGTTGATTGAGGGATAAATATTGGCCCCAGGACAACTCCCCTGCACTTCTTCGAAATAGTGGACATGAGATCATTTACATCCAACTGAGCGAGCAGATAGGGCCACGCTTTAACATTTCATCTGAATGACGGCACCATCCGACAGTGCAGCACTCCCTCAGTACTGCGCTGGGGTGTCAGCCTGGATTTGTTGTGCTCAAGTCTCTGGCGTGGGGACTTGAACCCACAACCTTCTGACTCAGAGGCAAGGGTGCTACCTGCTGAGCCAGGCCTGACGCTGCAAGACCCTACCATGCAGCTTAGTTAAATCGCCCTGCTCATTTGTTCATTTTTATGAAATTAAAAATTTATTTCGAAAAGATATTCACATTACTATTGAGGAAGAAGTGTTCAAATAATTTCCTAAAACAATGTGCATTAATTAGTAACAGCTTTACCTCAACATCACGCTAATTACTGATGGGCCTCCAACCAAATGGTCTGCTTATATTGACAATATATATCGCAGGAAGCACATTTGTTTTACTGTCCAGTGCACGGCAACTATTATTAATGAAGCTTAGAATGTGGTTAGAGATTTGCTTCGACAATCAAGGATCCCATGGGTCACCATTGAGGACCACTGTTTATGTAGAATAACACCTGCAGATTGCCAAGCTTCCCCTTTGGAAGAAACAAAACATTTGACCAGGCCAATATTCAAAGCGCGTCAAAAATCTAGACAACATTGGCCATGTAGTTAATTGATAAAACATGCAACTACTAAGCTGATGTTTTTGAATGGAATGCAGTGAAGGGGTGGGATGCTCCAAATATGCTGTACTCTGAGTTCTTCCTCCTTCTTGTACCCCATTGTGTTGAAATCAAGGCATAAAAACTGGTCAACGCTGCACCCAATTCTAGGAAGTGAAACGGGCACAATGCTGACCAATTCAGGAGTAGGACGGTCTGTGCCCAATCTGTGCGTGTGTTGGGCCCAATACTAGATTCATTGCACCTGTTTTATTTTTAGACGATCCGGGAGGCCACCTAAAGCAGGCGTGCGGCCCCTTGCCTATGTTAATTAGGGGCCTAATGCCTCCAGAAGGGCTCCTGTGCCAAATTGGACAGCTCGGATTGGAACAGGCGTCGGGTCTGCTATGCTGACTTTTGCCAGGTGTCGACTTTTCATGTGACGATCGACCCCCCACCACCCCCCACCACCACCGACACCAAGTGCAAGTCCGACAGAATCTAACCTGTGACCTCAGGGCTTGATAGGGTGGATGCTGGGAAAATGTTTCCCTTGGCTGGGGAGTCAAGAACCAGGGGCCACAGCCTCAGAATAAAGGATAGGCCATTCAGGACTGAGATGAGAAGAAATTTCTTCACACAGAGGGTGGTGAATCTTTGGAATTCTCTACCCCAGAGGGCTGTGGAGGCTCAGTCATTGGGTATATTCAAAACAGAAGTCGTTAGATTTCTGACTAGTAAGGGCATCAAGGGATATGGTGACAGGGCCGGTGAATGGAGTTCAGAAATCACAGAAATCACAGAAACCCCACAGTGCAGATAGAGGCCATTTCGGCCCATCAAGCCTGCACCGACACATATCCCACCCAATCCCCGTAACCCCTATACCAACACATAGCCCACCCTATCCCCGTAACCCCACGTATTTAATCCCCCTAACACTAAGGGTCAATTTATCACAGCCAATCAACCTAACCCGCAGATCTTTGGACTGTGGGAGGAAACCGGAGCACCCGGAGGAAACCCACGCAAACACGGGGAGAACGTGCAAACTCCACACAGACAGTCACCCGAGGCCGGATTCGAACCCGGGTCCCTGGCGCTGTGAGGCAACAGTGCTAACCACTATGCCACCGTGCTGAGGCAGAAGATCAGCCATGATCTCATTGAATGGCGGAGCAGGCTCGAAGGGCCGAATGGCCGACTCCTGCTCCTATTTCTAATGTTCTTATGTTCTTAGAAGAAAAGCAAGGTGATCTGAAAGACAGCAGTTTCAAAGTGTTGAGAACACAATAACAGCCAAGAGATTGCCTCAGGCTTGTCTGTCAGCTGTGTTCGTTACACTCCTACACAAAGCTAGAGCTGAAAGAAACCGAAGAATAAGCTACCAGCATCAATGGGTTTAAAATCTCAACATATGTGTCACATTGTGTACTCACTCGATATATATACGTATTTTTCAATTCTTATGGATGACTTTGTTGTCAGGACATTGCTCTCACTGATCAAGCATTCACAAAGAAACCGAACTGGGTCTGACGAAAAGGTCCATCGACCTGAAACATTAACTCTCTTTCTCTTTCTACGGATGCTGCCTGACCTGCTGAGTGTTTCCAGCATTTTCTGATGTTATTTCAGATTTCCAACATCTGCAGTATTTTGCTATTGTTTTTCCCAAAATGATACCCAGACTCCAAGGGTTAAATTACGAGGAGAGATTGCACAAACTAGGGTTGTATTCCCTGGAATGTAGAAGTTTAAGGGGTGATTTGATCAAAGTTTTCAAGATATTAAGGAAAACTGATAGGGTAGTTAGAGAGAAACTATTTCTGCTGGTTGGGGATTCTAGGACTAGGGAACATAGTCTAAAAATTAGAGCCAGACCTTGCAGGACTGAAATTCGGAAAAACTTCTACACACAAAGGGTAGAAGTTTGGAACTCTCTTCCGCAAACAGCAATTGATGCTGGGTCAATTGTTAATTTTCAATCTGAGATTGAAAGATTTTTGTCAACCAAAGGTAATAAGTGATATGGGGCAAAGGCAGGTAAATGGAGTTAGGTCACAGATCAGCCATGATCTCACTGAATGGCGGAACAGGCTCGAGGGGCTGGATGGCCTCCTCCTGTTCCTATGTTCCTAACACCAAAAATTTTCTGTCTCAGTTTCTTGAACACTTTCAATAAAACAGTAACGAGAATTAAACTGGAATTTGTTTGGTCAATTTTCTGCGTTTCCCCGCCCCCCCCCCCCACCATTTTAGATCATAAGAATTAGGAGCAGGTGTCGGCCATTCGGCCCCTCGAGCCTGCTCCGCCATTCAATGAGATCATGGCTGATCTTCGACCTCAACTCCACTTTCCCGCCCGATCCCCATATCCCTTGATTCCCCTAGAGTCTAAAAATCTATCTCAGCCTTGAATATGCTCAACGACTGAGCATCCACAGCCCTTCAAGTAGAGAATTCCAAAGACTCACAACCCTCTGAGTGAAAAAATCCCTCATCTCAGTCTTAAATGGCCGACCCCTTATCCTGAGACTATGGGGGGAAAATTCGCTTGGTTTGTGCCTCCTGTTAGCGCCTTACGAGGGCGCTAATGGGATGCAAAGCAACTAGCGCCCGGGCGCGGCGATGTTTGCGCCACTCACGAAATTAACTAGACATTTTGCAGTGGCGCTAAACACTACCGCCATGATCTCCTGCGCCGGCAGATCGTGACATCAGTCGAGTGCGCAATGCCCCGGTAGCGCCCCTGACCGGATACTGAGTGGCGCCCCCTGCCTCACCGCCTGCCGCTAGCAACGACAGGTTGAGGGGAGCGTTTTGCAGTCAGGAAGGGACTGTGGGAGCGCTATTTAAAGGTGACCGCTTCCTGCCTTTTTTTGTCGGCGAAATATTTCCACCACGCATTCTGAGAGAGAGAGAGAGAGACTTCTGGAGAGATTCAAAGCTGTGTTGAGGAGTTTTGGGTACTGAGCAGCACTTTGCAGGTTCTTCCTTTTTTGATCTTCCTTGCATCGATTTAGAAGAGACTGTGGGGGCTACACTCTGAGCTCTTTCCCTGGGCCTGTCCATTGTTTTTTCCAGCAGATTTGATGTACAGGTCTCTCCAGGCCGAGATTCAAGGCTGCAATGAGCAGGGTGTGGATGGAGAGCAAGATCGACCCTCCCCTTTAAGAACTGGCCGGCGCCAGTGTGTCTGTGTTCCATTGCTGACTGACATCACATGAGCTTCGCCAGCGCTCTGAGGTAGCGCCTCGCTCCTCGGCCTTTGCGATCTTAAGACAGGTGTGTAGCGCCTGATTTAGCGCTCCAATCACCTCCGGGGCGATAAAAGCCAAGTTTGCAGTCGGAGGCGATAATTAGCGCCAGGCGCTAATCTTTGCGCCCGGCCGATAATTGCGCCCCAAACGGGGCGATACTGAATTTCTCCCCCTATGTCCCTAGTTCTAGACTCTCCAGCCAGGGGAAACAACCTCTTATCAATCCCCTTCAGAATCTTGTATGTTTCAATGGGATCACCTCTCATTCTGATAAACTCCAGAGAGTATCGGCCCAATCTACACAATCTCTCCTCATAGGACAACCCTCTCTTCCCAGGGATCAATCTTGTGAACCTTCATTGCACCGCCTCTAAGGCAAGTATATCCTTTCTCAGATAAGGAGACCAAAACTGTGCACAGTGCTCCAGGAGTGGTCTCACCAAAGCCCTGTACAACTGTGCTCTTGAACTCCGACCCCTTTGCAATAAAGGACAATATGGCATTTGGCTTCCCATTTGCTTGCTGTACCTGCATGCTAACTCTCTGCGTTTCCTGTATGAGGACACCTAAACCACTCGTTTAGGTGCCAACTTGCTTGGGTAAGGTTCCAAGGGTGCTGGGCCCAGTATTGATGTGTGGGCCTTGAGAGGCTACCCATCAACAACGATCAGCAGCCTTTGGCCAATTTTCTCCTGTCTAGGGAGTAGTTAGAAATCAGTTGTAGTATCCCTATTACTGCCTAACTAGGCACAGATCAAGGATTGAACCTAGGTTCTTCCCGTTACAGAATGGCTCACTGGATAATCTCACTGAGCCATACGGGGAGCTCTTGTCCCCCTTTTACCCTCTCTCTTTTCCTGTCTCTTTTACTCTCATCCTGATTTTTTTGAATTTGTGGCTGGTGGGGAGTCTTGCCCACCAGAAGAGCACACCAGAATATCACGCCCAGTACTCCCAAAGTGCTGATATGTGTCCATGGGGAGGACAGGTGGTTAAAATGGCAGTCAGGCACTACCCACTGTGTTCCCAATGCTTTCACTGCCATTTTAACTGCGCTGTTTCAGGTTGCAGGGAAGGTGGCCAGCGCAGCATTTGAGCAATACCAGTAAAACAGCCACATTTTCATAAATTAACACACTCGCTCTTTAAATAGATTAGTCAGAAAATTGCCTTGTAAAGTAAGAAGAAAGAAACAGCTTGCAGTAACATAACGTCTCTCACGACCACAGGTTGCCCCAAAGCACCTTAAACCAATGAAGTACTTTTGAAGTGCAGTCACTATTTTAATGTAGGAAACGCGGCAACCAATCTGCGCACAGCAAGCTCCCACAAATAGTAATGAGATAATGACCAGGTAATCTGTTTTTAATGATGTTGATTGAGGGATAACTATTGGCCGGGACGCCGTGGAGAACTCCCCTGCTCTTTTTCGAAATTGTGCCTTGGAATCTTTTACGTCTGTGTGAGAGGGCGGATGGGGCCTCGGTTTAATGTCTCATCTGAAAGACGGCACCTCCGACAGTGCAGCACTCCCTCAGTACAGCGCTGGAGCATCAGCCTGGATTTTGTGCTCAAGTCTCTGGAGTGGGGACTTGAACCCACGACCTTCTGACTCAGAGGCCAGGGCCACGGTTGTGAAAAACTGCAAGTTGTTGCTTGAATATAAAAATTAAATTCTTTCTTTCAGATAGAACTAATTACCTGTTTTGGGGTCCACCGAAAAGTATGGCTGTCCCTGCAGGATACTGTACACCACCCTGGCACTGTTTCCATATGTAGGGTCATCGGCATCTGTAGCTGTTATCTGAAGCACAAATGAGCCTAAACAAAGGAATAGAATATTCCAACAGATTAAGTCCTTATGTTCTCCCAACATATTTGCACGGTTCGGAGGAATACAAGAACAATCCCGCCACCACTTGTAAACAGAATAATTCTAAAATCTAGACGTCCTGAAATAGAAGAGGTTTCACACCATACCCCAATTAAAGTTTTCTTTTCTTTATCATGTTGTATTATGAAAAATGTGGCAAGGAGGTGGCCCTTAACAGCAAAACACTGGGAACCCCTACAGAGACAGGCGAGTACTAATCTCAAGCTCTGAAGACTATCAACCTGACCTGCCTTCCTTGAAGGACTGTTTCATGAGTTGGTTGCACAGCAAGACAGATGCAAGAGCACAGAAACAGACAGCTCTTTCAAGGGAGGGAAAAGACGATCAGAAGATGTCATTCCCAGCAGAAGCTTACGCCCCGTTAGGCATGAATAGATCAGTATTGACAGCTTCTACAGAGAACACCACCGACCCACACTGTTTCCCCTTTAAGCTGGAGGAGAACGCATGGTGTTACTTGTGGTGAGGAGCAGCAATAGGGTCCCTAAAGGCAAACCTAGATTTAGACAACAGCCTGGAAATGACTGTGAATTGCTACTACTGAACGAACACCCGACTCACTTGTATCAAATTCCACTCTCTATTAGGAACATAGGAACAGGAGGAGGCCCTTCAGCCCCTCGAGCCTGTTCTGCCATTCAATGGGATCACGGCTGATCTGTATCCTAACTCCATCCACCTGCCTTGGCTCCATATCCTCTTATACACTTGGCTAGCAATAATCTATTGATCTCAGATTTCAAATTATTAATTGAGCTGGCATCTACTGCTTTATGTGGGCGAGAGTTCCACACTTCTACCACCCTTTGTGTGAAGAAGTGTTTCCTAACTTCTCTCCTGAATGGCCTGGTGATCTCATTGAAACATACAAAGTTCTTACAGGGCTCGACAGGGTAGGTGCAGGGAGGATGTTTCCCCGGGCTGGGGAGTCTAGAACCAGGGGTCACAGTCTCAGAATAAGGGGTCGGCCATTTAGGACTGAGATGAGGAGGAATTTCTTCACTCAGAAGGAGGTGAATCTTCGGAATTCTTTACCCCAGAGGGCTGTGGAGGCTCAGTCATTGAGTATATTCAAGACAGAGATCGATAGATTTTGGGATATTAAGGGAATCAAGGGATATGGGGATAGTGCAGGAAAGTGGAGATGAGGTAGAAGATCAGCCACGATCTTATTGAATGGCGGAGCAGGCTCAAGGGGCTGAATGGTCTACTCCTGCTCCTACATCTTATGTTCTTATGTTCTTATGATTTTAAGGGTATGTCCTCTTGTCCTAGACTCCCCCACCGGGGAAGAAGTTTCTCTTTATCGACCCTATCAATTCCTTTCAAAATCCTAAAAACCTCCATCAAATCACCCCTTAACCTTCTTTATTCCAAGGAATCCAAGCCTAGTTTAAGTAATCTCTCCTCATAATCTAACCTTTAGATCCCTGGTAACATAATGGTGAATCTATGCTGCAAGGCCGATATATCCTTTCTAAGTTGCAGTGCCCAGAATGGAACACAGTAACTCCAGATGTGGTCCAACCAGGGCTTTGTATAGCTATAATATTATTTAATGAAAGTATTAACCCTCTGTTGAAGTAGCAGTGAGTGGGTAAGGCTTATATTTGATACAGTGGAAAATAACCACAAATAGATACAAATGCATGGATACGAATACTGATCACTGAGCTACAGTGGGATATAATCATAAACAGGTTTACACTGGGCACTCAGGCACATGCCAGCCCAACACATAGCTGCACTTCATGATCTAGTTGCTTGTTTAATATGGGAAAAGTTATTTTTTCCAAGTCATTTCAATTCATAAAAATAGATTGTGCTGTATTGTGACAAATGAGCAATGCTATAATGCCCAAGATTCACATTTACAGAAATGAAGGCCTAGGTGGTAAAGAGCATAAGAACATAAGAATTAGGAGCAGGAGTCGGCCATACGGCCCCTCGAGCCTGCTCCGCCATTCAATAAGATCATGGCTGATCTTCGACCTCAACTCCACTTTCCCGCCCGATCTCTATATCCCTCGATTCCCCGAGAGTCCAGAAATCTATTGATCTCAGCCTTGAATATACTCAACGACTCAGCATCTACAGCCCTCTGGGGTAGAGAATTCCAGAGACTCACAACCCTCTGAGTGAAGAAATTCCTCCTCATCTCAGTCTTAAATGGCCGACTCCTTATCCTGAGACTATGCCCTCTAGTTCTAGAATCTCCAGCCAGTGGGGAAACAGCCTCTCAGCATCTAAGCAAGGGCAAAAAGAACCAATTTCAGGGTGCAACATCTTATATCCAACCTGTGCCAATTACGAGCACCACCATATTGGTAAAGACGGCTTTGTAGGCACTCTGGGCAGCTGCCTTATACATGCAAATGCAGGGCCTCATGCCTTTTTGAGAGTCCCTTGCCAAAATTGTCTGTTGATTAGTGGCTGGTGCTGAGTATGGATGAGTCAAGGATGACATCTTGCACCCTGCAATAACATTTCTCTTTCCTACTCACTTCAGGTAGCTCACTCCTCATCATTCTAAAGCCTGCCCCATTCCAATCTGGCACCCTTGCTTTTATACTTAACATTTTCCCTTTCTAGCTGGACGTTATCCCTCATCGTAATGTGTTCACATAATCCTGAGCTGCCCACCCACATTTAACTCACCTACCTGATCTAGTTCATTACTCATGGCTAGCTGTTTGTTTCATTAACATAGATACAACATAAGAGAACAGAAAAACATCCCATCCAGATAATTGCCTGGTGTGATTTATTAACAGTAACAGTGCTTTCTCTAAAATAAAGTTGCTGGCCCAACATTTGCGATTGGAGGCTTTCCGTGGGTGGATGCCTCCGACCTGTAAAATATCTACGCATTTACCTGGTGGCCCAGGAAATACTGAGGCTTGCGTCCTGGGACTCTCCGGGTCTGCGCGAGCAGAGGCCCTTGTATCCCAGGGGCGCATGCGGTTGGCAAGCGCCCCTGGGATCACGTGGGCCGGTCCAACCAATAAAAGAAGGGAATCCCCCTTCATACTTATGGGAGCTCCGTACATACAAAAATACACAAACACATGAAATACATTTTTTTTTAATTACGTATTTAAAATTAATTAAAATGCCATTTAATTAAATATTTTAAACAAAAATGTTATGGGGGAAAAATTGGGTATTGCCCATTTTGGGGCGTTAACATTTGCGCCCGGCGCTAATTATCCCCTTTATAGACCGGTTAGCCTAACATCTGTGGTAGGTAAAATTTTGGAGTCCATTATTAAGGAGACAGTAACAGGACATTTGGATAATCATAATTTAATCAGACAAAGTCAGCATGGTTTTATGAAGGGGAAGTCATGTTTGACAAATTTGCTGGAGTTCTTTGAGGAAGTAACATATAGGGTGGATAAAGGGGAACCAGTGGACGTAGTGTATTTAGACTTCCAAAAGGCATTTGACAAGGTACCACACAAAAGATTATTGCTTAAGGTAAAAAATCACGGGATTGGGGGTAATATTCTGGCATGGATAGAGGATTGGCTATCTAACAGAAGGCAGAGAGTTGGGATAAATGGTTCATTCTCAGACTGGCAATCAGTAACTAGTGGTGTTCCGCAGGGGTCAGTGCTGGGTCCCCAACTCTTTACAATCTATATTAACGATTTGGAGGAGGGGACCGAGTGTAACATATCAAAGTTTGCAGATGATACTAAGATGGGAGGGAAAGTAGTGAGTGAGGAGGACATAAAAAACCTGCAAGGGGACATAGACAGGCTAAGTAAGTGGGCAGAGATTTGGCAGATGGAATACAATACTGGAAAGTGTGAGGTTATGCACTTTGGCAGGAAAAATCGTAGAGCAAGTTATTATCTTAATGGCAAGAAACTGGAAAGTACTGAAGTACAAAGGGATCTGGGGGTCCTGGTGCACGAAACTCAAAAGGTTAGTATGCAGGTGCAGCAAGTGATTAAGAAGGCCAATGGAATGTTGGCTTTCATTGCTAGGGGGATAGAATATAAAAATAGGGAGGTATTGCTTCAGTTGTACAAGGCATTGGTGAGACCGCACCTGGAATACTGCGTACAGTTTTGGTGTCCATACTTAAGAAAGGACATACTTGCTCTCGAGTCAGTACAAAGAAGGTTCACTCGGTTAATCCCGGGGATGAGGGGATGGATATATGAGGAGAGGTTGAGTAGATTGGGACTCTACTCATTGGAGTTCAGAAGAATGAGAGGCGATCTTATTGAAACATATAAGATTGTGAAGGGGTTGGATCGGGTGGATGCGGGGAGGATGTTCCCGATGATGGGTGAAACTAGAACTAGGGGGCATAGTCTTAGAATAAGGGGCTGCTCTTTCAAAACTGAGATGAGGAGGAACTACTTCACTCAGAGGGTGGTAGGTCCATGGAATATGCTGCCCCAAAAAGCTGTAGAAGCTACATTACATCAATTTAAAACAGAAATAGACAGTTTCCTAGAAGTAAAGGGAATTAAGGGTTACGGGGAGCGGGCAGGAATTTGGACATGAGTCTAGGTTCGGATCGGTCATGGCCCTGTGGGTAGCGGAGCGGGCCCAGGGGCCGTGTAGCCTGATCCTGCTCCTATTTCGTGTGTCTAATTCTGTTAGATTCAGGAGATGGTTCTGTGATAGTGGATTGGCAGTTAGGATCAGATCAGCCATGATCTTATTGAATGGCGGAGCAGGCTCGAGGGGCCGATTGGCCTACTCCTGCTCCTATTTCTTATGTTCTTATGTTCTTATGTTCTTGACTGCAAAATTTGCCTCCTTCACCCCTGGAGGTGATTTGAGCGCCTAAATCAGGCGCTACACACCTCTCTTAAGGTGCTAACGTCAGGGAGCGAGGCACTACCTCAGAACGCTACCGAAGCTCAGGCGATGTACGTTACCATGGAAGCCAGACAGACTGGCGCCGTCCAGTTCTTAAAGGGGAGGGGCCATCTTGCTGGCCAGCCACTCCCTGCTCATTGCAGCCTTGAATCTCGGCCTGGAGAGACCTCGAAAGCAATTGTGTTGGAAGCACTAATGGATAGGCCCAGGGAAAGAGCTCGGCGCTTAGGAACCTCAAAAGTGATGCTGAGGCCAAAACTCCTTAGGACAGCGTTAAATCTCTCTAGACGTCTCTCTCCCTGCGTGTACCAAAAATTTTGCCGATAAAAGGCAGCACCCGCCTTTAAATAGCGCTCCCCCAGCCCCTTCCAGACTTGAAAACGTTCCCCCCTACCTGTCTTTCCTAGTGGCAGGCACTAAGGCAGGGGGCGCGACTCAATATCCGCTCGACTGACGTCCCAATCTGCGGGCACAGGAGATCGTGGCGGTCGTGTTTAGCGCCGCCGCAAAACGTCTGGTCAATTTCGCGAGCGGCACTAAAATCGCCGCGCTTGGGCGCTAAGTTCCTAGCGCCCTGTTAGCGCCCCCCAGAGATGCTAACGGGAGACACTAACCAATCAAATTTTTCCCCCCATATGTTTTAACGGGGCTAAAATAAACTTACCTTTTTGGACAGGGTTTTTAATGTATAAATGAGTGATAACATTTTATTTTTCTATTTTTTTAAACTCTTATGCTGGTAAAAGCCTGTCTTATGCTTTTACCAGGTGTAAGAATTTCACGGGCATTCAGCGGGCGGAAGGTGGACAAATAGCGCAACTCTCCGCCCGCGGAGGCCCATCTCCTGGGGATGCAGAGGTTCTGTCAAGAGGCTTCTTGACAGATCGCAAGTTCCGGGTTTTAGCGCATGCGCTTCGCGCGCCTAAACCCGGAACTTGCACGGCCCCCATGGGCGCGTGCGCACCTCGTACGCACCCGTAGGGGTCGCAAAATACGGCCCGTTATTTAACTCAAAAGCAATTACAGAGGGAGCATTCCTGGTATGCGGCCTTAATAACGTAGAATTATCACAAAGAATTTACAGCACAGAAACAGGCCATTCGGCCCAACTGGTCAATGCCGGTGTTTGTGCTCCACATGAGCCTCCTCCCACCCTACTTCAGCTAACCCTATCAGCATATCCTTCTGTTCCTTGCTCCCTCATAACAAGTTCTACATTCTAACCACTCACTGTGTAAAGAGGCTTCTCCTGAATTCCTTATTGGATTCATTAGTGACTCTCTTATATTTGTGATGATCCCTAGTTTTGGATTCCCCGACAAGTGCAAACATCTTCTCTGCGTCTACCTTATCAACCCCTCCAGAATTTTATAAGACATCCAATTGGTCACCACTCAGCCTTCTCTTTTTGAGAGAAAAGAACCCCAGCCTGTTCAATCGTTCCTAATAATTATAACCTCTCAGTTTTGGAATCATCATTGTGAATCTTTATTACACCTTCTCCAGTGCCTCTATATCTACGGAGACCAGAATTGCGCACAGTACTCCAAGTGTGGTCTAACCGAGGTTCTATATCAATTTTAGGGTTATTCCACGCTTGATTTCCAGTTTTATTAATGCTGCAGTATGGGGTTCCAGCTAGGTAGGTATTAGCTTTAACACTGCCCAGTTGGAATTGTGATTCTTCAGTCCAGGAGAACACAGCTCTTTACCCAATATTTCAAACGCGAATATTTTAATTGTAGTAGCACTCCACGCAATGCTAAACCCACTTGATGTGCGACTGCCTGCTCCAGGGAACCTTCACAACATTTCCCCTCAGGGGTCAGGTTGGGACTGGGCTCAGGATATACTGTAACTTCAGCTTCAGCGCACTGCGATGCCAAAGTTCTAATATAAATGGGCCTGAAATCGCCCAATCAAGGATGAACCGGAAGTGCTCCATATTGTTTGTGTACCTGACTTGACTCCCAATTTTAATTAAAAATAGAAAGACTTGCATTTATATAGCGCCTTTCATGACCACCGGATGTCCCAAAGTGCTTTACAGCCAATGAAATACTTTATGAAGTGCGATCGCTGTTGCAATGTAGGAAACGCGGCAGCCAATTTGCGCACAGCAAGCTCCCACAAACTGCAATGTGATAATGACCAGATACTCTCTTTATTAGTGAACTTGATTGAGGGATAAATATTGGCCCCAGGACAGCGAGGATAACTTCCCCTGCTCCTTTTCAAAATAGTGCCATGTGATTTTTTACGTCCATCTGAGAGAGCAGACGGGGCCTCGGTTTAACATCTCACATGAAAGACGGCACCTCCGACAGTGCAGCGCTCCCTCAGTACTGCACTGGGAGTGACAGCCTAGATTTTTGTGCTCAAGTCTCTGGAGTGGGACTTGAACCTCACAGCCTTTCTGACTCGGAGGCGAGGGTGCTACCCACTGAGCCACTGGCTGACAAGAAAAATGGAAAGCAGCAATTAAATCTGGATTGGGCGTAACTGAAAAAAAAATGGTTATAAATAAGCACAAACAAAAATACAGACTGGTAACCCATATGATATAGATGACATTCAACTCTATTAATTCAACCTATTGGCACGTGTGGAATGTTACTCAAGTGTTAGAACAGTCATGGGCCAGAACTTCGGGTCCCCACGGGTGAGTACGCATGGGGTACTCACGCGTAGGCCCAACGAAAGTGCCAGTTTCGTGCATGCATTGCGCATGCGCGGGAAACCGGAACTTCCGTTACCTTAAAGGAAGGGTTTAACAGGTCGAAAGCGTGCGCCGGAGAGGCAGCGCGTATGCCTGGAACTTCCGTTTCTTTTGCAGCTTACTCCGGGAGGGTAAGTCTCCAGGAGCTATGCTTTTAAAAAGCAGTCACAAGGCCTGCTTTTAACAAGGTAAGTGGTGAATTAAGTAAAATTAAAACATTTTTTCCACAGGTTTATTATTTTTAAATACTTTAAAGAAAGGTAAGTTTATTTTAGCCCCGTTAGAAACTGTAATTAACTTTTTCAAAAATTTAAATTATTGTTTAAAATAGTTATTTTATGTAATTTATAGTTATTTTAAAAATGTGATTTTTTTTATTTATTTGAAGTTTTAGTGATGTTTTGGGGCTGAATTGTATTCATAGATTTGACAGGCCTGCCTGTCAAATCTATGAATACAGATTCCCTGCTACCATTGGCTCTCCATGGCCCACGTGATCCCAGGGGACGCTTCGAACTAACTGCGCCCCTGGGATACGCAAGCACTGCGCGCCGGCAGTTGGAGCAGGCCCAGGATCGGAATCCCACGCGGGCCCACAACTCAACGGCCGGCGCGCTAGGTAAGTGCAGGTCGGGGGCTTGCACCCGCGGGAAGCCTCCGACCCGAATTTCTGGGCCCATGATGTACTACCGCTTATATAAGATGTAGTTCTAAACTACTAATATCTATAATTTAAATGGAAGGATTATTGGCTCAAGATAAATGAGAATAAAATTGTGATAATGAGGCATGGGTGATGGGAATGACGAATGTGAGTAGTGCTTGAAGATCGCTCATCCATTAGCGCAGAATCATACCTTCACAGATCTCCAAAGCATAATTGCAGAAGATTAATTAATTGACAGGAAAATTAATATGCAAATTTGCTAAAAGTGGGAAAGAGATTCAACTGAATGAAGGAAGGCACTGGGAGTCAAGGAGGACTTTCATCGGGGTAAATATGAAATTCTGTGGTGCAGTTATAGACTACTAACACTTTAGTAAGCACCTGAAACGTGGATGGCAAAAAATGACAGAGGAACAATGATAGTTAGAGGCGGGTTGCAGATCCAAAGAAACAGACATAAGGACATAAGAATTCGGAGCAGGAGTCGGCCACACGGCCCCTCGAGCCTGCTCCGCCATTCAATAAGGTCATGGCTGATCTTCGACCTCAACTCCACTTTCTCGCCCGATCTCCATATCCCTTGATTCCCCTAGAGACCAAAAATCTATCGATCTCAGCCTTGAATATACTCAAAGACTCAGCATGCACAGCCCTCTGGGGCAGACGATGTGGGCGGTTTACTTTTCTGGTGGGCACTGTCTGGGCGGCAGGTGTTGCGATTATGCTGGCCGCTGCATGCCCTCGGCCAAAGGCCGGGGCCATTTTCATGGCTGCGTGTCATCGGGTGAACTGTGAGCACAATGCTGGCTGGCAGCTCGCCAATTGGGGGAGGGGATGGGAGGCGAGAGGGGGCGGGAAAATCCGGCAACTCCTTCGTGCAGCCGAGTCGAGGGTTTTTGGAGTAAGTGATGGCAGGAAGCGATCATGGAGGAGGCATGGAGGGCAGGAAGAATTGTGCTGGGCGAAGGCAAACATTTATGAATGTTCCTCTTTGCTCTACAAAAATCAGTGTCACAGGCGTTTTGCTGCTTTTACTGAGCAGCTGCAATGGCCCCTTCAAGGACCGCTGGCTAGCGGTACCTAAAAATTGCATCTGTGTCCTACCGATGGCATAGGACTTTGATTAACATATTACAAGCTGGTTCCTGCCTAATACAAGTGGTGTTCTGGCCACCCATTTCCACGATGGTTGGTTCGGGTGTGGGAGCAGGGCACTGAGTTCAGTGCTGCAATTTTCGGAGCGCAAATACCCCTTGACGTAAGAAAACTACTAGGCACTTGGTCTGAATATTAAACAAGGCTTTAATCAACTGTTTTTCAACATGGAGATCTAGTTGTGACCTTCACTAGTTCCTGTTAAAGAATGTCCTGAGCAAGCTGGGCCCATGCCCGAGTATTTATGCTCTCCCTGGACAGCGCCACCAGCAGGCCACCCAGTATTACGTCATAAGTCATTTCCACATGAATGGCAAGATTCATGTCACCCCTTCCTGCCCAGCAGAGAGCATGAAAATTGGCCCCTTTATCAATACAAATTGGAATCGCTAAATCGCAGTTGAAGAATTGTATGAATGGTAACGATGATGATGATAACGATAGCGGAGAAAGTGAGATAGCTGAAACATACTAACAGCATCGTAAATTATTGGAGTGGGGCCATGAACATGGAACCAATTCGCGGCTCGGTGGGCAGCACCCTTGTCTCTGAGTCAGAAGGTTGTGGGTTCATAGTCCCACGCCAGAGACTTGAGCACAAAAATCTAGGCTGACACTCCAGTGCAGTGCTGAGGGAGTTGCTGCACTGTCAGAGGTGCCGTCTTTCGGATGAGACGTTAAACCGAGGCCCCGTCTGCCCCCTCAGGTGGACGTAAAAAATCCCACGGCACTATTTTGAAGAAGAGCAGGGGAGTTATCCCCGGTGTCCTGGGGCCAATATTTATTCCTCAATCAACATCACTAAAACAGAATGGCCCGGATATTCGGGTCGGGGGCTTCCTGCGGGTGCAAGCCCCCGACCTGCACTTAACTTGCGCGCCGGCCGTTGTGCTGTGGGCCCCCGTGGAATTCCGATCCGGGGCCTCCTCCAACTGCTGGTGCGCAGTGCTTGCGTATCCCGGGGCGCAGTTAGTTTGATGTGTCCCCTGGGATCACGTGGGCCATGGGGAGCCAATCGGAGCAGGGAATGCTTCATTCATAAGTTTGACATGAAGGACTGTCAAACTTATAAATACTATAAGCCCCAAAACATCACTAAATCTTCAAATAATTTTTTTTTTTAAATCACATTTTTAAAATAAACTATAAATTAAATGAAATAACTATTTTAAACAATAATTTAAATTTTTGAAAAAAATAATTTTATTTTCTAATGGGGCTAAAAATAAACTTACCTTTCTTTATATATTTAAAAATAATAAACCTGTGGAAAATTTTTTTTAATTTTAATTAATTCACCACTTATCTTGTAAAAAGCAGGCCTTGCGACTGCTTTTTAAATGTCTATCTTCTGGCGACTTACCCTCCCGGGAAAACCTGCAAAAAAAAACGTAAGTTCGATGCGCACGCGCTGCCTCTCCTGCGCACACATTCGAACTCTTAACCCTTTCTTTCAGGGGAACGCAAGTGCCGCTTTCCCGCGCATGCGCAGTGCATGCAGGAAACCGGCACTTCCATTGGGCTTGCGGGTGAGTACCCGGTGCGTACTCACCCCGTGGAGACCCGAAGTTCTGGGCCAATATTATCTGGTCATTATCACATTGCTGTGTGTGGGAGCTTGCTGTGCGCAAATTGGCTGCTGCATTTCCTACATTACAACAGCGACTACACTTCAAAAAGTACTTCATTGGCTGTAAAGTGCTTTGGGACATCCTGAGGTCATGAAGGGTGCTATAGAAATGCAAGTCTTTCTTTTTCTTTATAGAAGAGATAGCAGGGAAAGTGATCAACTTCAGTTTGGGTGAGAAACTGGAAGAGCAGTTTTCTATAGAAATGGAAACCGGGCGAGCGATTCGCAACGTCATGTTACCACCCATTGGTTAGAAAGTGAAAATCCTCTCCAGCTTAACTGGGTGGCATATGTTAGTGCAGAGAGGCTTTTTAAAAAAAAAAAATTATTCATTGATGGGATGTGGGCGTCGCTGGCTGGTTAGGCCTGCATTTAGTGCCCATCCCTAATTGCCCTTGAGAAGATGGTGGTGAGCCGCCTTCTTGAACCGCTGCAGTCCATATGGTGTAGGTACACCCACAATGCTGTTAGGAAGGGAGTTCCAGGATTTTGGCCCAGCGACAGTGAAGGAACGGCGATACAGGTCCAAGTCAGGATGGGGTGTGGCTTGGAGGGGAACTTGTAGGTGGTGATGTTCGCATGCGTCTGCTGCCCTTGTCCTTCTAAGTGGTAGAGGTCGCGGGTTTGGAAGGTGCTGTTGAAGGAGCTTTGGCGAGTTGCTGCAGTGCATCTTGTAGATGGTACACACTGCAGCCACAGTGTGCCGGTGGTGGAGGGAGTGAATGTTGAAGGTGGTGGATGGAGTGCCAATCAAGCAGGCTGCTTTATCCTGAATGGTGTCGAGCTTCTTGAGTGTTGTTGGAGCTGCACTCATCCAGGCAAGTGGAGAGTATTCCATCACACTCCTGACTTGTGCCTTGTAGATGGTGGAAAGGCTTTGGGGAGTCAGGAGGTGAGACACTCGCCACAGAATTCCCAGCCTCTGGCCTGCTCTTGTAGCCACAGTATTTATATGACTGGTCCAGTTCAGTTTCTGATCAATGGTAACCCCCAGGATGTTGATAGTGGGGGATTCAGCGATGGTAATGCCATTGAATGTCAAGGGGAGATGGTTAGAGTCTCACTTGTTGGAGATGGTCATTGCCGGGCACTTGTGTGGTGCGAATGTTACTTGCCACTTGTCAGCCCAAGTCTGAATGTTGTCCAGGTCTTGCTGCATATGGACACGGACTGCGTCAGTATCTGACGAGTCTCGAATAGTGCTGAACAGTGTGCAATCATCAGCGAACATCCCCACTTCTGACCTTATGATGGAGGGAAGGTCATTGATGAAACAGCTGAAGATGGTTGGGCCTAGGACACTGCCCTGAGGAACTCCTGCAGTGATGTCATGTGATTGAGATGAATGACCTCCAACAACCACAGCCAACTTCCTTTATGCTAGGTATGATTCCAACCAATGGAGAGTTTTCCCCTTGGTTCCCATTGACTTCAGTTTTGCTAGGGCTCCTTGATGCCACACTCGATCAAATGCTGCCTTGATGTCAAGGGCAGTCACTCTCACCTCACCTCTTGAGTTCAGCTCTTTTGTCCATGTTTGGACCAAGGCTGTAATGAGGTCAGGAGCTGAGTGGCCCTGGCAGAACCAAAACTGGATGTCAGTTAGCAGGTTCACAGAATCACAGAATCACAGAAACCCCACAGTGCAGATAGAGGCCATTTCGGCCCATCGAGCCTGCACCGACACATATCCCACCCGATCCCTGTAACCCCACGTATTTAATCCCCCTAACACTAAGGGTTAATTTATCATAGCCAATCAACCTAACCCGCACATCTTTGGACTGTGGGAGGAAACCGGAGCACCCGGAGGAAACCCACGCAAACATGGGGAGAATGTGCAAACTCCACACAGTCACCTGAGGCCGGATTCGAATCTGGGTCCCTGGCGCTGTGAGGCAACAGTGCTAACCACTATGCCACCGTGTTGTCGGCTGTAGCACCCAATATTAGCTTGTCTTTTCTCTTCACAGTTGCTGACTGACTTGCTATCTATTCCGAACATTTCCTGTCCTTCTTCTTTCTGATTTACAGGCCTAGAAATCCGATAAGGCCTGAAAACGGGCGGTGTCACTACGGAGCGAGGTTTGCTGGCCTCCTTAAAAACATTGCAGGCAGCTTGATAGCACTGTCGACGACACCTTCCATCACTTTGCTGATGATTGAGAGTAGACTGATGGGACGGTAATTGGCCGGGTCGGATTTGTCCTGCTTTTTGTAGACAGGACATACTTGGGCAATTTTCCACATTGCCGGGTAGATGCCAGTGTTGTAGCTGTACTGGAACAGCTTGGCTAGGGGCGCAACTAGTTCTGGAACACAAGTCTTCACTACTATTGCCGGAATGTTGTCAGGGCCCATAGCCTTTGCAGTATCCAGTGTCTTCAGCTGGACTGAATAAAACTATGGGGCAACATATGTAAAAGTGGTGTTTGACTGTCAATGACTTAGAGTGGTTCCTCTTTCTGCCTGACCGAATTTGCAATAAAAATAATACCAGATGGAACATATGTATCGGATTGTAGCAATATTTTTCAACACATTACCCTCGACAACCTATTTCACCAGGTATTATTTCTGCTAGGAAACCCATGTTTAATGAAGCCAAGAGACGATCTAAACAGTAGGCTAAATACCAATTATATAAAGCTGTATACCTTTATGGCAATAACATAAACATTCCAATGTTTATGATATTAATAGCCAACTGTTTCAAACAGCATTGGGTTTTGTCAAGAGAAACCACTCCTGAACTGCAGTGATTATTTAACTATTCAATGTTTCTTGAATATTCACCACCTCACAACTTTTTCAAAATGATGAGAATGGTCTAATTGGAAAAAGCAACCAAATAGTGGATCATCAGTTTTTTATTCATGACTATATTTTCACTCGAATTTGGAATTCTAAGGGGCAAAAATTCAGCACCTTATCGCCTCCAGTTAGCGGCAGCAGATGGCGCTGATGCAGTAGCGCCGGGACGAGGCGAATCCAGCACCGCACGGCAAATCCGGCCCCCTCCCCCCGTTGCGCCACCGGTACGAGGTACCGCTGGGGACTTCAATGCCAGGCAGATCATGACACCAGTGAGCCTGCAACGAGCACTGGCCGCCCGATCTGGAAAATTCATTGTCGCCACTTACCTTAGCTCCTCCACCAGACAGTGACAGGGAGAGCTGGCGTGCAGCTCCAGGAAGCCGGCACCAGCGATGTTATTTAAAGACATCAGCATTAATCGCTTGCACCTCTGAGGGCACATTAGTTGTTTCTTGTCATTTTCAGCCACTGAACAGTTTCTATGAGTAATTTTAAGCTTCTTTTGTATCAGCAGCCTTCTGGCAACTACAAAGTAGCTAATTTTATTGTTCAAAGATTCAAACTGCTACACTTGGCAACATTAATGGGGGTTGTACTGGCGCCACCTCACCCTCCAGGATCTACGGCGGAGGGAGCGCAGGCAGCCAGAAATACAGGAACATGTGCACAGAGGGATGAGGAGGGACATCAGGGCTCTCACCGGGAGGCCTTACCCTTCGAGGGTATTCCAGCAGCACTTCTCCTACCTTCAATTAAGCGAGGAGCAGTGTATTAGAAGGCTCCGCATCACGAAGGTGGCGGTCACAGAACCCTGCCACCACCTCCAAACAGACCTTGAGCCTCACGCCAAGATGACTTAAATCCCAGGGGCTAAAAATTGAGTAGCGCCCCATTTGAGGTGCTAACTTCGCCGGGGCGCTACTTTTAGCACCCAGATTAATTAGCGCCCCCGCGCCGGAACTTCAGTGGTTGCACCCCAATAGGGAAGCGGGGTGCTACTGGAAGCGCCCCGCATCCCTCTTGGGGCGCTGCGCGTCAATATCGCGGCGTTACGTGCCGCGGTATTGCAGGCCTTCCTCACCTTCTTAAAGGGGAGGGGCCTTGTGCAGAGCGACCCGGAGCCCAGCAGGGCCCCCGGGGATCGGGGTGCCGTCAAAAGAGCCCAGCACTCAAGAGAAGTGCCGTGCTCTTGGAGCGCAGTCGACACTCCACGGGGAGGACCGTTCTGGAGGCCGGGGACAGGCGCGCTGGCAGGCGGCCAGCAACAAAAATGGCCGGCCCACACCTCGCCTTTAAATTGTGCCTCCCCAGGCCGCAGGTAGGCCCCCCTGACCCCGTCGGACATAGCGTCTGGCGGTAAGTCAGGGGGTGCTCCTGAAGATCGGGGCACGAGCGGGGCATTGCGCATAGCGATAACATCATCGCCAGCGGTGCAGTGCAGCGAGGCGCTACTGGCTGAATTTCGCGGGAGGCGTGGGCAGCGCTGTGTCCGGATGCTAGTTGCTTTGCGCCCCATTAGCACCCTCTTAGGGTGCTAACGGGAGGTACAAAGCAACCCAATTTTTTCCACCCAGATCCCTTTTGCTCACCACATCCCCATCATACCGTCCCTGTGCCACGCAACATCGCAGCGTCCTCCTGGGTGCAAAGGTGAAATGGGAGAGACCACAAAATATTGCAAACTCCATGAATAAATTTATGTATAAACATATCAAACATATCACATTCATTCTAATAACTAATGACCCTTGTGCCTGCCATATTTGAATAGCTGTCATGGTGTGCAAAGCGTGAGCTGTGGGTGTGAGTGTTGGTAGGTCGATGGGACAAACATAAATTAATATTAAATGTAAGTGAATGTTCAAATCATTTTAAAAATGTTATTTTAACATTTATTTTAACCCTTACGCTGGTAAAAGAAGGCCCTACGCCTGCTTTTACCGGGTGTAAGGGTTTGGTAGGTATTCGCTGGGCAGTACAGTAGTTGGCAAATAGCCCCACCCTGCACCAGCGAAACTGAATTTACAGTGGATGGGTACGTTCTGTCAAGGAGAAACTTGACAGGTCGCAAGTTCTGAGTTTTCGCGCACGCACATCGCACGCAGAAACCCAGAACTTGTGGGGCACTTACGTAAAATCCGGGCCAGTGAAGGGAGTAGATTGTGTTCCAGCTGACAGTTTCTTTCAATTAAATAGGTTAGGGAGGATCAGGGGCCACAAACTGAAGTTGTATGAGGCCAGATCTAGGTTAGATGTCAGGAGGTGGTTCTTTTCCCAGAGAACAGTGGGCCTCTGGAACAGGCTGCCGTCTAGTGAGGTGAACGCTGACTCACTGAATCCCTTCAAGCAAGAGTTGTACTTGTTTCTGGCTGGGTTGGAGATTGCCTCTTACAGAAGGTAAGTACCGCAGGCAATTCATAGCCAGTGCGATCTCCTGGACTAGTTTCGATCGCCTCGATGGGTCAGAGAGGAATTTCCCAGATTTTTATCCCCAAATTGTCCTGGGTTTTTTATCTGGCTTTTCCCCTCTCCCAGAAGATCACACGGTTTCGGGTGGGGTGAAGATTATATATTGTGATACACGAAGTATCGCCATTGAGTGGGACAGGCTGGGTGGACCAGAGGGTCTTTACCTGTCCGTCATTGTTCGTAGATTCATAAATACATTTATAAGTAGATATGAAACAAACAAATATTTTCATCATCCAATTTTTTTCTGACTGAATTCGTACTGGTACATAAATTTTTGTCAAATGACATTTGCACATCCTGACCTATTCTATGTAACAGAACTTTGTTCTTATACAGAATGTTGTAATACTGTTAGTGAATGGTCTACTTTACCTTAAGGAGTAATCTTTTAAAATCTGTTGTGTGATTATTAACTATTCATTGCTTAAATGACTAATTGTAATTTGCTTTAGTCGCAATAATCTTTTATCCTGGTGAGTGCTCAGCAACATGCAGGTTGCGTTCTGAGCAGTTACGCCAATGTTCTCCAAAAATGACCCACCGGCCCATGTAGGATCAGTGGGAGGGCACCTGATTTGCATGGGGCTGGCTAGCTAGCTGCAACACTGCGGACACATTTTGAGTGCTCACCTGCCCCACACTGCCATAGACACCAACGTCTGTCTTCTATCCTGGGAGGTGGAGGCGCCTGGGCCCAAGCCCCCACGACAACAAGAAACAGGAGGCCAGCATGAAAACTTTCCATTCCGCCTTCGGATGTCTATTGCTCTGGCCTGGACCCATTAACGCCCCCCCCCCCCCCCCCCCCACCAGCCCCACTCCCCCTCCAGTGGAGCCCACATGCATCCTCCTGAAGGCCAGAACGTCTCACCTGACTGAGTGTACTGGCCTCCAGACATACGCCAGGCCTCATATAAACCAGAGGTGTGGGATCTCCAGGCGTAGGGAGTCCCAGCCTCAGACCACTCCCTCTTCCGCGTCACTGGTCATGTAATGGGTAGACCGGGGCTCTATCCCTTACAGGTCCTGCGGTGAATCCCATCAAGAGTGCGATGGATTGACTGAGTTAATTCAGCCCTTATAAATTTTTGCATTAAAACGTCATTGACCTGCATAAATTATCTAAAGCAATCAATGTCAGGAGATCAGGGTAAAAGAATAAAAGAATAAAAGAAGGACACCCTCAAAGCCTCCTTGAAAAAGTGTAACATCCCCACCGACACCTGGGAATCCCTGGCTCAAGACCGACAAAGTGGAGGAGAAGCATCCGGGAAGGCGCCGAGCACCTCGAGTCTCTTCGCCGGGAGCAGGCAGAAGCCAAGCGCAGGCAGCGCAAGGAGCGCACGTCAACCCAAGCACCCCATCCACCCGCCCCTTCAACCACCATCTGCCCCACCTGTGACAGAGACTGTAGGTCCCGCATTGGACTCATCAGTCACCTGAGAACTAATTTTTAATGTGGAAGCAAGTCATCCTTCATTCAGAGGGACTGCCTAAGAAGAGAAGAACAGAATGTTATACTCTGAGCTACACTCTCGCGCGGGTTTGTTATTTGCGTTGAATGTGATCGACAGATAGATTTTTGGACTCTAGGGGAATCAAGGGATATGGCGATCAGGCGGGAAAGTGGAGTTGAGGCTGAAGATCAGCCATGATCTTATTGAATGGCGGAGCAGGCTCGATGAGCCATACGGCCGACTCCTACTCCTAATTCTTATGTTCTAATGGAAGCTGAGGACTGCTGGCATTTTAAATAAAGAATGTTTTCACTTTTCAGATCCAGGTGAGCTTTGGCATGAATTAAATCCAAAGAGAATCTGCCTCCAGTCCAACAATGTGCTCCAAATTTAACACCAGGGTAGCTTCTCCTGCTGTGTGATATTTACTGTGTAACTGAAAGGCACATTCTGTTCTGCGACATGCCAATTTACAGCCGTAATATTTTTTAGACGGTGAATTTACAACTGCTAGGATTGGATTCAGACAGCCCAAAGCTAATCTTGCCGAGGGCAGTTAGAGCAGGCAGAAAAAGATGAGCCTTTCATCAATCCCGAATAAATTTGAACCCGGCTTCAGAGATCAAAGGACGTTGTCAACCTACTGTACCACTCAATCATTCTGCAAGCATAATTTATAATGGTGTCTCTCAATTGCTCAGCAATCCAATCACTCACTATTGCTTTACTTCATTAAATATTAAAGATGCTCTTATCGGATGGCAGTCACAATGCTCGCAAAACATCTGGATGCCTGTTGCTCAAATCGAGGTAGCAGCAGTTGGTTTTCTTGGGACACCTCCGGCTGTCGAAATTGGTAGACAATTGTCCGTAAGCAATAAAACAGAAGCGATGATTGAAAAAAAAATGTGCAATCTGTTCCGCTTCCTCTCTTGACAAGAACAGCCAGCTCCGACAAATTGTTTCAGCTTTAACCTCAATGAAGGAAAAAAAAAATTGGCTAAAATAATTGAGGGTGAAATTGGACTTTGCCAATAACGCACAATGCGCTCACAGCGAATTGGCAGCTTGTTCTACACGCCGCCCGATTGTAGTCAATGGGGGACAAAAAAAGTAGCATAGTGTATAATGGGTTAACTATTCAGTATGAGGGGTTTCGCGTTGCTGGCAAAGACCAACTACACCCCCATTGTATTTTCACCAACTACAGGAAACTCTTTTTTATCCGGCACCGACGGGACCGGCGTGGTGCCGGTTTATCAAAAAGTCCGGATTACAGAGAGGTATAGTAAAAGGTACGAGAGCCCCGTACACGGCCACAGATCCAGGCGTCCCTGTTGCATAGCAACAAGTGCAGGAACCCCATTACACGGTCACAGATCCAGGAACAGCCACTAATATGAAATAAAACTTACCTGAACCTACTCCTGAATTTTGCAGGTTAACAGAGATTTCCGGTTATTTAGGTGCCGGTAAATCGAGAGTTTCCTGTAAATTACATTTTCCGCCCAGACTAAAATTAAAATTCAAGAATAAAAATATGAGATTAAATTACAATTAAGGAGTAGTTTTAGGAATCCCCATCTGGCTTATGGCTTTGCCAATGGAATGGGCAATCAGACAGGTGGATAACAGGCAGGGGGGCTTCTTGAGTTTTATCCTCGCTACATGCACACTACCCAAGCTAACTATTCACTGAAAGGAACGCGGGAAGCATCATAAGAAACCAGCCATCTATTTTATGTGCCTGCCTTCTGTTTGTTGGAAGTGTTTTATTTGCTGTTTTCTGCCTTGTACTTTTTCTTCCTTGGTATGAGAGGGTGGAAGGGTCTGCTTAACATAGAAACATAGAAGATAGGAGCAGGAGTAGGCCATTCGGCCCCTCAGCCTGCTGCGCCATTTAATGCAATCATGGCTGATCATCCAAAATGACGTTTCTGCGACTGAACACATCCTCACTAGGACAGTCAGTCAGGGTAGACTTCTTGGGATATACTAGTCCTGGTCATTTTTACCCCTTCCTGGGCTTTGAAGCCCATGGCCAGAGAAGTAGCTTAAGCAGAAACAACAGTGAGGAATCGGATTGCATCGTCCTCTTTCTGGGAGTCAAGTACTGTCGCTAGATCATGCACATTAGGCTTTTTGTACTTTTTAGCTTCCCTCATGGACGATTGGAGGCAATTTAACATGGAGAAGGGTAAAAAAACATGAGTAAGTTGAGACAATATCTAAATCTGGTGCACATAACCACATTCCATTCTACTCACCAGCAGGCGACATTTCCGGGACACTAGCCACATAAGGTCCATCCAGAAACTTTGGCTCATTGTCGTTAATATCCTGAACCTTAATGATAAACTCCGATTCAGGCTCCACGGGTCTTCTGGTTTCTGTATCGACAGCCTGTGCACGCAGGACATAGTAAGACTTTTCTTCGCGATCCAGGCTCTTGATGGCATGAATGTCCCCCGTTATCTCATCGATGGTGAAAATCGAGCCAGCTCCTTGGCCTAAGAGAGTATACGTTACAGAACCATCACCGTTGTCCAGGTCAGAGTGTAGCTAGGCCAACACATAGAAATCAAAGATTATCGAGAGGGAACTGGTAAAATCAAACGTAGACCCTGTTTGATAAGTGCACCTTCCTGAAAAAACATGCAGTTTAACCATTTAGACATTCTTGAATTGATACATAAGATAGATTCCATTGCCCATTGACTATAGAAACATAGAAAAATAGGAGCAGGAGTCGGCCATTTGGCCCTTCGAGTCTGCTCCGCCATTCAATATGATCATGGCTGATCCTCTATCTCAAT
The DNA here is from genome assembly GCF_052327205.1 of Somniosus microcephalus. NCBI lineage: Eukaryota > Metazoa > Chordata > Chondrichthyes > Squaliformes > Somniosidae > Somniosus > Somniosus microcephalus. Next base: position 308,164,783 of record NC_140991.1, read on the forward strand.
ACCATATTCCTGCTCTCTCCCCATACCCCTTGATGCCTTTTGCGTCTAGAAGTCTATCTATCTCCTTCTTAAATATATTCAGTGACTTGGCCTCCACAGCTTTCTGTGATAGAGAATTCCACAGGTTCACCACCCTCTGAGTGAAGAAATTTCTCCTCATCACAGTTCTAAATGTCCTACCCCATATCCTGAGACTGTGACCCCTTGTTCTAGACACCCCAGCCAGGGGAAACATCCACCCTGCATCCAGTCTGTCTAGCCCTGTCAGAATTTTATATGAGATCCCCTCTCATTCTTCTAAACTCTAGTGAATACAGGCCTAGTCAACCCAATCTCTCCTCATACGACAGTCCTGCCATTCCAGGAATCAGTCTGGTGAACCTTCGCTGCACTCCCTCTATGGCAAGTATATCCTTTCTTAGGTAAGGAGGCCAAAATTTCACACAGTACTCCAGGTGTGGTCTCACCAAGGCCCTGTATAACTGTAGACTATGAATGTGTGGTGATCTGGCAAGCATCTTCCCCTTGCTTAAATAAAAACAGAAAGTGCTAGAAACACTCAGCAGGTCAGGCAGCATCTGTGGAGAGAGAAACAAAAGTTAACGTTTCAGAACCGATGAGAGGTCATCAACCTGAAACATTAACTTTACTTCCCTCTCCACAGATGCTGCCTGACCTGCTGAGTGCTTCCAGCATTTTCTGTTTTAATTTCGGATTTCCAGCATCTGCAGTATTTCGCTTTTGTATTAATCTTCTCTTCGCTTGTTCTATTTGAAATAAAGAAGTTCTAAGGAGAATTTCCATGATTACTGTGTTCTAAAACAAGCACCACAAACTGCAATAACAATTTTAAAATATAATTAGCTCAACTATTAATGAAAAAGGTGATTCATAATATTGGCCCAGAAATTGGTGTCGGGGGCTTCCCGCAGGTGCAAGCCCCCGACCTACACTTACCTAGCGCGCCGACAGTTGAAGCCTGGGCCTGCGTGCATTTCCTCTCTGTGGCCCGGTTCAGCTCCCGGCGCGCTGTGCTTGCGTGATCCAGCGGCGTAGTTAGTTCGATGAGCCGGCTGGGATCACGTGAGCACTGGGCAACCAATCGGAGGTTGCAAAAGTTCATTCATGAGTTTGATCGCAAGAACTGCCAAACTCATGAAAACTCCGGGCGCCCAAAACAGTACTTAAACTTCAAATAAAAGTTTTTTAAAATCCCACTAATTAAATGAACTAATAATAACAACTGTAAAAAACTAAAATAACAACAGAAAATGCTGGAAAAACTCAGCAAGTCAGGCAACATCCGTGGAGAGAAATTTGAGTTGACGTTTCGGGTTTGACCCTTGCTTAAATAAGGGTCAAACCCGAAACGTCAACTCAAATTTCTCTCCACGGATGTTGCCTGACTTGCTGAGTTTTTCCAGCATTTTCTGTTGTTATTTCGGATTTCCAACATCTGCAGTATTTTGCTATCGTACTGTAAAAAACTAATTGTGGTAAACTACTGTATTGTATATTGCCACCTCTGGGTGGCGCTGTGTATGGAGGCATGCCTCAGCTGACTCCACCCACCACTGTGTGGGTTTCGTTCAGACTTGTTCAGTCACTCACGAAGAAGCATGGTCTCTTCTTAGCTAATAAAAGCCTTATTCATCTCTTCTTTCGACTCGTCATCTCTTCTTCGACTCATCACCTTTTATGAAGTAATTGATAAGCGTATCAATTTTATTAGCTAAAAGTTAAATGGCGACACCTGAGGAGCAACAACAGCAACGGATACAGCAGACATTGCTGAGAGCCCTCAGACCACCACGCCTGGACCTCGACCCTCAAGAGGTGGGTGCATCAGCCAAGTTTGAACACTGGCTGAGCTGCTTTGAATCCTTCCTCGCAATCTCACAGGTTACAGAGGAGGATCACAAACTGAAAATTTTGACCGCCCAGGTGAGCCATCAAGTATATATGCTAATCCGGGACTCTAATACGTACGTGGCGGCCCTCGAGCTACTAAAAGGGCAATATACGCGCCCAGTGAACACAATTTACGCCCGACACCTCTTGGGATCCCGCAGGCAGCAACCGGGAGAATCGGTAGGGGCATTTGCACGGGCGCTACTGGCACTCTGCAGAGACTGCGATTGTAAAGCGGTAACGGCTGTGGAGCACGCGCAGGGACTCGCCTGTGATGCCTTCGTCAGGGGCCTCCAGTCAGACCACACCCGGCAGAGACTGCTAGAAAGCAAGGAACCCGACCTGAAGACGGCCATTGCCCTTGCGCTCTCGTTAGAGGAGGCCCACCGAAACCTCGAGGCATACCCCCGTAACGGCGCCGAGACATGGCAATCGAAACCGTGGGACACGGGACCGCCGCCCCCGGCACCAACCGCTGCAGCGACCCAACCGAGACAGCAGCCTCCGGTAAGAACTGCTTCGATGCCCAGTAACCAGGCCCAAAAATGCTATTTCTGTGGCCAGTTAAAACATCCCAGAGCGCACTGCCCAGCTAAGACAGCTACCTGCTCGGGCTGCGGGAAGAAAGGCCATTACGCTAACGCCTGCAAGGGGAAGCCAGCCAGCAGCGCAGCGTGCGGGCCGTGGGAGCAGCCATCTTATCCGCCATTTTGTGTACCCCCGGCCGCATGGCATCCGCCGCCATCGTATCCAACGCACTCAACCGCCATTTCGTCACCGGAACCGACCACCGTCTCGGCGGATGACTATAGTGACTCACTAAGCCACATACTGGCCTCCGTGACGCTGGATCAAGCCCTCCCTCACCATCTATCCAGCTCCATGATGGATATCGCGGTAAACGGCCGCGCCACCAGTTGCCTGATCGACAGCGGGAGCACAGAGAGTTTCGTCCACCCCGACACGGTACGTAGCCACTCCCTCACGATTCTGCCAACGCACCATCGCATTTCTATGGCGTCCAAGTCCCAGTCAATGGACATCAGCGGCTACTGTGTGGTGACCCTGTCAGTAGGGGGCACTGAATATAAAAAATTTAAACTGCTAGTCCTGCCCCGTCTTTGCGCTGCCGTCCTGCTAGGGTTGGATTTTCAGTGCCACCTTAAGAGTGTCACACTAGCATACGGTGGACCCCTCCCCCCACTCACAGTCTGCAACCAACAACTTTTAAATCGCCTGCTGCAAACCACCTGCAGCCTTTCCACATTAAATGTCCCCCCCCCTCCCCTGTTCGCTAACCTCACCCGCGACTGTAAACCCATCGCTACCAAAAGCAGGCGGTACAGTGCCGGGGACAGAGCTTTTATCAGCTCTGAGGTGGAGCGGCTATTGAAGGAGGGCATTATCGAAGGTAGCACTAGCCCCTGGCGAGCCCAGGTTGTAGTCGTTAAAACCACTGCAAAACGCCGCATGGTAATCGACTACAGCCAAACCATAAACCGGTACACCCAGCTGGACGCGTACCCCCTCCCTCGCATATCTGATATGGTCAATCAGATTGCGCAATACAAAGTATTCTCCACCATCGACCTTAAGTCAGCGTACCACCAGCTGCCCATCCGCCATGAGGACCGCCAGTATACTGCCTTCAAGGCAAACGGCCGCCTCTACCACTTCCTTAGGGTCCCCTTCGGCGTCACCAACGGGGTTTCGGTCTTCCAAAGGGAGATGGACCGAATGGTTGACCAGAACGCGCTGCGGGCAACCTTCCCCTATTTGGATAACGTCACCATCTGCGGCCACGACCAGCAGGACCACGACGTTAATCTAGCAAATTTCCTCCGTACGGCCCAACGGCTGAACCTAACGTACAATAAGGAAAAATGTATGTTTCACACCAAGCGCCTGGCCATCCTCGGCTGCGTGGTGGAGAACGGAGTCATCGGGCCCGACCCCGACAGAATGCGCCCCCTAATGGAGCTACCCCTTCCCCACTGCCAAAAAGCACTGAAGAGATGCCTGGGGTTTTTCTCCTACTACGCCCAGTGGGTGCCCCTCTATGCAGACGAAGCCAGGCCCCTCATCAAAGCCACCTCCTTCCCCCTGACACCAGAGGCGTGTGCAGCCTTCACTCTTATCAAGAACGATATCGCGAAGGCCGCAATGCACGCGGTGGATGAGTCCATCCCCTTCCAAGTGGAGAGCGATGCCTCCGACTTCGCCCTAGCCGCGACCCTTAACCAGGCGGGCAGACCCGTGGCCTTTTTCTCAAGGACCCTCCAGGGCCCCGAGACGAGACACTCCTCCGTCGAAAAGGAGGCCCAGGCTATTGTAGAAGCGGTGCGTCACTGGAGGCATTACCTGGCCGGGAAACGATTTACGGTGCTCACTGACCAGCGTTCAGTAGCTTTTATGTTTAATAATAAGCAGAGGGGTAAAATCAAGAACGACAAGATCTTGAGGTGGAGAATCGAACTCTCCACCTACAATTATGATATCTTGTATCGGCCAGGGAAACTCAATGAGCCCCCAGATGCCCTATCACGTGGTACATGCGCCAACGCGCAGAGTGATAGGCTGCAGTCCCTCCACAATGACCTCTGCCACCCGGGGGTCACCAGGTTTTTCCATTTTATCAAATCCCGTAACCTGCCCTACTCCATCGAGGAGGTCAGGACCATGACCAAGAGCTGCCAAATCTGCGCCGAGTGCAAACCGCACTTCTATAGGCCGGACAGAGCAAGCCTGATCAAGGCCACCCGCCCCTTCGAACGCCTGAGCGTCGATTTTAAAGGGCCCCTCCCCTCCGCTGACCGCAATGTGTACTTCCTCAACATAGTTGATGAGTACTCCCGTTTCCCCTTTGCCATCCCTTGCCCAGACATGACCAGTACCACGGTCATCAAGTGTCTGAATGACATCTTCGCTCTGTTCGGGTTCCCCAGCTATATACATAGCGACAGGGGCTCATCGTTCATGAGCGACGAACTTCGGCAGTACCTGCTAACAAGAGGTATCGCCACGAGCAGGACCACCAGTTACAACCCCCGGGGGAACGGCCAGGTGGAAAGGGAGAACGCGACGGTTTGGAAGGCAGTCCTCTTAGCACTAAAATCTAAGGGCCTTCCGACCTCCCGCTGGCAGGAGGTCCTCCCTGCAGCGCTCCACTCCATTCGGTCACTGCTTTGTACTGCCACTAATGCGACCCCTCATGAGAAAATGTTCGTTTTCCCCCGGAAGTCTACATCGGGAACCTCGCTACCGGCATGGTTGACTTCTCCTGGGCCCGTCCTACTGCGGAGGCACGTGAGGACGCATAAAACGGACCCCCTGGTCGAGCGGGTGCACCTCCTACACGCCAACCCCCAGTATGCCTGGGTGACATACCCAGACGGGCGGGAGGACACGGTCTCCATACGAGATCTCGCACCCTCGGGTACCCCTGAATTACCACCGTTATCCCCCTTACCACCGTTATCCCCCTTACCACTGTTATCCCCCACCACCCCTCCCAACCCAACCCCTGCAGACGGCATGCCAAAGCCCCAGGAATCTTCGCCAACCACCCAGACACCAGACCCGACGTCGGATGCTGCAACACCACCGCCGCCACCACGACGATCAGGACGTCAGACAAGGCCTCCTGATAGACTTAACTTGTAGTACCCTTCACCCCGCCGGACTTCACATTAAACAAGGGGTGAATGTGGTAAACCACTGTATTGTATATTGCCACCTCTGGGTGGCGCTGTGTATGGAGGCATGCCTCAGCTGACTCCACCCACCACTGTGTGGGTTTCGTTCAGACTTGTTCAGTCACTCACGAAGAAGCATGGTCTCTTCTTAGCTAATAAAAGCCTTATTCATCTCTTCTTTCGACTCGTCATCTCTTCTTCGACTCATCACCTTTTATGAAGTAATTGATAAGCGTATCACTAATTTAAACAATTACTCAAATTTTTGAAAAAAATAATTTTTTTAAAAATCGGGTCTAAAAATACACTTACCTTACTGTAAAGTCTTAAAAAATAATAAACCTGTGGAAAAAAAATTCTAACTTTAATTAATAGACCACTTACCTTTTAAAACTAAGTCCTTACGTCTGCTTTTTTCACGCGTAAAAACCGGAGGCCTTCACGCACGGGCAAAGCTTAAAAAAAGGAATTTCAGCGCACACGCGCAGACTCCTGCGCGCACACGTTCGACCTCTGAACCCCTTGGTTCAGAGGAAAGGAAATGCCGGTTTCCCGCGCATGCGCTGTGCATGCTGAAAACCGGCACTTCCATCGGGCCCACGCGTGAGTACCCCGTCCGTACTCACACGTTGGGACCCGAATTACTGGGCCATTAAGATTTCATTGTGAGGTGAACTGGCCCATTTTCAAGTCTTGGTATTGTGCTGGAGCAATACATTAGCGAGAAACTTCCTCTGACAGGCCGCCACACAATCTCCTGCATTTAGAAAACAATTGTTTGTTGCAGGAGTGTGGGTGTCATACTGTAGCTGTAGTACCAATCAAAGTCAGAGTTAGCCACAGTCTTTGGTCAATCCAAGAAGCAGAAATTTGATTGAATTAAAAACAGAAAACTCAACCGGTCAGGCAGCATCTGCCATCCGTCTGTTGCTGATGATTCTGCCATTCCCATTTGCACAAGTGTCAGCCGTGGCTTATGAGGGTAGCACTCTCGCCTGAGTCAGAAGGTTGTGGGTTCAGAGTCCCACTCCAGGGACTTGAGCACAAAAAGCTAGGCTGACACTCCAGTGCAGTGCAGTGCAGTGAGGGAGTGCTGCATTGTCGGAGGTGCCATCTTTCGGATGAGATGGTAAACCAGATGTCTGTTCTCTCAGGTGGACGTAAAAGGTCCCACGGCACTATTTCGAAGAAGAGCAGGGGCATTATGTTCCTGATGGCGGGGGAGTCTAGAACCAGGGGTCACAGTCTAAGGATAAGGGGTAAGCCATTTAGGACTGAGACGAGGAGGAATTTCTTCACCCAGAGAGTGGTGAACCTGTGGAATTCTCTGCCACACAAGGCAGTTGAGGCCAATTCATTAAATATATTCAAGAAGGAGTTAGATATATTTCTTGAGGCAAAGGGGATCAAGGGATATGGGGAGAAAGCAGGGACCGGGTACTGAGTTTGGATGATCAGCCATGATCTCATTAAATGGGCTCGAGGGGCCGAATGGCCTATTCCTGCTCCTATCTTCTGTATTTGTATATTATCCCCGGTGTCCTGGCCAATGTTTATCCCTCAATCAGCATCATTAAAACAGATTATCTGGTCATTATCACATTGCTGTTTGTGGGAGCTTGCTGTGCGCAAATTGGCTGCTGCGTTTCCCACATTACAACAGTGACTGCACTCCAAAAAAGTACTTCATTGGCTGTAAAGCGCTTTGAGACGTCCGGTGGTCATGAAAGGTGCTATATAAAGTCTTTCTTTCTCTTCTAGACCCATCTTTTGTTTCTTTACTTGTCTTGTTACCATCTCCTTTTGCCTTGCACCATCATCTCTTCCTGCCTGCCACCCTATCCCAGACCTTCCCTTTTGTTCTTTCCACCCTTCCCCACTTTCCCTGCCTCTGCCCTTGCTTAAAACCTGTTACATCTCTAACCTTTGCCAGTTCTGACGAAAGGTCATCGACCTGAAGCGTTAACTCTGTTTCTCTCTCCGCAGATGCTGCCTGACCTGCTGAGTCTTTCCAGCATTTTATGTTTTTATTTCAAATTTCCAGCAACAGCAGTATTTTGCTTTTGAATTGATTGAATTATAGGACCAGCAAACAGAAAATCCAGTTCGAAAGCCATGAGTTGACTGGGAGGTGAGATTTACGTGTGAAACAGTTTTTTTGGTTGCTTACAATATTCTATTAACAGGTTAACTACATTGTTTGAACAACATGGTGTATAAAGTTATGAGGGGCCTAGACATGGTTGTTTGCCTCAGACACGCGTTACACACCTCTCCTGATCTTTGTTTCCATTAAAGGCAATAGAGACTGTTGCCATTGGCGGAAGGGTCGAGAACCAAAGGACACAGATTTACGGTGATTGGCAAATGAACCAAAGGCGACATGAGGAAAAACTTTTTTACGCAGCGAGTGGTTAGGATCTGGAATGCACTGCCTGAGAGGGTGGTGGAGGCAGACTCAATTGTGGCTTTCAAAAGGAAAATAATTTTCAGGGCTACGGGGAAAGGGCGGGAGAGTGGGACTAGCTGAAGTGATCTTGCAGAGAGCCGGCATGGGCTCGACAGGCCGAATGGCCTCCTTCTGTACAGTAACCATTCTATAATTCTATGATTCTAAACAAACAATTCTTAATTTTTCTCCTCTCTTTTGCTGTTGCAACTCTTATTTTATACTCCAAGACATTATGAGTGTTGTTAGCCAGCTGCTCCTGGACTTTGATGGTCCCACCATACCTTGAGCATTGCGGAATAGCAAGTATAGTATTGCTCCTTCCATTGTACCCTTGCATGAGGAACTGAGTCACATAACAGTCCATAATCAGAAATAATAATTGACTTTTCTTGTTCCCTAATTTAATCTTCCGAATCAATCCCTGGCAAAAGAATAGCTCCCAGCACAATTGCATTACCTTCTTAACACTTTTCCCTGATTTGAGCATAACATGTCCCATTGATGTCTTCTGCCCAGCTTATCAACTTCCGACAGACATTATCAGGACTCCCAGTCACGCCTCCGAAAAAGGCTATCTATCGATCTAATAACATTATCCTCCATGGCTACCACTTTCTTTTTCTTATCAATACTAACTTCCACCTCCCCACCCACCGCCCCCCCCCGCATCCCAAGTAACCACTTGCTCTGAGGTGCCATGATATCGGTGGTGATTTCTCTCCCCCTGTGCTGCCTTCCTTGTCTTTGGACCCCCAAGAGTTTCCGGCACTGCCTGAATCTGAGTCCTCCATCCATCCCATGTCACTCATTTCTCTTTCTCCATCCTATTATTATTGTCTTTATTTATGGGTTGGCTACCTCTCCAATGTGCACTGCAAAATCTTCCCTCTCCCATATAGTACAGAATATCTCCAACTGTTTTGCAATCTCAGTGACTTTGAGCTCACGCATGTTTAACTGGAGACCTTGACCTGGACATTGATCTTGGAGGGAGCGCAGCGTAGATTTACTGGAATGATATCTGGACACCAGAAACCAGTATTGAGTGGAACCTGTGTGATGTGGACATTTCTGGAAACCATCATAGGAATTGCGAGCAGAGATTACATAAACTAGGTCTGACGAAAGGTCTTCGTCCTGAAACATTGACTCTGTTTCTCTCTCTGTAGTGTATGTGCTTTAAGTCAGAACTACTTTTTACAGCTCCTGTATACTGTAGTACCGGCAGTGACCACACCGGTCTATAAGCTGTGCGCATGCCTCTGTACCCCAGTCTAGAGATTACCCTCCTCCAGTAAAGACCTGTTATTTGTTTATGTACAGCATCCGTGTAATTATTCATCCACTGAACCATGGATCTAACACTCTCCACGGATGCTGCCTGGCCTGCTGAGTTTTTCCAGCATTTTCTGTTGTTATTTTACATAAACTAGGGTTGTATTTCCTGGAATTCAGAAGATTAAACGGTGATTTGATCGAAGCTTTCAAGATATTAAGGGGAACAGTTAGGGTAGATAGAGGGAAACTATTTCCGCTGGTTGGGGAGTCTAGGACTAGGGGGCATAGCCTAAAAATTAGAGCCAGACCTTTCAGGAGTGAAGTTAGAAAACACTCTACACACAAAGGGTGGTAGAAGTTTGGAACTCACTTCCGCAAACAGCAATTGATGCTGGGTCAATTATTCATTTAAAATCTGAGATTGATAGATTTTTTGTTAACCGAGGTTATTAAGGATATGGGGCAAAGGTGGGTATATGGAGTTAGGTCACAGATCAGCCATGATCTCATGGAACAAGCTCGAGAGGCTAAGTGGCCTCTTCCTGTTCCTACGTTCCAATGATGGTTTCCAGGAATGTCCACATCATACAATACTGGTCAATGCTGGTTTCTGGTGTCCAGCCTTACTAAATGGACTCGGCAACTACAGAAAATAACACATAGCTTGAGTGGTGTGCTTCAATCCTGGCCCTAATCTCTCTGTTCACTCTGTAGCTTTTTCATTCTGTTGGCTTCTTGCAGTTCAGAAATCTTCTTCTTTGTACATTTTTTTTTTACATAAACCCACTTGAGCAACATTCCTTCTGCTACCAACTTTTCACAAACAGCAACTAATCCAGAACTAAGTTCCCCACGCTTACTTTGGTACAAAGTCCGGCACAACCCCAGACGTTCGCTTGTGTGCGACGAGCTATCTAAATGTAAATTCTTTCTGCAGTGCTGGACTATCAGCGGTGTTTGCTGTAGACTTTCATCTGCTGTGAATTGGATCAAATCTGCCCAAACTATTCTCATTTAGGCACCCTACAGCCATCAGACGGAAAGAAGGATTTCATGACACCAACTTGTAGAGATATAAGCATAGGTCCCAAGGGTGAAAACACAGTGTTCTAACCTAGTGCCACATTCTACCTGTGCTGATAAATGGATATAGGTTTCTGTTTAAGCAAGAACATATTGTCCTCAAATTGTCTGTCAACTTGCAGCAGAAACACTTCATTGCGAAGGTCAAAAGCTGGGTTCTGACTACTTTAAATCAAGCCTTGGAACTCCATGACTTACATACATCACAACACAAAACTATGCGGCTAAATAATAACGGAGTGCTGCATGTTCAGTCTATTTGGTAAACAAAATGCGTCCTTACTTATTATTAATGAGACCTGTTAGAAGAAACAGTAAAAGATATTAATTCTGGGATTTTAATAACATTAATCAGATTGTGTCCTTGTCAGCTGCAGCAAACAACAGCAACATATATTCTAAAATGAAAGGTTGGCACAAATAAGTTAATAAAGCAGTCCTGTATGTCCTGCAGAGAGCTCCAAGTCTCACATTACAAGTCTTCGAACATAAGAACATAAGAATTAAGAGCAGGAGTGGGCCATGCGGCCCCTCGAGCCTGCTCCGCCATTCAATAAGATCATGGCTGATCATCGATCTCAACTCCACTTTCCCGCCCGATCTCCATATCCCTCGATTCCCCTAGAGCCCAAAGATCTATCTATCTCAGCCTTGAATATACTCAAAGACTCAACATTCACAGCCCGCTGGGGCAGAGAATTCCAAAGATTCACCACCCTCTGAGTGAAGAAATTCCTCCTCATCTCAGTCTTAAATGGCCGACCCCTTATCCTGAGACACTGCCCCCTAATTCTAGGCTCTCCAGCCAGGGGAAACAACCTCTCAGCATCTATTACAATAGCAAAATACTGCAGATGCTGGAAATCTGAAATAACAACAGAAAATGCTGGAAATACTCAGCAGGCCAGGCAGCATCCGTGGAGAGAGAAAAACAGAGTTAACGTTTCAGGTCTGGGACCCTTCATCAGAACACATTCAGGTCCCAGACCTGAAACGTTAACTCTGTTTCTCTCTCCATGGATGCTGCCTGGCCTGCTGAGTATTTCCAGCATTTTCTGTTGTTCTCTCAGCATCTACCCTGTCAATCCCCCTCAGAATCCTGTAAGTTTCAATCAGATCCCCTCTCATTCTTCTAAACTCCACAGAGTATCGGTCCAATCTACACAATCTCTCATCATAGGACAGCCCTCTCATCCCAGGAATCAATCGAGTGAACCTTCGTTGCACCGCCTCCAAGGCAAGTACATTACGCCAGAGTACATTATAAATAGAATTCAAAATCTGGCATCAAATCTTCACCACGGCTGTTACTGGGTTTCTCGTGTCGTCTAGACTGTGAAAAGGGCAAAAATGGCCCCCAAATTTCCTGAATCACACCTACACAGAAATTACTCCCAAATTTCCGCCGGTTTCTGCGCCGATCTTGCCGACGGGAACTTAGGCGGAAATTTCCTGCGGAGCTCGTTTGCCTTCGGCGAAGCCTAAAGGCAGGTGTAAAACGAGTGCAAAGGGGTAATGGTGTTTGGGCTGCTGTCTTCGGCCCTGGTGTCTCACCCGCACAGCCTCTCGCTTCTGCTGCTCCTCTTCCTCTTCAAGTATTCTGTAGAACAGGGGTGTGCCCATTGGGAAGGAATTCCAGCTGCTTAGTCCTGCTGAATGTGTGCGATGTAAGGGGTGGGTGGTCAGAGAAATTCTGTTGCACTGCGACTCACGGCACTTTGGTTGAGTATAGTGCAGGTCGCAGCAAGAAATTATTTCAAAAATTCATGAAGAAAGCCTTAGAGGGAGGTGCAGCAAAGGTTCACTAGACTGATTTCTGGGACGGGGGGATTGTCCTACGAGGAGAGATTGAGTAGACGAGGCCTGTATTCCCTGGAGTTTAGAAGAATGAGAGGTGATCACATTGAAACGTATACAATTCTTAAAGGGCTTGACAGGGTAGATGCAGGGAGGATGTTTCCCCTGGCTGGAGAGTCTAGAACTAGGGGTCACAGTCTCAGGATAAGAGGTCGGCCATTTAGGACTGAGATGAGGAGAAATTTCTTCACTCAGACGGTGGTGAATCTTTGGAATTCTCTACCCCAGAGGGCTGTGGAGGCTCAGTCGCTGAGTATATTCAAGACAGAGAGCGATGGATTTTTGGATATTAAGGGAATCAAGGGATATGGGGATAGGGCAGGAAAGTGGAGTTGAGGTAGAAGATCAGCCTTGATCTCATTGAATGGCGGAGCAGGCTCAAAGGAGCGAATGGCAGACTCCTCCTCCTATTTCTTATATTCTTACACTGCTATCAGGTGACTTTGGTCTCTGCTACGCGTAACTTTTTGGTTGTAAATCTACACCAGCGCATCACCCAGGAAACTCACGTAAGCAGGTCTTGTGCGCTGCGGGGGTGGGGGGGGGTGGGGGGGGACGGGTAGGGCGGTGAAGCTATGTAAATGAGTGGCAGAGGGTCTTCGACGGTTGTATCTTGGAAGCGACACAAACGTTTGAGGAAATTTGCACGTAGCGATTGTTGTGTTTTGAGTTTTGCTTCAATGAAGTTTGTCCCAGTTCCCGGGTGTTACCTGAAGTGGGTGCTGGGGGGCTCGGTTTTACTTTGTCTTTCACTTTCAGTTTCGGGTTCTGCCATGCAGACAATGTGCTGTAATGTCCACCCACTTACTCAGTAAATAGTAAAAGGTTCATTCCGTCTCCTCTATTCATTACTGTTCGGTCAAGATGTAATAGCGATCTCTCAGCGCACGCCCAGCGTCAATCAGTTACCAGCAGATTTCCTCGGGAAGAAAACAGTGCAATTCCACTCTTAAGCTGTAGTTACGCCAACATTTTCCAGGAAAATTTGGGCTGTAATGCGCTTTAACACTGAAACAATTAACTAAGTTGCTCATTCGGAGCATAGGTAGATATGTATTATTATTCTCATTGTGTTTTTAAAACATCTTTGATTTTTTCTTTGACTTATAAAGTATTTACAGCACAGAAACAGGCCATTCGGCCCAACAGGTCCGCGCCGGTGTTTATGCTCCACACGAGCCTCCTCCCACCCCTCTTCATCTCACCCTATCAACATATCCTTCTATTCCTTTCTCCCTCATGTGCTTATCTCGCTTCCCCTTGAACCACCCATCTATACTATTCACCTCAACCACTCCCTGTGGTAGTGAGTTCCACATTCTCACCACTCTCTGGGTAAAGAGGTTTCTCCTGAAGTCCCTATTGGATTTATTAGTGACAATTTATGGCCCCTCGTTCTTGTCTCGCTCCCAAGTGGAAACATCTTCTCTGCGTCTATCCTATCAAACCCTTTCCTGATCTTAAGGATATCTATCAGGCCACACCTCGGTCTTCTCTTTTCTGGAGAAGACAGTCCCAGCCTGCTCAATCTTTCCTGATAGGTATAACCTCTCAGTTCTGGTATCATTCTAGTCAATCTTTGTCAAACCTTCTCCAGTGCCTCTATATCCTTTTTATAATATGGAGACCAGATCTGTTCAAAGTACTCTAAGTGTGGTCTAACTAAGATTCTATACAAGTTTAACATAACTTCCCTGTTTTTCAATTCTAACCCTCTAGAAATGAATCCCAGTGCTTGGTTTGCTTTTTTATATGACCTTACTAACCTGCGTCACGATTTTTAGTGATTTGTGTATCTGTACCCCAGATCCCTCTGCTCCTCTCCCCCATTTAGAAACTTATTTTCCAAGGAGCATGTGGCCTCTTTATTCTTCCTACCAAAATGTACCACCTCACACTTTCCTCTACTGAATTTATGGAATCTTCCTGCAGTATATCCCACATCCGGGAAAAATAATCCTCCGGCTTGAGATTTGAGGCCAATGATCTGCGAAGGCTGTTCGATTGACCGCGGCCAGGAGATGTATGACAAATCCAAGTGGCTCGCCCTTTCACTCGCCTCCTCCCCTCCCTGAGGGAAGTGCCTTTGAATACTGTGTCAGTGTCAGCTGTGGCTCAGTGGGCGGCACCCTCGCCTCTGAGTCAGCAGGTTGTGGGTTCAAGTCCCACTCCAGGGACTTGCGCACATAAAGCTAGGCTGACACTCCCAGTGCAGTACTGAGGGAGTGCTGCACTGTCAGAGGTGCCGTCTTGCGTCTGAGACGTTAAACCGAGGCCCCGTCTGCTCTCTCAGGTGGACGTAAAAGATCCCATGGCCACTATTTTCGAAGAAGAGCAGGGGGAGTTATCCCTGGTGTCCTGGGCCAATATTTATCCCTCAACCAACATAACAAAAATACAGCAAGTCAGACAGCGTCTGTAGAGAGAGAAACAGAGTCAGAGTCAATGTTTCAAGCCGATGATCCTTCTTCAGAACTGGAAAAAGTTGGAGATGGAATAGATTTTTAAGCAAGTGCAGGGGCCGGGAAAGGCGGGAGGGGAGGAAAGAACAAAAGGGAAGGTCTGTGATAGGATGGAAGGCAGGAGAGATTAAGAGACAAAAAGGATGATGGTGCAAGGCAAAAGGAGACAATGGGACAAGTTAAGAAACAAAAGATGACTCTAGATGAAGCATAAATGGCAATGGCAGAATGATCGACAGCTGCCATGTGAGAGGGGAAAAAAAAGGATAGGGGCCGAGGTTATGGTCTGAAATTGTTGAACTCGATGTTGAGTCCAGAAGGCTGTAAAGTGCCTAATCGAAAGAGGAGGTGCTGTTCCTCGAGCTTACGAGCTTATTTATTTCAGATTTCCAGCATCTGCAATATTTTACTTTTGTATAACAAAAAGCAGATTATCTGGTCGTTGTCACGTTGCTGTTTGCGGGAGCTTGCTGAGCGCAAATTGGCTGCCGCGTTTCCCACATTACAACAACGACTGTACTTCAGAAAAAAAAGTACTTCTTTGGCTGCAAAGCACTTTGGGGCGTCCGGTGGTCGTGAAAGGCGCGATATACAAATGCGAGTCGTTCTTTTTTTCTTTCATTCCTGAATGAAAACGTACATCACACACATAGTAGAGCCAGGCTGTACCACTCAGCCCTGGATTGAGTGCGCAACTCTTACCGTGACTTGATTCGTAACACAGATATTAAGGAAAGCATCTTTCATTACAATCAGAAGGGAATTCTCATTTTTTTATTTGTTGAATTCTCATTTATTTTCTGGGGAGGGTGGGGGGTGGTGGGGAAGCTATTAATACCATCTGCTTTTCTGATTAGTGTGATAAGATTATGACCAAGGATTCTTTCCTTCAATTATGGTTCAGTTATACATAATTAATTGCAATCTTATACCGGCAGAATGCAATATGAATTCTAATACCAATGTTCTATAAGGCAACAATAAAAAGGTACTGGGGAGACATTAACTTTCTAGAGATGCATTCAGTTGCTGATGTACCATTTGATATTGGCACGGCATTTGATAAATTTTGCTCTTATCTTTAATGTGCCGTTAATGCTTTGCCAGAATATAGGACTCATGATATATATCCTCCACATGCGTCATAGGCTTTGAATTATTGAGCAAGACTTTGGGGTGAGGGCTGACACTGGTTGCTGGGGTGATTGCTTTTGAATAGGTGCGCATTATTATGCTGCTAAAACTGCAGTCTCTAAAATTGATTGCATATTTACAGGGTTGTTCTACCAGAAGGCAGATGTAAAATCTAAGAAATCTGAAAATTTACAATATGAACAAAACGCCGCTGTTTAATGTTTCAGCGCTGCTTTAAGTTTGTAGAGTTATGGGCGGCGCATTACTTAACAAATACTGGTAAGAGAAAGTCAAATTGCAATGCTAAAACCTTGATTTGCAGTCACAGTAAGGATTATCTCAAATTACTGGTGCTCCTATTTTCGGCTGGTCTGTAACTTTAGAGCAGCCGGCCAGCAGAGGGCGCCAGCCAGCCAG
Source organism: Somniosus microcephalus (assembly GCF_052327205.1). Lineage (NCBI taxonomy): Eukaryota > Metazoa > Chordata > Chondrichthyes > Squaliformes > Somniosidae > Somniosus > Somniosus microcephalus. Next base: position 308,181,072 of record NC_140991.1, read on the forward strand.
CACCCGGGGGCGATGAGGCCGCTGCTATTTTAAGGCCTGCAGCAGTCCGTCTCAAGCAGCCAGCAGCAGCTGCAGAAAGGTCCTGGGAGCAGAGGGGGAACACACGGGTCTTGTAGGGGGGCTGGCGGGGGGATGGGAGCCCAGGCTGGCAACAGCCCCCCCTCAACCCGCCCCGCAGTATTATCGTGAGGCTCGGATGTACGCTCCTAGAATCATAGGATGGTTACAGCACAGAAGGAGGCCATTCGGCCCGCCGAGCCCATGCCGGCTCTCTGCAAGAGCACTTCAGCTAGTCCCACTCCCCCTCCGCCTCCGCCCGCCCTTTCTCCTCTGGCTCCACAAAAATAATTTAAAACTTACCATTCCAGGGACTGCTTGGCTCTGCCGCCAGTGAAATGGGTCGGAGAGTGCACGGTGCATGTTCCGACCAGTTCTATCCTAAAATGTCAGTTTGGGTTCCGTGTACCTGCCCTAGGACCCTGATTTGCACGTTAAAAGGAGCCTACTGCCCGAAAGAGGTGCATGCTTCAGCCTCTGTGCAATTGTCAGTGGGCCGATTGTCAGGGTTAACGGGACAACAACAATAACTTGCATTTATTTAGCGCTTTTAACATAGTAAAACGTCCCAAGGCGTTTCACAAGAGCGCAATCAGACTAAACTTGAAACCGAGCCACGTAAGGAGATATTAGGACAGGTGACTAAAAGCTTGGTCAAAGCGGTAGGTTTTAAACAGCGTCTTGAATTGGAGGAGCGCAGATATCTCAGGGGGGTTGTGGGGCTGGAGGAGGTTACAGAGATAGGGAGGGGGCGAGGGCCATGGAGGGATTTGAAAACGAGGATGAGAATTTTATAATTGAGGCGTTGGCGCTCCGGGGGCCAATGTAGGCCAGCGAGCACAGGGAGTGACGGGTGAACGGCACTTGGTGCGAGTTAGGACACGGGCAGCCGAGTTTTGGATGATCTCCAGCCTACAGAAGGATGGTAAGTCTACCGGCCCCATGACGAGGCTATTTCTGCCCTGTTAATGCTAAATTTGGAAGGTTAAAACCAATCCCTTTCTCTCTTGTCTGCATCTAACAGTTTGCGCAGGGTGAGTCAGAGAGTGTCCTTTGTTCATCCTCTGAGATGTAGTCTCCCATTCAGCGGCCGGGTTTAGTCAGCTAACTAAGCCAGACCTGAATCAAATAACAGGTTGTATGAATCTCAAACCCACAACAATACTGATCACAAACTAAACACTTCATTGCTTGAACCCTTGGTATCGCTGGGTATGTCAGTAAATTTGCAGTAACCATCCTTGTCCATTTTTCCAACTGAGGGCTGTCATAAATCTTTGTCATCACCAATGTTCTACAGGGGGCCATTTCCTCTAGTTGTCACGTGTAGCAAAGTGCGGGTAGATTTCCTTTGGTTCCCATTCGGACAAAATCAGAAACGGGTTCATTTTGAATAATATTTCTAATCTCACTCGAAGCACGTACCAGAGAAAGCCATCCTACATTTAACAATGACACCACATAGAGTTACTAGGGCCAATTAACCCACCAATTCTTTCTTCTTTTTGATAGCTGATGGTTGCAACAAAAAGGTTCTGGAGCATATTTACCAAGATTTCCCATTTCTGATCTATTAGAGGCAGAGACAGCCTCGAATAAGAAACGTAGGGCTAGAAATTCATCTCCTTTGCACCTGCCGCTAGCGCCTCCGGGGGCGCTAACGGGGCGCAAATGACTTATCGTCTGGCGGTGGTGGGTGAAAAAATCCCCTCCTGAGAAATTCAGCGGGGCATTGCTGAGGCGCTACCCGATAGCGGCGTGCCCCCACTGGTAGCACCCCAGGCTGCCGCGCCTCCAGCGATGATGTCATCACCGTGCGCCGCAACCCCTTAGCGCCCCGCCGCAGCCCCTTACCATCCCGGCTGCGCCCTGCGAGGCAACCGTGGGCGATGTCAGAACCAGCCTCGCGGGCCGCGAACCGGGCCAAACTCCGCTCGTGGGGCGGTATTTCAATGGGTGGTGTGGCCGCGACCCGCGGCCTGGAGGTCGGCTCTCCGCAGTGGGCCGTAGCGAGGTCCTGGCCGTCATCGCGCAGCGCGGCACCGCATCTCAGTGCCGGGCTGCGACCGCAGCACCACGCCTAGTGTGGGCCATCAGAGGCCCTACAGAGCGCGCAATGGCCCTCCGCTTTAACTGAAGGGGAAGGGTGTTGAAACGCGGAGCCTCCGCAGAGCACTGCCGATCGCGCCCCAACATCGCCTCGGTTACCACCCCACCAGGAAGTGGAGCGCCACTTCCTGTGCAGGACAGTAAGCTGAATTTAGCTGCTGGGGTGGTACTCCCGCGCCGGGCGCTAAATGTCCGGCCTTAACTCAGTTACCGCCCCAAACGAGCCTGCTCTGCCATTCAATTAGATCATGGCTGATCTACCTTGTCTCCACCTTCCTGCACTATCTCCATATCCCTTGGTTCCCTTAGTATCCAAAAATCTATCGGTCTCTGTCTTGAATATACTCAACGACTGAGCCTCCACAGCCCTCTGGGGTAGAGAATTCCAAAAAGATTTACAAACCTTTGAGTGAAGAAATTTCTCCTCATCTCAGTCCTAAATGCAATAAAACAAGACATGCGCATCCTGCTTTGAGTTGCACTGTTATTGCTGCTCCCTGCGTTATTCTCCGGAACCGGAAGATTGCCACCAAAGTGCACAAGGTTCACGCAGTGCGGGGCAATTTTAACTTTCAGTAAGAGTGTAAAATGGGCGATATTGTACTGGCCGCCCATTCTACGCCCTGCCCGATTTTTCCTTTCATTGAAATGGGTGTATGATGGGCGGCTGGTCAATATCGCCCCTGTTACACTATCGCCTCGAGCTAAAATTACCCCCAGTGAATATCGAAGTATTTTTTTCATTGCTAATGAGAGGGGAGAATAAAACAATCTTGGCAAGAAAGCACGTTTAATGCTGGCATTAAACAGCTTCCAGTCATCACAGCAGAAAGAGCGTTCAGGGTTGTCTGTAATGCTGCTGGCAAGTTGTATGATTAAGAAAACTTAGGAGGGTAATGTCTTTGAATTTTTGCTCCTGGAACTCAGTTGCACCTGCTAAGAATTCAGGCATGGATATCAGCCAGGACTGCAGGATTCCTGTGCCTAAATTCATGTTACGTGCTCCTGACATGCTGGGAGTGTGATTTCATAAGATTGAACCTACATTTTGCCAAGGTCAGAATATAGAATCAAAAAGCATTGACATGTATTTTCCACTAGCGTTATCGGTATTGGGGCTGTAAAAATAAATCTACAAGCTATGAAAAATGTAACAATGATTCCCAACACTGATCAATGAAAGCCAAAGCCTTGGATTGAAAACATGGGAGGCTCGCGTGTGAATGCTGACATGTTTGTGTCAGCCTCCTTCCCTCACTCGCTTACTGGAAGTGTTAACCCACTCGCAAAGCAAAGGAAGGAAAAGGTTTGTCATTAACAAGACCGCCACAGGACCTTCCGATCTTCAACAGAAGATGGCTTCCTCCATCACTTGACCTGGTGCCATCTTGCGCTGCTGGTTCCCAGGATCGGGCGTACCTTCGCTTGGGTGGTAACCCAGCCCGGTTTCCATTTCCATGCAAACTGAGTTGTGAAGTATAAAAGCAGCCCCCGAGGAGTGCTGTTTCGTGGTCAATTCTCTTTACCCTTCACCATGTCATTACTCGAGGCTTTCATTCATTTAGAAACTCTTCAAAAGATGGATTAAACGTAGTGGGGATAATTTTCCCGAGTATGTGCTGATTGACATGAATCAGTCATTCATGAAAGAAAGACTTATGAAATAATACTGAGCGGCCTACAGGTGGAGCTGTCCAGGGAGAGTATAAATACTCGGGCACGGGCCCAGCTTGCGCAGGACATTCTTAACAGGAACTAGTGAAGGACACAACTAGACCTCCATGTTGTAAAACAGTTGATTAAAGCTTTAACGCTTAGACCAAGTGCCTAGTAGTTTTCTTACGTCACTGATGATGGGCGAGATTTCTCTGCTGGCAATACATACTCAAAAAATGGCCTCCAGCTTGTATACGTATGTGGAAGCAATGTTGATGAGGGCTAAGCAATCATGTTCCTTTCTCGGTAATAGCTAGCCTCCATGAACAAAAGGTGAGCATGCTCTATTACGCCTTAATATAACCTCCATCGCATGCTGCCAAAAAGTGAGCACAGCCTTGCCTCCAAAAATTAAACGTGGGCCTATGCGAAATACCTTACTCTCTACCATCTGTTACATCCCTGCCTGGAAATCTGAAACTAAAACAGGAAACATAGACATAGAACATAGAAGATAGGAGCAGGAGGAGGCCATTCTGCCCCTCAAGCCTGCTCCGCCATTCAATGCGATCATGGCTGATCATCCAAATTCAGTACCCGGTCCCTGCTTTCTCCCCATACCCCTTGATCCCTTTAGCCTTAAGAAATATATCCAACTCCTTCTTGAATATATTTAATGACTGGCCTCCACCGCCTTCTGTGGTAGAGAGTGCCACAGGTTCACCACTCTCTGGGTGAAGAAATTCCTCCTCATTTCTGTCCTAAATGGCTTACCCCTTATCTTTAGACTGTGTCCCCTGGTTCTGGACTCCCCAACCATCGGGAACATCCTTCCTGCATCTAGTCTGTCCAGTCCTGTCTGAATTTTATAAGCTTCAATGAGGTCACCTCTAATTCTTCTAAACTCCAGCGAGTACAAGTCCAATCGACCCAATCTCTCCTCATACGTCATTCCTGCCATCCCAGGTATCAGCCTGGTGAATCTTCGCTGAACTCCTTCCATAGCAAGAACATCCTTCCTCAGATAAGGCGACCAAAACTGCACACAATACTCAAGATGTGGTCACAGCAAGGCCCTGTACAACTGCAGCAAGATATCTTTGTTCCTGTACTCAAACCCTCTCGCTATGAAGGCCAACATACCATTTGCCTTCTTAACCGCCTGCTGCGCCTGCATGCTTACCTTCAGCGACTGGTGCACAAGAACACCCAGGTCTCGTTGCACTTCCCCTTCTCCCAATCTATTGCCATTTAGATAATAATCTGCCTTCCTGTTTTTTGCCACCAAAGTGGATAACCTCACATTTATCCACGTTATATTGCATCTGCCATGTTTCTGCCCAATCACCCAACATGTCCAAATCATCCTGGAGTTTCTTGACATCCTCCTCACAGCACACACGCCCACCCAGCTTTGTGTCGTCTGCAAACTTGGAGATATTACATCTAGTTCCCTTGTCCAGATCATTTATATATATTGTGAATAGCTGGCGTCCAAGGACCGATCCCTGCGGTACCCCACTAGTCACTGCCTGCCATTCGAAAAAAGCCGTTTATTCCAACTCTTTGCTTTCTGTCTGCCAACCAATTCTCGATCCAAGTCAATACCTTGCCCCCAATCCCATGTGCCTTAACTTTACACGCTAATATCTTATGCGGGACCTTATCGAAGGCCTTCTGAAAGTCCAGATACACCACATCCACTGGTTCTCCCTTATCTATTTTACCAGTTACATCCTCAAAAAATTCCAGTAGATTAGTCAAGCACAATTTACCTTTTGTGAATCCATGTTGACTTTGTCCGATCCTGTCACTGTTTTCCAAGTGCTCTGCTATTACATCTTTTATAATGGACTCTAGCATGTTCCCCACTACCAATTTCTCTCTACCACCTTTTTGGAATAGTGGGGTAACATTAGCTACCCTCCAATCCATGGGTACTATTCCAGATTCCATCGAATGTTGGAAGATGATCAGCAATGCATCTACTATTTCTAGGGCCACTTCCTTAAGTACCCTATGATGTACATTATCAGGCCCTGGGGACTTATCGGCCTTCAGTCCCATCAATTTCCCTAACACCATTTCCCTACAAATACTGATTTCTTTCAGTTCCACCCTTTCATCAGACCCTATGTTCCCCGGCATCTCTGGGAGGTTATTTGTGTCCTCCTTTGTGAAGACAGAACCAAAATATGTATTTAGTTGGTCTGCCATTTCTTTGTTCCCCATTATAAATTCCCCTGATTCTGACTGTGAGGGACCTACGCTTGACTTCACCAATCTTTTTCTCTTCACATATCTATAAAAGCTTTTACAGTCAGTTTTTATGTTCCTTGCAAGCTTACTCTCATATTCTATTTTCCCCTTCTTAATTAATCCCTTTGTCCTCCTTTGTTGAATCCTAAACTGCTCCCAATCCTCAGGATTATTGCTTTTTCTGGCCAATTTATACGTCCTCTCCTTGGATCTAATGCTATCCCTAATTTCCCTTGTTAGCCACGGTTGAGTCACCTTTTTTGTTTTATTTTTATGCCAAACTGGGATGAACAACTTCTGTAGTTCATCCATGCGGTCTTTGAATGTTTGTCATTGCCTATCCACCGTCAACCCTTTGAGTGACATTCCCCAATCAATCCTACCCAACTCGTGCCTCAGACCATCGTAGTTTCCTTTATTTAAATTTACGACCCTAGTCTCTGAGTCAACTACTTCATTCTCCATCTTAATGAAGAATTCGATCATATTATGATCGCTCTGACCCAAGGGGCCTCATACAACAAGATTGCTAATTAATCCTTTCTCGTTACATAATACCCAGTCTAAGATGGCCTGATCTCTGGTTGGTTCCTTGACATATTGGTCCAGGAAACCATCCCGTAAACACTCCAGGAATTCCTCCTCCACAGTATTGTTACTAATTTGGTTAGCCCAATCTATATGTAGATTAAAGTCACCCATGATGTCTCTGTGCGCTTTTTGCATGCTTCTTTAGTTTCCCTTTTAATGCCATCCCCAACCTCCGCCTTACTGTTTGGAGGTCTATATACCACTCCCACTAACGTTTTCTGCCCCTTGGTATTTCTCAATTCTACCCATACAGATTCCACATCATCAGAGCTAATATCCTTCCTTACAATTGTGTTAATCCCTTCTTTAACCAGTAATGCTTCCTCACCTCCCTTTCCTTTTTGCCTATCTTTCCTGAATATCAAATACCCCTGGATGTTGAGTTTCCAGCCTTGGCCATCCTTGAGCCACGTTTCCGTAATCCCAACCAAATCATATTTGTTTACCTCTATTTGCGCAGCCAATTCATCCACCTTATTATGAATCCTCCTCGCATTAAGACACAAAGCCTTCAGGCTTGTTTTTTTAATGCTCTTAGACCTATTAGAATTATTATTTACTGTGGCCATGCTTGATTTAAACCGTTGATTTCTCTGACTGCCACTTTTGTTTTTCTCCTTCCTATCTTTTGCTTTTATCCTTGTTTCCCTTTCCTCTGTCTCCCTGCTCAGGTTCCCAACCCCCTGCCATTTTATGCCCAAGTCCAGCAGTTCAGTCCTGTGTCTCACCAGGCAGCAGGAAGATAGCTCAATATGGTGGCTAGGACCATTCACCTGTTGACATGAAGTTAAACTGCCTTTTTCTTTCAGATACCGACTGACCCACTCTGCACAAGCAGCATGTTCTGCCTCTTATGCCATTGCACCAGTCCAACGCGAAGGATAAGTTAAGAGAAATCAGCTGGCTGTCTCGTTGTAATAACTAGCAGGACATCCTTCGGCCCACAACTGTATGTGACAGCACGGTGGAATTTGCAAATTTCTGCTTCAGGGTCAGAGTATGGTTCTGATTCAGAATAAATGTCTGCTTCAATGTCAAGCTTCTTATTTTTGTGCGGTCGACTAAACGGCAGAAATGAAAGGGGGAAAAAAAATGAAAACAAAAGGCGGCGTTTAAAATCTACATTCTCAAGTTTGCCACTAATGCTAATGTATTCTGACACTTGCTGACTAGCGAAACGCACAGTGAAGGCAGGGTTCAAACAGTCAAATAACTGTGGATAAAATATTGAAGTAATGGAGGGATAAGAAATATTAAAATATTAAATGCAATTTAATGTCTAAATAAAATGAGTGTTAAGTATTTCTGAAAATTATTTTTTCAAGTAATATTGATCATAAGTATTATTTAATTCAATTAGCAGGTTTCACATTTTATGTGCAATAACTAATAATAAAAGATCTAAATTAAAATTTGTATTTAGCAAATATGAGAAATAAAATCTGCTGCATAGTGTAATATTTTATCAAATATAACTAATAGTAGGAACTTAAAGATATTTGCCAAATAAGTATTGTTATATCCTCAAATAAGGCAAAAACACGTGAGTTTAACAGCAGTAAAACATTTTACCTTTCCCACGTACTGAGGTTCTGACCCCATATATTCTTCCAGTACAAAGAACTGGTTCCAGATCCAGCCACGTCTGACACGTTGGAGCATAGGAGCTCCATCTCCTGACAGCTCAATTATGTTGTCACTGCCCGTGCGCCCGGAACTCCTTGGCGACAATGATTCCAGAGGTGTTAAAAGACTCTCATCAAGCAGGATCCAAAGAAACAGCGACAAACAATTCACAGTCAGCATTTGTGTCTGGCAGAGTAGAGCTCAGCATATACAAAAAAAAAACAACCGCCGTCTAGAAGGATGCTTCTGGATGCATGTAGACAACCCGATCTCTCCAAGTCTGTTGCCTTCACACCTCAGGCGCAAGTGATCTTCTGTGTTGTGTAAGTGTGCTGACGTGAGGTGCCATCCAATACATTAAACTCCACTTCTGCTCCTGGTAACAAGAATTTACACAGTTACATATTGACACAGGATACGTTTTTAAACTAAATGATACACACGTGGATTTATAGCTCGCAGATATTTTGAGATCACGAATTTAAAAAAATAGAACAACTACCACTGCAGAGGGGGCTGGGTGATAGAATACACAATTCAGAAGCATTTGTTTCTACCTCTTCTGGAGATGCAGTCTAGAAAGACACAGATAATTAGTCTGCCTGTTAGTCTGCCTCTCTGTTCTGTCAGTTTCAATATAGCTCACACTGGTCGAGCCTACAGTACAATACAGCTCTAGATTGGACATCTAATTCAGCAGTCTTGCTAGGGTTGAATGCCTCTAGATCAGATTGATCAGTTTGGTCAGGCTGTCAATATTAAAGGTAGTCAGCGCTGCAGTTGGGCCGTACTCCATCTGGGTTGCAGGTGAATATTACATCACGGCAGCGGACTGGTCTAGAGTACTATTCAAATTTTACAACAAAACCCTTTCTCTTATCAGTATGTTTCATTAACCGTGATCTAAAGCATTGTGAGAGCCAATAAATCACTCTCTTTAGTCATTTATTTTCAGTTTAGGACATAGTGAAACAGAAAACCAAACTTTATTAGGCTTTATTTCATAAGAACATAAGAAATAGAAACAGAAAATGCTGGCAGGGCTGGAAATACTCAGCAGGTCAGGCAGCATCTGTGGAGAGAGAAGCGGACCATCGACCTGAAACATTAACTCTGTTTCTCTCTCCACAGATGTTGCCTGAACTGCTGAGAATTTCCAGCATTGTCAGTTTATATTTCAGATTTCCAACATCTGCAGTATTTTGCTTTTGTATAAAGAACATAAGAAATAGAAGGAGTAGGTCATACGGCCCCTCGAGCCTGCTCCGCCGTTCAATAAGATCGTGGCTGATCTTCGACCTCAGCTTCACTTTCCCGCCCGATCCCCATATCCCTCGACTCCTTGACACCGAGGATATAAAAAATGCAGGGTCACCTTAACGCATTGATACACTGTGCCCAAAGACTTGGCAACTGGCTTACAAAAGAAACAGTTTGCTCAAGTGGGTAAGAGTCGATTCGGGGAGTGAAATAGCTCCTAGCCGAAATTTGCTTTTATCTTATTCCAGTGGAGCAGCCTGTTCAGCTACTATTGCATTGTGCGTTCTTCAGCTTTATGAGCACAAAAAGCATTGAGGGAGTAGAACCGGAAGACAATGTAAAAGCTACTTTTGTATCCTAAACCATTGATAATTACTGTGACTATTTGGGGGTAGATTTTGCGATGGGTTTTACCTGGTCACCAGATGACCATGGGTAAAGTAGGTGTAACCGGTTGGAGAAATTGGTTGGAAATCTGTTTTCTACCTATTTTTACATGCTTCAGTGAGTAGCACTCTCGTCTCTGGGTCAGAAGGTTGTGGGTTCAAGTCCCACTCCAGAGACTTGAGCACAAAAATCTAGGCTGACACTCCAGCGCAGTGCTGAGGGAGTGCTGCACTGTCAGAGGTGCCGTCTTTCGGGTGAGACATTAAACCGAGACCCCCGTCTGCTCTCTGAGGTGGAAGTAAAGGATCCCATGGCCACTATTTCGAAGAAGAGCAGGGGAGTTATCCCCGGTGTCCTGGGGCCAATATTTATCCCTCAACCAACTTAACATCTGGTCATTATCACATTGCTGTTTGTGGGAGCTTGCTGTGTGCAAATTGGCTGCTGCGTTTCCTACATTACAACAGTGATTACACCTCAAAAGTACTTCATTGGCTGTAAAACGCTTTGGGACGTCCTGAGGCCGTGAAAGGCGCTATAGAAATGCGAGTCTTTCTTTACTTTCTTTTTTTTAGTGTCCCACTCAGGTTTTCAGTCAGGTTTTGTACTGGCGCCAGAAATGGTCACCAAGTTACATTGGAATGCACAAGGCTAAAAAAGACCACTGCAGTCTATGGGGTGGGGCCTACTGTTGAGGAAATATCACAGCCCACAATACCTCTCATTCCCCCCCTATCAATTTTTAGGTCAGGTACTTAGGGGGAGAAATTGGGTGGAGCCGCAAACGGGGCGCCAAGCTCGCCTGAGCGCCGGATTTTGCGCTGTGATCGGAGCAGTAGCGATCGCCGGAAATTCAGCTTGAACGCCCCAAGAGGGACACGGGGCGAGGTTCGAGGCGCTCCGCGTCCCTCTTAGGGCGCTGAAACTGAATATCGCTGCGGCACGGCGCGCTGCGGTACTGCAGGCCTTCCTCCCATTCTTAAGGGGGAGGGGCCTGCACCAGCGCGATCAGAGATCGCGAGTGCCGGCAAAAGAGCCTGGCACCAAGGAGAAGTGCTGGGCTCTCACAAAACAGCCGGCAATGCCACGGGGGGTGATCAGGAGGCCAGGGACGGAGGTGCTAGCAGGCGGCCGCCGAAAAAAACGGCCGCCCCACACTTCCACCTTAATTTGCGCCACTGCCGCCACAGGTAGGCCCCGTGAACTGGGCGCGAGTAGCGAACGGCGCTACAGAGGCGGTCGCTGCCAAATATCGTGATCGGGGCGGTAGCGTGGCGCTGCGCACACCGATGACATCATCGGTGGCGGCGCAGCGCAACAGGCTAACGCTGCCATTAGCGCCCCAACTAAATATCACGGGAGGCGCGGCCAGTGGCGCTAAAGCCACTGAGTGCCCTCTTTAGGCGCTAACTGGTGGCGCAGCCCACCGAATTTCTAGGCCTTAATCAGCTAACTCTTGAGTTTTCTGATGCACTTAGCTCCCATTGCCTCCGTTGACACTCCATTCCTCCCTCATCTAAGTTTGAAGCTATTGTCCTGTTATTATAGAATCTGTAGAAAAACGTCAGCTATATTGACATCTATCTTGCCTTTACGCTTTAGGAAAATAGCCTCAGTGACGTTATTCAGATGTTCGCAAAATTCCTCGACGGTTACACCGTTCTTGTGCCTAGTGTTCCACCCACCCATATATGACGGTGTCCAGTGCTGGTTATGGAAGTGCACTTAAAAAGCCCAATAGAAAGATTTGCAGCAGCATTTTGAGTCTATTTCAAAAACTTTCTGTCTTGGATTTTTTTGCCATTTCTTTCCTGCATCCATTTAGTTGGTAGGGTTGTGCCAAATGTTCTGGCACTGATATTTTTCTGCTGTGTCCACGGCATTGGGATGATACGTTTCCCAATGAGAATCCCTCTATCCTTACGTTATAAAGAGGACGAGTAATGGAGGGATGGCATGAAGGTCAGAGTGCACCAGGAACTGACTGCGTCCACCTGTCATTAATGGCCCAGAAATTCGGGTCGGAGGCTTCCCGCGGATGCACACCTCCGACCTGCACTTAACTAGCGCGCCGGCCGTTGTGCTGTGGGCCCGCGTGGTATTCCGTTCCTGGGCCTGCTCCAACTGCCGGCGCGCAGTGCTTGCGTATCCCAGGGGCGCAGTTAGTTTGATGCGTCCCCTGGGATCACGTGGGCCATGGAGAGCCAATGGTAGCAGGGAAATGCCCATTCATAAAATTAACAGGAAGAGCTGTCAAACCTATAAATACTATAAGCCCCAAAACATCACTAAAACTTCAAATAAATTTTAAAAAAACATCACATTTTTAAAATAACTATAAATGACATGAAATAACTATTTTAAACAATAATTTAAATTTTTGAAAAAATTAATTACATTTTCTAACGGGGCTAAAAATAAACTTACCTTTCTTTAAAGTATTTAAAAATAATAAACCTGTGGAAAAAATGTTTTAATTTTAATTAATTCACTACTTACCTTGTTAAAAGCAGGTCTTGCACCTACTTTTTACATGTGTAACTCCTGGAGACATACCCTCCTGGAGAAACCTGGAAAAAAAACGGAAGTTCCATGCGAACGCGCTGCCTCTCCGGCGTACGCATTCGACCTCCTAAACCCTTCCTTTAAGGGAACGGAAGTTCCGGTTTCCCGCGCATGTGTAGTGCATGCATGAAACCGGCACTTCCGTTGGGCCTACGGGTGAGTACGCTGTGCGTACTCACCTGTGGAGACCCGAATTTCTGGGACTAATATTAATGTTTCACCCATAATTGTCAGCTGTGGCTCAGTGGTAGAACCCTCGCCTCTGAGGCAGAAGGTTAGTGTGAGTCAAAATCCCACTCCAGAGAATTGAGTACAAAAATCCAGGCTAAAACTCCAGCGCTGCACTGTTGGAGGTGCCGTCTTTCAGATGAGACGTTAAACCAAGGCACCATCTGCTCTCTCAGGTGGACGTAAAAGATCCCATGGCACTATCTTGAAGAAAAGCAGGGGCGTTATCCCCGGTGTTGTAGCCAATAGTTAGCCCTCAATTAACATCTAAGATTATCACATTGCTGTTTGTGGGAGCTTGCTGTGCGCAAATTGGCTGCCGCGTTTCCTACACTACAACAGTGACTACACTTCAAAAAAGTACTTCATTGGCTGTAAAGCGCTTCGGGATGTCCGATCGTCATGAAAGGCGCTATAAAAATGCAAGTCTTTCATTTCTTCTTTCTTTAATTACTGGCAAAGGCACACCTACCTGACCATGACCATGCACAACTGGGCTACACAGGCTGCAGATCAGCAGACAGCCAGGTGTAGAGGTGTGCTATCTAAGGCAGGACACCTGCAGCTGTCATTGCACCGTATGGGTGGCACGACCATTGGCTAGAATTACCTGCTGTGCCCTCAAGTCCTCGTTTTCCCATCTCCTTTTAAGCAAGTTGTAATGCTGCCCCAAGAGGAGCGAGTGGAAAGTAGGACCTGCCTCCTCGCTGCCAATTCACGCTGCACAATCTCCGCTTTGCCACCCTTCAAATATTGCCAGCCGGAGCAATCGTTTGCTCCACTTATATGTAGCCAGTCAGCTTTAAGTCACCACATCACTTTATATTTACCCATCACCAGCCCCCCTCCTCCACCCCCGCCATTAGCAGCTTACATACAATTTCCTGCCCCACTCTGGCATGGTTCCCAACCCCAGCCTCAGCTTGGGCCAGGAGCTCGCTACCTACACTATATAAGTAGACCTGACTCAACACACTAACGGTCGGGTGGTTGTTAGTAAAGCACTGTCTGACTAACACTCGATTGGAAGTCCAATTGGAAAATCTACGCCAATATTTGTACCTCTTCTACTTAATCTCACTTGATAAAAATCTATTGGAAACCAATCTTATATATATATAATATATATAGATAGATAGTTCTCTTGCTCTATTATAGAAACAATTAAGACAACTCTCAAACGGTGGAGTAGTTTTCTGACAATGCTCTGGGGGCAGACAACTTCACCTACCATCCATAAAAACAAATCAGAAAATCATGAGTGTTTTCAGAAATGTGCCGTCAGCGGGCAAGGTTAGGATGCGTATTCACAAAGTTACTCTTTTCAGTTCCTCCTACCATTGTCAAGCCCTTGCCATGTTATATGATGATATATTGCAGAAACTAATAAACATCAGTTCAGAAGACATGGTTTGATTTTGGTCAAACCGTTGCAAGCCACTTACAGAGATTAAGTTAGCCTGACAAAAGGAGCAGGCAGCATCCAACAACAACAACAACACGTAAGGAGGTAGTAGGGTAGATGATCAAAAGCTTGGCCAAAGAGGTAGGTTTTAAGGAATGTCTTAAAAGAGGAAAGAGAGGTAGAGAGGCAGAGAGATTTAGGGAGGAAATTCCAGAGCATAGGGCCCAGGTAGGTAAAGGCACGGCCACTAATGGTGGAGCGATTAAAATCAGGGATGCTCAAGAGACCAGAATTAGAGAAGCGCACATATCTTGGGGAGTTGTGGGGCTGGAGGAGATTACAGAGATAGGGAGGGGCGAGGCCATGGATGGATTTGAAAGCAAGGATAATAATTTTAAAATCGAGGTGCTGCTTAACTGGGAGCCAATGTAGGTCAGCGAGCACAGGGCTGATGGGTGAACGGGACTTGGTGCGAATTAGGACACGGACAGCAGAGTTTTGGATGACCTCAAGTTTATGGAGGTCATCCACTCTCACTTGGCTTTGCAACATAACTACCTTCCTTATAAAAGTAGAGACTCATGTAATTCTAAATATATGCATAATCAATAAGAATTGGATAGCGGGTTCACAGGTAGCTAGAATGTGTGGACCACGGTGATAGTACCATGTGATACAATACACATATACAGAAATGGACATGCACGCAAGTAATCACACACATAAATAGACACTCAGATACAATAGACATACACAATCATTCTGAAAATGAAAAATATTTGAATCTCAGATTCTAAGCCCTTACCTTTGCACCACAAGCACTGCTTTTACATCCAGAGATCAGCTTGTTCTACGTATCACTGATAAGCAAGCATCACCTGACAAGCCCCAACCATGGCAATCATTCCACTGACAGAAGCTTCTCTCCTCCGATGGGCATGTGCATATCATCAGTTCTAATCACATTGCATGTAACTCCTGACTGAAGGAGGAGCGCGATAACAAACTGGTGAAGAGTAACAGATGAGTTATTATCTGTCACTTGTCTCTAAATATGACTAACGGATAATGGAATTAACTCATCTGAGTGGAAATTTCCCAGATGAGTCAAAAGCTCCAATTCATTAACCAATTCCTCCGAGAACAAAACTGCCTTGGCATGTCATGCTGAGACGACGGAAGCTGACACAATCGGATATTTAATTCACCGAGGAGAATAGAGACACTTTGCGTTAATCTTTATACCAGACCACAGGCTAGAAGTCATTAACCCAGTCCAGACAGTGTTTTACAACATTTACATAAAGAATGCACATCATACTGGTTCAGTGACCTTGAGCACAGCTGTTCAGCCGCCAGACCCAGATCTAGACTGTGTCAAAATGATTTCTTGTCCCGTTTTACTAACGCAACAACCCAGTTTATCACTGGACATTTCAGGCTATATATTTAGCAGTCAGGCCTATTTGATTCCAGTTGTCCAGTCATTACAAGAATCTTGTGTACTTACGATCAACATTAAAAACAGCAAAATACTTGCTCCAATACACTGAAGCTCGTTGAAGATCATCTCCAATAGTACTATATTTGACTGGAGATGGCTTTATTAGATGCTGTCATATATGCATGTAACCCTGACATTTGAAAAGAAAGACAAGCTTGTAAGGGGTTTTAGATCGCAGAGGTTTCTCTCTCTAGAGGCCTCTCTCTCTTGCACAGTAAAACCGTGAGTGGTTCAACCCACTCGCCCCTTAGATTCTGTACTCTGGACTTTGGGGCAGGAACTACAATGTAGAGAAAACTCTTGTAGACCAAGTTTGATGAAACAAAATGGAATTTTATTGCATAATGTAAAACAAATCAAATGCAAGCAAATAAGAGGGTGCATGGGAGGGATAAACACAAACAAATCATAACGACACAATACTAACTAAGGCAAATACAGGCATAGTGTACTCTATAAAGATCATCATGAAATAGGGAAACACACGGAACATCGAGGGACAACTCATGTTAATTATACCCTTAAATGTCCACCCCCTTTAACCTAACTAGATCCGATTATGAAGGGCCAGAAACATGCTCACCAATCCAGTTGGAAAAGTATAGAGTTTGAAGTCTTGTGTTTTGGTCCTTTCAGGCGTCCTGACTCCACGTGGTTCGTGGAGCCCCAGCGAGCTGCGCCACACCTCTCTCGAGGTGGGGGTCGGGGACGGCTGGACACCGGCTGGCCTGGATGTCGGCGGGGTCGGGGATCGTCTGCTCGACCCCGGTCAGAGGAGCCTCGGGCTGGCCCTCATTTTCCTGCAGCTTTCTTCTGTAGGTTTTATTTGTCTCTTCGATAGGGCTACGGCCCTTTTCGTCTCGTCAACGGCTCGGGGTTGGCCGATGATCTCCCGATGTTTTACCCCGGGGCGGGACGCCGGCTCGAACCGTCTTCTTCTCCGAACTCCAGCTGCTATCGAAGGTAATGGCTATTACCGAAGATCCCACGAAGATGATGAAGAAAGGAACCTCTCTCTTCCCAATATCTAAGATGAAGCCTCTTCTTTTTGCTACCCCCGGTGTCTCCCAATTATACTTCTCAGCAGAAGCCCTTATCTCGCACCAAATCAGGTTAGTCTTTTGTTTTAATTTTGGCGGGCTGGTTGCACAACGGGGTAGTTATTATATTTTAAACTGTTCTTGGATGGCCAGTAACGGGCCATCTCTGGTCTGGAATAACCTTCATTGTTTTTAATGTCTTCTTGATGTCTTTAACGGGTCCTTGATGCGTTCTTTATGAATATGGAACTGTTCCCCTTTGTCTGGGTAAACATTTAGATGGCCTTTATCTACAGGCCGATCTGACTGGATCTGCATCCAATCTTTATGTATATGTGGGTGTCTGGTTTCGTTCTCTCAGAAACGGCTTCCAGAACTTACTGTGGGCTGAATCCACAAAGCTGTCTGAGGACTGCAGGGAATATTTTAAAATGTCCCAATAAGTTGGTCACGGGGTCTGGCGGCCATTTTGAAGGCCCCTTTTTCCTAGGCTTCTTTTAAAATAGTCTTTAAAATCATGGCCTCTTCTGCCATTCGACCCATTATAATATAAAGTTCAATTTTGCGAATCCTACAAGCTTATGTGGTAACAGTGCCCATCTCCGACCCTGCCTCAGCTCACCTGCTGCTGAAACCCTCATCCATGCCTTTGTTAACTCTAGACTTGACTATTCCAAATTCCGTTCACCTATCACCCCTGTGCCCACTGACCTACACTGGCTCTCGGTCCGGCTACGCCTCAATTTTAAAGTTCTCATCGTTGTTTTCAAAACCCTCCATGGCCTCGCCCCTCCCTATCTCTGAAACCTCCATCAGCCCTAAAACTCTCCGAGATCTCTGCACTCCTCCAATAGCGGCCTCTTGCACATCCACGAT
Organism: Somniosus microcephalus; assembly: GCF_052327205.1. Taxonomy (NCBI): domain Eukaryota; kingdom Metazoa; phylum Chordata; class Chondrichthyes; order Squaliformes; family Somniosidae; genus Somniosus; species Somniosus microcephalus. Next base: position 308,198,635 of record NC_140991.1, read on the forward strand.
TTTACTTGCTCCACCATTGGCTGCCGTGCCTTCAGCTGCCTAAGCCCTAAGCTCTGGAATTCCCTCCCATAACCTCTCCGCCTCTCTACCTCTCTCTCCTCCTGTAAGACGCTCCTTAAAACCTGCCTCTTTGACCAAGCTTTTGGTCACCTGACCTAATATCTCCTTATGTGGCTCGGTGTCAAATTTTGTTTGCTAACCACTCCTCCGAACCGCCTTGACACAATTTACTATATTAAATGCACTATATAATTACAAGTTGTTGATACTGTAGGTATCCACCACAATTAAGAGCGGATTACATCAATTTCTGTCTGGATAATATTATTGCTGGTTTTCCTTCTTCCAACTCTTTTCAGGGTGTAGGTGATTGGAGCTAAGCAGATATAACTTTTGTCTCCAAAGATAAATGAATAATAAATTATTCAGTCACATTAGAAGCAGTCAGATTAGTGGGTGTTCCCAAAGCCTTTCCTCTTAGCTGTGGTTCAGTTGGTAGCACTCTCACTTCGAAGACCTTGGAGGTTGTGGGTTCAAGTCCCACTCCAGAAACTTGAGCACAAAAACCTAAGCTGACACTCCAGTAGCACTACTGAGGGAGTGCAGCACTGTTGGAGGTGCTGTCTTTCGGATGAGATGTTAAACCGAGGCCCCGTCTGCTCTCTCAGGTGGATATAAAAGATCCCATGGCACTATTTCGAAGAAGAACAGGGGAGTTCTCCCCGGTGTCCTGGGCCAATATTTATCCCTCAATCAACATCACTAAAAAAATAATTATCTGGTCATTATCACATTGCTGTTTGTGGGAGCTTGCTGTGTGCAAATTGGCTGCCACATTTCTCACATTACAACAGTGACTACACTTTAAAAAGTACTTCATTGGCTGCAAAGGGCTTTGGGACGTGTGCTGGTCATGAAAGGTGCTGGAGAAATGCAAGTCTTTCCTTTTGCTGACTGGAGCTAGAGATTCCTTGATGTCTGGATGTTAGATATATATGCAACAATTATTTGCACAGTCACAATGCTCCTGTCACCAGGGGCGGGATCTTGCCAGCCCTGGGGAGGCGGGTTTGGAGGCTGGGAAAAATGGCACAATCTGAGGGCGGGTACCCATTCCGCCCCCAACCCGGCTCCGTGCCATCTTCCCAGGAGGCGGGTACCCGACCTATGCCGGGTCCCGTCCCCTGGAGGCAGGAAGGGAATTACAGCCACTTAGTTAACCAGGTAGTTAACGGGCAGGTAAGAGGTTTATCCCCATTTTTCCAGCAGAGGTGCAGGCTTCCCGATGTCGGGAAACCCCGCCAGGATCACCAAGGTGAGCAGTGGATCTGTGGGGGTCGGAGTGTGAAGGAATAAGCCATGAGGTGCGAGTTGGGTAGGATAGATTGGGGAATGACACTCAAAGGGTTGACGGTGGATGGGCAATGGCAAACATTCAAAGATCGCATGGATGAACTACAGAACTTGTTCATCCCAATTTGGCATAAAAATAAAACAAAAAAGGTGACTCAACCGTGGCTAACAAGGGAAATTAGGGATAGCATAAGATCCAAGGAGAGGACATATAAAGCTTTTATAGATATGTGAAGAGAAAAAGATTGGTGAAGTCAAGCGTAGGTCCCTTGCAGTCAGAATCAGGGGAATTTATCATGGGGAACAAAGAAATGGCAGACCAATTAAATACATACTTTGGTTCTGTCTTCACAAAGGAGGACAGAAAAAACATCCCAAAGATGTCGGGGAACATAGGGTCTGAAAGGGGTTAAAATTATTAAGGGTAAATCATTGTGTTTAAATCATTGTGTTCAGAAGAGATTAGGGGTTAATCTTAAAACCTGTGTGTTAGCTTTACAGAAACAGTAGCTTGCCACTATGGCAGTTTGTTGCAATAGCATAAAAGGGAAGTAGTGAGTTGCATTTCGAACTGTTATTTTATAATTAACTTAGATGCCTGAGTTGTATCCAATCACTGGCTAGTACCTCAGTAGGTCAAGCGTCAGTAACGGCAAAAACCAGACAGTAATGTCCAGGTGACGAGCTTCAGTTGGGAGAAAGCGGAACCAAGAGAATGGGTCCGTTAACAAAGTGCTAGTTATAGATAAGTTGTTATGAAGAGACTGTGATTGGAGGACAATTAGTTGCTAAGGCTTCAGGATTGGCTTAAGGCGTAAATGATGTAATAACTGCGAACTGCTGTACTTTTCCGGCTTTTGAACTGTATAAAAGTAGCTGTCTACCATTGTATCATTGAGAAGGGTATCACAAGATCGCGGGGTCTTTGATCTTCTCCCGGAACATTCTGATAATAAACTGTGTGCTGCTATTTTACGACAGACTTGTGTGAATCTATTTTCACTCCAACAGGTCTAATGACGGAGGAACTGATAGAAATCAGTATTTGTAGGGAAATGGTGTCAGGGAAATTGATGTGATTGAGGGCCGATAAATCCCCAGGGCCTGATAATCGACATCCTAGGGTACTTAAGGAAGTGGCCCTCGAAATAATAGATGCATTGCTGGTCATCTTCCAAAATTCGATACTCTGGAACAGTACCCATGGATTGGCGGGTAGCTAATATTACCCCACTGTTCAAAAAGGGTGGTAGAGAGAAAACGAGGAATTACAGACCGGTAAGCCTGACATCAGTAGTGGGGAAAATGCTAGAGTCCATTATAAAAGATGTAATAGCAGAGCACTTGGAAAAAAGTGACCGGATCGGACAAAGTCAACATGGATTTACAAAGGTAAATCGTGCTTGACTAATCTACTGGAATTTTTTGAGGATGTAACTGGTAAAATAGATAAGGGAGAACCAGTGGATGTGGTGTATTTGGACTTTCAAAAGGCTTTCGATAAGGTCCCGCATAAGAGATTAGCGTGTAAAATTAAGGCACATGGGATTGGTGGAAAGGTATTAACTTGGATAGAGAACTGGTTGGCAGACAGAAAGCAAAGAGTTGGAATAAACGGCTCTTTTTCCAAGTGGCAGGCAGTGACTAGTGGGGTACCGCAGGGATCGGTCCTTGGACCCCAGCTATTCACAATATATATTAATGATCTGGACGAGGGAACTAGATGTAATATCTCCAAGTTTGCAGATGACACAAAGCTGGGTGGGCGTGTGTGCTGTGAGGAGGATGCCGAGAAACTCCAGGATGATTTGGACAGGTTGGCTGATTGGGCAGAAGCATGGCAGATGCAATCTAACGTGGATAAATGCGAGGTTATCCACTTTGGTGTCAAAAACAGGAAGGCAGATTATTATCTGAATGGCAATAGATTGGGAGAAGGGGAAGTGCAACGAGACCTGGGTGTCCTTGTGCACCAGTCGCTGAAAGTAAGCATGCAGGTACAGCAGGTGGTTAAGAAGGCAAATGGTATGTTGGCCTTCGTAGCGAGAGGGTTTGAGTACAGGAACAAGGATGTCTTCCTGCATTTGTGCAGGGCCTTGGTGAGACCACACCTTGAGTATTGTGTGCAGTTTTGGTCACCTTATCTGAGGAAGGATGTTCTTGCCATGGAAGGAGTGCAGCGAAGATTCACCAGGCTGATACCTGGGATGGCAGGAATGACGTATGAGGAGAGATTGAGTCGATTGGGCTTGTACTCGCTGGAGTTTAGAAGAATGAGAGGGGATCTCATCGAAACTTATAAAGTTCTAACAGGACTAGACAGACTAGATGCTGGAAGGATGTTCCCGATGGTCGGGGGAGTCCAGAACCAGGGGTCACAGTCTAAGGATAAGGGGTAAGCCATTTAGGACAGAGATGAGGAGGAATTTCTTCACCCAGAGAGTGGTGAACCTGTGGAATTCTCTACCACAGAAGGCAGTGGAGGCCAATTCATTAAATATATTCAAGAAGGAGTTGGATATATTTCTTAAGGCTAAAGGGATCAAGGGATATGGGGAGAAGGCAGGAACAGGGTATTGAATTTGGATGATCAGCCATGATCGCATTGAATGGCGGAGCAGGCTCGAGGGGCCGAATGGCCTACTCCTGCTCCTATCTTCTATGTTTCTATGTAAAACCTATTCAGAAAAATACACCATTCTATGAAAGTATTCTGGGCTTATTAAAACATGACAAACTGGGTTTGGAAATCTTAAAAACTAACAATGGAGAAGCTTTATTGTTAACCGCATGCTGGCTCTGGGGATAGGATGGTTGTTGATACTGAGTCAATGGCCTTGTTGAAACAACAGGTTGAAGACTCCCGACGGTCTGAATATTTGGAAAGAAGACAATGGTGCATCCTGGTTAAGGTGTTCTAAGTTACACTTCGTAAACAAACACATAAAATTAAGAAACATATGCCTTCGTGGGAATGGCATCAAGTGGGGGAGGCACCTGCCATCACACCATTTTTGTGTTGAACTTGGAACACCTACGGAGGGGAGACATAATTCTGCGTTACAACCAGCTGAGGTGATTAAGAATTGCATAGATCGCTCTGGTTGAGGTGTTTCAATTTACACTTCGTAAAAAGACACAAACAGAAGCCCTTGGTAAAAATGACATCAAATACATGCACCTGCTGTTACACCATTTTTTATGGTGGGCTTGGGACACCAGGGGTAGAGACATAATTCTGCATTGCTACCAGCTGAGGTGACTGTAAGAATAGCAGGGTTCAGCAGAAAAATGTTTAGAGATAATTAGCTTACATCAGCAGAAAACGTCAAAGGAAACACCACTGAAAAAGGATATAAATATTGAACTTTCAAATGGGATGATAGATTCGCTGTAAAGGGGCTAGGACTAGTATTTATCCCTTCAGGAGGGGTCCAAAATGCGCTGTGGAGGTAAGTGATGGGTGCAAGTGTGGAGAGGTAAGTACAGTAATCCCTCCCCAACCGCGGGGGATACGTCCCTGAAAACCCCCGTGGTTGGTAAAACCGCGGTTGGCAAATATAAGACCTTATGGGAAAAATGAGGTTGGGGGAACGCGGCCGCATTTACACTCGTCAGAGCCTAACCGATGCTGTACTTTCACCACGGGCAAGTCTATTAACGACATCTAATTTCCTATCTAAGGTTAGTACATTCCTTGCCCTTTTCACTATTGATTCACCTTTACCACTGAGATTATGCTTAGGGGCCATGATTAAGGGCTAAACAAAACAATACTGTAATTAAAGGCAAAATGGGTATCAACGAGACGACGTTCACACACACACAGTATATCCACGAGTGGAGCGAGACTATGCATGGTAGTAAATATGCTCAAAAGAGCGGCGTGTTTGGAAGTGCGACCCGTGAAACTTGAAAATTGAAAACCGCGTATACGCAAAATTTGTCGCAGAGAGGAAACCGTGTATACTTGAAATCCGCGTATGGCAAAACTGCGGTTGGGGCGGGATTCCTGTATGAGAGGTGAGTGGAAAGTGATAGAAAATGTTTACTTACCTTTGTTTCTTCCTGCAGGCTTCAACAGTTGGGGATGCGGAGACTCTCGCATCTCATCGGCAAAAGATGACAGATGGCTGCTGCATTCTCTGAAGCAACAACTATCTAATTTCTGCTCACAAAAGAGGTTTGGTGAGTCTTGAATACAAGAACTCATCAAACAACAGAGAATGTCAGTGTTTGACAGCTTCACAGAGCTGGCAAATGATGACAATTCATCTGGCCAAAATATTTGACAGATGAAACGTCATATGCTGACGTTCTCTGTAACCGGCTTTCCCTTAATTGGCCTGCTAAGCCCGCTGGGTGGGCTTAACAAGGTCAATCAAGGGAAAATAGCATGGGTTGGCCACAAGTCGATGGAGGTGGGACTAAAACCCGACAAGTGGGAGTCCCGCCTCCAATGTGCCCCCATTGGCAAAATCACCTCCCTCATGTTTGGCTCACAATGAAAGAGAAAGGAGTTGGAATGATCAACATTCCCAACTAATGAGGGGGATTGACTGAGAATGGAAGAGAAGCTGGATTCCAGAGATTGCCTTTGTGCTGGAATCAAAATTGGCCTTGGCTTTGCCAGCTTCAGTTTTCCTTAGTCCTTCACCTCAATGCGCCAATAAGTAGGCAATGCTTCGGGTTTAGACGTCATTTCGTCGTGCAACGCCGTTTGTGCGCCCCAAACCGGAACTTCAGTGGCGCCCGCCCAATGTGGGCGTGGCGCTGTTAAGAACTGTGAAGTGGAATGCAGCAGAGGCCCTGCGGGCCTCGGGGAGCGCTAATTAAAGGGCACTTAGACTGAACTATAAAGGGCAGCCATTTTGCTGCAATGACTTTAGTGCAACGGATTTCTGGACAGAGACCAAGGAAGAGACCTTACTGATTTGGGCCAACATAGGAGGTATTTTTGGCTTCTGGCCAGAGCTTGGAAATTTGACTCATTGTGATTTCACTGTTTGCAAGTATATTATGGGGGCTGCATGGGGTTCCAACCCTCAGTTCCAGCATTATGTGCAAAGGGCTCGCAGACGCTCTGTGAGAGGGGCAGCCATGCCTAGACGCAGAGGGGCCATCAGGCGTCGGCAACGTAGGCCTTACCCACTCAGGGAATACCGACAGCAGGTGTCCTATCTCACCATGACTGCCGCGCAGTGTGTTAAGAGGCTGCACTTCAGAAGGGAGGTGGTTGCAGAGATCTGCCAGCTGCTTCACAGAGATCTGCGTCCACAGCTGATGTGCAGGACGTCTCTGTCGGTGGAAGTGAAGGTCACGGTGGCTCTGAACTTTTATGCAAGCGGCTCCTTCCAAGCAGCTGCTGGGGACATAGCTAACATCTCCCAGTTCGCCGTGCATCGCTGCATCCGGCAGGTCACCGATGCCCTTTTCACAAGGAGACACCAATTCATCTCCTTCCCCATGACCCTAGAGAGGCAGGAGCAGCGTGCAGTCGGATTTGCGAGGATCGCCGACTTCCCCATGGTGCAGGGCGCCATTGACTGCACGCATGTGGCTTTGCGGGCACCTATCGACAATGCCGAGGATTACCGCAACCGGAAGGGCTACCATTCCCTCAATGTACAGCTGGTGTGTGACCACAGGCAGCGCATCCTAGCTGTCAATGCCCGCTTTCCAGGCAGCAGCCACGATGCATTTATCCTGCGCCAGACTACTGTGGCTGACATGTTCCAGGCACAGCCTCCCCCAAGAGGATGGCTTATCGGGGACAAAGGCTATCCTTTGTGTACATGGCTCATGACCCCGCTCCGCGCGCCCAGGACCCCTGCTGAGGAGGCATACAACGAAAGCCATCAAGCCACAAGGAACATGATAGAGCAAACGATTGGCGTCCTCAAGCAACGGTTCCGCTGCCTGGATCGCTCCGGCGGATCTCTGCAGTATTCGCCGGATAGAGTCTCCCAGTTCGTCGTCGTTTGCTGCATGCTGCACAACCTGGCTATCCGCAGGACTCAGGCAATGCCACCTCATGTTGGACCACCACCTCAGGAAGACGAGCAGGAGGACCATGAGGAGGAGGAGGAGGAGGAGTACCAGCCCAGGAGGGAGCCACAAGGTCCAAGGGCCGTCCATCGGCGGCTTATTGAACGACACTTCTAGGCCCCCTGTCAGGGAATGGCTTGTGGCAATGAAGGCACATGAATGCAGCCGCTCCGCAAGCCCTCAGCCGGTTAACGCAACAACCACTTGAAACATCACACATGGACAAGCTGAATAAAGAAAAAGCTTTATTGAACAAACTCAGGGCCCTTCCCACATGAAACCCAAAAACACACAACACCCCCAAAAAAGTCAAAAACATATCTCACTCCCACAACCTGGGGAGGAATAACAAAACTTGTCCATCCAAATGGCCTTCATCCTCAGCCTTACCAAAAGAACCCCCCCCCATAGACAGCACAAGCACCCCCATATAAAAAAACATTTGCCTTCATCCTCGGCCTTACCAAAAGAACCCCCCCCCCATAGACAGCACAACCACCCCCATATAAAAAAACATTTGCCAACACACTCTACTTTGTGTGCCGACAGGGCGAGTCCTTGTCCAGCCTTTTCCGGCCCCTGGACGACCTGCTGCTCCGCCTCAACCTGGGCCCTGTGGGTGTTGCAAGGCTGGGGGAAGGCTCCTGAGGGGCACATTGCGTGACGGCAGATGCCCTTGGGGGTCGGCCTAGACGAGCTCTGGCCCTCGAGGGGCCGGCTGCTGACTGCTGCAGCTGTGGCTGGGCAGCATCAGTCTCTCCAGCAGCTCGTCGCAGCTTTGCTGGGGGAGTGGCAGTGGCGGCTGCAGCAATGGGGGCAAGCTGGCTGATGGCAGGCGCTCGCTGGTCGCCAGAGACACTGGCACTCGGCCGGGCTGGCACTGCAGCAAGCGCAGCAATCTGGTGAAGGCCAGACCGCTGTGCTGCAGCAGCGCGGCGGGTGCCCTGGCGATGCATGCGTGACACAGCGAGTGTGGCAGCAGTGAGTGCCCGTACTGCCCTGGTCTGTGCCCGCATCAGACCAGCCAGTGACTGCACGGCACCACTGATCAACTGTCCACTCGCTGCCTGTGCTGCCCTGAAGTCGTCCCGACTCGCGTCCTGTGCTGCCCTGAAGTCGTCCCGACTCGCGTCCTGTGCTGCCCTGAATTCGGCCCGGCTCGCGTCCTGTGATGCCCCGAATTCGGCCCGACTCGCGTCCTGTGATGCCCCGAAATGTGCCCGACTCGCGTCCTGTGATGCCCCGAATTGTCCGAGACCCCTGGCCTGTGCTGCCGCGAGTTGTTCGAAACCCCTGGACTGTGAGGCCCCAAAATCGGACACACTATGAGCCAGGGACTCAATGGCCTCAGGCAACCGTGCCACAACCCCCATGAACTCGGTGTGCCGACGATCCGAGTCCGCGGACATTTGATCAAGGAGGCGCACCTCCTGGGCGAGGACCGTCTCCGGACTGGAGGCCGGACTCTCCCTCTGGGGAGAAGGCCGCCGAGCTGGCCGACCCTTCCCGCGTGGCTGCACGCCACTGGGCCCAGCAACTACACTCCCCTGCAACACTTCCCCCCTCTGGGGAGAAGGCCGCCGAGCTGCCCGACCCTTCCCGCGTGGCTGGACACCACTGGGCACAGGAGCTACACTCCCCTGCAACACTTCCCCCCTCTGGGGAGAAGGCAGCCGAGCTGGCCGACCCTTCCCGCTTGGCTGGACGCCACTGGGCACAGGAGCTACACTCCCCTGCAACACTTCCCCCTGGCTCTCCTCCAGGGAACACGTGTCCCCTCCATTGCCATCCCCTGGCGCGGATGAGGGTTCCCCCGATGTGCCGCCTTCCTCTTGCTCCTCCTCGTCCTCCTCTTCCGAGGGACTGACACTCGCAGCTTCAGGGACCTCCTCCTCACCAGCTGAAAGCAGGAAGGCACAAGAGTAGCTTTAGAGTGAGGACAGGGCGTCAGCGAGGGAGGCATGAGTGGTGGCATTCTGCGCATTGGTCGGACAGTGGCAAAGGATGTAGATCTGGAGCGCAAGGGGAACGAGAGAGGTCCAAACGGTCATGTCCTTACCATTGGGGCCCAGCACAGGGTCGGCATCTCCAATTGCAACGGGGCCAATCACCCGGGCACCCATGACTCGACCCACGCACTCCTCCAGATCACTGAGCTGCTGGAACTGGGCACGGCCTCCCCCGGTGACAGTCCGGCTCTTCAGATTCTGGGCCAGCTTGGCCTGGAAGAGAAAGGACGGCCTCTAAGTACTGTGTGGTGCCCTGTTGTTGTGTGCATTGCCTCCCATGGTCGAATAGCTTGGCCAGTGTGGTGCCCTGTTGTTGTGTGCACTGCCTCCCATGGTCGAATAGCTTGGCCAGTGTGGTGCCCTGTTGCTGTATGCACTGCCTCCCATGGTCGAATAGCTTGGCCAGTGTGTCAAGTGCAGAAAGTGCAATTGATGTTCATGCCAGTGCCATAGCTGCTGGATGAGGACTGGCCATTAGGGCTTTGAGGTCCCTTTGCCCATAATGTGAGGTGCACATGCAAGGATGAGGAGGACACTGGAAAGGGTACTCACCCTGACAATCCGAGTGAGGTCATTAAACATTTTCCGGCATTGGACACCAGTCCTGGGGACATCGCTGTTGGCTGTGACCCTCTGGGCGATTTCCCTCCAGGCTCTCCTGTACACCCTCTTGGGAGGCTTCTTGCCACTGTCCGGGAACAAGATATGGCTTCTCTTCTCCAAGGCCCTAACCAGCACCTTTAAATCATGGGCAGAGAAGCGCTGCACTCGCTCACGGGCCCTCTGCATCCTTCCTGGCGCTATTTCTCTCCAGCAGCAGTGTTTAGGCCTAGCTGGAGGGCTGCAGTATCCAGGGCGTGGCAGCAGACCAAGTCGACCCTTCCCCCTTTAAGAGCTGGCCGGCGCCAGGGTGTCTGCTGTCAATCAAAACATGACCGCACATGCGCTGCGCCCGGCCTCGGCGGTATCAGTCTGCACCGCCGGCTTAGCGCCTAAAGATAGCCGTGCAACGCCAGTTTTAGCGCTCGAGCGAACTCCTTGGCCAAAGCTACTGAATATCGGCGAAGTGGCCTCTACTTTCCGGCGGGCGCAAACTTTAGCGGCCGCCCGACTTTACCGCCCCAAAAGTGGCTATACTGAATTTCTAGGCCCAAATCTCCTCGAAAGCATGAATTCAGATAGATAAGAACATAGGAACAGGAGTAGGCTACTCAGCCCCTCGAGCCTGTTCCGCCATGCAATTCCTACATTACAACAGTGACTAGACTTCAAAAAGTACTTCATTGGCTGTAAAGCGCTTTGGGACGATCGGTGGTCGTGAAAGGTGCTATATAAAGGCAAGTCTTTCTCCTTTCTTTCAATTAGATCATAGCTGATCAGTACGCCTATATTTACCCACCTTTGCCCCATATTCCTTAGCTAGCAAAGCCTATCAATCACAGTCTGGAAAATTTCAGTTGACCCCCCCCCCCACTACCCTCCCCCCAGCATCGACAGCCTTTTAGGGGAGAGGGCTCCAGACTTCCACTCCCCTTTGTGTGTAAAGGTGAAAGAAAAATCAGGCAGGGAGTATAAAAGGTGTCCCTTCCAAAGTTGAATATCACCCTGAGAATATTTCCACTGGAGCATGGAAGACTGAGGTGACTTATTTAAGGATTATGAAGTGTTTTGATATGGTGTATAGGGACAGACTATTTCCCCTTGTAGGGACGTCAGTGACAGGATTTAGAATTTAAAATTATCACTAAGAAAATGAGAGATGATTTGTTTACAAAGAGACTTGATGGAGCATGGAATGCATTGCCACAGGGAATAGTTGAGACAGAGGCCTGTCTATCTGTTAAGCGAAAGGTAGATAAATATTTGAAGCAGATAAAGATATATTATTGGAAGAAAGCAGATTAATGTTCATTTGCTCTAGCAAAGAACCGGCACAGACCTGAAGGGCCGAAAGGCCTCCTACCATGCTGAATGACTGGCCATGTGTCCCTTTTCTCTCTTACTTCTCAGCTGGGGGAAACCTGTTCAGTGATTCATCTTTTAGGCCTATCTTTTTTTAAAATTTGTTCATGGGATGTGGGCGTCGCTGGCAAGGCCAGCATTTATTGCCCATCCCTAGTTGCCCTTGAGAAGGTGGTGGTGAGCCGCCTTCTTGAACCGTTGCAGTCCGTGTGGTGAAGGTGCTCCCACAGCGCTGTTAGGGAGGAAGTTCCAGGATTCTGACCCAGCAACGATGAAGGAACGGTCGATGTACTTTCAAGTCAGGTTGGCGTGAGACTTGGAGGGGAACTTGGAGGTGGTGATGTTCCCATGCGCCTGCTGCCCTGTTCCTTCTAAGTGGTAGAGGTCGCGGGTTTGGGAGGTGCTGCCGAAGAAGCCTTGTCCTCCTATCTTGTGGCGTAGATTTAAAAACAAAACATCTCCTGCCATTCATAAGATAAATTGGAGAAATCTTGGCTGGATGGGCCTGGGATGAAATAATTGACCCTCACTGTCTCAGCTTGAAGCAAGCTAGTGATCTGTGAAATTTCACAAACTGTCTTGTCTGGCTTGAATGCACAACCTCAATGCCTGCAGTTTTGTTTTGTTGAAACCTGTGTCAATTCATTTGGTTTTAAAATGCAACACACATCCCCAAATGCTTTCTACAAAAAAAAAATTCTGAAACTTAACAGTCAGACCATTATGATCTGTCCAGAACTACCAGTTCTATTTATTTACCAAAAAAAAGGGCTGAACTTTTCTCTGGGGGATGTTTGCTGCCAGAGAAGAGGTCAACGTGGGACTTCTGTATGATAGCAAAATACTGCGGATGCTGGAAATCCAAAATAACAACAGGAGATGCTGGAAAAACTCAGCAGGCCAGACAACATCCGTGGAGAGAAAATAGAGTCAACGTTTCGAGTCAAACTTGACAAAGAGTTTGACCCGAAACGTTGATTCTATTTTCTCTCCACGGATGTTGCCTGGCCTGCTGAGTTTTTCCAGCATTTTCTGTTGTTATATGGGACTTCTGTACGTCATCCCAACCCAGGGAAAGCACACAGAGAGCAAATACATCTTTTTTTCTCAACTATCGCTAGTGGAAGCCGATTTGCTTGCCTAAAGTTAAAATAAACAAGAAAGTTTTCTCTTTTGACTCAGGCTATATGGATGGCCAAGTGCTTCATGCATTCCTATGACATTCCCCTGTCCTCTATTTCAGCCAAGGAATTTACCCACTTACTTAAAGCAACAAACAGCAATTTCTAGGTGTTAGCTACTTAGATCAATAGCACTGTATTCATCCAACAGAAATTGTACAGAAGAGTAAATGGAATAGGCATTTTTACTAAGGTGGCTATCATATTTAATTGAGGAAATTTAATATTCAATCTTTCCCACTGCTGACAAAGCCACAAATGTGCAGGTCTCATTTGAATATTTCCACTGCAATATAAACAAAGGTGAGTGTTAAAATTCTCATTGCTTTTTTTCAGTTAGTGCTTTATAAAACTAAGCCATGATAATCTTATTCCCAAGTTATGGTGCTTATTTGATATCGGTGTAGCTTAATCTTTTCCAACACACTAATCCCAAATGGATATCCAGTTTTTCTGACGATAGGGCATCAACCTGAAATGTTAACTCTGTTTCTCTCTCCACAGATGCTGTCTGACCTGCTGAGTGTTCCCAGCATTTTCTGTATTTTGTCTTCCCTTTCTCTCTTTATTAATTTGCTGCTGCAGCCTTGCTGGGGAGTGTTTTTTTTAAATTAATTCACAGGATGTGGGCGTCGCTGGCAAAGCCAGCATTTATTGCCCATCAGAAGGGGATGGTGAGCTGCCTTCTTGACAACTGAGGTATTTCAGAGTCAACACATTGCTGTGGGTTTGGAGTCACATATAGGCCAGACCAGGTAAGAGATGGCAAATTTCCTTCCCTAAACGACATTAGTGAAACCAGATGGGGTTTTAAGACAACCATAATCACCTTTGCCAATACTAGCTTTTAATTCCAGATTTATTTAATTAACTGAATTTAAATTCCACAGCTGCTGTGGTGAGATTTGAACTCAATGGGCTGCATTTTCATTCAGGAGTCGGGTGGGAGGCAGGACTACAACTTTCGGGGTTGTAGTCCCGCCTCCATCGAGATGTGGCCAATCCACGCGGTTTTCCCTTGATTGACCTTGTTGAGCCCGCCCAGCGGGCTCAGGCGGCCAATTAAGGGCCACCCGGCAACAGGTGACGGCACAGACTGAAATTTCATCTGTTAAGAGGTTTTGACAGATGAAATATCAGCGTTTCACAGCTGCTTGAAGCTGTCAAACACTGACAGACTTACTTCTAACCTGAGACCTTCTCCACAGACTCAGTTAGAAATCTCTCCTGCACAGAAAGCTGAAGGCTGTCACTTTTGACAGTTCGCAGCCATTTTGCTTTCTGTGCCGGTGAGATGAGGGACTCCCGAGACCTAAAGAAAGGAAGGCTGAAAAGGTAAGAAAAGGTAATTTAAACTTCTTTAAACACTTTAGATACACCAAACACACTTACCTTTGCACTCATGCACACATCACTCACCTGAACACTGACATCTCGACCCCTCCAAGTCCTTCAACCCAACGGCCCGCCTCGAGAGCTTGGCGTGGTTTGGAGCCGTCGGGAATCCCACACTTCAGCAATAAAAATAGGGATTAGGCTAAAAACTGCCTGTTAACGACCTGTTAACAGGCAGTTAATTGGCACTAATCCCTTCCCGCCTCGGGGAGGCGGGTCCCAGTGCGGGGCGGGTACCCGCCTCCTTTGAAACTGGCATGCAGGTAGGTTGGGTGCGGGATGGGGTCGGGATCCCTGATTTCGGGATTTTAACCCCCCACACGCCTCCAATCCCGACTCCACAGCCAAAGAAAATCCTGCCCATTATCTCTGGATTATTAGCCCAGTAACATAACCGCTATGCCACCATCCCCTTGCCCAGTGGGCACCTTCCAGTACTTTAATCAGTCACCACCCTTCATCTGTGAGCCATGGCAGTGTAGGGGTAAAATTAGTCTTTGACGGTAGCGCAAAACGGGAGATAGTAATTGGCGCCCGTTTACAACCTACCTGATTTTCGAAAAGGAACGAGATGCCGTTTCGCTAACACCTATTTTGCACTATCCACTTGTCAACTTAGCCAACATTAGGGGACATTTAGCAGATGTTGATGAAGAAAGAAAGACTTGCATTTATATAGTGCTTTTCATGACCACCAGACGTCCCAAAGCGCTTTACAGCCAATGAAGTATCTTTGAAGTGGAGTCACTGTTGCAATGTAGGAAATGCGGCAGCCAATTTGTGCACAGCAAGCTCCAAGCAATGTGATAATGACCAGATAATCTGCTTTAGTGATGTTGATTGAGGGATAAATATTGGTCAGGATACCGAGGCTAACGCCCCTGCTCCTGTTCAAAGTAGTGCCACAGGATCTTTATTGTTCACCTGAGAGAGCAGAGGGATCCTCGGTTTAACGTCTCATCTGAAAGACAGCACCTCCTACAGTGCAGCACCCCCTCAGCACTGCACTGGAGTGTCAGCCTAGATTTGTGTGTGCTAATCTCTGGGGTGGGACTTGAACCCACAATCTTCTGGCTCAGAGGCTGGCACAGTGAATAGCAAACAGAAGCATGACTTACTCCTCCCTGGCCCCAGCCTTGCCAGTACAAACTGTAGCCTCCCTAACACGAGCTCGGCTGAGCTCAGCTAACCTAGCTCAGGCAGAGATCAAGGCTGATACCTGGGATGGCAGGAATGACGTATGAGGAGAGATTGGGTCGATTGGGCTTGTACTCGCTGGAGTTTAGAAGAATGAGAGGGGATCTCATCGAAACTTATACAATTCTGACAGGACTGGACAGACTAGATGCAGGAAGGATGTTCCTGATGATTGAGGAGTCCAGAACCAGGTGTCACAGTCTAAGGATAAGGGGTAAGCCATTTAGGACAGAAATGAGGAGGAATTTCTTCACCCAGGGAGTGGTGAACCTGTGGAATTCTCTACCACAGAAGGCAGTAGAGGCCAATTCATTAAATATATTCAAGAAGGAGTTGGGATATATTTCTTAAGGCTAAAGGGATCAAGGGATATGGGGAGAAGGCAGGGACCGGGTACTAAATTTGGATGATCAGCCATGATCTCATTGAATGGCGGAGCAGGCTCAAGGGGCCGAATGGCCTACTCCTGCTCCTATCTTCTATGTTTCTATGTTTCTCCTGATCTGTGTGGCTCAGCTGTTCAATGGGATCAAATCTCTGGGCCATCGAGTTATCCGGTAAAGTGCAGTTCCTCAAAGATTGGCAACCTGGGATAGGTAATGAGACGGGCAGAGATAGTCTGACATCGCCAGCAAGGAGCCCCACAACTTTCAGAAGGTTTTTTTGTAATAATTTCAATTCATGTGGGAAATTTAAACATACGGAAACCTATTTTTGTCTTTCCTGTGGGAATCACCGGCGTTAAAAAAACCTCTGCAAATCATACAATTTGTAAGGGAATTGCGAGTGATGGAAATGTACTCGATCGGAAGGGTCATGGAAGGAGCTATAGAAATGCAAATCTTTCTTCCTTTTTTCTATTGTCTTTCCAAATTCTAGAGCAATGTGAGCATGTAGTACAACCTATTCTCAGAACAACTGTGGTCTGGAACAGGAGCCTGTTTACATCTTATTTAATCATTGCAGACACTGTTTTTAATATATATTGTAATGCTAGCGCTGTGCAAGGGTCTTCAGAGGAAGAACCAGGCCAATAGTGTAGGCTCATAAATCGGAAATGATGTCGTTGCAGAAATGCCAGCTTAAATCTGCATTAAATGGAGCCTCAGTACTGTCAGCAGTTCACTCTGCTGGCCTGTACACATCTGCGGTTGCTCACACTGAGCTTTCTACAGGATGCGGGAATTTAATTACAGTACATGCATGAAAACAAGAGTAAAACACAATCATACACAGGGGGGGTCTACAAACCTCCACGGGCTTTCGGATCCAATGCCACCATAGGCTGGGTGGGAGTGTGGCAGAAGAACACTGCCCATCTCAAACAAGGTCAGCCAGGTCCGAGGGAGCACGGTCAGTGACAGGGAGCTCCCAGGCTGGGAGTTTCCTCGGCTTCTGCCTTGGGAATCTGCCGCCCGGCATGGTATGCCAAGTGAGAAGAGGCATAACGCAGGCCAACCAGCAGAACTGATACCCACCCTGGCGATCAAGCCCTGGAAATTGGCCTGGATCCAGAAGATGTTGCCACAATACTTTTTTTCTCACGGGGGTATGGTGGGGTGGGGGAGGTGGTGGGGGTGCATTGCGCCAAGATTTGTACTCTTCTGTGATGCTAGCACTGGCACGCCCTCAGAGCAGCTTTGCATTGACGCTGTTTGCAGCCCCTCTGCAAAGTCGGGGGTGGCGGGGCTCCAGACATGGTCCTAGCAGGGCACGGGCGCCTGCTAAGGTGAGGAAACCTCCCCCTATGAACCTGCATACTCTGGCAGCGTGGAAGAGAAGGTTCCCAGCAGGCAGAGTAGAGGCTTGTGGATATTCAGGGCTTGGAAGCCCCATTTAATCAGTCAAGTGACAAATAATTACAATGAGTCAGAAGGGAACATCCAATGAAATGTAGATTTTCTGACTTCCGTGAAGCTTTAATCATTCTAAAATTCTTTTCCTATGAAATGGACTTCGTCCTTAACTCACAGAGTAGTAAAATAGACATAAAAGTGTGAATTATACAGCAGAATTTACATGTATATGCTATAAAATGAGAACAAAGTGAATCAATGAGTGAGCAGATTACTTGGACTTAACAATGAATGTTAATGGCATTAATCTAAACCACTGCACAGGTAACCAGATGAAAGCCAACAATGGTAAAAAAAAAAAAATTTTGAAGCAGCTGTACCAGAAAGGACCTCTTTCCCCACAGTCATACGTGTTCAGGATAATCTGCAAGGGTAGCAGAGGTAGAAATCAGGGGGCGCCGAGTCTCCAGTCGTTTACGCCAGTAATATCGGTGCGCACTATACGGGCAGGATCGGCCGAACCAGCGCAAAAGATCATGGGAATTTTAAACGCAAGTGAGTTACGCCCAAAACCGCTTATGTTCGTGTTTTCTGCGATCTTTCTCACTAGTTCAAGAGTCAAATCGCCCGGATCAGGCCCCACCCACAGAACCTCCTGGTGGAAATTGCGAGATTCCGCCCATTGCGCTGGTTCAGGAAGGCTCTTCAAATTGCGCTCATTTTCTTAGGCGCTAGTCGGCATGTTTTTAAGAGTTTTTTTTTATATCAGAAAATACTTAATTTACTAAGAAACTGACTGGTGTACACCAATTCAAGTACGAAATGGTTCAGTATAGTTTTTCAAAGTAATTTTCAGTGATTTTAAATTGGGTTACTCACAGGTGGAGGACTGGACACTTATTAAAAATGCTTATTTTTGCTGATAAGCCCATTTTCAGCTGTACTGATAAAACTGCACCAGGCTACCACTCTAGCCTAGAACTAGGGGGCATAGTCTCAGGATAAGGGGTCGGTCATTTAGGACTGAGATGAGGAGGAATTTCTTCACTCAGAGGGTTGTGAATCTTTGGAATTCTCTGCCCCAGAGGGCTGTGGATGCTGAATCCTTGTGTATATTCAAGGCCGAGATAGATTTTTGGACTCTAGGGAAATCAAGGGATATGGGGATCGGGCGGGAAAGTGGAGTTGAGGTCGAAGGTCAGCCATGATCTTATTGAATGGTGGAGCAGGCTCGGGGGGCCGTGTGGCCGACTCCTGCTCCTAATTCTTATGCTTGTATGTTCTTAAATACATCAGGGAATACGTTTTAATGGAAAGAAGAAAAAAGAAGCAGTTATGTTCTATTACGCTGCCCAATTGCACTGGTTCATGGAAGATGCTACAATTGTGATGATGCAGTTTTAGCAGAAGCTTGAACCTAACCAATTTCAAGCGCATTTTGAGCGCAATTGTGCCCAAGGCAGAATTTTCTCCCCCAGGGGCTTTTTTTGGTGTATCTGAATCTACCTTTTTCATAAAATTTACAGCACAGAAACAGGCCAGTCAGCCCAACTGGTCTATGCCGGCGTTTATGCTCCACACAAGCCTCCTTCCACTCTACTTCATCTAACCCTATCAGCATATCCTTCGACTTCTTTCTCCTTCATGTAGACATCTAGCTTCCTCTTAAATTCATCTATGCTATTCGTCTCAACTACTCAAGGGGGTAGCAAGTTCCACATTTTAACCACTCTCTGGGTAAAGAAGTTTCTCAAATTCCTTATTGGATTTATTGGTGACTAACTTATACTTATGACCCCAAGTTTTGGACTTCCCAACTCTACCATTTTGTTCTTAATGAATATTGCCTACTGTGCTGTACTCTGTGTGTGAAGGGATTTGTAGGAGGGATTTTGGTGACCCTACCTTTGCAAGGTTCCTCCTCCTTTGGACTATGTGTGCCTCACAGGAATCCCTCACTATTTCCCTTAATTAGAGGAGAGTCACTGTTCCTATCCAGGCTTTCCCTCCCAACTGATTCTATGGCCTGGAATTTGCAGTCAGCGGCGAAGCAAAGGTGTTCACCACTGGCCCTGAAGAAAGCTGCCCACAAAGATCTCGCGTTCTCTGTGGTGAGAAGTTTGGCTTTTTCGACGTGCAATTGAGACCAGTGTAGTGTAGTGGGAATTCCATAGCGCGAGCTGCTGTGACATAAACAAGCTGTCTAAGCAGCCAATCACAATGCCCAACCTATATTAATGACTTGGATGAAGGGACCGAGTGTACTGTTGCCAAATTTGCAGAAGGTACAAAGATAGGTGGGAAAGCAAGTTGTGAGGAGGACACATCGGGCTGGATTTTACCTTTTGATGCAGCGTGGCGGCAGGACAGATGCCTTCCGGGTTCTGATCCCGCCCCCAATGATGTCCAATGCACAGATGCTATTTTGCCTCAATTGGCCTTGTTAAGCCCGCCCTGCAGGCTTGCCAGCCAATTAAGAGAAAGCAGGTGTCAGATGACGTCAGTTGATGACGCGTCATCTGCCGGTTTTCTTAAATGGGCCACACACAATTTTTTTGACAGGTGATTTTTCAGTGTTTGACAGCATTGGGGTGCTGCAAACACTGTACAAAGGTGAGCCCTTGCACCCAGACTCTCCAGTGACTCATTCTTTAGGCTAAAACAGATGGCAGCTGCAGGTGAGCTAAAGAAGTGCTCTGTCACTGGTGAGAGAGGTTCTCCCAATGAGGTGGAACTACACAAACACTCCAAAACTTGTTACCTACAGAAGAGTCTAAATACTTTAAAAATGATTCTCTCAACATTTTCTTACCTCTGAAACTCACCAGTGCACCATTGGATCCTTCACACCACTTCTGCAGCTGTCATCAATGAAGAAATTTTCAGTAGACCCACAGCACACCATACTTACCCTGGCGTGGTGTCCGGACATCGGGAAGCCCACAGTAGACCTGTCAAAATTGGAAAAAGCCTCTTAACTGCCTGGTAACAACCTGTTAACAAGCAGTTAAGTGCCTATAATCTTCTTCCCGCCGCTAGGTGTCGGGTCCATGCGCAAATCGGGGACCCGATACCCAGGAAGATTGTTTGGAGGCGGCTTGACAGCGGATTTGGGACCCGCTGTCAATCTTTGTAATTTTGCCACCGGTCCTGCCTCCAAACCCACCCCCTGAGCGCTGGCAAAATTCCCCCCAAGAGTCTGCAAGGGGATATAGATAGGTTCAGTGAGTGGGCAAAAATTTGGCAGATGGAGTATCATGTGGAAAAACGTGAAGTTATCCACTTTGGTAAGAAGAATAGAAAAGCAAAATATGATTTAAATAGAGAGAGATTACAGGATGCTGCGGTACAGACAGATCTGGGTGTCCTCGTACATGAAACAAAAAGTTAGCATGCAGGTACAGCAAGTAATTAGGAAGGCTAATGGAATGTTGGCCTTTATTTCAAGGGGTATTGAGTATAAAAGTAGGGAAGTCTTGCTACAACTGTACAGGGCATTGGTGAGACCACACCTGGAGCACTGCGTACAGTTTTGGTCTCCTTATTTAAGGAGGGATATACTTGCATTGGAGGCAGTTCAGACAGGGTTCACTAGGTTGATTCCTGGGATGAAGGGGTTGTCTTATGAGAAAAGATCGAGCAGGTTGGGCCTATACTCATTGGAGTTTAGAAGAATGAAAGGTGATCTTATTGAAACATAAAGGGAGCAAAATTGGGTTGCGCCCCCTTTGGGGCACTAAGTTCGTCGGGGCGCTACTTTTAGCACCCTGAAAAAATGAGCACTTCCATGCCCAAAATTCACTGAAAACGCCCTGCCTCCCACTTGGGGCGCTGTGAGTGAATATCATGATGCTACGTGCCGCGGTACTGCAGGCCATCCTCCCCTTATTAAAGGGGCGGGGCCTTGCTCAGCACGATGCGGGGCCTAGCTGGGCCACCAGGGATCGGAGTGCAGACAAAAGAGCCCGACACTCAAGGCTCGAGGAGTGTCGGGCTCACAGCGGCTTCACAGTAGGCCGGGAACAGCAACGGGGGCAGGTGCTGGCAGGAGGACAGCAACAAAAATGGACGACCGGCACGTACCCTTTAATTTGCGCCAACCCGGCCGCACGAACGCCCCCCTGACCCTGTCAGACATAGCGTCCAGCGGTAAGTAGAGTATGAGAGTAAGCTTGCAGGGAACATAAAAACTGACTGTAAAAGCTTTTACAGATATGTGAAGAGAAAAAGATTGGTGAAGTCAAGCGTAGGTCCCTTGCAGTCAGAATCAGGGGAATTTATAATGGGGAACAAAGAAATGGCAGACCAATTAAATACATACTTTGGTTCTGTCTTCACAAAGGAGGACACAAATAACCTCCCAGAGATGTCGGGGAACATAGGGTCTAATGAAAGGGAGGAACTGATAGAAATCAGTATTTGTAGGGAAATGGTGTTAGAGAAATTGACGGGATTGAAGGCCGATAAATCCCCAGGGCCTGATAATCTACATCCTACGGTGCTTAAGGAAGTGGCCCGAGAAATAGTAGATGCATTACTGGTCATCTTCCAAAATTCGATAGACTCTGGAACAGTACCCATGGATTGGCGGGTAGCTAATGTTACCCCATGTTCAAAAAAGGTGGTAGAGAGAAAACAGGGAATTACATCCTGACATCGGTAGTGAGGAAAATGCTAGAGTCCATTATAAAAGATGTAATAGCAGAGCACTTGGAAAACAGTGACCGGATCGGACAAAGTCAACATGGATTTACAAAAGGTAAACCGTGCTTGACTAATCGACAGGAATTTTTTGAAGATGTAACTGGTAAAATAGATAAGGGAGAACCAATGGATGTGGTGTATTTGGACTTTCAAAAGGCTTTCGATAAGCTCCCGCGTAAGAGATTAGCATGTAAAGTTAAGGCACATGGGATTGGGGGCAAGGTATTGACTTGGATAGAGAACTGGTTGGCAGACAAAAAGCAAAGAGTTGGAATAAACGGCTCTTTTTCCGAGTGGCAGGCAGTGACTAGTGGGGTACCGCAGGGATCGGTCCTTGGACCCCAGCTATTCACAATATATATTAATGATCTGGACGAGGGAACTAGATGTAATATCTCCAAGTTTGCAGACGACACAAAGCTGGGTGTGCATGTCTGCTGTGAGGAGGATGTTGAGAAACTCAAGTATGATCTGGACAGGTTGGGTGATTGGGCAGAAGCATGGCAGATGCAGTATAATCTGGATAAATGCGAGGTTATCCACTTTGGTGTCAAAAACAAGAAGGCAGATTATTATATGAATGGCAATAGATTGGGAGAAGGGGAAGTGAAATGAGACCTGGGCGTCCTTGTGCACCAGTCGCTGAAGGTAAGCATGCAGGTGCAGCAGGCGGTTAAGAAGGCAAATGGTATGTTGGCCTTCATAGCGAGAGGGTTTGAGTACAGAAACAAGGATGTCTTGCTGCAGTTGTACAGGGCCTTGGTGAGACCACATCTTGAGTGTTGTGTGCAGTTTTAGTCCCCTTATCCGAGGAAGGATGTCCTTGCCATGGAAGGAGTGCAGCGAAGATTCACCAGGCTGATACCTGGGATGGCAGGAATGACATATGAGGAGAGATTGGTTCGATTGGGCTTGTACTCGCTGGAGTTTAGAAGAATGAGAGGGGATCTCATTGAAACTTATAAAATTCTAACAGGACTAGACAGACTAGATGCAGGAAGGATGTTCCCGATGGTCGGGGAGTCCAGAACCAGGGGTCACAGACTAAGGATAAGGGGTAAGCCATTGAGGACAGAGATGAGGAGGAATTTCTTCACCCAGAGAGTGGTGAACTTGTGGAATTCTCTACCACAGAAGGCAGTAGAGGCCAATTCATTAAATATATTCAAGAAGGAGTTGGATATATTTCTTAAGGCTAAAGGGATCAAGGGATATGGGGAGAAAGCAATGACAGGGTACTGAGTTTGGATGATCAGCCATGATCTCATTGAATGGCGGAGCAGGCTCGAGGGGCCGAATGGCCTACTCCTGCTCCTATCTTCTATGTTTCTATGTAAGTCAGGGGGCGCTACCAAAGATCGCAGCTGGGGCACGAGCAGGGCGGTGCGCATGGCAATGATGTCATCGCCAGAGGCACAGCGTTCCGGGGCGCTTACTGTTATCACCGCCACTAACCTCCCGCTGAATTTCACGGGAGGCATTAGCGGCGCCGTGCCCAGGCGCTAGTTGCTTTGCTCCCCGTTAGCGCCCTGTTAGACCACTAACAGGAGGTGCAAATCAACTGAATTTTTCCCCCAAAAGATTCTGAGTGTGCTTGGTACGGTAGATGCCGAGAGGATGTTTCCCCTCGTGGGGGAATCTAGAACTAGGGGGCATAGTTTCAGGATAAGGGGTCGCCCATTTAAGACGGAGAGGAGGAATCATTTCTTCTCTCAGAGTGTCGTGAATCTTTGGAATTCTCTACCCCAGAGAGTTGTGGAGGTTGGGTCATTGAATATATTCAAGGCTGAGATTGACAGATATTTGAACTACAGGGGAGTCAAGAGTTATGAGGAACAGGCAGAAAAGTGGAGTTGAGGTCAAGATCAGATCAACCATGATCTTATTGAATGGTGGAGCAGGCTCGAGGGGCCGAATGGCCTAATCCTGCACGTAATTCTTTTGTTCTTAAGGAATTGTCACAGACAGGGAATCAGGAAGTGTGGAAGTTCCTTTTATGCTGACGTTTTAAAAATGCTATAGAGAGCAAAACAAAGATTGGGGCTCTCACATGGGGAAAAGGTAAACCTGAAATAAATACGAACAAATATTTTTTTTAAATTTAGGCCTAGAAATCGGAGAACGCTGGGAACTTGCCGGCAACAGCGCCGGCCAAAGCTAACGGCCGCCTGCCGAGATAGCGCAGGCAGCACCGGTATTTTGGTGCTGCCTGCTAATTAACATCAGCGTGGCGTTGATTTTAATGGTGTAATGCATTCTTTCCAGCGCGAAGCTCGGCGAGAGGCCGAAGGCTGCGTCGGCCTCCCGCTTGCGGTGAAGAGGAACGAGGAAGAAAGGAGCGAGCCTGTAGGCCACGTACGGAGCAGTAGCCGTACTTGTTACAACAATATCACCTGCCACCCGACGTTTGTTGATTTTTTCACAGTTCATGAAGTGAATGAATCCGCCTTCTCCGTAACACTAATCTTTCCCCAATGGTTACACTTGAAAGTGTTCAATGTGCAGTAATCCTGCCAGCTTTAAGTGGGTTTTGCATACTCGACACAAAATAATTATTTGATAAATAATTAGTTATGGAATTTGGAATAGATTAATTATAATTCCTTTCAATCTTAAGTAGTTGAGTCCAGGTTTGCGAGGGGGTGAAATTCTGCTCACGCTATCATCATAAAGATAAAAGAGATCTTATCAGAGATGATCTCCAAACATTGCAATGGAGTTCTAGGCACTCTGATGCTCTTTAGGAATTTGTTTTTTTTAATTTCATAGAGTCATAGAGTTATACAGCACAGAAAGAGGCCCTTCGGCCCATCGTGTCCACACCCGCCATCAAGCCCTATCTATTCTAATCCCATTTTCCAGCACTTGGTCCGTAGCCTTGTATGCTATGGCGTTTCAAGTGCTCATCTAAATGCTTCTTGAATGTTGTGAGGGTTCCTGCCTCTACCACCCTTTCAGGCAGTGAGTTCCAGATTCCAACCACCCTCTGGGTGAAAAAGTTTTTCCTTAAATCCCCTCTAAACCCCCTGCCCCTTACCTTGAAACTATGCCCCCTGGTTATTGACCCCTCTACTAAGGGGAAAAGTTCCTTTCTATCTACCCTAGCTATGCCCCTCATAATTTTGTACACCTCAATCAGGTCCCCCCTCAGCCTTCTCTGCTCTAAGGAAAACAACCCCAGCCTGTCCAGTCTCTCCTCATAACTGAAGCACTCCAGCCCAGGCAACATCCTGGTGAATCTCCTCTGCACCCTCTCCAATGCAATCACATCCTTCCTATAGTGTGGCGACCAGAACTGCACACAGTATTCCAGCTGTGGCCTAACTAGCGTTTTGTACAGCTCCATCATAACCTCCCTGCTCTTATATTCTATGCCTTGGCTAATGAAGGCAAGCATCCCATATCCTTTTTTAACCACCTTATCTACCTGTCCTGCTGCCTTCAGGGATTTATGTACATGCACACCAAGGTCCCTCTGATCCTTAGTCCTTCCTAGCGTCCTACCATTCATTGTGTATGACCTTGCCTTGTTAGTCCTCCCAAAATGCATCACCTCACACTTTTCAGGGTTAAATTCTATTTGCCACTGTTCTGCCCATCTAACCAACCCATCTATATCATCCTGTAGCCTGAGGCTTCCCTCCTCACTATTTACCACTCCACCAATTTTCGTGTCATCTGCGAACTTACTGATCATACCTCCTACATTCATATCTAAATCATTAATGTACACTACAAACAGCAAGGGACCCAGCACCAATCCCTGTGGTACACCACTGGACACAGCCTTCCAGTCACAAAAACAACCTTTGACCATCACCCTCTGCCTCCTGCCACTAAGCCAATTTTGGATCCAATGTGCCAAATTGCCCTGGATCCCATGGGCTCTAACTTTCTTGAACAGTCTCCCAAGCGAGACTTTGTCAAAAGCCTTACTGAAGTCCAGGTAGACTACATCAACTGCACTACCCTCATCCACACACCTAGTTACCCCCTCGAAAAATTCAATCAAATTGGTTAGTCATGATCTCCCCCTGACAAAGCCATGCTGACTATCCTTGATTAATCCTTGCCTCTCCAAATGGAGACCAATTCTGTCCCTCAGAATTTTTTCCAATAATTTCCCTACCACTGATGTTAGGCTCACTGGCCTGTAATTCCCTGGTTTATCCCTACTACCCTTCTTGAATAATGGTACTACATTAGCTGTCCTCCAGTCCTCTGGCACCTACCCTGTGGCCAGAGAGGTTCTGAAAATTTGTGTCAGAGCCCCTGCAATCTGCTCCCTTGCCTCAAACAGCAGCCTGGGATACATCTCGTCTGGGCCTGGGGATTTATCCACTTTTAAGCCCGCTAAAACCGCTAGTACCTTCTCCCTCTCAATACTAATTTGTTCAAGTATAACACAATCCCCCTGCCTGATTTCTATGCCTACATTGTCCTTCTCCATAGTGAACACAGATGCAAATAATTCATTTAAAACCACACCTACATCTTCCGGCTCTACACACAGATTGCCACTTTGGTGCCTAATGGGCCCTACTCTTTCCCTGGTTATCCTCTTGCCCTTAATATACTTATAAAACACCTTAGGATTTTCCTTTATTTTGCCTGCCAGTGTTTTTTCATGCCCCCTCTTCGCTCTCCTAATTTCTTTTTTAAGTACCCCCCTGCACTTTCTATACTCCTCCAGGGCTTCCACTGTTTTTAGTCCTTTGTATCTGCCAAAAGCCTCCCTTTCTGTCCTAATCCAATCTTCTATATCCCTTGACATCCAGGGTTCCCTGGGCTTGTTGATCCCACCTTTGACCTTTACAGGAACATCTTGGTGTTGTACTCTCTCTATTTCCTTTCTGAAAGACTCCCACTGCTCTGATGTGGATTTTCCTACAAGTAGCTGATCCGAGTCCACTTTGGCCAGATCCTGCCTTATCATATTAAAATCGGCCTTCCCACTATGTAGAACCTTTATTTCCGGTCCATCTTTGTCCTTTTCCATGACTACCTTAAATCTCACCGAATTATGGTCACTGTCACCACAATGCTCTCCGATTGACACTTCTACCACTTGCCCGGGTACATTCCCCAGAATTAGGTCCAGTACCGGCACCTCTCTTGTAGGACTTTCTACATAACAATAGAAAATGCTGGAAAAACTCAGCAGGTCAGGCAACATCCGTGGAGAGAAATTTGAGTCGACGTTTCGGGTCGAACCCTTCTTCAAAACTAGAAAGAAAAGAAAATAGATCGAAGGCAGGGCTGTGATCGGACAAAAGAAGTAAAAGACACAAAAGTAGTAAAAAAGAGACAATAAAAGGTATTCGAAGCTAGACGAGATGGTAATAGGCTGAGATTAGGTGTGAAGTGTACTGGCAGGGCAAGAGATAGCTGCCAGGCGTGAGAGAGAAACAAAAGGAAAGGGGGGGGGGGGCGGAAAGCAGTGGAAAAATTACAAGTGAAAATGTAATAGGGGCCGAGGTTATGATCTGAAATTGTTGAACTCAATATTGAGTCCGGAAGGCTGCAAAGTGCCTAATCGGAAGATGAGGTGCTGTTCCTCGAGTTTACGTTGCGCTTCCGTGGGACAATACAAGAAGCCAAGGACGGTGAGGTCCGAGTGGGAATGGTGCGGTGAATTAAAATGACAGGCGACCGGAAGCTCGGGGTCACCCTTACGGACTGAATGGAGGTGTTCTGCAAAGCGGTCAGCCAATCTGCGTTTGGTCTCCCCAATGTAGAGGAGACCGCATCGTGAGCAGCGAATACAGTATACTAGATTGCGAGAAGTACAAGTAAATCGCTGTTTCACCTGGAAGGGGTGTTTGGGGCCCTGGACAGTGGGAAGGGGGGAGGTATAGGGGCAGGTGTTACATCTCCTCCGCTTGCACGGGAAGGTGCCAGGTGAAGGGGAAGGGCTGTTTGGGGTGATAGAGGAGTGGGCTAGGGTGTCACGGAGGGAGCGGCCCCTACGGAATGCTGAAAGGGGAGGGGAGGGGAAAGATACGTTTGGTGGTGGGATCACTTTGGAGGTAGCGGAAATGCCGGAGGATGATCCGCTGAATGTGGAGGCTGGTGGGGTGAAAGGTGAGGACAAGGGGAACCCTATCGTGGTTCCGGGAGGGAGGGGCAGGGGTGAGGGCAGAAGTGCTAGAACTGACACGGTCGAGGGCAGTGTCAACCACGGTAGAGGGGAATCCTCGGTTGCGGAAAAAGGAAGACATGTCTGAAGCACTGGTGTGGAAGGTGGCATTGTCGGAGCAGATACGGCGGAGACGGAGAAACTGGGAGAATGGCTCAAAAAGCTCTCCTGGATGCACTTCAAGAATTCCGCACCCTCTAAGCCTTTCACACTCTGACTATTCCAGTTAATATTGGGGAAGTTGAAATCCCCTACTATTATTACCCTATTATTTCTACACTTCTTTGAGATTTGCCTACATATCTGTTCCTCTATCTCCCCCTGACTGTTTGGGGGCCTATAGTACACTCCCAGCAAAGTGCTTGCCCCCTTTTTGTTTTTAGGTTCTACCCATATGGCCTCATTAGAGGAACCTGCTAAGATATCATCCCTCTTTACAGCAGAAATTGACTCCTTGATTAATATTGCGACACCCCCTCCTCCTTTACACCCCCCTCTGTCTCGCCTGAAGATTCTATACCCTGGAATATTGAGCTGCCAGTCCTGCCCCTCCCTCAACCATGTCTCTGTGACAGCAACAATATCATACTCCCACATGTTCATCAACACCTTCAATTCATCGGCCTTACTCGCAAGACTCCTTGCATTAAAATAAATGCCATCCAGCCTTGCCATACTCCCTTGTGCCGTTACATATTTGCTCTGCCTTCCAGACTGACTTGTTTTTTCCTCTATATTTGGCTGTGCATCACCCCCTACTATAGCTCCACTCCGTATCCCATCCCCCTGCCAAGTTAGTTTAAACCCCCCCCCTCCAACAGTACTAGCAATTTGTTGGGAATGCTCTGAGGAATTTGCAGTTTTCTGCAGGTGTTCAATTCTGAACTAAAAGCTTGTTCCACAAGGTTTCACCCATTGATTGACTGTCCCACAAACACTGTAGGATTCCCGGAAAGCCGCCTGAACATGCAACCTCACTGATGGGCAAAAAGTGAAAGAACCTTGGCAAAGGAGGAGTTTTGAAGTTCTGGCGTCCATCGGAGGTGTTTTCCACTTGTCAGCCTCCATCCTCGTCTACAATCTGCCAAGTCCTGCCAGACTCCTCGCGGCCGTTAATGCTGCTGAATCGCGGCTGCACGCACGGGTGTGCTTTAGAGAGGGCGGCAAATAGAAGCGGCATCACCCAAAATGGATGAGCGGGCGTCAACTCGGCGTTTCACAATTGACGTCATGCTCCGATTAACTACAACACTTTGGCGAGCGCAGGCAATGGCAGCGCTACTGACCTCCCAAAAATGGCGGCCGCCGCTGGACCTGTCGGCAGCGGGCGAAACTGCTGCCATTTTTACCCCAAATTGGGCAGTAACGGTCGGCGCTAAACACCCGAAATTTTAGCCCATGATTTTTCTTTTACGTTTGTTAAAAACTGTAATTTTTGTAAAAATTGAACAATTTGACACCCTACCAAATTAAAATTAATTTTTCAGGGCCATAACATTTGCTTAGCAGTCAATACTCTCTTAAAACACTAGTTACACCTAAGCCAACAAGGTCTAACTTTTAATGGGGTATTTAATAGCGATATTACTGTGGAAAAGCGGAAGTTTTTGTCAGTTTCACTGATTTCGCTGATTACACTGATTGCCAGCTATGGGGGGCTGGGGGGGGTGGTGGTGGAGGGATGGAAGGGACCACAACGCAGCCAGTGTCGGAGCAGTGAATAGATTGGGCAATAGATTGGGAGAAGGGGAAGTGCAACGAGACCTGGGTGTCCTTGTGCACCAGTCGCTGAAGGTAAGCACGCAGATGCAGCAGGCGGTTAAGAAGGCAAATGGTATGTTGGCCTTCGTAGCGAGAGGATTCAAGTACAGGAGCAAGGATGTCTTGCTGCAGTTGTACAGGGCCTTGGCGAGACCACACCTTGAGTGTAATGTGCAGTTTTGGTCGCCTTATCTGAGGAAGGATGTTCTTGCCATGGAGGGAGTGCAGCGAAGATTCACCAGACTGATACCTGGGATGGCAGGAATGACGTATGAGGAGAGATTGGGTCGATTGGGCTTATATTCGCTGGAGTTTAGAAGAATGAGAGGGGGTCTCATTGAAACTTATAAAATTCTAACAGGACTAGACAGACTAGATGCAGGATGTTCCCGATGGTCAGGGAGTCCAGAACCAGGGGTCACAGTCTAAGGATAAGGGGTAAGCCATTTAGGACTGAGATGAGGAGGAATTTCTTCACCCAGAGAGTGGTGAACCTGTGGAATTCTCTACCACAGAAGGCAGTAGAGGCCAATTCATTAAATATATTCAAGAAGGAGTTAGATATATTTCTTAAGGCTAAAGGGATCAAGGGATATGGGGAGAAGGCAGGGACAGGGTACTGAATTTGGATGATCAGCCATGATCTCATTAAATGGCGGAGCAGGCTCGAGGGGCCGAATGGCCTACTCCTGCTCCTATCTTCTATGTTTCTATAAATGACTGACCGCAACTTCAGGATTTCCTCGTTCGGAGGTGCATGCGCTACATCCTGAAGTTACGGTCAGTTTCAGAAGGGATAATGACGGTGAGCGCTGTTAGTTCGCCATCATTACCAACTGCAAATTCCAGGGTATTAAGTTCACAATGGACAGGTGAAAGCAGGAGAGGTTTTTACCCAGATTGCAAGACTTTCCAAAGTCCAAGACATCCTACTTGTAGCCCTGCATGCTGCTGCCCTCAACAGTGGATCTTTCATGTTTATTCTAAACCACAGTGCAGCTAGGGAGTGACAATCTATACAGAATTATTGATACTGTTTCTCTCTCCCACATGGCAGCTGTCTCTCACTCTGCCAGCGCATTTCACACTTCATCTAGAGCCATCTTTTGACTCTTCACCTGTCCTATTACCATCTCGTCTTGTCTTGAATATCTCTTAATGTCTCTTCACCTCCCAGATATTCCCCTTTGTTCTTTCATCCCCTCCTCCATTTCCCAACTCCCAAACTGGCCTTTTAATCTGTTTAATTTCCTGCTTTTTTTCTCAGTTCTTAAGAAGGGTTTTGACCTGAAACATTAACTCTGTTTCTCTCTCCACGGATGTTGCCTGGCCTGCTGAGTTTTTCCAGCGTTTTCTGTTGTTATTTCGGATTTCCAGCATACGCAGTATTTTGCCATCTTATTGATACTGTCTGCTTTCCTGGCAGCAGTCATGATTCCATTGTTTTATGACAAGCCATTTTTTCACCCATTGTTGGATCTTGGAGGGAAAAAAAATCAGGGTTGAAAACTAAGACTAACCTGTCTTATGATCCCATGTACATCTGGCGAGCACAGGTATAAGGAGGAACATGCATCAACAAGAGTCAACATTTAACCTACTTTAGGGATTCAAATGCCTTGACAAGTCTGGGGGCTTCCTAACCCGTAGACCAGGCAAAGTGATTTGCATCATTGAGGTTTGCTGCATGCTACTCAAATTCACTACGCAATGTAGAATCAACATGGAGCTAGGCGGCAGTGTCAGTTGTGAAGAGGATGTGAAGAGGCTTCAAGGGGATCTCGACAGGCTCAGTGAGAGGGCGAGAACATGGCAGATGGAATATAATGTGGATAAATGTGAAGTTATCCACTTTTTTAGAAAAAACAGAAAGGCAGAGTATTTCCTAAATGGTGAAAGATTGGGGAATGCAGATGCTCAAAGGAACCTGGGAGTCCTTGTACTTAAGTCACAAAGTGAATGTACAGGTGCAGGAAGCCATTAGGAAGGCAAATGGTATGCTGGCCTTCATTACAAGAGGATTTGAGTACAGGAGTAAAGAAGTCTTACTCCAATTATATAGGGCCTTGGTGAGACCACACCTGGAGTACTGTGTACAATTTTGGTCTCCTTACCTAAGGAAGGATATACTTGCCATAGAGGGAGTGCAACGAAGGTTCAGGAGATTGAACCCTGGGGTGGCGGGACTGTCATATGAGAAGAGATTGAGTAAACTAGACCTGTATTCTCTTGAATTCAAGATTCAAGATTCAAGATCATTTTATTGCCATATGTAACTAGTACAATGGAATGCTTACTCCCCACTCACTCCCACAATACAAGCATATAAATATAAAAGCAAAAAGTAAAAACAAGTATAAATAAAAACAATAAGCAAATAAGCAGAAAGTATAGCAATAACAGTCCAAGTTGCAGGATATGATGAATGAGAGGGGATCTCATTGAAGCATACAAAATTATTACAGGGCTTGATAGGGTGGATGCTGGGAGAATGTTTCCCCTGGCTGGGGAGTCTAGAACCAGGGGGCCACAGCCTCAGGATAAAGGGTAGGCCATTCAGGACTGAGATGAGGAGAAATTTCTTCACACAGAGGGTGGTGAATCGTTGGAATTCTCTACCCCAGAGGGCTGTGGAGGCTCAGTCATTGGGTATATTCAAAACAGAAGTCGATAGATTTCTGACTAGTAAGGGCATCAAGGGATATGGCGATAGGGCCGGTGAATGGAGTTGAGGCAGAAGATCAGCCATGATCTCATTGAATGGCGGAGCAGGCTCGAAGGGCCGAATGGCCGACTCCTGCTCCTATGTCTTATGTTTTTACCAGAAGGAGATCCCTCAGTGTTCTGATGGTGAAGTCACTTGAGGTTGAGGATGCAATGGGTGATTCATTTGCAACCACCAGAGCGACTCATGAGGATCGGATTCAGAAGTACTTCACATAATTATACCATAGCACCCGTGCATGAACTGTCCTCCCTACATCCTCACCTACAGATCTGACAACTACAGCCCATCTGCCGATCATAGCATTGCTCTCATCTGATGTTCTAATATGCAGCAACTTGCCAGGGCTTCTTCGACAGCACTTCCCAAACTCGCGACCTCTGCCACTTAGAAGGAAAAAAGCAGCAGGTGCAAGGGAAGACCACACCATGCACGTTTCCCACCAAGTCACACACCACCCTGACTCGGACATATATCACCATTCCTTCATCGTAGCTGGGTCTAAATCCTGGAACTCCCTACCTAAAAGCACTGAGGGACCTTAACCACATAGAAACATAAAAAAATAGGAGCAGTAGGCCATTCGGCCCTTCGAGCCTGCTCCGCCATTCAATATGATCATGGCTGATCCTCTATCTCAATACCATATTCCCGCTCTCTCCCCATCCCCCTTGCTGCCTTTTGTGTCCGCAGTGGTTCAAGAAGGCGTCTCACCACCACCTTCTCAATGGCAATTAGCGATGGGCAATAACTACTGGTTTTGCCAGCGATGCCCACATCACAAGAACAAATTTTTTTTAAAATAAGAAAATAAAAAAGCACTCTCAGGGCACAGTACAAATGTAATGCCACCAAAATGTATTTCCCCACATGTGATCGGTCTGTCTTGATACTGTTTGTAATTATTACTCTGTGCCAGACTACATTGCACTATTACGATAGCAAAATACTGCAGATGCTGGAAATCCGAAATAACAACAGAAAACGCTGGAAAAACTCAGCAGGCCAGGGCAGCATCTGTGGAGAGAGAATAGAGTTAACGTTTCAGGTCGATGACCTTTCGTCAGAACTGGAAAAAAGCACACTGCTTTTTTCCAGTTCTGACGAAAGGTCATCGACCTGAAACGTTAACTCTATTCTCTCTCCACAGATGCTGCCCTGACCTGCTGAGTTTTTCCAGCATTTCCTCTTGTTATTTTACATTGCACTATTGTCTAATTCAGTGCTTCTGCTACCTGCTCCAATGATAGTATCAGCATGGGAGATGGATGACTGGCCGTGTTCCCATAAAATTCCTCTTATGATTGGTGATCGCCCTCAATTTCTGTCTGGAGGCCGCACTATTTCAGAGGCTGGGGGACTAGCCTGGGCCCAGCGTACTTGCTGTCACATGTGCAGTCACTGAAGAGGGTGGCAGAAGGGTGCAGATGTTTTTGCATTCCGGATGCAGCAACATTATTCCTGTCCATTCCACACCTGCCCCCTGCCCAGGGGCCGTGTAGCCTGATCCTGCTCCTATTTCGTGTGTCAAATTCTGTTAGATTCAGGAGATGGTTCTGTGATAGTGGATTGGCGGTTAGGAGCAGATCAGCCATGATCTTATTGAATGGCGGAGCAGGCTCGAGGGGCTGATTGGCCTACTCCTGCTCCTATTTCTTATGTTCTTATGTTCTTATGCTGTGAGGCACTGTCTCAATCCGTGCAGAAATCTGCAGCTGTTATCCATGAGTGCGTGCTAATTTAGATCAATTTGCAGAGAAGCGGATGAAGTATGCATGTATGCCCGTGTGCTTTACAGAGCTGGTTTCATGACCTGGTGCTCCCGGCAGGAAGCACCAATCGGAGAGAGCAGACCCTGGCAAATAGTGAGTGTGCAGCACGTTATTTTCTGTCCAGTAAAATTAAAAATTCGACAAGAAGTGGACAGAAAATCACAGGCTATGTGCCCGTGATTTTCTAAGATGCACTCCCTAGCGGCGCTGCTCTCCTACTGAGAGTGCTTGATTGTGGAATCATCCCTCACAGGCAATACATGGTACAGTATATGTGAAAAATTAATGTGTCTGTATGCTGGAAGTGACACTCTAGCATTGTCATGTATTGATGCTGTAGTGTGCATTAATGTGTATCTATGCATTACTTAGCACTGCTTTCTAGCTCTGACACAGCTAGAATTGTTCTGTGTCTGCACCACAAGCTTGGATTATACTTATCTGTGGCATCACTCGCATTGAGCGTATCTGCATTCTAGCTCGGGTTTCTGCTGCTCAGTGCTGTCAACAGATGAAAAGCAAAGCCTTCCATTCTCCCCCACAATCAACCACATGAGGGAAAGTTATTGATTTACAATGAATTCCATCACGAATAAAGCAGTGCAGTGAATGGCTGCGGAAGTACATACAAGTCAAGTCTTTTTTTTTTCACCAAGTGTTTTTCCTTAACACAGGTTCCTTGACAGAAAACAGCTACATATGGATTTTATTTCAGGAGCGCGGGCGAGTTCTTAATACTGCATCACTGATTGTTAAAAACAGACTCGAATGAAACTGCTGCCCCTCCATAGCAAACGCTTTTTATTTCCTGCTGCCAGTTTTGGTACTCAGGCACATATCTTAGACTGAGTGCCGAGAGACCCAAGTGGCACTGATCGCTTGACGTCCATTCAAGTGCATATAAAGCAGCAAATGCAAAGCGACACCAAAGTTGCATTCTCAACACCGCCCGCCCATAGCCATTTTGGAGGACACCCAGCATAAGTCTGCTAGCAGTCCACCAGAGCAGCCATAAACTCAGCTGGGACCCACCTGCGAGAGGTCCTTCACTTTCTATTAAGGCTAAAGGGATCAAGGGGTATGGGGAGAAGGCAGGGACAGGGTACTAAGTTTAGGTGATCAGCCATGATCTCATTGAATGGCGGAGCAGGCTCGAGGGGCCGAATGGCCTACTCCTGCTCCTATCTTCTATGTTTCTATGTTTCTATGCAACGATGTCCCTGTCTGGCCTTGTGGCCCAGGAGCCCGTGTCTGCCCTTCAAAGGCTATCAATGTCACAGAAGGTGGGGTCAGGGACAGGAACTCTCAATTATGGACTTCCTGGGCCCTCAATTGGGAACTGATGTACAATCAGCACAGGTGCAACTGGTCTTATCAGTCATGCCTGGACAAATGGGACAGAAGTGAGGTACATCCAAGCCATGGTTAGAACCTGAATCACTGGAGATGACGGGTCCAGTTGTTTTCTTTTTTGGTGGTTTGAAGTGGTTACCATCGGCATTTCCAAGGACTTTGACGGGGGTGCCCCACAGATGCTCCCTCACACCACCAAATGCCCAATTCTCCAAGTTCCGTTCTCTGACCCACAGTCGGATCAGCGGGACTGGTCGCACCCCAGCACTCAGGCTGGGAAGTGGCTCCCCGTGTGTTTTCGGGATCGCGATCCGCAGCCGCCGGATCAGCCGCCATAAGGATGCTGACGACACGCAGCTTTACCTCTGTGCCGCCCTCTGCGGCTCAGTGACCATCACTGCTCTGTCACATTTCCTGTTCAGTATGAGGGGAGCTTTTCCTAGGTCTGTGCCCAAGTACACTGAATTTCCAGGGCTGAGGGAATACCGGAAAATTGGCTTCGTTGGAATGCATGCCTGTGAAGGGTCACGCCCAATTTTCTTGCCATTTAAATGATTGGAAGGAAAATTGAGCACGATGTTTTACAGGTGTCTCCCTGAAGCACCCGACTTTGCAATATCTGCTGAGCTCAGGAAAACCAGTGTGCCTGGGTGTAGACCCAGGAAAATATCTTCTATTGTGTGAAGGACGAGTCAGAACTTCCTCCATCTAAACATTGTGAAGACCAAAGCCACCATATCTGGCTTCTTTCAGAAACTACGTAGTCCCTGGCCCGGATTCTATCCTTATAGAAACATAGAAGATAGGAGCAGGAGTAGGCCATTCGGCCCCTCGAGCCTGCTCCGCCATTCACTGAGATCATGGCTGGTCATCCAAACTCAGTACCCTGTCCCTGCCTTCTCCTCATATCCCTTGATCCCTTTAGCCTTAAGAAATATA
This sequence comes from Somniosus microcephalus, assembly GCF_052327205.1. Lineage (NCBI taxonomy): Eukaryota > Metazoa > Chordata > Chondrichthyes > Squaliformes > Somniosidae > Somniosus > Somniosus microcephalus. The sequence continues at coordinate 308,234,969 of NC_140991.1, forward strand.
TCTAACTCCTTCTTGAATATATTTAATGAATTGGCCTCAACTGCCTTCTGTGGCAGAGAATTCCACAGGTTCACCACTCTCTGGGTGAAGAAATTCCTCCTCATCTCTGTCCTAAATGGCTTACCCCTTATCCTTAGACTGTGACCCCTGGTTCTGGACTCCCCCGCCATCAGGAACATCCTTCCTGCGTCTAGTCTGTCTAGTCCTGTTAGAATTTTATAAGTTTCAATGAGATCCCCTCTCATTCTTCTAAACTCCAGCGAGTACAAGCCCAATCGACCCAATCTCTCCTCATACGTCATTCCTGCCATCCCAGGTATCAGCCTGGTGAATCTTCGCTGCACTCCCTCCATGGCAAGAACATCCTTCCTCAGATAAGGTGACCAAAACTGCACACAATACTCAAGGTGTGGTCTCACCAAGGCTTAACACCATAGTGTGCAACCTCAGTGTCCTGTTCAGCCATGAGCTAAGCTTCAAACTTCACATTTAGTGTATCAGCAAAATTGCCCGAGTCCACCTCCTCAGTGTTACCACTTCTGTTCCCAACTCGTCCCTACTGCTGCTGAAACCTTCATCCATTCCTTCATTACCTGCAGGCTCGTTTCCTCCAATGTCCTCCTCACTGACCTAACAAGTCTCGCAAACTCCAACCCTTACTTCCTAGTCCTGCTCCATTATCACCCCCCCTGGTCTCGCCGACCTAGTTGCCAGTGCATTGACTTCAAAATCCTTCTCCTCCCTTGCAATTCCCTTTACAAAACCTTAAGCCCCCTAGCTTGTTCTCCATTCTCCCTGGCCCTAAGAACTTCACCCCTACCTCTCCAAAAAGTTTCTTGACACACGGAAATCAAATTGTTCTGTCAAAATCATCAATCGCCTACTCCATTAAAATCATGTTTTATGTAATACTTTCCATTACCCACCCATTGTGAGTGTGAATGCGGTGCTGGGATGTACAAATGTTTAGCCTGTGGCTTTTTGATAATGCTCCACACACTGCTCAATAAACTGTACCAGGAAATGTAACACTTTACTTAATAAAGATATTCATACACAATATTTCAATTAAACCTCAAAGCTTCACAATGGGCTCCTGCCTAAGGGCGGATGATAGATGCAACACAGTACAGTCGACCAAGTGGGCACTTGGAAGAAATGTGCAGTATTTTGTCTCAGCTTTGAAACGCCCAAACTTTCCTCACGATCTAAGCCGAATGATGTATGAGTGAAAAGCCCTTAGAATTAATAATACTGCATCATTAGATCATCAAAAAAAGCAGACACGTTCCACCCCTCCCAGTGCTGTTTCACAAAGAATTAGGCATCAATTACTTTCCATTAATGAGAATGTAGGTGTTCTAGATTTGATAAAGCATCTGATGATTCTAAAATAGCAAAAATCAGATAAAGATCCACCACTAGGCTGACAGAAAGCAGATGTAGATTCACCACTAGACATGTTCTCAGCAAAATGCTCTTCTCGATCAACCCATCTTCTGCCACTGCCTCAAGCTAAAGTCCCACAGGGCTTCCTCTGTCCCTCCCTCGGTATCCTCTACTGCATCCACTGTGCTACTGATCACTGGTTCAACCACAGCAGCAGGTCCATCTCAGTATCCTGTCTCCCATTGAACATTCCAACCAATCATTCCCAAAATGTTAATTTCTCCAACCTCATCAATCTTTCCCAATGGCTCGCTTCCTGACCACCTCCTCACAACGCCCCCCACCCCCCGCCTCAAGGTGTATTTCATCCACTGGACTGCTAGTATAACCCTCCAGCAATTTTCTCCCTCGTCAACAAGGTCCTCCCCAGTCATGATCTTATCTTAGACAAGTTTATTGACTTTGTGAACTTGAGAAACCTGAACAACTGTTTTCCCTTTATTGGAACTGCTCTACCATGCTATATCTTCCAGCACATCAGTAGGTCTCATCTCAGCCTCTCCCCTTACACCTTTGGTACCATTTCCTCCTCTGAGCACCTCGTGTTCTTACATCTCTCCCACCTCATCTTTAAGTCCTCCCAAACTCCACGGTGATTTGTTCTCCAGATTTCCTCCCTTTTCCCTTTCTTTAGCCTAAGCACTGAACAACTCCTCCTCCTCAGTAATTTCCACCCTCGTCTAATTTCCCCTTTCCACCTTTCTTGTGACTTCTCTGCACTCCTTTGCTTTACTCAACCTCATCCTATGGTCACCCCCTCAACCCTGCCATCATGTGATGATTTGCCACCTGCAAGGCTTTCATAGAAACATAGAAGATAGGAGCAGGAGTAGGCCATTCGGCCCCTCGAGCCTGCTCCGCCATTTAATGAGATCATGGCTGATCATCCAAATTCAGTACCCTGTCCCTGCTTTCTCCCCATATCCCTTGATCCCTTTAGCCTTAAGAAATATATCCAACTCCTTCTTGAATATATTTAATGAATTGGCCTCTACTGCCTTCTGTGGTAGAGAATTCCACAGGTTCACCACTCGCTGGGTGAAGAAATTCCTCCTCATTTCTGTCCTAAATGGCTTACCCCTTATCCTTAGACTGTGACCTCTGGTTCTGGACTCCCCAACCATCGGGAACATCCTTCCTGCATCTAGTCTGTCCAGTCCTGTCAGAATTTTATAAGTTTCAATGAAAAGATTACTGACAAGATTGTTTTATTTTGACTGCCTTACCATCCACATCTCCCTGGCTGCCACCTCCAACCCCTCACTGTCCATTCTTGACTTGACTTGACACAGCCTTGAGCACAAAAATCTAGGCTGACACTCCCAGTGCAGTGCTGAGGGAGTGCTGCACTGTCGGAGGTGCCATCTTTTGAATGAGACGTTAAACCAAGGACCCATCTGCTCTCTCAGGTGGACGTAAAAGATTCCATGGCAGTATTTCAAAGAAGAGCAGGGGAATTATCCTGGCCAATATTTATCCCTCAATCAACATCACTAAAACAGATTATCTAGTTATTTTCACATTGCTGTTTGTGGGAGCTTGCTGTGCGCAAATTGGCTGCTGTGTTTCCTACATGCCTCCAACTCCAACTCTCAATTTCTCTGGCTCCCCAGCATCCATAACATTGCTGCTGCTATTGAATTGTTCTAAAGCTCCTTGATTCTACCTTTGTCCCCATTAATTCACTCATGGTCTCCCACTTCTCTTATTCCACTTGGTTCAGTTCCTACTTTCACACTCTCAATTCTGTGCGTTGCCGATTCAAAATGCACTTGGCCATGCAGCTCAGGCTAGACAATCTCAAGTAATGTCTCTTTCTCCATGGCTAAACCCTTCCTACTACTTTAGGATCATCCTGGGTGGTAGGAACAATGCCCAGCTCCATTCAGTCAAGGGTTGTTGGTTGGCTTCAGTGTGCTAGCAGAAATTTTGCGTGTTGCGGAGATGAACACGGGTAATCGGGGAGAACTGTCACAGGGGCAAAGGTGACAGGAGCCACCAGGCAGGAATGGCAATTTTTAAAAACTGTGGCTTCCCCAATGTGGGAACGAGGGGGCAAATGACCCGAGTACCTCAAATGTTCTTTCTGGGCAGTCTGTGGGATCAGCACAGCATGTGTTGTAAATTGTGCAAACAGGCTTAAAAGCAAGGATATCTTCACAGAAAAGTAAAATAGTAGAATGTGTAAGAGTCATTCAGCCATATCTGTAATGGTCTGGAATATGTCAGCTTGGTCACTTGTGTTATGGGGAATGGGAAGAGTTTATGATGGCAATTAGGTCACTTGTGTTTATGGCAATGCATGTTTGTTTAGTTCATGTTGCTATTCTGTTACCATTTGTATGTATCTTTGGTGTACGCTGATTTCCTGGTCGTATGCATGGAATGTAGTAATCAAAGGTGAAATTTGGTTCAGCAACTCATACTGGAATCATAAGAACATAAGGGGGAAAAATTCAGTATCGCCCCGTTTGGGGCGCCATTATCGGCCTTGCGCAAAGTTTAGCGCCTGGCGCTAATTATCGCTTCTGACAGCAAACTTGTCTTTTATCACCCTTGGAGGTGATTGGAGCGCTAAATCAGGCACGTCACACCTGTCTTAAGGCGCAAAGGCCGAGGAGCGAGGCGCTACCTCAGAGCGCTGGTGAAGCAAGGAAGGGCAAATCAAAATAAACCTGCAAAGTGCTGCTCAATACTCAAAACTCCTTCACACAGCGTTGAATCTCTCCAGAAGTCTCTCTCTCTCTCTCAGTGCGTGGTGCAAAAATGTCACCGACAAAAAAAGGCAGGAAGCGGTCGCCTTTAAATAGCGCCCCTCCAGTCCCTTTCTGACAGCATAACGCTCCCCTCAAACTGTCGTTGCTAGCGGCAGGCGGTAAGGCAGGGGGCGCCACTCAATATCCGGTCCAGGGCGCTAATGGGGCATTGCGCACTCGACTGACATCAGAATCTGCCGGCGCAGGAGATCGTGGCGGTAGTGTTTCGTGCCACCGCAAAATGTCTAGATAATTTCGCGAGCGGCGCAAACATCGCCGCACCCGGGCGCTAGTTGCTTTGCGCCCCATTAGCGCCCTCTTAAGGCGCAAATGGGAGGTGCAAACAACTGAATTTTTCCCCCTAAGAACATAAGAAATAAGAGGAGTCGGCCATTTGGGCCCTCGAGCCTGCTCCGCCATTTAATGAGATCATGGCTGATCTGATCTTAGGCTCAGCTCCATTTCCCTGCCCGCTGCTCATACCCATCACTCCTTTATTGTTCAAAATCTGTCAATCTCCACCTTAAATATGTTCAATGACCCAGCTTCCACAGCTCTCTGGGGCAGAGAATTCCACAGATTTACAACCCTCTGAGAGAAGAAATTCCTCCTCATCTGAGTTTTAAATGGTGACACTTTATTCTGAAACTATGCCCCCTAGTTCTAGATTTCCCCATGAGGGGAAACATCTTCTCTGCATCTACCTTGTCGAGCCCCCTCGGTATCTTATATGTTTCAATAAGATCACCTCTCATTCTTCTAAACTCCAATGAGTATAGTCCCAACCTGCTCAACCTTTCTTCATAAGTCAACCCCTTCATCTCAGGAATCAACCTAGTGAACCTTCCCTGAACTGCTTCCAATGCAAGTATATCCCTCCTTAAATAAGGAGACCAAAACTGTACGCGGTACTCCAGGTGTGGTCTCACCAATACCCTGTACAGTTGTAGCAGGACTTCCCTGCTTTTATACTCCAACCCCCTTTGCAATAAAGGCCAACATTCCATTTGCCTTCCTAATTACTTGCTGTACCTTCATGCTAACATTTTGTGTTTCATGCACAAGGACCCCCAGATTCCTCTGCACTGCAGCATTTTGTAATCTCTCTCCATTTAAATAATAATTTGCTTTTTTATTTTTCTTACCAAAGTAGATAACCTCACACTTTCCCACATTATACTCCCTCTGCCAAATGTTTGCCCACTCACTTAGTCTGACTATATCCCTTGTGCCCTCTTTACAATTTGCTTTCCCACCTATCTTTGTATCATCAGCAAATTTGGCTACATTACACTCAGTCCCTTCATCCAAGTCATTCATATAGATTGTAAGTAGTTGAGGCCCTGGCACTGATTCCTGTGGCACCCCACTAGTTACCATTTGCCAACCGGAAAATGACCCATTTATCCCGGCTCTCTGCTTCCTGTTAGTTAGCCAATCCTCTATCCATGCGAATATATTACCCCCTACCCTATGGGCTCTTATCTTGTGCAGTAACCTTTTATGTGGCACCTTATCAAATGCCTTCTGGAAATCCAAATACACTACATCTACTGGTTCCCCTTTATCCACCCTGGATATCCATTGTGGATAGTGTGATGTCTCACAGAGCCTATACTGGTTGTGGATGGTATGAGGTTTCAATAAAGACTGATCCTGCATTGCTGCAACTGACTGTGTGTGTAATCTGGCATTTAAAGTAATGAGACAAAAAAAACAAGACAGCAGTCCAACACCCTTCAGTGCCACTTCCAAAAGGGCGTAGTACAGCTGGAGTGTTGCTCAGGTGCTACAGTCACATTATGCGGAGGTTCATTAATTTACATTCTTTATATGGCTTAATAAGCTTTGCACACAGTTTGTGTGCAGGCTTTTCCAATAACACCGGGAGGTGAATTTCATCCCATGCCCACCAGTAGATTATTGGTCACTGGATATATTATATATATGTGTGTATCACTAGACTCCTTGAAAATAGAATTACATTAACCAGTAAACCATTGGAGATTAGAAGTACATTCACCACTAGACTGTCAGGAATCAAGTACAAGCTTACTGCAATAATGCCACGGAATCTCAGTAGATCCTATTCTCCATAGGGGCAGATTTCCAGGTGTCATCTATTAGGGCTTTTAACAGAAGAACAGGTTGTGCAAGCTGCCGAATTTACAAACATGTAAGAATGCAGCAGTTTTGCTTCGACACCACTGTGACCACTGCCTCCCCCCCCCGCCCCACCCAATGCTTTCAGCAACCTAAGCCGTCTACTCTGGAGCTCAGCTGCAATATTCATAGCTTTAGCATCTTACTAAGTAGCACGTCAACCTCTTGGACCCTGTAGCAAATATGCCATCTGCTAATCTAAGTGTTCTGATTAGAAATTTGAGCCCAGGCATGGGTACAGCCTTAAGGTCAGGTAATTGAATTAATAATGTTGTCACAACGAAAGTGGCAAGCTGACCAATTGCAGATGAAAGGGCACTTGGACATTAGAGCACAGAGCAAAAGGAGGCTGGGAGGATCGCACTCCCAGAACAGAACCTATTCAATTCCCTATTTAAATGGAGCAATGGAAAATCGGGTGGCCTCTGTTACGTGATACTGACAGATGGATTTTCTTCCGTATACTCCACCCAGGAAATGATTAATGCACAAGCACAAAAGAGGAAACTCTGCCTCAAATATATATATATTTATCCTTCAATTGGTACACATAAATATGTATAATACTATTGTGGGTACAAAGTTGGCACAATAATCAGTGGGGGCAATTTTGTACTTTTTCGGAAGTGGCGGAACAGATTACCCACCTCTTATACAATTCGTTGGTTTGAACTGGATGAAGATGTTTCCAGTTGCGGTTGATGGGGTTAGATGGAGTAGGGTGGGAGGAGGCTCAAGAGGAGCAGAAACACCGGCGTGGACCTGTTGGGCCGAAGGGCCTTCTTTCTGTGCTGTAAATATTATGTAAGATCAGACGAGTTCTATAAAGGGTGGGCGGTGCACTCTAAATGAATGAACAAACTATAGCAGACTGGAGTATTAAGCTTCTATCCTTGATACAAGAGAGTCCACTATTCGAAATAGGCGGCAACCAGATTCCTCACCACCCACCTCCCTCCTCCAGTGTCAATGCTTCCTCATCATGCACTGGAGCAGTAGTATTTTGGCATCCATTATGAATGGATGGGAGCACTCCTCGTTAATATTGATGTGAAGATCCCCACTGGAGTGATATTGTGTGCCACAGGATAGAACACCACAAGTAATCAAGTCGCCAATTGCTGCTCCAGGAAACTGAATATTCGCTTTATGACAGAGCACATTGCCTTGTGCGCCTGGATGTATCTACATTTTGTTGATCTCGAAGATTATGCAATGAATTAAGAGCCACATTTTTACACTTCAACAAGAAGCCTTGTACTTAGTCAACACATATAAAGGCCACAATCAAAAATGACTCACTGAGGATGAAGGAGGAACAGCACCTCATCTTTCGATTAGGTACTTTACAGCCGTCCGGACTCAACATAGAGTTCAACAATTTCAGATCATAACCTCGGCCCCTATTTTTACTGCTGTATGATTTTGCCATTCCCATTTGCAACATTTTATCTTTCCTGCCTCTTACATAAGCACAGTGACGTAATAAAACTCACTACACATGTTATTTCATGAGTCTTTCTTCATGGATCATAAGATTCATAACACACAGTATGTTCTTTCAATTCCTTCCTCCCCTCCTAATCCCCCCACCCCCTGTCTCTGCACCTGCTCAATATCTGTTACATCTCCAGTTTTTTCCAGTCCTGATGAAGGGTCCCAGACCTGAAACGTTAACTCTGTTTCTCTCTCCACGGATGCTGCCTGGCCTGCTGAGTATTTCCAGCATTTTCTGTTGTTATTACACGTTCATCATGCCTAGGTGTTGTGTACTCACATGCAAGGTAATTAATTGTGCTCTGCAGGCAGTAGCACAATGTTTGGTAGTTGACGTATGGCATCAGTTAGTGACCATAACTCCACATGAGTTTAGTCAATCATACCCAGGTGATGCGCTATCAACAACACCAAAGACTACGAGATGGACTTATATGAAGTAGGCTTTTATTGACTAAGAACTGGAGCATGCCTCTGCTAGTGAATCCATCCTAAGAGCTCCCGGGGGAAGGGTGGTGAGTCACCTTTATACCCGGGCTTAGGGGTGGAGCCAGGGGTGGAGACATGCCCGGACTTGTACAGAGTTAACAGTGGTTTACCACACAGACATGTACAGGGTTAACAGTGGTTTACCACACCAGGTCCTTGCGATAACCAGCACTGTTGTAGTTCTTTCTTCAACTGGAGATCTACATGGGTGTGAAAGTGAGCCTGTACCGCTTCTGGAACAGTACAGCGGGCACATCGTAAATATGGGTGGGTGTAGTTCTTTTGCTGAGGACCAAGAAATTGCCCCCTCCATGTGATTGGCACGCTCCATTGATAAAATAAATGCCAGGGCTTCAATGACCTTCACAAACAGAGCAGTTCTAGTCAGAAAGGACATCTTCAAGGCATTTACTACTATTTGGCACACTTCAGTAATTAACCTCCCTGGAGAGCCATAACTTCCCGAGCAACTTCACCTCAGTTGGTACAAGGCATGACATTGTCTCGCTGTAGACAGTGTCTCTCAGATATATGTTCCTATATGGGTAAAATTAAAGGGTAATTCAATTATTAGACTGTCACCATAAACCAATAACAGTTTACTGAAATAATATGGGGCCAAAATTCCAGAGCAAGCTCTGGCACACTCCCACCAAAAAAAGGTTGAGGAATGGCCTGACATTCTCTGGTACTTCCCGCTGGGCCTTGTATAAGGCAGCATCCCTGTACATCCCAAACAATGTCACCTGTGTCGGGGTGGGAGTGGGGGTGGGGGGCAGGGAGTACCTGGGGGAGAATGGGGTCAGCGGTGGAGGTTCCTGAATAGCCAACCATCCAAGACCGATGGATTTTCAGTCTCTTTTCCTTTAACTTGACAAAGAGGAAAATTTACCCTGTGATTGTTTTGTCGTCCTGTTGTATGACTTATTTTGCCCTGTTCCTCAGTGTTAAGGATGATTGAAGTTATAGAGATTTCTTGTCGTTGTGTTTGGTGATGTACTTGGCCCAACAGCAACAATTCTGAGCATGACCAATGGTAATCAGCTGTGGATGTCACTTAATCAGATCTCCACCGCAGCTTACTTCCACCATTATAACTTCATCTGCTTCAGCCCATCTGCTGCTGAAACCCTCATCCATGCCTTTGCCACCTCCAAACTCGACTATTCCAACGCTCTTCTGATCGGCTTCCCTTCCTGCGCCCTCTATGAACTTCAACTCATCCAAAACTCTGCTGCCAGTCTCCTATCCCGCGCCGAGCCCCGTTCACCCTTCACCCCAGTGCTCGCTGACCAACGTTGGCTCCCTGTCCCACAACACCTCAGATTTAAAATTCTCATCTCGTGTTTAAATCCCTTCATGGGATCCCTCTGTGACCTCCTCCAGCTCTACAAGCCTCCGAGAACTCTGCATTCCTCCGATGCTAGCCACTTGTATATCCGCCACTCCCTTTCGCCCCACCATTGGCAGCCTTCTAAGCTTTATGGAATTACCTCCCTAAACCTCTCCACCTCTCCACTTCCCTCTGCTCCTTTAAGTCCTCTTAAAATCCACCTCTTTGACCAAGCTTTCAGTTACCCCATCTAAAATCTCCTCTTTTGGCTCGGTATTGATAATTTGTCTGATCACACTCCTGTGAAGTGCCTTGGCACCTCAGTGCTATTTAAATGCAGGCTAGTGTAGTTGTTGAAACTGCAAAATCACTGGGGCTAATTTGCATCTCTGGGCATCGCAGCAGGCACCCGACAGATACAGCACACCCATGGAGAGGCAGCTGCATATATGTTTCCACCATGAGCCGTTTTCATAGCCTGGGAATCACCTGGCACAGCCTCTCATATCCTCTCCCCCCCCAAATCCCCCTCCCTCAACCCGCCGCCCCCCCCCCACACCCCCCCCCGCACCGCCACCCCCCTCCCGCTAGGTCTTGTGCCTTCAGGACAGGCACAGATATGAGTCAAGAAGACCGGCAGCAGTACGTTAGGCTTCTGCAATCGTGTCCTTCCCCCTGCTGATGGAGACGGGATTGCAAACATGCTGCGGGAGGGTTTTTTAAAAAGATCAACGACTGATGTGCCTTTGCCCTGCCCCGGGACCACTAATTCCCTTCAGTCAGTGCAGGTCCAGGAGCAGGCCATTGCACCAGGTTTCGCGAGGCAGTCCTGTGCTGGGTTGCCCAGTAAGCATTGCCAGAAGAAATTGAGACAGGAGGCTGGGAACACCCCCCTTCCACCTCAATACAATAACCACGCTAGGCCTGCGCCTACCACAGGCATAGCCCCAGTTGCATTCTATGTGGAAACCCCAGTACACAGTAGGGACAGCAACCTGACATAACAGATCGCTACCCCTTAATCCTTTGTCCTTGTACCTGGGGAACACCGATTCCCCAAGCACAAAGGAGAGGGAAGTCTACCTTGCTAAACTTAAATCCAAGCCATTTGCCAATTAATAGCCTCGAGTGCTGTGTTCCCAAAAGCATTGCAAATCCTGGCTGACATTCCAAATGTATATCAGAAATCAGGAACCTCCGTCCACACTGGTTGACTGTTTTGTGGCACGTTATGCTCCTGTTTGTGTGTGTCATTGTACCCTTGGCAAAAATCACACGCACCTACTCACTCATCTATACATTCTGTCTGTTGGCTCATAACAATGCAGGTCCCCTGGGTTGGGTGAACGCTGCAACTCTAGACTGCCAGAATTCAACTAACATGAGCACCACCAACCCGCTCCCGAGGTTTTGGTCTCTGTACCTAAGGAAGGATATACTTGTCTTAGAGTGGGTGCAACGAAGGTTCACTGGATTGATTCCTGGGATGAGAGGGTTGTCCTATGAGGAGAGATTGAGTAGAATGGGCCTATACCCTCTGGAGTTTAGAAGAATGAGAGGTGATCTCATTGAAGCGTCTAACATTCTGAGGGGGATTGACAGGGTAGATGCTGAGAGGCTGGAGAGTCTAGAACTAGGGGGCATAGTCTCAGGATAAGGAGTCGGCCATTTAGGACTGAGATGAAGATAAATTTCTTGACTCAGAGGGCTGTGAATCTTTGGCATTCTCTACCCTAGAGGGCTGTGGATGCTCAGTCGATGAGTATATTCAAGGCTGAGATTGATAGATTTTTGGACTCTAAGGAAATCGGGCAGGAAAGTGGAGTTGAGGTCGAAGATCAGCCACGATCTTACTGAATGGCGGAGGAGGCTCGAGGGGCCGTATGGCCGACTCCGGCTCCTGTTTCTTATGTTCTTATGTCATGTAGGTCTATTCAGCTGCTTTTCAGAGTAAAACGTAGACAAATTTATCTCCAGTGCAATGCCTTCAGGCACAACCATTAGTCACTGCCATTCTCAGGACCGTGGAGACGACAACACAGATGACAATATTGTCCCTCTGTGGATGGTGTCACCATTAGAGTGGAATAAAAACTGTAGTGCCATGCATAGAAAGAAGGATGTAGTGATCCTTTGTGCTTTGTGTAGATATTTTGCTTTTAAAAGGGGCAGGTATATCTAAACATGAAGTTAAGCTTCCTTGGATTGACACTGTCTGAACTGTCAGAGTTTCTGGGAAATTAAGTTTGTTATCATCTGGCTATGATGGCAGCTCTCCAAATGGTGAGGATGCAAAGCCACCTTTCTATGGGTGGTACTCTCTGACACTTAGACCTAGAAATCCGATAAAGCCCGTAAACGGGCGGTGCCACCAGGGGGCGAGGTTTGCTCGCTCCCGTGAAAAGATCGCAAGCTGCGCCGGTGCTGCCTGCTGATTATCACTAGTGTGGCGTTCAGCCCAGTGCTGAACGCGCTGAATGCCCATTAAGGACCCTGAGGTAGGTCGAGGCTCGGGGCCAGGATCGAAGGGGGGGAAGGTCGGGACTCGTTACAGGATCGGCGGGGAGGTCGGGTCAGAATCGGGCGGGGAGTTCGGGGCTCGGGGCCAGCATCGGGGTGGGGAATGGCGGGGGGGGGCGGGGGGGGGGGGAGACCTGGAGGTCGGGGCTAGGATCAAGGGGGAGATCGGAGAGGGCCTGGAGGTCGCAGTCGAGAGTGAGGTCGGAGATGAAATGGTAAGTACTTACCTTTTTTTCCATTCGGCTCTGTTTAGCGTTGCTTTTCCCAGGAGTAAACGTCACTGGAGGTGGCTGCCTCAGGCACAAGCCAAGTTTGCAAGCGGGAGCAGAAGCAGGCGTTCGGCCACTTATTTGAATATGGTAATGGGCTAATGCCTACTTCAGACAAAGCTAAACAACGCCTCTTTTTTTTTTGCCCTCACCAATATGGCATCCGGCGCGGCTTGCGCAGGAAGTGGGCGGAATCAAGGCGGACGCCATTTTTTCCACCAAACTAGCCTTAACAGCCGGCGCTAAGGTGCCGAATTTCTGGTCCTTACACAATAAATACAGTGCAATATGGAGCAGTAAGCTAACCAGCCATCAATTCAATCCGAGGATTCTGATAACACAGTAAAATCACAAGAATGAAGATTGAATGGTTTCTAAACATCAGAAGATCTAATATTGAGTTAGAGAATTTATCTCACTGCTAGCTGTTCATTATTCTAAAAGTACGCCAAACTATTTCTTCCCTTTATTATCCTGCAGCGAGCATATTGAGCACAGTTCTGAGATGGGGAAAGTGTAACACAGATGAAAGGGTAATAAAGCTGACTGTGATATTCAACCTGAAAGTAAACAGCAACATGTGGTGCTTACTATACTACAAGCTGATGTCAACCAGTGGGCTACCAGTTAAACAAGTGCATCCTTCAGCAGAAACGACAGCAGTAATATTTAGCAGTGTTTTTGTGTGGTTGATAATAAACTTAGGGGGAAAAATTGGGTGTCAACCCTTTCGGGGCGCTAACATCACCATGGTGCTAATTTTAGTGCCCGAAAAAGTTAGCGCCCCTCCGTCGGAAATTCATTAGTAGCGTCCCAAGCAGGAGGTGGGGCCGCAACTGGAAGCTCTCTACCTCCTTCTTGGGGGGCTACAACTGAAGATCATGGCGCTAAGTGCAACAGCGCCGCGGTACTGCAGGCCACCCTCCCTGGATTAAAAGGGGAGGGGCCTAGCGCTGCGCACACCGGGGCCCTGCTGGACCACCGGGGAGCGGCATACCGTGGAAAGAGGAGCACCGGGCTGAGTGATCGCGGCCGGCAGCCCGAGGTAAAAAGGGGAAGGGGGCAGGTGGTGGCAGTCAGCCCCAAAAAAATGGCCGCCCGACAGCTGCCCCTTTAAGTAGCGCTGCCGCCGCTGCAAAACTGCCCCCCTGACCCCTGTGGGACATATCGTCCGGCGATAGGTCAGGGGCGCAAGGGAAGTTTGCGGCCGGGGCACAAGCGGGGCGCTGCGCATGACGATGATGTCTGTGCCGTGAATTTTTGTGATTCTACCACCTTTGCGTAAATACTAACATGCCACGAGGAAACCCATGTCGTGAGATGGTTCTTACAAGTGCTCAAGAGGAAGAGCTGAAATCTCATTAAAAACAGCTTTCCAGCTTCCAAATCCCCTCCCTAAAGCCAGGCACTTAGGACAAGACTTAAAAGTTGACACATAACACCCATTGATAAGCAATACTCTACATTTCAAAGTGTATCCTGCCCTGCGGCCCAGCGTATATTGATAATCTACTCCAATGTATCTATTTTAAGATCCGCTATATATATGGCCTATTGGAAAAAAATGGCCAAACAAATATTAACAAAATAATTAAAAGCCCTCTGAATTTTAAAAAATTTGGAACAAAAGGACATTTGGTCTATCAAGCCAAGCCTTCTCTTTCGACAAGCAATGTAAAACTTACTATACCATAGTCTCTCTCCCTCACTTATTCATCGGAGAGAAAACTCTGCATAATTTATCCCTAATCAGGTGAAATCCCAGAATATTTATTGTTTCTCCAATCTCTGCTTAGCTGGTTATTTTTGACAGATGACAGTCCCATTATCCCTGCTGTATAGAAACCATTGTGTTCTGTGAGTATTTGATTATCTTCTTTTATATGTGCAACAGCCTTCAAACCCATTCTTAACCATATACTTTTACAGCTTAAATTCTTTTTTCGAAGAATACTGCTTTTAGTTGGAATCTATTTCATGTATACACAACTCTATGAAAAAAGAACCTTCTGATTTGTAGGCTTGTTTGAAACCTGTTCATTTTGAACTTATGTCCTTTAGCTCTATCTATCTATATATATAAATCGGTACTTCTGTCATTCTGTCTTTCTATCTGTCTATCTGTCTGTCTGTCTATCTGTCTGTCATCGCGTGTGCGTTGCGGGTATGCACTCGAAAGTTACAGGGCGTACCTATGCGCGCGTTACCTCCAAAGAAAGCTTACGCTTCCGAGACGGTTTTAAGCGTATTTACGTTTCGGCCGGGCTAAAATTGCGCCCGCGGTATCCCAAAAACCTTCAACATTCCGCTCATTAGCATCTCATTATCCGCTCATTAGCGACAGAGTGACCTCGAGCTCGACCAATCGTACGCCGGGTTGCTGGCGTGTGCCGCCGGGCCAATCGGTGCGCGTGTGGCCGGGCTTTATCGTTCTGAACCGAGGTGAGTCGCCGCCATCTTGATTCCAAACTTTTCCTTTCTTTTTCCCGCTTTCTGCGTCTTAAAAAAAAACGTTGCTTTTAAAACACATATTGTTTTTTAAAAAAATGATTTAGAAAGTAATTAACTTATCTAATCTCATTAATTTTCCTACCTTTCCCCGTTTTTCCAGGTAGGCCTAGAAGCCTCGGCGTCTCCTCCGCACCCACGCCCGAGCTAGGCACCTCCCGGCCCCACTCGAAGGCTGGAGGGCCGAGCCTCAGCCCAGCGCCGCTAGGGTGCGCGCGCAGCAGGAGCTGAGACGTCTCTCTCTGCCGGGGCTTGCTGAGCGTCCCGCATTACCCTGGCAACGGGCGCAATCGGCGGTCTTCACCTCGGGGGGAGGGGGGGGTGGCCGCGACCCTCAGGGGGGGGGGGCCGCGACCCTCGGGGGGGGGGGCCGCGCGCGCAGCAGGAGCAGCTGAGACGTGGCGTCTCTCTCTCTGGCTTGGTCAGCGTCACGGTTGCCCTGGCAACCGGGCCCGCCGGCCGAGAGAGACGCCGCGTCTCAGCTCCTGCTGCGCGCGCAATCAGCGGTCTTCACCTCCGGGGGGGGGGGGGGGCGCGACCCTCGGGGGCCGCGACCCTCGGGGGGGGGCGCCCGCCGCCCTCCCTCCCCTCCGCCCTCCATCCCCCCCTCCCGTCCCCCACCCTCCCTCCCCCCCCGCCCTCCCTTCCCCTCCCTCCCCCCCGCCCTCCCTTCCCCTTCCCCCCCTCCCTCCCTTCCCCTCCCTCCCCCCCGCCCTCCCTTCCCCTTCCCCCCCTCCCTCCCTTCCCCTCCCCTGCCCTCCCTTCCCCCCCTCCCTCCCTTCCTTCCCCCCTCCCCTTCCCCGCCCTCCCCCCCTTCCTTCCCCTCCCCCTCCCCTCCCTCCCCCCTCCCCTCCCTCTCTTCCCCCCACCCCTCCCCTCCCTCTCTTCCCCCCAGTCGCTCTCTCTCTTCCCCCCAGTCGCCCTCTCTCTTCCCCCCAGTCGCTCTCTCTCTTCCCCCCAGTCGCTCTCTCTCTCTCTTCCAACAACAACATGCCCTCGAAAAAGCCTCGGCACCGCCGGGCACTTCAGTTAGTACTAACATAAACAGGAGAGTTATCCCCAGTGTCCCAGCCAATATTTATCCCTCAACCAAAATAACAAAGACAGATTATCTGGTCATTATCACATTGCTGTTTGTGGGAGCTTGCTGTGCGCAAATTGGCTGCCGTGTTTCCTACATTACAACAGTGACTCCACTTCAAAAGTACTTCATTGGCTGTAAAGCGCTTGAGACCACCAGTGGTCGTGAAAGACGCTATATAAATGCATGTCTTTCTTTTTCATAAGAATCGGGAGCAGGAGTCGGCCATACAGCCCCTCGAGCCTGCTCCGCCATTCAATAAGGTCACGCCTGATCTTCGACCCCAACTCCACATTCCCGCCCGATCCCCATATCCCTTGATTCCCCTGGAGTCCAAAGATCTATCTATCTCAGTTAGCCCTTAGGTTACCTCCCACAAAATAATATCCCCTCCATTTAGTCAAAAATGAGATAACTTAATGAGTACTTCTTGTTTGTGCTTCGTTGACTGTAAGGCACTTTGGGACGTCCTGAGGTTGTGAAAGGCGCTATAGAAATGCTAGTCTTTCTTTTCCTTCTTTCGTCGTTCACAATATTTTAAGAAATATAAAAAGTTGCAATTGTTTGCACCAGCGACATAACTATGTTGAACTGTGATATTCACTCTACACATTGGCTGTGAAAATCAGTTCTGAGCAAATCAGGGACCAAGTACGAGCGAGCTTCAGAACACAGCGTGAGGCGATGCGGATATAGAAAAACAAAACAAGATTTCCTTTCCAAGCAAAATAAGTAAGAAAGAAATGTAAACCTGGAGGTAAAGAAGATACTACAAGGACAAATCAGTTAAAATAATGAATATATTTGCAGGGCTATGGAGGAAGAGCGGGGGAGTGGGACTAGTTATATCGGTCTTACAAAGAGCTGGCATGGACACGATGGGCCGAATGGCCTCCTTCTGTGCTTTTATGATTCTATGATTTTCAGAAAAGAATAAAAGAGATGGGGAAGGTAAAGAGAAATAAGAGGTAGGCCAGTAATTTTGTACGGAGTAATTTTTAATAGTACTATATTCAAATATATTAATAATAAAGCTACTCTTGACATCTGAGCAGCAATCTTAACGAATTATTTGTTAATTTGTCAGGGTTATAAGGGTAGATTTTTCCCCCTAGTGGTGTTTGAGCCGCCAGCTTGCGGAAGCCTACCCCTCCACACTCTCCCTCCCTCTCCCCTCTCACCTCTCCCCTCTCCCCTCCCTCTCCCCTCTCCCTCCCCTCCCCACCCCTCTCCCCTCCCCTGCCCCTCTCCCCTCCCCACCCCTCTCCCCTCCCCACCCCTCTCCCCTCCCTTGCCCCTCTCACCCCTCTCCTCTCCCCTCCCCCTCTCCTCTCACCTCCCTTGCCCCTCTCCCCTCCCCTCTCCTCTCGCCTCCCCCCTCACCTCCCTTGCCACTCTCCCCCCCTCTCCCCTCTCCTTCCCCCCTCTCCTGCCCCTCTCCCCACTCCCTCTCCCTCCCCCCTGCACCTCTCCCCTACCCCGTGCACTTCGCCCCCTCCTCCTCCCACCCCGTACTCTGCATATTAATAGGACCTACCACCTGACTTAGGCGCTGCTCAGCCTGCCCAGCATTAGGCCTTGTGGAAGATAAAGACTCTCACACTGTGATGGGAACCCAAAACTGCACACAATATTCCAAATATCATAGAATCATAGAATGGCTACAGCACAGAAGGAGACCATTCGGCCTGTCGAGCCCATGCCAGCTCTCTGCAAGAGCACCTCAAATAGTCCCACTCCCCCTGCCCTTTCCCCGTAGCCCTGCAATATTTTTTTCCTTCAGGTACTCATCCAACTCCCTTTTGAAAGTCACGATTGAGTCTGCCTCCACCACCCTCTCAGGCAGTGCATTCTAGATCCTAACCACTTTCTGCGTAAAAAAAGTTTTTCCTCAGGTCCCCTTTGGTTCTTCTGCCAATCACCTTAAATCTGTGTCCTCTGGTTCGCGACCCTTCCGCCAATAGGAACAAAAAGAATCTTTCCAAAAATCTGTAGGAAGTTAGAATGCCTTGCTTTGATTTACAATCAAATGCCCTTGAGAGCCATCCTAGTATGTGATTAGTCTTGTTCGTAACAGATGGAAACTTGCCGTGATTGATCAACAATCACACTTAATATCTTTCATTTTACACCTTTGCTAATGGAAATCTCTCATCATGTACACAAATGTCATGTTTTCTGTTCTAATATACATTATAGTACATTACCGACATTAAAATCCATCTGCTATTCCTGAGCCGACAGAGTTAATCGGTTCAGATCCCTTTAACTGCTACCATGCTATCAACCTCCCTTATACTCATCAGCTGGTCCCACAACTTTGTGCTATCAGTGAATTTTACATTTAAAAAAAGAAAGAAATACTTTTGTTTATTCTTCTTAGGCAGTCCCTTGGAACCGAGGATAACTTGCTTCCACAGTAAAAATGAGTTCTCAGGTGACTGATGAGTCCAATGCGGGACCTACAGTCTCTGTCACAGGTGGGGCAGACGGTGGTTGAAAGGGCGGGTGGGTGGGGCGCTAGGGTTGACGTGCGCTCCTTCCGCTGTTTGCACTTGGCTTCCGCTTACTCCCGGCGAAGAGACTTGAGGTGTTTGGCGCCTTCCCGGATGCTTCTCCTCCATTTTGTGCGGTCTTGGGTCAGGGATTCCCAGGTGTCAGTGGGGATGTTGCACTTTTTCAAGGAGGCTTTGAGGGTGTCCTTGAAGCGTTTTCTCTGCCCACCTGGGGCTGCCTTGCCGTGTCGGCGCTCCGAGTAGAGCGCTTGTTTTGGGAGTCTCGTATCGGGCACGCGGACGATGTGACCCGTCCATCGGAGCTGATCGAGCGTGGTCAAAGCTTCGATGCTGGGGATGTTGGCCTGAGCGAGAACACTGACGTTGGTGCACCTATCCTGCCAATGGATTTGCAGGATCTTGTGGAGGCAGCGTTGGTGGTACCTCTCCAGTGCTTTGAGGTGCCTGCTGTACATAGTCCATGACTTGCATTTATTTAGTGCCTTTCATGACCACCCAACGTCTCAAAGTGCTTTACAGCCAATGAAGTGTTTTTTGGAGTATAGTCACTGTTGTAATGTAGGAAACGTGGCAGCCAATTTGTACACAGCAAGCTCCCACAAGCAGCAATGTGATAATGACCAGATAATCTGTTTAGTGATGTTGATTGAGGGATAAATATTGGCCAGGACACCCATGCTCTTCTTCGAAATAGCGCCACGGGATCATTTACGTCCACCTGAGAGGGCAGACGGGACCTCGGTTTAACGTCTCCTCCGAAAGACGGCAGAAAAAAGTACTTGTCTCGAAATCATTCCCAAATAAGGCGAACAGCAATGCTCCTAGACAGATCCCTGTAGGGTTCAGTTCACAGCCAACCCTAGCCTGCAGAATTTCCATTGATCATTATCTTCTGGGTCTTAAAACCAATTTTCAATTCAGCGGGTAAATCTGCCATTATTTCCACCAGCCTCAACCCTCCTTAGAAGCCTTATTTGAGGAACTTTATCAAATGCTTTTTTGAAAATTCAATATATATCACTGGCTAGCCCTCAATCCACGAATTTAGTTACCTATTGAAAAACGTCCAGTTGTTTACTGAGGCATTATCTTGCTAATCACAGAATCACAGAAACCCCACAGTGCAGATAGAGGCCATTTCGGCCCATCGAGCCTGCACCGACACATATCCCACCCGATCCCCGTAACCCCTACACCAACACATATCCCACCCTATCCCCACAACCCCACGTATTTAATCCCCCTAACACTTAAGGGTCAATTTATCATAGCCAATCATCCTAACCCGCACATCTTTGGACTGTGGGAGGAAACCGGAGCACCCGGAGGAAACCCACACAAACACGGGGAGAATGTGCAAACTCCACACAGACAGTCACCCGAGGCCGGATTCGAACCCGGTGCTGTGAGGCAACAGTGCTAACCACTATGCCACCGTGTTGTCGGCTGTAGCACCCAATATTAGCTTGTCTTTTCTCTTCACAGTTGCTGACTGACTTGCTATGTATTCCGAACATTTCCTGTCCTCCTTCTTTCTGATTTACAGGCCTAGAAATCCGATAAGACCCGAAAACGGGCGGTGTCACTACGGAGCGAGGTTTGCTGGCCTCCTTAAAAAGATTGCAGGCAGCGCTGTTATTTTGGTGCTGCCTGCTGATTTGAATGATTGGAGCGCTCAGCCTAGTGAGGAACGCGCTGCCTCAGGCTGCGCTCTCAGCAGGAGGCCCAATGTAACATGGCCATAGCGTCCCAGGATCGAAGCTGCCTTTTCTTAAAGCATGGCTGTCATTTTAGAAAGCAGTCTCGAGCCCTTAAAGGGGAACTCCCTTCTAAAAAAAATGATTTAAAAATAAGCAGTCTCTTGCCCTTAGAGCTCAACTGCCTTCTGAACAAAACCCAATAAAAATCATTCCAAACTAGGCATTCTTCAGCTCTTAAAGCTGAACTGCCTTCTGCAAGGAAAAAAATGGTAAAAGTGCTTCAGCACTAACACAAATAGCTTAACAGACCAGGGAAGGGGCATCCAGGGTCTCACACGCAGCACTCCAGCTTTGTGCAGGGGGTCAACAATGGAAGAGAAGTCCTCCAACCAGAGAGGCCAGGAGGCCCTTCAGAAAGAAGGATGTGGAACCAGATCGCTGAGGCCATCACTGCCAGCAGTGTCACCTCCAGGACCTGGCTCCAGTGCCCAAAGAAGTTTCATGACCTCAAACGAGTGGTCATGGTCAGTGAATGCATCTTCAAAAGCCCTCTCCTACCAACTGCATGACTAGCCTCACACACTGCTCAATTCATGATACCCCCCACCAATCACTCAGTTACCAACAATCTCCATCAAACACAGAATCACAGAATCACAGAAACCCCACAGTGCAGATAGAGGCCATTTCGGCCCATCGAGCCTGCACCGACACATATCCCACCCGATCCCCGTAACCCCTGAACCAACACATATCCCACCCTATCCCCGTAACCCCATGTATTTAATCCCCCTAACACTAAGGGTCAATTTATCATAGCCAATCAACCTAACCTGCACATCTTTGGACTGTGGGAGGAAACCGGAGCACCCGGAGGAAACCCACGCAAACACGGGGAGAATGTGCAAACTCCAAACACGAGGCACATCTCACATTCCTAGCTTCACCTCACCCCCTTGGAGGAGACGGTGCTGGCCATTATTGGCACGGGCATGGCTGCGCCCTTGGCCAGCGGTGGGACAGAAAGAATACAAGATGCCGGTATCCTCATACGTTATCCTTCTTCTCACATTCCACTTCCCCCCTCATCCCACAATCTCTTCTGATTTACAAGCTGCACATGGTGTAAGCATGCACATCTTGCTTTTCTACCCTCCCCTCACCACAACCCTACCCTTGTGCCTTCCTCATTCACACACCCAAGAAATCCAGCCTGCCCAGCCATTGGTTAATCAAGAAGAGGGAGAGGGGAGTGAAGAAGAAGAAGAAACACCATCACTCGATTTCACACTCCCAGGCACCAGCTCCTCGAGGGCATCCTGCAAGGCCATTTGCAGTGTCTCCCACTGAAAGTCAGCAGCCTTCCACCAGCCATGCTGCAGCCACTGGGGTAGCGCTGCGTGACATCAGTAGGATAGGCAAAGGCACACACAAGACAGACAGACAGTCACTAAGGGAATGCACAAGGGTGATTAGTTGATTTGTTGATGTAATATTGGATTCATATATGGATAAAGTTGCTTTTGAAAGCTTGCTTTGTGGTGGCTTTTATTTCAGCATTGTGGCCAAGAGGATGCTGTGATGGTCAGTAACAGAGGGGAGGTAAGGTGTGGGACAATTTTTGAAAGGGGAATTGGGGTTGTAGTCACTGGTACCGCAGGCAAATGATTCAATCCCGGATATCCTGACCAGAAAAGGGTGTCTGGTAAGCCTCCTTCCGTCCACTTCCTCCTCTTTTGCTTCTTCCTCTTCCCTCTGCAAGCAGCTTGTCCCCTTTGCTGCCTCTGCTTCATCTCCATAGGTCCCCCCAGGACTGTGAACATGTGGTCTTCTCAGAGGCCAAGTACTGCAGATGCTGGAAATCTTAATTAGATGCAGAAAGTGCTGGAAATACTCAGCAGGTCAGGCAGCATCTCACCCTGAAACGTTAACTCTGTTTCTCTCTCCACAGATGCTTCCTGACATGCTGAGTATTTTCTGTCTTCTCAGAGGCCTTCCTTTATCATCCGAGGCCTTGCAAGCATCCAGCAGCACTCCCTGCACTCCCTGCACACTTTAACAACTTTTTAAATGTATTGCCCCAATGAAATATAAAAAAAGTCAAAAAGCTGAGAAATGAAACTTACCCTGAAAGATGTGTGTGGCCCTTTGAGAAGCACTAACAGCATCTCTGCAGTACAGCTACACGCACATTCTCCCGTGCATGGTTTGAAGAAGGCGTTAAGGCGTGCGTCCAAAATCGTGGTCGTGAGTCAAAGCAGGCATTGCACGATGATTGACGTCATGATCTGCACATTTAAATTTGAGAGGCCAGCGCTGGCAACGGCAGCGCTATAGTCTTCACCAAAATGGCGGCCGCCGTGTCCCTCGCCGGAAGTGGGCGGAAGCGAGGCGGCTGCCATTTTTTGCAGAAATACGGCGCTAATGGTCGGCGGTAAGGTGGGGAATTTCTAGGCCCCAGAATTCAGTTTCTTGGTTTCTTTTAGTTTGCTTCTGTACTCTTTAGCTGGGCATTGATTGTACCTGTATAATCCTCTCAAATGTTTTCCTCTACAGACAGTCGGCTGACTGGTCGATCATTTTGCATATTGATGGCTCATTGAGTACTGGGTTTAAGGTGGCTGTTCTATAGATTATATTCATCCTTATCAGCTTACATGAAGCAATCAGGGCTGGCAAAATTACAGATGGGTCTGTTTTGATTTTTTGATTTTTCAGTGTCAGTGGATTAGTGTCCTGTGAGAACACTACCCAGAAAAGAAGTTCAAGATTTGGATTATGATTTCTTGGGTGGTTTTTTTTTGTGGCTTTTATTGTTTTGTTAAGAAATGGGAGTTGCAGGATTGTAAAGGTGAGAATGGCAGCAAAACACACAACGTTTTGTCTCTTTATGTCCAAGGGCTTTGTTTAAAAATAAATTTAAAAATAAAGAGAAGCCTTCATAGGGGGGAAAACAACATCCATTTCTGATAAGTTGGAAGCTTTGATTGGAGAGAGTATATCTGACAATACAAGATAAAACTTTCGCTGTTGGGCTAGATAGGGAACAGTGATTCGTACTGCAAAGGGAGGGAATTTAATGATAAATCACTTACAATGCTTCCTTTGTCATAATGCAGTATTTGGCTGTCTCCCAAACATTGTTAGAGTGAGAGTTTACTGTATTATAAATAATAAAAGGTACTTGGGAGAGAGAGAGTCAAAGGAGCTGCCCTGTCAAGATTAGCAACAGAATATCTATAATTCATCTGTTAACGTTGTCTTTTCAATGTTTTAGAATGCAACCTCACCTTATGAAGGAAGATCACAAGTAGCGACTTATTCCCAAACCAGTGCCATCCTCTCGGACGTAAGCCAGCTGTATTGCCTCCCCTCACAGCGTTATCCCATTCGCCTGGCACCAGCCCGTAAGTGGGACAGAGCCATGAGGTGCACTGGCACATCTGTCACTGCACCTGGGTGACCAGATAGGCTGGTGGCAGCAGTTCATTCCAAGGGCGTGTATATCTTGCAATAAATGGGGGGGGGTTTGTAGGCGGCGAGACCACTAAATGGAAGGCCCGCAGGTAAGGATCGATTTCTGGGATTTTAGCAAAAAGGGCCGTTTGATCTGTAATTATGCTGGTTTACTGGTTAACGCTTTGCAAGCCGCATTCGACAACCAAAATAATATAAGAACACGTTTTCTATGCTTCATTTTTTTTTAAATTACAGAGCGGTTTATTTCACGATTATTCCCCCAGGCTCACTGGAATTGTTTCCATTTCTACTTTAATATACATCAATAGAAAACACAGGAAATCATCGGAGTTAGGTGAAAGAAACAACATATGGTTGGTTTGGAAGGCTGGAACAGACCTGATCGAGATTACTAAATGCTGTAACTCACTCTCACAGTGTTCAGGAGACTTTATAAACTTTCTACAGATCATCTGCACCCCCTCAGCTGAATAACAGCCTTGCAACTCCCTCCCATCTTGTTCCCGATTTCCTCTGGCTGTTTTCTCAGGAGATGTACGCAAGCTCATCGCACCGAAAGTGAATCAAAAAATAATACATCACCGTGAAATAAAATGCCCGGGCGGTCACACGTCTGACCCGAGACAGGTTGGACAGACTACCAAAGCAAAGATCAGCGAGGCAGTGAGTGCCACCTGGTCGTTTTGCTGTTGTTGTTGAAAGAAAAGAGCTCAAAGTTTTTCCAAGAGTTTTTTTGATTTCCAAAGCGTCGCGTTAAAAAAAAGGCACGCAGATGAGCAAGTTGGGAAACCATCCATATCAACCCCGATGTTCTGCTCACACCAGTTCACAGAGACTTCCACCAGTAACGCCACGCAGAACCTTTACAGATTAGGAATAAGCATACTGATTGCATTATCCGGATGGTGACACAGAGGGCCTTGTAAGCAGATATTTCTTGGACAGTTTTCTGAAGTGCTCACCCTGATTCACAGAGCTATGCAGTCAGAGACTGTTCCGAGAGCACTCCCGAAACCAGCAACTGCACACAGAAGGACAAATTGTCTGGTTGGTCAACAGAAGAACTAATGCTAAGTCTTCAGAACGTCAAATAATACCCTCCTTGCTAAAGCGGTAAATGATTACCTCCTGTATGCTATGGCGTATCTGATTAACAAGGACAAAACAGCGGGGAGCCACTGCACTGCAAAAATGCAAAAAATAACAGGGTGAAATACAACAGAGCACAATGTCAACTCAGGCTTTTATGTCTAACAGTAGTTGTACACCGAACCTCTGAAATGCAGGCATCCAGATGAGAGGCACTTACCTTAATTGAAACTCGATGTTGATGGAGCTGCACGCTCGAATACAATCAGTCGAATCCCTCAATATCAGGTCTGGTCTTCATAGAAACTTCACTGTGTTTAAAGTAGAAAAAAACAGAAGCAAATCCCTTGGAGATCTCAGGGCAGATTGCATGCACCATGTTTCATTCCGATGTTTGCATGTACATTTAGCACTCAGAAACCCATGACTGTTCTGACGCGCTCCTGCCTGTTCCCCTGAGCTGTGGGATGCTCATTGACCTGATTAATAATTTTTTTTTTTTTTAAACCCGTCCCTCGTGCAGGGAGCTTTTTCGGTCATTGTGGATATTTACGTGGAAAAGGCTGGGTCATTTGGGAATCCTGTCTGTTCCAGGCTGATGGCTTTGCAAATGTCGCAGGGGGGGGGGGGCTGGTGGTGGATGTGTGCAGAGAAGATGTTTAGTTAAAGTGAGCGCTGATCAGAGAGGATTTGCCTTAATACACTGCACGCTGCTGATACACTGTGATACAACCAGGAAGATTGTGGAGCCACTGGCTGTGATTATTGCTGTGTGCGGGTAATAACCTGCGTCCCCTTGGTTCATGAGATACACAGAAGAATGTATGGATTAATAAAGCCTTCAGCTGAGACTTATTGCACGCAGTTGCCGGTCTTAAACATTTATTGGAAACCGGTAGAACAGTAAGAACAAAAGAGAATAAAAAAATTCTCCTGCCTTGCAGCCGTCACAGTAACTCAAATGAAAAATATAGAAGTACATATACTTACAGACTGGAAAGGCAATTTCACTGACCATTGAGGTAATGCTACGCACACAGTTAGTTGACCAATGAAGATATTTAAAAGATAAGTCAAGCTCAATGTATTCAGCAACATACGCTGCTAGCACTGCGACTGCCATCTAACAGTTTACCAGCAATTCCGTATTTTTTTGCTATAACACATTCTGGACATACATTTTTTCCAGAAATCAATTTAGATAAGGCGCTGGAATGACATCACTGGCAACTTTCATGCCCTCCTGGTGAACATCACACTTCACCGCCATCAGCTGCCGGTTTATCAAAGACCGCAGCAGCTCAATCTAGACCAAACATACACTTTCGCTTATGTCAATCCTCTTTTTTTTTATCAGCGGTAGTTCAATTGAAGAGAAAGTTACTTGCAGTGAAGCAACTGACAACAGGAGACTTGTCCACAGCTCGCTGCCAGAGTAAAACATTCTGTAGATTATCGGTATTATTTATTGGCTGGCAGGGAGTGTTTTAAGACTCTAATCTCGGTTTTGCGCGATGGGTTTAAACTCCTTGCGTTCAGCCTATGAGCTAGGCTGTTATCGGAGCCCCCCTCGATTAGATTACGGACTTGCAATTACTCCCTGATGTCTAGAACCGAACTATGATGAATCATAAAATCTTACAGCACCGAAGGAGGCCATTCGGCCCATCGTGCCTCTTTGAAAGAGCCCTCCATGAAGTCATATACTTTGGGAATGTTTATATTTCCACCGCTCTGATTTATTACAGAGAGTGCTTTTTACATTTATATATATTTTTTATTTGCTCATGGGATGTGGGCGAGGCCAGCATTTATTGCCCATCCCTATTTGCCCTTGAGAAGGTGGTGATGAGCTGCCTTCAGAGAATCGTAGACTCAGAAATTTACAGCACAGAAGGAGGCCATTCAGCCCATCTTATCCTTGCCGGCCAATAAAGAGCTCTCCAGCCTAATCCCACTTTCCAGCTCTTGGTCCGTAGCCCTGTAGGTTTCGGCACTTCAAGTGCATATCCAAGTACTTTTTAAATGCGATGAGGGTTTCTGCCTCTCCCACCCTTTCAGGCAGTGAGTTCCAGACCCCCACCACCCTCTGGGTGAAAAAAATTATCCTCAACTCCTCTCTAATCCTTCTACCAATTACTTTAAATCCATGCCCCCTGGTTAATGACCTGCTAATGGAAATAGGTCCTTCCTATCCACTCTATCCAGGCCCCTCATAATTTTATACACCTCAATTAGGTCTCCCCTCAGCCTCCTCTGTTCCAAAGAAAACAACCCCAGCCTCTCCAATCTTTCCCCATAGCTAAAATTCCCCAGCCCAGGCAACATCCTCGTCAATCTTCTTGAACCACTGCAGTCCGTGTGGTGAAGGTACTTATGCTGTTTATATATTTTTTAATTAAATGTCATATTTAAAAATAGATGAAAAATAAATAGCAAGTGCACAGTAAGACAAAGCAGGGCAGCAGATTATGATGTTGCAATGAAGATTAACTGATGACGGTCTCTATGATATCATTCTTGTATTTCCACGAGGGGACACTGCATTTAAAATGAACTGTTGATAATATTAACGCACGAGAGATTAACATGTTCAAATGGCGTTCCTTTGTCCACTAGTTTAACACAGGCATTAACCTGTTTATTTTAAATGAGTTAATGCCGCCACTGAAATAGCAGACAGAGGAATGTCACATGAAGACATTAAATGTTCAACTGCTCATATCACCAACAGTACTTTCCAGCAAAATGATTTCAATGAAAATATTTATAGATAGGATTCAGGTACATACCTGGTTATTTTCCTTGACACAATTTTAAAGGCAAACAATTCATGTAAAAAGAATTCTGTTTTTTTCCCCACATTCCTAACCACAGATTTAACTTAATCAACAGGATGGAAAACTGCAACATTTATTTTTGTTAGGATTACAGAAATACATAGAAGTTGCAACATGGAACCAGGCCATTCGGTCCAACCAGTCCATCACCATTTTCTGTCCATGCACGCAATTAGTTCTAATCACATTTATCTGCCCTGTTCCCATATCCCTTCAACACTATTTCATTCATCCGCCTGTCCAATCTCATCTTGAATGTTGACATATTTTCCGCTTCAACCGGTAATCCTGGATTATGTTATTTTCACATGGCCAAGAAGCGTAATCCTTGTTGTTTTTATTGCATTATTAGAACTTACACTGATTTAACAGCTTTACATAAGAACATAAGAATTAGGAGCAGGAGTCGGCCATACGGTCCCTCGAGCCTGCTCCGCCATTCAATAAAATCATGGTTTATCTTTGACCTCAACTCCAACTTCCCGCCTGAACTCCATATCCCTTGATTACCCTACAGTCCAAAATCTATCGATCTCAGCCTTGAATATACTCAACGACTCAGCATCCACAGCCCTCTGGGGCAGAGAATTCCAAAGATTCACGACCCTCTGAGTGAAGAAATTCCTCCTCATCTCAGCGTTAAATGGCCGACCCCTTATCCTGAGACTACGCCCTCTAGTTCTAGACTCTCCAGTCAGGGGAAACAACCTCTCAGCATCTCCCCTGTCAATCCCCCCTCAGAATCTTACATGTTTCAATGTTTTAACACAACAAAATGTCCTGAGGTGTTTCAAAAAAGGTTGGATCGGACACTGGGCCCCGATTTTAATACGCGGATGGGAAACGTAGCGTGCGATCCCAGAAAGGGATGGTGAACCCGTGGAGTCCTGGGACGTGGAGGCTCTGCCAATATTAACAGCCAGGCCGCATTTGAATCAATGTTCCCACAGTCCCGCCCGAATCCAGTCTGATCCACTACCTGGCCGAGGGTGGGGGGGGGTTGGTGGTGGGAGAGCGCGAGCACGGCAGTAGGAGACCACAGCCGGGGACCTGTCGGTAATGTCCGCGGCCATCAGTTGGAGGCAGGGGGCTCTTAAAGTGATTAGGGTGGGGCGGGGGGGGTCTTTCTGTCCATGATGGGAGAGGGGCAGCCCAGGGCAAGGGAGACCCAAGGCTCCTCCTGGCCTCAAGGGAAAACTGCAATTAAGTGTTTCAATCTTAGCTGCTGGGCTTCTTCTGGTCCACGGCCGACCTCCCAGTAGGTCTGACCTGACAGGTAAGCCATCACTGCTCCCCTCCCCATGCCCCTGTTCAAACCTCTGACTAATACCGCATTCGCTACCGATGACTTATCTGCGCAAAAAGGTCAGTGTAAGACGGTACACGGCGTGAAGGCAGCAGGATCTGAGGGGGTAAATGACAGGCCTCATGTTTATCTGCTCCCCCCCCACCCACTTACCACCAGGGAGGGAGGGAGGGTAGTTAAAAATCGGGGCCAGTGGGTCAGAAAAGGGAAAAAGGTGAGCGAGGTGACTGAAAGTCAGACTCAAAGCGGTAGGCTTTGGTGGGACATGGTGGGGGGCTATAGGAAGGGAGTTCCAGATTGCAGGGTCATGATGGTGGAGTGGAGGATGAGGATATTGAAATCAATTGCATGGACTGGGGAGCCAATGGAGATCAGAGAGGCCTGAGGTGAGAGGCGAGTTTGTATGAGTTAGGATGTGGGCGATGAAGTTGAAATTAGTGCAGGGTGCTTAGGGCATAGCTCAGGTGCTTAATGAGAAATGTTGGGACAGTTTCCTCGGAGCCCACTCGCTCAGCTGCCGTAGCCTCACTTGAAGTGCAACTCTGAGGAAATCCTTTATCTCAAAATTTATCCGCCATCAATTTATTTCTGAGTTCTTGCATTTGCATCTGTGTGGTTTTTATTGAAGTCAAAATCATGTGAATTGAAAACTTTCATATGCTCACTCCAAATACTGTGACATGAGAGATTCTATTGGCATAACTGTTAACACAATACCGGGGAAATCCAGTGAAGCATGCTAAACAACTGACGCTGACAGTGACAAATCTAATGCTATATTTATTGATTGCAAGCAAAGCCAAACCAACACTGTGCTCTGTCAATTTATTGTTACGATATTAGAGCCCCGGTCTCAGGATTTTAAATCAATTCTGGCACTGTGGTATATCAAGGCTCATTGGGATGCTTACTTCATCACTTGAAACTAGCACTGATAATGACATACAAGCTGTGGGTAACAGATGTACTTGACAATGTCAGTATTTTAATTTTTTTTAAGTGCTTACCTCTATATATTTGGATGCTAAGCATCCATTTCTGACCAAAATAATTTATTTTATATAAAAGACCCGTACAAATCTGTTCCATAAGTAAAATAGTAGAACAACTCACTTGAGTGGAGCAGAATACAGGAACACATTCCAACTTGTGATGCTGGGAAACATGCAACCCACTGAGCCGGTTAGGTTTTCCTGACACACTCTGTGGACCATTCTCCTGTCTCCCTCCAATCCCTGGTGGTTATTCTATATGTCTACATTACTAATAGCGCAGCTGTGCGTCTCAATGTGGCTGTCAATGTGTCCAAATATTTGCTTGAAAGCTATCCTCTGTAGGAACAATGGGATAATGGGAAGATCTTGCTCCTTATTGTAGCATTTCCATCTCTTCAGTTACCGCGAGAGACTGATAATGCCAGCCCACTGATCTTCCCTCAAAATAGTGACAGCTGCTGTCTGTCTCTCAACCATTGACATGGGGGCCTTTATTAGCAGAATGGTCCAATCAGTCTTGAACAGTATTTTGAGCATCAACTTGAGAATCAAAACTCACTCTCTGCACAATGAAATCATTAAAATGGTATTTTAACACGTGGAGCAATTAGTGCCCTCTTTACAGTCGGTTATTTCCCACTGATTTTTGATTTACTGTTTGATTACACAGTACTTAAGTTCAGAAGCATTATTGGAACTTTAGAAAGTAAAGGTTCCAGTTGTCGTCATTCCTTCCCTGAAGATCCTGGTCCAAGAAAATATATTGTTCTATTGCCATGAACAGTTCTATAGGCACCGACAGTTCTATAGGCACCGACAGGCCTACAGGCATGAACAGGTCTATAGGGACCAACAGTTGTACAGGCACCGACAATTCTATAGGCACCGACAATTCTTCAGGCACCAACAGGTCTATAGGGACTGGCAGTTCTATAGGCGCCGACGGATCTAGAGGCACCAACAGGTCTATAGACACTGACAGTTCTTTAGGCACCAGCATATCTATAGGCACCGACAGTTCTATAGCCACATACAGTTCTATAGACACCAACAGTTCTATAGGCAACGGCACATCTATAGGCACTGACTGTTCTATAGGCACCAACAGTTCTATATGCACCGGCAGTTCTATAGGCACGGACAGTTCTATGGGCACCAACCGTTCTATAGGCACTGACCGATCTACAGGCAGCAACCGTTCTATAGGCACCGGCAGTTATATAGGCACCAACAGTTCTATAGGCACTGACAGTTATATATGCACCATCACATCTATAGGCACCAACAGTTCCATAAGCACCAACAGTTCTATAGGCACAGAGTTCTATAGGCAACAACTGTTCTAAAGGCACTGACACATCTATAGGCACCGACAGTTTTATAGGCACCAACAGCTCAATAGAAACCAACAGTTTTTAGACACCAGTACGTCTATAGACACTAGCAGTTCTATAGGCACCAAGAGCTCAATAGGCACCAACAGGTCTCTAAGCACTGATAGTTCTATAGGCACCGGCACATCTACAGGCACCTACAGTTCTATAGACACCAACAGTTCTATTGGCACCAACAGCTCAATAGTCACCAACAGTTATATAGGCACCGATAGTTCTATAGGCAAGGGCCACATCTATAGGCACTGACCGTTCTATAGGCACCAACTGTTAGAAAAGGCACAAACAGTTCTATAGACACCAACAGTTCTACAGGCTCTGACAGTTCTGTAGGCACAGACACATCTATAGGCACCAAGAGTTCTATAGGCACCAACAGCTCTATAGATGTCAACAGTTCTATATGCAGCAACAGTTCTATAGGCACAAACAGTTCTATAGGCATTGACACATCTATAGGCACCAATAGTTCTATAGGCACCAGCAGCTCAATAGAAACCAACAGTTCTTTAGACACCGGCAGTTCTATAGGCACCAACAGTTCTATAGGCACCGACAGCTCTATAGGCACCAACAGTTCTATAGGCACCAATATCTCAATAGGCACCGAACGTTCTATAGGCACCGGCAGTTCTATAGATACCGGCTCATCTACAGGCACATACCGTTCTATAGGCACCAACAGCTCACTAGTCACCAACAGTTCTTCTGGCACCGATAGTTCTATAGGCACCTGCACATCTATAGCCACTGACAGTTCTATAGGCACCAACTGTTCAAAAGGCACAAACAGTTCAAAAGGCAGCAACAGTTCTATAGACACCAACAGTTCTACAGGCTCTGACACATCTACAGGCACCAACAGTTCCATAGACACCAGCAGTTCTATAGACAGCAACAGTTCTATAGGCACCAACTGTTCTATAGGAACCAACAGTTCAATAGGCACCGACAGTTCTATAGGCACGGACAGTTCTATAGCCACCGGCACTTCTATAGGAACATATATTTCTATAGGCACCAACACATCTATAGGCACTGACTGTTATATAGGCACCAACACATTCATAGGCACCAACAGTTCTATAGGCACCAACATTTCTATGTGCACCAACAGTTCAATAGGCACGGACTGTTCTATAGGCACCGGCAGTTCTATAGAAACCGTCATTTCTATAGACACCAATGCATCTATAGGCACCGACAGTTATATAGGCACCAACACATCTATAGGCACCAACAGTTGTATAGCACCAGCAGTCCTATAGTCTTGACAGTTCTTTAGGGAGGGACAGTTCAATAGCCACCGGCAGTTCTATAGGACAGATATATAGGCACTAACACATCCATAGGCACCAACAGTTGTATAGGCACAACAGTTGAATAGGCACTGACACATCTTTAGGTACCCACAGTTCTATAGGCACCAACAGTTATATAGACACCAACAGCTCTTTAGACACCAACAGTTCTTTAGGCACTGGCAGTTCTATAGGCACCAACAATTCTATATGTACCATCAATTCTATAGGTACCAAGAGTTCTATGGGCACCAACAGTTCTATAGGCACTGACAGGTATATAGGCACCAACGCATCTTAAGGCACTGAGAGTTCTATAGGCACCATCAGTTCTATAGGCACCAACAGTTCTATAGCCATGACAGTTCTATAGGCACGGACACTTCGGAAGACTCTGGCAGTTCTATAGGCACCAACAGCTCTATAGGCATGACATTTCTATAGGCACATACAGATCTATAGGCAACGACAGCTCTGTAAGCACTGAAAGGTCTATAGGCACCAACAGTTCCATAGCCACTGACAGTACTATAGCCACCGACAGTTCTATATGCACAAAAAGTTCAACAGAAAATGACAGTTCTATAGACACTGACAGTTCTATAGGCACTTACAGTTCTCTAGACACCAACAGTTCTATAGGCACCAACAGTTCAATAGGTACCAACAGTTCTATAGGCAACAACAGTTCTATAGGCACCAACAGTTCAATAGGCACCAACAGTTCTATAGACAATAACAATTCTAATGGCACTGGCATATCTACAGGCACCAACAGTTCTATAGGCATTGTAGTTCTATAGGCACGGACAGTTCTATAGGCACCAGCACATCTACAGGCACCTACAGTTCTATAGACACCAACAGTTATATGGGCACCAATAGTTCTATAGGCAAGGGCCACATCTATAGGCACTGACAGTTCTATAGGCACCAATTGTTAAAAAAGGCACAAACAGTTCTATAGACACCAACAGTTCTACAGGCTCTGACAGTTCTGTAGGCACAGACACATCTATAGGCACCAAGAGTTCTATAGGCACCAACAGCTCTATAGATGTCAACAGTTCTATATGCAGCAACAGTTCTATAGGCACAAACAGTTCTATAGGCATTGACACATATATAGGCACCAACAGTTCTATAGGCACCAACAGCTCAATAGAAACCAACAGTTCTATAGGCACCAACCGTTCTATAGGCACCGGCAGTTCTATAGATACCGGCTCATCTACAGGCACATACCATTCTATAGGCACCAACAGCTCACCAGTCACCAACAGTTCTTTTGGCACCGATAGTTCTATAGGCACCTGCACATCTATAGCCACTGACAGTTCTATAGGCACCAACTGTTCAAAAGGCACAAACAGTTCAAAAGGCAGCAACAGTTCTATAGACACCAACAGTTCTACAGGCTCTGACACATCTATAGGCACCAACAGTTCCATAGACACCAGCAGTTCTATAGACAGCAACAGTTCTATAGGCACCAACTGTTCTATAGGAACCAACAGTTCAATAGGCACCGACAGTTCTATAGGCATGGCAGTTCTATAGGCACAGACCGTTCTATAGCCACCGGCAGTTCTATAGGAACATATATTTCTATAGGCACCAACACATCTATAGGCACTGACTGTTATATAGGCACCAACACATCTATAGGCACCAACAGTTCTATAGGAACAAACATTTCTATATGCACCAACAGTTCAATAGGCACGGACTGTTCTATAGGCACGGGCAGTTCTATAGAAACCGACATTTCTATAGACACCAACGCATCTATAGGCACCGGCAGTTATATAGGCACCAACACATCTATAGGCACCAACAGTTGTATAGCACCAGCAGTCCTATAGGCTTGACAGTTCTATAGGGAGGGACAGTTCAATAGCCACCGGCAGTTTTTTGGACAGATATATAGGCACTAACACATCCATAGGCACCAACAGTTGTATAGGCACAACAGTTGAATAGGCACCGACACATCTTTAAGTACCCACAGTTCTATAGGCACCAACAGTTATATAGACACCAACAGCTCTTTAGACACCAACAGTTCTTTAGGCACTGGCAGTTCTATAGGCACCAACAATTCTATATGTACCAACAATTCTATAGGTACCAAGAGTTCTATGGGCACCAACAGCTCATAGGCACTGACAGGTATATAGGCACCAACGCATCTTAAGGCACTGAGGCCTAGATTTTCAGTATAGACAGTTTTGGGGCGCTAACCTTAGCGCCCGCCCGCAGTTAGCGCCCGCCCCAAAGTAGCGCCCCGTTGCCGGAAATTCAGTGGCTTCGCCCTAAGAGGTTGGTGGAGCGCTAAAAGAGGCGTTCCACTACTATCTTTAGGCGCTAAGCCGGCGGTGCAGAGCGCAGCGCACGGCAGACACTCTGGTGCCAGTGAGCTCTTAAAGGGGAAGGGTGCATGTGTTTTTTTCAAAGGCAGAGTCTGGGGGGGAAAGGTCAAGAGAGAGAGAGAGGGAGGAGGAGGAGGAGGAGGAGGAGGTGGAGGTGGCCGGAAACATAAATACACCGTTCACAACAACACACTGGAGCCTTCCACACAACACATGCAGAGTGCCTGTTGTAGTGCAGGAGGAGCGCCCTTTAATTTGCGCTCCCCAGGGTGTGTTGCGTTCCATTTTACGAACGCTCTGGACGCCAGCCGCACAATGGGGCGGTCCGACTGAAGTTTGGATTCGGGGCGGCCAAAGGGCGTTGCACGAGGATGTGACGTCATTTTCTGCGCACGCATCCGGGCGGCCGCTAAACTTTGCGCCGGCGCTAACGGCCAACTTAATTTGGGGCGGAGCGCAAACTGCGCTGCGCCCGGGCGCTACACGCATAGCGCCCGAAAATCACTTCTCTTAAGGCGCTAATTGCTGGCGCAAGCAACTGAAAATCTAGCCCTGAGAGTTCTATAGGCACGGACAGTTCGGAAGGCTCTGGCAGTTCTATAGGCACCAACAGTTCTATAGGCACATACAGTTCTATAGCCACCGACAGTTCTATAGGCACAAAAAGTTCAACAGAAAATGACAGTTCTATAGAAACTGACAGTTCTATAGGCACTGACAGTTCTCTAGACACCAACAGTTCTATAGGCACCAACAGTACAATAGGTACCAACAGTTCTATAGGCAACAACTGTTCTATAGGCACCAACCATTCAATAGGCACCAACATTTCTATAGGCACTGACCATTCTACAGGTACTGGCAGTTCTATAGGCACCAACATTTCTATAGGCACCGACCATTCTATAGGCACTGACAGTTCTATAGGCACCAACATTTCTGTAGGCACTGACCATTCTACAGACACTGGCCGTTCTGTAGGCACCGACAGCTCTATATGGACAAACAGTTCTATTTATGACATCTGATCTATAGGCACTCTCTCTTCTATCTCTGTAATCATCACAGTTCTTGTGCAATTATAGAAAGTGGGCTAATCAACCATGGGGCAATAAAGCTATTGTAGCTGACTCTAATCTTATCTTCACTTGCCTTTTCCTGGTGCACACTTTCCATCTGAAGTCACTGAATAGTGAATAGGGACAGGAATGCTGACTGTTGTTTTTTTCCCTCCTCACCAGCTTGGGATAGTTTGGGAAGGGAGGGGGCATTAAACCCAATTGTAACTAACTTGTTACAGACCAGAGATTAAACAAGTAGCTTTCCTCATCTCTGTAAGTCAGCTCCGCACTGTACTGTGCCTTCGGGCACTGAGCCATTGAAGCATATGATTGCTCCTGCACATTGAAACTGAATTCACTTTGAATAGCTGCACGGTGGCATAGTGGTTAGCACTGTTGCCTCACAGCGCCAGGGACCCGGGTTCGAATCCGGCCTCAGGCGACTGTCTGTGTGGAGTTTGCACATTCTCCCCGTGTTTGCGTGGGTTTTCTCCGGGTGCTCCGGTTTCCTCCCACAGTCCAAAGATGTGCAGGTTAGGTTGATTGGCTATGATAAATTGACCCTTAGTGTTAGGGGGATTAAATACGTGGGGTTACGGGGATAGGGTGGGATATGTGTTGGTGTAGGGGTTACGGGGATCGGGTGGGATATGTGTCGGTGCAGGCTCGATGGGCCGAAATGGCCTCTATCTGCACTGTGGGGTTTCTGTGATTCTGTGTGATTCTGTGATTCCTAGATCAGGAAACAAATAATTAGCTGGGAGTGCAGTAAGATAAACCAACCTAATGAAAGTAATTGACAGCTCTTTCAACTCATGGCCATCTTTTTTTTTGACATCCGTGGGTTGTTTATTCTTGACTAAGCCTCACTCCCTATTTTAATCGTACAATAATGGACTAAGCCTGATCCCTAACAGGTAGTCATCATTAAGTTAATCATTGATTCTTTCCACAGGGACATGGCTAAAGTGGCAAGGGTGGATGTAGAGGGCCAAAGACAAGGCAGCTTTAAGAACGATTGCTTCTTATCCTTTAAGATTATTATAGGAAAGCAAATAGCAAAATTCCATCAAATTTCACCTCACATTTAAGGGAAGCTGTTGTCAAGGGAACAATGGCAAGTGATTTGCCAGGAGCCCTGTTTGCTGATCTTAAGATAGAGTGTGGGACATTTTATCATCAGCTGCAATTACTGGGAGCAATGGATTTCTGGTGAAACTAGAGCTGAGCCGATTGGTTTGGAGGACCAAAGTCTGCGTCCTTTAATTTGACAGCAATGGGGCACAAAGAATAATAACGGCAGCACTCGGCCAACTGCTTAACGTCACTGAGCTTGATCTGCAACCTAGAAACTAACAGACAGATGTGTCAAGTGTCCACGTAGCATTCCTCTGTCCACTGGTTATTTTATAAAGGAAAGTACCTCTGGTGAAATAGCAGCCAGAGGAATGCCAGACAAACACCTTAAGCATTTGTCGGCTAATGGCCCAGAAATTCGGGTCGGGGGCTTCCCGCGGCTGCAAGCCCCCGACCTGCACTTAACTTGCACTCCGGCCGTTGAGCTGTGGGCCCCCGTGGAATTGCGATCCTGGGCCTCCTCCAACTGCCGGCAGTTTAAAAGGTACGAGAGCTCCGTACACAGCAACAAATCCAGGCTTCCCTGTTGCTTAGCAACATGTGCAGGAACTCTGGCCACAGACCAAGCGTCCCTGTTGCTTAGCAACAAGTGCACAAACCCGAGTTACACAGCCACAGATCCAGGAACTGCCACTAATATGAAGTAAAACTTACCTGAACCTACTCCTGAATTTTGCCGGTTAACAGAGATTTCCGGGTTTTTTTAGGTACCGGTTAACAGAGAGTTTCCTGTAGTACTGATCCATTTGCGGTATTAGTGGCTGCTCTCTGCGCAGTCTTTCCAGCAGGGCAGGGTAGGGTGGACGCAGCAGCGGGCAGCGTACTCCCATCCGCCCCGAACAATACCAACCCATGACTAGAGGCTTCTCAGCCCGTTTACCTGTGCCCATTAAGTTATGATGCTTGGAAGAGACCGTGCATGAAAATGGGGGTGGAGAAGGTGTAAGGGACCTATCTGCTGGACACCGGAGCTTCAAGCACCATTGTTTATGCGGATAACCCGACCACATCACCTCTAGCGAGCGGGGTCCCACATAACTTAATAGGGTTCACCGGGAACGAACAGGCTGGGACTTTCTCCATCCCGCTAGCCATCGATCTGGGTACACTCCATACGGAGTGGAAATGTGTCCTGATGCGGTGGGAGCGGGAGGGAATAGACATTTTGGGGGCAGACTTCATACTGGCCCACAAGATATTAGTGGATTTCCAGAATCACTGTTTTTGGGGGGCAGTATGCACGGGAAAGGAGGAGGTGGTAGTTATACCAGGGAAGCAAGGCAAGGGAACCGTGTGCACGATGAAGCCCAAGGGTAGTGAACTTTTGGTCACTTCTACCCCAGCGGAGTACATAGCGGATGAGCGAGCCAACCTCACGGCATTTGCTACACACAAGCACGACTGTGGGAGGGTAATAGGGGTGGAGGTCAGAGTAGAAGGGGACCCCATGGCCCGACCACAGAAACAGTACAACTTCCCCAGAGAGGCAGAGGTGGATTTAGAGATGGCATTGGGATCACTGGTTGAGCAGGATGTGTTGAGACCCATAGCGACACATGTGAACTCTCCGATTTGGCCGGTTAGGAAACTGGACAATCCATGGAGAGCCACTGTGGACTATCGGGTTCTTAACAAGAACATCCCAGCCTGTGCCCCCACCGTCGCAGCCATAGCTGACCTGATCGGGAGTATCCCAGCATCCACAAAAACATTCACGGTGCTGGACATTTCGAACGGATTCTGGTCTATCCCTCTCAAAAGGGAGGACCAGTATAAGTTTGCATTCACTTTTGAGGGTCAGCAGTACACATGGACCTGCCTTCCCCAAGGGTTCACAACAGTCCTTCTATTTTCCACCAATTTATGGCCAAATGTTTAAAAGGGTTCAGCAGACCACAGTAGCTTGTGCAGTACGTGGACAACCTGCTTTTGTTCTCCAACGAGGGGGAGGAGCATGGCCCCCTGCTGGCTGAGCTGCTAAGTCTGTTAAAGGAATTTGGATTCAAAGTTTTTCCCAAGAAAGCACAGATCGGCCAGCAGGAAGTAAAATTCCTCGGGCTGACCGTACGTGCTGGGGAGAGGGCCATCGATGAGGTGAGGAGGAAAGCGGTACAGGAGCTACCTGCCCCAACCATGGTAACGGGGGTAAGATCCTTCCTGGGACTCACAGGGTACTGCAGGGATTTAATGGAGGACTATTCCGCTACGGCAGCTCCTCTATTCCAGCTCCTCCGCAAGGGAGTGAGCTGGGAGTGGGATGAGGACTGCATGGCAGCTTTTAGTCATCTGAAGGGAGCTCTGCAGACCGCACCGGCTTTAGGAGCGATTGATGGGGAAAAGGAGTTCTTTTTGGAGGTAGCTGCCACAGGGGACAGTTTGAGCGCAGTGCTGCTCCAGGAGCGGCATGGCGAGCTGAGGCCTGTGGTATACTCATCAAGAATCCTCACAGATGTAGAGAGGGGGTACTCCAATTATGAGAGGCACATGCTTGCCACACATTGGGCCATGAGGAGATCACAAATCTTCATGGGGGCGTCCCCAATAACTCGCTTAACCCATCATATGCCCACTCAGATGCTTCTGGATGGGAGGATAAAGGACGGCATGGTGAGCAGTGCACGCATTGCTCGCTGGACTTTATTGCTCTCTCAGATGAATTTGAGTGTGAAAGGCCTCTGTGAGCCCAAGCTCGCCGCAAATTTGATCTACCCAGGGGTGGCCCACAAATGTTCTGTTGAAGCGGTATGGGACGTAGACATAGGGTTTCTGGCTGGGATCCATCCCACGGGCCGCGAGATCTATGTAGACGAGTCCAGTACAGTGGTGGCCGGGGAGCGACTCACTGGACGAGGGAAGTAGCTCAGCCTCGCTGGAGTTTAGAAGAATGAGAGGGGATCTCATTGAAACTTATAAAATTCTGACAGGACTGGACAGACTACATGCAGGAAGGACGTTCCCGATGGTCGGGGAGTCCAGAACCAGGGGTCACAGTCTAAGGATAAGGGGTAAGCCATTTAGGACAGAAATGAGGAGGAATTTCTTCACCCAGAGAGTGGTGAACCTGTGGAATTCTCTACCACAGAAGGCAGTAGAGGCCAATTCATTAAATATATTCAAGAAGGAGTTGGATATATTTCTTAAGGCTAAAGGGATCAAGGGATATGGGGAGAAGGCAGGGACAGGGTACTGAATTTGGATGATCAGCCATGATCGCATTGAATGGCGGAGCAGGCTCGAGGGGCCAAATGGCCTACTCCTGCTCCTATCTTCTATGTTTCTATGTAAAAGAGACCCTGACCCCAGCAGGGGAAGACAATCGAACAACAGTTTAAAACAACTCAGAGAGATTTCCAAAACCACTTCACACACTTAGCCTGATTTCAAAGCAATCCCGAAACTAGTTAAAAGTCAATTAAAAATAGATGGGACCAAGTCGAAACTAGATAAGAATTTAAAAACTATTAAAGTTAACGAGCCCACCAAAATTAACAATGAGTCAGAGAAGATTTGGCGGGGCAGATAAGCAAGGCCTCAAAACAGTATAATTGAGGCCTGCTTTTACACAGAAACAGGCAGAGAATTGAAACAGCAGTCAGTGAATTGGAGTCAGCAGTAGAGTTCGGACAGACACAGAAAAAGGCACAGCTCATTCGAAAGACATCAGCCTCGGGACAACAGAAGGAGAACGGAAGGAATCGCGGCAACCAAGGGCCCCAAGAAACAAACAACCAACGATATTACCAACAACCGGGTAATACTGGGCCACCGCGACCAACAAGAAACCAATTCGGAAGAAACCGAAGATCTGCAAGTTTTTCCCACTCTACAAACTATTCCTGCGTTTGGTGAGCATTATCCCTGGTCCTCTGGAATCCAACCTAGTTAGTGTAGTGGGATTGGGAGGGGTGAGGTATTTTGTCTATTGTCATTCTCCCTCGTATATTCCGAAGTGTTCCCCCTTTTAGAGTGATAAGATTATTGTGTTGTGTATATTTTCTTGTCTCAAATAAAAATCAAATTTCTTGTATCAAATTCCGTTGTTTGCTGCAATTTCATCACAACCCCCAAATAAGTCCAGGTCTAGAACCAAGGGAGTGGGAGCGATTCGAACCGCTCAGGAGTCAGAGGCAAAGCTGACCACACACACCAGCCCTTACAGTGGGTAGTTCCGCAGCAGCATCAGAGGGAATTCCTTCAGTTGGCCCACGAGGGTCCAGCAGCGGGGCACCCCGCGCCTGAGACCACCTGGCAACGGGTGGAACAGGCAGGGTGGTGGCCGCAACTGAGGGAGGACGTCCACGACTTCTGCACGGATTGCTTGGTGTGTGCTGCAAACAACCCTGACCCCCAGAAAAGGAAGGTATCCATGGGACACACTAGGAGAGTGGCGGGACCATGGCAGTCCATACAGGTCGGTTATATCAGACCGCTGCCCACCGCACAGGGGGGTTACAAGTACTGCCTGGTCCTGGTAGATGTGTTCTCTAAATGGGTAGAAGCCTTCCCATGCCGGACAGCCACAGCTTTGGGGACTGCAAGGATTCTAGTGAGAGAAGTGTTCTCTAGGTGGGGGCTACCACAGTATGTGGAGTCCGATCAGGGGAGTCCGATCAGGGGCAGTCATGCAGGCGACTCTGAAGATGCTAGGTGTAGAGGGTAAATGGCACGTCGCACACAACCTGCAGTCATCAGGGATTGTGGAGCGAATGAATAGGACCATCAAGGAAAGGTTATGGAAGGAGACGGGAGACTCACCTAGAAAATGGGCGGAGGTCTTGCCGTTAGTTCTGATGGGGGTCCGAGCCAGCCCGTCTAGAAGCACAGGGTATTCCCCGCATGAGCTCATGACTGGCAGGGTCATGAGAACGCCCAGCCATGTACTGGCCCCTGTTCTCATGGAAGGTCAGTTGAGAGAGGTGAACCGGGATTGTTAAGAGTTTGCTTGAGCATCTCAGACAGATCCATTGGCAGGCTGCCAGTAACATGGGGAAGCAACATCGTAGAAATCATTT
Organism: Somniosus microcephalus; assembly: GCF_052327205.1. Classification (NCBI taxonomy): domain Eukaryota; kingdom Metazoa; phylum Chordata; class Chondrichthyes; order Squaliformes; family Somniosidae; genus Somniosus; species Somniosus microcephalus. Next base: position 308,277,237 of record NC_140991.1, read on the forward strand.
ATTGCTTGAGCCTTAGAGGCACCACGAGTGGAAGGTCGGAGATCAAGTAATGGTTAGAAACTTCGCCAGGGTAGGGACTTTTGGACCGCTATACATGGGACCGTACAGTATCGTGGATAGGGCAAGTCCAATGGTATATGCGGTCAAAATGCCCCGACGCACTAAGTAGTTCCATATCAATCAGTGGAAGCTTTTTAACCCTGGGAAAAAAGCTGATAAGAGGAGGAAACAGCAGGGAGTGGTCAGCTGCACTACAGGTGTGGGTCTCCAGCCCATAGTCTGGGACTGTGAGGAGCCCACAGAGGGATCACTCGTTCCGCCTGTGGGAGCAGGAGTGAGAGGGAGTGCCAGGATCCCACGGCCGAGGGTGCCATGGATGCCTCCTTACACACCGGTGAACGAAGGAAGCCAGAGTCGTAAGAGGCCCAGGGTCGAGGAGACCTAGTGTGGCCACCCGGAGACGGGTGGCGCTGTACATAACTTCTTTCTCTCCTGTCTGTTGCCTTAGCTTGTCAGTATAGTTTGGATTTTAATCATGTGTAGCTGCGTCTGGAAAGGTGAGGCATCACCCAAGGACAACGTTCATTCTGTGTGTTTTCAGGGAATGCCTAAGCCAGCACGAGTCACAGGGGCGACAACGAGGAATCGGTTGTCTTCGGTTGCACCGGCGGAGACGGACTGACCGTGACCACTGGAGGTGGCTCGAAGGATGGGGTGAGTGTCTATCTCCATGAGGGAAGATGGCCTGGATGGCTGGGGTCGAATTCCACCCGGTATTCCAGCCATGACGAGTTCACCTATGGTGAAGCGTCCATCCCATGCCCGAGGATAGGGGTTACCACCTCCCGGTTTAGGGTAACAGAGGGTAAACGGGTGTGCCTTAGCTGTAGGGGACATATTCCACTGGGAAGGTGGTGGTGGCTCAGGAAACTGAGCACGGATACAGGGGACCAGACAGCTGACTGGGAAAGACTAAGTAATGACACCTACCGGACGATCACGGGTTCTCAAGGAGGAGTGAATGTGTGTTGGGATAAGTGGTGGGAATCTGAGGAAGGGATTTATGTGTGTATGTGGGGGCCGGAAAAGATCTGCCCAGTGGGTGTGTCGTTCGCGTTTAGCAGGCGATGACAGGACGCTGGGGGTGGGATCAGTAGGGATCGGAGTGTGGACTCCTGCTGATCCCAAGACCCCCAAACACCATCAACGCCACAGAGCTCATCTCACACACCAGGAAGCCCCCGCCCAGAGCCCCAACGGTACAGACAACTGTAGATGGGTGTCCCACCACCACCAGGGGTCCAGGGAATGGGTTGGTGTTAATCCCTACCGACAAAGTGTTGTTTCAGAACGTGCACTACGCCGTGGCATCCGTGATCCTGAACCTTACTGAAGTCCATCTGCTTGTCTGGTGTCCAAGGAAGATGGAGAAGCTTTATGAAGCTCTGTTAAAAGTGATGTTTCAGGAATTTTATGAACTGGACTATGAAAATGTAGAGAAAGAACAGCTTTATAATCTGAATGTTGGGGATAGTGTGGGGTCCGGGAAGCAGAGAAGAGGGACCTGGAACGATGTAGCCATAGCATTCCGTACAGGAACGGGTATTGTTAATAGTATGGATGATTCACAACTCCAGATGCAGATCACTGGGTTAAAGAACCAACTGCGTAAGATTCTAGGGCAAGAGAATACAGTGGTGGGTTCAGAGCTTCATGAGGACCAGGCAATGACCGTTCATTTAAAGGAGGTCATTGAGGTGCTGGAGCGGCAGGCTAAAACTGTCAATGATTTGATACGGGAGGACAGGAACGCCTCGGAGCAGGCTGCACGGAATAAAGTGTGTGTGTTGTATAGAGCATGGTTGCTGGGCGAGGGCCACAGTAACCTGGAGGACCTGAGGCAAGGTCGCGTCCCTTCATGGATAAGCAACAAACATCTCGCCGCGCTGCACCCGTATAACAATTCGTTGAGCCCGTGCCAGCTTTGTTTAGCATCTGAAGCCTACCCTGTCCCTGTAGATTGTGGGCGGTCCAACCATACTATGTGGAGCATTTCGGGTACCCGATTCCTTTTCTGCCGGAACACCTCACTGAGTTAATAAAGACCATTGAGCTCTCCCAGAAACATTTTTACACTTTAGAGCAAAAGACTAGAAGTGGGGGAGGAGATCAAGGGGATTGTCTCACCACCATGGTGGGACATCGGTCTGAGTATAGAGATTCCTCCCTGGATTCGCATCTGTTCCCATGCATTAGTTATCATACAATTGTTGCTTGAAAGCTGCTAGTTTTACACCCGCTGCAGGCGACGGAGACAGATGCTCCGAGCGCGGTGGCAAGGTGTGTTAGATCGATCCGGAAAGGTGTAATTCGATTTGTGTTGATTATGGTTTCTCCCTGCAAGACTTGTAATGTACCAAAGTTCTGTAAGCAAGTATTGTATTCTGGTTATAGTTTTACACTCTGTATTGCGCAATGTGCGCTGTTGCATTTTTGTAATGTGTTACCACCTGTCAATGCTGTACTGTGTAATGTGCGCGGTGACTTTTTTGGTAACGTCCTGTCGATCTTATTAATGTTCTGTATTTTGACTTGAAGTTTGTCGATGGGAATTGGAACCCAGCCATTTGAATGTGTTAAGAAGCCATTTCGCTGATGTTTTGACTCGGTAGAAGGGAACTATGTCATGCAGTAACGGGTACAGTTCTGGGGTTTTAAAATGTTAAATCAGGGAAACAGCTTCACTTGTGGGAGACTTTGGCCTTTGCTCTCTCGTTGAGTGATGCTTTGTGGAAAGAAAAGCATCAAACAGGGGACTGAAGAGATCGCAAAGTCTCTGAAGAATGGACTCAGTCTTTATGGTATTTTTCTGAGGGTATTTTTCCTGTTATGGGATTGCCCTGTGCAGATATGTGAACGGCTGGTTTTGTTAAAACTCCAGAAAATGCATAGCAGTTGGCTGTGACAAAAGGACTGTCCATCATCCAGTATGTATGGGTTCACCCGACAGTCCTGGAAAAAGGAAGGGGGCCATTGAACTTGATTAGAAAAACCACTCTAATATGCAAAGCACTTCTCACCTCCATCTCAGAAGAGAAGCAGAACAATGAACCCACTGGCTGCAGCCAGCCAAAAGGGAGCCAGTTTTTCCCAACACAAAGACCAAAGATATGTCCCAGACTTAGGGCCATTAACCCAATATGCATGGGTCCGAGGATGTCTCATCACAGATTAAGCACCGGAGTGCTCAGAAGCAAATGGATTTTAAAGATTGGCGGGAAAAGATAGGGACTACTATAAAGATAAGTTATTTTCCACCACTCTCTCTCTCTCTCTCTCGCTCCCTGCTCCTACAAGATCGAACTCACAAGAAGTACCAGAGAAGCCGACGAGCAGAGCGATCGAAACCGACCGCGTGTGGAGGTAAGCGCAGTCTCTCAGAAGTGATGTTTTTGGACTATTCCGAGGGTGGGAGCTTCGTTTGGTTCAGCCAGGCGAAGGGGTTTATGCGACTGGCTAATTCGTTGGTAGGGGTGGAGTTAGAGTCCACCATAGGAACAAGGGAATTACTGCTTGTTATAGTCCCCAGTTGTGTTCTGTATGTATGTTGTTTGTAACCTGGATTTTATTCTCCACAGAGACAGTGATTTCGTTTAGTAGTGCATGTTTTAGCCAGTGTATGTTAGACCAAATAAATATAAGTTTGATTTTTCACCGAAGCATTCCTGTCCGTGACTTATTCCATTTACACTCTGAATAATAATTCCCAGGTATAGAACCTTCGTAAGGTGGAGGCGATTCGAACCGTCCGTCTAGCAATTGGGCTAGGATTGAAAACCGCTTACAGCTGTCACCTATTCACAACAATGGGGAGACATAGAGAGCCCGACCTACTTACCTGACGTGGTCTCCGAATGACGTGAACCCCATTAAAAAAGTGGGAAAATAGAAAAAGGCTGGCAAAATAGTAGTTACCAAGCGTTTAACAAGCATTTAACTATTGTAAATGCTTCCCCCGCCACTTGGCGTAGGGTCTGTTCTGAAATCACAGACCCGACACTTTGGAAACTTACATAGAGGTGGGTTAGGAGCGGGCTCCCAACCCGCTGTCAATCATTTTGAGTTTGACAACGGACCCGCCTCCAAACCCGCACTGTGAACTGGCAAAATCATGGCCTTTATCTCTAGTGTGGAGCATGGTGAAGAGTCAGCATCATTTTGACATGCAAACTACAGATCAAAAAAGCAAGTGCCTTACTAACGAAAACTCCCTAGAGCAGCGAGAAGGCATAAAGGTCTACTGATTTTCTTTTCTTATGTTTTTCACTTTGCGTTCCTAATCTATTCAATTTCTGAACTTTGTCTGTTTCCCTGTATATCTGAACCAGTCATTGTTCTGGTAGCCAGTGTCCGGTGTAGCTCAGTGGGTAGCACCCTCATCTCTGAGTTAGTAATGGTTGAGGGTTCAAGTCACTCTCCATGAGACTTCAACACAAAAATCGAGCCTGGCACTCCTAGTGCGGTACTGAGGGAAAGCTGCACTGTCAGAGGTGTCATCTTTCAGATGAGATGTTAAACCGAGGCCCAGTCTGCTCTCTCAGGTGGACGTAAAAGATCCCATGACACTATTTCGAAGAAGAGCAGTGGAGTTATCTTTGGTGTCCTGGCCAATATTTATCCCTCAATCAACATAACAAGAAAAAAAGATTATCTGGTTATGATCACATTGCTGTTTGTGGGAGTTTGCTGTGTGCAGATTGGCTGCCGGGTTTCCTACATTACAACAGGGGGTAGAAGTTATGCTGCAGCTAAACAAAACCCTGGTTAGACCACACCTGGAGCACTGTGAGCAGTTCTGGACAGCACACCTTAGGAAGGATATATTGGCCTACATAGAAACATAGAAGATAGGAGCAGGAGTAGGCCATTCGGCCCCTCGAGCCCACCCCGCCACCCAACGAGACCATGGCCGATCATCCAAACTCAGTACCCTGTCCCTGCCTTCTCCCCATATCCCTTGATCCCTTTAGCCTTAAGAAATATATCTAACTCCTTCTTGAATATATCCATGCTGCTATTGCCCCTTTTATCCCATGAGCTTCATAGAATCATAGAACAGAATCATAGAATGGGGTGTAAGTTGTGAGGAGAATGCAAGGAGGCTTCAAGGGGATATAGACAGGCTAAGTGAGTGGGCAAGAACATGGCAAATGGAATATAATGTGGAGAAATGTGAAGTTAGCCACTTTGGTAGGAAAAATAGAAAAGCAGAGTATTTTTTAAATAGAGAGAGATTGGGAAATGTTGGTGTTCAGAGGGACCTGGGTGGCCTTGTACACGAATCACAAAGTTAACATGCAGGTACAGTAAGCAATTAGGAAAGCAAATGGCATGTTGGCCTTTATTACAAGAGGATTTGAGTATAAGAGTAAATTCATCTTACTGCAATTATATAGGCCCCTGGTGAGACCACACCTGGAGTACTGTGTACAGTTTTAGTCTCCTTACCTAAGGAAGGATACACTTGCCATAGAGGGAGTGCAACAAAGGTTCACCAGACTGGTTCCTGGGATGGGGGGGGGTTGTCCTATGTGGAGAGATTTAGTAGACTAGGCCTATATTCTCTAGAGTTTAGAAGAATGAGAGATGAACTCATTGAATCATACAAAATTCTTACAGGGCTTGATAGGGTCGATGCAGGGAGGATGTTTCCCCCTGGCTGGGGAGTCTAGAACCAGGGGTCACAGTCTCAGAATAAGGGGTCGGACATTTAGGACTGAGACGAGGAGAAATCTCTTCACTCAGAGGGTGGTGAATCTTTGGAATTCTCTACCCCAGAGGGCTGTGGCGGCTCAGTCGTTGAGTATATTCAAGACAGAGATCGATAGATTTTTGAATATTAAGGGAATCAAGGAATATGGGGATAGTGCAGGAAAGTGGAGATGAGGTAGAAGATCAGCCATGATCTCACCGATTGGCGGGGCAGGCTCGAGGGGCCGAACGGGAGGGAGGCCTTGGAGGGAGTGCAGCGTAGGTTTACCAGAATGATACCTGGATTCCAAGAGTTAAGTTACGAGGAGAGATTACACAAATTGGGGTTGTATTCCCTAGAATTTAGAAGTTTAAGGGTGATCTGAACAAAGTTTTCAAGATATTACGGGGACATTTTTTTGCTAGTTGGGGATTCTAGGACTAGGGGGCATTGCCTAAACATTAGAGCTAAACATTTCAGCAGTGAATATAGGAAGCACTTCTACACACAAAAAGTTCGGAACTCTCTTCCGCAAATGGCAATTGATGCTAGATCAATTGTTAAATTTAAATCTGAGATTGATAGATTTTTGTTAACTAAAGGTATTAAGGGATATGGGGCAAAGCCAGGTATATGGAGTTAGGTCGTAGATCAGCCATGATCTCACTGAATGGCGGAACAGGCTCGAGGGGTTGAATGGCCTCCTCCTGTTCCTATCTCCCTATGTTCCTCTGACTACACTTCAAAAAACGTACCTCACTGGATCTAAAGCACTTTGGGATGTCCGGTGGTCGTGAAAGGCGCTATAAAAAACCAAGTCTTTCTTTCCTCCTTTCCAGTACTGCTTCCTGTGCGAACCTCTCATCTCATGGTTAGAATTTTCTTGTTAACTGCAGAATTAGACTGCCTTACATTTCTCAGAGTCTGAACCTGAAATCAATTGCCTTAAATCGTGTTGACATGGCTCTACTAATGCATCTAGCTGACCTTTGAGATGCAAACCCAGCACTTGGAAAATGCTCAAAAGGTCGATGGACATTTGGAAGAGAGGGTTACCATTTCAGTTGTCACTCAAGGTCAGGCGCTCAGTCCAACACCCCCAGCATCGAAGCTTTGACCACGTTCAATCAGCTTCGATGGACGGGTCACATCGTCCGCATGCCCGATACGAGACTCCTAAAACAAACGCTCTACTCGGAGCTCCGGCACGGCAAGAGAGCCCCAGGTGGGCAGAGGAAATGCTTCAAGGACACCCTCAAAGCCTCCTTGAAAAAGTGCAACATCCCCACCGACACCTGGGAATCCCTGGCCCAAGACCGCTCAAAGTGGAGGAGAAGCATCCGGGAAGGCGCCGAACACCTCGAGTCTCTTCGCCGGGAGCAAGCGGAAGCCAAGAGCAAGGAGCGCACGTCAACCCAAGCACCCCACCCACCCGCCCCCTTCAACCACCGTCTGCCCCACCTCTGACAGAGACTGTAGGTCCCGCATTGGACTCATCAGTCACCTGAGAACTCATGTTTAGTGTGGAAGCAAGTCATCCTCGGTCCCGAGGGACTGCCTAAGAAAAAGAAGAAGACTCAAGGTCAGTTCATTCCAATCTTGTGCCACTCCACATCTTAAACTGGTTTAGTGCTGGTTGAAAAAGCTATAAATTAGACTCAACAACCTCCATTTTCTCTGTGTTGCACATGTACTCTATCTTCAGGATATACAGCAGTAAGTGATTTCATTTTAGCTGCTCTTTAGTTATACCTGAGAGAGCGAAATATTCAAGAGAGACATAAATATGGTGCTTCTAGTTTTCATATCAGAATGTTCAGTAAGCAAAGCATCTCATAAACAATAGATAAACAAATCGACTGTGTTTTATTGCATTAGTAAATGTTTGTTTTTCTAGGGGTTTTTTTCCCCCACAAATACTAATAGTCTATGGTCTGTTATTCTCCTGGTAGCAGATGACATTTTTGTGAACAGAGATATGTTGGATCCATTACAAGGTAGGTTAAGCTTGACTGACGTCTACTTCCAAGCCACACTGTCAAAGGCTCTTACACGGAATAGCCTGCAATTCATTCCGAGTGTCCTCGTGGCAAATTATGAGCAATAATATCAGCAGAACTAAGACTCAATTACAAGAGTGTTCTGTGTCGTGTTGTGTTGTCTTGACAATAGGCACTGATGTAAGATTTACAATCAACTGTGTACATTATTGACTTACTTTATTGTCGACAGCTGTAGATTTTATGCCACAATCAACTCTTTGATTGACGCTACCACCGTTAAAAGTAATGCCGATAGATATCATTAAAATGGTCCAATTATCTTTGGTGATATTGTAGCTGTGAAATTATGTGTGCACGTGCTTCATAAAAGGATATAATCGTGTTCCATTCGAAGGAGCCTGTGAGTCAATGAGCAAACATACATTATATTGATTTTTATGGTCCATTGACAGAAAGCCAACTTTATACATCTGAAAGTGCCTCCTATATCAGAATACATTTTCCCCGTTAGTTGCGGATTATTACTCTGCTCCAACGCACTGGTGAGGTTCGGTTCAAAAATGTTTTTCCAGTGTCTAAGTGTGTCCTGCTGTAGTACCAGGTGTTGCATTAGATACATCCATTTGACAGCAGAACAAATATCGGCTCGCAGATGGAGTACAAACCCATGGACTGAGAATAATGGAACACATTTGGTAACGAGCACTTCAGTTATAAAGCAGCCAAACCAGACCGAGGATACTGTTTCATTTCCCTCCCTCTTGGCTGATGTCATCTGCAAACTAATGCTTAAGTGTTTGGTTGAACCTTTTAACCATTTAATCTGTTTCAGCTTGCTACACATTAGTTTGCGTCTCCTCAACGTCCAAAAGACTCGTAGCTCTTTGATAAGATTAGAAGTGGAGTGCTTAATGGGATCTACCATGTGATGAAATATTGCTTTCCTGAAACACTAGTTTTACTGATGAATTGAAGAGGTGTTGAATGCAGATTTTGTTTAATTTTAATGTGTATATGCAACTGTGCCCTCTGGAAATCTCAGAGAATTTGATGAAATTGGCTCTCGTTTTCTGAAAAGGTCAGTTAACAACTCATGGTTTGTTGTACTGAGGTGTGTAGTTCCTTCGGCAACCCTTAAACAAATGTTGTCAATGTTCCCCTTAATTTTTATTGGGGGGGGTGCGCGGCCCATTCAAAATACCGTGTTTTTTCCCATGTGGGTAGCGCACTCGCCTCTGAGGCGGAAGGTCGTGGGTTCAAGTCCCGCTCCAGAGACTTGAGCACAAAAATCTGGGCTGACACTCCCAGTGCAGTGCTGAGGGAGTGCTGCACTGTCGGAGGTACCGTCTTTCGGTTGAGATGTTAAACCGAGGCCCTGTCTGCCCTCTCAGCTGGAAGTAAAAGATCCCAAGGCACTATTTCAAAGAAGAGCAGGGGTGTCCTGGTGTCCTGGCCAATATTATTAACCCTGAATCATCATAACAAAAAACAGATTATCTGGTTATTATCACATTGCTGTTTGTGGGAGCTTGCTGTGTGCAAATTGGCTGCCGTGTTTCCTACATTACAACAGTGACTACACTTCAAAAAGTACTTCATTGGCTGTGAAGTGCTTTGGGACATCCGGTGGTCGTGAAAGGCGCTATATAAATGCAAGTCTTTCTTTCTATTTAGAAGCCAGTGAGCCGTTTCCACGGGAACTGCAGCGTGTTGCACCCAAATTAAATTAAAGGGAACATTGAAAGTCATACTAAAAAATCACGCAACATTTAGGAATTTCATGTCCAGGTCAACTAAAGATATTTTTTGTTTTAATTTCAGCAATTCTTGGTTTCAAAACAAAAAATGACTGGGGTGATTGGATGTCTCCACAACACTACCAGAATCACCATTTTTCAATCAAGATTATGATTTATAAAGTTGCTGGGAAAAAATGATTCTGGTGTTTGAAAATGTAATGATTGGGCACTGATCCTGTGAGTTTAAAGTGACCTCAATATGGTCACACATTGGCTTTTTAAAGACCATTTCTAGCGTGCAGGTGTGGCAACGGGTTTCTGCTTCTGTATAAACTCTAATATAATTTTGGTGTGAAGTCACCTTGATTGAACTGAGGGAAGTGTGAGATTATCTCGAGGAGACAGGCTCGCACTGCCTTGGCTTCAAACTAGCTGCAATACAATAGCAACCAAAGCAGAGCAAAGGTTTAAAAGTCCCCAAGGTGATCAAGGAACTTTTGAAACTTTATTTTCATGCTAACAGTCAGCCTACAGAATAGTTGGTTCTTAGTTGGCAAGAAAGTTTAACCAACATTTGGCTGCCAAAAGTAGCAAATTTGTAAATACAGAAATTCGATAAGGCTCGAAAGCGGGTGCGGGCACCTTAATGTGAGGTATGCCCGCTCCCATTCAGAAAGCGCAGGCAGCACGTCAGTTTGGTGTTAATTACCATGATAGGAGCACACAGCCTGGCGATGAACACGCTGCTGACAGGCTGTGTGCTTAGCAGGGAGCAGAAGTTTGCGTCTCTGGAGCAAGGTTTGCTTTACTTAAAGTTAGCTTTACTTAAAGCCAGCCTGCTCCTTTTCAAGGCAGTCTCCAGTTCTTAAAGCTGAACTGTCTTCTGCTCATTAAAAAAAAAAAAAAAATCCTTCAGCACCAGGCAGTCTGCAGCTCTGAAAGCTGAACTGCCTCCTGCATATAAAACATGCAAAATTGTGCTTCAGCACTAACACAAATGGCTCAACAGGCCAGAGACCGGACACCCAGGGTATCTCACGCAGCACTCCAGCTTTGTGCAGTGGGTCAAAAGTAGAAGGTCGGTCCTTCACCCACAGGGGCTAGGAGTCCATCCAGGGGAATGTGGAACCAGATCGCCAAGGCGATCACTGCCAGCAGTGTCACCCCCAAGACATAAGAACATAAGAAATAGGAGCAGGAGTCGGCCATTTGGCCCTTCGAGCCTGCTCCGCCATTCAATAAGATCATGGCTGATCTTCTACCTCATCTCCACTTTCCTGCCCGATCCCCATATTCTCAATTCCCTTAATATTCAAAAATCTATCGATCTCTGTTTTGAATATACCCAATGACTGAGCCTCCACAACCCTCTGGGGTAGAGAATTCCAAAGATTCACCACCCTCTGAGTGAAGAAATTTCTCCTCATCTCAGTCCTAAATGGCCAACCCCTTATTCTGAGACTGTGACCCCTGGTTGTAGACTCCCCAGCCAGGGGAGACATCCTCCCTGCATCTACCCTGTCAAGCCCTGTAAGAATTTTGCATCTTTCAATGAGATTGACATGAATCAGTCATTCCTGAAAGAAAGACTTATGAAATAATACCGAGCAGCCTACGGGTGGCGCTGTCCAGGGAGAGTATAAATACTCGGGCACGGGCCCAGCTTGCGCAGGACATTCTTAACAGGAACTAGTGAAGGACAAAACTAGACCTCCATGTTGTAAAACAGTTGATTAAAGCTTTGTTTAACGCTTAGACCAAGTGCCTAGTAATTTTCTTACATCAGAGATCACCTCTCATTCTTCTAAACTCTCGAGAATATAGGCCTAATATAAAAGCAAAATACTGCGGATGCTGAAAATCTGAAATAAAAACAGAAAATACTGGAAATACTCAGCAGGTCAGGCAGCATCTGTAGAGAGAGAAGCAGAGTTTACGTTTCAGGTCGATGACCCTTCGTCAGAACTGGAAAAAGTTGGAGATGTAAAAGGTTTTTAAGCAATTGTAGGGGCTGGGAAAGGGGGATGGGGAGGAAAGAACAAAAGGGACGGTCTGTGATAGGATGGAAGGCAGGAGAGATTAAAAGATAAAAGAGATGATGGTGCAAGGCAAAAAGAGATGGTAATGGGACAATTAAGAAACAAATGATGACTCTAGATGAAGTGTAAATGGCAATGGCGGAATCAACAGATGCCCATGTGAGAGAGAGAGAAAAAAAACGGGCCGAGGTTATGGTCTGAAATTGTTGAACTCGATGTTGAGTCCAGAAGGCTGTAAAGTACCTAATCAAAAGATGAGGTGCTGTTCCTCGAGCTTATGTTGAGCTTAGGACGCCGAGGACAGAGAGGTCAGAGTGGGAGTGGAGCGGAGAATTAAAGTGACAGGCGACCGGAAGCTCGGGGTCACCCTTACGGACTGAACGGAGGTGTTCCGCAAAGCGGTCACCCAATCTGTGTTTGGTCTCCCCAATGTAGAGGAGACCGCATCATGAGCAGTGAATACAGTATACTAGATTGCAAGAAGTACAGGTAAATCACTGTTTCGCCTAAGAGGAGTGTTTGGGGCCCTGGATAGTGGAAAGGGAGGAGGTAAAAGGGCAGGCGTTGCATCTCCTGTGCTTGCACGGGAAGGTGCTGTGGGAAGGGGAAGGGCTGCTGCGGGTGATAGTGGAGTGGACCAGGGTGTCGCGGAGGGAGTGGTCCCTTCGGAATGCTGAAAGGGGAGGTGAGGGAAGATGTGTTTTCTGGTGGGATCATTTTGTGGGGGGATTGATAGATTTTTATTAGTCAAGGGTATTAAGCAATGTTCCCTGTAAATATCTTTTGGGGTGCGTGGCCCCTTTAACAGGCTGCACGGCCCATTCAAATCTTCGTGCATGCGCGGTTTTTCCATTGGAAAGCTGGAAAGCGGCCTGCGCGGGACCGCCAGACCGTTGCGCAACCGCGCAGCTTAAAGAGAACATTGGCATTAAGGGATACGGAACCAAGGAGGGTAGATGGAGCTAGGATACAGATCAGCCATGATCGAATTGAATGACGGAACAAGCTGGCGGGGCTGAATGGTCTACTCCTGTTCCTATGTTCCTGGATGTAGAGATCTCAGTTTTCCCTCACTGAGAACCAATAGTATAAATTAGATCTGCCAAGTCTATATGGTTGACATCAATCTCTGAATTCATTCCTATTTAATATGGATTTCAAGTTAAATATTCTAAGACTAGATGCTTTTAAAATAAAATTCTGTTCATCAATTCCACAATCCCAGTCATTTACTGATCAATTATCAATTTTAGTATCAAATCGAATTTTTCTTATCATCTGTTATGTCTAGTGGTAGAAAGACGATCTTATTTTCAAAATTGCAGGCAACTGTGAAAAGATGTTAAGATCGATTGTATTTGCCATAAACCCTGCTTATAATTCAGTCAGCATATAAAGAATAACACTGATAAATTTTGAGTTCATGAAATGAAAGAAACCTACTCTTGCAATCCCTATATAAGTGATGTTTCTGGTCACATGCAGCAAGCTTTCAAAAAAGAAATGTAGAACGACACAAATAATATAATCCTGAATCAACTAATATGCACATTTATTGTAAATGTCCAGTTAGTATTCCAACAAATCAACTTATTAGAAGTGGTCAATACAGTCGTGACGTAAGAAAACTACTAGGCCCATGGTCTGAGTAGTAAACAAAGCTTTAATCAACTGTTTTTCAACATGGAGATCTAGTTGTGTCCTTCACTAGTTCCTGTTAAAGAATGTCCTGAGCAAGCTGGGCCCAAGCCCGAGTATTTATACTCTCCCTGGACAGCGCCACCAGCAGGCTGCCCAGTATCATTTCATAAGTCATTTCCACATGAATGACAAGATTCATGTCAATTATCAAATTTAAAATGAACTGAATTACAGTTATAAAACTACATTGGCCCATAATTTGCTCTCAAAATAATGGTGAGACTAATGGAGCGAATCGTTATTTATGCGCAAATGCCACCGCAACTTCAGGCAAGGAGCAGATGCACGATTAAACGCAAGAACCCAAAGGTTACAGTCCGAGATGCGCCTGTCCATCGTTATCTTCGCGAAAACGGCATCTCGCTGTCTGGCTCATTTGAATGGCGTGAAGTTACTGTATTTGCACAGTAGATACGAACTAAACTCGCCACAGAAAATTAAGTCTTGTCCATTTCTGAGTACCATTTTAACAATGTGGTAAGTGTTAATTACTACCAGTCAACCTCTATGGCACTGAAAAGTAACTATTGCAAGTGTGGAGTCTCATCCCTTCAGATTTTAGTTCTTGTTGGAGATTTAAAAATTGTAAAACTGTAAATTTAAATTTTATTTTTATACTTCTGTGTTTCTTTATTCTCTCTCTCTTAATCCAATCTTTCTTTCCCACTCTTTATTTCTCTTTCTGTACCTTATCTGACATTGAATTCACGCACTCTAACTTACACTTCCTTCTCAGTCCTCGCGCTGTTAATTTCTCAATCCTTAAACCTGATTGGTTAAGGGGATACCGAGTTGCTTGCCCTGTTCACTCAGGTCCCAGATGCCCGGTTTCCTCGCTGTGCCGTTATCAGCTTGCACTTTCAGCAACAAATCTAAACGTGCAGAAGTCTAACTAATGGCAGACTCTGTTAGATGCCTTGCTACAGCAAATGATGGCCCAATATAACTTTTGTTTTATTAATTCATGAGATGTGGGCGTCACTGGCAAAGCCAGCATTTACTGCCCATGAGAAGGTGGTGGTGAGCCATGTGGCGAAGGTGCTCCCACAGGAGGAAGTTCCAGGATTTTGACCCAGCAGTGATGAAGTAATGGTGATATATTTCCAAGTCAGGACGGTGCATGACTTGGAGGTGATGGTGCTCCCATGCACCTGCTGCCCTTGTCCTTCTAGGTGGTAGAGGTTGTAGGTTTGGGAGGTGCTGTCAAAGAAGCCTTGGCACATTTCAGAGTGCTGTTAAGTGTCAACCACATTGCTGTGGGTTTGGAATTACATATAGGCCAGATTGGGTGAGAATGCCAGATTTCCTTCCCTGAAGGACATTAGTGAACCAGATGGATTTTTCTTGGTAATTTCACAGTCACCCCTGCCGATACTAGCTTTTTATTCTAGATTTATTTAATTAACTGAGTTTAAAATTCCCCAGCTGCTGTGGTGGGATTTGAACTCACAGTCTACCAAATCATTAGTCTAGGCCTCTGGATTACCAGTCCAGTAACAGAACCACTTGGCTACTGTGCCCCTACACTGCTCTCCTGTTAATACTATCTCATCCAGTGCAGCACATGGATACGATGCTGAATATGTCTCCTGATAAAAATTCTTTGGGGAATTTTAATTGATCCATTGATGTATTTGACTAAAGTAAAATTAAGTGTAGGCATTAAAATCATTGGTTTGCTGTTTTGTACGAGATCAATATTCGTTACCTTTTACCCTGAACGCATGCTATAGAGGCTGTACTCGGGATTCCCATGACTTATAACAGTAATTACAAAGCCTGCATAAGTAATTGAATTTTCTGAAGTATAGCGCACAGAGACAAAGCCCAAGTCAGATCCCGAGAGAACTCTTTACTGGAGAAATGCATCACTTGATTAAAAAAAGAAACTATAAGGTTGAGTACCGGAATGTTAACGCACTCAAAAACTTGACCTGAAGAAAAAAGTCGCTCAGCAAACATGCAGATAACAATGCTTTACATTCATTCCTTGGCATTTGAATATGCGACTGATCTGCAGGATCCCACCATGGTTAATGAGGTGGCTCTTAGGAATGGATGGGGTAGAGGTTTGGAGCGATCTGTACCACGCTACAGCAGCAGCCACCGTAAGGTTTAATTAACATCTGAGTTCCCTGTCACCGAGTTGGTGAACAAAGAGATGAGGAGCTCATGAAGAGATAAGCTGTTTAACGCAGTAATTATTACATCTCACGGCAGTCATTTCTCATTTCATTAAGATCACAGTAGTCTGCAGCATTAGAGAGGGCTACAGAACTAGAGTGAAACGATTGCACGGTAAAAGAGAATTCCGAATAGGTAATGGTGAATGTTTTCATGTGTGCATCAGATGGCTGCAGCCATGATTACTTTGGAGAGAATGAAAGGGCACCAAGAAAGTACTCCCCGAAACAAAGATCAATCAGGTTTTATCATTATGACATTTGATTCAGCTTATTTTCAAATGCCAGACTCACAGAAACATATAACTGATTGTTAGCCCAAATAACACGCAATAGGCCTTACCTTGACGATCTGACCTTTTTCCGTCACTGATTTTATTTCACATTGCTGAACTCAACAACAGGAGCAGATTCGGCTGGGCAATGCAATCCTTCAAGTAAAGAAAGCAAAAAGCTGCCAATCGGCAACGAAAATAGAAAATGCGGGAAACACACAGCAGGTCTGCCATCATCTGTGGAGCGAGCCAGTAAGTCAACACTCGACAGGACAGGAAATTGGGAGGAACTAGTCAGTAGTCAGTGTTTGGCCTTTTTGTGTTTGTTTTTATCCGGTGGACCCACTGTCAGTTGACAACATTTTCCTTTTCCATATCAGACCTCATCTGCAACAACGTTCCCTGTCATTTTTTTTTCGGTGCCGCATGGCCCCTTTAAGGGTCTGCGCGAGCCATTCAAAATACCGCGTGATGTAATAAAACTCACTACGCACTTGGTTTGAGCATAAAGCAAGGCTTTAATCAACTTGTTTCAAAACATGGAGGTCTAGTTGTACTTCACTAGTTCCTGTCTTACAAAATGTTCCTGGCAAGCTGGGGCCCACGCCCGAGTATTTATACTCCTTGGACGGCGCCACCAGCTGGCCGTCCAGCGTTATTTCATAAGTAGTTTCTTGATGATGAGATTTATAACACCGTGCATGCGTGGGTCTTTGCATTGCAAGGCCGTCAAGCCGGATGCGCGGGATCGCTGGAGAGCCGGGCAGCTTAAAGGGAGCAGTGATCTGCAGGCTTTCTGTTTTAACAATTTATTTCATTTTCCGGCCTTTTTCATTTGGCGTGCCTTTCATTATCTTAACTACTCACACAAATGCCTTTTGTTTCCTTTGCGTCCTGGGGCCAATATTTATCCTTCAATCAACATCACTAAAAACAGATTATCTGGTCATTATCACTTTGCTGTTTGTGGGAGCTTGCTGCGTGCAGATTGGATGCCACGTTTCCTACATTACAACAGTGACCACACTTCAAAAAGTACTTCATTGGCTGTAAAGCGCTTTGGGACATGAGGTGGTTGTGAAAGACGCTGGAGAAATACAAGACTTTCTTTTCTTTAATTCTTTCCATTGCCCGAGTGAGATCTAATCATCATTTCACCCATATTTCGGTTTGTTTGATCCCTCCCACGACTATTCTTTTTTTATCTAATTCTATTAAATTGCCCGTACAACTTGCCTGCGATCCCGGATACCAGATAAAATTGGTTCGGCCCCAACAGGCGAGCTGATTGATGCCTGCAGCTTGCCTGATTTATGCTGATGAGGCTCCAGGGCAATCCTCTGGTCTCTGCGTTCTGGCACATTGTCGCTGCAAATGTAGGTCACTGATTTTCTATCCATCGGTATCTGGAATAAGGGGCAATGTTCTCGGTTTACAACCAGGACATGTCTATCAACCTCTGCTGTGTTTATGCAACCCACATTCACTCTGTTGTCTGCTCTTCCAGACCTGAGCTCATTACTTCAATCTTGCCTTTTAAAAAAATCTTTAGGGCCATTAATTCCTGTCTACTCCTCTTCCCAGCACTCAGCTGTGCCAGGTTTCATTTCTCCCCTCTGGGGTATTTTGCCACCACCCCCTCCCCCCTCTAATCCCGACCCCAACCCATCATTGGTCCCTCTGTTTCCTTAATCTCCAGCCCCCACTTACAACTGAACTTTCAAACACCCAACAGATTAGTCTGTGGCCTTTTATTCGCCACAGTGGGCGCGATCTTGCCAGCCCTGGGGAGGTGGGTATGGAGGCGGGACTTCCCAACTCACCCCCAGCCCCCCTATATGCCATCTTGCAAGGAGGCATGTGAAGGAATAAGCCATATACCTATTCAGAAATACTCCATTCTATGAAAGATTTCTGGCTTTATTAAAACATGACAAACTGGGTTTGGAAATCCAAAAACCTAACAATGGAGAAGCTGTATTGTTAATAGCATTCAGGCTATTGAGATGGGATGGTTGTTGACACTGAATCAATAACCTTATTGAAACAGAAGGTTAAAGGTTCCCGACGGTCTGAATCTTTGGGGGCAGACAATGGTACATCCTGGTTAAGGTGTTCTAAAGTACACTTCATAAACAGGCACATAAAAGAAGCAGAAACATATGCCTTCGTAAAAATGACATCATGTAAAAGAAACACATGCCGTCACACCGTTTTTGTGTTAAGCTTAAGAAACCTACGCAGGAGACATAATTCTGTGTTACAACCAGCTGTGGTGGCTAAGAATTGCATAGATCACCCTGGTTAAGGTGTTCTAATTCACACTTTGTAAAGAGACACAAACAGAAGGCCTTGGTAGAAATGACATCAAATAGATGCACCTGCTGTTACACTGTGTTTTATGGTGGACTTGGGACACCTGGGGTAGAGACATCATTTTGCATTACTACCAGCTGAGGTGATTGTAAGAATAGCAGGGGTCAGCAGAAAAATGACTAGAGATAATTAGCTTACATCAGCAGAAAACTTCAAAGGAAATACCACTGAAAAAGGATATAAATATTGAACTTTCAAATGGGATGATAGATTTGCTGTAAAGGGGCAAAGTGATTCTCAGGCTTCAGAGGCGGCTCTGTAAGTCTACAACTCTTTGTATCTCGGGGATCAACGGTAAGGTATTTGGATTTTGGTGGATATCCTGGAATAAGACTAAGAACTGTAAAACTATAGCGAAGTTAAGATCTGATAATAAGAATTGTAAGGTTACTCTTTTTGGAACTGTTAATGTTGCGATTGAATCACCAACTGTAAAATACATGTTGGTTCTTTAATAAATCTATATATTTTTAGAATTGTCTCACATAGTACTTCTGTATCAAACTCGCGAACTCAATCTCTGTATGCTCTTTGGTGAGGAGTTGCAGAATTCTGGGGAGTTTTCCAGACCCTCATAATATCCGGAAGATTACAGTCTAGCTAAACTTATTGAAAGTGCTATCTGGAGGATGGTAACATCTTCAGGTTGTTCCTTTCCTTTAGGGACCTTTAGACCCAATTAAGCATCTTGACAAAGGGTTTCACCCGAAATGTTGACTCTATTTTCTCTCCACGGATGTTGCCTGGCCTGCTGAGTTTTTCCAGCATTTTCTGTTGTTATTCAAGCGTCTTTAGGATTCGGCTACCTCAAACTTTAGTTGAAAGTGAACATCTGAGGAATACGCCTGATCTGCGGTAGCCCTAAAAGTGCTAGGACAAGTAAATATCCCTTCAGGTGGGTAGCCATCTACGCCAGGTCCCGTCTCCTTGGAGGCGGGAAGGAATTACAGCCACTTAAGTGCCTGCTAACATGGCTTATCACCATTTTGCCCTCACAAGTGCGGGCTTCCCAAAGGCTCCGAATCCCGCCTGGGACACCGAGGCGAATAGTGGGTCTGCGGGGGTTGGGGGTGGGGTGCAAAAGTCTGCTGTGAAGGTAAGTGATGGGTGCAAGAGTGTAGAGGTGAGTATCTGAGGTAAGTGGCAAGTGCTAGAAAAAGAGTACTTACCTTTGTTTCTTCCTGCAGGCTTCAGTCGGTGGGTAGGCGAAGAGTCTCGCACCTCCGCGGTAGAGATGACAGATGGCCATTGCATTCTCCAATGTAACAACCATCTAATTTCTGCAAAAGAAAGAGGTTTGATGGGGTCTTAAATTCAAGACCTCATCAAACTACAGAGAATGTCAGTGTTTGACAGCTTCACAGAGCTGTCAAACGATGACAATTCATCTGTCAACAATTTTTGACAGATGAAGTGTCATACGCTGATGTTCCCTGCAGCCGGCTTTCCCTTAATTGGCCTGCTAAGCCCGCTGGGCAGGCTTAACAAGGTCAATCAGGGGAAAATAGCGTGGGTTGGCCAGCAGTTGATGGAGGCGGGACTGAAACCCGACAAGTCGGAGTCCCGCCTCCAAAAGCTCCTCATTGGCAAAATCACCCCCAGTAATTCTGCAGCTATCGATTTTCCCAATCACTCCCTCCACCTTAACCTTTGACACCCTTGTCGTCAGCAAAACCTTTATTCTCTCCCATTGTGGCCTTTCTCCCAGGTTGGCCCCCAACTTCGCTCCCTCCGGTCAAGGGTGCACACTTAAGTATATCTGGAACACAACTGGCATTGACCGCCAGATCTTTACACCACACCCGCCCCCCTAAATTACCGGGTAGATGGAACCTTTGTTTAACATCTCACCCGAAAGAGGGCACCTCCAGCAATGCAGCACTTTCTCAGTACTGCACTGGATTGTCAGCCTAGATTGCGCACTCAAGTCTTACAGTGGGGCTTAAACTCAAGCGGTTAATAGTGTCTGCGATAGGGTAGATTGGACATGAACGGCCTTTGCTTATTAAATGCTTACTTTATGTCTTTATACATTTGATTGACAGTACACATTGGTAAAAAGGGTCACAGTCCCCGTTAATTATCTTTCTGTTAAACCAACGCTACTATTCTATATTACTGAGAATATTTTCAAATTTATAGTTTAAGTGATGTTTGAAAAGACTGACTGCTATAATTCCCCTGTCTCTCTGTGTGTCTGCAATTGAGAATGATAAGCTGTAATACCTCACCACAATGGATGAAATTCAGGGGATAGATAGATGGATATAAATCAATCTTATTTGAAAGTCATAGCATTCAGACTTATTTCACATGAATCAAAATAAAATATTCACCCTTTATGTAATTCAGCAATAGAGATATCCTACCTATAGGTGTCTGATCGCAAACAAAAAGAGATTTCGCAACATCGTCAGATTGCTATCCTGTAGTCGAACCTTTTCTAGCAAAGTGCTTGTTATTATGTGAGCACAGCCTTTGTATCGACAGCGGGCAGGCGTGCAAGTATGACCCCGGTACAAGAAATGGTGTTATTTTTGTGTCTCTTGTTTTGAAATGCTATACCCTCAGGACTTCTAATGTAACAGACGGCTTGCTGCTGAGAAGCTCTTTGGAGTTTCAAAAATCATTCATATTGTAAATATTGCAGGAGGGAAAGAAAAAATAACTGATTTCATACAAATTGCCACCAAACCCTTGAGGAGATGCATAGTGTTAGGCTTCTCTCGCCCTTTACGCCAATGTTGCCCAATTCACTGATTCAACAGACAGTCAAAATGAAAGGCACTGATGGAGTGCTACTCACTGCTGGATGCTCATTCATTCTATTCCATTCTTTAGACTTCTGCCAAACAGCTGGAAAGAGTTCTGTCATTTGTGTTCTGTAAATGGCTTCCCAGAGGTGCGTCTACGGGTTTTTATTAATTAACTGCACTCTCTGGTAATCCAGTAACGACAGCGCTCTTTCAATAAGCCTATTTACAGCTGTGCCGTGTTCATCGGGCCTACCGTGGAAAAGCAAGTGCTAACAAGCTCACTCTCAGAGAACTGCTTCTCCGATTCAAAAGCAAAAACACCGCGGATGCTGGAGATCTGAAAACAAAAACAGAAAATGCTGGAAATACTCAGCGGGTCAGGCAGCATCCGTGGAGAGAGAAACGGAGTTAATGTTTCAGGTCGATGACCTTTCGTCAGAACTGGAAAAAGTAAGAGATGTAGCAGGTTTTAAGCTTCTCTGATTATTTGGCTTCACATAAGCTAGTGTGACAATAAGTCACCTTTATATTTTGGACTTAATTTTCTGGAACTCACTGCCTGAAAAGGGTGATAGAGGCAGAAACTCTCATCACATTTAAAAAGTACTTGGATGCGCACTTGAGGTGCCGAAACCTACAGGGCTACGGACCAAGAGCTGGAAAGTGGGATTAGGCTGGAGAGCTCTTTTTTTTGATCGGCACAAATACAATGGGCCGAATGGCCTCCTTCTGTGCTGTGTCTACACGAGATACTGTTTGATCCTCCACCCTTTCTAGTTTAATCCAGATGAGCTTTGACTTATTTTTAACTTGAACTTTAGTTAGCCTCTTGTCCACAGCACAATGCTTGACAAAGCTGCCCTCTCACAATAAAGTCTGTTGGATAAATCGAGTTAATGGGATATTCACTGAACTTAATGGTTAATTGAGGACAGCATTTACACCACTAGCAAGCACTTCTGGAGTGTGGATCTTGTGCCTTAGGGCACTGGGTGACAATTACCTAAAAGACAAATGGTTAAAGCTTACAGCCTGGAATTGTCCCAAGTTTTTAATCTATTTTAAATGGCAGCTACTCTATTGAGGAGCTGAATTGTCTGTAACATTTTTTGTTTCAATCCGGTGCAGTCTTGTTATTCACGGAATCACAACTTCTTGAATGCACAGGCTTTGCTTAGCGTGTTGCTAACACTTTGTCAGACTAATATTTTATGGTAGAAAGCATTGTTGGTGATAACAGTGGATGCACTTGTTAATAGATAACAGTGGCAGAGAGAGAAGCATCATTTGATTGTATCACGTATTTGCTAACATAATTTTTTCATTCATAAACATGATTTTATGTGTAAGCATAAGATGAATGATATTCAATTTTGCCAATGATGTCTATGATACCTAATTACGGTACTTACCAAACCGTGAAGAAGAATGCAAGCGATTAACTCAACCCTGACAGACTTCAACTGAACTCCACCACTGACAACAACTTTCCTTTATATGATTGTAATCAGGTTCTTAACTAGATCCCCCTCACCTCTTTTCTGCTTTTAGATCTTTCCTGTCTGGCTTAGCATGTGACACAAGTGGTATACCCAAAGCTACTAACCTTGTGCCAACCGTGGCTCAGCCTCTGAGTCAGAAGGTTGTCGGTTCAAGTCCAACTCCAAAGACTTGAGCACAAAAATCTTGGCTGACACTCCAGTGCAATACTGAGGGAGCGCTGCAGTGTCAGAGGTTAAACCGAGACGTTAAACCGAGGCCCCGTCTGCTCTCTCAGGTGGACATAAAAGATCCCAAGGCACTATTTTGAAGAAGAGCAGGAGAGTTCTCCCCGGTGTCCTGGACAATATTTATCCCTCAACCAACATCACTAAAAAACAGATTATTTGGTCATTATCACATTGCTGTTTGTGGGAGATTGTTATGTGCAAATTGGCTGCTGCATTTCCTACATTACAACAGCGACTACACTCCAATAAGTACTTCATTGGCTGTAAAGCACTTTGGACGTCCAGTGGTCATGAAAGGCGCTATATAAATGGCAAGTCTTTTTTCTTTCTTTGAACTCTTGCCTTTTAGTTTATTTCTAACTATTCATACTCCATATCAGTTGCCACATAGCCTACGACCACTGGCTCCAGACTCAATCCTCCCAAAAGGCTGGCTTCATGCTTCTGGAATCCTTCCTCCATGCACGAGTAGGCATCATACCACTCTAGGTTCCAACCCGGGTCCATTGAAACACTTGCCTACACCTTTACTATTGTGCCTCGGCGTGCATCACTCTCCTCCTGTGTTCATTCTCCACCAGGTAATACTCTGTTCCACAAGGCCATGATCTACATAATGGGAAATTTTACAAAGACCCACAGTGGTGTCAGGGCCTCACATACAGCCAGCACATGTGAGAAAATCATGGAGACACTGCTCACCACTTTGCGTCTTTTGAAGTCAATAGACGGAATGTGGCAGCGGGCAGTATGACTACGATTTTTTGATATGCACTGGCGATAGAGTCATAGAATGATGCAGAACAGAAGGAGGCCATTTTGCCCAATTGGGCCTGTGCCAGCTCTTTGACAGAGCAATCCAATTAGTTGCACTCCCCTGCTCTGTCCCTGGCTATGTGTGAAGCTATTCCATTCACGGAGCATTGGCGAGGGGGCAAGGGAGCTCTCTCAAAACCTACACTAAAACCTCTTGCCCGTTGTTTTCGGCCCCCGCCACAAACTTTGTACAAGATCACTGGTGTAGTGTATGTGCTTTAAGTCAGAACTACTTTTTACAGCTCCTGTATACTGTAGTACCGGCAGTAACCACACCAGTATATAAGCTGTGCGCATGCCTCTGTACCCCAGTCTAGAGATGACCCTCCACCAGTAAAGACCTGTTGTTTGTTTATGTACAGCATCCGTGTAATTATTTATTCACTGAATCACGGATCTAACAGTGGCGATGAGTGTTGATGCGAATCTACCAGCAACATAAAAAAAAAGAAAAAATAGTCGAGTCCAGGAACACGGGCGTCGATCGCGAGCAACCGCCCAGCAGTCAGGCAGAGATCCAACTTCGCTGGGGAGGCTGTGGAGAGCCGGGCTTGGTTCCCCAGCCACAACGAGCAGTAACAGACCGACGACAGGTCCAGAGCAGACCCTTCCCGAGCAGCGGCGGCTGGAGCCGACCGACGGCAGAGAGAGAGAGCCGGGCAGCATCGACGGGGTAAGAAAGAGGGTGAAGAGAGCAGGGCGCAGCCGGGGGTTGATCACCGAGCGGCGTCGAGAAAAAAAAAATACTGCAAACCGGAGAGAGAGAGGGTAAGAAACAGTCGGGTTATAGACTGAGCGGTGTTGACAAATATTAAGAGAAAAACGTGCAGAGCACAGCCAGGGATCACGGGCTGATCAGGGTCCATGGGGCAATGCAAGGGGAGACGCCATTGAGCCGTGGAGAAGCAGGGAGAGCACGGGAGGCGCCATTGAGCCGCGGAGAAGAAGGAAGAGCGTGGGAGACACCATTTTGCGAAGCCGCAGCGGAAAAGACGGGCGAGCGCGGGAAGGAAGGAAAGCGCGGGAGACGCCATTTTGTGCCAGCGGAGAAGAAGGGGAAGCGCGGGAGGCGCCATTGGTGATAGTTAACGCACAACCAAGGATGCCGAAGAGTGGCAGTATCTCTACGTTCGACAATGAAGTCAAAGATTGGGCGACATATGTGGAACGTATTGAGGTGTACTGCAGGGCGAATGAAGTGCCAGATGCTAATAAAGCACTGGTTCTGTTAAATTCCATGGGTGCAAAAACTTATGGGTTACTGCGAAATCTAATAACCCCAGAGAAGCCGGTAAACAAGGATTTTGGAAGCATAGTAGAAATCCTACAGAACCACTTAAGCCCCACACCGCTGCTGATAGCAGAACGATTTAAGTTCCATAAAAGGAACCAACACAAAGACGAAAGCAATGCTGAGTACCTAACGGAACTGCGCAAGCTATCGAAATACTGCCAGTTTGGAGCGGGACTAGCAGACACGTTAAGGGGCAAGTTTGTGTGTGGGCTACAAAGTGAAGGAACCCAGAAACGGCTTCTATCAGAAAAGGACCTTACGCTGGACAAAGCTTTCAATATGGCAGTATCACATGAAGCAGCCGCAAGGGGTGCTGCAGAGATACAACAGAGACCGCAAGAATACGGCACCAACGAAATGACCTATGGAACAGGGAAGTGCTATCGCTGCGGCAGAACAACACATGACCAGAAAGATTGTTGGTTCAAGGACCAAGTGTGCAGACAGTATGGGAAAGCAGGACACATAGCAAGAGTCTGCAGGCCTGGGAAGAAAACCAACAGTAAGAAATCTCCACAGGAGAAGTACAAAAAGGTACGCCAGGTGATGGACAGTGGTTCAGACGAACAGAAAAGTGACACAGACTCCGGAAGCAAGGAGCTGGGTTGTCTGAAACTACATAATGTAACCGAAATAGAGGATCACCAGACTACCTGGGTTACACTCAAGATAGACGGAGTCCAAGTGGAAATGGAATTGGACACAGGGTCAGCTCTAACAGTCATAAACCAAAGGGACTACAAGCGGCTATTTTCACACATACCCTTGAAAGCTACAGAGATTGTCTTGAAGACGTATACGGGGCAAAAAGTCTACCCCAAAGGAAAAATAAGGGTGAAAGTGACATATAAAGGTCAGGAAATACCTAAAATGGATACATATGTATTGCCAAATGGAGGACCACCACTGCTAGGATGTGAGTGGATCTGGAAGATACATTTAGATTGGCATTCCATACAGGCACTGAAGGTGGAGGCCAAAAAGGATGATGACATCACACCTGGACGACTGTCAAAAATGCTAACTGATGCAAAAGAAGTGTTCCAGGAGGGACCAGGAACACTAAAAGGAATAACAGCAACAATTAAAATAGGGGATAATGCAAGCCCAAAGTTTCTGAAGGCCAGATCAGTGACTTATGCGATCAGACCAGCAGCTGAAGCAGAGCTGGAAGGGTTGGAACGTTCAGGAGTACTGTTCAAAGTGGACTGGAGCAAGTGGGCTACACCCATCATCCCTGTAATGAAGAGATCATTGAGTAATACGCCTGGGGAACCAAAGAAGGTCCGCATCTGTGGGGATTTTAAGGTGACAGTGAACCCAGTCCTTCACACGGTGCAATATCCGCTTCCACGAATTGAGGATATTTTCGCCTCGCTATCTGGTGGTAAACGCTTCACCAAAATTCATCTAGCCCAGGCGTACTTGCAAATGGAGGTAGAAGAAGCTTCGAAACATTACCTTACGATCAACATCCATAAAGGCCTCTATCAATGCAACCGGCTGGTGTTTGGAGTAGCCTCGGCTCCGGCTATCTGGCAAAGGGCGATGGATCAGGTCCTGCAAGGGATTCCAGGGACCCAGTGTTATTTGGACGACATCTTGGTCACGGGCAAAAATGACGGTGATCACCTCGCTAACTTGGAGAAGGTGCTCGCCAGATTAAAGGAATATGGGCTACGAGCTAATCGCCACAAGTGCGAGTTTTTCCAGAAACAGATCTCGTATTGCGGCCACGTCATCGATGAAGAGGGGTTACATAAGTCCCCTGACAAGATTGACGCGTAGTCAAGGCTCCAGCACCGGAAAATGTGTCACAACTGAGGTCGTTCCTCGGGCTGGTAAACTATTACCACAAGTTCTTACCAAATTTGTCTACGGTATTACACCCGCTGAACACCCTACTGCAAACAGGGGTACCATGGAAGTGGGATGACGAACGTAGACGAGCTTTCCAGAAGTGTAAAGAATTGATCACATCAAAAGAGGTGTTGGCCCATTTCAACCCAGCACTACCAATTCATTTGGCATGTGATGCATCACCCTACGGCATTGGAGCGGTGCTGTCGCACAATTTCCCAGACGGGTTGGAGAGGCCAGTGGCCTTTGCGTCTCGGTCACTAACCTCAGCCGAGCGCAACTACGCCCAGATTGACGCCTACGCAACTATGCCTAGACTCCCCAGCCTAGTATGGGGAGTAAAAAAATTCAACCATTATCTGCATGGGCAGAAGTTCACCTTGCTGACTGACCACCAACCACTTGTCTCCATCTTTAATCCTAAGAAGGGCGTGCCAGTAATGACTGCACAGCGGTTACAAAGATGGTCCCTGTTTCTAGGGGTGAATCAATATGAAATAGAATATAAAGGCACGAAACAGCATGGGAACGCTGATGGGCTATCGCGCCTGCCACTGCCTACGGTGGAGGAAGCACCAGCAGTGGACCCTATCGAGATATTTTATTCGTCGATAATTGAACGATTGCCAGTAACAAACGCGGATATAGAGAAGGAGACCCGCAATGATCCGACGCTGTCACGGGTATAGGAATTGACGGTGAGGGGATGGCCAACACATGGCGACTCACTGTTGTCAGCATTCTCATCCAGAAGAGAACAGCTGTCAGTATGCCAGGGGACAGTGATGTGTGGATCCAGAGTGGTGATTCCACCCAAGTTAAGGGAGAGAGTGCTAAAGGAGCTACATGAAGGTCATCTGGGGGGAATGAAAATGAAAAGCCTTGCTAGGGCTTATGTGTGGTGGCCGGGAATCGATCAACAAATCGAAGACCTAACTAAGAGCTGCTTAGGATGCCAGAAGGTCCAAAATGCACCACCACATGCCCCTCTACACCCATGGGAGTGGCCCTCCTCTCCATGGCAACGGGTGCACATTGATTTCGCTGGTCCATTCATGGACTCAATGTTCTTAATAGCAGTGGATGCTCATTCAAAGTGGCCTGAGGTGATAAAGATGTCTTCAACCACTACAGAGAAAACGATTGCAGTCCTATGGACCATATTTGCCAGAAACAGTTTGTCAGAGCAGACCTGCTCTGATAATGGACCACAGTTTGTGTCCGACGAGTTCCAAAAATTCTTGAAAAGGAATGGGGTAAGGCATTACACATCCGCCCCGTATCATCCAGCCACCAATGGATTGGCTGAGAGGTTCGTACAAACCTTTAAGAAGGCGATAAAGGCCATGTGCGACGAGGAAATTCCACTACAGCATAAGATGGACAATTTCTTATTAGCCTACCGAAACGCGACACATGCAGTTACCAACCAGACCCCGGCCATGATGTTCTTTAACCGAAGGTTGAGATCTCGCCTGGACTTGCTCAGACCAAATGTGCGAAGAAATGTTGAGGACAAACAATTCCAGCACATCAACGAGAAGCCGACAAGGAGTTTCAATATAGGGCAACCAGTCTTGGCCCGTGACTATCGAACAGAGAAGTGGCAACCCGGAACGATATGTACAAGGCAGGGGCCATTAATGTACACAGTGGATGTCGGGGAGAACATTGTGAGACGCCACGTCGATCAGATCTTAGTGTCACAGGAAGACGTCAACCCCATGTCTCGAGTACCTGGGGATGAACCCGACATACCGGTAGCATCTACTTCAGACCCAGTACTAGTGGAACCCGATCAACTACCCGATGAAAAGGGGTCAGAATCGCCTCTGCACCAAGAACAAGAACCTCCGGAAAGGCGCTATCCCGAAAGGGTCAGGAAGCCGCCCCAAAGACTGAATCTATAAATGGACTTTTGTTATTAAATGTACATGTAAAAATGTAATTGTTATTTGAATATTAAGGGGGTATTATTAATCTAAAAAGGGAGGAATTGTAGTGTATGTGCTTTAAGTCAGAACTACTTTTTACAGCTCCTGTATACTGTAGTACCGGCAGTAACCACACCGGTATATAAGCTGTGCGCATGCCTCTGTACCCCAGTCTAGAGATGACCCTCCTCCAGTAAAGACCTGTTGTTTGTTTATGTACAGCATCCGTGTAATTATTTATCCACTGAACCACGGATCTAACAACTGGGACCATCTGAATTTATCCATCGGGATAGATCCTAATTGACCCCCCTCCCTTGTGGCACCCAATTGTTTCCTGAATGATTCCAAGGATTTTTGCCTCCATTAGTGAATCAGGAAGTTTATTTCACATGTTGATCAATTTTTTGTGCAAGGAAGAATTTCCTGACATCATGTCCCGGAATTTGCGGTGGGTAATAATAGCGAGTGAAAAGCGTTCTCTGTTATTACCCCTTTGAAACTGACCGCAACTTCAGGATGGAGCGCGTGCGCATCCTAACGGGGAAATCCTGAAGTTACGATCAGTCATTCACTGCTCCGACACTGGCTGCGCTGTGGTCCCCTCCCCCCACAGCCGGCAATTGGTGTAATCCGGGAAAGCAGTGAAACTGACGTAAACCTTGGCTCTCCTGCGGTAATACCGCTGTTAAATTCCCCATTAAAAGTTAGACCCTTTTGGATTAGGTGCAACTGGGGTTTTATCAGTGTATTGACTGCTAAACACAGGTTCTGGCCCCGAAAAACTCATTTTAATTTTGTGGAGGGTCAAATTTATCCATATTAAGAAAATTAAAAAATAATGTTCATTTTTCAGGTCTGCCTTTTCTTCTTTTTTATTCATTTATGGGGTCTGGCCGTTGCTGCCCATCCCTGGTTGCCCTTGAGAAGGTGGTGGTGAGCCACTTTCTTGAACCGCTGCAGTCCATGTGGTGAAGGTGCTCCCACAGTGCTGTTAGGGAGGGAGTTCCAGGATTTTGACCCAGCGACGATATACTTCTAAGTCAGGATGGTGTGTGACTTGGAGTGGAATGTGGAGATGGTGGTGTTCCCATGTGCCTGCTGCCCTTGTCCTTCTAGGTGGTAGAGGTCGTGGGTTTGGGAGGTGCTGCCGAAGAAGCCTAGGCGAGTTGCTGCAGTGCATCTTGTAGATGGTCCACACTGCAGCCACGGTACGCTGGTGGTGGAGGGAGTGAATGTTTAAGGTGGTGGATGGGGTGCCGATCAAGCGGGCTGCTTTGTCCTGGATGGTGTCGAGCTTCTTGACTGTTGTTGGAGCTGCACTCATCCAGGCAAGTGGAGAGTATTCCATCACACCCCTAACTTGTGCCTTGTAGATGGTGGAAAGGCTTTGGGGAGTCAGGAGGTGAGACACTCACCGCAGAATACCTAGCCTCTGACCTGCTCTTTTTGCCATAGTATTTATGTGGCTGGTCCAGTTAAGTTTCTGGTTAATGGTGACCACCCAGGCTGTTGATAGTGAGGGATTCGGCGATGGTAATGCCATTGAATGTCATGGGGAGGTGGTTAGACTCTCGCTTGTTGGAGATAGTCATTGCCTGGCACTTCTGTGGCGTGAATGTTACCTGCCACTTATCAGCCCGAGCCTGAACGTCGTCCAGGTCTTGTTGCATGTGAGCATGGACTGCTTCATTATCTGTGGAGTTATGAATGGTGCTGAACACTGCAGTCATCAGCGAACATCCCCATTTCTGACTTTATTCTGGAGGGAAGGTCATTGATGAAGTAGCTGAAGATGGTTGGGCCTAGGACACTGCCCTGAGGAACTCCTGCAGTGATGTTTGACCTTCAACCACCACAACCATCTTCCTTTGTGCTAGGTATGACTCCAGCCAGTGGAGCGTTTTCCCCCCGATTCCCATTGACTTCAGTTTTACTAGGGCTCCTTGATGCCACACTCAGTCAAATGCTGCCTTGATGTCAAGGGCAGTAACTCTCACCTCACCTCTGGAATTCAGCTCCTTTGCCCATGTTTGGACCAAGGCTGTAATGATGTTGGGAGCCGAGTGGGCCTGGCGGAACCTAAACTGGCCATCAGTGAGCAGGTTATTGGTGAGTAAGTGCCGCTTGATAGCACTGTCGATGACACCTTCCATCACTTTGCTGATGATTGAGAGTGGACTGATGGGGCGGAAGTTGGCCGGGTTGGATTTGTCCTACTTTTTGTGGACAGGACATACCTGGGCAGTTTTCCACATAGTTGGATAGATGCCAGTGTTGTAGCTGTGAACTCATTTTAATGTGGAAGCAATTCATCCTCGGTTCTGAGGGACTGCCTAAGAAGAAGCTGTACTGGAACAGCTTGGCTAGAGGCGTGGCTCGTTCTGGAGTGCAAGTCTTCAGCACGATAGCCGGGATGTTGTCGGGGCCCATAGCCTTTGCTGTATCCAGTGCGTTCAGCCATTTCTTGATATCACGTGGAGTGAATCGAATTGGCTGAAGACTGGCTTCTGTGATGGTGGGGACCTCAGGAGTAGGCCGATATGGATCATCCACTCAACACTTCTGGCTGAAGTTGGTTGCAAACGCTTCAGCCTTGTCTTTTGCATTCACACGTGCTGGGCTCCATCATCAGTGAGGATGGGGCTATTATTGGAGCCTCCTCCTCCCGTTAGTTGTTTAATGCTCCACCACCATTCACGACTGAATGTGGCATGACTGCAGAGCTTCGATCTGATTCGTTGATCGTGGGATCGCTTCGCCCTGTCTATAGCATGCTGCTTCTGCTTTTTAGCATGCATGTAGTCCTGTGTTGCAGCTTCCCCAGGTTGGCACCTCATTTTTACTTACACCTGGTGCTGCTCCTGGCATGCTCTTCTACATTCCTTATTGAACCAGGGTTGGTCCCCTGGCTTGATGATAATGGTATAGTGAGGGATATGCCGGGCCATGAGGTTGCAGATTGTGGTGGACTACAATTCTGCTGCTGCTGACGGCCCACAGCGCCTCATGGATGCCCAGTTTTGAGCTGCTAGATCTGTTCAGAATCTATCCCATTTAGCACGGTGGTAGTGCCACACAACACGATGGAGGGTGTTCTCAGTGTGAAGATGGGACTTCGTCTCCACAATGGCTGTGCGGTGGTCACTGCTGCCAATGACAGATGCATCTGCGACAGGTAGATTGGTGAGAATGAGGTCAAGTAGATTTTTCCCTCGTGTTGGTTCATTCACCACCTGTCGCAGGCCCAGACTGGCAGTTATGTCCTTCAAGACTCGGCCAGCTCTTGGTGATGGACAGTGAAGTCCCCCACCCAGAGTACATTCTGTGCCCTTGCTACTCTCAGTGCTTCTTCCAAGTGGTGTTTGTAAAGTCTGTAGGTTGTGCAGTAAATAACTTCAGAGACTTTAGAAGTACAAACAAAACAGGTCTTTACTATTCAGTGGTCTGGGCGATTTCTGATCTAGTTAACGTATCACAACCCTTATATACTGGTGTGGTCACTATCGGTATTACAGTATACATGAGCCAATAAATAGTGCCACCCTAAAGTAGTGCTCTTAAAGGCGAACGGTCACATTCTATAGTTCCCTTAAAGGTAAACGGTTACATACACAACACTCCTCCCTTCCTAGCTTATTACTTACAGAATCCCGTTAAACATACAATCTTCAATTTTATATAAACAGTTTGCAGATATACTCTCGATGGAGTCAACGTCATATAACAATTTACAGATATACTCTCGATGGAGTCAACGTCATATAACTTCATGTTTAACATAACATAATAACATATATAACTTCATGTCAAAACAGATCACAGATTCAGTCTCTGTGGAAAACAGTTCATAGATTCAGTCTCTGTGGTGTAGTCGGTTCACATTGCTGGAGTGACTCATTCAATAGTCCTTCCATGGGTTTAACAGTTTGAACTTCCGAACTGAATTGGCTCCGTTCGGAGGGACCACGTGTGTGATCTGGTAGAGGTAATAATGGTTCAGATGGGTCATCTTCTGTTTCGACTTTTCCTTTTCTGCTTCTTGGAGACTCTCTGGGCTCCACTGCCAGCTGCATGCGCAGTTCCTCCTTCTCTTCCTCCTTTTTCCGTAGTAGAGCCACCTTCTCCCGATGTTCCGTAGACTTTCGGTGCTCCTCCATGATTTCTGTATGGTGGGAGTCGAAGTTACAAGTTGGGCAGGACAGGACATAGTAATATTCGGAGTCGTCCTGAGCTAGGCCAGCGAGAGGGTCTTCTATGTCCTCCCTACCCAGCTGGACGTCAGCCAGCTTTTGTTCCAAATCCAGACATCTTTCCTGAAGAGACTTCTTCACGTGTTCCGCTTCCTCTAACTTTTTCTGGGCTTTCAGCAAGTTGTTTACTAATGACCTCATTTGTGATTTTAATACTTCAACTTCCTTTGGAGATTGATTGATCGGACTATTCAATCCCTCTACCGGAGCAGTTGTTTCAGCGTTCTGTTGTTCAACCTTGACATGAGTCAGCGTACTTTTGGTATCTAAGGGTTGCTCTGCTGCCATCTTCTCAGTCTGTGTTGCAACCTCGGCTATTTCAATAACTTTTGAGAGCTCCAAACCCTTCTCCTCTGACGATTTAAGCTCATGTTCATGGCCCATTCTTACGGTCTCTGTGTTTCTTACAGTTCCCTTTTCTTCCACTGAAAAGATTTCCAGTTGCATCTGTTCTTCAAGTCGTTGGACCTCGGCCATTGCCGCTTCATATTTATTTTGTGTTTCCTTTAATAATTTAACGAGTTCTTGGACATCCTGAATTCCCTGTTCTGGTATGTCTTCCACCACTAATTTTTTTCCTATGGATTGAATCCCTAACGATGAGTCAGCCTTGGCCTGAAGCTCATCAAACATTTCCTGCAGACTTTGTAATTCTTGCTTATGGTCAACCTTTAGTCGTTCATGTTCAACCTTTAGTTGCTCATATGCTTTCACTAACACGAGCTTTTCGGAAGTTGCCAAGTTAACCCCTTCCAGGATTGTAGTCCGAGCCTGTTCATACTGTTCTTTCAACTCGTTACACTCTGCTTGCAACAAGTCGTAGAGGTGAACTGGAATACCATCCTGACTTCCTGAAGATTCCTCTTCCTTTGGATCGTTCTGTGTATATTCTAGTTCCTGAACAGCCTCAGGGAGATGTGATTGGTACTTGGCCACGATGGCTCTATGGTCGCTCTCTGCTTGAGCGAGCTGTCTCTGTTGTCTTTCCAGGGACTCCCATTCGGTGTCCCAGAACTTTTTCACCTTTTCCATCTCTTGTAGGAGACGGGCACTCAACTGTTCTAATTGTCGTTGTACTTTGACATAACGTTGAGTTCTAGCCCGGTGTTCCTCCGTAATGCATATGTCTGTAGCTTGAACAGACTCAGAATTCTCTGTCTTTATGCACGCCATCGATTTCCCAACCTTAGTCCGTGAGTTCATGTTAATCTTGTTTTTCATACATAAGCTGGACTTATCGTCTTCCGGCTCGGAGTCTGAGCTGCTTGTCTGCACTGAGTCCTCACTTGTCATTGCTTGTCGGTAGTGCCATTCCATGTCTATTTTCTTGATCCACTCCCGTCCCAGAAGTGGTGGTCCTCCCTCAGGTAGTACGTACAGATACATTCGTGGGTGTTCTTTACCCCTATCTCTCACCTTGACTCGTATTTTTCCCAGGGGGTATACATGATGCCCCGTGTATGTCTGTAATACGAATTTGGTATTTCTTAAGGGTATGTGAGAGAATAGCCGGTGATAGTCCTTTTGGTTGATGACGGATACAGCTGATCCCGTGTCCAGCTCCATTCGTACTTGGACTCCCGCTATTTTTAGTGTGACCCAGATCAACTGTAGATCAGTTACTTTACCCACATGGTGGATTCTCAGACTATCCAGCTCCTGGCTGTTTGGGTCTGAGTCTGAATTTTGTTCATCTGAACTCTTTTCAGCCACCTGATGCACCTTGTTGTACTTTCCTTGTGGTGGTGGCTTCCTTTGCTTGTTGGTCTTCTTTCCGGACCTGCATACCTTCGCGATGTGACCCAGTTTGCCACATTTCCTGCACTCTTGGTTCTTAAACCAGCACTGATTCTGGTCGTGCGTTGTCTTTCCACAACGGTAGCATTTGGGAGTGCTTGCTGTAATTTGGTCCATCCCGAGTGCCGCCGCCTTTAGCTGCATTTCCGCCGTCCCTTTCGCTGCGGCTTCGTGCGATGAAGCTATGAGGACAGCCCTGTCCAGTGTGAGGTCGTTTTCTTCCAGAAGTCGCTTCTGCGTTCCTTCTTTGGCCAAGCCGCATACGAACTTGTCCCGCAGCGCCTCTGTCAAATTCCCTCCAAACTGGCAGTATTTCGCTAGCTTACGCAGTTCGACTAAGTATTCCGCATTGCTTTCATCTTGCCTCTGGGTTCTGGCGTAAAATTTAAATCGTTCAGCCAGCATCAACGGTGTGGGGTTCAAGTGATCCTTCAACACTGTTACGATCTCTTCGAAGGTCTGGTCCACTGGTTTAACTGGTGCTATTAGATGTTTCAAAAGCCCGTATGTTTTTGCTCCCATCGAATTTAACAAAGTTATTGCCTTGTTGTCATCCTCAATTTCGTTGGCTATGCAATATATTTCTATGCGTTCCACATACGTGGCCCAGTCTTCTATTTCTGCATTAAAGTCATTAATATTTCCTCACTTAGGCATCTTCTTCTCTTTTTGAGAACAGTACAAGTATTACTTTACTTATTATTAATTTTCTTCTCTCTTCTTGAGAACACACCAGCCTTTCTGAAAAATCTTATTACTTTTCTGAAATTCTTAATAATTTCCAAGATGGCGGTTTCCCGCTTCTTCCTTCTTCTTCAGCGGTTTTCCCCGAAAAATGGCGGCTTTCCCGCGCTTCTCGCTCTCCCCGCCCACTTCAATGGCGGTTTTCCCGCACTTGGCGGTCTTCACCCGGTCCCCCGACGCCGTCTGTCAGCCCGAGTGCGGCCCTTATCTATAATGCGATCGCTGGATCGCGAAGCGGCTGCCGGCCCTTATCTGTAGATCCGATCGCTCTCGCGGCTCTCGGCCCTTATCTGGAGATGCGATCGCTGGCTTGCAACGCCTCCCGCTCGGCTCTGGCTCCCCCGCTCGCGCGGCTCTCGGCTCTGACACTCCCGCGCCTACTCGCAGGCTCAGCGCTTCGTGGCAGCGGTTGCTGCACGGCTTCTCACATTGCCCGCGGTCCGGCTGTCACCCGACGCCGTTGGACCCGAATGCTTTGCCCTTCTCCTCCAAATACTTCTACCCCGTTTTTTTTAAATTTATTTGTTTTAACTACTCACAGTCTCTTCGGCCGCCTTGTTTTAGGCTGATTGGCTCGCTCAAGATGTGGTAGCAGGGTAATCTGTGCCTGTTGCTGCCGCAGCTTTGCTGTTAATCTTCCAGCTTCCAGTAAGTACTATACTTTTAGTAGACGGAGCCTCGTGTTTTCTTTTTGAAGCTCTCTGCTACTGGTTAGTCTTGCCGCAGGGTACGATCGGACTCATCGCCACTGTAAAGTCTGTAGGTTGTGCAGTAAATAACTTCAGAGACTTTAGAAGTACAAACAAAACAGGTCTTTACTGTTCAGTGGTCTGGGCGATTTCTGATCTAGTTAACGTATCACAACCCTTATATACTGGTGTGGTCACTATCGGTATTACAGTATACATGAGCCAATAAATAGTGCCACCCTAAAGTAGTGCTCTTAAAGGCGAACGGTCACATTCTATAGTTCCCTTAAAGGTAAACGGTTACATACACAACAGTGTTCAACATGGAGGAGTACTGATTCATCAGCTGAGGGAGGGCAGTAGGTGGTTTCCTTACCCATGCTTGACCTGAATCCATGAGACTTCATGGGGTCCCGAGTCAATGTTGAGGACTCCCAGGGCCACTCCTTCCCCACTGTGCCACCACCCCTGGTGGGTCTGTCCTGCCGGTGGGACAGGACATACCCAGGGGTGGTGATGGAGAAATCTGGGACATTGGCTGAAAGGTATGATTCTGTGAGTATGACTATGTCAGGCTGTTGCTTGACTAGTCTGTGGGACAGCTCTCCCAATTTTGGCACAAATCCCCAGATGTTGGTGAGGAGGACTTTGCATGGTTGACTGGGCTGGGTGTGCCGTTGCCGTGTCCGTAGATGTTGCCGATTGGTCTGTCTGGTTTCATGCTTATTATTTTGTTTCATAGCAGTTAGTTACAACTGAGTGACTTGCTAGGCCATTTAAGAGGGCAGTTAAAAGTCAACCACATTGCTGTGGGTCTGACCGGGTAAGGACAGCAGATTTCCTTCCCTAAAGGACAGTAGTGAATCAGATGGGTGTTTACGACAATCCGATAGTTTCATGGTTACCATTACTGATAGTAGCTTTTTTTTAAATTCCAGATTTATTTAATTAACTGAATTTAAATTCCCCAGCTGCCATGGTGGGATTTGAATTTATGTCTCTGTATCATTAGTCCAGGCCTCTGGATTACTAGCCCAGTAACAGTACCATTACACTACCACTCCCCACGTGCGAGCCCCAATCTTTGTTCTGCTCTCTGCAACGTTTTTAAAAAGTTAGAATCAAAGGAGCTTACCCACTTCCTCATTCGCTGTCTGTGAGAATTCTGCCTTTTGATTGGCTGCTTAACAGCTTGTTGATGTCGCAGCAGCTCGCGTTAGGGATTCCCCATTAACTTGCGTTGATTTCAATTACATGTCGGAAAAGCCGAACATCTTGCCACAGAGATCAGGAGGTCTTTGTGCGGAGCTTACTTTGGGGTCAGCGCCGAAGTCCTTTGATTCGCCGCTGAACGCAAATTATGGGCCATTACCTTTTACTAGTTTGAACCTGTATCCCTGCAGTCTATTTTAAGGTAATGTTCCAGGTTCACTTTCTCTATACCGTTAACAATCTTCAATAGCCTTGAATTTCCGAACGGAGGCTTCCTGCGGGCGGATGCCTCCGATCGGAAAAAAATCTACGAACTTACCTGCTGGTTCTGTAGATCCCGAGGCTTGCGATCCTGGGCCTCTCCTCTTCGAAATGCATAGAGGCCCAGGTATCCCAGGGCACAAGCGGTTTGCAAGCGCCCCTGGGATCACGTGGGCCAGGCGAACCAATGAAAGAAGGGAATCCCCCTTCATACTTTTAACAGCTCCATATGGACAGAACTGCCAAAAGTATGAATGGGGATCACATTTAAAAACACACTAAAACATTAAATATATATTTTTTAAACATTACATAATTAAAATTAATTAAAATGTCATTTAATTATGAAATTACCAGGCGTAAAAATTTGACAGTCATTCAGCGGGCGGAACTTGTGCAAAAAGCGCGACTCTCCCCCCGCAGAGGCACTTTTCATGGGTAGGCGGATGATCTGTCAAGAGAATTCCTGGCAGATCACATGTGCCGGGTTTCAGCGCATGCGCTTCGCGTGCCTGGAACCGACGCTTGCGCGGCCCCTACAGATGCGTACGCACCCGCGGTGGTCGGGAAATCTGGCCCTATATCTTCATAAGATTACCTCTCCGACAAGTCCTGTTCTTCTGACTCTGGCCCCTGCCCCATTCCCTGACTCCATCACCCTTCGCCCCACCATTGGCAGCTGTACCACCTACTGCCTGGACCTCGCACTCTGGATTTCCCTTCCTACACACCTTTGCATTTTCATTTCCCGTTCTTCCTTTAAGGCCCTCCTTAAAACTCACCTCTTTGTCCAACCCTTTGGTCACGCTTCCTAGTATCTCCTTCTGTGGCTCAGCTCACAGTTTTCCCCTTACATCTCTGTGAAGTGCCTTGAGCAATTTTCTACATAAAAAGCGCTCTATAAATACAAGTTCTTGATATTCTTGTTGTTTTGTCTTTCTGTCTTTCGGATGAGACGTTAAACTGCTCTCCGAGGTGGGCTTCAAAAATCCCAAGGCACTATTTCGAAGAAGAGCAGCGTAGTTCTTCATGGTGTCCTGGCCAATATTTATCCTTCAATCAACATCACTAAATCAGATTATCTGGTCATTGTCTCTTTGTGGGAGCTTGCTGTACACACTTGCCATGTTTCCTATATTACGCCAGTGACTACACGTCAAAAGCACTTCATTCGCTGTAAAGCGCTTTGGGACGTCCTGATGTCATGAAAGGTTCTGTATAAAAGCTAGTCTTTTTTTCTTTCTTTCCTTCAGAAACAGCCTAAGACAGTAATCCTCAGCCGAGAAAGAGAAAGAAATAGCAACCGCATTAATATCGCATTTAATCACATCCTCAGGACATTCCAAATCACTTCACAACCATTGTATTACAGTTGAACTGTAGTCACTGTTATTATTTAGGCAAATGAGGCAGACAATTTGTGCACAGCAAGGTCCCACATACAGCAAACCAACATTCCACACTGGGAGAAGGAATTGGCTAGCTTCAGTTGCTATGGGCTCTTACCTGACTGGCTGCCCTCGAGTAAATCTTCTGGGCTCCCTTGCCTCTTATCATTATCTCCCGGGCCTTCCCTTCTCACCTTTCTGTTCAAGGAAACCCGTGTAGTGGAACATCTGACCTCGCTTTTTTTGCCAATTTTCTTCCCCTTTTCTGATGAGACATTAAACCGAGGCCCCGTCTGCACTCTCAGGCAGACGTAAAAGATCTCACGGCACTATTTCGAAGAAGAGCAGGGGGAGTTCTGCCCCTGTGTCCCGGCCAATATTTATCCCTCCACCAACGTCACTAAAAAGGGTTATCTGGTCAATGGCCCAGAACTTGGTGTCGGGGGCTTGCCGCGCGTGCAAGCCCCCGATGTGCGCTCACCCTGCGCGCCGACATCTGAAATCTGGCCCGCAGTGGATTTCCTGTCAGTGGCCAGGTTCCGATGTCGGCGCGCTGTGCTAACCTGACCCAGCGGCGTAGTTAGTGCGATGTGCCGGCTGGGATCAGGCGAGCACTGTTCAGCCAATCAGGGGAGGGGAAACTTCATTCATAAGTTTGAGAGTAAGAACTGCCAAACTCATGAGAAGTACTGCACCCCAAAACACTATTTAAACTTTAAATAACATTTTAAAAAAACATCCCAATCGTTAAATTAAGTATAAATAAGTTAAAAAAAATAATTTAAGCAAAATAAATTTTTAATAAAAAGGGTCTAAAACTAAACGTACCTTATTGTAGATTCTTTAAAATAATAAACCTGTGGAAAAAAAAATTCTAAATTGCACTAAAACACCACTTACCTGTAAAAATAAATACTTACGTGTGCTTTTTACAAGCGTAAAGACCGGAGGCCTTTACACATGCGCAAATCCCCCAAAACAGAGGAAATCCAAGACGCACGCGCTGCCCCCTACAGCGCACGCGCTAGCTTCTTCACCTCTTGGGTTAGAGGAGAGGAAATGCCGGTTTTCAGCACATGCGCTGTGCATGCTGAAAACCGGCATTTCCTCCGGCCAGACGCGTGAGTACCCCTTCCGTACTCACGCGTTTGGGGAGGAATTACTGCCCCATTGTCTTTTTGTGGGAGCTTGCTGTGTGCACTTGCCGTGTTTCCCACATTACAACAGTGACTACACTTCAAAAGTACTTCATTGGCTGTGAAGCGCTTTGGGAATGCCCTGAGGTTGTGAAAGGCGCTGTGGAAATGCAAGTCTATCTTTGATGGAGGACGTCTCAGCTAAGCTCAACCCTGACCCCACCCAGCAACCACACGTTGTACTACCATTAGCATGGTGTGGAGATGCCGGTGTTGGACTGGGGTGGACAAATGTAAGAAGTCAAACAACACCAGGTTATAGTCCAACAGTTTTATTTGAAATCACAAGCTTTCGGAGCGCTGCTCCTTCATCAGGTGAAGTGGAGAGATGCCTATAGACACAAATTATATAGTCAGAGAATAGTGCCAGATGACTACAGGCAGTTAGAAAGATTACCTGTAATCACCTGGCATTATTCTCTGACTATATAATCTGTGTCTATATGCATCTCTCCACTTCACCTGACGAAGGAGCAGCGCTCCGAAAGCTTGTGATTTCAAATAAAACTGTTGGACTATAACCTGGTGTTGTGTGACTTCTTACATTTTACCATTAGCATGTCATGGATTTTTCCCTCCCTAGCTCAGGGATATTTAGGCCAATTACAATCCCCATTGCTATCTTAGCTGAGATCAGGTAACTCGACAGTGGCCAGAGATTAAACCTGAGGAGTAAATTTCTGACTCAGCAGGCATCCTTGCTCGCCGGACACATATTGGAATTTTGAGCACCTCCAAATTTCCGTTATGCATCTCCGTCAAAACTGCCCACCAGCAGTGTGAAGTCAGACAAATCTGGAGTCTTTATGGTCTCCACTCAACAACTAGATAAGTTTTTATTCCCCTTCCCCCTTTATGTCTTCTTCTCACCACCCCTTGGCTAGAAGGATAGGATTGGCGTTTGTATGTAATCAGTGCAAGGGAGATCTGAATTAATGCGATGTCAAATTTCAACTCTACATTTGGTCGTTCTGTATTCTTTGTATTTCGCCATACTTCTCAAGTGGTACAAAACATGTGAAGCATCCAATTGCCCAGAGGCAATTTCACTTTGTCTCCTGCTGTACATTGCCACTGAATGCTGGCTTTTAATATTTATCTTCAGCAACAACTTGCATTACTATAGTGCCTTTAATAGAGCAAAATATCTTAAGCTGTTTCACAAAGGGAGGGGGAAAGGGATGGGAATATTGACACCAAGCCGGAATTATGAGGAGAAGTAGAGGAGGTGACTGGAGGCGAGGTCAAAGAGCCAGGTTTTGTGGAGGGTTTTGAAGATGGAAGTTGCTGTGGGGAGGTTTAGCAAAATAATTCCTGAGGGTGGGGACGTGAGGGCTAAAGGCACCACCATTATGATAGAACAGAGGGAGGGGAAGACCACAGTTAAGAGTGGAGGATGTGTGCTCAGAATTAGGGATGGAGGAAGTTGTACAGGTGGAGGATGGGGATGAGGCCACGTAGGGATTTGTAAATGGGGACAAAGAGTTTGGAATCAATGGATAGAACTTTCAACTTTGGCAGAGATGTACAATTGGCTGTATCGGATTGTTCTGCATCTTGATATTGAATGGAATTACCATTGCCGAATCCCCCACCATCAACATCCTGGGGGTTGTCATTGACCAGAAACTCAACTGGATCAGTTACATATATATTGTAGAGCAGGTCAGAGGCTGGGTATTCTGCGGTGAGTGTCTCACCTCCTGACTCCCCAAAGCCTTTCCACCACCTAAAAGGCACAAGTAAGGAGTGTGATGGAATACTCTCCACTTGCCTGGATGAGTGCAGCTGCAACAACACTCAAGAAGCTCAACACCATCCAGGATAAAGCAGTCTGCTTGATCAGCACCCCATCCACCATCTTAAACATTCACTCCCTCCACCACTGGCGCACCGTGGCTGCAGTGTGTACCATCTACAAGATGCACTGCAGCATCTCACCAAGGCTTCTTTGGCAGCACCTCCCAAACCCGCGACCTCCACCACCTGGAAGAACAAGGGCAGCAGGCGCATGGGAACACCACCACCTCCAAGTCCCCCTCCAAGTCACGCACCATCCCGACTTGGAAATATATCAGCCATTCCTTCATCGTCGTTGGGTCAGAATCCTGGAACTCCCTCCCTAACCGCACTGTGGGAGCACCTTCACCACACGGACTGCAGTGGTTCAAGAAGAACGTTCAAGGCAACTAGGGATGGGAAATATATGCTGGCCTTGCTAGCGACGCCCATATTCCGAGAAAAAAAAGCAAATATTAAATGTTGCTAAACTTTATAAAAAGCTGCTCAGGCAACAAAAATGTCTGGCAAATCCCTTGCACAATAAATATGGAGGCAGGAAACAAGTGATGGAGCAACACAGCACTTTGGCTGTAAAGTGCTTTTGGGACAATCTGAGGTTGTCAAAGTGCTTTATCAATGCAAGTTCTTTCTTTGATATTTCATAAAAACAAAGAATCCTGATCAACCAAGTGAAACAGGAAAGCCTGCAGAAAGGTTCAGAATTACTCCCAAAATCTTCCTATGGATCTCTTTAAAACCATTTTTTAAACAGTACACTTTAGGAGTCCTAGACACCCACTTTATTTGGACAAAACAGATGAGTAAGCGCAAGATGTTTGAACATGTAAATTATGTAATTGGGGCTTAAAATCACAGCAAACTCTTCTTCTTCTTCTTAGACAGTCCCTCGGAACCGAGGATGACTTGCTTCCACATTAAAAATGAGTTTGCAGGTGACTGATGAGTCCAATGCGGTGGGGCACACGGTGGTTGAAGGGGCGGGTGGGTGTGGGGTGCTTGGGTTGACGTGCGCTCCTTGCGCTGCTTGCGCTTGGCTTCCGCTTGCTCCCGGCGAAGAGACTCGAGGTGTTCGGCACCTTCCCGGATGCTTCTCCTCCAATTTGTGTGGTGTTGGGCCAGGGATTCCCAGGTGTCGGTGGGGATGTTGCACTTTTTCACTTCTTCAAGGACACCCTCAAAGCCTCCTTGAAAAAGTAAAGCAAATTAGTGGGTGCTTCTGATGCCAGAACAAAACCTGACCCAAAAAATTGGACAACCTGCTAAATGGGCCATCTGACATAATGGCCCGGATTTTCTGTGGCCTATGACCGTGTACGTGTACGGTGCAGCTGTAAGTGCCAGGTTTACACATGGGCTGTGCATGCGCAGAAACCCAGAACATGTGATCTGTCAAGAATCTTCTTGACAGATGCTCCACATCCCCAGGAAATGGGCATTTGCCGGCAGAGAGTTGGGCTTGCCCAGTGAATGCCCATGAAACTCTTAGGCCTGCTAAAAGCAGGCGTAAGGCCTTCTTTTAGATTGGGTCGATTGGGCTTATATTCGTTGGAGTTTAGAAGAATGAGAGGGGATCTCATTGAAACTTATAAAATTCTAACAGGACTAGAAAGACTAGATGCAGGAAGGATGTTCCCGATGGTCGGGGAGTCCAGAACCAGGGGTCACAGTCTAAGGATAAGGGGTAAGCCATTTAGGACAGAGATGAGGAGGAATTTCTTCACCCAGAGAGTGGTGAACCTGTGAAATTCTCTACCACAGAGGGCGGTGGAGGCCAGTTCATTAAATATATTCAAGAAGGAGTTGGATATATTTCTTAAGGCTAAAAGGATCAAGGGATATGGGGAGAAGGCAGGGACAGGGTACTGAATTTGGATGATCAGCCATGATCTCATTGAATGGCGGAGCAGGCTCGAAGGGCCGAATGGCCTACTCCTGCTCCTATCTTCTATGTTTCTATGTTTAAGAAGAAGAAGAAGAAGACTTGCATTTATATAGCACCTTTCATGACCACCGGGCTTCCCAAAGCACTTTACAGCCAATGAAGTACTTTTTTGGAGTGTAGTCACTGTTGTAATATTTAATATTTATTTTTACCAGTGTAAGGGAGAAAATAAGTATTAAAATAAATTAAAAAAAATAATTTTAGCATTCAAAAACCTGTAAAATAAGTTTGTTATTATTTCGGCCCCTTAAAAAATGTTTGTTTATTTTTTAAAAGATTAAATTTTTGTTTTACATTTTTAATTAAATTGTATTTTAATTAATTTTAAACAGATAATATTTTTTTAATTTCAGTGTTGTGTTCATGTGTTTTCTGAATGATTCCTATTCATGTTTATGGGGATTCCGTACGTAAATAGAATCCCCGTAAGCATAATAGGAATCCCCTTTCTGATTTGAATCCCCTTTCTGATTGGTTGGGCCGGCCCACATCCTCCCAGGGGCGCTTGTGAACTGCCTGCGCCCCTGGGATACGTGGGCCACTACCCAGGCCCACGCGTAGAGGCCCAGGAGCGCAAGTCTCCATGGATACAGGACCATCAGGAAAGTGTGTCGTTTTATTCCACCCGCGGGAAACCTCCGACCACAAAATCAGGCCCATTGGCCTCAATTTTAACTCCAAGTGGATTCCCCGCTCAGCCCTGAGCTAAATTTACAGTTGGGTCCCAATGATGTCATCGGACCACAACGTGCCTATGTAAAGAAGGACCCTGTTGTCTCCGGGAGTCTGTCCTTGCTGCCTGGCTCAGGAGAGCAGGCTAAAATTGCAGATGTTGCGATCGTGGCAGCTTTCAGACAGGTAAAACCCAGGGGAGATTTTAACTGCCCACTTGCCAGGTTTCTGCTGAGCGAGTAGGTTTAAAATC
The DNA here is from genome assembly GCF_052327205.1 of Somniosus microcephalus. Classification (NCBI taxonomy): domain Eukaryota; kingdom Metazoa; phylum Chordata; class Chondrichthyes; order Squaliformes; family Somniosidae; genus Somniosus; species Somniosus microcephalus. The sequence continues at coordinate 308,321,905 of NC_140991.1, forward strand.
GCTTCCAATGCATCTCTGCCCATTTTAATTATCAGTTACGCCTCCTTTATGTCCATTAACCTAGCATAACTGAACAAAAATCGTCCTTTAGTAAGTGCTACGTCTTATTTCTATCTTGACTAAGCAGGGGGGAAACATTGTAATAATGAAGAAGAAAAGTCTCAGCTTCCTTGAGCAATCTACATAAGTGAATTATATTAGCTTAGGTGCATTGTGTCACAATATTATATGTGTTAGGCATGTTTCTGAACGTAAAACTGGTGCACCCACTCAGTGCATCTAGCTCTACTTAATACATTTGAAAGTTAATCGGTTCTTTTATTCAAATAATAAAGCATTGTCTTCGTTAATTACTTATTTTTGTTTCATTTCCCCTTTTGCAGTGACTCTTCATTAAACCTTTCATCTCTAGTCAGGAGATCATGTTGCTTGGAGCTTCACTTCACAAGTACTTTATCTATAAAGTTAACGGTGCTTGTGCTAAGCAAGGTAGACAGAGCTGGTAATTTCCCAAACTGAGTACAGTTCTGGTCGCCATATTATAAAAAGGATATAGAGGCACTGGAGAGGGTGCAAAGAAGATTTACAAGGATGATACCAGAACTGCGATATTATACCTATCAGGAAAGGATGAACAGGCTGGGTCTCTTTTCTCTTGAGAAGAGAAGGAAGGCTGAGGGGTGACCTAATAAAGGTCTTTAAAGTTATGTAATTTTTTGACAGATTAGACACAGAGAGAGTGTTTCCACTTGTGTGGAAGAGCAAAATTAGAGGCCATCAATATAAGATAGTCACCAAGAAATCCAAAAGGGAATTCAGAAGAAACTACTTTACCCAGAGAGTGGTGAGAATGTGGAACTCGCTACCACAGGGAGTGGTTGAGGCGAATCGTATAGATGCATTTAAGGGGAGGCTAGATAAGCATATGAGGGAGAAAGGAATAGAGGGTTATACTGATAGCGTTAGATGAGAAAGGATGGTAGGAGGCTCGAGTGGAGCATAAATGCTGGCATGGACTGGTTGGACCGAATGGTCTGTTTCTGTGCTGTGTATTCTATGTAATTCTATGAAATGCTACTGATTTACTTAAGAATGGATCAACGTTTGCAGTGACAGCTGTGGCTCAGTGGATAGCACACTTGCCTTTGAATCTGAATGGTTCAAGTCCCACGCCAGAGCCTTCAGCACAAAAATCTAGGCTGACGCTCCAGTGCAGTACTGAGGGAGTGCTGCACTGTCGGAGGATCCATCTTTTGGACGAGACATTAAAGCGAGGCCCCGTCTGCTCCCTCAGGTGGACGTAAAAAATCCCATGGCTCTATTTTGAAGAAGAGCAGCGGAATTCTCCCCGGTATCTTGGGGCCAATATTTTTCCCTCAATCAACATCATTAAAAAAAAAACTGATTATCTGGACATCATCGCATTACTGTTTGTGGGAGCTTGCTGTGCACAAAATGGCTGCCGCGTATCCCACGTTACAACAGTGACTACACTTCAAAAAGTAATTCATTGGCAGTAAAGCGCTTTGGGACGTCCGGTGGTCGTGAAAGGCGCTATAGAAATGCAAGTCTTTCTGTTTTATCAAAGTAATATTCACTTGGCAGCTTAGCGGTCAAGTGCAGTGTGCTGTAGTACTGAGCGATCCAGATGAGAAAGCTTGGTCTTTGGTCCGTGCTGAGGTAGCGTAGCTGGGCAGAGCTACAGTGGCGGACAAAGCAGTCACTTAGCAAGGACTCAAAGTCAAAGATGCCAAAGTGTAAAATTTCAAGCACAATTATTTGATGAGATGAACGGGTAATTTTTTCTAAATGATTGTTTAAATGTGCGCTGTGTTAATTAACTAATATTAGGAATAATTAGATGGTGCTACATGCAAATGCTCGGTTCACAGCTCACTGGTCTCGAGAGCAAAGCCCAGCTGTGTATACTTTTACTTTCCATACAACAGTGCATCATATGTTGCTAACAATATAATAACCAATCAGTTGAGGAAATTATTATTTTAATTTATGCTAATTTACATAAGTAAATGAAGCTTAACTGGTTTAATTTATAATACCAAAGTTTCTCATGTTCCAGTTGGTTATGGGTTTCTTAAGAGCTATTGTGGAAATAGTTGTTAATGGCAACAGTACTGTACACTCCACTGCCAGTTGAGTTTCCATTATATTGCCAGTCTATGATGGTAAATCTCTCACCACAGCAAGCCTTATTAAAACCTATTAAATATCACATTCACACAGAGCACTGAAGAACCTCACTTACATTCGAGACATGAATTCATGCTGATTTCCTGAGCCTACCCAGCCCAATCTTACTCACACCCGCGGGCAGGATTCTATTTTTGCAATTGGCATCCACACGGACCCCAGTCCTGAAGCGCAGTTTGTGTTGGCACAGCCCTAAAAGCATCTGTCTGAGCTCATGGCATGTAACAGTCTTTGGTGCAGTAGCTAGTGATCGAATTGTGGTGATTATTCTTTATGTTTAGTAAGAAGTATTGTGATTGTTTGTTTGTTTCCTGCCTTGGGATATATGTTGTAATCTCATTGATAGTTGATGTCATGTGATTTGTGGTGGCCATCTTAAATTCAGTTCTTTCCAGCCTTTAGTTGGGACTGGGTGTTGAAGATGTGCTACAGGATTTTTAAGTTAATAAAGCCTAGATTAGAAAGGCAAATCTATTCTTTATTTCAATTTATTAACTTTATGTCAGAATGGAGCGATATCTTCAACCAGAACGATTCAATGCTGACCCTAATTCTGCAGGAGTGGATGATAAATGGAAACACTGGTATTGTACATTTAAAAACTTTTTGGGCGTGTTGGATCAAGAGTCTCTAAATAAGCTGAATATGCTGATCAACTACATTGCTCCGGATGTGTATAAGTATATTTTGGACTGTAAAACTTATGAAGTGGCTATTTCTACATTGGAAAAGATTTTTGTTAAACCAAAGAATGAGGTATTTGCACGTCACCTTCTATCTGCCCGTAGGCAGCAGGTGGGAGAATCTTTGGATACTTATTTACAAGCACTTCGGTGCCTTAGTGTTAACTGTAATTATAAGGCCGTGACGGCTGAAGAATATAAAGAATAATCACCACACGAATAAAACCATCTTGAACGACAGTGGGTTGGTGCATCCTGGGATATTTGACCACGTTGCTCTCACCCATGTTGAGCAAGAGCCATTCTTGGTAAATTCCACAGCAACCTCGTCTTCAAGCTATCCTGTGGAAACTTAATGCGAGACTGAAAAGCAAAGGATCAGAGGATGTGACGTGTTGAAGAAAATTAGTGTAGCAAAGGTGTGAAGTGCTGAACCAGCAGGATAGACTAATAAGTAAAAATGTGTTGAACCGAGGAACAGACTCAAAGGACGCTAAGAGCAGAAACAAATGATTGAGATCATCAGACCCCCCGAAGCAACATTGACTGAGGCTGTGCCAGCAATGACAAGAGCATAAACGCCGGCATGGACTGGTTGGGCTGAATGGCCTGTTTCTGTGCCGTATATCCTATGTAATTCTATGTAATTTATATTCAGAATTACAATTCCCTTCTGGCTTCATTCGCTGTACTGCCATTGCCGCTCCTCTGCATTTGTTGTGAGGAACTGACGCACAAATATAACAGCAGGTGTTCAGTCACCCCTCACATTCTATATACAGTAATTAATTTTAAAGAAACAATACTTCATTTGGTTTTGGTGTAAGCTTCTGAAAGAAATCAATTATGGAGGACCTCCAAGGGCGCTTTCTGTGTATAACTGGGCGAAGGTTTATGCAATCTTTGTTTGCATCTTTGGTGGTGAATCTTTGGAATTCTCTACCCCAGAGGGATGTGGGGGCTCAGTCATTGAGTATATTCAAGACAGAGGTCAATAGATTTTGGGATATTAAGAGAATCAAGGGATAGGGGGATCGGGCAGGAAAGTGGAGTTGAAGTAAAAAATCAGCCATGATCTTATTGAATGGCGGAGCAGGCTCGAGGGGCCAAATGGCCGACTCCTGCTCCGATTTCTCATGTTCTAATATATAACGATAGTGATGTTTATGACACCATCATTTCTGAAGATTTGCCTGTTGCCGCTCATCATGTTGGTGACATATGGACATCTTCTGGAGATTAAACACTGTGCTGCTGAGACTGCGCTCTGGATGTGGAGGGGGGAGGCAGAGATGAGGTACAGGGTGTCCCGGAGAATACTACCAAGCCCGTCCACCTCAGCTCTGCTGGTAAACCAGGCAGGACTAGAGCCAGAAACTCCAGGCCAAAATGCACCATGCTTTACCCAGGAGTTCACGTGCCATCATTTAAAGGAAGAAAATCAAAGTCTTCTGTTCATGATTGGCAGTTGTGAACTTTTGAAAGCCTTTCCCATGCAGCCTTGCCTTTAGACACACATCCACGCGCATCTCTCTCTCTCTCTCTCCCATCTTATTTTGGCAGCAGCAGTTGGATATTTAAATCGTCAAATGGAGGCATCAGCTCTGGCAACTGCTGAACTAACAGCTATTCTGCTAATTGTAAGCTCATCCAATGCAATATTCAATCCTTCGTGTTTGCAGTGGGGACATGTTAACGGCACCTGTGAATATTCTACATTCATGAAAAAAACAACTGTGCTAATATACTGAGGTGCCTTGGAGTTAAATTATGCACATTTTTACAGCCCTAAATGTGCCAGCACTAATCTGCCGTCATGTGGAAATTCAGGGTAATTTTGACATTGTTATCACCATGTCTTGCTATTTTAATGCTTTTTTTTTGTTTAAAAATTCAATTGAATGTGTACGTAGGGTCTGTAAAATTTCAAGAGCTCTGTTTGACTTCTGTACTTGAACAATCGTGTGTGAAACACATAAAAAGACTTGCATTTATATAGCACCTTTCACCACCTCAGGGTGTCGCAAAGCACTTTACAGCCAACAAAGTACTTTTTGAAGTGTAGTCACTGTTGTAATGTAGGAAACGCGGCCGCCAATGTGCACACAGCAAGCTCCTGCAATAGCAATGTGATAAAGACCAGATCATCTGTTTTAGTGATGTTGATTGAGGGATAAATATTGGCCAGGACACTGGGGAGAGCTCCCCTGCTCTTCTTTGAAATAGTGCCTGTGGGATCTTTTACGTCCACCTGAGAGAACAGACGGGGCCTCGGTTTAATGTCTCATCTGAAAGATGGCACCTCCGACAGTGCAGCACTCCCTCAGCACTGCACCGGGAGTGTCAGCCTAGATTTTGTGTTCACGTCTAAGTCTCTGGAGTGGGACTATGAACCCACAAACTTCTGACTCAGTGGCGAGAGTGCCACCCACTGAGCCATGGTTGACACCTTAATAAACAAACCTTAGCTTCTATGAATCTTTCACAAGTATGCTTTTACAATTTATTAAATTCATAATAAAAATTCTAAACACAGATTAAAGAACATCTTTGCAAACCTTCTAATGCTTTTTACCGGGACTGAGACTCTATTACAGCCAGCCATTTTTGCCTCGCTTCACAGTTTTAGAATCAGGTATCTTTTCCTTATTCCTGACTCTTGAACCTTCTTGTCAGTGGTTCCTCGCTGGGCATGGCCTGACCTGACCTGTACCGCAGTGCGCTTAGCTGTTCCTTTCTTGTTCTCAGCGAGTTGTGATTCTCCCAGGGGGAACTTCCGCCAAACCTCAGCTCAGCCCCTCTCATCGGGAATTCTTGATCGGCAGAATGAAGTACTCTTGCTGATATCGCTGTCAGCAAGAGCGTAAGGAACCTAGCACAGCCATCGCTGCTTACTTTAATCGGCACTGTTACACTGACGCTGGGCAGCCCTCAAGTGAAACCTCTCGAGCTCCGAGCACTGCTCTCGCCGTTCGACATTTACCACAGTGCTGCTGATTTTCGTTGGGCTGTCGAAGGAAAAAGTCACACATTTTTCTGGAGCTCTGACAGCAGCTCTTAAATAAGCGAAATCAGGAGCAGTTGGGTCTCAGAAGTTAACAGAGGGGCAGGTTGGCCTCCTTTATATTATCGTCTAATGTTGAATGCCTGTTACTGAAAAGCACTGGTTAATGACTCTCAACTAAAGTGGTCAGATTACATAGAATAGAACCACATAGACTATTACAGCACAGAAACAGGCCATTCGGCCCAATAGGTTCATGCCAGTGTTTATCCTCCACACGAGCCTCCTCCCACGTTATTTCATCTCACCCCACCAACATAATCCTTCTTATAGTAATCTGGGATGTAATGCTTACATTATCCACCAGATGGAGACAAATATTAAGCGATCATATTTACCATTATTAAGGTAATGTCCTGGCACACCACTTATTAAGGTAGTGGCATTGCATTCTGGGTATGACTCAGAGGTTGATCCTCCATCTTGCTTTGTCGCACAGTACGAAATAGAGTGTGTTTGCTGCAGCTGTAAGAGCTTGTTCTCTGCTAAATCGGTTAATTAAAAAGTTGGGTTTTTGTTCCTGAAGTCTGGCTTATCTCAGTTTCTGACCTTACCACTCGGATATCACACTCCTACTGACGAAGGGTCATCGACCTGAAACGTTAACTCTGTTTCTCTCGCCCCAGATGCTGCCTGACCTGCTGAGTATTTCCAGCATTTCCTGTTTTTTATTTCGGATTTCCAGCATCCGCCGTATTTTGCTTTTCTAATCCTTCTGTTCCTTTCTTCCTCTTGCATTTATCTAGCTTCCCCTTAAATGCATCTGTGCTGTGCGCCTCGACCACTCCATGGAGCAGCAGATTCTTGTATTATTTTCCGAGTTAGTATTTCATTTTACAGGAAACTCTCTTTTTATCAGCACCTAAATAACCGGAAATCTCTCTTAACCGGCAAAATTCAGGAGTAGGTTCAGGTAAGTTTTACTTCATATTAGTGGCCGTGTAACCAGGGTTCCTGGATCTGTGGCCGTGTAACCGGGGTTCCTGCACCTTTTGCCATGCAACAGGGATGCCTGGATCTGTGGCCGTGTAACCAGGGTTCCTGCACCTGTTGCCATGCAACAGGGACGCCTGGATCTGTGGCCGTGTAACCGGGGTTCCTGCACCTGTTGCCATGCAACAGGGATGCCTGGATCTGTGGCCGTGTAACCGGGGTTCCTGCACCTTTTGCCATGCAACAGGGATGCCTGGATCTGTGGCCGTGTAACCGGGGTTCCTGCACCTGTTGCCATGCAACAGGGATGCCTGGATCTGTGGCCGTGTAACCGGGGTTCCTGCACCTTTTGCCATGCAACAGGGATGCCTGGATCTGTGGCCGTGTAACCGGGGTTCCTGCACCTGTTGCCATGCAACAGGGATGCCTGGATCTGTGGCCGTGTAACCGGGGTTCCTGCACCTTTTGCCATGCAACAGGGATGCCTGGATCTGTGGCCGTGTAACCGGGGTTCCTGCACCTGTTGCCATGCAACAGGGGCGCCTGGATCTGTGGCCGTGTACGGGGCTCTTGTACCTTAGTAAGTATACCTCTCTGTAATCCGGACTTTTTGATCAACCGGCACCACGCCGGTCCCGTCGGTGCCGGATAAAAAAAAGAGTTTCCTGTACAATGTTTCACAGAATTTCATAATTTTACAGCAAAAAATGTAAATACTTAATTTAAATTCTCCTTTTTTTAAGGTTGTTATTGTGCACCTGCTCCCATATTTGGCCATGAAAAGGCGAGACAATAACAGATTTGCTTCAGCTGGTATTGGAGCTGAAGTTGCCAATGTCACCAATAGAGACATTGGTTTGGTTGTGCATGTGCAGTGCCCACTGCTGCATTCAGCTTGTCCAGGGAACCACACCTGGATTCATTTACAGCAGCCTCAAGGAATTGCGCCACATCGAGTTACGTTGAGTCCACAGCACAGAAACAGGCCATTCGGCCCAACTGGTCCGTGCCGGTGTTTATGCTCCGCACGAGCCTTCCTCCCACCCCTATTTATCTCAGCCCATCAACGTGCCCTGCTATTCCTTGCTCCCTCATGTGCTTATCCACCTTCCCCTTAAATGCATCGATGCTACCTGCCTCGCCTAAATGGGGTCAGGGTGTTGAGCTTGTTCGGACATTGAAGCTTGAAGAATGAAACGAGAGGACACTGGTAAACCAGACGCTGTGGTGAGCGCTACGTTTGGGCCTGGTGACAATGCTGGGTTATGAGTAAAGCTTAAGCTAAGTCAGGAGCTCCATCAATTCATTGTTTTTATCCCTGTAGTACTTGGGATATAAATATAAGATTGCATAGGATATACGGCACAGAAACAGGCCATTCGGCCCAACCAGTCCATGTTCCACTCTTATGCTCCACTCGAGTCTCCAACCAGTCCTTCCTCATCTAACTATCAGCGTAACCCTCTATTCCCTTCCCCCTCATATACAGGTACTTATCTAGCCTCCCTTTAAGTGCATCTATACTATTCGCTTCAACCACTCCCTGTGGTAGCGAGTTCCACATTCTCACCACTCTCTGGGTAAAGTAGTTTCTTCTGAACACCCTATTGGATTTCTTAGTGACTATCTTATATTGATGGCCTCTAGTTTTGCTCTTCCCCACAAGTGGAAACATAGGGCGAGATTTTGTCATTGGGGGCGGGCTGGGGGCGTGTCAGGTGGTTGGCGTATCAGGGCACTTGATTTCCCGCGTGTGGGAACCCCTGGCCCAATGAGTCTATTGATACTGAAACTCGCCTCCGTTGACATAATCTGCAGCTGGATTTAAGGCCTGCAAGCAGCCTTGGTTCTTCTGCAGCTGTACAACTTTATCAATATACTTCAGAGGGATTCCTACTGCTACTATGTCCAGCACCAGACCAAAGTGTGCACCCAGATTTAATGAGGCCTCCCTCCAAGCTCTGGTGGAGGGAGCAAGAGCAAATAAGGAAGTGCTCTTTCCTTCCTCAGGGAGGGAAAAGCCTCCATAACAGACCAAAGCTGTGTGGCTGCAAGTGGCACAGGAGGTTGTAGGTATTCGGGCTCACCGATGTAGGTATTGGACGAATGCCTACTTAATAATCGAGTTCGACTCCAGGAGCCCAATCAAAAAGGTTTTTAATGCAGGAACAGAGGAATTCTAACAGGTTGCAGAGCTAGGTACATGAGAGCTATAAAATAGGTCTTCACCAGACGGAGACGCCATGAGGACTGAGTAGGCAGTCCCGTGGATTGCGTGATGATATCATCGCGTTCTTCCCGCGCTTGGGTAGTCACGTGACTTATGCGATGACGTCATTGCGTTTGCCCACGCTTGGGATGGTCACGTGATGTGCGACGTGACGTCATTGCGTTAACCCGCGTCATCGCGTTCGCCCGCGCTCCCGAAGGAGGAAAGCCCCGCACCGGCTACATCGTTACGTTAAAGGGAATTATGTACGGTAAGTAAGGGACACTCGGTGGTACCGCTACATGCGCCCCCCAAGAATTCACTTTAACGGACGTCAAATGGTGAAGTGGTCTGACGAGCCTGTCCGAACGACTCCTGTAGTCTCGAGACGGAGACGGCTGGGTGGCTGGCAGTCTGGCGGGCGGTCGTACTTGGGTTCGCGTAATGGCGATGGGTGGCTTGTTGTCTCGGCGGTCATGCTGTCTCGACTTGGCGGACGAGGTCCAAATATGTGTTGGTCGTGAGCGGATCCTTGCGTGCGTCGTGGCGGATAAAACGTATCCAGCCTTGCGAAGGACCGTGGCGTCATGGCGAAAAAAACGTATTCAGCCATGCGATGGACCGTGGAAGCGTGTGACCTCTGTAGCCCATGGTTCGAAGCGGGCGCCGGGGCGAAACAGCTGGCCGCGTCTTAGTGACTGGCAGGTTGGGCAGACGCGGACCATGGCTCTGTCATTGTTGGGAAAAGGTCCCCAGTCTGATGAAATCTGCAGGAATGCTGAACGGGTGATCCAGGAGGAAAAAAACGTGGGTCTGGGCAGGTTGGTGAACTCGCCGACAGGTGCGCAAACTCTCCGGCAGTCGGGAACGCACGGAACGGTGCGTGCCGTCGTGCTACTACGGTAACACAGAAGAGAGTGAACCGTTGCTGCGTTGATCAGTGATCGGTGATGAGAGCAATTTTCGCGTGGCCGATCGTGGCTGCGGGATGCCCATTGGACCCGTCCTCGATAGTCGCAGCGTCAGTAGATGTTTGCGTTTGTTGAGGGGAAAAACTGCCGGGAGGGCGGCAACGCTTCTAGGTGTTGTTGATTGCGGTAGGGGGAAAAACTGCCGGGAGGGCGGCAATGCTTTGCCGTCGCGCCGAAAAGCGTGGTAGGAAAGACGGACCAGCAGGCTGACGGGCTGGTGCGGCGTCGGCGGGGGATGGGTCCTCGTGGTTTGCGAGGGGCGAGTCCTCGTGGGTTGCGAGGGGTGAGTCCTCATGGGTTGTGAGGGGTGAGTCCTCGTTGGTTGCGAGGGGCGAGTCCTCGTGGGTTGCGAGGGGTGAGTCCTCATGGGTTGCGAGGGGTGAGTCCTCATGGGTTGCGAGGGGTGAGTCCTCGTGGGTTGCGAGGGGTGAGTCCTCGTGGGTTGCGAGGGGTGAGTCCTCGTGGGTTGCGAGGGGTGAGTCCTCATGGGTTGCGAGGGGTGAGTCCTCATGGGTTGCGAGGGGCGAGTCCTCATGGGTTGCGAGGGGTGGTTTGCGAGGACTGAGTTCTTATGGCCTCTCCGCCGGGGCGCGTTCCGATCCTGTGAGCCCGTAAACGTGCTGTACCTGCACTGTGAGGGTGTTATACTTGCTGTTCTGCCGTGGGGTTATTGAAGAGGCTGATGCTTGGAAAGTCAGTAGAGCTGTCGAAAATGGAGACCGTATCCAGATACGTGGTCTGCGCCGTATCGATGTTGCACAAGGCGAACGGGGCTTCTACCAGGATAAAGCACGAGGGCGGTTGTTGCTCCCGGTGTTGCGGTAGCTGAGCGAAACGGCTGTAGCTTCCAGGCATGCTTCTTTCGTGAAAAACGTTCACGAAAAATCGGGGTCTGGCTGCGCTGCTTTCGTGGAAAATGTTCACGAAAAACGGGGTCACCAATGTAAGTATTGATGAGCTCCCGCCCTCACGTCGTTGATCACCAATTGTAGGTATTCGGGTTCATCGATGTAGGTATTGGACGAATGCCTACTTAATAATCGAGTTCGACTCCAGGAGAACAATCAAAAAGGTTTTTAATGCGGGAACAGAGGAATTCTAACAGGTTGCAGAGCTAGGTACAGGAGAGCCATAAAATAGGTCTTCACCAGACGGAGACGCCACGAGGACCAAGTAGGCAGTCCCGTGAATTGCGTGATGACGTCATCGCGTTCTTCCCGCACTTGGGTAGCCATGTGACTTACGCGATTATGTCATCGCGTTTGCCCGCGCTTGGGACGGTCACGTGATGTGCGACGTGACGTCATCGCGTTCGCCCGTGCTCCCGAAGGAGGAAAGCCCCACACCGGCTACATCGTTACGTTAAAGGGAATTATGTACGGTAAGTAAGGGACACTCGGTGGTACCGCTACAAGGTGAATGCGATATCAATGTGCAGCAGAACCTGGCTGCAGTGCAGAAAGAGGTTTCATGACCTTCTCCGCACAGGAAAAGTGAGTATTCCATCCCCATGACCCTCAATCTGATCCCCATCGCCTCTCATCACGTGCACTCTGCTTTGTCAACCTGCTCCTCCACATCCCACTTCACCCTTACATCCCTGCACCCTTACCTGTTCCCTCTCTCTGTATGTTCACATTCACTTAACTATTCGACTATGCAACCCTCACACTCCCTATCACTGGGATGCTATGACAACAACTTACAACACACAGGGAGGGCCCTTGGCCTTGGTACCTCACTCCATCTTTGTGTCCTTCTAAGCATCTATGCTATGGATTCTCTACACTCACTCCTTCATTCTCACTCAAACTCCACTTTTGTCCCTCATTGCAGGAAAAGAGAGCCCACAATAAGAGGGAGAGGGCAAGGACAGGAGGAGGGCCACCCTCAATAGCCCAGCTCACCACTGCGGAGGAGGCGGCCCTGGAGATCGTGGGAGTAGAGAAGGATGCACTAGTGGGGGACGGACAGACAGGCACATCACAGCAAGCTGGTGACAGAATAGTTTTGCATCTCTCTCATTCACATTGCATGAGTGATTGATGTTGATTATGATGCTTCAATGTGCATGTAACGTTTATCTCACATGTCTAACTGTTTCCTTTACTCCTCCACAGGACCATCGAAAGCCCCCGTCCCCACTGTCCAGGAGGAACAGCCTGAGCCAGAAGACTCCTCAGAGGAAGCTGCAACCTCTGAGGACACAGCGTCAGCAGAATTAAGGGCACCCAGCACCAGCGCAGACACTCACACCTCAGTGGGACCTTCGCGAGATACAGTTGTGTTGTCACCTGGTGTATCACAGCTCACAAGTGAGCAGCAGCAGATGGTGGAGACAGGGACAGCAGTGGAGAGTCCTCATCAAAGGGCGCAGGACTCTGCCAGCTTGGTTCAGCTGCATGTCGACCCTGTGTCTCCGGGTCCCTCCAGAAGGAGAGCAGTGCTGGAACTCCAGGAACAGGTGCAGGAGTCTCTGGCCAGTTTTGTCTCCAGGGTCACTGTGAGTGTGGAGCGAATAGAGGAGTCCATTGTTAACGTGACCAGAGCCTTTGTGGAGGCATTGGTGCATGAACGCATCACCACGAAAAGGATGGCAACATCCGTGGAAAGGATGGCTACCGTAGAGGAGAGGATGGCTACGGTAGAGGAGAGGATGGCTACGGCCATGTCGCCAGGGTCTTAAAAACATGGTCATTGTTCAGAATAGACTGACATCTCTTGAGGAGCGATGGTCAGCTATTGAGCAGAGAAACCAGACCTTCATGGAAGTCCTCTGGAGTAGGACTTCCAGTGCAGAAATGGGTCCTCATGGCCCCCCTGAAGCGCAGCAAGGTGCTGTCAAGCCACTTGCTAGCTCTGAAGTGGGGCTGACCCATGAGAGGGATGTTGGTGGCAGAGAACAAGGAAGTGGGGGCTCCTCTCCAAGTGCTCACATGACCATGTCACTGCAGAGCCCTCGGTCAGAGCCCCACCAGAGTCCTCACCGAACTGAGATGGGCATCTCAGCCCCTGCATATCCGCAGGAGCAGCAGACTGTTACCAAGCCCTCACAGGCTCACAACCCCAGAGGACGCCCGCCAAAGGTGTCAAAGCAGGACCAGCAAGAAAGTGAGCAAGGGGCCTCCACATCTGCTAAAGCCACAGGGGAAGCACCACGTAGGAGCACACGTAAGAGGAAGATAATGCACAAGTAGTCACAAGGATAGTCTCTTGGGTGTTCTGTTGTGTTTAATTTTGAAAAACCATCCGTGAATTATGATGATAAAAAAATTTGATGGCAAACTGTTCAAGTTGTGGCCTGTGTTATTTTGCAAACGGAACTTCCACATTAAGGGCTTAGGGCGACTTGCAATTGTCAGTATGGTGGTCAGAATGATAGGAATTTGTAGGTTCTTGTCCATTATCGATGCTCTAGATGAGGAGATGAGGAGGAATTTCTTCACCCAGAGAGTGGTGAACCTGTGGAATTCTCTACCACAGAAGGCAGTAGAGGCCAATTCATTAAATATATATAGATTATTTCTTAAAGCTAAAGGGATCAAGGGATATGGGGAGAAAGCAGGGACAGGGTACTGAATTTGGGTGATCAGCCATGATTGCATTGAATGGCAGAGCAGGCTCGAGGGGCCGAATGGCCTACTCCTGCTCCTATCTTCTATGTATCTATGTTTCTCTAGTAAGAAGGTGCGAGGCAAAAGTGTTTGATTGGGCAGGTTAAGCAAATCTGGCCAAGATAAGTGTGTCCCTTGCATCTCGGGCAGCAACGTGCTCGCGTGCTGCTGGCGCTGGTTGATGCTCCTCCGCAAACTACTTGTTGTCGCTCTCCTCCTCCTCCTCCTCATCTGAGTAGGCTATGCGATCAGCCACTTGTACCTCAGCCAGCTGCAAGCCACAATGCTGTGCCATGTTGTGAAGTGCACAGCAGACCACAACGATCCTGGAGACCCTGGCTGCTGAGTACTGCAGGGCTCCACTTGACCTATCAAGGCATCTGAATCACATCTTCAGCAAGCCGATGGTTTGCTTGATTATGGATCTGGTGGAAATGTGGCTGGCGTTGTAGCGCTCCTCAGCTTCATTGGATGGGCTCTCCAACGGTGTCATCAGCCACGTCTTCAGGGGATAGCCCTTGTCTCCAAGTAGCCATCCGAAAAGTTGGTCTGGCCGACTGAAAAGCAGAGGCAGACTAGACTGGCACAGGATGAAGGAGTCATGGCAACTGCCAGGGTACTTGGCGCAAACATGCAAAATTTCCTTCTTGTGATCACACACCAGCTGCACGTTGAGGGAGTGGAAGCCATTGCAGTTGACAAAAATACCTGAATTGTGATGGGGTGCCTTAAAGGCCACATGTGTGCAGTCAACGATGTCCTGCACCCTTGGAAAACCTGCCAGATTCGCAAACCCAACTGCACGCGCGGTTAAACTTGCTTGATCCTTGGAGAAGTTGATGTAACTGTGAGCGATGGCAAAGAGGGCATCGGTAACCTGCATGATGCAAGTGTGTGTGGCCGTCTGGGAGACGCTGCTGATGTCTGCTGTTGATCCCTGGAATGAGCCTGAAGCAAAAAAGTTGAGTACAGTGGTGACTTTGACAGCCACTGGTAAGGGGTGTCCACCTGCACCTCTGGGCTCCAGCCCTTGCTGCAGCATTGCGCAGATGTCACCCACTACCTCTCGCAAAAGTCTGAGTCTCCTTTGGCACTGCTGCTCAGTCATGTTGAGGTAGCTGATCCTCTGTCTGTAGACCCTGATTTGAGGGTATCTCCTGTGGCGACGTGCCTCCATGCGTTGGCGCCTTCTGGCCTGTGCAGCTTCAGGTGGGTGAACAGCAGCTTGGTGCTCCTGTTTATGCTCCTGCTGTTGGTGCTGCTTTTGTTCAGGGTTCTGCTGCTGCCCCGGCTGGTCTTCGTCCGAATCTGATGTCCAGGAGGAAAGAAAATAAATGGTTCCCATTCTTCTGGTATATACCTCAGTTGAGGAAGCGCTCAGTCAAGGTGGGGAGAGGGGTTTCCCAGGAGGTCACACTGGAGATGGCTCTCAGGCTCCAAACATCCACAACAATGAGTAGGCCTGTAAAAGTTCCCCCAGACCTCAGACAACAAAGTTCTGCCACCTGCAAATGATGATTGCTGAAAACTCCTTTTTAATGGTGGCGCTGCAGCTGTTAGTAAGTAATCCACTTGTGAGGCCGCCAGGATTAACTGGCGTGAACCAGAGGAGACGTGCAGCAGGGGGGAAATATGTTAAATTCAGAAAGGCCTCTCAAAATGGGATTATAGAGGCACTTAACTGGTTGTTAAGGGCCTTAAGGGCCTATCCCGCCTCTTGGAGGTGGGATGGAAATGGGGTCTGAAACCCTGATTGTGGGAAAATTGCTCGGAGGTGGGATGGAGGCGGGATCAGTTTCGCACGCCATTTTTTGCGATTTTAACAACTTATATGCCTCCAAACCCGCCTCCTCGGGCCTGGCAAAATCCAGCCCATTCTCTCTGTATCCACTCTATCAAAACCTTTCATAATTTTAAAGACCGCTATTAGGTCACCCCTCAGCCTTCTCTTTTCAAGAGAAAAGTGACCCAGCCTGTTCATCCTTTCCTGATAGGTATAACCTCGCAGTTCTGGTAACATCCTTGTCAATCTTTGTTGCACCCTCTCCAGTGCCTCTCTATCCTTTGCATAATATGGCGACCACAATGGTACACAGTGCAGTCGTGAGTGGAAAGGTTTATGTATCAAAGCATGATTATGGAGGGGAAAACTTGCCAAATACACACTACCAGTGGTGAGCCCTGCCCACCAGGAGCACACATTGGAAATCCAGGCATGGCAACGTATGCTTTTTCCAAATGTTTAAAATAATGGGCAGAAAATGGTCTGCGGCGCACTCTCAAATATATGATCAGCGGTCCAATGGGCAAGGCTCCCTCCCAGCAGCGCTAAGTCAGGAAATGACCTCTTGTATGTCAAGTAACAACAGGATTTATGACACATATACAACTTATAACTACAGCGGATGGCACAGATGTACTGTAACTGTTACCTGAGATCGTTGGAAAAGGTGCGCATAGTTCAGCCACAAGCTCAGTTGACTGCACCCTTGCCTCTGAGTCAGAAGGTTATGGGTTCAAGTCCCATTTCAGGGGCTTGCAAAACAAAAATCTAGCCTGAGGGAGTGCTGCATTGCCAGAGGTGCAGTCTTTTGGGTGAGATGTTAAACCGAGGCTCTGTCTGCTCGCTCAGGTGCACGGGCTCGATGGGCCAAAATGGCCTCCTTCTATGCTGTAACCATTCTCTGATTCTGTGACAAGATTCCATGGCACTATTTCGCAGAAGAGCAGGGGAGTTATCTCCGGGGTCTTGGACAATTTTTATCCCTCAATCAACTTCACTGAAACAGGTTATCTGGTCATTATCATATTGCTGTTTGTGGGAGCTTGCTGTGCACAAATTGGCTGCCGCGTTTCCTACATTAGACCAGTGACTACACTTCAAAAGTACTTTGTTGGCTGTAAGGTGCTTTGGGATGTCCTGAGGTTGTGAAAGGCGCTATAGAAATGCAAGTGTTTCATTTCTTTCTCTTAGTATTTTGCTGTTGGCTGTGGTAATAAAAGCTTCCTGGGATGTTAAGTGTCATAGACAATCTGGATTTTTAACTCCTATTGGGAGTCGTGCGAACGGGATGTCAAGACGATGGAAACAGTCTGGCCCTCCGCAGCATGAGGGCAGGGAGATTTTAACTCCCGGGCCTCTTCTCCCTGGCCCATGTCAGTCTCCCACCCAATCCCGGCGGGATGCGCCAACTAGGTGGCGGGCGGGAATGGGAATTCAGCCGGCAGGATCTCACCGTTGAGATCCCAATGGTCCCTGGAAATTGGGTAAATGGTTACGGGGAGAGGGGGTTGGAAGTCCGCCGGGTATCGCGTTTGGGTTCGGTGTAGAGAAGCTCGGAGGAGGGGGAGGCCCAAGAGTTACTTGTGGGGGTCTAGGAGACCACTTGCCCATGGGAAAGCAGCTCTTCTTCAAAATAGTGCCATGGGATCTTGTCACAGAATCAGAGAATGGTCACAGCACAGAAGGAGGCCATTTTGGCCCATCGAGCCCGTGCAACTGAGCAGCCAGGTTTAAAATCAGCCTTTAATCTTTCAGAGAGTGGTTAGAAATGTAATTGAGCTTACATAAGGTAAAGGAGATTGACGTAAGAAAACTACTAGGCACTTGGTCTAAGCGTTAAACAAAGCTTTAATCAGCTGTTTTACAACATGGAGGTCTAGTTGTGTCCTTCACTAGTTCCTATTAAGAATGTCCTGCACAAGCTGGGCCCGTGCCCGAGTATTTATACTCTCCCTGGACAGCGCCACCCGCAGGCCGCTTAGTATTATTTCATAAGTCTTTCTTTCATGAATGACTGATTCATGACAGAGATAATATATGTCCTGAGGAAAAGGCTTTCTCAACGGCCTATTCGCATTTTGGGCTAATTTGATTGCAAGCCATTTTGTTTGTCCATTGGTGTCGTGTTCTATTTAACCTAATACTATTAGCTCAGACAATTTGGGAAAGGCAATATCGATCCCCAAGCATATTAAATCAACAAAGATTATACAAATCCTCTGCGGTCATGCTTAAGCAAATAGCAATCCCCTTAACTGTGATTTGACTAATATTCCATCTGCCTATTATCGATCTGCCAAACATTGCTGTATATTTCTTTAAAAGCTAGTAGAAGGTCTAGAGAATCCTATTTGCTGCATCGATCTGATTGTCAATCTTGTAACTTTAACATGAGTGGCATTGTTCCCTTCTGCATGATAACTATTAATAATATAGAGATGCATTGGTGAGAATAGTGATTATTTTCTGATATGTGCCAGAGAACCTGCCATACCCGAACATTAATTGTTTTCCAACAAACCCACAATTGTGTGATATAAACATGTATCTTTAAAGGGAACCACAGACTACAAGCAAAACTAAACTAACCAGAGACAAAAAGAGAAGGAAAATATTTCTTTGCCCCCTCAAATTTACTCCTCAAACATAAAAACTGACTGTAAAAACTTTTATAGATATGTGAAGAGAAAAAGATTGGTGAAGTCAAGCGTAGGTCCCTTGCAGTCAGAATCAGGGGAATTTATAATGGGGAACAAAGAAATGGCCGACCAATTAAATACATACGTTGGTTCTGTCTTCACAAAGGAGGACAGAAATAACCTCCCAAAGATGTCGGGGAACATAGGGTCGAATGAAAGGGAGGAACTGATAGAAATCAGTATTTGTAGGGAAATGGTGTTAGGGAAATTGATGGGATTGAAGGCTGATAAATCCCCAGGGCCTGATAATCTACATCCTAGGATACTTAAGGAAGTGGCCCTAGAAATAGTAGATGCATTGCTGGTCATCTTCCAAAATTCGATAGACTCTGGAACAGTACCCATGGATTGGCGGGTAGCTAATATTACCCCACTATTTAAAAAGGGTGGTAGAGGGAAAACGGAGAATTATAGATCGGTAAGCCTGACATCGGTAGTGGGGAAAATGCTAGAGTCCATTATAAAGGATGTAATAGCAGAGCACTTGGAAAAAAGTGACCGGATCAGACAAAGTCAACATGGATTTACAAAAGGTAAATCGTGCTTGACTAATCTACTGGAATTTTTTGAGGATGTAACTGGTAAAATAGATAAGGGAGAACCAGTGGATGTGGTGTATTTGGACTTTCAAAAGGCTTTTGATAAGGTCCCCCATAAGAGATTAGCGTGTAAAATTAAGGCACATGGGATAGGGGGCAAGGTATTGACTTGGATAGAGAACTGGTTGGCAGACAGAAAGCAAAGAGTTGGAATAAACGGGTCTTTTTCCGAGTGGCAGGCAGTGACTAGTGGGGTATCGCAGGGATCGGTCCTTGGAACCCAGCTATTCACAATATATATTAATGATCTAGATGAGGGAACTAGATGTAATATCTCCAAGTTTGCAGATGACACAAAGCTGGGTGGGCGTGTGTGTTGTGAGGAGGATGCCGAGAAACTCCAGTATGATTTGGACAGGTTGGGTGATTGGGCAGAAGCATGGCAGATGCAATATAACGTGGATAAATGCGAGGTTATCCACTTTGGTGTCAAAAACAGAAGGCAGATTATTATCTGAATGGCAATAGATTGGGAGAAGGGGAGGTGCAACGAGACCTGGGCGTCCTTGTGCACCAGTCGCTGAAAGTAAGCATGCAGGTGCAGCAGGTGGTTAAGAAGGCAAATGGTATGTAGCGAGAGAGTTTGAGTACAGGAACAAGGATGACTTGCTGCAGTTGTACAGGGCCTTGGTGAGACCACATCTTGAGTATTGTGTGCAGTTTTAGTCCCCTTATCTGAGGAAGGATGTTCTTGCCATGGAAGGAGTTCAGCGAAGATTCACCAGACTGATACCTGGGATGGCAGGAATGACATATGAGGAGAGATTGGTTCGATTGGGTTTGTACTCGCTGGAGTTTAGAAGAATGAGAGGGGATCTCATTGAAACTTATAAAATTCTAACAGGACTAGACAGACTAGATGCAAGAAGGATGTTCCCGATGGTCGGGAAGTCCAGAACCAGGGGTCACAGTCTAAGGATAAGTGATAAGCCATTTAGGACAGAGATGAGGAGGAATTTCTTCACCCAAAGAGTGGTGAACTTGTGGAATTCTCTACCACAGAAGGCAGTAGAGGCCAATTCATTAAATATATTCAAGAAGGAGTTGGATATATTTCTTAAGGCTAAAGGGATCAAGGGATATGGGGAGAAGGCAGGGACAGGGTACTGAATTTGGATGATCAGCCGTGATCGCATTGAATAGCGGAGCAGGCTTGAGGGGCCGAATGGCCTACTCCTGCTCCTATCTTCTATGTTTCTATGTAAGTCAGGGGGCGCTACCGAAGATTGCGGCTGGGGCACGAGCAGGGCCTTAAGGCTAAAGGGATCATGGGATATGGAGAGAAGGCAGGAACAGGGTACTGAATTTGGATGATCAGCCATGATCTCATTGAATGGGATGAATAGCCTACTCCTGCTCCTATCTTCTATGTTTCTATGTTTCCCCTCCTCCTGCTCTGAAAATGTTGACTCATTCTGGGGTATATTTCCATGGCGATTGCCCATCCAATGCCATGCCCAAAGTGATTATTCTTCATAGGGTAAGTTCTTCATGCACAGCAGACATCTCAATGCACTGGAGAAGTACCACCAACGCTGCCTCTGCAAGATGCTGCAAATCCATTGACAGGATATATGCACCAACGTCAGCATTCTCACTCAGACCAACATCCCCAGCATTGAAGCTTTAACCACGCTCGATCAGCTCCGATGGATGAGTCACAACGTCCGCATGCCCGATACAAGACTCCCAAAACAAGCGCTCTACTCGGAGTTCCGGCACGGCAAGAGAGCCCCAGGTGGGCAGAGGAAACGCTTCAAGGGCACCCTCAAAGCCTCCTTGAAAAAGTGCAACATCCCCACCGACATCTGGGAACCCCTGGCCCAAGACCGCACAAATTGGAGGAGAAGCATCCGGGAAGGTGCCGAACACCTCGAGTCTCTTCGCCGGGAGCAAGCGGAAGCCAAGCACAAGCAGCACAAGGAGCTCACGTCAACCCAAGCACCCCACCCACCCGCCCCTTCAACCACCGTCTGCCCCACCTGTGACAGAGACAGTAGGTCCTGCATTGGACTCATCAGTCACCTGAGAACTCATTTTTAATGTGGAAGCAAGTCATCCTTCATTCAGAGGGACTGCCTAAGAAGAGAAGTTCTTAAATGCCATGCTCCGATTGTGGGGCCACTCAAAATGAGTGTGAATCAGAGTTGAGACTCCTCAATGGGCCGAATGGCCTCCTTCTGTGCTGTACTGTTCGATAATTCAGTTTTCTGACCTGCACTCCTTTCTTACACAGCTCTCCACTGGGATTGTAGGATCAGTGAACTTATACTCATGTGCCAACCCACATTGTGAGTATCACCAGGCTTATATTGCTTGGGAAACCACAGGTGAGCTCACGATTATCCTAACCTGGCATCTATATGTCAGCTGTGGCTCAGTTGTTAGCTCTCTCACCTTAGAACCAACCAGTTTTGAGTTCATAATCCCACTCCAGAAAGTAAGCAAAAGATCTTGGCTGACACTCCAGTGCAGTATTGAAGGAGTGCTGCACTATCTGGGGTGCCGTCTTTTGGATGAGGCTTTAAACTGAGGCGCCATCTCCCCTCTGAGGTGGATGTAAAAGAACTCATGGCACTATTTCGAAGACGAACAGGGGAGTTCTCCCCGGTGTCCTGGACAATATTTATCCCTCAACCAACATCACTAATTAATGCAAAAAATGCTGGAAACTCTCAGCAGGCCAGGCAGCATCCGTGGAGAGAGAAACAGAGTTAATGTTTCAGGTCGGTGACCCTTCGTCATTCACTTTGCTTCCAATTTCCACCCTTCCCTTACCTTCACATGGTCCATCTCTGAATCTTCTCTTCCCATTCCTTGACTTCTCTGTCTCCATTTCTGGCGATAGGCTATCGACAAACATCCACTACAAGCCCGCTGACTCCCACAGCTACCCGGACTACACTTCCTCCCACCTCGCTTCCTGTAAGGACTCTATTCCATTCTCCCAGTTTCTCCATCTCCGCCCCATCTGTTCTGATGAAGACACCTTCCATACCAGTGCTTCCGATATGTCTTCCTATTTCCTCAATTGAGGATTCCCCTCTACCGAGCATGTCCGTTCCATTTCCCGCACTTCTGCTCTCACCCCTTCTCCCTCCCAGAACCACAACAGGGTTCCCCTTGTCATCACCTTTCACCCCACCAGCCTCCACATTCAACGGATCATCCTCCGCCATTTCCGCCACTTCCAATGTGATACCACCACCAAACGCATCTTCCCCTCCTCTCCCCTTTCAGCATTCTGAAGGGATCGCTCCCTCCGCAACACCCCGGTCCACTCCTCAATCACCCCCAACAGCCCCTCCCCTCCCCATGGCACCTTCCCGTGCAAGCACAGGAGATGCAACATCTGCCCTCTTACCTTCTCCCTTCCCACTGTCCAGGGCCCCAAACACCCCTTCCAGGTGAAACAGCGATTTACTTGTACTTCTTGCAATTTAGTATACTGTATTCGCTGCTCACGATGTGGTCTCCTCTACATTGGGGAGACCAAACGCAGATTGGGTGACTGTTTTGCAGAACACCTCCGTTCAGTCCGTAAGGGTGACCCTGAGCTTCCGGTCGCTTGTCACTTTAATTCTCCACTCCACTCCCACACCGACCTCTCTGTCCTTGGCCTCTTACACTGTTCCAATGAAGCTCAACGTAACCTCGAGGAACAACACCTCGGGCTAGATTTTCAGTATAGGCAGTTTTGGGGCCCGCCCGAAGTTAGCGCCCGCCCCAAAGTAGCGCCCCGTTGCCGGAAATTCAGTGGCTTCGCCCTAAGAGGTTGGTGGAGCGCTAAAAGAGGCGTTCCACTACTATCTTTAGGCGCTAAGCCGGCGGTCCAGAGGGATAGCGCCCAGGCGGGGCGCAGCGCGGGTGCGGTCATTTTTGGACTGACAGCAGACCCCGTGGCGCCGACCAGCTCTTAAAGGGGGAAGGGACGAATTGGTATGCTGCCACGCCCTGCACACTGCAGCCTTGCAAAGAGGCCTCAACACTGCTGCTCAGCCCCAGGGAGTCATGGCAACGCCAGAGAAGGCCCGTCAGCGTGCCCTGCGCTTCTCAGAGGGTGATCTGGACATAATGGTCACAGCTCTGGAGGTGAGGCGCAAGATCTTGTTCCCAGAGAGTGGGAGGAATCCAACCCACCACGACTACACCAAAGCCTGGAAGCAGATCGCCCAGAGGGTGACGTTCACCGGCGATGCCCCCAGGACCCACAAACAATGTCGTAAAAAATACAACGACCTGACCAGGATTGTCAGGGTGAGTACCCTTTCCAGTCTCCTCCTCATTCTTGCATGTACACCTGACATGATGGGCAAAGGGAGCTGAAAGTCCTATTGGCCAGCCCTCAGCCAGCAGCATTGGGACAGTCATGAGCATCAATTGGCCATTCGGCACTCTACACTCTGGCCAAGCTATTCCACCATGGGAAGCTGTGCACACTATATCAGGGCTTCACTCTGTCCAAGCTATTCCACCATGCGAGGCAGTGCACACTACATCAGGGCTACACTGCGCACTTACAGCCCGTCCTTTCTCTTGCAGGCTAAAGTAGCCTTTAATCGCCAGGCCCGTGCCAGGGGTGGCCGCGCCAAGCTGCAGAAGCTCACTCGGCTGGAGGAGCGCATGTGTGTGCTCATGGGAGCCCGTGTGCTCGTCCCCACAGCGTGCGGAGTAGCCGACCCTCCACTGCCCGGCAATGGTAAGGACCTCGCCTTTTGGCCCTCTCGCGTCGCACTGGCCCATCCGAGCTACCTCCTTTGCCACTGTCCCACCAATGCGCTGAATGCCACCAGTCCTAACTCCCTCGCTGACGCCGTCTCCTCACTCTGAAGCTACTCTTGTGCATTCCTGCTTTCAGCTGGTGACGACCAGGACCCTGAAGCTGCCAGTGACAGCACCTCCGAGCAGGAGGAGGAGGAGGAGCAAGCCGGACCATCGGGGGAACAGTCACGCCCCGCAGGAGAGGAGGAAATGCTTGACACCTCCTCACTGGACGAGTGCCTGGAGGAACTGTCGCAGGGCAATGCAGCTTCTGGGACCAGTGGCGTCCAGCCACCCAGGAGCCGTGCGCGTGGCCCACGGCCTTCCCCCCAAAGGGGGCAAGGATCAGAGGGGAGTGCTGCTGATCGGCACACTCGCCGCCACCAACGTGGCAAGGGTCCCCTAGTTCAGCCCCCTCCTCCCCAGCGGGAGAGTCGCGACTCCAGTCCGGACACCTTCACCTCGGAGGAGGTGCGGAAGCTGGATAAGATGGCCGAGGATTCGGACCGGCGCCACACGGAGCTCATGAGCGTGGTGGGGCGCATGCCTGAGGCCATCGAGTCGCTGGCGACCAGTGTGCGCGAGTTCGGGGCAGCAACTGCCGCGAGTGGCGGCATGCTGACTGATGCCGTCAAGACCCTGGCGGATGTGATGCGGGCGCACACCAGGACAACAGGGGCACTCACTGCTGCCACACGCGCTGTCTCAGGCAGGCATCGCCAGGGCAGCCGCCGCGCTGGACCATCCCAGCAAGCCGCCCCTCGGCTGATTGTTGCGGATCCTGCAGTGCGGGCCCGGCCGAGTGCCACCGTGCCACAGCACCAGCCAGCGCATCCCAGACGCCAGCTGGCCCACATTGCGCCATCCGTCGCCGCCATTCCCCCACTGGGGCGTCAAGGGCAAGCGGCTGCAGCTGATGGTGGCCAGGCTCAGGTGCGCCACTCAGCAGACGGCCCCTCGAGGCCCAAACGCCGTGTAGGCCGCCCCCCAGCGGCATCTGGCGGAAGGGCATCTGAGCCTCAGGCGCCTTCCCCCAGCCTCGCAGCAGCCACTGGGCAGAGCTTGCGAAGGAGCAGCAGGCCGGGCAGGGGAGGCAAAAGGCTGGGCAAGGTCTCGCCCTCGCGGGCCACTCAGTAGAGGGTGTGGCCAGCTTTCCTTTTATATGGCGGTGGCCATCTTTATTTTGCCCATGGTTGTGTTGTTGGAGGGCTTATTTTTTGCGTTAGGCCGACATTGAGGCCCGGTTTGAAGAAATGTGGAGTGACTCCTCCCCAGTTTGTGGGAGTGAGTCGTTTGTTGGGCTTTTTGTGGGGCCCGTTTATTGTTTTTGGGGGTTCATGTGGGAAGGGCTTTTCATTTTTGTGCAATAAATAATTATCTTTATTCATGCATTCTCCATGGTTGTTCTTCTTAGTGTTTGTTGGCTTCACCGGCTGAGGGCTTGCGGAGCGGCTGCATTCATCTTCCGTCATGGCCCCTGGCCATTCCCTGACAGGGGGCTTAGAAGTACCGTGTAATAAGGTGGCGTCGTGCGGCCCTTGGCCCTGGTCGCTCCCTCCTGGGAACGTACTCCTGCTCCTCCTCCTCCTCCTCCTCATGCTCCTCCTGCTCCTCCTCCTGAGGTGCTGGTCCAACGTCAGGTGGCAGTGCCTGAGTCCTGCGGATAGCCAGGTTGTGTAGCATGCAGCAAACCACCACAAATTGGGAGACCCGGTCCGGCGAATACTGGAGAGCTCCTCCGGAGCGATCAAGGCAGCAGAACCGCTGCTTGAGGACCCCAATAGTTTGCTCGATGATGTTGCGGGTGGTTTGATGGCTCTCGTTGTAGGCCTCTTCAGCAGCGGTCCTGGGCGCGCGGAGCGGGGTCATGAGCCAGGTGCACAAAGGATAGCCTTTGTCCCCGAGTAGCCATCCTCTTGGGGGAGGCTGTGCCTGGAACATGTCATGCACAGTACTCTGCCGCAGGATAAAGGCATCGTGGCTGCTGCCTGGGAAGCTGGCATTGACTGCCATGATGCGCTGCTTGTTGTCACACACCAGCTGCACATTCAGAGAATGGTAGCCCTTCCTGTTGCGATACTGCTCGCCATGCTCCAGAGGGGCCCGCAAAGCCACATGCGTACAGTCAATGGCGCCCTGCACCAAGGGGAATTCCCCGAGTCTGGAAAATCCCAATGCGCGCTGATGCTGGCTCTCCAGGGCCATGGGGAAGGAGATGAATTGGCTTCTCCTTCTGAACAGTGCTTCGGTCACCTGGCGGATGCAGCGATGCGCGCCGTACTGGGAGATGTTTGCTATGTCCCCAGCAGCGTATTGGAAGGAGCCGGTGGCATAGAAGTTCAATGCCACCGTCACCTTCACTTCCACCGACAGAGACGTCCTGCACCTGAGCTTTGGCCGCAGATCTCGGCGAAGCAGGTGGCAGATCTCTGCAATCACCTCCTTTCGGAATCGGAGCCTTTTAACACATCGCGCGGCACTCATGTTTAGGTAGGAGTGCTGCTGGCGGTATAGCCTGGCTGGGTAAGGCCTACGTGGCCGACGCCTGTAGCCCCCTCTGCCTCTAGCCAGGGCTGCTCTCTCACAATGCGTCTGCGAGCCCTACGGACATGGAGCTGCAGCTCCGCGTTGGCACCCCATGCAACCCCCATCAAATCCTGGCAAACACTCAAATTTCCAAAAGGCCACTTGCAGCGCTCTGGCCTGAGTCCAAAAATACCTGGCTCTTGCTGCTTGAAACCAGTTAGCTATCCTCCTTGTTGTGTCTCCAGAAATGCGTTGCACAAGAGTGTTTTCTGAAAAAAGGCTGGCCTTTATACTGGAGAGCACGTCCCCTTTAATTTGCGCCCCCCGGGGCCCACGCTGGTTGTGTTGCGTTCCTTTTTCCAAACGCTCCGGCCGCCAGCCGCACAATGGGGCGGTCCGACTGAAGTTTGGAATCGGGGCGGCCAAAGGGCGTTGCACGAGGATGTGACGTCATTTTCTGCGCGCGCATCCGGGCGGGCGCTAAACTTTGCGCCGGTGCTAACGGGCAACTTAATTTGGGGCGGGGCGCAAACTGCGCTGCGCACAGGCGTTACACGCATAGCGCCCGAAAATCACTTCTCTTAAGGCGCTAACTGCTGGCGCTAGCAACTGAAAATCTAGCCCCTCATCTTTCGATTAGGCACTTTACGGCCTTCTGGGCTCAACATTGAGTTCAACAATTTCAGACTATAACCCCTCCATTTTTTCAGGCAGCAGTTGTTGATGATTCTGCCATCCCCATTTGCGACATTTAATCTCTCCTGCCTTCAATCCTAGCACAGATTGTCCCTTTAGTTCCTTCCTCCACTCCCCCACCCGCCGCCCTTTCTCTGTCTCGGCACCTGCTTAAAACCTGTTACATCCCTGAC
The DNA here is from genome assembly GCF_052327205.1 of Somniosus microcephalus. Classification (NCBI taxonomy): domain Eukaryota; kingdom Metazoa; phylum Chordata; class Chondrichthyes; order Squaliformes; family Somniosidae; genus Somniosus; species Somniosus microcephalus. The sequence goes on from NC_140991.1 coordinate 308,348,827, forward strand.
TTTTTCCAGTTCTGACGAAGGGTCACAGATCTGAAACGTTAACTCTGTTTCTCTCTCCACGGATGCTGCCTGGCCTGCTGAGTGTTTGCAGCATTTTCTGTTGTTATTTCAGATTTCCAGCGTCCGCAGTATTTTGCTATTGTAGCACTAATGAATGGATTGTCTGGTCATTATCTCATTGCTGTTTGTGGGAGCTTGCTGTGCCCAAATTTGCTGCCACGTTTCCTACATTACAACAGTGACTACCCTTCAAAAGTACCTCATTGATTGTGAAGTGCTTTGGGATGTCCTGAGGTTGTGAAAGGCGCTATATAAATGCAAGTCTTTCCTTTTCACACATGAGCAGGAGTCAGTGGATAATGATTTCAAGCAGCAATGACTGCTGATCAGATCCTCCCTAACACAGGATGCTTTGATTTACTGGCAGTGCAGCAGCTGAGATCTGCTAACTCTACAAAGGCAGGGATCAAACCTGAAACCTTTGGCTCAGTATGGCTCCGTCATGCACGAGCAGAAAGGCTCTTTGGAGGTAAAACAAATCTAAGATAGAATCCCGTTTCATATTTACAAAATGTCCTAAGAAAAAGGAGTTACTGCTAAAATTATTTCCATATTTTAATAGGCCTGAGAATAACTAGATGCTCCCCAAGGGATACCACTGGCAAAAGCTAATACAAGACAGAATAAGGCTGATCCTTAATTATTAGGAGTACCAGTAATAACCTTGATTTATCTGTGACAATAAATTACTGCCTTGCTCTGATTAAACACCTTAGCCTGCAGTCTTGTCATTTAATGAATGTGGGGACCTTTTATTGACAGACTAAAGTTATCTGTTAAACATATGTACAATATTCAAAGAAAAAGGAGATGTAGTCACAAAGGACGCTGTGTGTGGCACTAACCCAAGGCTCATTTGTTCAAAGTGAGGGGGGGCGGGAGACAGGGAGGCGGAAAAGGAGGGGAGGGGGGAGTTGCACGGGGAAGGGTTAGGGAGAAGTAAACGGGGTGAAGGAGGGAAGAAGATGAGAGGAAGAGGAGCAGGACAGGGGCTGGAGGACAGGGGGACAATGGTGGATGGAGAAGTTTGGGAAGCAATGGGTCCGGGCCGAGCTTCCTCTCAATGAGAGGGGAGAGTTGCACTCGGCCTGTGCTCCATTCTATCCTTCTGCCTCTGTGTGGAATGGGGGCAAGTGGTTTCCTACTCGTGGAGGCAGGAATGTTTCTTTAGCTCATTCTGACGGGTGGTGTTGAGTTGCTTCTGGTTGAGGAGCTTGGATGATTGTTTCTCAGTGTATGTGGAGAGGGGAAATTAACATCTCACTGAGTGGGGCCTGTGTCACTGGCCATGTGGGTAGATTTGTTTTGGGGTGGGGGGGCGGTTAGGACATTGGCCCAGATATTCCGATCGCAGGCCTCCCGCAGTTCCGCCGCTGGGCCTCTCCAAACTGCCGGTGCGCAGGGCTCACGTATCCCAGAGGCGCAGGTAGTTTGCAGCGTCCCTGGGATCATGTGGGCCAATGGGAGCCAATCACAGAAGGGAATCTCCCTTCATAAACTTGACAGGAACACCTGTCAATTATATGAATGGAGATCACCCCCAAAACATAGTAAAACTTTAAATACATTTTTTTTTTAAATCACATTTTTAAAATGACTTGAAATTACAATAAATTAACTATTTTAAACAAAAATTAAAATTTTTGAAAAAAATATTTAATGTTTTTTACGGGGCTAAAAATAAAGTTACCTTTTTTATGCTAAATCAGTGAAAATATTTTAATTTTTTTTTTTTACTTTTTTCAACTCTTATTCTGGTAAAAGCAGACCTTACAGCTGCTTTTACCAGGTGTAAGAATTGTAAGGGTTTTCTGCGGGCGGAGGGTCTCCAAAAAGCGGAAATCTCCGCCCGTAGAGGCCCTTCTCCCGGGCAGCTGGAGGATCTGTCAAGAGCTTTCTTCACAGATCGGAAATGCCGGTTTCCAGCGCATGCGCTTCGCGCGCCTGAAACCAGCATTTCCAATGTCCCTACCGGTCAGTACACAGCTCGTACCCACCCGTAGGGATCCGAATATCCAGCCCATTGTTTCTACTCGGTGCAGGGGGGCTGGGGGTCGATGTCTGCTCATTATGTGAGGTGCATGTAAAGAAAGAAATTGTCACATTTATATAGCACCTTTCACGGTCTCAGGATTTCCCCAAGTGCTTAACTGTCAATGAAGCATCAGCCAACCATCTACTTTCTCAGGATTACTTCAGGATATGACGGAGGGTGCAATACCCGTGATTATCCAGGGGAAGTGGTAATTGACTTTAGCTGCTCTCTTGAAGCCAAGCTGAAGGGACAGTTCGCAGTGAGCCAAGCTCTTAAAGCGTCCACTGTCTTGATTTCTTTTGTTGCTTCAAGGTCCTTCCAAGCTGCCATGAAGAATTTACCAGGCATAAGCTGTTTCTCATTACAGTGATCGCAGAGGCTGTTCTAAAACACACAACCCAACATGTTCACTTTGGATCGAATCGCTACAGAAAGGCTTTTTTGATTGTGCTATTTTCCCGAGGGTGCAGAGTATCATTGATTGCACATGTGCTCCTTTGGGCTCTTTCAGGTCAAGCTCTGCTCTACAGAAATAGAAAAGAATATGATTGAGTTAACATGCAGATAGTGTGCGATGTCAACCTGATCACCATTATCTACATTAATGCCAGGCAGCTTGGAAACTGCAATGATCCTTACATATCTATGTCCAACATACAAGGGCCTAGAAATTCAGTTGGGCGCACCAGCCGTTAGCGCCTTAGGAGGAGTAGATCTCGAGCGCTAGGCGCTTAGCGCCCGGGCGCAGCGCGATCTGCGCCTCGCCCCCAACTTCAGTACACATTTAGCGCCGGCGCAAAGTCTTAGCGCGCGCCCTGCTGCGCGCGCAGATCATGACGTCATTTCGTCGTGCAACGCCCTTAGTGCGCCCCGAACCGGAACTTCACTCACGCCGGCCCATTGTGCGCTGGGCGGCCCTAACGACTGTGAAGTGGAACGGTACACAGCCGATGCGGGCCGCGGGGAGCGCAAATTAAAGGGCCCTCCTGTACTAGAAATGGTACGGCTGGCTGGGGAGGAGGAGGAGGAGGAGGAGGAGGATACTACGACTACTACGACTACTACTGGTGTGCCGGGAACACATAACAAACTGATGGAGAGAAACCCTCCCCAAAACCACAAATACACCAGTGTCGGCCTTTCAAAAAAACAAATCCACCCTCCCCCTTTAAGAGCTCACCGGAGCCAGAGTGTCTGCCGTCAATCAGCAGCTCGCCGCACCTGCCCTGCGCCCAACTTCCAGTTTAGCGCCCCGGCCCGCCGGCTTAGCGCCTAAAGAGAGGCGTGCAGCGCCAGTTTTAGCGCTCGAGCAAACTCTTAGGGCGAAGCTAATGGGCCAGAAATTCCAGGCCAGAAGCGTGAGTACGGTTGGGTTACTCACGCATCTGGCCGTTGGAAATGCCGGCGTTCAGCAGGAACAGCGCATGCGGGGAACGCCGGCATTTCCAGACCCGAGGTCTATTCACAGTGCGTGCGACTGCACAGGCAGCGCTTGCGCAGTGAACTTTGTAGATTTCACTGATGGATTCAGTGAGGGTAAGTCCCTAGAACTTACACGTGAAAAAAGCAAGTGTAAAGTTGTTCATTGGCTGGGGAAGGAGATATATTTTATGGAGGAGCTTATGAAATGCAATATTTAGGTTTGGGAAAGGGAGGGAAGTTATTTTAAGAAATTTTAAGTAAGTTTTAAACTGTAATTCTTTTTTTTTTAAACGGGTTTTCAGAACGGTAGGTAGAAGGAGCAATTGTGGCTGTGTGAATGGAATGTGAGAATGAGTTATGTATGTATGTCCACACATATTCCTTTACGTATATGTATGTATGTTTTATATTCCTTTACTAATGTGTATGAATGTATGTTTTTAATTATGATTTTCCAATAAGTTACTTTCTCTGAAAGTCATAATTAAATAATACATTCATACACATAAGTAAAGGAATATATACATAACACGCAAAGGAATATATACAGACATACATACTTTCAGAAGCTCCACGATAATAAATATCTTCCTCCGCAGCCTCTGGAGCAACTGTACCCGTGCTTTTTTCATGTGTAACTTGTAATGACTTGACCTCACTGAAAGCATTAATGAAAGCGGCGAATTATACTGCGCACGCGCTGCCTGTGCAGTCGCACGCGTTCTGCCTCTGAACCCCCTCGTTCAGAGGACAGGAAATGCCGGTTTTCCCCACATGCACTGTGCATGCTGAAAACCGGCATTTCATCCAGCCAGATGCGTAAGTACCCCGACCGTACTCGCGCATTTGGAAGGGAATTACTGGGCCAACATTTTACATGTCAATAAAATAAAAAATTTAACAATTGCACGACTTGCCCCCTCGCATCTGCGACTGAGGGTCCAAGGAGGTGCATTGCGCAAGAGGTCATCATCGGACGTATCCTCACACTGTTCCCTTTGGGGAACTGTATGAAGTGGTGGAAGGATTTATGGCCGTGATTAACGCTCATTCCGTGACCGTAACCATCTTTGAACCAGCCATTAGGGTGGTTAGTCCTATGGCGGGAGGGTTTTACGGGCTCCCACAACCCATCTGAGGGGGGGGGGCCACCAACACCCACGGACGCAAGTATCCCGCTGGATGTCCACCCAGAATTTAAAGTTGGAACACCGACTCCACTTGCCGGGACTGTCTGGAGTGGGGTTCAAAACCCTACTCCTTCTGGCCCAGCGGCGGGGATGCTTACTGCTATGCAAAAGGCCCACTCCGCACAAAAGGTGACACCCATACGTTTCCTGCGCCTTTTCCCTCCCCGTGACTGGAGCCCTATGCTGCCATTTCACGTTGCTAATCGGATTGGGCCTTTGTCATAACGGTAGGATCCCCGCCGCTGGGCCAGATCAGGGCAGGGTTTCGAACCCCGCTCCAGACAGTCCCGGCAAGTGGAGTCGGAGCTCCGGCTCTAAATTCTGGGTTGACATCCAGTGGGATATTTGCGTCCGTGGGTGTGGGTGGCCCCCCCTCCTTGTATAGCTTGTGGGAGCCCGTAAAACCCTCCCGCCATAGGACTAACCGCCCTAATGCCTGGTTCAAAGATGGATACAGTCACGGAATGAGCGTTAATCATGGCCATAAATCCTTCCACCACTTCATACAGTTCCCCAAAGGGAACAGTGTGAAGACACGTATGACGACGACATTGCTAAATAAATAAATGGAATTAAAAAAATTCTTTTAGGGCTTTTAAAAGTCTTTAAATTGCTTTAATTCTGTTTAAAACTACTTCAGATTACTCAAAATAATGTAAACATTTAAAAAAGTTTATGAAAGTTACCAAAATCTTCAAAAAACTTCCAAAAACCTATTTAAACTGCTGCTTTGCATGTAAAAATGGTTAGCAGCTTGACAGAAACATTGGGGGCGTGTCCAGTGAAACTGAGACCTCAAGGGGCGTGTCTCACTTGCACTGCACGCTCCTGACTTCGCGCTGGCTGCACTCCTGGGCGGCGTGACGTCATACGCTGCCCGGGATTCTTCTTCTGGAAACACCAATTCCAGGCGTCCCTGGAGCTGATCGGCAGTAGCGCGGGGTAAGTGTAAATACGGGGCTTGCACGCGCTGCAAGCCCCGTTCTGGAATTTCTGGGCCAAGGAATATCGGAGAAGTGGCCTCGATTTTGCGCCGGGCGCAAACTTTAGCGGCCGCCCGACTTTACCGCCCCAAAAGTGGCTACAATGAATTTCTAGGCCAAGGTCTCCAAAGCTGAATGGGTGACTGCTGAGGGATTTTGGTTATCTTTTTCAACTTTGGCTGCAAACATCATTCATCCTAACAATCGGCATGCCCACGTCAAACCCAATGCAAAGTTTTAAAGTTCTTGAAGCGTTTGTTCTGTGGCCAGGCACATTACAATCTCTCCCAGAAAAGCACTGCGAAATAACTGTGGTGTGCTGTATTTTCCATAATATAATCGAGAGAGGGATCAGCATGCAGGTCATGGAGAAGCTGCGAACTCCAAGGATGAGCAGGTCACTGGGTGAGCAAAAGAAAGAAAGATTGCATTTCTATAGCGCCTTTCACAACCACCGGACATCCCGAAGCACATTACACCCCATTAAGTACTTTTTGAAGCGCAGTCACTGTTGTAATGTGGGAAACGCGGCAGCCAATTTTCGCACAGCAAGATCTCACAAACAGCAATGACCAGATAAACTGTTTTTTGGTGATATTGATTGATGGATAAATATTGTCCAGGACACCGGGGAGATCTCCTTTGCTCTTCTTTGAAATAGTGCCATGGGATCTTTTACGTCCACCTGAGAGAGCAGACGGGGCCTCAGTTTAACATCTCACCTGAACGACAGTGGGCGGGAACGCAATCTCTGTGGAGAATTTAGAAATCCAGTCACTAAGCCAGGTAGATCTGCTCCACTCCAGGCCACTGTTGATGATTAAGCAGTCAGTCTAACTCACTGAAGGGGGCTAAGATTCTTCTCTCACTGCTCCACTGTGGGAGTACCTTCACCACACTTGGACTTCAGCGGTCCAAGACCGTGGCTCACCACCACATTCTCAAGGGTAATTAGGGATGGGCAATAAATGCTGGCAGCGGTGCCACATCCCATTAATAAAAATAACACTTGGTGGGAGGATGGGGGTGGTGGGGGAATGAGATGAGGGTCTCTTGGAAATTTGCTCAGCCAATCTGTGCCTCAGCTTACAGGACTTAATCAAATTGGATGCGTCGCTATGGAGACAGAGAGCACTCAATGTATCAGGATAACAAAGCTTCTGGAGGTGTGGATTTCTCAGTCGTTTGGTTTGTTGAGCCATATGATGCATTTCTGCTTGCATCAAAATATCAAGAAGAAATCTCATTGTTGAGGAATTAAACGTCTTTCCACTTCTTACGCCCAATCCATCAAGCACTCTGAGGACAAGTATGTGGTAAACTACTTTTATCGTTCACTATCGTTACACTATGGTTATCACTGTTTATATCGTTACACTATGGTTATCACTGTTTACACTGTTGTATCACTACACAAGGTCACCTCTTGTCACGCTGTTATACCTGGGCTGACCACAGCTGACTCCGCCCATGGCTCCGCCTGCTTGCCCAGGTATAAGGTGGTCGACTGGCTGGTATTCCTCCTTGTTGGATCCGATCACCCACGAGGGTGGGCTCTGTTATTTAGCCAATAAAAACCTATAGTTACTAACTTAACTCGTCGCTTTTCATGAACTGAATTGATAGGTATATCAATTTTATTGGCTAAATTTTGAAATGTCTACAACGGAGCAGCCAAACGACCAGTCAGACGTACAGCCTCAGCCAAACGGCCATCTACAACAGCCCCAGCAGCCGGCCTGGCTACGAGCCCTCCGGCCGCCATACCTGGATCTAAACCCACAGGCTGCGAATTCAGCCCTCGACTTCGAACACTGGCTGAGCTGCTTCGAAGCCTACCTGGGAGAATCCGGCGTGCCTCCGGCATCCAAACTAAGAGTTCTGACCGCTCAGGTGAGCCCTAAAGTATTTGCACTCATCTGGGACATTGCCACATACGAGGACGCCCTCAACCTGCTAAAAGAACAGTATCGGAGCCCTGTAAACTCAATGTACGCCAGGCATCTCCTAAGATCCCGCTCGCAACAGCCAGGAGAGTCGGTTGATGATTTCTTACGGGCGCTGCAAATACTCGGCAGGGACTGTGACTTTAAAGCCGTAACAGCTGCAGAACATACAGACGGAAACATCCGAGATGCCTTCGTGAAAGGCCTTCGGTCAGACTACTCACGGCAAAGACTGCTGGAATCAAAGGACCTCGACCTGAAAACAGCTGCTATCCTCGCTCGCTCCTTGGAAGTGGCCCATCGGGACCTCGAGGCGTACTCCAGGTACTGTGCTGCGCGACCCTGGGACTCGGGCCCGACCCCGGCCGCAATACCCCTCGCACCGCCGCCTCTGGGACCTACCACAGCGTCGGTGTCCCGGAACCGATCGGGACCGCCACCCCCGGTACCGGCTGTGACATCGGAGCCCCGCGATCGGGCCGCCGGCTGCTTCTTCTGTGGCCAGGTGAAACACCCGAGGGCGCGCTGCCCTGCAAGAAACGCGACCTGCTCCGACGGCCACAAGAAAGGCCACTTCGCGAAGGCCTGCAGGGGGAAAGCCACAGACGCCAGCAGTGCCTCATGCGAGTTGTGGGGGCAGCCATCTTTCATCAAGGCCACAGATGCCAGTATCCCCTCGTGTGAGTCGTGGGGGCGGCCATCTTTGATCAAGGCCACCGATGCCGGCAGTGCCTCATGTGAGTTGTGGGGGCGGCCATCTTCTCCGCCATTTTATTCAACGTCGTGGGCGCTGCCATTTTGTTCACCACACTCGACCGCCACCTTGTCTGCAGACCTGACCACCGCCTCACCCGCAGACTACAGCAGCTCGCTCAGCCATACACTAGCCTCCGGCACACTTGACCAAGCTCGCCCGCATCACCTGTCCAAGTCCATGATGGACATCAAAGTAAACGGCCACGCCACGACCTGCCTGTTCGACAGCGGAAGCACGGAGAGTTTCATCCATCCAGACACGGTGAGCCACTACTCCCTCACTGTCCGGCCAACGCGCAACCGGATCTCGATGGCATCGAGGTCCCATTCTACAGACATCAGCGGCTACTGTGTTGTGACCCTGTCGGTTAGGGGCACGGAGTATAAAAATTTTAAACTTCTCGTCCTGCCCCAGCTCTGCGCTGCCGTCCTACTAGGGCTGGATTTCCAATCCCACCTTCAAAGTGTCACTTTGGCATACGGTGGACCCCTCCCCCCACTCACAGTCTACAACCAGCAGCTTTTAAACCGCCCACCACGTACCACCTGCGGCCTATCCACCCTCAAGGTCCCGCCCCCCTCCCTGTTCGCTAACCTCACCCGCGACTGTAAACCCGTCGCTACCAAGAGCAGGCGGTACAGCGCCGGGGACAGAGCTTTTATTAGCTCCGAGGTGCAGCGACTCCTGAAGGAGGGCATCATCGAGAGAAGCAACAGCCCCTGGCGTGCCCAGGTCGTAGTCGTTAAGACCGGCGATAAACACTGCCTGGTCATCGACTACAGCCAAACCATAAACCGGTACACCCAGCTGGACACATACCCCCTTCCCCGCATATCTGATATGGTCAATCAGATTGCACAGTACCGGGTATTCTCTACCATCGACCTTAAGTCGGCCTACCACCAACTCCCTATCTGCCCTGAGGACCGCCAATATACCGCCTTCGAGGCGAATGGCCGCCTCTACCACTTCCTTAGGGTTCCCTTCGGCGTCACCAACGGGGTTTCGGTCTTCCAAAGGGAGATGGACCGGATGGTTGACCAGAACGGGCTGCATGCCACGTTCCCTTATCTAGGTAACGTCACCATCTGCGGCCGCGACCGGCAGGACCATGATGTTAATCTGGATAGATTCCTCCGTACGGCCCAACGGCTGAACCTCACCTACAATAAGGAGAAATGTGTGTTTAACACCTCGCGCCTTGCCATCCTCGGCTGCGTAGTAGAGAATGGAGTCATCGGCCCCGACCCCGAAAGAATGCGCCCCCTCATGGAGCTTCCCCTCCCCCACTGTCCAAAGGCACTGAAGAGAACCCTGGGGCTCTTCGCCTACTATGCCCAATGGGTGCCCAATTATGCGGACAAAGCCAGACCCCTCATGAAGTCCACCTCCTTCCCCCTGACGGCAGAAGCATGTGCAGCCTTCTCCCTCATAAAGGGAGACATTGCTAAGGCCACAATGCACGCGGTGGATGAGTCTATCCCTTTCCAAGTGGAGAGCGATGCATCCGACTTCGCCCTAGCTGCAACCCTTAACCAGGCGGGGAGACCTGTGGCCTTCTTCTCAAGGACCCTCCAGGGCCCTGAGATCCGACACTCTTCGGTCGAGAAGGAGGCCCAGGCGATCGTGGAGGCAGTACAACGCTGGAGGCATTACCTGGCAGGCAAACGATTTACCCTCCTCACCGACCAGCGCTCGGTCGCTTTTATGTTTAATAACAAGCTGAGGGGCAAAATCAAGAACGACAAGATCTTGAGGTGGAGAATCGAGCTCTCCACCTACGATTATGATATCTTGTACCGGCTTGGTAAACTGAACGAACCCCCAGATGCTCTATCACGAAGTACATGCGCCAACGCGCAAATTGATAGACTGCAGACCCTCCACAACGACCTCTGCCACCCCGGGGTCACCAGACTTTACCACTTCATTAAGGCCCGCAACCTGCCCTACTCCATCGAGGAGGTCAGGACCATGACCAGGAACTGCCAAACCTGTGCCGAATGCAAACCGCATTTCTTTAGGCCGGACAGAGCAAGCCTGATCAAGGCCACCCGCCCCTTCGAGCGCTTGAGCATCGATTTTAAGGGGCCCCTCCCCTCCTCTGACCGTAATGTGTACTTCCTCAACATTATTGATGAGTACTCTCGTTTCCCCTTTGCCTTCCCCTGCCCAGACATGACCAGTACCACGGTCATCAAGTGCCTGAATGACCTCTTCGCCTTGTTCGGGTTCCCGAACTATATACATAGCGACCGGGGCTCATCCTTCATGAGCAAGGAACTTCGCCAGTTCCTACTAGCGAGAGGTATTGCTGCAAGCAGGACCACCAGCTACAACCCCCGAGGGAACGGCCAGGTGGAAAGAGAGAACGCGACTGTCTGGAAGGCCGTTCTCTTAGCCTTAAAGTCTAAGGGCCTCCCAACCTATCGCTGGCAGGAAGTCCTCCCGGCAGCACTGCATTCCATCCGGTCACTGCTTTGCACTGCCATTAACGCCACCCCCCATGAACGAATGTTTGTTTTCCCCAGGAAGTCGACTACGGGAACCTCGCTACCAACATGGCTGACTTCCCCGGGGCCAGTCTTGCTGCGAAAGCACATGAGGGCCCATAAAATGGACCCCCTGGTCGAGAGGGTGGACCTCCTGCACGCCAACCCCCAGTACGCCTATGTGGCATACCCAGACGGGCGGGAGGACACAGTCTCCTTACGAGACCTCGCACCCTCGGGCACCCCGGAACCCCACGAGCCTTCGCCGACCACGCAGACACCAGCATTAACATCGGATACTGCACCACCGCCGCCGCTGCTGCGCCGATCAGAAAGGCTTACGAGGCCTCCGGACAGACTGACATACCCGAACTGGTAGTACACTTCACCCCGCCGGACTCAAATTTAAACAAAGGGGTGAATGTGGTAAACCACTTTTATCGTTCACTATCGTTACACTATGGTTATCACTGTTTATATCGTTACACTATGGTTATCACTGTTTACACTGTTGTATCACTACACAAGGTCACCTCTTGCCACGCTGTTATACCTGGGCTGACCACAGCTGACTCCGCCCATGGCTCCGCCTGCTTGCCCAGGTATAAAGTGGTCGACTGGCTGGTATTCCTCCTTGTTGGATCCGATCACCCACGAGGGTGGGCTCTGTTATTTAGCCAATAAAAACCTATAGTTACTAACTTAACTCGTCGCTTTTCATGAACTGAATTGATAGGTATATCAAAGTACAATATGTTAAGCTGCAAGCAGAGCTCCCTCTCCTCTCTGCCAATGATGTGGGTTGTGTCCAAAATCAGAACAGCACCTCCTACTGCAATGGTATGAATTTGTGCACCAGCCATCATTGTGGCCTTTCTCAATCTGTCAATTTGGAGTCAAACACAGCCAAAGGTATGGAGTACTTAGGTATGCACACAATCCTATTAGGAACTATGCTCAAACTGCTGAAACCCCAATAAAATATTATTACCCTTAAAGAAACGAATCATTTTGAACACAAGAACATAAGAAGTAGGAGCAGGAGTCGGCCATTTGGCCCCTCGAGCCTGCTCCGCCATTCAATAAGATCATGGCTGATCTGATCTTGGCCTCAGCTCCACTTCCCTGCCCACTCCCCATACCCTTCACTCCCTTATTGTTCAAAAATCTCTCTATCTCCACCTTAAATATATTCAATGACCCAGCCTCCACAGCTCTCTGGGGCAGAGAATTCCACAGATTCATGACCCTCAGAGAGAAGAAATTCTTCCTCATCTCCGTTCTAAATGGGCGACCCCTTATTCTGAAACTATGACCGCTAGTTCTAGATTTCCCCACGAGAGGAAACATCCACTCTGCATCTGCCCTGTCAAGCCCCCTCAGTATCTTATATGTTTCAATAAGATCCCCTCTCAGTCTTCTAAACTCCAATGAGTATAGGTCCAACCTGCTCAACTTTTCTTCATAAGAAAACCCCTTCCTCTCAGGGATCAACCTCGTGAACCTTCTCTGAACTGCTTCCAATGCAAGTATATCCTTCCTTAAATAAGGAGACCAAAACTGTATGCAGTACTCCTGGTGTGGTCTCACCAATACCCTGTACAGTTGTAGTAAGACTTCCCTACTTTTATACTCCATTCCCCTTGCAATAAAGGCCAACATTCCATTTGCCTTCCTAATTACTTGCTGTACACTCACTCTGCACAAGTGTGTACCAGTGGGAATGTAAATCAGCTGATTCCTGTACAGCATGTAAACAATTTTCCGACATGTTCCCTTGGCAAACAGGGTCTCCGTGCAGGTAGTGTGAACCCAGAAAATAAACGGGAAATCAAGAGGAGTAATCTTTTGAATTTCTGCTGCCAATGGAGAGCTTGGTCAAAAAATTAGGTTTCAAGGATCGCCTTAAAGGAGGAAAGAGAGGTAGAGAGGCGGAGAGGTTTAGGCAGGGAATTCCAGACCTTAGGGCCTAGGCAGCTGAAGGCACGGCCGCCAATGCTGGAGTGATTAAAATCGGGATCATAGAATCATAGAATGGTTACAGCACAGAAAGTGGCCATTCGTCCAGTCGAACCCCTGCCGGTTCTCTGCAAGAGCACTTCAGCTAGGCCCACTCCCCCGCCCTTGCCCCGTAGCCCTGCAAATGTTTTTCCTTGAGGTACTCAACAAATTCCCTTTTGAAAGCCGCAATTGAGTCTGCCTCCGCCACCCTTTCAGGCAGTGCATTCCAGATCCTAACCATAGAAACATAGAAACATAGAAGATAGGAGCAGGAGTAGGCCATTCGGCCCCTCGAGCCTGCTCCGCCATTCAATGAGATCATGGCTGATCATCCAAACTCAGTACCCTGTTCCTGCCTTCTCTCCATATCCCTTGATCCCTTTAGCCTTAAGAAATATATCCAACTCCTTCTTGAATATACTTAATGAATTGGCCTCTACTGCCTTCTGTGGTAGAGAATTCCACAGGTTCACCACTCTCTGGGTGAAGAAATTCCTCCTCATCTCTGTCCTAAATGGCCTACCCCTATCCTTAGACTGTGACCCCTGGTTCTGGACTCCCCGACCATCGGGAACATTCTTCCTGCATCTAGTCTGTCTAGCTCGCTGCGTAAAAAAGTTTTTCCTCATGTCGCCCTTGGTTCATCTGCCAATCATCTTAAATCTGTGTCCTCTGGTTCCCGACCCCTCTGCCAATGGGAACAGTTTCTCTCTATCTACTCTGTCTAGACCCCTCAAGATTTTGGACACCTCTGATTCTGATGCTCAAGAGGCCAGAATTGGAGGAGCGCAGAGTTCTCGGAGGGTTGTAGACCAGGAGGAGGTTGCAGAGATAGGGAGAGGCATGGCCATGGAGGGATTTGAAAACAAGGATAAGAATTTTAAAATCGAGGTGTTGCCAGACCAGGAGCCAATGTAGATCAGCGAGCACAGGGTGATAGGTGAACGGGACTTGGTGCGAGTTAGGATACGGGCAGGGGGTGACGGGTGAACGGGACTCGGTGCGAGTTAGGATACGGGCAGGGGGTGACGGGTGAACGGGACTCGGTGCGAGTTAGGATACGGGCAGGGGGTGACGGGTGAACGGGACTCGGTGCGAGTTAGGATACGGGCAGGGGGTGACGGGTGAACGGGACTTGGTGCGAGTTTGGATACGGGCAGGGGGTGACGGGTGAACGGGACATGGTGCGAGTTAGGATACGGGCAGGGGGTGACGGGTGAATGGGACTTGGTGCGAGTTAGGATACGGGCAGGGGGTGACGGGTGAACGGGACTTGGTGCGAGTTAGGATACGGGCAGGGGGTGATGGGTGAACTGGACTTGGTGCGAGTTAGGATACGGGCAGGGGGTGATGGGTGAACTGGACTTGGTGCGAGTTAGGATACGGGCAGGGGGTGACGGGTGAACGGGACTTGGTGCGAGTTAGGATACGGGCAGGGGGTGACGGGTGAACGGGACTTGGTGCGAGTTAGGATACGGGCAGGGGGTGACGGGTGAACGGGACTTGGTGCGAGTTAGGATACGGGCAGGGGGTGACGGTTGAACGGGACTTGGTGCGAGTTAGGATACGGGCAGGGGGTGACGGTTGAACGGGACTTGGTGCGAGTTAGGATACGGGCAGGGGGTGACGGGTGAACGGGACTTGGTGCGAGTTAGGATACGGGCAGGGGGTGACGGGTGAATGGGACTTGGTGCGAGTTAGGATACGGGCAGGGGGTGATGGGTGAACGGGACTTGGTGCGAGTTAGAATACGGGCAGGGGGTGATGGGTGAACTGGACTTGGTGCGAGTTAGGATACGGGCAGGGGGTGACGGGTGAACGGGACTTGGTGCGAGTTAGGATACGGGCAGGGGGTGACGGGTGAACAGGACTTGGTGCGAGTCAGGATACGGGCAGGGGGTGACGGGTGAACGGGACTTGGTGCGAGTTAGGATACGGGCAGCAGAGTTTTGGATGAGCTCAAGTTTATGAAGGGTGAAATGTGGGAGGCCGGCCAGGAGTGCGTTGGAATAGTCGAGTTTAGAGGTAACAAAGGCATGAATGAGGGTTTCAGCTGCAGATTCGATATCGTCCGTTTTACACCATCGCCTATATTTGACAGTAGCCCCATGCTGTGCACAATTTTCCAATTATTATTGCAAAGGGTCAGAAAATCATGGGCAGTGGCTTGCCCGAATTTCCGATATGTGTCTGCTGCAGACGGAGCTCCTGGCTGACATCATGGAAAATTACCAAAAGGCACCTCCTCGGTTTTAATGTAGTCAGCATATTTTGGACATAACTAAAGTAAATCGAACTAACAGGAGAATTCATAAAGTTTTTCTACAGCAAACTGAAAAGAGCATCAAAAAACTTTATAACATAATACCAAAATACTTCCACAATACTTCAAGGGATGTTCTCCACTTGCTGTGACCCAGGTCCTCTTGAATGTGCATTCACAGGCAGTGAAGCTTTAAAGTACATTTCTCCAAGTTCTTTTGTGCCCGTCAAAATAAATCAATAGTGATAGTCTCCAAAACATATGAATAAAGCTGAAAAAATAGAAGCGCGCATTATGCAAGCGAGCTGTTGACCCAATCACTCACTTCAACGGTTATTCCGTTGTGTAGGGGATGTCGGCTGCTGTGGAAGACGCAGAACAATAAAATCTTTCATCAGAGAAGACAGCAACTGTAAGGTGCGCCCACCATCCTGCAACCTCTGCTGTTATGTAAGTGTGGCGGTATCGCTTTAGTGATGAATAAAGCGCTCGATGCCAAATTGTAAAGCTCTGTGCATTATTGTCGTTTAAAGAAAATGTCTATTTCTCACCCCGATTTGTAAGACTCAATGCTTTACCCATTTCTCAATGACTGGGAGTACAGCGGGTTCAAACCAGCACTTTACCAATCTGAGGAGTTTTCTGGGACTGGTTACAGAACTGAGTCTAAAATAAGCCTTCACGAGAAATATACGCCATTTTCTGTCAAAAGAAAATATAACATTTTGGTCAGTGTAACAGGGTCGTAACATATTGGGTCAAATTTGACTGATTAGCACTCCATGCACATTACTTCGCTGGGTTGGCGGGCAACTTGGGCAATTGGGCATCGAGGTCAAATGCTAAATGTGCGGCTGACACGATTTTCTGGGTCATTAATTCAATGCCCAGGGGGCCGCAAATCTGGCTTGCTGATCTCCATGTCCTTGTTTCCAAATCTTTCCATGCGCTCGCTCCTCCCTATCTCTGTAATCTCCTCCAGCCCCACAACCTTCCACGATATCTGTGCCCCTTTAATTCTGGCCTCTTGAGCATCCCTGATTTGAATCGCTCCACCATTGGCGGCCGTGCCTTCAGCTGCCTAGGCCCTAAGCTCTGGAATTCCCTCCCTAAACATGTCTGCCTCTCTTCTCTTTCCTCCTATAAGGCGCTCCTTAAAACCTACCTCTCTGACCAAGCTTGAGATCATCTGCCCTAATATCTCCTTATGTGGCTCAGTGTCAAATTTTATTTTATGACGCTCTATGAAGTGCCTTGGGACTTTTTACTACATTAAAGGCGCTATATAAATACAAGTTGTTGTTGTCCGATTGTACAAACTTCCCTTCTATTGAGCGAGACTCTGCTTGGAGCACCAACTGGTGCACTTTACTCCATCATGTTTCTGAATAATAGGGCATGCGTTCATGCCCCATGCTTTCGCATAGGGTGAGTTCCTGATCTCAGCTTTTACAAAGAATTACAGAAACAAGGACATTCGGCCCAACCAGCCCATGCCTGCATTTATTCTCCACTCCACTCGAGCCGTGCGGTGCAGGTGGAGGAAGAAGGTTGTCGGATGTCTTCTTATTGAGTGAAAGGTCATTCTAATAGGGTGTTCTAACGTATGTATGAAACTATGAGGTACAGAAGAGCATTGGTACGATCCAAGGGGGGGGTTACTTGTACATGAAATAATACATGGTGCTAAGATACTTCAGAAAGCATTAAGATTTGAAATAAATTAGTTCGCAAACCATTTTGCTTCTCTTTCAAGACATCAGAAATGAAATCCTGGCAGCCATAAAGTGGGGATGGAGAGTTGAAATGCTGTTCACTCAACGATGCACATGGAACATAGTTGAGTAAATCCTTTCGTCTAAAATTGTGGACATTGCGGTTGTGATGAAATATGTCATTCATCAGACTCTGTAGTTAACTGTATATATTGTATTGCCTGCTCCGGTGTTTGTACCTTGTATTGTGTATAGGGCATCGCCCCCTTTGTGTGTCGGCTCCGCCCATACCTGGCCCTACTTAAGACAAGTCCAGGCTTGTCCTGCAGTAGAACAGCAGCACGCCAGGTGAAGCTAGGTGCAGCCACCGGCATCTTTTCTTTGCTAATAAAAGCCTTGTTTTATTCTGCTAACTTCGAGTCTTGAAGTTATTGAGGCACGTCAGCGGTCATGATCATTTTTTGTCCAGTGCATGTGCGCCAATTGTTTTGTGCAATTGTGGAGAGCCAGAATGGGAAATAGCTTAGGTTTGCGTTCTTTCACCGTACCATCCATTTCTGCAGCCATTCATTTTTTCCGGGTGGTACTGACATCAGGTTCAAGAAACACCCGCTCGTTCCCACCCACAGTTACCCTGATCTGGGGAGGTGCCAAATCAGGCAGAGATACCTTGACTTTGCCCCCAGGAACCGTGTGTAAAGAGGCAGCACTTCCCCAAGGGAAATGTTCAGTAGTTATGTGAGATATTTCCGAGGGAACTCCAGCCTTTCTCCAGAACTCAGACTGCTCCATCTAATGTTACCACAGTCCTGGATTTCTATGCAGCTGGGGCCATTTCAGACAGACAAAGGGAATATCAGTAACATCTCACAATCTGCTGTTTATTTTTGCATCAAGGAGCTGACTATGGTGATATTTTCAAAAGCTAACTCCTTCCTCACCTTCCCCATGGATGTTACCTCCCAGCATTAAAGAACTGTAGGATGCTATCCAGTATATCATTCCTCCAGAGTGTAAGGGTACATTGATAGCAACGCTGCTATATATGCACCATTTGTAGGGGTCCATTTCCTACATGAATTGCAAGGGGTTCCTTTAAACACCCAGTTAGTCTACAATCACAGTCACACACATCAATGCCTGGAACCCACACAGCTGCCTTAGACACAGGAGTATATGTGGATGCATCCCTGGCAACCAAGGGTAACCTCTTTGTCCGCATCTCCTATGCCTAGTTGCTTTTCCAGGAGTCACGCACAAGAGCATTAAAATGGGGTGCATGCTTCAATGAGAGTTATTATAGAACATATCACAGACGTTAAAAAAATCAAGCTTCAGGCACCTGAACAGATCGGGAGCACCGGCACAAGTCTCCCGAATAGTTCTGCCATTTCATGCCCTTTCATAACTTCTCCATTGGATCATGGCATCCCGCTTCAGCTGTTAGATGACTCTCCTCTTGTAATGGAGCTAGGATAAGAAGAAGATGACCACTGGAAGACTCCCAATAGTGACAAAGATAACCTCTTTCTTGCAGCAAAACAGATCAGGAGTGACCTTAAATGATGGTAGTGGGACAAGTTAAGAAACTCTGGAGTCATCTTTTGTTTCTTAACTTGTCCCATTACCATCTCCTTTTGCCTCGCACCATCATCCCTTTTGTCTTTTAATCTCGCCCGCCTTCTATCCTATCACAGACCTTCCCTTTTGTTCTTTCCTCCCCTCCCCCCTCTCCCTGCCCCTACACTGGCTTAAAAACCTGTCACATCTCCAACTTTTTCCAGTTCTGACGAAGGGTCATCGACCTGAAACATTAACTTTGTTGCTCTCTCTACAAATCCTGCCTGACCTGCTGAGTATTTCCAGCATTTTCTGTTTTTATTTCAGATTTCCAGCATCCGCAGTATTTTGCTTTTGTATCAGGAGTGACCTTATTAGAAGCACTTTCTCACAAACAACATCTGTCACTCCCTGAAGCATAGCATCACCATTATCCCACTGTCCGTCCATCTGAAACACCAGAAGCCACCGCTTATACTCATAGTAGCCAAGAAACATTTATATTGTACAGTCACATGCAGTAGCAACATCTGCCAAGAGCTGTAACATGTGTGTGGGAAAAGCAACATGCTTTATCATATCCACTTCAAACATTATATACCATCATCCAATTGCACCATGTTGCTTCCCCTCGGTGTCTCTATGTAGTCTTCTAGACGCCATATCTTGGTACTACTTCTAGGTACTCCTGAAGGGATAATTACTAGTCCTAGCCCCTTTAAGGCTACCCCGGATCAGGCATATTCCTCAGATGTTCACTTTCAACTAAAGTTAGAGGTAGCCGAATCCTAAAGACCCTTAATTGGGTCTAAAGGTCTGGACTGTCTCTTCCTAAAGGAAAGGAACAACCTGAAAATGTTACCATCCTCCAGATAGCACTTTCAATAAGTTTAGCTAGATTGTAACATTTTGGATGTTATGAGGGTCCGGAAAACTCCCCCAGAATTCTGCAACTCCTCACCAAAGAGTGTACAGAAATTGAGTTCACGAGTTTTTGATACACAAGTCTTATGTGAGACAATTCTAAAAATATATAGATTTATTAAAGAACCGACATGTAACTTACAGTTGGTGAGTCAATCACAACATTAACAGTTCCAAAAAGAGAAAGCTTACAATCTTATTATCAGAGAACCTTACTTTCAAATCTTAACTTCACTACAGTTTTACAGATCAAAATCAAATACCTTTGATCCCCGAGGTACAAAGAATTGGAGACTTACAGAGCCGCCTCTGAAGCTGAGAATCGCTTTGCCCCTTTATAGCGAGTCTACTATCCCATTTGAGAGTTCAATATTTATACCCTTTTCCAGTGGTATTTCCTTTAAGGTTTTCTGCTGGTGCAAGCTAATTATCTCTAGTCATTTTTCTGCTGACCCCTGCAATTCTTACAGTAACCTCAGCTGGTGGCATTACAGAATTATGTCCCCTCTCTCGGTGTTCTAAGTTTACCATAAAAAACGGTGTGACGGCAGGTGTTTTACATGATGTCATTTTTACGAAGGCAGATGTTTCTTACTTTTATGTGCTTCTTTACAAAGTGTAAATTAGAACACCTTATCCGGGGTGAACCATTAACCTTCTGTTTCAATAAGGTTATTGATTCAGTGTCAACAACTATCTTATCTCAATGGCCAAAATGTTTTCAGATCTTTTTCATAGTTAGTTTTCTAGATTTCCAAACCTAGTTTGTCATGTTTTATTAAGGCCAGAATTCTTTCAAAAGATAGTGGCCTAGAAATTCACTGGCCTTAGCACCGCTTTTGAGGCACTAGAGGGCCTAGCGCCGAAGTTATGGCCAGTTGAGAAATTGACAGGGGCCCTAAATCGGCGTTAGGCCGGTAGCGCTGCGCCGGCACCGATGACGTCATCGGTGTGCGCAGCGTCCCGGTTGCCATGGTAACCCGCCCGAACTCGGAAATTGAGTTGCGGCCGCCTCGCCCTTGGCAGCCGCAAGCAACGTTCTGGCAGAGGTGCCTTACAGAACTTTGCGCCGGCGCATTAAAGGCCCCGCGGCGGCCGGCCGCTTTTCCGCCGGCCGCCTGGCCGCAGCTCCCTCCCCGGACTTCCCCCCACCCCCCCCCCCCGGAACAGAAGCAAGCCCGGCACTTGTCCGAGGTGCCGGGCTCATTTTTACAAAGATTATCGCGAGCCGCGGCCGGGTGCAGGCAGCTCCTCCTTAACGGAAGAAGGAGGCCTGCACTTCCCGAGCCTGCCGCACCGCAGCGGGCGCCGCAGCGCCGGAATAGCGCCGCAATGCGGCGCGTGGCGCCAGTTTTGAGGCGCTGAGACCCCTCAGTAGCGCCGGCAGCCATTTGGGCGCGGCGCTACTGAATTTTTGGCGCGCAGGGGGACTTAGCGCCGGCACTAACTTCCGGCGCTAAATCCCTTGCTGCGCCAAAACCGAATTTCTAGGCCAGTGTATTTTTCTGAATAGGTTATATGGCTTATTCCTTCACACTCCCTGAGTGCTTGGAGTTAGCAAGGTAGTTTTTTTGTATTTATTTATTCATTCACAGGATATGAGTGTGACTGACAAGGCCAGTATTTATTGCCCATCCCTAATTGCCCTTGAAAAGGTGGTGGTGAACCGCCTTCTTTAACCGCTGCAGTCCATGTGGTGAAGGTGCTCCCACAGTGCTGTTAGGAAGGGAGATCCAGGATTTTGACCCAGCGACGATGAAGGAACGGCAATATATTTCCAACTCAGGATGGTGTGTGACTTGGAGGGGAACTTGGAGGTGGTGGTGTTCCCACATGCCTGCTGCCCTTGTCCTTCTGGGTGGTAGAGGTCACAGGTTTGGGAGGTGTTGCCAAAGAAGCCTTGGCGAGTTGTTGCAGATGGCTAAACTACATCTAAATGAACCTTTTGGGGGAAATTAGCAGCCTGTCTGCATTAGGTTGAGAAGGACCAGCTTGATCTCTCATCTTGTGAGATCATTCAAATTCTTCCAACATTGCATAGCGATCCAGCCGTTAGTGGAGGAGGCACTTATAGCCAAAGCCCCTACATTCCACAGAGCTGTCACTGTTGCTTAGAATGACCTTCTTCTAGTAGACCCAAACAGGCTTTGTCTCTTTCTGCTATATTCCTGAAGCAGTACCTCTAGTTCCCGGCCCCCAAAGTCACCTCCCTGATTCAGCCCTTGCTTTCATACCTGGTTTTTAACCTTCCTTTAGCTGCCTCTCCCACCGCAGGAATTCTTGTGCAACATCACAAGATTTTCTGGTCCCCTGGTGCAGAACATCAATCAGCGGCATGACACCAGCGAGAACTCATCCTTGCGTATTCAAATTAAATGTCCCCGCAAAGTAGGCCGAGGTCAGTGGTCAAAAGTACCCACCGGCCAGCTCAACAAGAATTCGGAAAATCTAGGCCGTCTTTCACCTAATTGTAGCAGGAAGAAAATGAGTTTGCTACATGTTATGAATGTGCCTGTCTTCAATTGCGTGCAATTTTTTTTTTCTGTCTCCTCCAAAACTTACCTTTCATTACGGGCAAATGGCTTTCAAATCGGTGCACGGCTAATTGATCGTTGAGTAGATTTTTCTTTGGCTTCTGAACTTTGATTAAAATGATACTGATTTGAATCTTATTAAAATGTGGCAACAGGTACAATGATTAGTGCACCCAGGTGATTATACTAAAGGTGCCGGACGGAAGCAGTAGTAAACTATTTCCACTGCTAGGTAAGTCGATAACTAGCAGACATCAATTTAAGAATGAAAAGAGTGGTTAGGAGAATTATTCTTTAATGCTGAGGGTTGTTGGGAAAATAAATGTTCTACCAGAAATAGTGGTGAAAGCAGAATTTATATTCCTACATTACAACAGTGACTGCTATTCATAAAATGCCCATTGGCTGTAAAATGCTTAAGGACGGCCTGAGGTCGTGAAAGGTACCCTATAAATGTAAGTCTTTCTTTCTTTCCTACTTTCTTTCTTTCCCTCTTTCTTTCTTTCTTTCCTTCTTTCTTTCCTTCTTTCTTTCTTTCCTTCTTTCTTTCCTTCTTTCTCTCCTTTCTTTCCCTCTTTCCTTCTTTCCTTCATTCCTTCTTTCTTTCTTTCTTTCCTTCTTTAATTCCTTCTTTCTTTCTATTGGCTTTTAAAAGTAAAGTGGACATATATTGAACAAGAAAGATTTAAAAGGGCATGCGGGGAAGGGGCAGGGGAAAGGGACTAATTGGAAAGCACCTTCTGTGCTGTAAACCGCTATGGTTCTATGATTTTGGATGGGGTAATTTTCTGACTTTGCCCTTCCCTTGAGGAGTGTCATCCACTGGGAGCGCAAATCGAAAAACCTGGGCACGCACTATGCACAATTTGTTTAACCAGTAACTTAAATAGTTGGAAAATTATGCACAGTTCATGCGTGGATTTGCAAAATGAGCTTCTGGTGCACGAGGAGCCCCACTGGCATTCAGCCCTGATGGGTTTTCAAGAAGGCAGTCAGTGAAATTCTGAAAAGGGGTGAGAAACAGCTTGCAATGACCTAATTGGGGCATTTGACCTGCTGTTACTTAATTAGTTTCTATTAAAATTAATCCATGAACAAAAATACAGTTAAAAATGTTTTAATGTTGCATTCAAGTGTTGCAAATAAACACCCTTGCTGCATAATTTTTCTTAATGCGCATTGGCAGCCATGGCTCAGTTGGCAGCACACTTTGCCTATAAGTTAGACAAAGGTTGTGGGTTCAAGTCCCATTCCAGAGACTTGAGCATAAAAATCCTAGGTTGCCACTCCAGTGCAGTACCGAGGGAGCGCTGCACTGTCGAAGAGCATCGCCTTTCGGGTGAGATGTTGAACCAAAGCTCCTTCTGCTCTCTCAGCTGGCCATAAAAGATCTTCCGGCACTATTTTGAAGAGAAGCGGGGTTATCCCCAGTGTCCTGGCCAATATCTATCCCTCAATCAACATCACTAAAACAGATTATCCAGTCATTATCACATTGCTGTTTGTGGGAGCTTGCTGTGCGCACATTGACTGCTGTGTTTCCTACATTACAACAGTGACTACACTTCAAAAGTACTTCAATGGCTGTAAAGCGCTTTGGGTCATGTAAGGCGCTATATAAATGCCTGTCTTTTATATAATGCCCATGCAATACGCACACATGTCTTGTGATATTTACAAGTTATTCAATTGCTTCTCTCATGGAAAGGGAAATCATATGCTGAAGCATCTTGTGAAGTAGTCTCTATTTCTTAATACAAAAAGAAAATACTGCAGATGCTGGAAATCTGAAATAAAAACAGAAAATGCTGGAGACACTCAGCAGGTCAGGCAGCATCTGCGAAGAGAGAAACAAGAATTAACGTTTCAGGTCGATGACCTTTCATCAGAACTGGAAAAATGCAGGAAATGGAACACATTTTTAAGCAAGTGAAGAAGTGGGAAAGGGGGGTGGGGGGGAGGTGATGAGATAACCAAAGGGAAGGTCTGTGATAGGATGGAAGGTGGGAGAGATTAAGAGACATTAAGATATATTTCCCCTTTCCCAGCCGCTTCACTTGCTTAAAAATGTGTTCCATTTCCTGCATTTTTCCAGTTCTGATGAAAGGTCATCGACCTGAAACGTTAACTCTTGTTTCTCTCTTCACAGATGCTGCCCGACCTGCTGAGTTTCTCCAGCATTTTCTGTTTTTATCTCTATTTCTTGATGCCTGGGGTCCCAGATTCCTAGAATTCTGAAATGCATTAACCGCGACTGTATTCCCTGCTTCGAAGAATATGGTTACTCAGAAGAACATTATACATCTGAATCAATTGATGGTGACTTTAGTAACCTTTCACAGCTAATAATCCTATTCTTCTGTAATGGTTTTTGAGTGCTGAGACACGCATTTTGAGATGACATTAAGTAGTTCAGAAGCACAATGTTCATCAATCTTTGTCATACAAGAAAATGGTCTACTCTGCAATTGCATCTCAAGTGTTAAGAAACAATCTAATCACATTATAATGAGTGGAAAAGCAAGATAATACTTGGTACAGCAATTCACTGCAATAATCTCCCATCATGGCTGTGAGTAGCCGCACAAGAATGTTGCAGCTTTTCTCTAAAGTATTGTTTGGGCTTGATCTGAAGAAATTGTTTGGAATCGCACAAGAGCATGCACTGGTTCTGGGAAGTTACTCTCAGTCCAACTTAGGGTCCAAAAGCACAGCAGCAAAGGAGAAAAAGCATACAATATTAATTGCTCTTCAGCCTGAGGTGATTAATTTGATTCAAAGATAAATACAATCCACGACCGTCACACAGCCGCTGCTGCAAACACAATAAATAGCCTCGCTGCAGTTACATCTTCCTGTTTATTTCCTCTGTTTTAATTTGTCACTTTCCAGAAGTAGCGTTTCTAGAAGACTTTTATATCCATTAGCAAGCAAAGTCACTCCAATATTAATGCAAGATATCTATTACTATGTTTTCCGCTAATTTTCTCCCTTCCGTTTTTGATTCTTACAGTTCTGCAGCTGCTTAAAATCCTCCAAAACCTCACCCTTTCTCACCGGTGAACCCAGACCATAAATGTCAAGAGGTTATTTCTCTGGGAATCAGAGGTGATCTGATTGAAACGTATAAAATTCTTAGAGGGCTTGACAGGGTGGAGGCTTTTCCCCCTGGCTGGAGTGTGTAGAACTAGGGGGTCACAGTCTCAGGATAAAGGTCGACCTTTTAAGACTGAGATGAGGACGAATTTCTTCACTCGGAGTTGGTGAATCTTTACCCCAGAGGGCTGTGGATGCTCAGTCGTTGAGTATATTCAAGGCTGAGATCAATAGATTTTTGGACTCTAGGGGAATCAAGGGATATGGGGATCGGGCGGGAAAGTGGAGTTGAGGTCGAAGATCAGCCATGATTTTATTGCATGGCGGAGCAGGCTCGAGGGGCCGAATGGCCGAATCCTGCTCCTAATTCTTACCTTCTTCTGATGCTTCACAGTCAAACATAATCCTGCCTTCACCTCCCAGCCACTACCCCTGGAAGGTGTGAAGCTTGTTTGGGTGGTGCAGCCCCTTCTGCATTGTGGCCATTCTTGTAAGCAAGCAACAATGGTTCTCCAAAATGTTCCCTGATGTAAGAAAACTACTAGGCACTTGGTCTAAGCGTTAAACAAAGCTTTAATCAACTGTTTTACAACATGGAGGTCTAGTTTTGTCCTTCACTAGTTCCTGTTAAGAATGTCCTGTGCAAGCTGGGCCCGTGCCCGAGTATTTACACTCTCCCTGGACAGCACCACCCGCAGGCCGCTCAGTTGATTCATGTCATTCCCTTTAGTGTAAGTTAAGCCACTACTATAGGTGCACAGTGAAGGCCACTTATTTATAATGACAAGCACTTTTCGGTTAGGATCACTAAATGGTGATCAAGAGTGAGAGACTTGGCTGAATGTTTCTGTTCCTAACTCAAGGGTGCTGAGGATAATTGTAGTGTCCCTACCACTTTCCTGCTAGTGATTGTTTAACTCAGCATAGACCAGGGATCAAACTTGGGACCTCCTCTGCTTGCATGGCTCAGTTTCACACTGTGCAGTGTCAACTGAACCATCAGCAAAGCTTGTAAGGAAATGTTAACTCGGCATTTCATTAATAAAAGGTAGAACAACACACAAAGGCTTCCTGTAGAATATTTCCTTAATGCACTTTTTACTTCTCCGATTTTCTTCTTGATACATTTAGTTGCTGGCCTAGAGAATCTCATCTTCTACACGCAAAGATACAAAGGAGTTAGACACAAATGATCATCCCCTGCTATGCGACAGAATTATCCCTGCATGATAACTTATCTTCTTTTGATAGTTTCTCAATTAATAAGGCTTCTTTCTACCCTTAGCCATAAATATATGAACATTGGCTGATCTTTTAGACAGGCAACTTTTATCTGTAATATAAGAACATAAGAATTAGGAGCAGGAGTCGGCCATACGGTCCCTCGAGCCTGCTCCGCCATTCAATAAGATCATGGCTGATCTTCCACCGCAACTCCACTTTCCCGTCCGATCCCCATATCCCTTGATTCCCCGAGAGTCCAACGATCTACCTATCTCAGCCTTGAATATACACAATGATTCAGCATCCACAGCCCTTTGGGGTAGAGAATTACAAAGATTCACAACCTTCTGACTGAAGAAATATCACTGCATAATACATTGGCCAACTAAAGATTGCAATATATTTGGCATGAGGGTGTAATATCAGCCCAGAAATTCGGGTCGGAGGCTTCCCGCGGGTGCAAGCCCCCGACCTGCACTTAACTAGCGCGCCGGCCGTTGAGCTGTGGGCCCACGTGGGATTCCGATCCTGGGCCTGCTCCAACTGCCGGCGCGCAGTGCTTGCGTATCCCAGGGGCGCAGTTAGTTCGAAGCGTCCCCTGGGATCACGTGGGCCATGGAGAGCCAATGGTAGCAGGGAATCTGTATTCATAGATTTGACAGGAAGACCTGTCAAATCTATGAATACAATTCAGCCCCAAAACATCACTAAAACTTCAAATAATTTTTTTTTAATCACATTTTTAAAATAACTATAAATTACATAAAATAACTATTTTAAACAATAATTAAAATTTTTGAAAAAATTAATTAATGTTTCTAACGGGGCTAAAAATAAACGTACCTTTCTTTAAAGTATTTAAAATTAATAAACCTGTGGAAAAAATGTTTTAATTTTACTTAATTCACCACTTACCTTGTTAAAAGCAGGCCTTGCGACTGCTTTTTATAAGTGTAGCTGCTGAAGACTTACCCTCCCAGAGAAACCTGCAAAAAAACCAGAAGTTCCAGGCGTACGCGCTGCCTCTCCGGTGCACGCGTTTGACCTGTGAACCTCTTCCTTTAAGGGAACGGAAGTTCCGGTTTCCTGCGCATGCGCAGTATATGCACAAAACCAGCACTTTCGTTGGGCCTGTGGGTGAGTACCCAGCGCGTACTCACCCGTGGAGACCCGAAGTTCTGGCCCATAATATTATAATATTAATAAAGCAGTTAAAGAATGTACTTATCAACCTTATGGTTGTTAAAAATCTATGGGATTTCATACTCATGTTAATTTTTTCACTAGAATTAGCAAACAACGGAAAATATAGTTTTGTGTTGTTCATTTTGCAATCCGACGTTCCCAGTGGGGAGCAGTATTCGCAGGGAATACATCTTGGAAATGTGTACCCGCAATTTTCTACGATGCCTTTCCCTGCAAGTGTGTTCCTGGTTACGAGTGCGAGATTGCAAATTGACCCTTATGCTCAAGGACAGCATCCAATTTTATGAGGTTCATATACTGGGAAAGAAACACCTTGGCTCAATTAGCCTTATTATCCAAAATATGGGCTGATATTTATGTGCAAAATCTAGCTAATTTTCCCTGATATTTTTCTCTGCGCGTCACATTTGATGAATTTGTAAATTAGTTTGCACAGCTATTTGTTGATTCATTGCAACTAAATCACAGAGGGAAATATCAAGGTAGCTGTTACTGACTGGACAGTTGGGTCCTTTCAAGGTTCGGCATATTGCAATGCCTTATATCCCAGCTGTGGCTTTGCACCACTGAGTCAGAAGGCTGTGGGTTCATAGACCCACTCCAGAGACTTGAGCACAAAAATCTAGGCTGACACTCCAGTGCAGTACTGAGGGAGTGCTGCACTGTTTTCGGTGCAGTCTTTCTGATGAGACATTAAACCGAGGCCCCGTCTGCTCTCTCAGGTGGACATAAAAGATCCCGCGGCACTATTTTGAAGAAAAGCAGGGGAGTTATCACCGGTGTCCTGGCCAATATTTATCCCTCAATCAACATCACTAAAACACATTGGCCGTGAAATTGGAGCATTGACGGCCGACCATTAAGGCCGGTTTGGAAGAAAAAATGGCAGCCATCTCGCTTCCCGCGCGTCCCACGGTGGCCGCCATTTTGGGCAGGTCAGCACCGTGCCATTGCCTGCGCTCGCTACAGATATTTAAATGAGGTAGATCGTGACGTCAATGAGTGTGCAACGCTGATTTGATGCACGATCTGCCATTTTGGACGTCGCCACTCCATTTAACGCCCTCTCCTAATCATGACCAGCTGACTATGCGTTTAGCAGCAGAAAGGACCCCCCCACCAGCGCTCTTTAAAGGGATCAGCAACAACTTGCAGCAGCAGCTGTGTACCACCTTTGCCTGCAAGAGAAAAGGAAGTGTGTCAGTGAGTGTGGTGCAATGTGTTTGGGTCATGTTCCTGCCATGGTTGAATAGCTGGCAGTGTGTGCAAGGTATGAGACGTGGGTGTTAATTTTGCAGCAGTGGTAAGTGTGTGAGGGTAAAGTGAAGCTATGATTGTGAGGTATGAGTGGTGATTGCTGGAGATTGTTGGTAGGTGTTTGATGGGGGTGTGGAACATTGAGCAGTGTGTGAGACTTGTGGTCCAGATAGAGGTATATGGCATTTGATGATGCATTGACTCACCTTGACCACTCGTGTGAGGGCATTAAACTTTTTGCAGCACTGGATCCAGGTCCTGGGGACAACCCTCATCGCAATAACGATGTGAGCGATCTCCTCCCAAAGCCTTCTGGTGTTCTGTCTTGAGGGCCTCTTGCCGCTCTGTGGGTAGAGAACCTGACGGCATCTTGGTACCCCCAGGAACAAGACTTCTAGTGCCGCATCCAAAAATCTTGCCCTTTCCCTTGGCTATTGGACCATGGCTCTGCCACAATGACAATGAGGTGTTTCTACAACAAAGCACCTCCTCTTTAAGTAGTGGAGAGAACCTAGGCCAAACTTAATGGGCCAGTAGACTGCACCCGATATTGCCGCCGCCCCCTCCCCCCACCCCCATTGAGCGCTAAGCCAATCAGCGGCATGTTTAGCGCTTAGACCAGCGCTGCAATCATGTTAATGAGCAGGCAGCGTGAATTTTGTGTGCTGCCTGCACCACTTTGAATGGGCATGGGCGCATAGTGCTGCGCGATGCCCGCGCCCATTTTCAGGCCTCTTCCAATTTCTATGCCATTATCTGATCATTATTGTTGTTTGTGGGCGCTTGATGTGCGCAAATTGGCTGTCGCATTTCCTACATTATAACAATGACTATATTGGCTGTAAACCGCTTTGGGACATCCTGAGGTCATGAAAGGCAAGTCTTTCTCTCTTTCTCTCTTTGTTTCTTTCTCTCTATCTTTCTTTATCTCTCTTTCTTTCTCTCATTCTTTCTCTCTCCCTTTCTTTCTCTCTCTCTTTCTCTCTTTCCCTCTTTCACTCTTTCTTTCTTTCTCTCTTTCTTTCTTTCTTTCTTCCTTTCTTCCTTTCCCAAAATATTTAACCTTCAACTTCATCACAGTGGAGTCCAAAGCAGTGCAATGATAGCTCACACTGTTTTCTGAAATGGCGGTTAGGTTAAATCTATGATTCTGACACCAGGGACTAGGCTCGCCACTTTGAAACACTGTGACCATCCACGCTCATATTAAACCATTGCCCCCGGCAAAATCCTGATGTGCATCTGACCTTTAACTGGCTGCAAAAATAGCTCTCCATATTATACTTGCTCGCAGCATATTAAAAAAATCAACCAATAACTAGACAGGCTGATTGGCACCTCTTAAGCACCTTGGAAGGTCTACATCATTGATATAAAAGTGATGGTGTCCAATAACATAGTTGTGCAGGGCAAAGGATCTGCAGTGCTTAGGAAACGAGGGAGCAGAATACCAAGATGCACTGACCGCATTATTTCAGAATCATTGGGGGTAATTTTAACTCCCAAAAACGGGTGGGTTGGGGTCAGGTATGAAATAAAAATGTAGTAAATCTCAAACCCGAACCCATCCTGCCTTGAACACGCCCACTTCCGATTTTAATGGAGGCGGGACAGGGGGCGGGTGGCCAACCCTCTCCAAGGAGGCGGGTCGCTATTTAAATATTTTAATGAGGCTGCGTGCTTCAGATCTTTTTTCCCTATTCCAGCTTTAGCGCTGGCCGGCCAGGTATTCTGGGCCTCGGGAAACCTGGAAGCTAAAGGAAGACGAGGACTGCTACATGGAAGAGTTCAGTGCTTTCCCAGCACTGCTTGTGGGCCAGGAGGAGCAGGAGTGCTTCCCCCCCTCCCCGCAGGCACCCCCCCAAGCTAACCTGTTAATATCCCCAACGATCGGACCCCACCCTGGCGATCCGATGCTCTCCATGGCCCGTGATCTTCTCCCCTGATCTCTCCGGCCTCACGCGATCTTCTCCCCTCCTTCCCTCGATTTCTCCGGCACCCCATCAGTGTCACTTCCCCCTTCCCCCTGACATGAATCTTGTCATTCATGTGAAAATGACTTATGTAATAATACTGGGCGGCCTGCTGGTGGCGCTGTCCAGGGAGAGTATAAATACTCGGGAATGGGCCCAGCTTGCTCAGGACATTCTTTAACAGGAACTAGTGAAGGACACAACTAGATCTCCATGTTGGAAAACAGTTGATTAAAGCTTTGTTTAATACTCAGACCAAGGGCCTAGTAGTTTTCTTACGTCACCCCCTTCCCCACATCTCTCCCTCCCTCCTCCATGCTCCCAGCTGCGGCCTGGTAACAAAGGCCTATCTGCCTGACAACCAGTCAGTCTCTCAATCTGGCTGGCAGTGACAGGGAAACAGAAACAAAAAAATCTTAATCAGGTCCTTCCATCAAATCCGTCCTTCTAGGATCCCCGACCGCAAAATTGCCCCCCACTCCCTCCGCGCCACCCTGTTAATACTGGGGCCATTGTTACAGTTCTGTATAGGCAGCAAGTTATTTTCAATTCATCAGGTTATATGGCCATCATGTACCATTGATACCATGCTCAAGAGGATGTCATTCATATCATGAATACAAAAGCTTTCAAGCAGGAAACAAAGTAAGGATATTCAGCGATCTGGAGAAACGGCACCGAATTGAGATTGAAAAGATGAAGTGCTGTCCTGGCAAATAATACAGCCAGGTGCCTAACGGCCTAGCCTGTTCCTATGTAAAAGAGGATGAGTAGAGAGGAGGTCTGAGGGGGAAAAAAGTGGTGATATCCAGAAAGCCACCGCGGTAAGTGAAGAGAAAGGCACGCGGAACCCTGCATTATACGATATAATGGAGAGATCGCTTCCTTGGTCAGCCAGCACAATTAGAAGGGTAGGCTTCGGCAAAAAAACAACAAGAGATGGGTTTTTAAATTGTGAACGAAATAGTCATTCCTAAGGGACAGTAGAAATTGGTGTCGGTCCGTTTTCAGGGCCAAAACAGGCGACGCACTGTGAGAGAGCGGCAGAAGCCCGCTGGGCCGGCCATGTTCCCTTTAAGCTGGGCGGTTGCGCGGCAGCACAGCGGTCTGTAAGTCCCCCGCAGCCAGGGAGCTGCCTAGCCTGGGGTAAGACCTGGGGCGAGGGACGATGAACCAGTGGGGATTAATCAGGATCGGCAGCCACCCTTAGGGGCATTGTGGAGCTGGGAGGAGCAATCCTGCTATGAAGAATGTCTATATATACAAAATAATAATTAACAAACATTTTTCTTTTATTATAGTAATATAAATGCATGATTTTAATATGCATGATCAATTGATTTGCATATGTCTACTACACATATTTTGAATTGATGTTTATTTATGTATAATAAATTATTGTGGATACATAAAACTTAATATTGTGCGTGTAAGTTAAAACATTACACATTAAATTTGACGTGTGCGTCTGCGTTCCATTCAAAATTCCAAAGTAAAGATTTCTTATGGAAAGTCCAATATTAAAATGCTGTAGGTAAGTACATTTGTTCTCCCCACATAAACACTCACACAATTAAACATGGGAACACCACCACCTCCAAGTTCCCCTCCAAGCCACACACCATCCTGACTTGGAAATATATCGCCGCTCCTTCATCGTCGCTGGGTCAGAATCCTGGAACTCCCTCCCTAACAGCACTGTGGGAGTACCTTCACCACACGGACTGCAGCGGTTCAAGAAGGTGGCTCGACACCACCTTCTCCAGGGCAAGTAGGGATGGGCAATAAATGCTGGCCTTGCCAGCGACGCCCACATCCCGTGAACAGATCTCTCCATGTGGTAATGGGAGCAGCTTTTTACTGTCCTTGTGTTCAGTTTGTAAGTTATTGTAATGGATGCTATCAAATATAACACTAATTTGCACCTATATTTCCTTGCCAAATATCTCTGCGTTGCCAAAAGGTTTTTGCTTGTACCTGCTTAATTATATTCAGAGCCTTGCGTTCAACTTGAATAAAGCTAGAATCTTTCCATAACGTGCCACCATTTATCATTTTGATTTCCTGCCAGACTTTGAGTTCTGAAATGAACAGCAAAAAGAATGTAGCTGACGTAACCATTTGAAATACATTATGAAACAAAGTCCTGCTCCGAATCACTTGCCAGTCTATTCCTCAGTAGTATCTGCGTTTATCTGTAGCTGTTCGAGATCAGCTAAGGTAAAATATAGATAGCTTTTTCTTTCAAATTTACCTCAGAAGAATCATGTCCTACCTAATGTTTGATACTTCTTTACAAGAAGATAAGTTGGGCCGGTAATTCCGGTCCCAACGCGTGAGTACGGACGGGGTACTCACGCGTGGGCCCGTTGGAAGTGCCGGATTTCAGCATGCACAGCGCATGCGCGGGAAACCGGCATTTCCTCTCCATCGAACCAAGGGGTTAAGAGGTCCAACGCGTGCGCGCAGGACTCTGCGCGCACGCTTTGAACTTTCTTCTTTTTGACAGGTTTGCGCGTGTGCAAGGGCCTGAACTTTTTAGAAATGAAAAAAGGAGGCGTAAGGAGTGGATTCTTGAAGGTAAGTGGTCTATTATTTAAAATTATTAAATTTTTTCCACAGATTCATTGTTTATAAGGACTTTACAGTAAGGTAAGTTTATTTTTAGACCCGATTTCGTAAAAAATTATTTTTTTCAAAAATTTTATTAATTGTTTTAAATAGTTTTTAAAAGTTATTTATAGTTTATTTAATTATTGGGATGTTTTTTAAAATTTTAATTAAAGTTAAACTAGTCTTTTGGGCGCCCGTACTTTTCATGAGTTTGACAGTTCTTACTATCAAACTCATGAATGAGATTCCCCTCCCCTGATTGGCTGCACAGTGCTCACCTGATCCCAGCCGGCACATCGCACTAACTACGCCGCTGGATCAGGTAAGCACAGCGCGCCGACATCTGAACCGGGCCTGTGACAGGAAATGCAAGCAGGTCCGGGCTTCAGATGTCGGCGCGCCGGGTGAGTGCACATCAGGGGCTTGCACGCGCGGCAAGCACCCGATCCTAATTTCTGGCCCATTTAACTTTCTCTTACTCTCACTGGTTATAAAAATTATTTCCTTAGACTTTCTTGTTGCCTGTAACTTTTCATGCACAGGGGGAGTGGGACTAACAAACAGCAAGTCCTGGCATGCTCTGCAAATGTCTGGTTTTGCTATTAATCATAGCAAATAAATTGGACTTTGGAGCACAGAGGCACACTGGGTGCCGTAGCCTAGAGTTCCTCCAGCTGACACAGTGATACAGAAAATGCTATATTGTACATGCAATTCAATTGTCTTTTTTTATAAAGGAAAATTGGCTTACTGGCCACAATGATGAGCAGGGGTTCTGCTAGGTGCACGGTGACATGGTGCAGATTTCATCCTGAATCTCTAAGTGCCCTCGCTACAGCGTCTGCTCACGGAGCATCTGAACACACAGCTGCTCCAGATGTATCGGGTGTCAGAAAGCTCTCAGAGCTTCAGGTTTTTTTTTTTGGGGGGGGGTGGTCGGGGGAAGCACTGAAGAGCCTGACGGAGTCTGTAGCCAGAAAGGTAGTTACTGACGCAGGCCTGGACCACTGTCTGTGTCCTCATCCTCTGGTTTGGAGGGCAATGAGTATGCACAGGATGCCACCAGCACTATTCCTGCTGCCGAGAATCCCATGCAGCCACAGAGCTCTGAGTGAGTGGCTAGGTGGAGTTGTGCCTGATGCAAAGGAAGATGGCTGTGATTGTCAGAGACATAAGAACATAAGAACATAAGAAATAGGAGCAGGAGTAGGCCAATCGGCCCCTCGAGCCTGCTCCGCCATTCAATAAGATCATGGCTGATCTGATCCTAACCGCCAATCCACTATCACAGAACCATCTCCTGAATCTAACAGAATTAGACACACGAAATAGGAGCAGGATCAGGCTACACGGCCCCTGGGCCCGCTCCGCTACCCACAGGGCCATGATCGATCCGAACCTAGACTCATGTCCAAATTCCTGCCCGCTCCCCGTAACCCTTAATTCCCTTTACTTCTAGGAAACTGTCTATTTCTGTTTTCAATTTATGTAATGATGTAGCTTCTACAGCTTTTTGGGGCAGCATATTCCATGGACCTACCACCCTCTGAGTGAAGTACTTCCTCCTCATCTCAGTTTTGAAAGAGCAGCCCCTTATTCTAAGACTATGCCCCCTAGTTCTAGTTTCACCCATCATCGGGAACATCTTCCCCGCATCCACCCGATCCAACCCCTTCACAATCTTATATGTTTCAATAAGATCGCCTCTCATTGTTCTGAACTCCAATGAGTAGAGTCCCAATCTACTCAACCTCTCCTCATATGTCCATCCCCTCATCCCCAGGATTAACCATCGAAAACAGCCCCAGAACATCGCTAATTGAGTAGATTGGGCCTAAACTCGCGCGAGTTTAGAAGAATGCAAGGTGATATCATTGAAACATACAAGATTCTGAAGGGGATTGATAGGGTAGATGCTGAAAGGTTGTTTCCCCTGGCTGGAGAGTCTAGAACTAGGAGGCATAGTCTCAGGATAAGGGGTCGGCCATTTAAGACTGAGATGAGGAGGAATTTCTTCACTCAGAGGGTTGTGAATCTTTAGAATTCTCTAACCCAGAGGGCTGTGGATGCTGAATCGTTGAGTATATTCAAGGCTGATAGATAGGTTTTTGGACTCTAGGGGGATCAAGTGATATGGGGATCGGGCAGGAAAGTGGAGTTGAGGTTGATGATCAGCCATGATCTTATTGAATGGCGGAGCAGGCTCGAGGGGCCGAATGGCCAACTCTTGCTCCTAATTCTTGTGTTCTAATATTCCTCAGAGAAGCTCAACCATCTTCAGCTGCTTCATCAATGACCTTTCATCCATCAGTAGGTTGGGATAAAAGGCTGTTTACTAATGATTCGACAGGGTTCAGCTCCATGTACAACACCTCAGACAATGGAACAGGCTTGGGCTGATAAGTGGCAGTTAACATGGATTCCATCACAAGTACCAGACAATGAGTGTCTAGAGCAAGGGAAAGCCCAGCCATCTGCCCATGACCTTTACCACCATCACAGAATCCCCCACCATCAGCATCTTGAGAGTCACCACTGACCAGAAGTTGAACAGGACCAGCTATATCAAGACCGTGGCCACAAGTGCAGAGCAGAGGTTGGGTACCCTGCAATGAATGGCTCGCCTACTGACCCAGAAAAGCCTCTCCATCATCAACAAGACTCGAGTCAGGTAGTGTGATGGACTACTTCCCACTCGCTTGGGTGGGTGCAGCTGCAACAACACTCATGCAGCTCAACACCATCCAGGACAGAGCAGTTCGCTTGATCGGTGCCACCACCACTAGACTCAATAATCACCCCCTCCATCTCCGGCACACTCTGGCTTCAGTATAAACTATCTACTGGATACAATGCAGAACCTCAACAAGTTTATTCTGACAGCACCTCCCTCCCCTCCCTCCCTGAAAACAAATTATTTTAAAACAACAATAATCTTGGCTCTGTTGACAGCACCCTCGCCTCTGAGCCAGAAGGTTGGGGGTTCAAGCCCCACTCCAGAGACTTGAGCACAAAAATCTAGGCTGACACTCCAGTGGAGTGCTGCACTGTCGGAGGTGCCGTATTTCGGATGTAGACGTTAAACCGAGGCCCCGTCTGCTCTCTCAGGTGGATGTAAAAGTTCCCATGGATTCACTTTGAAGAAGAGCAGCGGGAGTTCTCCCAGGTGTCCTGGGCCAATATTTATCCCTCAATCAACATCACTAAAAAAAAAGATGATCTGGTCATTATCACATTGCGGTTTGTGGGATCTTGCTGTGCGATAAATGGCTGCTGCATGTCCTACATTACCACAGTGACTGCGCTTCAAAAAGTATTTCATTGGCTGCAAAGCGCTTTGGGACGCCCTGTGGTTTTGAAAGGCGCTATAGAAATGCAACCTTTCTTTCTTTTGCTCACCCAGTGACTTGCTCATCCTTGGAGTTCGCAGCTTCTCCATGACCTGCATGCTGATCCCTCTCTCGGTTATATTATGGAAAATACAGCACACCATCGTTATTTCGCACTGCTTTTCTGGGAGAGATTGTAATGTGTCCGGCCAGAGAATAAACGCTTCAAGACATTGCATTGGGTTTGACGTGGGCATGCTGATTGTTAGGATGAATGATGTAAGCAGCCAAAGTTGAAAAAGATAACCAAAATCCCTCAGTATCCATCCATTCAGCTTTGGAGACCTTGAATGTTGGACATAGATACGTAAGGGTCATAGCAGCTTCCAAGATGCCTGGCATTAATGTAGACAATGATGATCAGGTTGACATCGCACACTATCTGCATGTTAACTCAATCATATTCTTTTCTATTTCTGTAGGGCAGAACTTGACCCGAAAGAGCCCAAAGGAGCTTATTTTTTAAAATATACATTCATGGGATGTGGGCGTCGCTGGCAAGGCCAGCATTTATTGCCCATCCCTAGTTGCCCTTGAGTAGGTCGTGGTGAGTCGCCTTCTTGAATCATTGCAGTCCGTGTGGAATCAATGATAGTCTGCACCCTTGGGAAAATAGCACAATCAAAAAAGCCTTTCTGTAGCGACTCATTCCAAAGTGAACATGTTGGGTTGTGTGTTTTGGAACAGCCTCTGTGATCACTGTAATGAGAAACAGCTTATGCCTGGTAAATTCTTCATGGCAGCTTGGAAGGACCTTGAAGCAACAAAAGAAATCAAGACAGTGGACGCTTTTAAGAGCTTGGCTCACTGCGAACTGTCCCCTCAGCTTGGCTCCAAGAGAGCAGCTAAAGTCAATGACCACTTCCCCTGGATAATCACGGGTATTGCACCCTCCGTCATATCCTGAAGTAGTCCTGAGAAAGTAGATGGCTGTCTGATGCTTACGGCTGTTGGGTTTCAATGCAGTCTGCAGTCCCTTTCAGTCTTCTTCGTTCTGCACCTATGCACTAAGTGATGTAAGAAAACTACTAGGCACTTGGTCTAAGCGTTAAACAAAGCTTTAATCAACTGTTTTACAGCATGGAGGTCTAGTTGTGTCCTTCACTAGTTGCTGTTAAGAATGTCCTGAGCAAGCTGGGCCCGTGCCCGAGTATTTATGCCCTCCCTGGACAGCGCCACCCGTAGGTCGCTCATTATTATTTCAAAAGTCTTTCTTTCATGAATAACTGATTCATGTCACTAAGTACAAAGAAACACTGGCAAAGCTGCTCATCCCGTAAAATATGCCGAGCATTTTAGCAGTAACAAGTGAAGGCCAGTGCTGATGGAAGGGATTGCTCACCAGGTGTCAGCTGTGGCTCAGTTGGTAGCAACCTTGCTTCTGAGTCAGAAGGCTGTGGGTTCATAATCCCACTCCAGAGACTTGATAACAACAAATCTAAGCTGACACTGCAGTGCAGAACTGAGGGAGTGCTGCACTGTTGGAGGTACTCTCGTTTGGACGAGATGTTAAACCGAGGCTCTGTTTGCTCTCTCAGGTGGGCATAAAAGATCCTATGGCACTTTTTCAATCGAAGAGCAGAAGAGATCTCCCTGGTGTTCTTGCCTAATATTTATCCCTCAAACAACATCACTAAAAGACTATCTGGCCATTATCACATTGCTGTTTGTGGGAGCTTGCTGTGTGCAAATTGGCTGCCACATTTCCTACATTACAACAGAGACTACACTTCAAAAGTACTTCATTGGCTGCAAAGCACTTTGGGATGTCCTGAGGTTGTAAAAAGCGCTCTATAAATGCAAGTCTTTCTTTTTCTTTAATATGTCTTAATTGGCCCTAACATCCTACCTCCAAGCTTATCTGAGCTCGTGTCCAATATTCAGCAGTGTTTTCGAGGAGTCAAATTGGAGGAAAAATGAGCGCATTAATGATATTCTGCTCTAGGGTGCTAATTACGTGTTTCCATTATGAGAGGTTATAATATATGCTAGTTAAGTATGCCAGTGCCATACAAGAGGCTGAGCATTAGCAGATTGGAGTAGGAATCGGTTGGGTTGTTGCGCTCTGATTTTGTTTACCTTTGGTTATTGCTATTAAAATGTAAAAGGGTAAAAATTCGGTTGTTTATCGCCTCCCGTTACCGCCTCCGGGGGGCTTGCGAAATTGACCAGTCATTTTGCGGCAGCGCTAAACACTACTGCCACGATCTCCTGCACCCGCAGATCGTGACGTCAGTCAAGCGTGCAACGCTCCGGTAGCGCCCCGGACCAGATATTGAGTTGCGCCCCCTGCCTTGGCGCCTGCCACTAGGAACGACAGGTAGAGGGGAACGTTCTCAAGTCGGGCAGGGGCTGGGGGCCCACATTTACTTTCACTAATCTCTTCCTATTTACATACCTATAGAAACATTTACAATCTGTTTTATGTCTCTTGCTAATTTACTCTCATTCATTTTTCTCTTTCCTTATCAATTTCTTGGTCCTCCTTTGCTGAATTCTAAAATCCTCCCAATCCTCAAGCTTACTACACTTTTTGGCAACATTATCAACCTCTTCCTTTGAGTTAATATATCTTTAACTTCTCTTGTTAGCCACGGTTGGACCACTTTTCCTGTGGGGTTTTTGTGCCTTAAAGGAATGTATATTTGTTGTAAATTATGTATTATCTCTTTAAATGCTAGCCATTGCTTGTTTACCGTCATTACTTTTAATGTAGTTTCCCAATCTACCTTAGCCAACTCGGCCCTCATACCTACATAGTTTAGATTGAAGATCCTAGTTTTGGATTTAACTAAATCACTTTCAATCTCAATATAAATTCTATCATATTATGGTCACTCTTCCCTAAAGGCCCCTTTACTACAAGGTTATTAATTAACCCTTTCTCATTGCATAATACTCGATCTAAAATAGCCTGTTCCCTAGTTGGTTCCTCAACATACTGATCTAAAAAACTATCTTGTATACATTCCATGAATTCGTCCTCCACACTATTACTGCAAATTTGATTTGCCCAGTCTATATGTAGATTAAAGTCCCCCATGATTATTGTATTACCCTTGTTACATGCGCCTCTAATTTCCTGATTTATACTCTTCCCTACATTACAGCTATTGTTTGGGGGCCTATAAACAACTCCCAGCAATGTTTTCTGCCCCTTGCTGTTTCTTAGCTCCACCCAAACTGATCCTGCTTCTTGATTTTCGGAGCTAAGATCCTTTCTCTCTACTGTCTTTATCCCATCCTTTATTATCAGAGTTACCCCTCCTCCTTTTCCATTTTGCCTATCTCTTCTAAAAGTTAAGTACCCTGGAATATTTATTTCCCAATCTTAGTCACATTGCAACCATGGCTGCGATTTCGCCGGCGCTCAGAGGGCGGGCTTGGAGGCGGGTTGGGTGTAAAAACCCAAATGATCGGCGGCGGGTTGCTAACCCACTGCCAACCTGCCTCCACGCAGCTTTGCAAAGTGTCGGGTCTGCGAGTCCCGACCAGACTCGACACCAAACGACGGGAGAGGCACTTAAGGCAGTTAACAAATTAACTGCCTGGATAGTCTCTTTTTAATGGGCTCTTCCCATTTAAAGAAATTTTCAGTGCGTTGCCCGTTGTGTGACAAACACGCCAGCTGATTGTGTCGGGTTCAGCAACTCGCTGAATTGTTGACAACTGCTCCTGCAGCATAAAAGCGGACATGTAACATGGCTGACTTTCAGATGCCAGAACTTTGTGTTTTGAGGTTTTGGAACACATTTTGCAGGTCTATTGTGGATGTTTAAGTTGAGATCCATATGAACTGTGACCTCCTTGGAATACCCTCTTTCCACATTGACTGAGCACTTATAACATTTCTTCCTCAAATAAGATATATATCAGTGGGATGGGAACCATTTATACCCTCTCATCCTGGTCCTCAGAATCGGAGGAAGAGCAGCCGTGGCAGCAGCAGAACTGGCCACAACAGCAGCAGCAACAGCAGGACCGCCAAGCTTCTCCTCAGCCACCTGATGCTGCACAGGGCAGAGGGTGTCAGCGCAGGGCTGCACCGTGCTGCAGGAGATACTCCCAACACAGGGTTTACAGGCTGAGGATGAGCTTCCTCAACATGACTGAGCAGCAGTGCCAAAGGAGGCTGAGACTTTCGCGAGAGGTAGTCGCTGACATATGAACAATGCTACACCAACACCTGAAGCCCAGAGGAGTGGGTGGGCACCCCTTACCAATGGCTGTAAAAGTCACCACCGCACTCAACTTATTTGCTTCAGGGTCCTTCCAGGGATCATCAGCAGACATCAGCAGCATCTCCCAGTCAGCCGCACAAACTTGCATCATGCAGGTTACCGAGGGTCTCTTTGCAAAGGCATACAATTACATCCACTTGTCCATGGATGAAGCAAGTGTAACTGCACGTGCGGTTGGCTTTGTAAATATGGCAAGCTTCCCAAGGGTGCAGGGCGTCGTAGACTGCACACATGGGTCCATTAGGGCACCCCGTCACAACCCAGCTGTATTTGTCAACCGCAAGGGTTTCGATCCCTTAACGTCCAACTGGTGTGTAACCACAGGGAGAACATTATGCATGTTTGCGCCAAGTTCCCTGGCAGTTGCCATGACTCTTTCATCCTGCAGCAGTTTACTGTGCCTCAGCTCTTCAAATCGCCAACCCAACTTTCCAGATGGCTACTTGGAGACAAGGGCTAACCCCTTAAAAAGTGGCTCATGACACCGATGAGGAGGCCATCAAACAAAGCTGAGGAGAGGTACAATGTGAGCCACATTTCCACCATAAGCATCATAGGTCAAACCATCAGCTTGCTCAAAATGCAGTTCAGATGCCTCGACAGATCTGGTGGACCTCCACAGTACGCACCAGCCAGGGTCTCCAGAGTCATCGTGTGTAAGAGTCATGAAAGTTTAAGAAAATGTAAAGAAGAAAGAAAATACTTTAAAATATTGGTTAAATATTATGGTGCAGTATGTATGTACATTTGTTTATTATTGATGCATATTCTAGTATAATATAGTTAATTTACCTGACTGACTTATTGTATTGAGAAACCCCCTCTTTTCTTGTTCCAATAGTATAGTCTGAAAGACCCCCTTTATTCTTGCTACAATGGTACAGTCCTTAAGCTTGTCACATGATATATCCAGCCATTTTTACAGTTCAAGCTCCATGAGGCTGGAAAAGGTAGAAGCTTTGAGGGCTGTGGTGCAATACAGTTTTTGACCGTGTGCGTGTTTAACGTGTTTTACTTTGAAATCCTGTTTAAAATGTACTGCAGTAATCAGTTAAAAGACAAAGTTACGTTTTGGAACGTTTTATTTCGACACGCGTCTACTCGTTGCTAAAAGCCTCAAAGCTCAGTGGCTGCATATTGGAAACTAAGGAGCGCCACTACATCGTGGTCTGCTGTGCCCTGCACAACATTGCACAGCAGTGTGGCTTAGCGTTGCCTGAGGAACAAGCAGCTCAGTGCACAGCCTCCTTGGAAGCGGAGGAGGAGGAGAAGACGGCAGACAAGTAATGCCTTGTGGGGGCGGCTGTGCCAATTCCACCAGCACGTGAGCACATTGCCGGCCTTCGGGCAAGGGATGCACTCATCCATGCCAGGTTCGGGTAATTTTATGCATCAACCACATATGGCTGGCACATGGAAATGAATATCTGGCCAACAATCTTAATGCACCATACAGCATCTGTACAATCAACTGGTTTTCTATCACTCTTAACACCACCATTACAGATGAAAGGTGCCCTGACCCCTCACTGTGCAAGTTCCATTTCTGAGCACTCATAGGCCAACTCTTTGAATCTTTGCCATCGCTTTACTTTGATACATTTATAATGACGATGTCAAACATTTGCATCAGATGAAAACACCCAAGTCACTACCCTTGTGACTATTTGTGTGTTTACTTTCTCTTACGCGTGCTTTTACATGGTGCTTTCCTCGTGGCTTCAGCAGATGTTGAGGCACATTGCTCAATTTGATGCTGCGCCTCCTTTGACGCCTTTGGCGGGCATCCTCTGGGTTTGGGAGACTGGGAGGGCTCGGCAAGAGTCTGCTCCTCCTGCGGCTGTGCAGGGGCTGAGATTGGGTGAGAAATCTGGGGCTTTAACCGAGGGCTCCGCTGTGGCATGGGAGTGAGAGCGCTTGCAGAGGAGCCCACACTTCCTTGTTGTCGACCACCAACATCCCTCTCATGGGTCACCTGAACTTCACTGCTAGCAAGTGGCTGGAGAGCACCTTGCTGCACATCAGTGGGGCCATGAGGACCCGTCTCTGTACTGACGGTCCTCATAATGGGGACATCCATGTACCTCTGGTTCCTCTCCTCAATAGATGCCCATCTATCCTCCATATCAGACCATCTATTTAGAAGAGTCACCATGCTCATTTGAGTCTGGTGATTTATGCCCTCCATGGAGGTTGCCATCCTTTCCATGGCGGCACCTACATTCGCCATTGAGTGCACCACGGCATTGCTCATGTTTGCGATAGACTCCTCCATTCCCTGCACACTCACAGTTACCGTGGATACAAACCCTGTCAGAGACTCCTGCACTTGTTCCTGGAGTTCCAGCACCGGTCTCTTTCTGGATGGCCCCGGAGGCACAGTATCTACATAGAGTCATGGTCATATCATCATGCAGCACAGCAGAGTGAGGAGCGTCCTGCGACCTCCGACGAGGACTCTCCAGTGCTGTCCCTGTCTCCACCATCTGCTGATGCTCACTTGTGAGCTGTGATACACCAGGTGACAATGCCACTCTATGTCGAGAAGGACCCACCAAGGTGTATGTTTCTGTGCTGGAGCTGGGTGTGCTGATTTCTGGTGACGCTGCTCCCTCAGAGGCTCCAGGTTCCCCTGAGGAGTCGTCCGACTCTTCCTCCTGGACAGTGGGAAGGGGGCTCTCAATGA
Source organism: Somniosus microcephalus (assembly GCF_052327205.1). NCBI lineage: Eukaryota > Metazoa > Chordata > Chondrichthyes > Squaliformes > Somniosidae > Somniosus > Somniosus microcephalus. The sequence goes on from NC_140991.1 coordinate 308,392,394, forward strand.
TCCTGTGAGGGAGTAAAGGCATGAGTTAGACATGTGATATTTAGGTAGCAGACACATCCTATTGTGCAGGTAATCAGAAGTCAATCTGTATGAACATCAGATGCCATATCAGTTACTCATGAAATCTAAATGAGAGAGTTGCAAATCTATTCTGTCACCAGCTTGCTCTAGTGCGCCCTGTAGTGTCCGTGTATCAATAACACACGGACTGCAGGAGAACAATAATAACAGGTATTTACTGAACAGAGTGTATGCTGAAACTGAAAGTACAGAAGCCTGCTATGGCTTTATATACAGGTGTGGTCACTGCCGGTACTACAGTATAAAATCAGTTCTCTCTTAAAGGTACATACACAACAATTCCTCCCCTTTTAGATAAACAGTACATAACATTCATTTAACAATTAAATAATAACTAATTACAATTACAATTTTCTCTGTACTATATACATCAACTGAAATAATCATTTATAAGTTCAGTCTTTGAGGAGGCTTCCTGATCCTGACTGGATAGCGCCTTTCTCGAGTATCCTGTTCTTGCGGCGGAGTCGATTCTGGCTCATTGTCATTGGTTGGTTCGTCAGCTTCCAATACCACTGATTCTGAGGTAGACGCAATCTGTACTTCGTGTTCATTTCCAGGTGCACATGCTCGTGGTATAGGTTTGGCTTGTTCCTGTGACTCTAGAATCTGGTCAGCATGGTGTCTCACGATGCTCTCTCCAACATCCACTGTGTACATTAGTGGTCCCTGCTGTGTGCATATCGTTCCTGGCTGCCATTTTTCTGTTCAGTAGTCGCGGGCCAAGACTGGTTGCCCTATCTTGAAGTTCCTGGTTGGCTTCTCATTGATGTGCTGGACTTGCTTATCCTCAACCTCTCGTCTTATGTTTGGTTTGAGCAAATCTAGGCAACATCTTAGCCTTCGGTTGAAGAACATTATGGCTGGAGCTTGGTTGGTGACTGCATGTGTCGCATTCCGGTAAGCAAACAAGAAATTATCCACCTTGTGTTGTAGTGGTATGTCGTCGTTATACATCGCCTTTATTGCTTTTTTAAAGGTCTGAACAAACCTCTCAGCCAATCCATTTGTGGCTGGATGATATGGGGCAGATGTGTAATGTTTTACCCCATTATTCCTCAGAAACCTCCGGAAATCCTCGGACACAAACTGTGGTCCATTGTCGGAGCAAATCTGTTCTGGCAAGCCATTTCTGGTGAAGATGGTCCGTAGGACTGCAATAGTTTTCTCCGTGGTGGTGGAGGACATTTTGATGACATCTAGCCATTTCGAATGGGCATCCACAGCGATTAAAATCATTGAGTCCATAAATGGACCAGCAAAATCAATGTGTACCCGTTGCCATGGAGATGAGGGCCACTCCCATGGGTGTAGCGGGGCCTGTGTTGGAGCGTTTTGGACCTTCTGGCATCCTGTGCATCTCTTGGTCATATCCTCGATTTCTTTATCGATTCCCGGCCACCACACAAACGCCCTGGCTAGGCTCTTCATTTTTACCCCTCCCAGATGACCCTCATGAAGCTCATTGAGCACTCTATCTCTCAACTTGGGTGGAATTATCACTTGGGATCCACACATCAAGGTCCCCCGGCACACTGACAGCTGTTCTCTCCTTGGCGAGAATGCTGGCAACAGTGAGTCGCCATGTGCTGGCCATCCCTTCACCGTCAAATCATAGACCCAAGAGAGTGTCGGGTCATTTCGGGTTTCCTTCTCTATACTTGAGTTTGTAACAGGTAGACATTCGACTATGGTCGAATGGAATATCTCAACAGGGTCCACTGCAGGTGCTTCCTCCACCGTAGGCAACGGTAGGCGCGACAGCCCATCAGCGTTTCCATGCTGTTTCGTACCCTTGTACTCTATGTCGTATTGATGTGCCCCTAGAAAAAGTGACCATCTTTGCAGCCGTTGCGCCGTCATCACCGGAATGCCCTTCTTTGGGTTAAAAATGGAGACCAGAGGCTGATGATCAGTCAGTAGGGTGAATTTCTGCCCATGCAGATAGTGATTGAACTTCTTCACCCCCCACACCAGGCTGAGGGCCTCCCTGTCAATCTGGGCGTAGTTACGCTCGGCTGAGGTTAACGAGCGCGACGCAAAGGCTATTGGCCTCTCTGAACCATCAAGGAATTTGTGTGACAGCACCGCTCCAATGCCGTAGGGAGACGCATCACATGCCAACCGAATCGGTAGTGTTGGATTGTAGTGGGCCAATACTTCTTTTGAAGTGATTAGGCATTTACATTTCTGAAAGGCACGCTTACACTCATCACTCCATTTCCATGTTACTCCAGCTTGCAGCAGGGCGTTCAGTGGGTGCAGAATTGTAGATAAATTCAGCAAGAACTTATGGTAGCAGTTCACCAACCCGAGGAACGACCTCAGTTGCGACACATTTTCCGGTGCTGGAGCCTTGACTACTGCTTCAATCTTGTCTGGGGACTTATGCAACCCCTCCTCATCAATCATGTGGCCACAATACGAGATTTATCTCCTGAAAAACTCGCATTTGGGGCGGTTGGCTCGTAGCCCATATTCTTGTAATCTAGTGAGCTCCTGCTCCAGGTTGGCAAGGTGTTCACTGTCATTTTCGCCCGTAACCAGGATGTCGTCCAAATAACACTGGGTCCCCGGGATCCCTTGCAGGACTTGTTCCATCGCCCTCTGCCAAATAGCCGGGGCTGATGCTACCCCGAATACCAGTCGGTTGTACTGGTAAAGACCTTTGTGAGTGTTTATCGTGAGGTATTTCCTAGATGCTTCTTCCACCTCCATTTGTAGATACGCTTGGGCCAGATCAATCTTCATAAAGCGTTTCCCTCCAGATAGTGAGGCAAAAATATCTTCTATCCGTGGAAGTGGATATTGTACTGTGTGCAGGACTGGGTTCACAGTCACCTTGAAGTCCCCACAGATGCGAACCTTCTTCGGCTCCCCAGGCGTGCTGCTCAATGATTTCTTCATTACAGGAACGATGGGTGTGGCCCACTCGCTCCAGTCCACCTTGGACAGCACACCCGAATGCTCCAGACTCTCCAGCTCTGCTTCAACGGCTGGGCGGATCGCGTACGGTACCGGTCTGGCCTTAAAAAATTTTGGGTTTGCGTTATCTTCGATTTTTATCATTGCTGTTACTCCTTTTAGAGTCCCAAGTCCTTGTTGGAACACCTCTTTCAAGTCAGTTAGAATTTTTGACAGTCGTCCAGGTGTGACGTCGTCATCCTTTTTGTCAGCCACAGTTAGCGCCTGAATGGAATGCCAATCCAATTGTATTTTTCGGATCCATTCGCGTCCCAATAATGGTGGTCCTCCATCTTGTAGTATATATAGATACAGTTTCTGTGTTTCCTTGCTGTTGTATTTAACTGGAACCCTTATTTTTCCTCTGGGGTAGACTTTTTGCCCCGTGTATGTCTTCAATACAATGGACGTGTCCTTCAAGGGTATGTGTGAGAATAGCCGCTCATAGTCTCGTCGATTCATGACAGTTAGGGCTGATCCTGTGTTCAATTCCATGTTTACTTGGGACACTGCTTTCATGAGGGTGACCCAAATGGTTCGGTGATCCTCCTTTGCGATCACGTTGTGTAACTTTAGACAACTTAGTCTCCTGCTCCCGGAGTCATTATCACTCTCCTGATCTTCCGAACTACCGTCTGTCGTTTTTTTTACTTTCTTGTACTTTTCCTTAGTAATTCTTTTAGTGTTGATTTTCTTTCCCGAGCTTCAGACTCTTGCTATATGTCCCACTTTCCCACATTGCCTGCATACTTTGTCCTTAAACCAGCAGTCCTTCTGATCATGGGTTGTTCTGCCGCAGCGATAGCACTTTTCTGCTCCATATGCCATTTCGTTAACGCTATATTCTTGTGGTTTCTGTTGTATTTCCGCAGCTCCCCGTGCTGCTGCTTCGTAGGATACTGCCACGCTGAAAGCCTGTTCTAGCGTCAGGTCCTTTTCTGAAAGTAGTCTTTTCTGGGTTCCTTCACTCTGGAGCCCGCAGACAAATTTATCCCTTAAGGTATCTGCCAGTCCTGCTCCGAACTGGCAGTGCTTCGATAACTTGCGTAGTTCCGTAAGATAGTCAGCATTGCTCTCATCTTTGTGCTGGTTTCTTTTATGGAACTTGAATCTTTCTGCTATCAGCAGCAGTGTAGGGTTTAGGTGTTCCTGTAAGATATTAACAATCTCTTCAAAACTTTTCTCCATTGATTTAGCTGAGGTAATTAAATTCCGCAATAGGCCGTACGTTCTCGCGCCCATCAAATTTAATAATACCGACGCCTTCTTTCCATCGGCCACCTCATTTGCCTTGCAGTACACTTGAATTCTTTCCACATACGTGGTCCAGTCTTCTATTTTGTTGTCAAAAGCAGTGATACTGCCACTCTTCGGCATCTTGGGTGGTTTAAAATGGCGCCTCCCGCACTTTTCCTTCTTCCCCAATGGAATAAAATGGCACCTCCCGCACTTTTCCTTCTTCCCCTTGCTGCCAACGCTGCTCCTAGCGTTCTACAGGGTAATGGCAGCGCCCCGTGGCTTCGGCGCGTCTCTCTTTTCCTTCCCCTCGTTTTATTTTCTCTACGCTGCCCGGTTCTTGAGCACTGACCGCGCCCTGTGCGCTCCATCCTCTCTCTCTCTCTTTTCCTCCCGACGACGCTGCACGGCCCCTTTGCAGAGCCGCTCGATCGAGCTCGAGCCCGCCGCAGTCCGGAAGGGTCAGCGCACTACCTGCTACCAGCACGATTTGCTGGAACACCTTGACTGGGGAGCCAAGCCTAGCTCTCCACAGCCTCCCCTGCGATTCTCCGAACTCTGATGGATCACTGGGTGGTTGCCCGCGGTCGACGCCCGTTGCTATGACTTCGACCTCCAAGAAGCTTCTTTTCAGGGAAAGATCCCCGTGAGGTGATGCAGTACTGCAGGTGAGTTCGAACCTGCTCGTCGCCAGTGTAGTGTCTGCGTATCAATAACACACGGACTGCAGGAGAACAATAATAACAGGTATTTACTGAACAGAGGGTATGCTGAAACTGAAAGTACAGAAGCCTGCTATGGCTTTATATACAGGTGTGGTACTGCCGGTACTACAGTATAAAATCAGTTCTCTCTTAAAGGTACATACACTACACGCCCGACTCTCCGTCCCCCACTTCCAGCTTCTTTGCACCCCCGACAATGTCGAGAGCAGCCTCTCAGCATCTGTTAAAGTCGCCAGAGATGGTGGGCCTCCTCCTATCCTAGCTCTCTCCCTCTTATTGTGGGCTCTCTTTTCCTGCAATGAGGGACATGAGTGGAGTTTCAGCGAGATTGATGGAGTGAGTGTAAAGATTCTGTAACATAGAAGCTTAGAGGGAGACAAAGATGGAGTGAGGTGCCAAAACCAAGGTGCCTCCCTGTGCATTGTTAGTTGTTGTCATTGCATAAGAGTGAGAGCGAGTGTGAGGGGTGCATAGTAGGATGGTGAAGTGATTCTGTACATAGAGAGAGGGATGGTTAAGGGTACAAGGGAAGTAAGGGTAAGTTGGGATGTGGAGGAGTAGGTTGACAATGCAGAGTGCTGGTGATGAGAAGAGATGGGAAGCAGATTGAAGGTAAGTGTGATGTTATACTCACTTTTGCTGAGCATAGCAGATCATTGAACCTTTTTCGGCACTGAACACAGATGCGTGAGCACAAGGACCTAGTGCTTACCTCCTCAGCAATTTGCAGCCAGGCTGCCTTTGTCTGCTGAGGGGGCTTCCTCCGGCCATTGGGAGGGAACAAAAACCTCACTCCGCCCTCTTACTCCCTCCACAAGAGCATGGAGGGAGTCATCATCAAATCGAGAAGCAGCCTTCGATCCTGTGGCAGTCATTCTCAGGGGACCCGTTTTCAGGAGCAGCATAAACCAAATGAAAAGCCAAGGCTACATGGGCCACTTAAAAGCTCCTGAATGGAAGACATCAGCAGAGGCGAGCAGCAGACCCGAACCCACTGATCGGGCCGGGTAGCTCGCACAGCGGGCTTAATAAGCCCAGTTAAATTAAAATCGTGAGACCACACCTGGAATACTGCATACAGTTTTGGTGTCCATACTTAAGAAAGGACATACTTGCTCTCGAGTCAGTACAAAGAAGGTTCACTCGGTTAATCCCGGGGATGAGGGGATGGACATATGAGGAGAGGTTGAGTAGATTGGGACTCTACTCATTGGAGTTCAGAACAATGAGAGGCGATCTTATTGAAACATATAAGATTGTGAAGGGGTTGGATCGGGTGGATGCGGGGAAGATGTTCCCGATGATGGGTGAAACTAGAACTAGGGGGCATAGTCTTAGAATAAGGGGCTGCTCTTTCAAAACTGAGATGAGGAGGAACTACTTCACTCAGAGGGTGGTAGGTCCATGGAATATGCTGCCCCAAAAAGCTGTAGAAGCTACATCATTACATAAATTTAAAACAGAAATAGACAGTTTCCTAGAAGTAAAGGGAATTAAGGGTTACGGGGAGCGGGCAGGAATTTGGACATGAGTCTAGGTTCGGATCGGTCATGGCTCTGTGGGTAGCGGAGCGGGCCCAGGGGCCGTGTAGCCTGATCCTGCTCCTATTTCGTGTGTCTAATTCTGTTAGATTCAGGAGATGGTTCTGTGATAGTGGATTGGTGGTTAGGATCAGATCAGCCATGATCTTATTGAATGGCGGAGCAGGCTCGAGGGGCCGATTAGCCTACTCCTGCTCCTATTTCTTATGTTCTTATGTTCTTATTTCAGAGTGGCTGAAGCCGGCAGTGGGACCAGAAGCCGCCGATCACTCAACCCGACTCCAACCCGCCTCCGCTGGGAAAATCACGGCCCATGTCTCCGTAATGGCTATTAGATCAAACCTATTCATTTCTATCTGCGCTATTAATTCATCTATTTTGTTGCGAATGCTTCGCGCATTCAGATATAGTGCCCTTAGCTTTGACTTTTTTCTATTTTTCCCTGATGTCACCTTAGTCACTGATGCCTTATTACCTTTGTTACTCTCTCTGTCCCTTCCTGACCCACTCTGCTAATTTTTGCCCAAGTCTCTACTCTGCTCTAGAGCCTTGACATTTCTCTTGCTGCTTTTAAATTTACTCTTTCCTGAATCATCCCACCCCTCCCTTCATTAGTTTAATTCCCTCTCTACTGCCCTAGTTAGCCGATTCGCCAGGACACTGGTCCCAGCCCGGTTTAATTGGAGCCCTTCCTAATGGAACAGCTCCCTCTTTCCCCAGTACTGGTGCCAGTGCCCCATGAACTGAAACCCTTTCCTCCCACGCCACTCTTTGAGCCACGCATTTAACCTTCTAATCTGCTTATTCCTATTGGCGCGTGGCTCAGGTAACAATCCAGAGATTATTACCTTTGAGGTTCTGCTTTTTAATTTGGATCCAAGCTCCTGAAACTCCCTCAGCAGAACCTCATTCCTAGTTTTACCTATGCCGTTGGTTCCTATGTGGAGCACGACAACTGGATCCTCTTCCTCCCACTCCAAGTTCTTCTCCAACCTCGACGAGAGATCCTTGACCCTGGCAGGCAACACAACCGTCGTAACTCCCGGTCACGGCAGCAGAGAAAGGCACGATATAAATGCAACACTTTCTTTCTTCCTTTTAACCAGAGATAAGTTTAACAGTACCTTAAGCTCTCTAATATCACGCTATGACATAATGGACATAATTTTCACCTTCACTGCTGGAAATTCATTGTTCGCAAGTCTCTGGAGTGGGACTTGAACCCACGAGAGTGCCACCCACTGAGCCACAGCTGAGACGTCTACTTAGGGCACACTGTAATCCAGACAATAGTGCAGGAAAGAGCTTCCGCTTTGGGCGCTATCAGCGATCCGGGCGCAAATTGCGCTCAAAACTGGACTCATTTTGAGAAGTGTTTCCTTTTCTCAAGTCTCTGCTAAAACTCATTTGCATATCACCGAAAGTCGAATCGGCCATGAACCACCAGCGCAATCGGGCAGCGTGTTAGAACGGGTACTTGTAAAAAAAAAAATTTGCATTAAAAAATATTCTCTGCTGTATTTAAGATTGACAACCTGGTGCAGTTTGATCAATGCGGTGGAAAATGGGTTCATCACCAGAAAATAAGCATTTTAAATCACGGTGTCAATCCACCGTCTGTGAGTAATCAGATTTTAAATTACTGGCAATGACTTTAAAAAAACTATACTGAACCCATTTTCTAGTTATATTAGGGGTACAGTAGTCAGTTTCTTGGTAAATTACAAAATAATATTCAAAAGCTTTTAAAACGCAGCTATTAGTGTCCGTGTGCCTAAAAGAAAGCTTAATTTTTACAGCCTGCTCGAAGGCCCGCAAACAGGCGCAATTAGCAGAAACTCGCTGATGCGCTATCAATTACTCAAAAGACTGAGGTTAAGCGAGTAACTAACAGGCTTTTATTAACAAGAGAATGAAGGTGTGCCTCGAGTGGTCGACCAGTCCAGAATACAGAGGGACTGTGGAGCAGTCACCTTTATACCTGGACTCGTGGGAAGAGTCAGCCGAGGCATGTACAGACATGTACACAGTGGAATACAAACACACACACAGGCAGGTATAACAGTGGTTTACCACATTCACCCCTTGTTTAAAAATGAGTCCGGCGGGGTGAAGTGTATTCAAAGTTTGTGTATTGGAGTCTCTCCGGAGGTCTTCTCTGCCGCTGTGATCGACGTGGTGACGGCAGGGGTAGTGAAGCTTCCGGCGTCGAGTCCCGCGTAGGCTGGGGCACTGGTGTGTAGTCTTCGTGGGTGTCGAGCGGGTCGCGGGGCCCAGGCGTGCCATCTGCTGGGGTTGGATATTGGATCGTGGGGGGGGTGGTAGTGGGTAGTGGGTTACTGGGGCCCCCGAGGGTGCGAGGTCTCGTATGGAGACTGTGTCCTCCCGCCCGTCCGGGTACGCAATGTAAGCATACTGGGGGTTGGCATGGAGGAGGTCGACCCTCTCGACCAGGGGGTCCATTTTATGGGTCCTCACGTGTCTTCTCAGTAGGACCGGCCCTGGGAACGTCAGCCATGGTGGTAGCGATGTCCCCGATGTGGACTTCCTTGGGAAGACAAACATTTTCTCATGAGGGGTGGCGTTAGTGGCAGTGCAGAGTAGTGACCAAATAGAGTGGAGCGCATCGGGGAGCACATCCTGCCAGCGGGAGGTCGGAAGGCCCCTAGACTTTAAGGCTAGCAGGGCGGCCTTCCAAACTGTCGCATTCTCTCTTTCCACCTGTCCGTTCCCCCGGGGGTTGTAACTGGTGGTCCTGCTTGTGGCAATACCCCTAGCGAGCAGGTACTGATGGAGTTCGTCGCTCATAAACGATGAGCCCCGGTCGCTATGGATATAGCTGGGGTAACCGAACAGGGTGAAGAGGTCGTTCAGACATTTAATGACCGTGGCACTGGTCATGTCCTGGCAGGGGATGGCAAACGGGAAACGGGAGTACTCATCAATAATGTTGAGGAAGTACACATTGCGGTCGGAGAAGGGGAGAGGCCCTTTAAAATCAACGCTCAGGCGCTCGAAGGGGCGAGTGGCTTTTATCAGGTGAGCCCTGTCTGGTCTATAAAAGTGCGGTTTGCACTCAGCGCAGACTTGGCAGTTCCTGATCATGGTCCTGACCTCCTCAATGGAGTAAGGCAGGTTGCGGGCCATGATGAAGTGGAAGAACCTGGTGACCCCCGGGTGGCAGAGGTCATTGTGGAGGGCCTGCAGTCTATCGATCTGCGCGCTGGCGCAGGTGCCACGCGATAGAGCATTCGGGGGTTCATTGAGCTTCCCAGGCCGGTACAAGATCTCATAGTTGTAGGTGGAAAGTTCGATTCTCCACCTCAAGACCTTGTCGTTTTTGATTTTGCCCCTTTGCTTGTTGTTAAACATAAAAGCAACTGAACGCTGGTCAGTGAGCAGGGTAAATCGTTTTCCGGCCAGGTAGTGCCTCCAATGACGCACAGCCTCCACAATAGCCTGGGCCTCCTTCTCAACAGCGGAGTGTCTGGTCTCCGGGCCTTGGAGGGTTCGTGAAAAGAAGGCCACGGGTCTCCCCGCCTGATTAAGGGTAGCGGCCAGGGCAAAGTCGGACGCGTCGCTTTCCACCTGGAAGGGGATGGATTTGTCCACTGCGTGCATGGTGGCTTTGGCAATGTCTTCCTTGATACGGTGGAAGGCTAAGCGGGCCTCTGCCGTCAAGGGAAAAGAGGTGGACTTGATCAGCGGATGGGCCTTGTCCGCAAAGTAGGGGACCCACTGGGCATAATAGGAGAAAAACCCTAGGCACCTCTTCAGGGCCTTGAGGCAGTGGGGCAGTGGGAGTTCCATAAGGGGACGCATCCGGTCGGGGTCGGGACCGATGACTCCGTGTTCCACAACACAGCCAAGGATGGCGAGGCGGGTTGTGCGGAATATGCACTTCTCCTTGTTATACGTCAGGTTCAGGAGTTGGGCGGTGCAGAGGAATTTTTCGAGGTTTGCGTCATGGTCCTGCAAGTCATGGCCGCAGATGGTCACATTGTCCAGATATGGGAACGTGGCCTGCAACGCATTTTGATCGACCATCCGGTCCATCTCCCTTTGGAAGACGGAGACCCCGTTGGTGACGCCAAAGGGAACCCTAAGGAAGTGGTAGAGGCGGCCGTTTGCCTCAAAGGCAGTATACTGGCGGTCCTCAGGGCGGATAGGGAGCTGGTGGTACGCTGATTTCAGGTCAATGGTCGAGAAGACGCGGTACTGTGCGATCTGGTTGACCATATCAGCTATGCGGGGGAGTGGGTAAGCGTCCAGCAGGGTGTAGCAATTTATTGTCTGGCTGTAGTCGATGACCAGGCGCTGCTTCTCGCCGGTCTTAACGACCACAACCTGGGCTCGCCAGGGGCTGGTGCTGCCCTCAATAATCCCCTCCTTCAGGAGCCGCTCCACTTCGGTTTTAATGAAAACCCTGTCCCCGGCACTGTATCGCCTGCTCTTTGTGGCGATGGGTTTACAGTCGGGGGTGAGGTTAGCAAACAGTGGGGGGGGGGGGTGACTCTGAGTGTGGAGAGGTTGCACCTGGTGCACGGCGGGCAATTTGGAAGCTGCTGGCTGCGGACTGTGAGTGGGGGGAGGGGTCCACCGTATGCCATCGTAACACTTTTAAGGTGGCACTGAAAATCTAACCCCAGTAGAACGGCAGCGCAGAGGTGGGGCAGGACCAGAAGTTTAAAATTATCGTACACAGTCCCGTCTACTAAGAGTGTCACCACGCAGTAGCCGCTAATGTCCGCCGACTGGGACTCGGAGGCCATAGAAATCCGCTGGTGCGCAGGCAGGACTGGGAGAGAGCAACACCGCACCGTGTCGGGGTGGATGAAGCTCTCCGTGCTCCCAGAGTCAAAAAGGCAGGTTGTTTCGTGACCATTTACCTTTATGTCCATTGTGGACCGGGCCAGTTGGTGCGGTCTCACTTGGTCCAGCGTAACGGAGGCCAGCATAGGGGTCGGTGTGTCGCTGCGGGTATCAGATGAGGCGGTGTTGGGGGCCTGCTGCGTCCCGGCTGGCGTCCAAGATGGCGGCGTCCATGATCCCCATGTGGCTGGAGGCATCCAAAATGGCTGCTGTTCCGGTGGTTCGCACATGGCTGGGGAGGCCCAAGATGGCGGCCCGCACGGCCCACACGCGGCGCTGCTGGGGTTCGGGGTGGCTTTGGCCCTGCAGATGCTGGCGTAGTGTCCCTTCTTCCCGCAGCCCGAGCAGATCGCATTTTTCGCCGGGCAGCGCGCTCTGGGGTGTTTGGCCTGGCCACAGAAGTAGCATTTCTGGCCTTGGGACACTGCTGCAGTAGTTGGGCCGTTGCTGGGATGTGGCTGGGGTGGCACGGCGCTATGAGACAGTCCTACCGTGCCCCAGGCTGTCGTTCCCCGCGGCGTCCACGGTGCAGAGGAGTAGGTATCCATGCCCCGGGTAGGCTGCGTCCAATGATAGTGCGAGTTCAGAGGCCTTGTTGAGGTCGAGGTCACTCTGCTCCAACAGTCGCTGTCGGGTGTAATTGGACCTGTGGCCCGCCACAAAAGCGTCCCGGATAAGTTCCTCTGTGTACACGGCGGCCTTTACATCCTTACAACCACAGGCTTGGCCAAGCACAGACAGTGCCTGAAGGTATTCCTCGGTCGATTCCCCAGGTTGTTGTTTACGAGTCCCCAGGAGGTGCCTGGCGTACACCTCGTTCACTGGGCGCGTGTACTGGTCCTTGAGGAGCTTGAGAGCAGCCGTGTACGAGGTCGCGTCCTGGATGACCGAGTACGCTCGGTGGTTCACTTTGGAGGTCAGGACATCCAGTTTGTCCTCATCCGATTTGACCGTTGCAGCGGAGGTGATCAGGAATCTTTCAAAGCACTTAAGCCAGTGAGCAAACTTGGTGGATGCGTCCGCCTCCCGATGGTCTAAGTCCAGGCATGCTGGTGTGAGGATCTTCTCCATTACAAAAAAACTTGTTAATAAAATTGATGCGCTATCAATTACTCAAAAGACTGAGGTTAAGCGAGTAACTAACAGGCTTTTATTAACAAGAGAATGAAGGTGTGCCTCGAGTGGTCGACCAGTCCAGAATACAGAGGGACTGTGGAGCAGTCACCTTTATACCTGGACTCGTGGGAGGAGTCAGCCGAGGCATGTACAGACATGTACACAGTGGAATACAAACACACACACAGGCAGGTATAACAGTGCAGCGTGTTAGAACGGGAACTTGTAAAAAAAAAAATTTGCATTAAAAAATATTCTCTGCTGTATTTAAGATTGAGAACCTGGTGCAGTTTGATTAATACGGCTGAAAATGGGTTCATCACCAGAAAATAAGCATTTTAAATCACGGTGTCAATCCACCGTCTGTGAGTAATCCGATTTTAAATTACTGGCAATGACTTTAAAAAAACTATACCGAACCCATTTTCTAGTTATATTGGGGGTACAGTAGTCAGTTTCTTGGTAAATTACAAAATAATATTCAAAAGCTTTTAAAACGCGGCTATTAGTGTCCGTGTGCCTAAAAGAAAGCTTAATTTTTAAAAGCCTGCTCGAAGGCCCGCAAACAGGCGCAATTAGCAGAAACTCGCCATGGCGATTCATTCGATCTGGGGGGCGGGGGTCGTGGCCAGTTTAGTGGGCGGAGCCAGTTTCCAGCGCAATGTTTTTAAAGCTAGCGCAAAAGATCGCGGAGACTCCATTTGCACTGAGCGTAATCTGTGCTGAAGATTCCTCGATCTTTTGCGGGGGTTTGGCTGATTTCGGGCGAATTGCACTGAAATAAAAGCACAACTGAGCTGAAACCCCAGGCCTGAACGTTATTATCTCGAGCCATTGACTTAGTACCGTGCCGCTGTGGCACCATATATCCCTCTTTGAACTTACTGATCTTTACTCAAGGTTTTACAGGTGCTTTTTTTCTATGATATGTGGTTTATGTCACCTCATATCTTGTCCTTGTACTGAGGAACTGATAATGCCCCACTGGCTGACCTTTGTTTCACTAAGAAGGGAAAAGAAGCTGTTAATTAAATTATTTATTATGTAAATTATTCACCAGATGCGAGAGAGTCTGTCACCGCACCTAAAAGCGTAAAAACATCAAATAGAGATTTCTTATCAAGTTACATTCTATGATACGCATAGGGCTGCCATCTGCTGCGTTTCTAGCCAGACAGTCTGGTTTTTGAACAGACTAGATTTTTTTTTCCATCTAAACTGGCTGCTAAATGTCCACGTTTTTGTGGATTTTTGTCCATTTTCGTCCATTTTTTCGGTGAATTGTTTTGCAGGTTTATCGTAAAAAAAAACCCGAAACAGACTGATTTTAACTCTTCCCAGCACCTCACGTAAGAACATGAGAAATAGGAACCGGAGTAGGTCATTCGGCCCCTCGAGCCTGCTCCACCGTTCAATAGGATCACAGCTGATCTTCAACCTCAACTCCACTTTCCCGCCCAATATCCATATCCATTGATTCCCCTAGAATCCCCCAAAAAATCTGACCATCCCTCTATCCCTGCTGCGGATAAAGAAAAAGACTTGCATTTATATAGCAACTTTCATGACCACCGGACGTCCCAAAGCACTTTACAGCCATTTAATTACTTTTTGAAGTGAAGTCACTGTTGTAATGTAGGAAACGTAGCAGCCAATTTGCGCACAGCAAGCTTCCACAAACCACACCGTGATAATGACCAGATAATCTGTTTTCCGTGATGTTGATTGAGGGATAAATATTGGCCTTGGACACCAGAGGTAACTCCCCTGCTCTTAATACATAAGAACATAAGAACATAAGAAATAGGAGCAGGAGTAGGCCATACGGCCCCTCGGGCCTGCTCCGCCATTCAATAGGATCATGGCTGATCCGAATCTAGACTCATGTCCACTTCCCTGCCCTCTCCCCGTAACCCCTAATTCCCTTATCTGCTAGGAAACTGTCTATCTCCATTTTAAATTTATTTAATGTTGCAGCTTCCACAGCTCTCTGAGGTAGCAAATTCCATAGATTTACTACCCTCTGAGTGAAGAAGTTTCTCCTCATCTCAGTTTTGAAAGGGCAGCCCCTTATTCTTAGATTATGCCCCCTGGTTCTAGTCTCACCCATCAGTGGAAACATCCTCCCCGCATCCACCCGATCAAGCCCCCTCACAATCTTATATGTTTCGATAAGATCGCCTCTCATTCTTCTGAACTCCAATGAGTAGAGTCCCAACCTACTCAACCTTTCCTCATACGTCAACCCCCTCATCTCCGGAATCAACCGAGTGAACCTTCTCTGAACCGCCTCGAGAGCAAGTATATCTTTTCTTAAATATGGAAACCAAAACTGCGCGCAGTATTCCAGGTGTGGCCTCACCAATACCCTATATAACTGCAGCAAGACTTCCCTGTTTTTATACTCCATCCCCCTTGCAATAAAAGCCAAGATTCCATTGGCCTTCCTGATCACCTGCTGCACCTGCATACTAACTTTTTGTGTTTCATGCACCAGGACCCCCAGATCCCATTGTATTGTAGCACTTTGCAGTTTCTCTCCATTTAGATAATAACTTGCTCTTTGATTTTTTCTGCCAAAGTGCATAACCTCACACATTCCAACATTATATTGCATCTGCCAAATCTCTGCCCACTCACTTAGCCTGTCTATGTCCTTTTGCAGGTTTTTTATGTCCTCCTCACTCACTGCTTTCCCTCCCATCTTTGTATCGTCGGCAAACTTGGATATGTTGCACTCGGTCCCTTCCTCCAAATCGTTAATATAGATTGTAAAGAGTTGGGGTCCCAGCACTGACCCCTGCGGAACACCACTAGTTACTGATTGCCAGCCCGGGAATGAACCATTTATCCCAACTCTTTGTTTTCTGTTAGATTCTTTGAAATAGTGCCGTGGGATCATTTACATCCATCTGAGAGGGCAGACGTGGCCTCGGTTTTACGGCACCTCCAACAGTGCAGCACTCACTCAGTACTGCACTGGAGTGTCAGCGTAGACTTTTGAGCTGAAGTCTGTGGAGTGGGACAATGAAAACTCCATCTTCTGACCTCAGAGGCAAGGGTACTACCGACTGAGCCACTGGCTGACACAAGCAGCTGGAATAATTTAGCCTTCACGTCTACGTTTGGAAATAAGCAGCTGTGTGTTCCACAGGGTTTCTCCAGACCTCGCACCATGACTCCAACAGAAAAATCAGTGGACACCCTGGAAAATGGTGCACGTGGCTGTTTACGCCGTTTCTGCAGGCTTTGGCCCCACGTCTTCTGCCGAAGTTACATCAGGAGATCAGGGGGAACCCGTGTGGAAATTCTACCCCAAGATATTTACTACTAAACTGACTATAATACCAGCAAGTAATTAGGAAGGCAAATGAAATGTTGGCCTTTATTGCAAAGGGAATGGAGTATAAAAGTAGGGAAGTCCTGTTACAACTGCGTCAGTGAGACCACACCTGGAGTACTGTGTACAGTCTTGGTCTCCTTAATTAAGGAAGGATATACTTGCATTGGAGGCAGGTCAGAGAAGGTTCACGAGGTTGATTCCGGAGATGAAGGGGTTGTTTTATGAAATAAGGTTGAGCAGGTTGGGCCTATACTCATTGGAGGGCCGTGAATCTTTGGAGTTCTCTTCCCCAGAGAGCTGTGGAGGCTGGGTCCCTGAATATATTTAAGGTGGAGATGGACAGATTTTTGAAAGGTAAGGGAGTCGAGGGTTATGGGGAGCGGGAAGGGAAGTGAAGTTGAGGCCAGGATCAGATCAGCCACGATCTTATTGAATGGCGGAGCAGGCTCGAGGGGCCGAATGACCGACTCCTGCTCCTACGTCTTATGTTCTTATGTTCTTATAGCTACCTCAAGAATTGTCAATCCAAGAAACTGTTAAAATGGCAGCACCTTTTAAAAATACAGAGTCCAGTAGTTTAATTGAAAACCTTGATAATGAAATGGTGTGCAGAGTTACTTCAGGTTTCTCTCGATGGTAGTAGGATAATTTCTTAAAATATTATAGAAGTCACCAAAGCCGCGTTATGTGGTATACATTAAACAGTTCTTTCAAGGTAGAAGATCAAAAGAATTTTTCATCAAAGCTTTTCAGAAAATACAGTTTCAGCCTTGATGTAAGTTGCTTCATACTGGGAAGATGGACAAGCAACTTAGAGGTCTCGCAAGTTAAACAAATATTAGCAACCCTTGGTCTTAAATGTAAATGCTGCTAATTAATACAAATTTGGACCTAATCCAGAAATGAGAGCTCTGAAAGATCTGTGAATGATCATGCTGAGAATTAAAATACCTGTTATTGTGCTGCATGCATTCAAACAAAATCTAACTTTTCCCTCCTGAAGGTACGAACTAAAGTTGGGATTCTGTTTCTCCCAGTGCTGGCAGTCACTTGGTGCATTGGATAATTGAGGGTTCTCCTCGTGTAAGCCTGGAGATACTGAGTGCCAGCAGTTTATTTCACTAGGGAGTTTATCATAACTGAGGTTATGCTGTCTCTGCCTGACATTCACACCTCAGGCACTACCCAGTGTTGGTCAATGGAAAACGATCAGGATAGGAGAAGCTGGCTGATCGTTGCCCTCCTTGATCTGTGGGCACTATAGTGCCCCTACCATTACCAGACTGAAGCCTACTAACTCAACACCATCATTCTTCACTATATAAACAGAAAAGGCTGGAAAGACTCAGCAGGTCAAGCAGCATTTGTGGATAGAGAAACAGAGTTAACGTTTCAGGTCGGTGAACTTTTGTCAGAACTGGTTAATCTTAGAAATGTAACAGGTTTTAAGCAAGTGCAGGGGCAGGGAGAGCGGCGGGGGGGCGGTGGAGGGGAGGAAAGAACAAAAGGGAAGGCCTGCAAAAGGCAGGCGTGATCAAATGAACAGCAGACTCAGTACCAGCACCTGCTGTCTGAAAAAAATGATTATGATCTGAAATTGTTGAACTCGATGTTGAGTCCGGCAGGCTGTAAAGTGCCTAATCGAAAGATGAGGTGCTGTTCCTCGAGCTTACGTTGAGCTTCATTGGAACAGTGTAATAGGCCGAGGACAGAGAGGTCAGAGCGGGAGTGGAGTGGAGAATTAAAATGGCATGCCATCGGAAGCTCAGGGTCATTTTATTGGAAATATTTTGGATTTCCAGCATCTAGAGGGAGAAAAATTCAGTATCGCCCCGTTTGGGGCGCGATTATCGGCCGTGCGCAAAGTTTAGCGCCTGGCGCTAATTATCGCCTCCAACTGCAAACTTGCTTCTATCGCCCATGCAGGTGATTGGAGGGCTAAATCAGGCGCTTCCCATCTGTCTTAAGGCGCAAAGGCCGAGGAGCGAGGCACTACCTCAGAGCGCGGGCGCAGCACAGGTGATGTCAGTTAGCGATGGAACACAGACACACTGGCAACGGCCTGTTCTTAAAGGGGAGGCTCGATCTTGCTCTCCATCCACACCCTGCTCATTGCAGCCTTGAATCTCGGCCTGGAGAGACCTGTACATCAAATCTGCTGGAAAGAACAATGGAGAGGCCCAGGGAAAGAGCTCAGAGTGCAGCCCCCATAGTCTCTTCTAAATCGATACAAGGAAGGGCAAATCAAAATGAACTTGCAAAGTGCTGCTCAGTACCCAAAACTCCTTCACACAGTGTTCAATCTCTCCAGAAGTCTGTCTCTCTCTCTCAGAATGCGTGGTGCAAAAATGTCACCAACAAAAAACGGCAGGAAGTGGTCGTCTTTAAATAGCGCTCCCCCAGTCCCTTCCTGACTGCAAAATGCTCCCCTCAACCTGTTGTTGCTAGCTGCAGGCGGTAAGGCAGGGGGCACCACTCAATATCCGGTCCAGGGCGCTAACGGGGCGTTGCGCACTCGACTGACGTCACGATCTGCCGGCGCAGGAGATCGTGGCGGTAGTGTTTAGTGCCACCGCAAAATGTCTAGTTAATTTCGTGAGCGGTGCAAACATTGCCGCGCCCGGGCGCTAGTTGCTTTGCGCCCCATTAGCGCCCTCTTAAGGTGCTAACGGAGGCGCAAACCAACCGAATTTTTCCCCCAGAGTATTTTACCTTAAATCGTAGAAGTTGTTGGTTCAAGGAACACACAGGCTCATCAAACCATCGATGTTGCCCTTTCTCAAGCCTTCCCTGAAGATTCTACTGTTCAGCTAATGTTAATATGCCTTAAAATTTAACAGGAGTAACTTTCACGCTGCCTTAAATAAACTCTACTTAATTGGGAATGACACACAATAAAAATAACCCACACTGCAGATGCTGAAGATGAAGCAGATGTTGCTTCTGGCTCTTTATTTGATCGGAGAATCACTAACATGTGATTTGCGCGACCAATTGCAGACCCGCTATGCAATGCCCAACACTGACCAGCACCCTGCTGCAAGGTAATGTCGCTGAACTTTTGCTGACCTTTTACATGCGCTGAATTCAAAGAAAAAGAAAAGTCCACTCGATTCAGAAATAAACTTATGTGCACAAGAGATGATTTTGAACTCCGTTTCGAATTTGAAAAGCCTCACTTAGTTTTTAGAGAATCGTTGACTGATTTAATCTAGCATCAAATTCATCACACGGACTGAAGTTCTATGCTTTCCAATACGAATGGGAAAACACTCCTCAATTTAAAACTGAAAGGACCAACTCGGATAAGATATCACTTTAAGTCATTTAGTGTCAGCCATGGCTCAGTGGGTGGCATTCTTGCCTCTGAGTCAGAGGTTTGGGGGTTCGCAGGCCCAATCCAAGCACTTGAGCACAAAATTCTCAGCTGACACTCTAGTGCAGTGCTGAGGGAGTGCTGCACTGTCGGAGGTGCCGTCTTTCAGATGAGACGTTAAACCGAGGCCCCGTCTGCTCTCTCAGTTGGACGTAAAAGATCCCGTAGCACTATTTCAAAGAAGAGCAGGGGAGTTATCCCCGGTGTCCTGGTCGCAATATTTATCCCTCAATCAACATCACTAGAAAACAGATTGGTCCGTATTTTCCGATCGCAGGCCTCCCGCGGGCGGAGGCCTGCGATCTGGAAAAATCTGCGCCCTTACCTGAGGGCTCCTGGGGCGCGCACAATTCCGTTCTTGGGCCTCACGGAACTCCAAGTGCGCAGGGCCCACGTATCCCAGGAACGCAGGTAGTTCGCAGCGTCCCTGGGATCATGTGGGCCATGGGGAGCCAATCACAGAAGGGAATTTCCCTTCATACATTTGACAGGAAGACCTGTCAAACATATGAATGGAGATCAATGAAAAAACATAGTAAAACTTTAAATACATTTTTTTTTAAATCACATTTTTAAAATGACTTGAAATTGTAATAAATTAAGTATTTTAAACAAAAAATTTATTTTTTGAAAAAAATAATTAAAGTTTTTAATGGGCTAAAAATAAACTTACTATTTTTTAAAGTATTTTTAAATGATAAATCAGTGAAAAAAAATGTATCTTTTACTTTTTTTCAACTCTTATCCTGGTAAAAGCAGGCCTTACGCAGGCTTTTCCCAGGTGTAAGAATTGTAAGTGTTTTCTGCGGGCGGAGGGTCTCCAAAAAGCGGAACTACCCGCCCGCAGAGGCCCTTCTCCAGGGCAGGCGGAGGATCTGTCAAGACCATTCTTCACAGATCGGAAATGCCGGTTTCCAGCGCATGTGCTGTCCTTGCCTGAAACCGGCATTTCCGATGTCCCTACGGGTGGGTACACAGCCCGTACCCACCCGTAGGGATCGGAATATCAGGCCCATTATCTGTTGATTATCTCATTGCTGTTTGTGGGAGCTTGCTGTGCGCAACTTGGTTGCCGCGTTTCCTACATTACAACAGTGACTACACTTTCAAAAGCACTTCATTGGCTGTTAAGCATTTTGGGACATCCGGTGGTCATGGAAGATGCTATAGAAATACAAGACTTACCTTCTTTCACTTAATTCTATGTTGGTCAGGGATACTAATAAGATGCAAGTAGAATATCCGAACAAAAATAAAAGTATTCTGAAAGTGGAAGCGTTGAAATAATTTTGTAGCACACATTACGCTAGTGGCATACAATGGGGTCATTTTACAAGTTTGTTCTGCTGACAGGGAGTGCCACCAAACAGCAGCACAAATCGGAAATCTGGGCACGTAAAATGAACCCTAATGTGCAATCAGCAACGTAGTTACATCGTCGAACATCTTGTCTAGCACAGACATTTGTTACCTCCTTCGAAATAAAGAAAAATTAAGATAGCATTAAAAAATGTATAAAGCGCACATTTCCGATGCCCGTTGCACGCAGACATGCTGAGAGATCAGTGCAGTGCGGTACGGTTGCGAGCTGCCTTCTTGAACCGCTGCAGTCCATGTGGTGAAGGTACTCCCACAATGCTGCTAGGGAGGGAGTTCCAGGATTTTGACCCAGCAACGATGAAGGAACGGCCAATAAATTTCCAAGCCAGGGTGATGTGTGACTTGGAGGGGAACTTGGAGGTGGTGGCGTTCCCATGCACCTGCTGCCCTTGCCCTTCTAGGTGGTAGAGGTCACGGGTTTAGGAGGTGCTGCTGAAGAAGCCTTGGTGAGGTACTGCAGTGCATCTTGTAGATGGTACACACTGCAGCCACGGTGCGTCGGTGGTGGAGGGAGTGAATGTTTAAGGTGGTGGATGGGGTGCCAATCTCTTGCAGGCTTCTTCTGCCAAGTATCCATCTACCTCAAAGCCTGTCCAATCATGTATTCTTGACCAATTGCTTTCCTTAGTGAGACACAGAAGCCATATTTTTGAAATTTGAACAAAGGAAGAAAGAAAATGTCATTTACAGGTAATATTGTTAGGGAGCTTGAATCGAGACAGACTTAGAATACAGGGGTAGTACAAAATGTGCACTCTTGCTGAAGGCATTTGTTCCTCCTGACAAAACAAATTGGAGAGCTAAAATGCTTTGTGGAAGAACATGAAGGGATTACGTTTGGTAAAATTAGTCTCAATCACACAGTAATTGTTGTGCCTTTCTAAAATTGCGGTCAAACACAAATTTGCAACCAGAAAGTGTTCTCACACTCAGGGTATTTTTATGAGACTGCATAGTTAATGGTTGAGACAACCTTCCAGAAGCAAGAACTTTTAAAATGATGCCCATTAAGCCATAATTTTACTGAAGTAATGGGGCCAGTTCTCTTGGCAGCTTCCTGCCCAGATAGAAACATAGAAAAATAGGAGCAGGAGTCGGCCATTTGGCCCTTCGAGCCTGCTCCGCCATTCAATATGATCGTGGCTGATTCTCTGGGCTGGATTTTCATTGAGGAGGCGGGTAGGAGGCAGGACTACAACTTTCGGGGTTGTAGTCCCGCCTCCATCCGAGTTCTAGCCAATCCACGCAATTTTGACTTGATTGAACTTGTTGAGCCCACCCAGCTAGTTGGTTATATTATAATTGTGTTTCCTGTTTCATTTGATGTTACTTTTACAAAGGCACATGGTTTGTTAATATTCTGTGTTCCTGTTCGAAGTGTTCATTTTTAACACTTTACTTGGGTCATTCCATTGTGTTTCTCCCAAACTCCAGACCTTCTGGAAGCGCCAAACTGCTATTTCAATAGGGCCATTGTTTTAGTATTTCTAACCAATTCCCATTTCAAAAGCTTGTGGTGTTTACAACTTTTGTGTTATCAAACCATCCCATCTCAGAAGCCTATTTGCACAGCTTGTGTCACCGAGGCTTTAGATTTTTAAACCCAGTATATCACGTATTAATAAAATCAGAATTCTGTTCATATGATGGTGTATTTTTCTGAAATATGGCTTATTCCTTCACACTATGCCTTTAAAGCAGCTGCACAAAAGTTGGAAACGGGAACATAGGAGACAGAAAACACGTCCAGCCCTTCGTAATGCCCTCTGAGAACTGATTTGGTTGGGATCTTGACCTTTTCAGTTCCCTTTTGTTTCATTTGGTTCACTGCATACAGAGCCACTGCACTTTAATTGCGACTTTTATTTATTTTGCCAGCTGCCAATCAAGGAAGTTGCAATGCGACAACCTCCGCCCGTAGCAAACGGGCACGAGAGCCTCGCTTTAATATTGAAATAAGGCTCCTCCGCCCATTTCCGTTCCCGCTCATGAACTTGGTGAAAGCTAGGCAGGATCTCCATTGCTGCAAAGCTCCGTAATACTTCTTCAGGCTCTGCAGCGGCCGAACCAGCGGTCCTTAAAAACGGCTGCTGTAGGTCGCGGACGAAGACTGCTGGAAAGTTTTTTTTTTAAACATGACCCAAATGTGGAGCCAGCAGGAGCATTAATGGTATGGTTACTGCCGGCCTGTGCTTTCGCCCCTCCCGCACCCTCCCCGCCTCTCCCACCCACCCGAGCCTACCAGTGCACCCGAGCCAGCTGAAATTCGAAAGGGCAAGTTGCGGGCACCAATTGCAATTATGATGATGAGGACCGTGGACCATTTTAGGATGGTCCTCGGTCCTCTGTGTTCCGGTGTAGCTTGGCTGCGTGTTGCATGGAGCACGCTCTGTTTTAGATGCTAATGAATTTAGGCCACTCGATGCCTTTATTAACTGCAGACCAGAGCATTCACTCAAATGAGGCAGAGGGAGTAATTCTTGGACACCACCACCCCGCCCCCTGCCCACCGATTCGTTTTCCTGTTCTCTCGTCAGCCGGGCACCCTTTTGAAATGGTGCCCAGAAGAAGCAGCCTCTAAGGGCTGACTTCCAACCCCTTTGCGATTCGAGAATTGCCGAGGAACAGACATCGGATCCTGCAGGGTAAGTCCCTATCCTGATTTTCAGCGATATGGGGACAGGGATTAGCCGGAGGTTTTCTTGCTGCTTGTTATTGGGCAGCAGCCAGAAGGTTCGACCACAAAGGCGGTTGCATCTGCTGCAGGTTTCTTGGGCTGAATTTCCTCCCCCACTTAGGGTTCCAACTCTTGCTGGATATATTCCTGGAGGCTTCATCACATGACCTGCTGCCTCCAACTGCACCACCCTCCCCCCACCCAAGAACATAAGAACATAAGAATTAGGAGCAGGAGTTGGCCACACGGCCCCTCGAGCCTGCTCCGCCATTCAATAAGATCATGGCTGATCTTTGACCTCAACTCCACTTTCCCGCCCGATCTGCCTTGATATGCCTTGATTCCCCTGGAGTCCAAAAACCTATCGATCTCAGCCTTGAATATATTCAACGATTCAGCATCCAATGCACTTTGGGGCAGAGAATTCCAAAGATTCACAACCCTCTGAGTGAAGAAATTCCTCCTCATCTCAGTCTTAAATGGCTGACCCCTTTATCCTGAGACTCTGCACCCTTACATAGAAACATAGAAGATAGGAGCAGGAGTAGGCCATTCGGCCCCTGGAGCCCGCTCCGCCATTCAATGAGATCATGGCTGATCATCCAAATTCAGTACCCTGTCCCTGCCTTCTCCCCATACCCCTTGATCCCTTTAGCCTTAAGAAATATATCTAACTCCTTCCTGAACATATTTAATGAATTGGTCTCCTCTACATTGGGGAGACCAAATGCAGATTGGATGACCGCTTTGCGGAACACCTCCGTTCAGTCCGTAAGGGGGACCCTGAGCTTCCGGACACCTGTCACTTTAATTCTCCACTCCACTCCCACTCCTACCTCACTGTCCTCGGCCTCTTACACTGTTCCACTGAAGCTCAACGTAAGCTCGAGGAACAGCACCTCATCTTTCGATTAGGCACTTTACAGCCTTCTGGACTCAACATAGAGTTCAACAATTTCAGATCATAACCCCGGCCCCTATCACATATATATTTTTTTCCACACTTTTTTTTGTTTGTGTTTTCTTTTCTTCTCTCCTACATGGCAGCTGTCATTCTAGACTCTCCAGCCAGAGGAAACAACCTCTCAGCATCTACCCTGTCAATCCCCTTCAGAATCACAAGCTCCCACCATTGGCTGGCTAACATGTATATCCTAGCGCTGCCCTGCCTGCTCAAGGCCAATCGGAAAACAAATAGTCTCTTCATTACCTGATCGGATGATTCTTGACCCTCAGTCAGTCAAGCAGCCTTGTCTTTTTCAACTCCAACGTTGTTATAACTGCTAAAGTGTTGAAAAAAAAATTATTTTTATTAATGCCCCAATGTTTTTTTTTCACCTGGGTGTTGTTCACAGCAGTGTCCTGGAGAGTAATCATAGAAATTGTTTTTTTTTTGGAATCGTAGAAATTTACGACACAGAAGGAGGCCATGCCTGGAGACTCCAGCACAATGCTGGAGAGTTGGCAACCCAGCTCCCACTTCTAGGTGGCAGGTCCTGCCAAGGCCTGGGGCTGGACCATTCAAATAACCCAGCCTGCCAAATTTGGGCATACCCAGGGTTGGCTAGGCACAGTCCAAATTTGGATGGACTGCAGCTATGCTTGCCATAGAGGGAGTGCAGCGAAGGTTCACCAGACTGATTCCTGGGGTGGCAGGAATGAGGAGAGATTGGGTCAGAAAACAAACACCCTAGTCGAAGTGTCATAGAAACATAGAAGATAGGAGCAGGAGTAGGCCATTCGGCCCCTCGAGCCTGCTCCGCCATTCAATGAGATCATGGCTGATCATCCAAATTCAGGACCCTGTCCCTGCTGTCTCCCCATATCCCTTGATCCCTTTAGCCTTAAGAAATATATCTAACTCCTTCTTGAATATATTTAATGAATTGGCCTCAACTGCCTTCTGTGGTAGAGAATTCCACAGGTTCACCACTCTCTGGGTGAAGAAATTCCTCCTCATCTCTATCCTAAATGTCTTATCCTTTACCTTTAGACTGTGACCCCTGGTTCTGGACTCCCCCGCCATCGGGAACATCCTTCCTGCATCTAGTCTGTCTAGTCCTGTTACAATTTTATAAGTTTCAATGAGATCCCCTGTCATTCTTCTAAACTCCAGCGAATATAAGCCCAATCGACCCAATCTCTCCTCATACGTCATTCCTGCCATCCCAGAAATCAGTCTGGTGAATCTTCGCTGCACTCCCTCCATGGCAAGAACATCCATCCTCTGTAAGTCTATAATTTACATGTTGTAACTATGATACCAACAGAATGCTTTGAAGATATGACTTCAGTAGATGACAAGCAATCACATTATGTTTGTGTTGAACTTGGAACACATAGGAATCACAACATCTGCTAATAAACAGTTAAGCCAATATTAGAAATTGAATGAAAGTCCTTCAATAAAAATGGCATCAAATAGATCCATAAGTTATAGTCATTTTATGATACAGTTTGAACACGTAAACAACAGACAGAAGTCTGAGAGTTGGCAGCTGAAATTACATTAAGAAAGTAAGAATTTAACAGAGAGAATGAATAAAGATAATTAGCTTACATCAGCAGAAAACTTCAAAGGATAAACCATTAAAAAAGGTATAAAAAGAAGAGCTTTTCAGATAGACAGTCAAAAGTCGCTGGAAAGGGGCAAAGCGATTCTCTCACTCTTCAGAGGCATCTCTGTAATTTTTTAATTCTTTGAGTCTCGGGGATCAAAAAGATACTTTTAATTTGATTTTGGTGGATATTCTGGATTAGAATTGAGAATAAGAAATGTAAAAATGTATGAAGTTAAGATTTGAGAATAAGGATCTCTGAGAAAAAGAAATGTAAGCTATTTGTTTTTGAACTGTTAATGTTGCGATTGACTCACAAGCTGTTTACTATATGTCGGCTCTTAAATAAATCTATATATTTTTAGAATTGTCTCACAGAGTATTTCTGTATCAAACTCGCGAACTCAATTTCTGTACATTCTTTTGTAAGGAGTTGCAGAATTCTGGGGGGTTTTCCGGACCCTCAAAATATCCAGAAGGTTACAGTCTAGTTAAAAGTGCTATCTGGAGGACAGTAACATCTTCACGTCGTTCCTTTCCTTTAGGGAGAGATAGTCTGAACCTTTAGATCCAATTAAGCATCTGATAGAATTCGGTTTTCTTTAACTTTAGTTGAAGGTGAACGTCTGGGGAATACGCCTGATCTGGGGTAGTCTGAAAAGGGCTAGGACTAGTAATTATCCCTTCAATAGCTCCATAGTGGCTTATGCCCAGCTCAATGCAACAGAAAAACCAAGGCTGATAGGTACACACCACAGAGAGCATCATTTTATTTTTACCCTGAACGAGGATCGCAGCAAGGAAAAAGCACAAGACTCCTGCACCCCCAGGGCTGCCCAGGCAACATGTTGGCAGCACTTTAGAAGTACAGGGCCGTGCTCCCTGAATCTCTACACCCCCCTGTGCCCACTGCGTGCCTGAGCAGTTGGCATGCGGAAGCTGCATTTCAGCCCTATTATTTTCTTCCTTTGGAAGGGATGGAAGAAAGTGATGGGACTCCCTTACATTCTCCAGTGAGTAGTATATCATGATTAGGGAGTAAGGATTGAACCTGGACATACTCGCCCGTACAAGCCATATATCAGAGCACAGCTTTCCATGCATAGGAGAATCTGCCTGCTTATGGCAACTGCCACCTCTATCTGCTGGGAAAAATGATTCAGAAAGTGTCTGAACTGTTGAACTGACTGTGACCTTGTCATAAGATCACAAGATAAATACAGATGAAGTAAGCTCTTTGGCCTATCTCAGCTTTACAGTTTCCCCGTCACAGTCTCTTAAACAACACCAAGGTTTTTTAATCTCCACTTCGCTACACTATAATGCAATCTAAATATTAATGGCTCTTTGCACAAGGAAGAACCGTGGCTGCAGTGTGTACCATCTACCAGATGCACTGCAGCAACTCGCCAAGGCTTCTTCGGCAGCACCTCCCAAACCCGCGACCTCTACCACCTAGAAGGACAAGGGCAGCAGGCGCATGGGAACACCATCACCTCCAAGTTCCCCATCAAGTCACAAACCATCCTGACTTGGAAGTATATCGGCCGATCCTTCATCGTCGCTGGGTCAAAATCCTGGAACTCCCTCCCTAACAGCACTGTGGGAGCACCTTCACCACACGGACTGCAGCGGTTCAAGAAGGTGGCTCACCACCACCTTCTCAGGGGCAATTAGGGATGGGCAATAAATGCTGGCCTTGCCAGCGACGCCCAGATCCCATGAATGAATAAAAAAAACCTTCTTCTCATTAGCCCTAAATTTGTTTTTCTCCAATTCAAAACCTTTGCTCCCTTGTTTTACTGTCCTGACTTACCTTGAAGTCATATTCTGGGCTGATATTTTCACACCATTTAATACTTATAAATATCTGAAGGGGGATTGACAGGGTAGATGCTGAGACGTTGTTTCTCCCTGGCTGGAGAGTCTAGAACTAGGGAGAATGGTCTCAGGATAAGGGGTCGGCCATTTACGACTGAGATGAGGAGGAATTTCTTCACTCAGAGGGTTGTGAATCTTTGGAATTCTCTGCCCCAGAGGGCTGTGGATGCTGAGTCTTTGAGTATATTCAAGGCTGAGATCGATAGATTTCTGGACTCTAGGGGAATCAAGGGGTATAGCGATCGGGTGGGAAAGTGGAGTTGAGGTCGAAGATCAGACATGATCTTATTGAATGGCGGAGCAGGCTCGAGGGGCCGGACGGTTCTGCTCCTAATTTTTATGTTCTTTTGTTCTTATACCTTGATAAAGTTGCTTCCTTTCAAGGCTGAAGGATCATAGGGGGAAAAATTCAATGTCTCCCCTTTTGGGGCACGAACTTCGCCGGTGCACTAATTTTAGTGCCCTGAAAAAATTAGCGCCACTTCGCCTCAAATGCAGTTGTAGCGTAGCGCCCCAAGCCAAGAGGTGGAGTGTGACTGGAAGCGCTCCACCTCCTTCTTGGGGCGCTACAGCTGAATATTGCATGCTATGTGCAACAGCGCCACGCGCGGCGACACGTAGCGCCGCGTCATTGCAGGCCTCCCTCCCTTGATTTAAGGGGAGGGGCCTAGTGCTACGTGCACCGGGGCTCTGCCGGACCACCGGGGAGCGGGGTGCCGTGAAGACAGCCCGGCACACAAGATGAGCGCCGGGCTGAGCAATCGCGGCCGGCACCCCAAAGCAAAATGCTGAAGGGGGCAGGTGCTGGCAGTCGGCCCAAATAAAAATGTCCGCCCGACACCTGCCCCTTTAAGTAGCGCTGCTGAGGCTGCAAAGACGCCCCCTGACCCTGTCGGACACGTTGGGCAGGATTTTCATTGGGCCGTGGAGGCGGGATTGGAGGCGTGTGGGGCGTTAAAATCTTGAAATCAGGGGGCACGAACCCATCCCGCCCCCAACCCACCTCCATGCCAGTTTCAAAGGAGGCGGGTACCCGCCTCCCCAAGGCAGGAAGGGGATTAGTGCCAATTAACTGCCTGTTAACAGGCAGTTTTTAGCCTAATCCATATTTTCATTCTTGAAGTGTGAGATTCCCGACGGCTCCAAACCACGCCAAGTTAGCGAGGTGGGTCGTCGGGCTGAAGGGCTTGGAGGGGTCGAGATGTCCGGTGTTCAGGTGAGTGATGGGCGCATGAGTGCAGAGGTAAGTGTGTTTGGTGTGTTTAAAGTGTTTAAAGAAGTTTTACTTACCTTTACAGCCTTCCTTTCTTCAGGTCTCGGGAGTCCCTCATCTCACTGGCACAGAAAGCAGAATGGCCGCGATCTGTCAAAAATTGCAGCATTCAGCTTTCTGTTCTGGAGAGATCTCTAAATCAGCCTGAGAGGAAGGAATTAACCTGGAGTACAGATTGTCAGTGTTTGACAGCTTCAAACAGCTGTGAAACGCTGATATTTCATCTGTCAAAAGCTCCTGATAGATGAAATCTCAATCTGTGACGTCACCTGTTGCCAGGTGGCCCTTAATTGGCCTGCTGAGCCCACTGGGCAGGCTTAACAAGGTCAATCAAGTCAAAATCGCGTGGGTTGGCTCTAACTCGATGGAGGCGGGACTACAACCCCGAAAGTTGTAGTCCCGCCTCTTACCCGCCTCCTCAATGAAAATCCAGCCCATCATCTGGTGGTAGGTCAGGAGACGCAACCCAGGTTTGCGGCCGGGGCACGAGTGGGGCGCTGCGCACGGCAATTATGTCATCGCCGGCGGCGCAGTGCCACGGGGCGCTACCGGCTACCGTCACCGCTCACCTCCCGCTGAATTTCGCGGGAGGCGTTAGCGGCGCCTCGCCTGGGTGCAAGGTGATTTGCGCCCCATTAGCGCCCCCCCCCGGGGACGCCGACGAGAGGCGCAAATCAACCCAATTTTTCCCACATAGTCTTTCAGTATAACTCAATTTTCTGACACTAGCGATTACTCTCAAGGCATCAAGGTTGAGCCTTGGCTGAGTGGGTGGCTCTCTCGCCTCTGAGCCCGAAGGTTGTGAGGCGCAAGCCCCACTCCAGAGGCTTGAGCACATAATCCACGCTGACACTTCAGTGCAGCACTGAGGGAGTGCTGCACTGCGAGAGCTACTGTGTTACAGCTGCGATGTTGAACTAGAGCCCCTCTTCCCCCTCAGGTGGCTGTAAAGGATCCCATGGCACTTTTCAGAGAAGAGCAAGGGAGTTCTCCCTGGTGTCCAACCAACCAACCTCACTCAAAAAAAAACTGATGATCTGATCATTACCTCATTTGCTGTTTTGTGGGACCTTGCTGCAAGCCAATTGTCAGCAGCATTTCTTGCAGTACAATAATGACTACACTTCAAAAGTACTTCATTGGCTGTGAAGCGCTTTGGGACATCCTGAGGTCATGAAAAGCACTGTAAAAAGACAATCCTTTCTTTCAATTTTATGGTTCTTCTCTGCAATTTCCCTTGTGGCTCAGTGACCAGAAAAACATCAAAGTGCTCAGGTTGTGGTCTGAGTGGAGCTCTATACAATTTGATTTATACTTGACTGAATAAGCAATATAATTCCGCATTCTATTTGCTTTGTTATTGCTCCACAGTGACTTGGCACATAAGTGCAAATCTAATAACGCCCCTAGGCAGTTTTCAACTTTACCTTCAGCTATCTCTGCACATTAAATAATTTACTTTGATCCACAACTGTCCCACCCCTTTTTGTAAGTTTTATCCAGCTCATTTTTATGTTTTTTTTTTACTTTCTCACCCGTTTCGCTTGTTATACCAAAATTCGGATTGTTTACAACCTGCTGGGATGAAACCACTTTTCACTTTCATTATTGATAAAAAAAAATATTCAATACTCTCAGCTGAGGAATGGGAATAAATCTTTTGTCGCAACCTCATGGGAAGGGTTGTTGCAAATTCTGACCTGTACACACATCCACCAAATATAAAACAAGCTTCCGTCCCGAATCAGAAATTGGTACATGTATGGTGCCTCGTTCATTTATTATTCCTTCAGCGAATGAATATTAAAATTATGTATTTTGTGAATTTATGCACTGTTGTAAATTTTCATTTTCCTTCATCATATTTGACTGATTCTGCCCTCATTGATATGAAGCTTCAATATTGCCTTGCCATAATATCAGCAGAAAAAGCAATGTCAAAGGGAGTTTGATCAAAATTTAAAGTGGATCAATGAACTAGCTGTGCAATACTCAGAGGCTTCGTCTGAAGAAAAAAAAAACCTCTTAAATAATGAAAGGCTTGCATTCCAATGAGGGCTGAAATGGGCACGGATGAAGAAATCATTAATCAGGTGCCAGATTTGAGCAATAGGTGGGAATAAATCAAATTATGCGCCACAATCCATCCATAATTATCCCTTTAATAGCTAGATCGGATTTCTAATCAGCCTACATTAATAATAATTTAGGTTGTGAAGGGGAGGAGGAATTTATGTCAAGTAAATAAGGAATGTATATGAATGAGGATTAAGAATAGTATGTAGTGGTAATGGGAAACTTAAATGAATGTAAACTATGCAGAAAGATACATTTTATGAATTTAGAAAGACTTGCATTTATATAGCGCCTTTCACAACCACCAGACATCCCAAAGCATTTCACAGCCAATGATGTACTTTTTGAAATGTTGTAATGTAGGAAACGTGGCACAGCAAGCTCCCACAAACAGCAATGTGATAATGACCAGATAATCTGTTTTGGTTTTGTTGGTTGAGGGATAAATATTGGCCCCAGGACACTGGGCATAACTCCCCTGCTCTTCTTCGAAATAGTGCCATAGGATCTTTTACGCCCACCAGAGAGAGCAGACGGGGCCTCGGTTTAACGTCGCATCAGAAAGACGGCACCTCCGACAGTGCAGCGCTCCCTCAGCACTGGAGTGTCAGCCTGGATTTTTGTGCTTGAGTCTCTGGAGTGGGACTATGAACCCACAACCTTCTGACTCAGAGGCGAGAGTGCTGCCCACTGAGACATGAAATTCTGCCTGCTGGGAGCACAAATTTGTAGAATCTACCCTGCTCACTGACCAACATTAGCTCCCAGTCCACGTACGCCTCAAATTCGAAATCCTCGTATTCAAATCATTCCATGGCTTTGCCCCTCCCTATCTCTATAACCTCCTCCGGTGTTACACTCCTCCGAGGACATTGCTAGCCCTGCAACTGCAGCCTCTTGTACATCCTCCACTCGCTCCCCCCCACCATTGGTGGCCATGCGTTCAGCAGTTTAGGCTCCAAGCTCTGGAATTCCCTCCCCAAACCTCTCCGCCTCTCCATCTCTTTCTCCGCCTTCATGACGTGCCTTAAAACCTACCTTCTTGACCAAGCTTTCAGTCGCCCCTCCTAATATCTCCTTCTTAGGCTCGGTGCATTCTTCTGTCTGATTACGCTCCTGCGATGCGCTTGGGACATTTTCCTATGTTAAAGTGTAGGATTCGCAAAATCCAGGAAAATACAGTCTACATTGTAAAACCCCTGAAATGGCCACATTTTATGAACACAAGATGGAGTTGGCAGATCACATGACTCATTTCAGAAGGACATACCACTGCAGTATCTTAAAGAAACCTGAGTCGCCACCGATTAGAAGATTCCAGAACTGACTGCAATTGATATGATAAAATGGTTACAGTAGTAACAAAGTCAAAACAAAAGTATTTACACCTCAAGGTGTGTTAATTGCTAGCAAAACGCAAACCCATCTCTGAAATCGCAGAGCACAGACAAAACCTATTATCTGTACCAAACTCAGAGGGACACAGGACAGATCCCACTAGTTTCATTTACAAGACATTAAAATAAAGTACCCGCTTTTGTCAAAGCAGCCTGCCCATTACTTTAACAAAAGAAAACCCCTGATTTGGCGCCAAGATAAGGGCAAGAAAACAGTATAACTGTTAGGGGAAAAGAGACATTAAAAAAAAACACAGTTTCATACAGGAGCACCAAGGTAAAGGACAGTTTTAAAAACCCTGGTGAGGTTCGAGGAGCACGGAGGGCCTACAAGTTCGAGCAGGAGAGCAGGTTCAGGAGCCGGTCCCATAAGGAAGATTGGAGATCACGGATGATACAGGAGCACCAAGGTCAAGGACAGTTTTAAAAACCCTGGTGAGCATAGAGGCCCAACTCCACCTAGCTGATCTAGTTGAGGTATACTGTAGAGACGGGAGGGTTTTTAACATTAAGGGCTTTGTAATTCGGGAGTGTTATTCATCCTTCGTTGTGCCGTGCGCTTTCTCCACCCCCGTTTTATTATATCGCTGATCTAGAATTGATGTATTATGATAGTCAAAGTAACTCTTGTGTGTTAAATTTTAGTTCCCATTGAGAGGCGTGTTCATGATTTTTGTCTGCATTGTTTCTTCATTCTCTATGTTTTATTCTCCTTAACAATAAAGATACCTTTGATTTAAAACTTACCTTGTCTCACCTGATCCATTTGTCTTCCGAGTCACAAGTTGGGCCAACACATCAAGGTGGTCTGGCAATAAGCCCAGTGTCTAGAACCGGTGAGGGGGGAGTGCTTCGGAACCGCTCACGAGCAGTGTGAAATCAAAAACCGATCTCGCACACCACAAGCTCGTTAAAACGACACCTTACAGAATGGCGACCCAGATGGGACACTGGCTACAGAACCCTTGTGTGGTGGACAAAGACTCGGGTGAGACAGATGTTATGGAGGACAGGTTATCCTCCTACGTGTGTGGCAAAGTAAATGTAGCAAAAAAATGGGTATATGACCTGTTAGGAGCCGAGCGTCCCCTAAAGGCAGCCGCCCAGTTGACGGCTAGTAAAGAGCACCGCAAGGGCATTGAAAAAGCGGTGTGGCTTATGTGCTATAAAAAGCAGGTTCTGATACTGGACCACGCGGTGGCCAGTAAGGAAACCAAAATTAAGCATTTGTCCCGGGAGCTGCAGGAAAAGGTTGCAGCGGAAGGGAAAGTGCTAGTGGCTCTGGAGGCCATAAGCCAAGAGAGGGCAGCGATGGTCCGGGACCATCGGGGGAAGGTAGAAAGGCTGGAGGGCAAGATAGCTGAGCTGGAGGGGAGCGCTAGGTTCAGGGTAGAACACGTAGAGTATCAGGCAAGAGAATCCAGGGAGAAAGAGAGGAGATTAAAAACAGAGATTAGCCGCCTTACAGGGGAACTGAAGGCACAGGAGGAAAAGGTAGGTGAAGTAAAAGCAGCCTATAAGCTAGCCTGCGCTCAAGGGTTTGAGGAGGCAGACCACGGCCCCTGTAGGCAGGAAATAGAAAGCCTGAATCTGGCATTGGCCAGGGCAAAGGGGATGATATGCCTCATTAGCCCCAAGGTCGGCCAGGCTGAGTTCAACGGTAACCCAAGCAGGGAAGTCCCGCAGGCAGCCCCCAGAACAAAACGGGTTAGGGAACCCGAGATTTCACAGCCACCACCCCTAGCCCCTAGTTTTCCAGAGGTCTGGGATCAGGAGGGGGTGGAGGATGAAGAATCCAAGGTAGACCAGGGTAGCCCGAGAGAGAATCAGGGACCGGGACCGGTGTACCCCGTGACACAACGGAGGTACGGTCCACCCGGTGACGACGGGGAACCTGGGGACCTCCAGAACCAATTCATGGTGCCACACGGTGTGCAACAATTGCGCTCCATGGTGAGCTACATCCCCAAGCTCACCATGAAGGGGGACCCTTCTCTTCACTTTAGGGAGATAGAGCAGGCGGCCTGTGTTAACGACTGCGACGAGGCAGAGAAGGCCAAGATGATGTTGTTCTCCCTGGGTAGCGATCTCCTCCAGACGCTACCCGATGGGTGTAAGAGGGGTCAGGAAAATTATGGCAGGCTGAAGGACGAGATCCTGGAGGCCATGGGGATGAACGAGGGGAGTCCGTTCACCCGGGTGGAGAAAACATTCCAGCTCCCCGGGGAATTCCCGCAGGCGTTCGCGGACAGGCTGTGGCCAGTCTACCAGGGTGCGTGCCCGGGAATGCCGGCGCGAGCGAACCTGGACGGGGACCAGTTAGTCCACTGGCTCAGGTGCCTGATGAATAACTCCCTGCCCCGCGTTCGAACGCAGGCAATGGCCTGGTTCGACCCCCGAAACCCTCTGACCACGGAGGCGACGGTGATCCGCCAACTCACCGTCACCTTTAGAAACGGGAGGGATAGTGAGACACCCCAGCAAAACGGGAAAGTTTGTGAGGTCAGGCCTGGTGACCAGCCCCGTAAAGAGTGGCGCCAGGAAGGGAGCCGTCCCAACCAAAGCCGACAAACGTGCTACGGCTGCGGGAAGGAGGGGCATTGGCGCAGGGACTGTAAGCATCCCTGGAAGGACACAAGGGAAAAGGTCCCCACAGCCCCAGCCCAAGCCCCGGCCGCACCCCCGACCTCTGCCCCAGAGAGAGAGACGGAGCCAACTGTCCCTCCAGAGCTGCTGGACGTGCTGCTGGCTTCAGTGAGGTCATTGGTCCTCACTAAGGGAAAGGTAGCAGCCACCACCGGCCCAGCGGTTCCCCCAACCCCTTCCCAAAGTGGCCCGCAATGACTGGAGCCTGCGCAGCCCGTCTATCTATGTGCGCTCCAGTACGACGGATGGAAGAGACCGCTCGTGCAGATGGAGGTAGCGAAGGAAACGGGGACTTATCTGTTGGATACGGGAGCTTCATGCAACGTGATCCATACGGAGAATCCCACCACCTCACCTCTGTCTAACGGGGTTCCATACGTCCTATCGGGGTTCACAGGGGCGGAGCAGATGGGTGCGTTCTCCAGGCCGCTCTCGATCCGCCTGGGCACACTCCAGACAAAGTGGACATGTG
Organism: Somniosus microcephalus; assembly: GCF_052327205.1. Lineage (NCBI taxonomy): Eukaryota > Metazoa > Chordata > Chondrichthyes > Squaliformes > Somniosidae > Somniosus > Somniosus microcephalus. The sequence continues at coordinate 308,428,008 of NC_140991.1, forward strand.
TCCTGGCGAGATGGGATGCGGAGGGAGGGAAGGGGATCCTAGGGGCCGACTTCATCGTGGGCCATGGGATCCTCGTGGACCTCAGGAACCATTGCCTTTGGGGGGCCAACACCGGAAAGGAAAGTGGAGTGGTAGTAATCCCGGGAAAGGATGGGAAGGGAACCCTGTGTACCATGAAGCCGAAAGGGAGTTACGACCTCGGTGAAATGATGGCGGGTATCCCAGAAGTATTTAGAGCGGAGGTGCAGGCTCAGTTAGGTGCGTTCACCACGCACAAACACGACTGTGGGAGGGTTGCTGGCTTTGAGGTTAGGGTAGATGGGGATCCCATGGCCCGGCCCCAAAAGCAGTACAACTTCCCAAAGGAAGCAGAGGCTGATATGGAGGTGGCCATATCAGCGCTGGTACAGCAGGGGGTGCTGAGGCCTATAGCCACCCATGTGAACTCTCCGCTTTGGCCGGTTAAGAAACCGGACAATTCCTGGAGAGCCACAGTGGACTATCGGGTGTTGAACAGCAACATCCCCGCATGTGCCCCCACAGTGGCAGCAGTGGCCGACCTCATTGGGAGTATCCCCGCATCCGCGACCACGTTCACGGTGCTGGATATTTCCAATGGGTTCTGGTCGATCCCTGTGCAGAGGGAGGACCAGTATAAATTTGCCTTTACTTTCAGAGGGCAACAGTATACCCGGAATTGCTTGCCACAAGGCTTCCACAATAGTCCCAGCATTTTCCACCAATGCATGGCGGACAGCCTGAAGGAGTTCAGTCAGCCCCTTCAGTTAGTACAGTACGTGGACGACCTGCTCCTGTTTACCGACACGGTCGGGGAGTACGGCCCACTGCTGGCTGAACTGTTGGAACTACTGACCAGAAGGGGGTTCAAAGTCAACCCAAAGAATGCGCAGATCGGTCAAAAGGAAGTCAAGTTCCTGGGGCTGACCATCCGTGCTGGAGAAAGGGCCATCGATAGGGCTAGGAGGGAGGCGGTACAGGAGTTACTGGTCCCCGTCACCATAAAGGGTGTGAGTTCGTTTCTAGGGCTAACCGGGTACTGCCAAGACTTCATGGAGGAGTATGCGGCCATGGCAGCCCCAGTACTCCGACTCCTGCACAAGGGAGTGGAGTGGTCTTGGGATGAAGGATGCCAGGCCACGTTCGAGCTCCTAAAAAGGAAGCTGCAGACAGCACCGGCCATGGGAGCAATAGATGGGGGAAGGGAGTTGTTCCTGGAGGTGGTGGCCAGCGGGGACAGTCTCAGTGCTGTGTTGCTCCAGGAGCGACATGGCAAGCTGAGACCCGTGGTTTACTCCTCCAGGGTGCTCACCGACGTGGAGAGGAGCTACTCGGTCTGTGAGCGGCACCTCTTAGCCACACACTGGGCTGTGAAAAGATCCGCCATCTTCACAGGCACCTCCCCCATCACCCTCCTCACACACCACACGCCCACCAAGATGCTTTTGGATGGGAGGATTAAGGATGGGACAGTAATCAGTGCCCGCATTGCGCACTGGACCCTACTCCTCTCACAAATGGATCTGCGGGTATGAGGCCTGTGCGAGCCCAGATTAGCCGCCAACCTGGCTTACCCTGGGACAGCCCATCAATGTTCCGTTGAAGGGGTATGGGAGGTCGACGTTGGTCTCCGGGCTGGGATACATCCCACCGGCCGTGAGATTTACGTGGATGGTTCCAGCACAGTATCCGCTGGAAAGCGGCTCACGGGGTTCGGAATGTATGACCCAACGGCTGACATTGCGTTGGCGATTAAACTCCCCAGTACCATGAGCGCCCAGCAGGCAGAACTGTCTGCTGTGGCGTATGTGGTTACCCATCCTGAAGTTTTCCCTACCCCGTACACGATTTGCTCAGACAGCATGTTTACATGCAATTCGTGCACCGAATACCTGGCCATCTGGTCCCGTCGCGGATTCACTTCCGCGGATGGGAGACCCTTGGTGGTAAAGCCCCTGCTGGAGAAGATCCTGGCAGCCGTGGGGGAGAAGGGTGAGGTCTTCATCCACAAGGTGAAGGCTCACTCCTCCACAGAACCTCGCGGTCAGGGGAACCAGCGAGCTGACGCACTGGCGAAAGAGGGTGCCCAGACCGGCATTTTCTGGGACCCCTACGGGTCCGGACCAGTGGCAGCTGTAAAAGGCAGGGATGGGATCCAGAAGAGTGTAGGGGTAGCGCTAGCCCCAGACCTCAAATCGGTCCAATCTCAGGACCCTGCCCTGAGAGGGGTATTTAACGCGGTTAGCGAGGGGAAGGAAATGGAAGGCCCGTATGGTGCAGCATCCCTGTCCATAAGAGAGGGAATGCTGTTTAAAGAAGAGCAGTGGGTGGTGCCTCAGCAGCACCGGAGGGAATTCCTTCAACTGGCCCATGAGGGACCAGGAGCAGGGCACCCCGGGCCTGAGGTCACTTGGCAGCGGGTAGAACAAGCAGGATGGTGGCCAGGACTCCGGGAGGACGTCCGGGAGTTTTGCGCGAACTGTCTTGTGTGCGCGGCAAATAACCCCGATCCTCACAGGAGGAAGGTGCCGATGGGACACGTTAGGAGGGTAGAGGGACCATGGCAGTCAATCCAAATTGACTATATCGGACCCTTACCCGCCACCCAGGGAGGCTATAAGTACTGCCTCGTTCTGGTGGACGTGTTCTCTAAATGGGTTGAAGCCTTCCCCTGCCAAACAGCCACAGCGTTAGGGACGGCGAGAATCTTGGTGCGGGAGGTGTTCTCAAGATGGGGACTGCCCCAGTTCGTGGAATGCGATCAGGGAAGCCAGTTTACCAGCCAAGTAATGCAGAACACCCTGATGCTGTTGGGCATTCAGGGGAAATGGCACGTAGCCTACAACCCACAGTCATCGGGGATTGTGGAGCGGATGAACCGCACCTTCAAAGAAAAAATGAGGAAAGAGATAATGGGTTCGCCCCAAAGGTGGGCAGAAGTCCTGCCTCTTGTCCTCATGGGGATCCGCTCCAGCCAGTCGAAGAGTACGGGGTACTCTCCGCATGAGCTCATGACCGGGAGGGTCATGAGAACCCCCACCCATGTCCTGGCCCCAGTCCTAACGGAGGGGCAGCTAAGGGAGGTGAATCGGGACAAATTCGCCCGCACGCTCCTTGAACGCCTCCAAAGGATCGATGAGGGGGCCGCAGGTAACATGGGGAGGCAGCACTAGGGAAATAGGATGCTGCTCGAGCCCAGTAAAACCCATCGCTGGGAGGTAGGGGATCTAGTGATGGTAAGGAACTTCGCCCGTGTGGGGAGTTTTGAGCCACTTTACATGGGTCCCTACAGCATCGTAGATCAGGCCAGCCCCATGGTGTATGCTGTGAAATTGCCCCGGCGCACAAAATGGTTTCACATCAATCAATGTAAGCTGTTTAAGCCGGAGGCAGGGAAGCAGGCAGCGGGGGCTGAAAAAGGCAGCAAAGAATTAAAAACTGCAGGGGAGCTGCAGCCGCAGGTCACACAGGCTGGACGAGCAGCCTGCGTGAGGGGAGGAGTTGTCCCGTCCACACGGGAGACTCCCCCATTGTTCTGGGACCCAGAAGTGGAGGAGCCGGAGGTCTTAGGTCCTGTCCCTGGTCACCCAGAAGGGGAGGAGCTGGAGGTCCTGGGTCCTGTCCCTGGTCACAAGGAAGCCGAGTCGGAGGACGAAGGTCCCGCCCCCGACTGCGGTGAAGGGGAGGAGCCGGAGGTCTTAGGTCTTGCCCCTGAGTGCAGCATTAAAGAGGTGGCGTCTGGGGGCGGAGACTCTCAACATGGAGTCCCAGGTAGCGGGGAGGTGCCTGCCGCTGACCCAGAGCCTAGGGAGGCGGAGCCTGCGGGAGGAAGCCCACAGCCGGCAGTCGTGGGGAAGCCACGGACTGCAGCCAGGGCCAAAACTCCAGCCAAGGGTCCGACCTACGAGGAAGTCTCATATGTGGTGACCCTTAGACGGTCAAATGGAAAACCGCAACCGAAGAAGGTTTGGTCGCCGGTTTTCACAAGCGGGACCCCCCGGAAGAAAGCTGCGAGAAGTTTAAACGGTCCACAGCCAGCAGCCACAGGCTGCCAGGGACCAGCAGCTGAGACCGATGTGGGAACGCAGCAGGGGGAGGCCTGCGATGGTCCCCGCAGATTATAAGCTGGCCGCCCGGAGACGGGCGGCAGATGTATATATTTATATAGTTTTGGGTAATAAGGTTTAGTTTATTGTAATTTTAGAAAATAAGTAATGTGGTCTTCTGGAAGTATGGTAGCACTTTGGAGCGGTAGAATGTGGCAAGTTTTAAGTGAGCTAGGGTCGCTGGACCCACTCACCCCGCACCCAAGCCGAGGAGCCCAGGGAGCCCGGCTCGAAACCTTTTTTTATCTCTCCGTCAGATCATAACAAGATGATGCCAGTCGGAGGCATCATCCTCGCGGCCCTGGTGGGCCTCAACGTCGCCTGGAGAGGAGAAACGGAGGATCACCGTATCTTTGGATGCTCCAGGGAAACTGCGCCTCTGGCCCACAATGGGCAGGGCCTGTGCGAAGCAGAGGAAGCCGCTGGGTACACCCACGAGGGCAACTGGCCCGGATGGCTGGGCTCGAACGCCACGAAATATTCAAGCGAAACTGGCTTCACATACGGGGAGGTCTCTTTGTCGTGTCCTTGGATCAAGATCCAGGCCATGCGGATCAGTGTGACTGTGGAGAAACGTATTTGCCTAACCTGCAGGGGGTACGTCCCCCTGGATAGGTGGTGGTGGCTCAGGAAACTGAGCAGGGACATGGGGAACCCCAGAGTAAAGTGGGAAAGGTTAGGGAACAACACTCACCAGACTATCACAGGGACCCAGGGAGGGTTGACAGTGTGCTGGGATAAATGGTGGGAACCCGATCAGGGGATTTATGTGTGTATGTGGGGTTCAGAGAAAGTCTGCCCCACTGGTGTTTCCATCATTTTCCACAGCCAGTGGCAAGATAACGGGAGGTGGATAGACTGGGAATCGCGCTTGGATGCATGCGCGGTCCCCTACTCCCCAATCGCGGTTAATGCCACTGAGCTAGTGACCCGCCCCTGACAGCCCCTGCCCACGACCCAGACACCACGGACGGTAGCAGAGGGATGCCCCACCACCACCAAGGGACCAGGGAACGGGTTAGTATTAGTTCCCACTGACCAAATGGCCTATCAGGGGGTCCATTACGTGGTGGCCTCGGTCATCCTCAACCTGACCGAGGTGCACCTGCCGGAATGGTGCCCCGTAGAAACGGCAAGGCTGTATCAGGCCCTGCTGAAAGAGACCCTGCAGAAGTTTTTCAAATTTGACTTCGCGGGGGTCAATAGAACCGAACTCTATACCGAGGGCCACGAGGAATGGGAGCAATTGGGGAGACAAAGAAGGGGCGCCGTGAACGACTGGTTATCTCCAGAAGTACGTGGCCCACTTTGGTTTCACAATTCCCCCTCTCCCAGAACATTTAACCGAACTGCTGAAAGCAGTTACTGTCTCTCAGAAGCACTTCTTTACTTTAGAGCAGAAAACCACCGACATAGGGGCAAAAATCCAAGACATAGTGGTTCCACCATGGTGGGACCTTTTTGATAATATAGAGATCCCATCATGGGTCAGACTGGCTTCCCACGTCTTAGTGGTGTGCCAGGTAGGGATCGTTCTGTACCTGGTCTGTGTCCAGTGTAGGAGGAAGGGACACGACAGGGAGTTCCCTAGTCAGCGGAATTGGCGGGGCCACTATGTCAGCATAAACAGGGACTCGCCCGTGTAGCTAAATGTTTTTATTCCATCTGTTTTTGGTGTATTATAACAAAGATTGTGTTGCGTCGGGTTATGACTCTGAGGTGAGTCTGTACATAGCATAAATGTTTCTCCGGTAGGGGATATCTACTCAACTCCGTTTTCGGAACGGGGAAAGTGCGTGTGCGAGGTACACTCCATAGTCAGGTAAACTACGGGGAAGGTCAGTTGGGGGGGGAACGGATTTATGCTCACCCTAAAACATTCATGATACAAAAGACGATTTGAGATGTCCATTGTATCACAGGGGGGACTGTAGGATTTGCAAAAACCCAGGAAAATACAGTCTACATTGTAAAACCCCTGAAATGGCCACATTTTATGAACACAAGATGGAGTTGGCAGATCACATGACTCATTTCAGAAGGACATACCACTGCAGTATCTTAAAGAAACCTGAGTCGCCACCGATTAGAAGATTCCAGAACTGACTGCAATTGATATGGTAAAATGGTTACAGCAGTAACGAAGTCAAAACAAAAGTATTTACACCTCAAGGTGTGTTAAATGCTAGCAAAACGCAAACCCATCTCTGAAATCACAGAGCACAGACAAAACCTATTATCTGTACCAAACTCAGAGGGACACAGGACAGATCCCATTAGTTTCATTTACAAGACATTAAAATAAAGTACCCACTTTTGTCAAAGCAGCCTGCCCATTACTTTAACAAAAGAAAACCCCTGATTTGGCGCCAAGATAAGGGCAAGAAAACAGTATAACTGTTGGGGGAAAAGAGACATTAAAAAAAAACACAGTTTCATACAGGAGCACCAAGGTCAAGGACAGTTTTAAAAACCCTGGTGAGCATAGAGGCCCAACTCCACCTAGCTGATCTAGTTGAGGTATACTGTAGAGACGGGAGGGTTTTTAACATTAAGGGCTTTGTAATTCGGGAGTGTTATTCATCCTTCGTTGTGCCGTGCGCTTTCTCCACCCCCATTTTATTATATCGCTGATCTAGAATTGATGTATTATGATAGTCAAAGTAACTCTTGTGTGTTAAATTTTAGTTCCCATTGAGAGGCGTGTTCATGATTTTTGTCTGCACTGTTTCTTCATTCTCTATGTTTTATTCTCCTTAAAAATAAAGATACCTTTGATTTAAAACTTACCTTGTCTCACCTGATCCATTTGTCTTCCGAGTCACAAGTTGAGCCAACACATCAAGGTGGTCTGGCAATAAGCCCAGTGTCTAGAACCGGTGAGGGGGGAGCGCTTCGGAACCGCTCACGAGCAGTGTGAAATCAAAAACCGATCTCGCACACCACAAGCTCGTTAAAACGACCCCTTACAAAGGCACTATATAAATGCAAACTGTTGTTGTAACAGTAGTAACAGTAGCAGCAGTATAAAACAATAGTGAGGATAAGAACATAAGAAATAAGAGCAGGAGTCGGCCATTCGGCCCTTCGAACCTGCTCTGCCATTCAATAAGACCATGGCTGATCTTCTACCTCAACTCCACCTTCCCGCATTAGCCCCCTATTTCTTGGTTCACTTAGTATCCAAAAATCTTTTGATCGCTGTCTTGAATGCACTCAACAACAAAGCGTCGGAGTTACGGTAGCATAGTGGTTATGTTACTGGACTAGTAATCCAGAGCCCTGGAGTAATGATCCAGTTAAAACGTGAGTCCCAATCCCAACATGGCAGCTGGGGAATTTAAATTCAGTTAATTAAAACAAAAACAAAAATCTGGAATTAAAAAACTAGTGTTAGTAATCGTGATCATGAAGCTACTGGATTGTCGTAAGAACCCGTGTGGTTCACTAATGTCCTTTATTAAACAGAAATCTGCCACCCTTACCCGGTCTGGCCTATATGTGACTCCAGGCCCTCAGCAATGTGGTTGACTCTTAACTGCCCTCTGCAATGGCCGAGCAAGACACTCAGTTGTACCAAACCACTACGACAGAGTAACTTCACCACACGGACTGCAGTGGTTCAAGAAGGCGGCTCACGCACCACCGCCTTCTCGAGGGCAATTAGGGATGGGCAATAAATGCTGGCCTTGCCGGCGACGCCCACATCCTGTAAATGAATAAAATAAAAAAGCCCACAGCGAATCATAGAAAGTTAGGTTCTTGGCCCATTCAAAGAATCAACATGTCACCAATACAGGTGTGCTCTGTGGAAAGTTTAGCTCACTAATTAACCAGAAAAGCATGGTTCGCCAACACAGTGGTGAAATGTGATTGTGCAAGAGGTACTGACGAACTGAGCAGCGATATTCAGCCCTGGTCCAAAAAGAAGGCGGCAAGCCTTTGAGAAATTGACCACTCTGGTCAACACTCAGTCCATCAACTGTAGAAGGTGGCAGGAGGTCAGGAAAGGTTCCAAGATATTGAAAAGAAAATTGAGCAAAATATAATGCTCAATGCATAAACATCGTGACTGGGTGGGGATGACATCATTGGGACGTGACACTGCCATTGAAATTAGTCTCCTAGTCCCCTGGGGCGGGAGGCTGTCCCATGCCTGAATTCAGACAATTAAAACTCCCCACACTATCTTACCCCCCTACTCACACCATTCCTGCTGAGGCGGGGGGGGGGGTTAAAATCAGCCTTTAACCTGCTGCTTTTGCCTCCCTGTTTATTTGCAAAGGCACTTGAATATTTTACTTTAAATTGTGTCTGATGATCAGTGCAACCCGTGATAAAAGTTGGCTTTCTTGTTGGACATTACCTCATATGTACTTGGTACAGACAAAGTGATACCATGCACTCTCATACATTATCTCCACACTAGATATAATCTAACCTTTTGTTCTCCCTGTCCAACAACCTAAGATAACCAGGCGCCAGAGAACAACTGCATCATACACATCATCAGAAGTCATCACACAACTAACACTGCTGTAAAACAACAATAACAACTTGTATTTATATAGCACGTTTAAAGTAGTAAAATGTCCCAAGGCGCTTCACAGGAGTGCTATCAGACAAAATTTTGACACCAAGGTGGCGATTATTTGACTGGGAGCACGTTGGAGGCGGGACTGTTGCTTGTCGGGTCGATGTCCCGCCTCCATCGACTTGTGGATGCTATTTTTCCTTGATTGACCTTGTTAAGCCCGTCCAGTGGGCTCAGCAGGCTAATTAAGGGAAAGCTGGTTACAGAGAATGTCAGCGTATGATGTTTCATCTGTCAAAAATTTGTGAAGCTGTCAAACAGTGACATTCTCTGCAGTTTGATGAGGCTTTGCGTACAAGACCTCATCAAACTTCTTTCATTAACAGAATTGAGGTGGTTGTTGCATATGAGAATGCAATGGCCACCTGTCAATCCCAGCGCGGAGGTGCGAGAATCAAACCGACTGAAGCCTGCAGGAAGAATCACTTCGCAATTACATCAGATACTCACCTCTACACTCTTGCACCCATCACTTACTTTCACACCACACTTTTGCACCCCCCCGACCCCCGCAGACTCAGTACTCACCTCGCTGAGCTGGCGGGTTTTGGAGCCTTCGGGCAGTCCGCACTTGTGAGGGCAAAAAGGGGACAATTCTATTTTCTGCCTGTTAACTACCTGTTAACAGGCAGTTAATAGGCTTTAATCCCTTCCCACCTCCAAGGAGACGGGACCTGGTGCGGGACAGCAACCCACCTCCTGGGAAGATGACATGGAGGTGGGTTGGGGACGGGTTGGGCACCAGCCCCCAAATTCTGCCATTTTCCCGGCAGTCCGGCCTCCATACCCGCCTCCCCGGGGCTGGCAAGATCACCCCCTATGCTTCATAATGATAATATTCTGTCAGGGGACTTAGTCAAAGAGGTAGGTTTTAAGATGCGTCTTAAAGGAAGAGAGAGAGGTAGAGAGGCGGAGAGGTTTAGGGAGGGAATTCCAGAGCTTAGGGCCCAGGCAGCTGAAAGCACGGCTGCCAATGTTGGAGTGATTAAAATTGGGAATGCTCAAAGAGGCCAGGATTGGAGTAGCGCAAAGATCTCAGAGAGTTGTAGGGCTGGAGGAGGTTACAGAGATAGGAAGGGGTGAGGACATGGAGGGATTTGGAAACAAGGATGAGAATTTTTAAATGGAGACTGTTATAACCGAGTAGTAAGGTCTAATTAATTGATGGTGTGGAGATGCCGGAGTTGGACTGGGGTGGACAAATGTAAGAAGTCACACAACACCAGGTTATAGTCCAACAGCTTTATTTGAAATCACAAGCTTTCGGAGCGCTGCTCCTTCTTCAGGTGAAGTGGAGAAATGCATAAAGACACAGCTTATATAGTCAGAGAATCATGTCAGATGTTTACAGGTAACCTTTCCAACTGCCATTTATCGCACCTCGGCAGAGAGATAATCACAGCAGTCAAAGGTGTGAATGGTGTCCAAACAGGTCAGTCAGGGAAACATTACATCAAAGAACAATGAGGTGGGGTCACAAGGGGTCAAATATTGCAGATGCTGGGGTCTGTATGAAAAACAAAAAAACAGACAAAAAACATTTTTTTTGGCTGGAAATCACAGCAGGTCCGGCCGCATCTGTGTAGAGAGAACAAGCCGATGTCGACTCGAGTCTGGATGACCCTGCATCAGGTGGGGTTACATGTAGCGTGACATGAACCCAAGATCTCGGTTGAGGCCGTCCTCATGAGTGCGGAACTTGGCTATCAGTTTCTGCTCGACGATTTTGCGTTGTCGTGTGTCTCGAAGGCCACCTTGGAGAATGCTTACCCGAAGATCGGAGGCTGAATGTCCTTGACTGCTGAAGTGTTCCCCGACTGGGAGGGAACACTCCTACCTGGCGATTGTTGCGCGGTGTCCGTTCATCCGTTGTCGCAGTGTCTGCATGGTCTCGCCGATGTACCATGCTCCGGGGCATCCTTTCCTGCAACGTATGAGGTAGACAACGTTGGCCGAGTCACATGAGTATGTACCATGTACCTGGTGGGTGGTGTCCTCACGTGTGATGATGGTATCTGTGTTGATGATCTGGCATGTCTTGCAGAGGTTGCTGTGGCAGAGTTGTGTGGTGTCGTGGTCGCTGTTCTCCTGAAAGCTGGGTAATTTGCTGCGAACGATGGTCTGTTTGAGGTTAGGCGGCTGTTTGAAAGCGAGTAGTGGAGGCGTGGGGATGGCCTTAGCGAGGTGTTCGTCGTCATCGATGACATGTTGAAGGCTGCGAAGAACATGGCATAGTTTCTCCGCTCCGGGGAAGTACTGGACGACGAAGGGTACTCTGTTGGTTGTGTCCCGTGTTTGTCTTCTGAGGAGGTCTATGCGATTTTTCGCTGTGGCCCGTCGGAACTGTCGATCGACGAGTCGAGCGTCATATCCCATTCTTACAAGGGCGTCTTTCAGTGTCTGTAGGTGTCCATCGCGTTCCTCCTCGTCTGAGCAGATCCTGTGTATTCGCAGGGCTTGTCCATAGGGGATGGCTTCTTTAACGTGGTTAGGGTGGAAGCTGGAGAAGTGAAGCATCGTGAGGTTGTCCGTGGGCTTGCGGTAGAGTGAAGTGCTGAGGTGTCCATCTTTGATGGAGATTCGTGTGTCCAGGAATGAGACTGATTCTGAGGAGTAGTCCATGATGAGTTTGATGGTGGGATGGAACTTGTTGATGTTATCGTGTAGTCTTTTCAGTGATTCTTCGCCGTGGGTCCATAGGAAGAAAATGTCGTCGATGTATCTGGTGTATAGCGTTGGTTGGAGATCCTGTGCAGCGAAGAAGTCTTACTCGAACTTGTGCATGAAGATGTTTGCGTATTGGGGTGCGAATTTGGTCCCCATGACTGTTCCGTGTGTTTGGGTAAAGAACTGGTTGTCGAAGGTGAAGACATTGTGGTCAAGGATGAAGCGGATGAGTTGTAGGATGGCATCTGGAGATTGGCTGTTGTTGGTGTTGAGTACTGAGGCTGTCGCAGCGATGCCGTCATCGTGGGGGATACTGGTGTAGAGTGCCGAGATGTCCATCGTGGCGAGGAGTGTTCCTGGTTCAACTGGTCCGTGGGTGCTGAGCTTCTGTAAGAAGTCTGTAGTGTCGCGACAGAAGCTGGGGGTTCCCTGTACGATGGGTTTCAGGATGCCCTCGACATATCCAGAGAGGTTCTCACACAGGGTTCCGCTGCCTGATGCGATAGGATGTCCAGGTGTGTTGGCTTTGTGTATCTTTGGGAGGCAGTAGAAGTCTCCCACGCAGGGAATACGTGGGATGAGAGCATATAGGATGCTTTGAAGGTCTGGATCGAAGGTTTTGATCAGTCTGTTGAGTTGGCGGGTGTGTTCTTTGGTCGGATCTGCGGGTAACTGTCTGTAGTGTTCCTGGTTGTCCAGTTGTCGGTATACTTCTTTGCAATAGTCCGTTCTGTTCTGTATGACGATGGCACCTCCTCTGTCTGCTGGTTTGATGACGATGTTGCGGTTGGTCTTGAGAGCGTGGATGGCGTTGCGTTGTGCTCGGGTGACATTCTGGACTGTCTTGTGAGTGCGGCTGATGAATCTGGCATTGATGCATCTCCTGACAGCTTGAGCATACATGTCAAGCTTAGGGCAGCGACCCTCCAGAGGGGTCCAATTTGACTCTTTCTTCTTCGGTTGCTGCACTGCGGATCCCTCTGTCTGCTGTTCCGGATCATTGATTGTCTCATTGGGTTCACTGCTGACATCTTGGGATTTGTGGAAGAATTCCCGGAGCCTCATTCTCCTGATGAATTCCTCTGTGTCTGCCGCGAGACCGAGGTGCGATAAATGGCAGTTGGAAAGGTTACCTGTAAACATCGGACATGATTTTCTGACTATATAAGCTGTGTCTTTATGCATTTCTCCACTTCACCTGAAGAAGGAGCAGCGCTCCGAAAGCTTGTGATTTCAAATAAAGCTGTTGGACTATAACCTGGTGTTGTGTGACTTCTTACATTAATTAATTGATATAAGTGAGACTTCAGGAACTCAAAACTTACTTTTAATTTACACAAAATAAGGAGAGAACAGAGCTCTCACAGCTACAGGCATGCACTCTGTATTTCTTACTGCACGAGCAAACCAAAATGGATGATCCTATGATGTCATACCCACAATGCAACATTACCTTAAAAAACTGGTAAATGAACCCTTAACATTTGTTTTCCTCTGGTGGATAACTTAAGCATTACATCCGAGGTTACTATATCCCCCCCCTCTTAAGTTACAACAATTCTTAACAACATTCTTAAAAAGTCCATAAGAAAACTCCTTTAACGATAGTCCATCCTGAACAATCTAGCAGGTTGTGATCAATCGCTCTGGCGGCTTGTGAGACCTTGTTGAACGTCTTACAGTCAAGTCCCTGCTTGGTTGTGGTAAAGCCACCTGCTGTTCCTGAGCAGTACTCAGAGTATCTGACTCTGCTACGATGGTTTCCTCTTGATGAAGGGGTCCAGGTATAACTGTCTTTGTTCGTGGTGGTGGTACCACCAATGCATTTGGATAACTGGGGACCAACTTGTCCTCCAACCTTTCCTCTGGAACCTCCAGTTCAATCTCCCGTGGTCTGGTCAGTATCTGATCCACATGTCTGCGTACTACCTGACCAGTTCCCAACATGACCTTATATGAAACTGGACCAGTCATTGAATATATGATGCCAGGAATCCATTTTGGACCATAACTGAAATTTCTGGTAAGGACCGCATCTCCTACTCCAAACCTGTGGCTCTTTGTCCTTCTGTCATGGTTCTCCTTTTGTTTGAACTGTCGGTTTTCCACCTTCCTTTTTAGATCTGGGTGAACCAGGTCAAGAGTGGAGCGTAGTCGATGTCCTAACAATAACTCAGCAGGAGAGAGTCCTGTGATAGATTGAGGTGTTATTCTGTAGCTGAACAGAACTCGTGACACCTTTGCTGTCAAACTCCCTTCTGCACTTTTTTTCATCATCTCCTTAAATGTTTGTATGGCTCTCTCCGCAAGTCCATTTGAAGACGGATGATATGGAGCTGAAGTTACGTGCACTATGCCATTGTTTCTTTTGTTTCTGTACTCACAAAACACGTGGCATTGTCACTTACTACAATCTCCAGTATCCCTTGATTACTAAAACTCCTACGCAGGCAATCTATAGTAACAGTAGATGAAGCAGAATTTACAGGATACACATCCACCCATTTGGAATGTGCATCAATGATTATGAGGAACATCTTTCCCATGAATGGACCCGCATAATCTACATGTAATCTCCTCCATGGTTTATCCGGCCACTCCCAGGGGTGGAATGGAGCCGCTGCCGGTGCCTTCCTGTGTTCTTGACAAGTGCTGCATGTCTTGACAAGATTTTCTATCTCCTCATCTAGCTTTGGCCACCACAAGTAACTCCTTGCCAAGGCTTTCATGTGCGAAACTCCAGGATGACACTGATGTAGCTGCACTAGGATAGACTGTCGTGCTGGCTGTGGAATAATCACTCGAGCTCCCCACAACATGTAACCATCACGAGGGAAATTAGAGAAGCGTGCAATAAGAGCACAGCTGTCATCATAGGTGACTTTAACTTACATATAGATTGGACTAGCCTAATCAGTAAAAATAATGAGGAGGAGGAATTCCTTGAGTGTTTAAGGGATGGTTATCTGGATCAATATGTCGAGGAACCAACTCGGGAACAGGCTATATTGGACTGGGTACTGTGCAATGAGAAGGGACTAATCAGTAATCTTGTTGTACGGGGACCCTTGGGTCAGAGCGATCATAACATGATCGATTTCTCACTCGAAATGGAGAGCGAAGAAATTGACTCAGAGACTAAGGTCCTGAATTTAAACAAGGGGAATTATGATGCCATGAGACGGGAACTGAGTAGGTCTGATTGGACAACGTTCCTGGGAGGACTGGAGGTAGATAAACAATGGCAAACATTTAAAGATAGAATGACAAAATTGCAAAAATTGTTTATACCAATCTGGCATAAAAGGAAATCTAAAAAGGTGACTCAACCGTGGATAACAGGGGAAATTAGAGACAGCATAAAATCCAAAGATAGGGCGTATAAAATAGCCAAAAAAAGCGCCAGAGCGGAAGATTGGGAACAGTTTAAGATAGAGCAAAGGAGGGCAAAGGGCATGATCAAGAGGGGCAAAATAGCTTACGAAAACAAGCTGGCGGAAAATATAAAAACTAACTCCAAAAGCTTTTATAAATATATCAAAAGGAAAAGACTGGTGAAAACCAAAGTTGGTCCATTGCAGTCAGATACGGGGGAATATATAATGGGAAATAAGGAAATGGCAGATCAACTAAATGCATACTTTGGGTCAGTCTTTACGAAGGAAGACACAAAAAACCTCCCTGGGATATCGGGAAAAATAGGGACATTGGCAAAGGAGGAACTGACGCAAATCAATATCTCTAAGGATATGGTGTTAAGGAAGCTAAAGGGATTGAAGGTGGACAAATCCCCAGGGCCTGATAACATGCATCCTAGGGTACTGAAGGAGGTGGCCCTAGAGATAGCGGATGCACTAAGGATGATTTTTCAGAATTCATTAGACTCGGGAACAGTGCCGATGGATTGGAGGGTAGCTAACGTTACCCCACTATTCAAAAAGGGGGGTAGGGAAAAAGCAGGTAATTACAGACCTGTAAGCCTTACATCAGTTGTGGGCAAAATGCTGGAGTCCATCATTAAGGATGAAATAGCGGAGCACTTAGCAAATGGGGACAGGATAGGACAGAGTCAACATGGATTTACAAAGGGTAAATCGTGCTTGACTAATCTATTGGAATTTTTTGAGGGAGTAACTGGTAGAATAGATGGGGGAGAGCCAGTAGATGTGGTGTACCTGGACTTCCAAAAGGCCTTCGATAAGGTCCCACATAAAAGATTAGCATGGAAAATTGAGGCTCATGGGATAAAGGGGAAAGTTTTGGCGTGGATAGGGAACTGGCTGTCAGATAGAAAACAGAGAGTTGGAATAAACGGCTCATTTTCTGAATGGCAGGCAGTAACAAGTGGGGTACCACAGGGATCTGTCCTGGGCCCCCAGCTGTTCACAATTTACATTAATGACCTGGATCAGGGAGTCGGATGCAGCATTTCCAAATTTGCAGACGACACTAAACTAGGAGGGGGGGTGGGCTCAGAGGAAGAGACCAGGAAGCTCCAGAGCGATTTGGACAGACTGGGCGATTGGGCGGATAAATGGCAGATGCACTATAATGTGGACAAGTGCGAAGTTATCCACCTTGGGTGCAGGAACGGGAGGGCAAATTATTATTTAAATGGCAATAGATTGGGAGAGGGGGAAGTACAGAGAGACCTGGGTGTTCTTGTACACCAGTCACTGAAGGCGAGCATGCAGGTGCAACAGGCGGTCAAGAAGGCAAACGGTATGCTGGCCTTCATAGCAAAAGGGTTAGAATACAGGAACAGGGATACCTTGCTGCAGCTGTACAGGGCACTGGTGAGACCACACCTCGAGTACTGTGTACAGTTTTGGTCGCCTCATCTGAGGAAGGATGTTCTTGCCATGGAGGGGGTGCAGCGGCGATTCACCAGGCTGATACCAGGAATGGCGGGAATGACCTATGAGGAGAGACTATGTAGTTTAGGGATGTACACACTGGAGTTTAGAAGATTGAGAGGGGACCTCATAGAAGTGTATAAAATTCTGACAGGTCTAGACAGACTGGATGCAGAAGGAATGTTTCCCTTGGCGGGTGAGAACAGAACTAGAGGACATAATTTAAGGATAAGGGCTAAACCATTTAGGACAGAGATGAGGGGGAATTTCTTCACTCAGAGAGTGGTGAACCTGTGGAACTCATTGCCACAGAGGGCAGTGTACGCCAGCTCATTAAATATATTTAAGAGGGAATTAGATATATTTCTACGGGCAAAAGGGGTTAAGGGTTACGGAGAGAAGGCGGGGACGGGATACTGAATTAAAGGATCAGCCATGATCTCATCGAATGGCGGAGCAGGCACGAAGGGCCGAATGGCCTACTCCTGCTCCTATCTTCTATGTATCTATGTATGTAACCATCCTGCACACTCAGCTCTGTCTTCCTGACACTGTAAGGTGTGAAATCAGTCCCTTCCGGATGTCGTGGCCAACCCCTCATTACATATTCTTGGACTCTAGACAGTACTGGATCTTTACCTGTCCATGTCCTTACTTGTTCTTGTAATGATCAATAACATGTCATTCTGGAGTGGTACACTAGATGGAGCCGTAGGGCTGTATATTTAGTTGTATGTATTTAAGACTACACTACCCACGATGCACTAGGCTACTCAAAGGCAGTAGTCAAGATGGAAGCCTGCACACAGAAGCACACATGCTGAATCTCTACAGATGCTGTACCTAGAGAACGTGTACTGAATAAATGTCTAGCTAGAAGCTAGCTGTTCATAATAAGAATGTCTAGTTATTAATGAACATAACATGGTACCAGGATGGGTGAAGATCTGCTGAAAATTGTGAAAAGCGACATGGAGAATTTGAGGCCACCGGAGTTTTTGAATCTCACGGGAAATGTCGACTACAATTGATGGACTTTCAAACTAAAATTCGAACTCTACATTGCTGCCAACAGATTCGGTACGAAGCCAGATGCAAGAAAAATAGTGTTGCTGCTCATGGTTGCAGGCCCACAGGTGATAGAGGTATTTAATACATTTGTATTTAATCCAGAGGAGAACAGAGAAAATTCAGATGATGTGCTAAAGAAATTTGATACACATTGTTCTCCCAAAAAGAATGAAACCTATGAAAGATACGTGTTCCGTTCGAGGACACAGTGGCAAAATGAGACTTTTGATAGCTTTGTGACCGATCTGAAACTGAAAGCACAGACATGTAATTTCTCTGAGCTGAAAGCATCCATGATTCGTGACCAGATTGTGTTTGGTATTCATGATAAAAAAAGTCAGGGAACGTCTGTTGAGAGAAACCGAACTAACATTGGAAAATGCTGTGAATATATGCCAAGCCAGTGAGCTAGCTCGACAGCACGCGAAGACGTTCAGTGAAATCAATAATGATGCGATTGTAGAAAGTGCTGCTGTCGGTGCTGTGTTCTACAAGGGGAAGCAACATGGGCAGAACAGAAATGAAAAGCAATCGGAGGAAGGAATTTTTAATTGTAAACGCTGTGGTTACAAACACCAGTTAAAACAATGCCCAGCGTTTGGAAAAATGTGCACAAAATGTCATGGAAAGAATCACTTTGCCAAACAATGCTTTTCAAAAGTAACAACAAAGAAAGGGCAACAAGTCCGAGTTAATGTGATTGAGGACACTGATTTAAGTGAGACATTTTTGTAGGAATGGTGTCATGTGACAATATAGAAAAGGATACAGAAAATGTGCAGCCCTCAGGAATAAACAATGCTGAACATAACGTCAATGCAGTAAAAGAGGACAAATGGATGATCCCACTGCAGGTAAATGGAGCATTAGTTACATTGAAACTAGACACTGGGGCAAAAGCAAACTTAATCAGTATGAGTGACATTAAAAACATGAAAGAAAAGCCCAAAATACAGAAAAAGTCAGTACTACTGAAGAGCTATAATGGACAGAAAATAGATAGCTTAGGTGTATGCAGAATTAAAGTGACAGTCAAAGACAAAGTGCATCATCTCATGTTTTCAGTTGTGGCTGAAGGACTTGATTCACTACTGGGTGACAAAGCTTGTGAAGACTTAGAACTGGTCAAGAGAGTCTACCGTATAAACTGTGCCATAAGCAGACCAGATGACTCAATGGATTCTGTAGTGAGTCATTTCCAGGATGTGTTCAAAGGATTTGGAGTTCTACCAATCACTTACAAGATCCAGCTAAAGGAGGATGCTCAGCCAGTGGTACATGCTCCATGAAGAGTTCCAGCACCCCTGCGTGACCGGCTCAAGAAAGAACTGGACAGAATGACCACACTAGGAGTCATCAGGAAAGTCGAAGAGCCAACAGACTGGGTTAACTCCATGGTATGTGTAAAGAAAAAGAACAATGATCTAAGAATATGCATGGATCCAAAGGACGTAAATGCAAACATAAAACGTGAACACTACCAGATTCCCAAGCGAGAATAAATCACCAGTGAAATGTCAGGTGCCAGATACTTTACAAAGCTCGATGCCTCACAAGGATTTTGGCAACTAAAACTGGATGAAGAGAGCACCAAATACTGTACCTTCAACACACCATTTGGCAGGTATTGTTTCCTCAGAATGGCTTTCGGGATAATATCTGCATCTGAAATCTTTCATAGAGCGATGGAACACATAATTGGTCTGGAAGGAGTTCGGGTCTATGTTGATGACATCATCATCTGGGGCTCCACATTGAAAGAACACAATGAGAGACTGACTAAAGTGCTACAGAGCATACGCTGGAATGGACTGAAGCTCAACAAAGCCAAGTGTCAGTTTGGCGTCCAGGAAGTCACTTTCCTAGGAGATAATCTATCTGGTAAAGGAATAGAGCCAGATATGGAAAAAGTAAATGCCATACTCAACATGCCCCGACCCACTGATAAAAAAGGAGTGCTACGCATCATGGGGATGATAAACTTCATCGGAAAGTTCATTCCTAACTTGTCAGCCAAGACAGCCTGTCTGCGAGACCTGCTACATAAAACAAATGAGTTCGCATGGACAGAAAGACATGAACAAGAGTGGATGAACCTCAAAACAGTGCTGACAACCACACCTGTACTCACTTTCTTTGACCCGACAAAGAGAACCAAAGTGTCAACGGATGCATCAAAAGATGGCCTAGGCGCGGTCTTGCTACAAGCAGAGGGTGAAGATTGGAAGCCTGTTGTCTATGCCTCCAGGTCTATGACTGATACTGAGTGTCGGTACGCCCAGATTGAAAAGGAATGTCTAGGCTTGGTAGTTGGATTAGAAAAGTTCCATGGCTACATATATGGACTTCCCACCTTCACAGTTGAGACAGACCACAGCCCACTGGTTGCCATCATAAAAAAGAACCTGAATGAGATGTCTCCAAGTATTCAATGACTCATGATGAAGCTGCAAAGATATGACTTTGAACTGATCTACACACCAGGCAAATACATAGTGTTAGCAGATGCACTATCCCGAGCACCCACAATGAGTCATGTGAGCTCTACTGAAGAAGACGTGGATGTTCATGTGAGTATGGTTACTGCTGCACTGCCCGTGTCAGACACAAAATCAAAGCAAATAGCAGAAGAAACAGTAAATAATACAGTATTACAAACAGTAATAGAGAACATTCATCATGGTTGGCCAAAAGGTTCCTGTCCAAAATATTTTCACATAAGGTCAGAATTGAGTGTCGCAAGTGGACTATTACTAAAACAGAACAGAATAGTCATTCCACAGACTCTACGTCAAGACATGCTCAAAAGGATTCATGAGGGACACCTCGGAATTTAAAAATGCAAAAGGAGAGCAAGAGACACTGTTTATTGGCCTGGCATAAATAAGGACATTGAGAACATGATAGGCAAATGTGAGACATGTCAGAAACACCAAAACAAACAAACAAAGGAACCAATGATAATAGCTGACTTACAAACAGCACCATGGCAAAAGGTTGGTATGGACCTTTTTCATTTAAATGGTAAAGAATATCTAATAGTGATTGACTACTATTCTAACTATCCTGAGATGGCGCTGCTCTCAAGCACCACAGCAAACAGTGTCATAATGCATGTGAAATCCATCTTCGCCAGACATGGAATTCCCAGGATTGCCATTAGCGACAATGGTCCGTGCTTCAACTGTAAGGAGTGGCAACAGTTTGCAGCACAGTATGACTTTCAGCACATCACATCCAGTCCTTTGTATGCTCAGTCAAATGGTAAGGCAGAGAAAGGTGTTCAAGTTCTCAAGCAGCTACTGAAGAAAGCAACAGAAAGCAAGTCTGATCCTTATCTCGTCCTGCTGAGCTACCGAACCTCACCTTTAGACTGTGATTCTTCACCTGCTGAACTAATAATGGGTCGCAAGTTGCGCACCATGCCACACTGCTGTGCAAAAGAACAGCAAAGTAAGGAACTGAGACAGAGACTTCAACTGTTAAAGCTGAAACAGAAATCATACTATGACAAGTCATCCAAAACTCTAAAACCATTGACAAGGGATGATGTTGTCAGGATTGAGGATCCAGATGCATGGAACAGGAAAGCTACAGTTCTTGAGGAAGTACGACCAAGCTCACACACTGTTAGAACTGAGGAAGGACAGATTCTCAGGAGGAACTGCCGTTCCCTCCTGAAAACACAAGAAGCTAACCAAGAGCAGATTGATGACAATGCCGCAACTGAATCTTGTCATTCACCACCAGAACAATCTCATGAAAACACATCAGACTTACCCATGCTGAGAAGACCCACACGTGTAGTAAAAAAGCCTGATAGACTTAATCTTTGAGTAAAAAAAAAATATTGAAAATGTATTGACTGTTGTGAAAATGTTTATGTTTATAGAGCACTAACAAAAGTGTTACTGATATCATCTTTATCGTTTCTCTTGAAAGTTGATTGATATTGATTTTGTTAACCTCAAAGAAAGGGGGATGTAATGATCAATAACATGTCATTCTGGAGTGGTACACTAGATGGAGCCATAGAGCTGTATAGAGCTGTATATTTAGTTGTATGTGTTTAAGACTACACTACCCACGATGCACTAGGCTACCCAGAAGGCAGTAGTCAAGATGGAAGCCTGCACACAGAAGCACACATGCTGAATCTCTACAGATGCTGTACCTAGAGAACGTGTACTGAATAAATGTCTAGCTAGAAGCTAGCTGTTCATAATAAGAATGTCTAGTTATTAATGAACATAACAGTTCTGCGGTCACAATTGCCGTGTCCGTGTCCTCCAACTTCAAAACTCTGTCCTCTGGAGCTGCACAGATAGGTGTACCTGGTAGTGGAAGACGGCTCAAGGCATCTGCGTTCCCATGGTATTTGCCCGCTTTGTAGATGATGACATACTCATATGCCCTCAACGTCACTGCCCATCTCTGGATTCGGGGTGACACCATCTGTGGTAATGCTTTCATCTCATTAAAAAGAGATAGAAGAGGTTTATGATCTGTGCATATGGTGAATTTCCTACCACATATGTACTTATGAAACCTCTGTAACCCAAACATTACTGCTAATCCCTCTTTATCCAACTGGGAATAGTTTTTTTCCGCTGGGGTCAGAGTTCGAGACACAAACCCGATTGGTCTTTCAGTTCCATCTTCCATACAGTGTGAAAGAACTGCCCCCACCCCGTAAGGTGAAGCATCACAAGATAGAATGATGTCTTTCTCTGCATTGTAGTGAACCAGCACATCCGAGGACAGCATCAGTTTCTTGGATTGTTCAAATGAAACCCTCTGTTCCTCTTCCCACTGCCACTGTGTCTCCTTGCGCAGTAGTTTGTGAAGAGATGCTAACACTGTTGACAAGTTTGGCAAAAACCTGTTATAATAGTTTAGCAGTCCCAGGTAAGCTTTTAACTCAGTCACATTTGTAGGATCTGGTGCCTCCTGCAGTGCTTGTACCTTCTCCTTGATTGGATGGAGCCCTGTGGCATCCACTCTGTGTCCCAGGAACACGGCCTCATTCCCCAAGAAAGTACACTTACTTCTCTTGAGCCGTAACCCAGCCTTATCCAATCTTTGCAGTACCTCTCTCAGAGTGCTCAGATGCTCCTGGTCAGTTCTTCCCGTCACCAGAATATCATCCAGATAAATTGAAACATGTGGAATCCCTTGCAGTACACCCTCGATAGTTCTCTGGAAGATAGCTGGACTAGACGAGACACCAAATGGCAAGCGGTTACAGGTAAACAAACCCTTGTGTGTATTTATGGTTACATAGTTCTTGGATTCCTCATCTAGTGTAATCTGCAAGTATGCATGACTCATATCCAGCTTCGTGAATTTCTTCCCTCCAGCCAGGTTTGCAAAAAGATCCTCAGTTTTAGGAATAGGATATTGTTCAAGTTTAGACACCCTATTTACTGTCAATTTATAATCTCCACAGATTCTTACCGAATTGTCCAGTTTTAAAACAGGTACAATTGGAGCTGCCCATTCTGAACATTTTACGGGTTCCAGAATGTTCTCCCTCAAAAGACGATCAAGCTCAGCCTCTACCTTCAGTTTCATGGCATAAGGCACAGGTCGTTGTTTAAAAAATCTTGGCAGTGCCTCCTTGTCGACATAAATCTTAGCTGGGGGGCCATTAAATGTGCCAAGTTCTTCCTTGAATACGTTCTCATGTTCAATCAAAACTTCTTGCAAAGACAATTGTTTGCCTCTCACCATTTGATTTATTGCTCCCCAATCTAATTTCTTTTATCCAGCCCCGACCTAACAAATTTGGTCCAGAACCCGATACTACAACTACAGGTAGCTGTTCCACGGTGTCCCTGTGTGTCACAGTTACAATAGCTGTACCAAAGGTTGTCATTCGTTCACCAGTATAGGTTTTAAGCTTCATAGAGCAAGACTTTAACTCTGGAACTTTTGCACGGTTCCACAATTTTGAATACTCTTCCCTGTTCATTATGGTTACGCCACATCCAGTATCCACCTCAAAGTTGACCTTAGTCTCATTTACTATCAGTTGCAAAGTGATAGGATCCACTTTTGGAATGTCCTCTACCATACTATGCATTATGAACACGTCGTCTTCTTTCTCAGCTTCTCCACTGATGTGATGTGCTCCCTGTTTTTTCGCTTCTCTTACTAGGTTTTGCTTTTCTCCCCCTTTTGGTTTGTATACCTCCAGGGTAGCTTTTGCTCTGCATGCACGTTTTATATGTCCTTTTTTCCCACACTTGTGGCACTTTTCCTCCAGAAACCTGCATTCCCTTGCCAGGTGATCTCCATTGCATCTATAACATGCTTTTACATGCTCACGTTGTGGGGTATGACTCATATTTAACTTGTGCACCAGCGTCTGACATGCAACTTGCTTTGCAGCAGACCAGTCTGAACCTTATATTTCTTTTACATCCCGGTTCACTGTCTCTATTAATTGAGCAAGTTCCAACGCTTTTTCATACATAAGCCCAGTCTCGGACAATAATCTCCTCTGCATTCGAGCATCCATTATTCCGCAAACCAGCCTATCTCTCAGCATGTCTTTTAAGCTGTTCCCGTAATTGCAATCATGCGCCAGTTTTCTCAACACCGCTACATAATCCAACACAGTTTCTCCCGGATCCTGTTCCGTGAATTAAATTTGAAACGCTGTACAATCTCACTCGGTCTGGGATTGAAATGTTCCTTTAGCAAGTCCACTAATTCAGTAAATGATTTATCTCCAGGCTTTGCAGGATTGCATAAGTTTCTCAATAAACTATATGTCAGACTTCCCACCGAAGTTAGCAAAATAGCTCTTCTCTTTCCAACATCGACAATATCATTTGCTACAAAGAAATGCTCCAATAACTCACAGTACTTGATCCAAGTTTGTTTTTGAACATCAAAAGCAGAAATCTCTCCTACTCGAGTAGCCATGATTCAGATGCAGTGTTCTTGTATTTTTTCTTCTTCAAGTTGACATCTGTTTATTCTCGTCGCCAAATGTTATAACCGAGTAGTAAGGTCCAATTAATTGATATAAATGAGACTTCAGGAACTCAAAACTTACTTTTAATTTACACAGAATAAGGAGAGAACAGAGCTCTCACAGCTATAGGCATGCACTCTGTATTTCTTACTGCACGAGCAAACCAAAATGGATGATCCTATGATGTCATACCCACAATGCAACATTACCATAAAACACTGGTAAATGAACCCTTAACATTTGTCTCCCTCTGGTGGATAACTTAAGCATTACATCCGAGATTACTATAGAGACGTTGCCAGACCAGGAGCCATTATCGGTCAGCGAGCACAGGGGGTGATGGGTGAACGGGACTTAGGATAATGGGCAGCAGAGTTTCGGATGATCTCAAGTTTATGGAGGGTGGAAGATGGGGGCTGGCCATGAGAGCAATGGAATAGTCAAGTCTCGAGGTATCAGAAGAGAACTGGACCTCTGCAAAATATAAAGAGCAACACAGGGACATTCACAAAAGGCATAGAGGTGGGGGGTGGATTGTCCACCGGCTGAAAGTAGCTCAAAGAAGTCAGTGAGGCAAAGTAGATCTCTTTGTGAGTATATTATTGCTTCACTAAAATATACTTTTAAGAATTTGAAAATAAAGCGGGGAGATTTTCCTCAGAGATGTGACTACTGCTGGATGTGGGACAGGGCGGGACTGCCACTGGCTGGTCCAAACCCGCTGTGACCCCCCCACTCATCCCATTTTCCCAGGTCAAGGGTCAATTAACTATGCATGGTGACCTCCCATTTTTCAGGGGACGCCTGCTATGAGAGGGAAGGCGATGCTCTGGCTCTCAGAAGGACAACCTCTGTAATGTGTGCGGATCATTTTGAAGGGTGCAAAAGCCCCCTTAAATATCCCAGCATGTAATAGGTTTAGCACCAATGTCAGGTGTCAAATCAAAAAGACGAATGGAACGCTGGCCTTTATATCTAGAGTACTAGAATACAAGAGGGTAGAAGTTATGCTACAGCTGTACAAAACCCTGGTTAGACCCCACCTGGAGCACTGTGAGCAGTTCTGGGCACCACACCTTAGGAAGGATATATTGGCCTTGGATGTAGTGCAGCGTAGGGTTACCAGAATGATACCCAGACTCCAAGGGTTAAGTTACGAGGAGAGATTACACAAATTAGGGTTGTGTTCCCTAGAATTTAGAAGGCTAATGGGTGATTTGTTCGAAGTTTTCAAGATATTAAGGGGAACAGATAGGGTAGATAGAGAGAAACTATTTCTACTGGTTGGGGAGTCTAGGACTAGGGGGCATCGTCTAAAAATTAGAGCCAGACCTTTCAGGAGTGAAGTTAGGAAACACTTCTACACACAAAGGGTGGTAGAAGTTTGGAATGATCTTCTGCAAATGGCAATTGATGCTGGGTCAATTGTTAATTTTAAATCTGAGATTCATAGCTTTTTGTTAACCAAAGGTATTAAGGATATGGGCCAAAGGCAGGTGTATGGAGTTAGGCCATGGGTCAGCCATGCTCTAATTGAATGGCGGAACAGGCTCGAGGGGCTAAACGGCCTACTCCTGTTCCTATGTTCCTATGTAGGTGTGTGTTGTTTTCCGTTGACTTTGTGTTTGCCGATGTATTTTGGCGCATAACACAACTCTGGTGCCGAAAGCAAAATTGGAGTGGCTATTGATAACGTGGGTTGGCGTAAGCTTGCATTCGCGGTGATGTCATCGATAGAGGCCACATTGCCAATAACGCAATCCTCTATTTACAAGTGTTGTCAATAAACACATCCAAGCAAAATTGGTTTCACAGTCTTTAGTTCTCTGTCACTTTTATTTTGGAGCTGGTGTTCATAGAATCATACAATTGTAGAATGTTATGACACAGACGCGGCCATTCGACCCATCATGCCTGTGCCAGCTCTTTGAAAGAACGATCCAATTAGTCCCATTCCCGTGCTCTTTCCCCATAATCCTGCAAATTTTCTCCCTTCAAGTATTTATCCAATTAGATGCGGAAAGTTATTATTGAATCTGCTTCCATCACCCTTTCAGGCAGCGCATTCCCGATCACAACAACTCACTGCGTACAAAAACGTTTCCTCATGTCGCTGGTTCTTTTGCCAATTATCTTAAATCTGTGTCGTCTGGTGACAGACTCTTCTGTCACCAGAAACAATTTCTCCTTATTTACTCTATCAATAGCCTGCATGATTTTGAACATCTCTATCAAATCTCCCCTTAACCTTCTCTGCTCTAAGGAGAACAACCACAGTTTTTCTAGTCTCTCCAAGTAGCTGAAGTACCTCATCTCTGAGACCATTTTAGCAAATCTTCTCTGCACCCTCTCTAAGGCCTTGACATCCTTCCTAAAGTGCGGTGCCCAGACTTGGACACAGAACTCCAGCTGAGGCCTAACCGGTGTTTTATAAAGGCTTAGCCTAATGTCCTTGCTTTTATACTCTGTGCTTCTATTTATAAAGCCATGGATCCCGTATGCCTTTTTAACGGCTTTCTCAACTTGTCCTGCCACCTTCAACTGGCTCAGAGAAAGGGGCAGCCATTGTACCATGATGGTGATGGGCACCCTCGGATTATTATAGGAGAGGAATTCCTTATCATTGTTGAATGTCACTTGCATTTTATTGCTTGCCTGGCAAGCATTGTTTTTTGAGGTTTAAGCTAATGCTGCAAAAATAACTGGCATATTGATGTGGAGAAGGTTCATTCCTGCTGCCACTGTCCCGCTACCACATCCTTCTATCTGGGCTTCCCCTCCATCGACAGAGGCAGGAACGGAGAGAGATCAGCCAGAGTCCAAAGTCCAACCCCTTGCAATCGTTCACATGTAGAGTGGCAGCCAATGGGCAGGCAGCCTGTGGGGAAGAGCAGAACCAGAGGCCATCAATATAAGATAGTCACCAAGAAATCCAATAGGGAATTCAGAAGAAACTTCTTGACCCAGAGAGTGGTGAGAATGTGGAACTCGCTACCACAGGGAGTGGTTGAAGCGAATAGTATAGATGCATTTAAGGGGAGGCTAGACAAGCATCTGAGGGAGAAGGGAATAGAGGGTTATGCTGATAGATTTAGATGAGGAAAGACGGGAGGAGGCTCGAGTGGAGCATAAATGCCGACATGGACTGGTTGGTCTGAATGGCCTGTTTTTGTGCCATATATCCTATGTAATCCTATGTAAGCTGTCAGCAGCAGCAGCAGTGGTGGTGGAGGGAAATCTCAGAGGACTATTTTAGGCCAGGGATTTGACGGAAAGCCTCCCCACCTCAGTTCCCTTGTTTCTCCGCCCTAGGATTACCAGATTTCAGGTGGAAATTTAGAGGGAAATCCTCCGCCTCTTTTCTCTCATTTCCTATTCTATCTATACTTATCTATTGAAAATTATATTGTACATGATTTATTGGTTAAACCTATTGGCCAAGAGTTTCCACTTTAGGCGCAATCAGCAATCCTGGCACAAATAGCGCTCAAAATTTGCGCTAGTTTCAAGTTGTAGTTTGTTTGCTCGTGTTTCCGCTCAAACTCATTTGCATATCACAAAACGTAGACTCGGCCATGAACCAGTGCAATCGAGCAGCGCTTTAGAATATAGTGTTCTTGAAGGAAAATGTTGCTTCAAAATATATTCCTTGATATATTTAAGAGAGGTAACCTGGTGAAGTTTGATTAATACAGCTGAAAATGGGTTTATCACAAAAAATAAACATTTGTAATCACAGTGTCCATCCACCACCTGTGCGCAGCCCGATTTAAAATCACTGAAAAGGACTTTAAAAAAACTATACAGAGCCATTTACTTGTGACATTGGGGTACAGTCATCAGTTGCTTAGCAAATTAAAAAACATTTTTTTAAAGCTTTTAAAACGTGCCTATTCATGTCCTTGCGGCCAATAGAAAGCTTAATTTTAAGAGTCGCCTCCCTGGAAGTTCCGCCAATGGGCACAATTACCGAAAGCCAGCCATGGTGATTAATTCGATCTGGGGGCGTGGCCAGTGTTGTGAGCAGGGCCTGCTTCTAGCAGGATGTTTTGAAGACTAGCGCAAAAGAGCGCGGCGACTCGATTTGTGTTGAGGGTAATCTGTGCTTATAATTCGGTAGGAAAAACAGAAAGGCAGAGTATTATTTAAATGGTGATAGATTGGGAAATGTTGATGTACAGAGGGACCTGGGTGTCCTTGTACACCAGTCACTGAAAGCAAACATGCAGGCGCAGCAAGCAGTTAGGAAGGCAAATGATATGTTGGCCTTCATTGCAAGAGGATTTGAGTACAGGAGCAAGGATGCCTTACTACAGTTATACAGGGCCTTGGTGAGACCACACCTGGAGTACTGTGTGCACTTTTGGTCTGCTTACCTAAGAAAGAATATACTTGCCATAGAGGGAGTGCAGCGAAGGTTCACCAGACTGATTCCTGGGATGGCAGGACTGTCGCATGAGAGGGTGGTGAACCTGTGGAATTCTCTACCACAGAAGGCAGTGGAGGCCAAGTCACTGAATATATTTAAGAAGGAGATAGATAGATTTCTAGACACAAAAGACATCAAGGGGTATTGGGAGAGAGGTGGGAATATGGTATTGAGATAGAGGATCAGCCATGATCATATTGAATGACGGAGCAGGCTCGAAGGGCCGAATGGCCGACTCCTGCTCCTATATGCAGGTAGAACAAATGAAGGATGGAGACACGATGAGTCCATGTGCTTGTTTTACTAGGCCAGAGCGAACTGAGCATGCTCATACTAAACCATGTGACAAACCATGTGACAACACATTACAAATTCCTCCAACCTTAGCGCTGGTTTGGCCAATTTCAGCTGAGTCAGTGAAACGTATTGGAAAGTCCTACCCATTATTCTAACCGCTGTTACACTTTACGCTCCTTTACTTTCTTTCTTGAATTACTTTTCTACCAGGCGTTCTCTGCCTCCTCCATTTTGATTCCGGACCTCACTTAGTTCGAGTCATATAGCTTTGTTAACTGAGTGCCCTGAGGAGAAATGGCATGCAATAATCTTCATTTAGCTCTTTATCTGGTTGTATTACTGAAGTGCTTTGTCACACTTAACAGCCAAATAAACTCGAGCACCTGACGAGGTAATCTACTAAGCAGCACAGATGGTTCACAATCTTGGCATCCCATTTAACCCTGAGCTCAGCTTTTGTCTCCATGTCCTCCTCATCACCAACCCTCCAGGACAAAGCCATAGTTCATAGCAGCGCTGAGGGAGTGCTGCACTGTCGGAGGTGCCGTCTTTCAGATGAGATGTTAAACCGAGGCCCCGTCTGCTCTCTCAGGTGGATGTTAAAAGATCCACATGGCACTATTTCGAAGAAGAGCGGGGGGAGTTAGCCCCGGTGTCCTGGCCAATATTTATCCCTCAGTTAACATCACTAAAACAGATTATCTGGTCATCATCACATGGCTGTTTGTGGAGCTTGCTGTGCGCAAATTGGTTGCTGCGTTTCCTACATTACAACAGTGACTACACTTCAAAAAGTACTTCATTGGCTGTAAAGTGCTTTGGGACGTCCGGTGGTCGTGAAAGGTGCTATAGAAAAGCAAATTCTTTCTTTTTTTTGAGAGCATGTTGAGGTGAAATGGAGCGACTCTATGTACATGCCAGAATTGTTGAAAGGTAATCTCCCCGTTGGGTATTAACTCAGGCCAAGGTCATTCCCAATGATCGGAATATATACAGATTCCTAGATCCCATCCATATTTTACTGGGGAGTCTCCTCTTAACTATGTGGCTAAGCTCACGAGGCGAATCATCCCAAGCAGAAATAGATAGATAACCAAAAAAGCAACTGCAACAAACATTTATTTCTTTAAAATAGTGTATCAGGAATCTAATTCCACGCTCAGGTTAATTTATTATGTGAGGTGCTAATAGGAGGCTAATAGCTTTCCTTTTAAGCGGCACGTTTTCTCTACTTTAAGCTATCGGGCCACTTCATTGAGAAAAGTTAACAAGCGTCCCCTGAGTTTCAGGGGAGATTTCGACTATGGGTTAAGAGGTCACGCAATGTCTGCTCATAACAATTGATTGTTCACTGTCCTTTCAGGCTGCCTGAGACTCCAGGGCTCTGGTTTATATACATGGGCATTATATATACATGGTAGATGTTTAATGCAATATTTGTATGAAATGTATGGTTAGAGATCTGTTCTTGAACCTTGTACTCTTGACCTCTTGAGCATCACTGATTATAATCACTCAACCATTGGTGGCTGTGCCTTCTGTGGCCTAGGCCCTAAGCTCTGGAATTCCCTCCCTAAACCTCTCCACCTCACCACCTCTCTTTCCTCCTTTAAGATGCTCCTTAAAACTTACCTCTTTGACCAAGCTCTTGGTCACCTGCCCTAATTTCTCCTCATGTGGCTCGGTGTCAAATTTTTTGTCCTATAATACTCCTGTGAAGTGCCTTGGGAAGTTTTACTATGTTAAAGGCGCTATATAAATACAAGTTGTGTTGTTGTATGAGAATGGCAGATAGCGGGTATGGAATGGAGGTAGGAGATAGGGGGTATGTGATTGGGGACCGAGGATATGTGACAAGGGGGTATTGGATAGGGAATAGTGGGTATGAGACAGGGCTATGGGGAAAGAGGAGGGGATTGGGAATAATTGGATAGCTCTTTCAAAGAACCGATACAGGCATGATGGGCCGAATGGCCTCCTTCTGTGCGGTATAATTATATGATGGGACGGGGTATAGGATAGGGTAAAGAGGGTATGGGATAGAGGACAGGAGGTGTGGGAAATGGAGTATGGGATGGGAACAAAGGGGCATTGCAGAGGGAACAGAGGTTATGGAATAGGGCTATGGGCGAAAAGTAGGGAAGTGGAAATAATTGGATAGCTCTTTTATGAGGCATGATGGGCCGAATGGCCTCCTTCTGTGCTGTGTGATTCTTTGATTCTATTCTATTTCAAAAAGCCATCAGTAACTATTTCTGAAAATAAATGACAATGCCATTATTTTTCCTGTTACTGTTGGTATATTGATTGTTTTTTCTTTAAGCAGCGAGTGCTGATGGCATCGTTGGTGGGAGGGGCGCGCAACTGACTTGGGGTTGTTACTGAGTGTGGCCCATCATGCTGTGAGAAGAGATACTTTTCGGTCATTAATCTGTGAAACTAAATTATTACCATCGACGGTAAGGTCATTAACAGAGGGTGCCTCAGTGAGTGTGTCATTTCAGCTGTGCTTGCTAATTCATCTCCATTGCAGTAGCAGCATGAATACCTTCGCCAAGCCAATTCCACCAGGATCTCATCAGCATTCACTATTTGAACAAGTGTCTTCAAACATCTTTACAAAGAAACAGAAAGGAAAACAAAACCGGATGTTATTGTTAGTCAGAATTCTCTAGAGTTATTATATCTTCAAAGCGGTTCGATGGTGAAACTCCCTTAAGGTCTGTGAAGTGCAGTTTGAACAAGGCATGAAAGGACACACCAGTCTTTTTGCAAATCATCCCGTATGAATTAAAAACTGACTACAAAACTAAGCAAACTGTTAGTTTTGTGTAAAAAAAGAACAGTGAGGTGGATAGAAACAGCAGTAATGTCACTTGTTAGAATCATCCTTTTCCCTCTAATAACAGCTTTTTGAAAACTAGAGACAGTAATATGTCTGACAATTAACTTAATTTACTTCTGTTTCGAAACATTCATCTTAAGACTACATACACAGCAGCACATGCAGCCCTATGTCTAGAAAACTCACGTGTAAAGAACTCCCCGGGAATCGCGAGCCATTGCCTGTCCAGGCTGTTCACGGTACCTCTCCTTGAAGGAAGCTTAAGTTTCTAACTGAGGTTAGCTTTGTATTCCTCTTTACTATTTAAAAAAACATTCCTACATCGTCTAATTCTTGCTGAATTTACTTTTGTTAGGCATTTTATGAACCTTAGGTCATCGCACAGAGTGCTGAACACACAACCAGAGGTGGCCACACCGTGGTCAATATCCTGCGCCATTGTCTAAAGTTTCACGCTTCTCCATAATTATCTGTGCAGCCTTGGCTTCCTATCTTTTCTCTTCATGAAAGAAAGAAAAGAAAGGAAGACGTGCATTTCTATAGCACCTTTCACGACCACCGGAAGCACATGTAAGATTCGCAAAATTTCTACATTTCCCCAAAGGTTATTATTAATAAAAGGGACCCTGCGTGGACATTTAAAAAAAAAAATGGTACCTAAGATGGCGTCCGCGTCTCGTGGCCGATAGCCTGTAAGATTTTAAGAGCTTGGACTCTGTGGCACAAGCAGCTTGGGGAAATCGAAACCAAAGCTGCAGTTTCTGTGAAGAAAGACTTTTGTATTTTGAAAAGCAGACAGGACTTTGAATATGTATTAGGCCAGATCGGAGACAGATCAAAACCCAGTTAGGCCTATACCTAAGGCCATCAAGCAGTTTGCATAAATAATCAAACAGCTTAGGGAAGCCATCGAGGCTGGACAGGCCCATTAAGATGTATTAATAACAAAACAACTCGATAATCAGGCCAGTAGATGCGATTACCGGCCATCTAAAAATAGTTAGTTTAGATTGCTACCATTATTTAAACTAGCCCGCCAAGATTGGGACAAAGAACTAACCTGATTTGGCGTGCAGATAAGGGCCATCCGAAGGAGGATAACTGAAGGCCCCGTGTAGCAATCTCTTCTCTTCTCTCTGGCTCTCTGCTCCCCGCCCTCGTGGCCGCTGCTCTTCCCCCCGTCCCGCACTTACCGCCTGGCCACCGCCCGTGCCTTTCCCCATTCCACCAGGGACGCCCGGCATTGCACCAGGCGGACACGGACAAACCAGGCCAGGCGAGGCGGGACGCGAGGAGGCGAGACGAATTGGGAAGACGGATGGGAAGACGATTGAAGAAAAGCTTTGAATAATCGGGCCTTCAAACCAGCTCACCGTCGACTATCTTCATGCAAACTCCAACTGCCGGCCGAGGAAGAGGAGCCAGCAATGTGATAATGACCAGATGATCTGTTTTTTTAGTGATGTTGATTGAAGGATAAATATTTGCTTGGACACCGGGGAGAACTCCCCTGCTCTTCTTCGACATAGTGCCATGGGAGCTTTTACGTCCACCTGAGAGAGCAGACGGGGCCTCGATTTAACATCTCATCCGAAAGACGGTGGCTTACTTTTCATCTCCCTCCACATCAGGTAATGGAAGGCGGTTCTTGGTCGCGCTTTGAGACGGACATGAAGAGCCCCTATAGAAATGCAAGTAGTTTATTGGTTGTAGGCCACAACATTGTATGAGTTTTAATCTGTCATTCTGCCACCCTTTCTTTAAGTCAAGAAGAGTCTTGTATGCAATTTTGAATTCAGACACAATGCAAGCACCATATTGATCTCGTGTAACCCCCCAAGCCATTAACTATGAGCAATAATTAATGTTTTACTGCTTCACAAGTAATAAGGTATCAGGGCATAATGTGAAGGGCAGTCAGGCATAACTAACACCCAACAAAACGAATGACATAAATTGTACATTACTGTGCATGTAACCTGTGCCAACTGTAATGCCAGCTGTAAGATCTTATTGATGTTGGGTAATCTACAACATTGAATCAAACTTTAAAAGGATACTGCATTTCCTGCCCCCCCCCCACCCTCCACCTTTAATTAATCTGTTGGAGATGTAAATTGCATCTCAGGACACAGCATGCACAGTTAATGGCCAATTAGTTATTTTAATGGTCTGGAAAGGCAACTACTAATTATGTGGTTGCTGTCTGCCCACCAGCATTCTGGGGAATGTGCTCCTGGCCTGCTGCAGTGAGACATCCTATTCCAATCATTTAGCAGTCAATACTTATGACAGCTTAGATGAATAACGAGTAAATTATCAACGTTATAAACTAGCCTCAGATCAGCAGAAATTTTCAGCATTAATCTGTAGGGTGCCATTAACATATCGAATGATGTTGTTTTCAGAATGCTCACTAAAAGATGCTCACACATGGCAAAGCCTGAGACTTCAATTCCCTCTCAGTTTTCCAGGAGGAGTATTCAGAAAAAGTGAACGCTTTCGTTTTTGTTGTCTTTCTACAACTTATTTTTTTTAAATGATTATATCCACCACTTCGACCAGAGGGTCTTGACCTGTCCGTCATTGTTGGTAACACCCTCGCCTCTGAGTCAGAAGGTTTGTGGGTTCAAGTCCCACTCCAGAGACTTGAACGCAAAAATCTAGGCTGACACTCCCAGTGCAGTGCTGAGGGAGTGCTGCACTGTCGGAGGTGCCGTCTTTCAGATGAGACGTTAAACCAAGTCCCCGTCTGCTCTCTCAGGTGGACATAAAAGATCCCATGGCCACTATTTCGAGGAAGAGCAGCGGAGTTCTCCCCGGTGTCCTGGGGCCAATATTTATCCCTCAGTCAACATAATAAAAACAGATTATCTGGTCATTATAACATTGCTGTTTGTTGGAGCTTGCTGTGAGCAAATTGGCTGCCGTGTTTCCTACATTACAACAGTGACTACACTTCAAAAAGTACTTCATTGGCTGTAAAGCGCTTTGGGGCATCTACTGGTCATGAAAGGCGCTATATAAATGCAAGTCTTTCTTATTTTCTTTTTAAGGTCAAAAATGTAAAATAAAACATTTTTGCAAATGCCTCATAGTGTCCTGTTTATAATGTGAATGCACTGTGTGCTCAAGTTATCATGGGTAAACACAGATAATGCACAGACAATCCACATATTTCATACAGCCCCCATCATCTTCCCACATACATGTATTTGCACACGTTCACCACACACATACCTCACTCCCCCGCCCCCCAAACACATGACAGCGAGAGCAAATAGGGTGTTGGGGTGTATCCATTGGACAATTGAATATAAGGCGAGGCACACCATTTTGTCCTCGTACAAGACCTTGGTCAGGCCTCACTTGGAGTACTGTGCCCAGATTTCATCTCCTCACTGGTTGGGTGAGATTGAGGCTTTGGACAAAGTGCGGAGGAGGGCCACTAGACTAATTCCCAGTTTAAAGCATCTTAGTTATTAAGATAGGCTAAAAGAGTTGTGACTCTACACTTTAGAGAAGTGTTGACTGAGGGCTGATCTGATTGAGGTTTACAAGATAATGAAGGGAATAGATTGTGTTCCAGTTGACAGTTTCTTCCAATTAAATAGGTTAGGGGTCACAAATTGAAGTTGTGTAAGGCCAGATCGAGTTTAGATGTCAGGAGGTGGTTCTTTTCCCAGAGAATAGTGGACATCTGGAACAGGCTGCCGTCTCGTGTGGTGGACGCTAATTCACTGAATTCCTTCAAGCGAGAGCTGGACCTGTTTCTGGCTGGGGGCGGAGATCACCTCTTACACTGCAGGGAATTCAGAGCCAGAGTGAACTCCTGGACTAGTTTCGATTGCCTAATTGGGTCGGAGAGGAATTTCCCAGATTTTTCCCCCCTAAATTGTCCTGGGTTTTTTATCTGGTTTTGCACCTCTCCCAGAAGATCGCATGGTTTTGGGTGAGGTGGAGAGTGCATATATTGTGATACACAAGATATCGCAACTGTATGGGACAGGCTGGATGGACCAGAGGGTCTTTACCGGATCGTCATTGTTCGTATGTTCATATAATTTGAGGGTGATTTTGACCTAATCTGCCTGGCTGGAAACTGATGGGATCAGATTGGGATCCCATTTTAAGCCCAGCCAGATTTTACTTTCCACTGATTGGTTGGATATGAACGGGGTGATTTTAACCTTAGTCGTAAAACCCGACAGATGGTTAGAATTGAAGAAAAGGGATGGAGTGTGGATCGAAGGAAGTATTCCTATCTTTATAAAGAACGTTGGTTATCCCCACCTGGAGTATTTTCCTTAGTTCTGGAACCTGCATTACAGAAAGGATGTACTCCAAAAGGTGATTAAGTCCGTGACAGCCGTGGCTCAGTCGGCAGCACTCTTTGCCTCTGAGTTCAAAGGTTGTTGGTTCAATGCTCCACTCCAGAGACTTGAGCACAAAAATCTACGCTGACACTCCAGTGCAGTACTGAGGGAATTATGGGGGAGAAATTGGGTGAGTAGCGTCACCTGTTAGCGCCTAAAGAGGCAGTCAGTGGCTGTAGCGCCACTGGCTGCGTCTCCCGCGATATTCAGTAGGGGCGCTAATGGTGGCATTAGGTATTTGCGCTGCGCCGCCACCGATGACGTCATCGGTGTGCGCAGCGCCCCATTCGTGCCCCGTTCGTGATATTTGGTAGCGAACGCCGCAGTTGCGCTGCTCGCTACCCGCGCCCGGTTCATGGGGCCTTACTGTGCCGGCAGCGGTGCAAGTTAAGGTGGAGGTGCGGGGCGGCCGCTTTTTTGGCGGCCGCCTGCCCGCACCTCCATCCCCGGCCTCTTAACCCCCCCCCCCGCGGCATTGCCAGCTGTTTCCCGAGAGCCCGGCACTTCTCCTTGGTGCCAGGCTCATTTGCCGGCACTCGCGAGCGGGGATCGTGCTGTTGCAGGCACCTCCCCCTTAACAGTGGGAGGAAGGCCTGCAGTACCGCAGCGTGCTGTGCCGCAGCGTGTGGCGCTGCGGCACGTTGCGCTGGGATAATCAGTTTCAGCACCCTAAGAGGGACGCGGAATGCCTGGAGCATCGCCCCGTGTCCCTCGAGAGGCACTGAAACTGAATTTCTGGCAATCGGTATCACTCCGATCGCTGCGCTAAATCCTGCGCTCAGGCGACTTTTGCGCCACTTTGGCGCCCCAACCCAATTTCTAGGCCTATATCTTTTGGATGAGACGTTAAATTGAGGCCCCATCTGCTCTCTCAATTGGACGTAAAAGATCTCACAGCACTATTTCGAAGAAGAGCAGGGGAGTTGTTATCCTGGGGCCAATGCTTATCCCTCAATCAACATCACTAAAACAGATTATCTGGCCATTATCACATTGCTGTTTGTGGGAGCTTGCTGTGCGCAGATTGGCTGCCACATTTCCTACATTACAAGAGTGACTACTAATTTTCACCTTCACTGTAAAGTCAACGGGGTGAAAATTTGTCAGGCGCTATTACTGGCAGACGATAAGATTCATGCGATTACCTCCCAGGTAAAGGTGAAGATTACCCGTATGCATTCATGCACAAAAGAAAGGGGGAGAAATTCAATATCGCCCCGTTTGGGGCGCTAATTTTTTAAAGTTTGAAAAGTTAGCGCCAGGCGCTAACGATTTCAAACTTTTGAAAAATTTGCCGTTTGTGCTCCAAGAAGGAAATTGAGCGCTAAATCAAGCTCCACTTCTTTCTTAGAGCGTAATCAGCAGCAGGCAGGGCGGAGACTTCAGTGGCGCTGCACCCTGGGCCGTGCAGCGTCGCCGCATTCAAAGGCTCCTCCCCTCCCTTAAAGGGAAGGCCTATCGCTGCAGGCTCTGCAATAGAAAAAGTACCTACCTGGACCACCAAGGCAGTTGCGATCCCATGCGATCAGCCGCTCAAGCAGAATGCCGGGCTGATCGATCGCGGGCGGGAACACGTGAAAAAAACTGGAACAAGAAAGGTCATTTTTTTTTTTTTTTTACTTATCTCAGCCACCTCGCCTTGAATCATCGCCCCCGAAGCGGCCGCCGTCCCGACGCACGCCTCCTGCAGCTGTATGTGTTTTCCTGCTGCAGGGGGCGGAAGTCAATTTCGAGTCCAGGGCGCTACCGGGGCGATGTGCACGCCGATGACGTCACGATCTCCGGGTGAAGGAGATCGGGGCGCATCGCTGTAGTGCTGCCGCAAACTCCTGCCGAATGCGACGGGAGTTGATGTCCGCTCCGCGCTGGGTCGCAAAGCCATTTGGGCCCCGTTAGCGCCCTCTGGGGGCACTAAAGGGAGGTGCAAAGGCACCCAATTTCGCCCCCAAAATGCCTGAGTTTTAAACACTTATTCAGGACTTTTCTTTAATTCATAGTGGTTAGCACTGTTGCCTCACAGCACCAGGGACCCGGGTTCGAATCCGGCCTCGGGTGACTGTCTGTGTGGAGTTTGCACATTCTCCCCGTGTTTGCGTGGGTTTTCTCCGGGTGCTCCGGTTTCCTCCCACTGTCCAAAGATGTGCGGGTTAGGTTGATTGGCTATGATAAATTGACCCTTAGTGTTAGGGGGATTAAATGCGTGGGGTTACAGGGATAGGGTGGGATATGTGTTGGTGTAGGGGTTACGGGGATCGGGTGGGATATGTGTCGGTGCAGGCTCGATGGGCCGAAATGGCCTCTATCTGCACTGTGGGGTTTCTGTGATTGTGTGTGATTCATTGAACGCAATTCAGAAGTTATATGAAGATTCAACGCCACTGCA
The DNA here is from genome assembly GCF_052327205.1 of Somniosus microcephalus. Classification (NCBI taxonomy): domain Eukaryota; kingdom Metazoa; phylum Chordata; class Chondrichthyes; order Squaliformes; family Somniosidae; genus Somniosus; species Somniosus microcephalus. The sequence goes on from NC_140991.1 coordinate 308,466,635, forward strand.
TCGGAAAAAAAAACCTTCCAAGTTTACAATGCAGTAGTTTTATCCTTCTACTATTAGAATGTCAAGTTTCAGTGACAATCGAAGCAATTGCACAGGGAGCATTGCTCTCACGTAAGCAGTGCATTGGTAATTAACGTCGGAACAGCTTCAAATCTGACCTGCAGATCAAATTATTATGGATCACAGTAATTAAGTTTCATATAACGCAACGGGCAGTAAAGGGTACGTGTTAGATCTTCCTAAAAATACTCACCGCAGTTATAAATTCTGTTTCCCAGATAAACTACGTGTTCACTGGTGCAACGCGCAGTACAGGTAGTAAATTAATAAGGTTTGACATATAGTGATATCCCGGGGTTCCTACACGGAAGGTGAGGCCAACATCAACCTTTCAAAGCTCCAATTCTGACCAGACCTCTTGCACTTCAGTGCTTTTCTTCAGATCACTGTAGATGTTATTTCCTTGGAAATCATCATCTGAAACTGGGCACGTATTAGAATAAGGTATGTAATAGTAGAATTTTTTTTTTGAAAGTACATAGTTCCGAGGTCAATTGCGGTGAGGACATTCTGCAATAAGATGCTGGATTTATAAACCTTTCACAGCAACAGGTGTCAAATGAAAAAATGATAACTGAGGTGAATGGACAATTGAAAATACAAGTGTACATTATAATTTGGAATTTTCTTTAGGTCGAATGGCAACTGCATTGTTAATGGTTGTTTATCGTGTTTGTAGATATTATAAGTGTCTGATTTGTAACATAAATTATTGTTAGAATCTCGAATGGTAACTACATCACTTAAAGACTGATTTGAATGGCTTGTGGCGAAAGTTTAATCCGGCTGCCATATAGAGTGAAAATTCATTAATACCCAAGCAAGCCACAGCTCCAGATTCACAGATCATAACAACACGCATCTAAGTGCAACTTACATGCACTAAATATGCCTAAAAAAACTTCAAAGTAGTACACTAATGAAGTGTGATATACCTAGCAATTCAGTCCATGAAAAGCGACGAGTTAAGGTAGTAACTATAGGTTTTTATTGGCTAAATAACAGAGCCCACCCTCATGGGTGATCGGTTCCAACAAGGAAGAATACTAGCCAAGCGGTCACCTTTATACCTGGGCAAGCAGGCGGAGCCATGGGCGGAGTCAGCTGAGGTATGCCTAGGTATAACAGCGTGCGTGGCAAGAGGTAACCTTGTGTAGTGATAACAACAGTGTAAACAGTGATAACAACAGTGTAGCAATAGTGAACGGCTGTGAACGGTAACAGTGGTTTGCCACATTCACCCCTTGTTTAAAATTGAGTCCGACGGGGTGAAGTGTACTACCAGTTCGTGTATGTCAGTCTCTCAGGAGGCCTCGTAAGCCTTTCTGATCGGCGCAGCAGCGGCGGCGGTGGTGCAGTATCCGATGTTAATGCTGGTGTCAGCGTGGTCGACGAAGGCTCCTGGGGTCCCGGCATGCCGTCTACAGGGGCTGGATTTGGGGGTGTGCTGGGGGGGTAATGGTGGTATCTCAGGGGTGCCCGAGGGTGCGAGGTCTCGCAAGGAGACAGTGTCCTCCCGCCCGTCTGGTTATGCCACATAGGCGTACTGGGGGTTGGCGTGCAGGAGGTCCACCCTCTCGACCAGGGGGTCCATTTTATGGGTCCTCACGTGCTTCCGCAGCAGGACGGGCCCCGGAGAAGTCAGCCATGTTGGTAGCAAGGTTCCCGTAGTCGACTTCCTGGGGAAAACAAACATTCGTTCATGGGGGGTGGCGTTAATGGCAGTGCAAAGCAGTGACCGGATGGAGTGGAGCGCTGCCGGGAGGACTTCCTGCCAGCGAGAGGTTGGGAGGCCCTTAGACTTTAGGGCTAAGAGGACGGCCTTCCAAACTGTCGCGTTTTCTCTTTCCACCTGGCCGTTCCCCCGGGGGTTGTAGCTGGTGGTCCTGCTCGCAGCAATACCTCTCGCGAGCAGGAACTGGCGAAGTTCCTCACTCATGAAGGATGCGCCCCGGTCGCTATGTATATAGTTCGGGAACCCGAACAAGGCGAAGAGGTCGTTCAGGCATTTGATGACCGTGGTACTGGTCATGTCTGGGCAGGGGATGGCAAAGGGGAAACGGGAGTACTCGTCAATAATGTTGAGGAAGTACACATTACGGTCAGAGGACGGGAGGGGCCCCTTAAAATCGATGCTCAAGCGCTCGAAGGGGCGGGTGGCCTTGATCAGGCTTGCTCTGTCCGGCCTATAGAAATGCGGTTTGCATTCGGCACAGGTTTGGCAGTTCCTGGTCATGGTCCTGACCTCCTCGATGGAGTAGGGCAGGTTGCGGGCCTTAATGAAGTGGTAAAGTCTGGTGACCCCGGGGTGACAGAGGTCGTTGTGGAGGGTCCGCAGTCTATCAACTTGCGCGTTGGCGCATGTACTTTGTGATAGAGCATCTGGGGGGTCGTTGAGTTTACCAGGCCGGTACAAGATATCGTAATCGTAGGTGGAGAGCTCAATTCTCCACCTCAAGATCTTGTCGTTCTTGATTTTGTCCTTCAGCTTGTTATTAAACATAAAAGCAACCGAACGCTTGTCGGTGAGGAGGGTAAATCGTTTGCCTGCCAGGTAATGCCTCCAGCGTCGTACCGCCTCCACAATCGCCTGGGCCTCCTTCTCGACAGAAGAGTGTCGGATCTCAGGGCCCTGGAGGGTCCTTGAGAAGAAGGCCACAGGTCTCCCCGCCTGGTTAAGGGTTGCAGCTAGGGCGAAGTCGGATGCATCGCTTTCCACTTGGAAAGGGATGGGCTCATCCACTGCGTGCATTGTGGCCTTCGCAATGTCTCCTTTTATGAGGGAGAAGGCTGCGCCTGCTTCTGCTGTCAGGGGGAAGGAGGTGGACTTCATGAGGGGTCTGGCTTTGTCCGCATAATTGGGCACCCATTGGGCATAGTAAGCGAAGAGCCCCAGGGTTCTCTTCAGCGCCTTTGGACAGTGGGGGAGGGGAAGCTCCATGAGGGGGCGCATTCTTTCGGGGTCGGGGCCGATGACTCCGTTCTCTACTACGCAGCCGAGGATGGCAAGGCGCGAGGTGTTAAACACACATTTCTCCTTATTGTAAGTGAGGTTCAGCCGTTGGGCCGTACGGAGGAATTTCTCCAGATTAACATCGTGGTCCTGCTGGTCGCGGCCACAGATGGTGACGTTATCTAGATAAGGGAACGTGGCCTGCAGCGCGTTCTGGTCAACCATCCGGTCCATCTCCCTTTGGAAGGCCGAAACCCCGTTGGTGACGCCAAAGGGAACCCTAAGGAAGTGGTAGAGGCGGCCATTCGCCTCGAAGGCGGTATACTGGCGGTCCTCAGGGTGGATAGGGAGTTGGTGATAGGCCGACTTGAGGTCGATGGTGGAGAATACCCGGTACTGTGCAATCTGGTTGACCATATCAGATATGCGGGGAAGGGGGTATGCGTCCAGCTGGGTGTACCGGTTTATGGTTTGGCTGTGGTCGATGACCAGGCGGTGTTTATCGCCGGTCTTAATGACTACGACCTGGGCACGCCAGGGGCTGGTGCTCCCCTCGATGATGCCCTCCTTCAGGAGTTGCTGCACCTCAGAGCTAATAAAAGCTCTGTCCCCGGCGCTGTACCGCCTGCTCTTGGTAGCGACGGGTTTACAGTCACGGGTGAGGTTAGCGAACAAGGAGGGGGGCGGGACTTTGAGGGTGGAGAGGCCGCAGGTGGTACGTGGCGGGCGGTTTAAATTTTGCTGGTTGCAGACTGTGAGTGGGGGGAGGGATCCCCCGTAAGCCAAAGTGAAACTTTGAAGGTGGCTTTGGAAATTCAGCCCTGGTAGGACGGCAGCGCAGAGCTGGGGCAGGACGAGAAGTTTAAAGTTTTTATATTCCGTGCCCCAACCGACAGGGTCACCACACAGTAGCCGCTGATGTCTGTTGAATGGGACTTCGCCGCCATCGAGATCCGATGGCGCGTTGGCCGGACAGTGAGGGAGTAGCAGCTCACCGTGTCTGGGTGAATGAAACTCTCCGTGCTTCCGCTGTCGAACAGGCAGGTCGTGGAAGGCCGTTTACTTCGATGTCCATCATGGACTTGGACAGATGATGCGGGAGAGCTTGGTCAAGCGTGACGGAGGCCAGTGTATGGCTGAGTGAGCTGCTGTAGTCTGCAGGTGAGGCGGTGGTCGGGTCTGGAGACAAAACGGCGGCCGAGTGCGGCGAACAAAATGGCGGCGCCCATGACGCGGATCCCCACGAAGTTGGACAAAATGGCGGAGAAGATGGCCGCCCCCACAACTCACATGAGGCACTGCTGGCGTCTGTGGCCTTGATCAAAGATGGCCGCCCCACGACTCACATGAGGCAATGCTGGCATCTGTGGCCTTGATCAAAGATGGCCGCCCCCACAACTCACATGAGGCACTGCTGGCGTCTGTGGCTTTCCCCCTGCAGGCGCTTACGAAGTGGCCTTTCTTTTTGCAGCCGGCGCAGGTCGCGTTCCTTGCAGGGCAGCGCGCCCTTTGATGTCTCGCCTGGCCACAGAAGAAGCAGCTGGCGGCCCAATCGCGGAGGTCCGCTGCCGCAACAGGTCCCGGGGGTGGCAGTCCCGATCGATTCCGGGACACTGACGCCGTAGTAGGTCCCAGGGGCGGCGGTGCGAGGGGTATTGCGGCCGGAGTCGGCCCCGAGTCCCAGGGTCGCGCAGCACTGTACCTGGAGTACGCCTCGAGGTCCCGATGGGCCACTTCCAGGGAGCGAGCGAGGGCTGCAGCTGTTTTCAGTTCGAGGTCCTTTGATTCGAGCAGTCTTTGCCGTGAGTAGTTGGACCGAAGGCCTTTCACGAAGGCATCGCGGATGTTTCCTGCAGTATGTTCTGCAGCCGTTACAGCTTTAAAGTCACAGTCCCTGCCGAGTGTTTGTAGCGCCCGTAAAAATTCATCTACAGACTCTCCTGGCTGTTGCTGAGTGGGATCTTAGGAGATGTCTGGCATACATTGAATTTACTGGGCTCCGGTACTGCTCTTTTAGCAGGTTGAGGGCGTCCTCGTATGTAGCAAGGTCCCGGATGAGTGCAAATACTTTAGGGCTCACCTGGGCGGTCAGGACTCTTAGTTTGGATTCCGGAGGCACGCCGGAGGCTCCCAGGTAGGATTCGAAACAGCTCAGCCAGTGTTCGAAGTCGAGGGTTGAATTCGCTGCCTGTGGGTTTAGATCCAGGTACAGCGGTCGGAGGGCTCGCAGCCAGGTTGGCTGCTGGGGCTGTTGTAGCTGGCCATTTGGCTGGGGCTGTTGTAGCTGACCGTTTGGCTGGTCGTTTGGCTGCTCCGGTCCATACATTTCAAAATTTAGCCAATAAAATTGATATACCTATCAATTCAGTCCATGAAAAGCGATGAGTTAAGGTAGTAACTATAGGTTTTTATTGGCTAAATAACAGAGCCCACCCTCGTGGGTGATCGGTTCCAACAAGGAAGAATACTAGCCAACCGGTCACCTTTATACCTGGGCAAGCATGGGCGGAGTCAGCTGAGGTATGCCTAGGTATAACAGCGTGCGTGGCAAGAGGTAACCTTGTGTAGTGACAACAACAGTGTAAACAGTGATAACAACAGTGTAACAATAGTGAACGGTTGTGAACAGTAACAGTGGTTTACCACAAAGTGCACATATTGACAACAAAATAAAATGTTTTATAAATGCAAATATCTCTTCATTCTGTGTTTTGCAGTATTTATAAAGGTGCTGCTACAAGCACAGTATATTATAAGGTGCACAGTAGTAATATATAAACAAAATAATACTTGTAAAGGTTCTCGTAACACAGTATCAAACAACAACTTGCAATTTAAATGTGCCTTTAACATAGTAAAACTTCCCAAGGCGTTGCAGTATAAAGACATGAGACCCCGTACGTGACTGTTCATCTATCTGATTTGAAATTTCAAAACTTCAAGATTCCTCTTCATTCGTGAAAACCACAACTACATGTTTGCCCTATTTCAAAAGGTTTTTTCCATCCCCCCCCTCTTTAAGGAGCCCTGTCACCCTTATTGTATCCAATTCAGTGTGCAAGACTCTGCCAATGGTATTCGATACGTGACTCCAAGGATGTGTTCAAACACTTCAAAGAAAGAAAGGACTTGCAGTTATATAGCGCCTTTCACGACCTTAAGACGTCCCAAAGCGCTTTTCAGTCAATTAAGTACTTTTGAAGTGTAATCACTGTTTAATGTGGGAAGCCAATGGTTTGACAGCAGGTTACTTGAAGAAAAAAATTCCACCATTAATCTCTGGTCGGACACCCCACCTCAGTCGGTACAATCGCACTGTTTGCTTTGATCTGCTTTGTGATTTCCATATTGGCCAGTGAGAACCGGAACAGTTGTTACTGTGTGAACAGGCTTTTTATCTATCATTTCTTCTTCAATGATTCCGACAAAAATGGCAGACTTTAGATTTTAGTGTCTAAAGTTGGCTGCACGGCTTAAGCTTAGCAGTAAAAAAATCTCAACTACTTGAATAATTAAAAAAAAATATTTCAAAAATAAAACATTATTCATAAATGGTGCAAAAAAATTCTGTGCAAATGTGAACTGAAAAAACGAACATTCTGTACAGGTCAGAGATACAGTGCAGAAAAAAAAGAAAGACTTGCATTTATGTAGCGCCCTTCAGGACCACCGGACGTCCCAAAAGCGCTTTACAGCCAATGAAGTACTTTTTGAAGTGTAGTCACTGTTGCAATACAGGAAACATGGCAGCCAATTTACGCACAGCAAGCTCCCACAAACAGCAATGTGATAATGACCACATAATCTGTTTTTGTTATGTTGGTTGAGGGATAAATATTGGCCCCTGGACACCGGGGATAACTCCCCTGCTCTTCGACATAGTGCCATAGGATCTTTTCTGTCCACCTGAGTGAGCAGACAGGGCCTCGGTTTAAAGTCTCATGGGCACTTTAGGGCTTATTATCTCACATAGTATTCAGATGAGGTGCATTACATTATTGCACTAGCAAAAGGCTTCATTTACATTGAGAATCATAATATTTGGAACGAATACATTCAGTTTTCAGTTAATGAATGTCATTCCATTTCAACAAAAGGTTTCAGTTGAGGTACAGGAAACTGTTTTAACCGGTACCTAAATATCCGGAAATCTCTCCTAACCGGCAAAATTCAGGAGTAGGTTCAGGTAAGTTTTACTATATATTAGTGGCCGTGTAACCGGGGTTCCTGGATCTGTGGCCATGTAACCGGGGTTCCTGCACCTGTGGCCGTGCAACAGGGACTCCTGGACCTGTGGCCATGTAACCGGGGCTCCTGCACAAGTGCCGTGTAACTGGGGCTCCTGCACCTGTGGCCGTGTACGGGGCTCTCGTACCTTGATAAGTATACCTATCTGTAATCCGGACTTTTTGATGAATCAGCACCACGCCGGTCCCGTCGGTGCCGGGTAAAAAAGAGTTTCCTGTACATGGTTTGTAAGGGTTTTGTTCCCCTTAGTACATGCGGTTGATTGGAAACATTCAGCCCGACGGGGTTTTAGACCGGCTCCAGCCTCTCCATGTACAATGGCGGGTGGGCCCTAAATGGTGGTCGCTGCCCGCTGAATCTTTGCAGCAGCTGCACCGAGCTTATAGTGCATCCCTCAGCATGAGGTCCTGGAACACAAAAAGTGCCCGCCTGCAGCATCTTAGTCACGGAAAGCTCCTTGCTCTGGAAGACCGCAGGGTTCGAGCAGAAGAAAGAGCGTCTCTCACCAAGTTGATGGCCTTCCAGCAGCAGCTGATGTTTGTCCTGGTGTGCATCCCCCGGGAAAAGTCCATAGAGCAAAAGGGTCCTGTACAGTGGAACTGCTTGGGATGAACCCCGACAAAAAAATCACGGCATCTCACCGCCCATCGGACATTCAATGCACATTACAGAAGGAGGCTGGGATTGACTCTTCCCCACCCTAGCAATCTCGAGGACAGTGCGCAGGTGGCGCTGAGACTCCAGTGGGGGGGAAATTCGGTTGATTAGCGCTGACGGGGCGCAAAGCAACTAGCGTCCGGGTGCGGCGCTGTTTGTGCCACTCACGAAATTGACCAGACATTTTGTGGTGGTGCTAAACACTACCGCCACGATCACCTGTGCCTGAAGATCGTGACATCAGTCGAGCGTGCAACGCCCCAGTAGCGCCCCGTACCAGATATTGAGTGGCGCCCCCTGCCTTTCCGCCTGCCACTAGCAACGACAGGTTGAGGGGAGCATTTTGCAGTCAGTAAGGGACTGGGGGAGTGCTATTGTTGGAATTAACAGCAGGGTTGGGGTTATTGTCTCTGGCCAGTCAGAAGCCTCTGAGCTGCTCCAGGGTCCCCCGTGCGGTTTCAAAGCGCTCCCCTATTCCTGGTTCTGACCACCGGACTTATTCGGTAGTGATGTGGACAGAAAACGTGACTCATGGTTTGGGTGCAAAACAGACCAGTATTTATTGAAACAAAAGAAAGAAACAACTTAAAATGTAATTGATACAGCACTTATGCCTGGTACAGCACTTTTGCTTAACGCAGTACACTCAGTTGCCACTAGAGTGCTCCTTGCTCAGTGCAACACTCCTTTAAATACAGTACTTTAAAAAACATCTACACAGTGTTCACCACAGCACTTCTCTGCTAGGTGCAACACCCCTTTTAATACAGTTTAAATACAGTACTTTAAAAACAGCTACACAGTGTTCACCACAGCACTTCTCTGCTTGGTGCAACACCCCTTTTAATACAGTTTTAAATACAGTACTTTAAAAACAGCTACACAGTGTTCACCATAGCACTTCTCTGCTTGGTGCAACACCCCTTTTAATACAGTTTCAATACAGAACTCAGTGTTCACTATAGCACTTTTCTGCTAGTGCAACACCGTCTTACTTAAATAGGGGAGGAGAAACGGACACAACGAGGGAAAATCGACTAAAATCACAGTTCTAACAAAATTCCCACTTAATTCCCACCCCTATACCTATCCTAAGTTGCCTTGTAAAGGGGCCAGAAAAATATATGCTCACCAATGAAAACGCCTTCTCCATGCCCTGCGATCTTTGATCTTTACTGCCCCGAAGTAAAAACACCCCAGTATTTTAAAAGTAAACTGCTGGTGTTCCACTTCTTCAGGCAGAGTCCCACGTTGTAGAGGGCACAGAGGCGAGGCCAGAGAGAGAGAGAAAGATGGCTTCTGAGAAGCTATCTTTTATACCCCATTTGGGGCCGAAATATTCCCGCCCAGATCCGGATGTATCTGGGCTAAACAAAGGGAATTCAAACTGTCCCCATTGTCCTGTAATGGGTTTGGATGAATCACCCATTCGTTTAAACTGTTTCCAGTTTAAATGTGTCCTCATTGTCTGTGATGGCTTTGAATAAAGTTGCAGTTTAAATGTGTCCTTTGAATAAAGCTGCCGTGGTTTGAACTATTTCCTTGATTGTTTAAGTAAACAGAGTCATTGTCCTTGTGGTCAGACTGAAACCGCAGTAAATCCTTTGTGTACACAAAGTAGCAGTTTCTGTAAACACATCGATTGTCGGCTGCAGGGAGGGGAACTCCCCTTTGATTGGCAGATTGACTGCCCCATTGAACCTTTTCACAGACACATCCAAGCTGCCTTTTCAAGTCCTTTATCTTCTGCCATGTGGTCTGACGGCCATTTTGATCCCTGGATTTTTAAAGGTAGATCACCCAGGTATTCTATAATCAAAAATTAATCTTCAGAACTGTAGGAAAATTCAAAATTATTGCGAATTCCTACACTATTTAAAGGCGGCCACTTCCTGCTTTTTTTGTCGGCGACATTTTTGTACCACACATTCTGGGAGAGAGAGAGACTTCTGGAGAGATTCAACGCTGTGTGAAGGAGTTTTGGGTACTGAGCAGCACTTTGCAGGTTCATTTTGATTTGCCCTTCCTTGCTTCGATTTAGAAGAGACTATGGGAGCTGCACTCTGAGCTCTTTCCCTGGGCCTCTCCATTGCTATTCCAGCAGAATTGATATCCAGGTCTCTCCAGGCCAAGATTCAAGGCTGCAATGAGCAGGGTGTGGCTGGAGAGCAAGATCAACCCTCCCCTTTAAGAACTGGCCGGCGCCATTGTGTCTGTGTTCTCTTGCTAACTGACATCACAGGAGCTTCACCAACGCTCTGAGGTAGCACCTTGCTCCTTGGCGTTAACGCCTTAAGAGAGGTGTGTAGCACCTGATTTAGCACTCAAATCACCCCCAGGAACGATAGAAGTCAAGTTTGCAGTCGGGGGCAATAATTAGCGCCAGGCGCTAAACTTTGCGCCCAGCCGATAATTGGGTCCCCAACGGGGCGATAGCGAATTTCTCCCCCCAGCTGTCCTCGAAGGATCTGACGGGAAGGGTCCTTCTCAACACCGGCCAATCTATGTCTTGGTGCTCCTTGGAAAGTTCTGGCCATGAGGCGTTCTGCCAAATGACTCAGACAATCTACTTGGGGAACCTTCTGACAGGGTTAACCGTCGCTCAGGATCTCGAGGACACCACTGTATGATTGACTCCTGGTCAAAGGTCTTGTTCCTCAAAAACTTTCCTATGCGGCACGCTTCAACTGAAAGGAACGCTCCCCGGCAATGTGGCAAGATCTGACCTTTGCACCACCAGGAAGAGATGGAATCTCACCAGGTAATGACGCTTGGTGTTTGTGTACCAAGGGTCCAGGCTCGGCTCGATGCAACTGCACTCAAAGGTGGCGATCACGGCGAGCACGACGTTGGGTGCGATTTTTTTCTTCCTTTACCTGGATGCTCGTGCACCATGCCCCTGCAGACCTGGTCCACTGACCATCTCGAGACAAAGTGAAAGATGGCTCGCGTGCCTGGTCTATGAACGTTAAGGGCCAGAGAGTCCTTGGGAGCCACAGGCAGCACTGTCCATGCCCTGCTTCAAGGCTCGAGTTGTGGCTCGAGTTCCCTGCTCCTACCTCATCTCCCAGCTGCTCCTGCGCTCTCTTGTTGTCTTGTGTGTTCCTCCTAATCCTCCAGCCCCAAAGGCTGACCTACCAGACTACCCCTGCTGCAGTGAAACTGTTTTAAAAGCAGACAAAGGCAATCCAGCACCAGCAAAATGTCAGCAGAAGTCAGAAATCAGTTGTAGAGAATGCAGAAAATATGCCAAAAAAATCCCAAAAGGTTAACCAGCAATCTAAAGGGACAAATCAGCAACTAACTTGCCAGTAGTGGAAGGTTCTTTAAATAGTGTTTTAAGGGTTCTTTAAATATATTCAAGAAGGAGTTGGATATATTTCTTAAGGCTAAAGGGATCAAGAGATATGGGGAGAAGGCAGGGACAGGGTACTGAATTTGGATGATCAGCCATGATCTCATTAAATGGCGGAGCAGGCTCGAGGGGCCGAATGGCCTACTCCTGCTCCTATCTTCTATGTTTTTATGTTTCTATAGCACTGCCGAAGGGTGCTTGCTGCCTGTAAGCGCTATAGGTTGCTGTGCGAGTTTATCACGTGGCGAGTCAGGTACTGGGGCAGAGCAAATTCACAAAAGGGACCCTACACCAAGCGTAGGACCATTAATTCAATATTTTAATGAACTATTTTAATAAAAGGAAAGAAAGACTTGCATTTATATAGCACCTTTCACGACCACCAGATGTCCCAAAGTGCTTTACAGCCAATGAAGTACTTTTTTTTAAAGTGTAGCCACTGTTGTAATGCACAACAAGCTCCCACAAACAGTAATGCGACAATCACCAGATAATCTGTTTTAGTGAGTCATAAATATTGGTCAGGACACCGAGACCAACCCACCTGCGGGGCCTCAGTTTAACATCTCATCTGAAAGGCGACACCTCCGACAGGGCAGCGCTCCCTCAGCACTGCACCGTGAGTGTCAGCCTGGATTTTTGTGCTCAAGTCTCTGGAGTGGGACTTGGAACCCACAACCTTTCTGATTCAGAGGTGAGTATGCTGCCCACTGAGCCACGGCTGACACTGTAGCTACTTCCGGATGTGGACAGAGGAGCCCGATACAATTTTGCCGGCTGCGTACTTCCGGTGCGGAATGAGTTTCCGCACGCCACTCGCCATGCCATTCACTTAGGCGTCCATTTTATGCCCGTAAAACGGGCGCGGAGAGTGATTGAAGTTTTAGGCCGATCTGTTTAAACATAGAAACATAGAAGATAGGAGCAGGAGTGGGCCATTCGGCCCCTCGAGCCTGCTCCGCCATTTAATGAGATCATGGCTGATCATTCAAATTCAGTACCCTGTCCCTGCTTTCTCCCCATATCCCTTGATCCCCTTAGCCTTAAGAAATATATCTAACTCCTTCTTGAATTACAAACCACAGCATCCGAAACCCAGTCATGTCACAGAATAGTGGAGTGTCGATCCCGCTGCTCCTCAGTTTTAGAGACGACTTTTTCGGTTATGGCATCTGTTCCTCGTGCCCACCAGAATGTAACAGGGAGTTGTCGGGATCTGGAACGCTCTGTCTGAAAAGGTGGTGGAGGCTGATTCCATCAATAAATTTAAAAGGGAGTCGGACAGGTACCTGAGGATAAGGAACTTACAGGGTCACGGACAGAAAGTAGGGGGTGTGCTAGCACAGGCACGACGGGCCGAACGGCCTCCTTCTGTGCTGTAAGTTTCTATGATTCTGTGACCCAATGGATTGGGAAATGCCGACAAAATCATGAAGCCTGGAAAGAGGCTGTAACATAGCAACTGAGCTTCACAGCTACAGGTAACAAGACTAGCAATCGGAGAAGCGTGTTCCAAGCTGATATGCATGTGCTGACACGTCAGTGTGTACATCTCTGCTGAGGTGAAAAAGGACACCCATGCTGCTGTTCTGTTAACGTCAAATAATTGGCTCTAGGCCTATGGATTCTCTGAAGAGAATAATTCCTTCATCTCTAGAACCCCCACCATGTCTTTCTGCTGCTATCAAAATCACTCCACTTTAATGAACGAAGCAGATTGACTGAAGGACTAGTCTATTTATCTTCTCACCCAGGAGATTACATGTCGCTGGGTGGCTGGGGACTGTGTGCATTATGATGCACAAGACATCACATCTGCGTGGGACAGGGTGGATGGATCAGTAATTCTTTACTTGTCCTTTATTTTTCGTGTGTTTGTAATAATTCAGGGAAAACCCATTAAAGGATTATGAGATGCATCCAAGGTTATAGAGTCATAGTGTCATTACGGCACAGAAGGAGGCTATTCGGCTCGTCGAGTCCGTGCCGGCTCTCTGTAGAGCAATCCAGTCAGTCCCATTCCCCCGCTCTATCCCCATAGCCCTGCAAGTTTATTTCCCTCCAGTGCCTATCCAGTTTCCTTTTGAAATCATTGATTGTCTCCGCTTCCACCACCCTCGTCGGCAGCGAGTTCCAGGTCCTCACCACTCGTTGCGTAAAAATGTTCCTCCTCACGTCCCCCCTGTATGTCTTGTCCAAAACCTTAAATCTGTGTCCCCTACTCCTTGTACCATCAGCTAATGGGAACAGCCTTTCTCTGTCTACCTTATCCAAACCCATCATATTCTTGAACACCTCTATCAAATCTCCCCTCAACCTCCTTTGCTCCAAGGAGAACAACCCCAGCTTCTCCAACCTAACTTTATAGCTAAAATCCCTCATCCCTGGAACCATTCTGGTAAATCTCCTCTGCACCCTCTCAAGGACCTTCACATCCTTCCTTACGTTTGGTGACCAGAACTGGACGCAATACTCTAGTTATGACCTAACCAGAGCTTTATAAAGGTTCAACATAACGTCCCTACTTTTATACTCAATACCACCACTATTTATGAAGCCCAAGATTCCATATGCTTTGCTAACTACTCTCTCAATATGTCCTGCCACCTTCAACAATCTATGCACATGAACCCCCAGGTCCCTCTGTCCCTGCACACTCTTTAGAACTGTGCCATTAAGCCTATATTGCCCCTCCCTATCCCTCCTGCCAAAATGCACCAACTCACACTTCTCTATATTAAATTCCATCTGCCACTTGTCTGTCCATTCTGCTAGCCTTTCTATGTCCTGCTGCAGTCGATTGGTATCCTCCTCAATGTTTGCCACATCTCCAAGTTTGGTATCATTGACAAATTTTAAAATTTTACTCTGTATTCCAATATCCAAGTCATTTATATATATCAAAAAAAGCAATGGTCCTACCGTTGACCCTTGGAGAACACCATTGCCTTCCAACCTCCAGTCTGAAAAACAACCATTTACCACAACTCACTGTTTTCTGTCCTTAAGCCAATATCTTATCCAAGCTGACACTGACCCTCCTATTCCATGAGCCTCAATTTTGTTAACCAGTCTTCTATGTGGTACTTTGTCAAATGCTTTCTAAAATCCATACAGACAACATCCACTGCATTCCCTTCATCAACTTTCTCTGTTACTTCATCAAATAATTCAATTGGATTAGTCAAACACAATCTGCCATTCACAAATCCACGTTGGCTCTCCATAATTAGCTTAAACCTCTCCAAGTGCCTGTTAATTTTTTCCTTGATTATGCTTTCTAAAACCTTACCCACCACTGATGTTAAACTGACTGGCCTGTAGTTACTAGGATTGTCCTTATACCCTTTCTTGAACAATGGTGTCACATTTGCCACTTTCCAATCCTCAGGCACCTCCCCCGCATCTAGGGAAGATTGGAAGATTATGGCAAGTCCTTCCACTATCTCCTCCCCCAATTCCCTTAGCAACCTGGGATGCAAGCCATCTGGACCAGGTGACTTATCTACATGAAGCATATCCAGCCTTTCCAGTACATCCTGTCTATCAATTTTCACCCCATCCATTACCTCTACCATCTCCGCTTCTACCGATATTTTGTCAGCATCCTCTTCCTTAGTAAACACCGATACAAAGTACTCATTAAGTAATCTAGCCTTGCCCTGTGCCTCAAAGCATATATCATCTTCTTTGTCCCTAATAGGCCCCACCCTGCCTCTTACTACCTGGTTACTATTTACATGCTGGTAGAAGATTTTTGGGTTCCCTTTTATGTTAACTGCCATTCTATTCTCATATTCTCTCTTTGCCAGTCTTATTTTCCTCTTCACTTCCCCTCTCAACTTATTGTATTTGGCCTTGTGCTCACAATCATACACCCTCTTTTTTTGCTTCTTCATATTCTCTATCTCCCTCGTCATCCAAGGAGTCCTGGCTTTGGTTCCCCTACCCTTCCCTCTTGTTGGAATGTACCTAGCCTGCACTTGGAACATCTCCTCCTTAAAGATCACCCATTGTTCTGTTACAGTTTTTCCTGTCAATCTTTGGTTCCATTTTAGCCTGGCTAGATCCCCTCTCATCCCATTGAAGTTAGCTTTCTTCCAATTTAGAAGTTTTATTTTAGATTGTGCCTTGATCTTCCTATTACTAATCTAAACCTTATGATACGATGCTCACTCTTACCCAAGTGTTCTCCCACAGACACTTGGTCCACTTAGCCCACCTCATTCCCCAGCACCAGATCCAAAAATGCCTCCTTCCTAGTTGGGCCGAGAACATACTGGTCAAAGAAGTTCTCCTGAACACATTTCAGAAATTTCTCCCCCTCCTTTCCCTTTACACTAACATTATCACAATCGATATTTGGGTAATTAAAGTCCCCCAATATCAGCACTCTATAGTTCTTGCACATCCCTGTGATTTCCCTGCAGATTTGCTCCTCTATCTGCCTCTCACTATTTGGAGGCCTATAGAATACCCCCAATACCCTTTTTGCTTCTCAACTCTAACCAAATGGAATCTGTCCTTGCCCCCTCAAGGACATCCTCTCTTTCCAACACTACAATGTCTTTCCTACTCAGTACTGCCACCCCACCTCCCATTTTTTCTTCCCTTTCTTTTCTGAACACCTTGTACCCTTGAATATTAAGCACCCAGTCTTCACCATTTTTAAGTCACTTTTCCGTTATTGCCACTACATCATATTGCCACACGGCTAATTGTGCTTATAGCTCACCAACCTTATTCACCACACTTTGTGCGTTTACATACATGCATTCTAAACCTGTCTTTGTATTCCTCATAGTTCTTCTTAGTCTGCTCCTATCTAATTAATACTTCCTTCTCTAGTACTATCCAACACTCTCCCTCCTATATGCACCTTATTGCTCTTTTCTACTTCTATATGCTGATGCCTACCCCCCTGCCAATTATCTCAATTCTTTATTCAAAATAATAATTTTTAGAAGTTAGCAGTGCTGAAATGATACTGTGGGATACCAGCATATGAAGGCTTTATATGTTCGTCTGATATTTTAGTGAAGAAGTTAATGGGCAGGATTTTCATTGGGCCGTGGAGGCGGGATTGGAGGCGTGTGGGGGGTTAAAATCCCGATATCGGGGGGCACGAACCCATCTCGCTCCCAACCCGCCTCCATGCCAGTTTCAAAGGAGGCGGGTACCCGCCCCGCACTGGGACCCGCCTCCCCGAGGCGGGAAGTGGACAAGTGCCAATTAACTGCCTGTTAACAGGTAGTTAACAGGCAGTTTTTAGCCTAATCTGTATTTTCATTGGTGAAATGTGGGATTCCCGACGGCTCCAAACCACGCCAAGTTGGCGAGGTGGGCCGTCGGGATGAAGGGTTTGGAGGGTTCGAGATGTCCGGTTTTCAGGTGAGTGATGGGTGCATGAGTGAAGAGGTAAGTGTGTTTGGTCTGTGTAAAGTGTTTAAAGTGTTTAAAGAAGTTTTACTTACCTTTACAGCCTTCCTTCCTTCAGGTCTTGGGAGTCCCTCATCTCACCGGCACAGAAAGCAAAATGGCCACGATCTGTCAAAAATTGCAACATTCAGCTTTCTGTTCCGGGGAGATCTCTAAATCACCCTGAGAGGAAGGAATTAACCTGGAGTACAGATTGTCAGTATTCGACTGCTTCAAACAACTGTGAAATGCTGATATTTCATCTGTCAAAAGGTCTTGACAGATGAAATATCAATCTGTGATGTCACCTGTTGCCGGGTGGCCCTTAATTGGCCTGCTGAGCCTGCTGGGCGGGCTCAACAAGGTCAATCAAGTCAAAATCACGTGGGTTGGCTAGAACTCGATGGAGGCGGGACTACAGCCCCGAAAGTTGTAGTCCCGCCTCCTACCCGACTCCTCAATGAATATCCAGCCCAAATGCCTCTTCTAAAATAGCTGAGAGAGACATTTGAGATAAGCACATGAAGCTTTCAAATCCCACAGTGTACTTTCATGTGTGACATCAGTTATTTTTAATTTTGCAGATCAGAAAATGGTTGTCTTACAGACTGAAATGATTGTGGTCATTAGCCAATTTCTGCAAAATGAGATTGCTTGAGAAATGGCTCTGGATTATGTGAGAACACTGAATGCTGAGACTACCTCGCGATTGACCAGCCTGAGGTGAGCACTGAATGAGAATGAGATCTTACTGTATTCATATATGCATTCCTAGCCATTGGGGGCTAGAAGTCTATTCCAGTGACCATTTAATGAGTTCTATAGCATGCAAAAATTATGTGGGATGGTGTGAGGATCCTGTCAGATGCTGAATATAGTAAAATAAAGTAAGACAATGCCATTTTCTACTTTGAAGCTAACAAAATGGGAGATACCCTCCCTTATTAACTGAGACTTATAACAGATTCCAACTTTGATCCACACTAATCAAATGTCATCAGGGACCAAGCAGACTTTCAAAAGTGATTTTAACCCATTTTTAATTGTTACAATAATTCCTCATATATATGGTTCTAAAATAAAGTTTATCAGATGATTAAAACATGAAGGGGGAAAAATTCAGTATCGCCCGTTTGGGGCGCCATTATCTGCCGTGCGCAAAGTTTAGCGCCTGGCGCTAATTATTGCCTCCGACAGCAAACTTGGCTTTTATTGCCCCTGGAGGTGATTGGAGCACTAAATCAGGCGCTTCACACCTGTCTTAAGGCACAAAGGCCGAGGAGCGAGGCACTGCCTCAGAGCGCTGGCGAAGCAAGGAAGGGCAAATCAAAGTGAACCTACAAAGTGCTGCTCAGTACTCAAAACTCCTTCACACAGCGTTGAATCTCTCCAGAAGTCTCTCTCTCTCTCTCAGAATGCGTGGTGCACAAATGTCACCAACAAAAAAAGGCAGGAAGCGACCGCCTTTAAATAGTGCTCCCCCAGTCCCTTTCTGACAGCAAAACGCTCCCCTCAACCTGTCGTTGCTAGCGGCAGGCGGTAAGGCAGGGGGCGCCACTCAATATCCAGTCCGGGGCGCTACCGGGGCATTGCACACTCGACTGACGTCACGATCTGCCGGCGCAGGAGGTCATGGCGGTAGTGTGTAGTGTTTAGCGCCGCCGCAACATGTCTAGTTCATTTTGCGAGCGGCGCAAACATCGCCGTGCCCGGGCGCTAGTTGCTTTGTGCCCCATTAGTGCCCTCTTGAGGCGCTAACGGAAGGCGCAAACAACTGAATTTTTCCCCCGAAATCTTCAATAATTCAAGAAAACCACAAACTTCTATATTATCGCACCCAACCCACCGTCCAATAACTCCATTGTCTTCCCCTTCCAGCCAACAAATCACTAACCTCAACCTCAGGCGCATCCTTGGCCACTAACAGACAGGACCACACATACCTACTTCTCTATATCCAACGTCTTAAGGCTAAGGCGAACAATGAACGCACAGGCACGGCTGACCTAGATCCTGGGCACACTGACGACCCTCTTATAGGAGAGTGCCGATAGGTGATCTTCCTCAACTTTGGAAGGAAATAGAATAAACACTTTATTAAAGGATAACTTAGGCTATAAGCCATCAAACAATGTTGCTGAACAGTAAATTAAAAGTGTCAACAATAGCAATGACACGCTGTAGATTTACAATAGTTACAGACTTAGCTATGCCTCCTTGGAAAGTAGAAAATAAAATACAGTGGGATCTGTTGTACTGAACTTCAATATCAACTGCACCAGGCACAAGAACCTTGAATATTAATATTAGATAGTGTTTCACTGCTGGCTTTCCACAGGGTTTCTCTGGCCTACCTATATTTCTCTCATTCCTTCTGATGAGCTACCCAATTAGAACAAGAAAGTCTGAGATAGACTTTGAAAGTTTGAAAATGTAAATGGGTATACATCTAAAAGTCAAATAGTGTTACCAATCAAGCATACTTTCAAACAATGACCACGGGGTGCCTATATGAGTGATATGATTGGCTGGATCGCTACCTTGGGTGCCTGTCACAGACAAAACAAGGCTAAGTTTCCTCTGGTTGCACCCTGCTGGTGGACGTGTGCTGAGGCAGGAGATCTGCCCACTCGTTACTCGCACCCCCTGATCTTGACCCACTTTCTGGGCCCAGGTGCGTTTGCACTTCAGGCAGATGCTTGTGCCATTTACAGTGCCGTTGGGAGGTGCCCTTCTCTGGTGGGGAGGTGGACAATCACTACAGTGTTTTGCCGCAGTGTAAGTGATATGCTGTTCCACCTGATGAATTAAAAAATAATGTTTTAAAAGTGTCCCATTGTTAAATAGGCCAGTTTGTGTACCGATTGATTACAGTAGGGAAACCAGCCTTTCAAACCATAACTCCCGCCCCCAAGACCATCATCAATATTGGATACCATGGATGTTGCACAGTATTGCTAAGCCACAAATGACAGGAAGAACATTGTACAGACATACAACCCTCATTTACATGACGCATTCATGCTTTAGTTACCTCTAGACATGACTATTGCAAAGCTCTCCAGCCGGCTTCCCATCTTCCAACCCTCCATTAACATGTAAGGGGTTTACAGATCGCAGAGGTTTCTCTCTCTAGAGGCCTCTCTCTCTTGCACAGTAAAACCTTGAGTGGTTTGACCCACTCGCCCCTTAGGTTCTAGACACCGAGCTTTGATGCAGGAACTACAATGTAGAGAATACTCGATAGGCCAGGTTTAATGGAAATGAAATGAAATTTTATTGCATAGAGAAAAACAAATCAAATGCAAGTCAATAAAATGGTACATGGGAGGGAAAAACAAATTCATAATACATTACTAACTGAGATAGATACAGGCATATTATACTTTACAAAAGTCATCATGAAATGGGGAAACACATGGAACATCGAGGGACAACAACTCATTACCCCTAAAATGCCCACCCCCTAAGCCTAGCTAGATCAGATTGTGAGGGGCCAGAAACATGCTCACCAATCCAGTTGGAAAGTATAGAGTTTTGAAACAGGTCTGCGTTTTGATCCTTTCAGGCGTCCTGTCTCCACGTGGTCAGTGCTGCGAGCTGCGACACTCTCTCTTCTTCCTCAAGGTGAAGGTCACGGACAGGCTGGACACTGGCAGGCCTGGACGTCGGCGGGGATGGCGACCACCTGTTTGACCATGGTTGAAGAGGTCTCTTCGCGGAGTCTAGCTGATTACCATTTTCAGCTAGATTTCTTCTGTATGGCTGCTGTCCTTTGTCTCGTCAACGGCCCGGGGTTTGTCGATGATCTCCCGATGGTTACCCTGGGGCGGGATGCAGACTCAAATCACCTTCTTGGTCTCTGGATTGACGTTACTCCACGGTTCTCAAAAGGACAAGCTCAAAAGCACGTCAGGCTGCTCGCTCTCGATGGCTACCCGGGACTCCAGTTATACTTCTCAAAGAAGCCTTTATCTCCCGCCAAATCAAGGTTAGTCTTTGTTTAACTTTTGGCGGGCTTGTATCACAACGGGGTAGTTATTATATTTAAACTGCTTTCGGGATGGCCAATGATGGCCATCTCTGGTCTGGAATGACCTTGTATTGTTTTGAATGTCTTCTTGATGTCTTTAATGGGTCTTTGATGCTCCCCTTATGAATATAAAACTGTTTCCCTTTGTCTGGGTAAACATTTAGATGGCCGTTATCTACAGGCCGATCTGACTGGATCTGCATCCAATCCATATGTATGTGGTTGTGTCTGGTTTCGTTTTCTCCGAAACGGCCTTCCAGAACTTACTGTGGGCTGAATCCACAAAGGCTGTCTGGGGACTGCAGGAACCAATTTAAAGCGTCCAGAAAGCTAGTCACGGGGTCTGGCGGCCATTTTATGTGTCTCTTTTCTGGGTTTCTTTTAAAACAGTCTTTTAAAAGTAAAGGCCTCTTCTGCCAAAGGACCCTTATCTGACAATATTAATTTTGCGAATCTTACAAACATGAACTCATACAAATCTCTGCTGCCCGTATCCTAACTCACACCAAGTCCTCTTCACCCATCACCCCTGTGCTCGCTGACCTGCCTTGGCTCCCGATTCACCAAAGCCTTGATTTTAAAATTCTCATCCTCGAGTTCAAATCCCTCCGTGTCCCTCGCCCCTCCCTAACTCTGTAACCTCCTCCAGCCCTACAAGCCTACGAGAACTCTTAACTCCTACAACTCTGGCCTCTTGTGCATCCCCCATTTTCTTTGCCCACCATTGGCGGCCGTGCCTTCAGCAGCCTCGGCCCTAAGCTCTGGAATTCCCTCCCTAAACCTCTCCAACCATCTCTCCTCCTTTAAGACTCCTCTTAAAACCTACCTCTTTGACCTAGCATTTGGTCACCTGTCCTAATGTCACCTTCTTTGGGTTGGTCTCAATTTGTGTCTGATTGTCTGATGTGCAGTGCCTTGTTTTTTTTGTACTATGTTAAAGGCACTATATATTTTTTTCGTTCATGCGATGTGGGTGTCACTGGCAAGGCCAGCATTTATTGCCCATCCCTAGTTGCCCTTGAGAGGTGGTGCAGAGCCACCTTCTTGAACCACTGCAGTCCATGTGGCGAAGGTACTCCCACAGGGCCGTAGAAGCCTTGGCGAGGTGCTGCAGTGCATCTTGTAGATGGTACACACTGCAGCCACGGTGCACCGGTGGTGGAGGGAGTGAATGTTTAATGTGGTGCATGGGGTACCAATCAAGCAGGCTGCTTTGTCTTGGATGGTGTCGAGCTTCTTGAGTGTTGTTGGAGCTGCACTCATCCAGGCAAGTGGTCCAGTTAAGTTTCTGGTCAATGCTAACCCCCAGGATGTTGATGGTGTGGGATCGGCGATGGTAATGCCGTTGAATGTCAAGGGGCGGTGGTTAGACTCTCGCTTTTGGAGATAGTCATTGCCTGGCACTTCTATGGCACGAATGTTACCTGCCACTTATCAGCCCAAGTCTGAATGTCGTTCAGGTCTTGCTGCATGCAGGCATGGACTGCTTCATTATCTGAGGAGCTGTGAATGGCGCTGAACACTGTGCAGTCATCAGCGAACATCCCCACTTCTGACCTTATGATGGAGGGAAGTTCATTGATAAAGCAGCTGAAGATGGGTGGGCCTAGGACACTGTCCTGAGGAACACCTGCAGTGATGTCCTGGGGCTGTGATGAGTGACCTTCAATCACCACAACCATCTTCCTTTGTGCTCGGTATGACTCCAGCCAGTGGAGAGTTTTCCCCCCGATTCCCATTGACTTCAGTTTTACTAGGGCTCCTTGATGTCACACTCGGTCAAATGCTGGCTTGATGTCAAGGGAAGTCACTCTCACCTCACTTCTGGAATTTAGCTCTTTTGTCCATGTTTGGACCAAGGTTGTAATGAGGTCTGGAGCTGAGTGGTCCTGATGGAAACCAAACTGGGCATCAGAGAGCAGGTTATTGGTGAGTAAGTGCCGCTTGATAGCACTGTTGACGACACCTTCCATCACTTTGCTGATGATTGAGAGTAGACTGATGGAGTGGTAATTGGCTGGATTGGATTTGACCTGCTTTTTGTGGACAGGACATACCTGGGTAGTTTTCCACATTGTCGGATAGATGCCAGTGTTGTAGCTGTACTGGAACAGCTTGGCTAGGGACGTGGCTAGTTCGGGAGCACAAGTCTTCAGCACGATAGCTGGGATGTTGTCGGGGCCCATAGCCTTTGCTGTATCCTGTGCGCTCAGCTGTTTCTTGATACCACGTGGAGTGAATTGAATTGGCTGAAGACTGGCTTCTGTGATGGTGGGGATGTCAGGAGGAGGCAGAGGTGGATCATCCAATGCAAGTTGTTGTTGTGCTACGCACGTGGCCCCAGATCTTAGAGTAAACCTGACAGGCAGACTTCTACCATCTACATGGCACAAGTCAGGAGTGTGATGGAATACTCTCCACTTGCCTGGATGAGTGCAGCTCCAACAACACTCAAGAAGCTCGACACCCTCCAGGATAAAGCAGCCTGCTTGATTGGCACCCAATCTGGACCTTAAACATTCACTCCCTCCACCACTGGCGTATGGTGGCTGCAGTGTGTACCATCTACAAGATGCACTGCAGCAATCTGGACCTTAAACATTCACTCCCTCCACCACCGGCGCACCGTGGCTGCAGTGTGGACCATCTACAAGATGCACTGCAGCAACTCACCAAGGCTTCTTCGGCAGCACCTCCCAAACCCGCGACCTCTACCACCTAGAAGGATAAGGGTAGCAGGCTCATGGGAACACCACCACCTCCAAGTTCCCCTCCAAGTCACACACCATCCTGACTTGGAAATATATCGGGCCGTTCCTTCATCATCGCTGGGTCAAAATCCTGGAACTCCCTCCCTAACAGCACTGTGGAAGCACCTTCACCACAGGCACAGCGGTTCAAGAAGGCGGCTCACCACCACCTTCTCGAGGGCAATTAGAGATGGGCAATAAATGCTGGCCTTGCCAGCGCCGCCCACGTGCCAGGAACAAATAAAAAAAAGGATGAAGGTCTGAGGACCTGGTGCAACCAGGCCGCACCCCAATCTCCACTTCCACCGACCCCGATTGCAGTGTTTTTACAATGATTTGGATGAGGGACAGTTAGGCCAGAGAGCCTCTGTGGAAAGTCAGCAGTTAACTGCTACACAAGATTAATGTTCAGGAATCTTGTGCAGCTCCAGCTGATACAGAAGTTCCATGCAGCAGATGCAACCGTATTTCATTTTCTTAGCTTGCAAGGGAATTTGGGGCCAGCATCTGTTCTGGATCTACACAACGGGTGATGTTACAGAAGTGGAAGTAGGCCGTTATTGTGGTGAAGCGGATAAGGGGGTGTCGGAAGCTCAGCTTGGGGTCAAATAGGATGCCAAGATCATGAACTGTCTGGTTCAGCCTGAGACAGCGGCCAGGGAGAGGGATGGAATCAGTGGCGAGGGAACGGAGTTCGTGGCAGGGGCCAACGACAATAGTTTCGACCATCCCATCAGCTCATTTGCTGCGGAAACCCTTATCCACGCCTTTGTTATCTCTAGACTTGTCTATTCCAACGTACTCCTGGCTGGCCACCCATCTTCTACCCCACGTAAATTTGAGGTCATCCAAAACTCCGCTGCCCGTGTCATAACTCGCACCAAGTCCCGTTCGCCCATCACCCCTGTGCTCGCTGACCTACACTGGCTCCCAGTTAAGCAAAACCTCGATTTCAAAATTCTTGTCCTTGTTTTCAAATCCCTCCATGGCCTCACCCCCTCCCTATCTCTGTAATCTCCTCCAACCCCACAACCCCCCCGAGATATCTGCGCTCCTCTAATTCTGGCCTCTTGAGCATCTCTGATTTTAATCGCTCCACCATTGGCGGCCGTGTCTTCAGCTGCCTGGGTCCTAAGCTCTGGAATTCCCTCCCTAAACCTCTCCGCCTCTCTACCTCTCGATCCTCCTTTAAGACGCTCCTTAAAACCTACCTCTTTGACCAAGATTTGACCATCTGCCCTAATTTCCACTTATGTGGCTCGGTGTCAAATTTTGTTTTATGACACTCCTGTGAAGCGCCTTGGGATGTTTTACTACATTAAAGGCGCTATATCAATACAAGTTGTTGTTGTTGTCCCAATGTTTAATTGGAGGAAATTGAGGCTTATCCAGGACTGAAAATCGGACAAGCAGTCTGACAACACAGAGGCAGTGAAGGAGCGGAGAGATGTTTTGGTGAAGTAGAGCTAGATGTTGTCAGCATCCATGTGGAAAGAAAAGAAAATACAGGTGCATCTGCTATGCTAAACTTTACATAGATTTACATAGAACTTACAGCACAGAAACAGGCCATTTGGCCCAACCAATCTATGCCGGTGTTTATGCTCCACACGAGCCTCCTCCCAGCCTACTTTATCTAACCCTATCAGCATATCCTTCCCTACGTCTACCCTATTCAACCCCTTCGTAAATTTTGAAGACCTCTATCAGGTCTCCTCTCAGCCTTCTCTCTTCTCGAAGAAAGAGCCCCAGCCTGTTCAATCTTTCCTGATAATTATAACCTCTCAGTTCTGGTATCATGCTTGTAAATCTTTTCTGCACCTTTCCCAGTGCCTCTATAACCTTTTTGTAACATGGAGACTAGAACTGTGCACAGTACTCTAAGTGTGTTCTAACCATGGTTCTATACAAGTTTAACATAATTTCACTACTTTTCAATTACAGGAAACTCTTTGGTATCTGGCACCTACGGGACCGGGATGGTGCCGGTTAATTAAAAATTCCGGATAACGGAGAGGTATACCTACCAAGGTACAAGAGCCCCATTATACGGCCACAAGTACAGGAGCCCCGGTTACATGGCCACAGGTGCAGGAGCCCTGGTTACACGGCCACAGGTGCAGGTGTCCCGGTTACATGGCCACAGGTACAGGAGCCCTGGTTACACGGCCACAGGTACAGGAGCCCCGGTTACACGGCCACAGGTACAGGAGCCCCGGTTACATAGCCACAGGTATAGGAGCCCCGGTTACATGGCCACAGGTGCAGGAGCCCCGGTTACACGGCCACAGGTGCAGGAGTCCCGGTTACATGGCCACAGGTACAGGTGCCCTGGTTACACGGCCACAGGTACAGGAGCCCCGGTTACACGGCCACAGATCCAGGAGCCCCGGTTACATGGCCACAGGTACAGGAGCCCCGGTTACACGGCCACAGGTACAGGAGCCCCGGTTACACGGCCACAGGTGCAGGAGCCCGGTTACACAGCCACAGGTACAGGAGCCCCGGTTACACGGCCACAGGTGCAGGAGCCCCGGTTACACGGCCACAGGTACAGGAGCCCCGGTTACACGGCCACAGGTACAGGAGCCCCGGTTACACGGCCACAGGTACTGGAGCCCCACTTACATGGCCACAGGTACAGGAGCCCCGGTTACACGGCCACAGGTACAGGAGCCCCGGTTACACGGCCACAAGTACAGGAGCCCCGGTTACACGGCCACAGGTACAGGAACCCCGGTTACACGGCCACAAGTACAGGAGTCCCGGTTACACGGCCACAGGTACAGGAGCCCCGGTTACACGGCCACAGGTACAGGAGTCCCGGTTACACGGCCACAGTTACAGGAGCCCCGGTTACACGGCCACAGGTACAGGAGCCCCGGTTACACGGCCACAGGTACAGGAGTCCCGGTTACACGGCCACAAGTACAGGAGCCCCAGTTACACGGCCACAGGTACAGGAGCCCCGGTTACACGGCCACAGGTACAGGAGTCCCGGTTACACGGCCACAGGTACAGGAGCCCCGGTTACACGGCCACAGGTGTAGGAGTCCCGGTTACACGGCCACTAATATACAGTAAAACTTACCTGAACCTACTCCTGAATTTTGCCAGTTAATAGAGAATTCTGGAAATTTAGGTGCCGTTTAAACGAGAGTTTCCTGTACATTGCTCTAAAAATGCACCCCAGTGCTTGGGTTGCATTTTTTATGAGCTTGTGATTTTTATTGCCCTGTTTGTGGAAATGTTTGTTAGTTTCATGTTTCGTGGCCTCTAGTTCACCAACAATAACAATTTCATCCAAGGAGAGTGTGAAAATTGTTTTTTAATGAAGCAAATAAAGTGAGGAATTAGTTTTGCCAAGAGGCTGCTTTTCACGGTTGGAACTGTACTCAGAATGTATCCCAGTTCATTCGTTGCTCTTTTCTATTTTTATTTTGTAGATGTTCCATGTATTTTTATGATTGACCAGGACCTAGCACATGATCCCTGGATGTGAAGATTATTTAACGGTTCACTGCAGACCGTCCACAGAGGTCTCCCTGACTTATCTTTCTCCTTACGATGTGCTTCAGACAAACTATCCAACTGTAACAAGGCAGGCTGCCACATACACTGACCGGGACGAAGCAACTTCAAACATGCCTCTCTTAAAACTCAAGTAAAGCTGTCAGTGAGACATAAACTCAAACAAAAACCCACAAAAAATGTATATTTGAATTTGATAAACTTTAGCAAGACAACTGTACCTCTCCCCCCCGTCACCCCCTCCCACCCCCCAACTCCCACCATGATGCAACTGAAACCATTGGCTCGGAACTGCATAGAGACACCAGAAGAAACTAATAAAGCAATAAAAATGGAGAGAGAGATCCGCACAGACACAGTGGGGCAGATTTTACAAATTTGTGCTCCAAGTGCAGAGTTTTACTTGGCAGGAGTGCATCCAGGAACTCGACTACAGAGATCAATGCCAATGTTCCCTCTGACATTCTTTTGGGTGCGCTGTCCCTTTAAGTGGCTGCGCAGTGCATTAACATTTTCATGCATATGCGGTTTCGCCCATTTGAAAACCGGTGCGTGGCCTGCGCAGGACCTCCAGACCACTGCGCAACCATGCCACGGGAAGGTTGATCAGTACACCCTTCATGTGTCAGGGTAGCTGACACGGGGCCGTGTAGACATGGGGCCGTGCTGTCCGGGCGAGGCTGGTTCTGGGCCCAACTGCAGAGAGACGAGGCGAGAAGCAGATATGCAGTCTTAAATAACAGTACTTTACTAGAATCACACAGGTAAACAGTTACAAAACATAGGAGCTTAAGACAAGCTGCCACATAGGTAAATGGCTAGTCAAGATAGGAACTCAAGACAAGCTACCGTGAGGCAACCGGCTTGTCAAGACTGAGCTCAAGACAAGCTACCACAGAGCAACCAGCTTGTCCAAACTGAGCACCTTATCAAGACTGAGCAACTTGTCAGCACCTTGTCAAGACCAAGAACAAAGGGAAGAACCACAGAACTTAAATACAAGCAAAACAGAACACAGATAAACAGTTATAGACATAGGAGCTCAAGACAAGCAACCACTAAGGCAATCGGCTTGTCAAGGCAAGCTACCACATAGGCAACAGGCTTGTCGAGACAGAGCACCTAGTCAAGACAGAGCACCTAGTCAAGACAGAGCACCTAGTCAAGACAGAGCACCTAGTCAAGACTAACTCCCTTGTCAGGACTGAGCCCAGAGGGAAGAAACCACAGAACTTAAATACAAGCAAAAACAGGTGAAACCAATAAACCAGATGAAAGGCAGTTAAGTAATAAACAGGAGAAACAAGTCACAATTAACAAAGGGAAACCAACCAGTGAAGGTGCCATCTAGGGGTTACTGAAGGAACTGACTGGCACCCTCACATCATGAGGCTCCATCCATAGTGACAGCAACAACTTGCATTTCTACAGCACCTTTAACATAGAAAAACGTCCCAAGGCGCTTCACAGGAGCGATTATCAAGCAAATGTTGACACCGAGCCACATAAGGAGATATTACGACAGATGCTTGGTCACTGAGGTAGGTTTTATGGAGTGTCTTAAAAGAGAAGAGAGTAGTAGAGAGGTAGAGAGGCAATTCCAGAGCTTAGGGCCCAGGCAGCTGAAGGCAAGTGGTGGAGCGATTAAAATTGGGGCTGCTCAGCAGGCCACAATTGAGTGATTGTATTATATTATAATTTGAATAATCATGTGGGGTGCGCTGTCCTCTGTGCCTGAATTCTTGGTTTACGCACCCATCACCCAAAGCTCTACTCCAGCGAGAGAACAGTGAAAAGAAACACTGAAGAGACAATAAAAGAGACAGTGTGGATAGGACAGAGTAGCACAGATAATGAAGCAGTCCGTGCCCGTATGCAACAAGACCTGGACAACATTCAGGCTTGGGCTGATAAGTGGCAAGTAACATTTGCGCCACACAAGCGCCGGACAATGACTATCTCCAACAAACGAGAGTCTAACCACAGCCCCTTGACATTCAACAGCATTACCATCGCTGAATCCCCCACCATCCACATTCCGGGGGTTACCATTGACCAGAAACTTAACTGAACTAGCCATATAAATACTGTGGCAACAAGAGCAGGTCAGAGGCTGGGTATTCTGTGGCGAGTGTCTCACCTCTTGACTCGCCAAAGCTTTTCCACCATCTACAATACACAAGTAAGGAGTGTGATGGAATACTCTCCACTTGCCTGGATGAGTGCAGCTCCAACAACACTCAAGAAGCTCGACACCATCCAGGACAAAGTAGCCCGCTTGATTGGCACCCCATCCACCACCTTAAACATTTATTCTCTCCACCACCGGCGCACCGTGGCTGCAGTGTGTACCATCTACAAGATGCACTGCAGCAACTCGCCAAGGCTTCTTCGGCAGCACCTCCTAAACTTGCGACCTCTATCATCTAGAAGGACCAGGGCAGCAGGCACATGGGAACACCACCACCTTCAAGTTCCCCTCCAAGTCACACACCAACCTGACTTGGAAATCTATCGGCCATTCCTTCATCGTCGCTGGGTTAAAATTTTGGAGCTCACCACCACCTTTTCAAAGGCAACTAGGGATGGGCATTAAATGCTGAACTTGCCAGCGATGCCTACATCCCAGGAACGAATATTAAAAAAAACCACAGAGATAGAAAGAACCTGAGAGCGGCTTTTCCAGGGAGCCCCTGAACCTCTGCATACAGGCGCCTTCAAGATGGACACCAGGGATGCTCCTCCAGCCCCAAAATGTTTGTTGTCCAGAAACGAAAATGCATTCCACCAGCAACAGCAGTCAACACAGTCCAACCTCAGCCTCACAGAGGTGGAACTAACCTTTGAGTGCTCACAGAGAGAGAGTGTTGGGAGACTTCAATGAGATGCAAAGCTTACGCGCTCTGTGCCCCGGACGAATTGTGAGCGATGTCACAAGAGATCCGCCAGTTGGCATTTAACTTTCAAAGTGCTGATGTGTTCAAATCATTGGATGAACTACTATTCTGTTCAACCCTACTATTCTATTCAGTCAGTGATAATTATTTACGATTGTATCCTGTGTTAAAATGTGAAGTTGCAATAATTATATCAAAAATTTGCTACAGTCAAAATAACTATATTACTAACTGCTGCTAACTGGGTATTAGCATTACCAGAGACAGTGAATTCCAACCCGGAGCATTAAGATTGTTCTATTTTGTTTTGCTTCTATTTGTGGTGAAATGCTTGAATATAACTTGCTTGAGTGGTGAGTGACATAGTCAGCGGATGTGACTGAGTGGAGTTACAGCCCAATAAGACTAAATGAAGATATACAAAACATGAAAAGGATTAGATCACGACAGTACCGTGAGCTCAACAATATCTCAACTCTTGTTAATTCAGCTTTCTCATGCTGCCAAGATCAGTAACCCACTCACACTAGTTCCCCTGAGGATCTCTACAGCACACTCATCTTAAATGTAAATATTGGAAGACACTAAAATTGAAAAACCAAATACGAAAAATAACAGCAATTCTTTGTAACTGTTTGATGTTTAGAATGAGCTGGGACGACAAGAGTGACAAGGGTAGGTTTTAACTCCCAGGTTGCCAGATAATTGCATGGGCCCAGGCATCATTACCATCCCGATAGTGAGCTGCAAAACCTAAATATGGTATTGGGTGGCTTGGAGACTGACCTGGCTGGCAAGAAGCTAAGACCGGTGGTGTGGGAGAGTCGGGGGACTGATCGCGGATGGGGGAGGTTGGTGGGGTGATGCAGCCTTGGGTGACATTTGAACCATCATGGAATCCTAGCATGATACAGCACAGAAGGAGGCCATTTGGCCCATTGTGCCTTTGAAAGTGCTTTCCAATTAGTCCACTCCCCTGTCCTTAAACTAACATCACAACAAAACAGATTAACAGGAAGGATGTTCTTGCCATAGAGGGAGTGCAGCGAAGATTCACCAGACAGATACCTGGGATGGCAGGAATGATATGTGAGGAGAGACTGGGTCGATTGGGCTTATACTCGCTGGAGTTTAGAAGAATGAGAGGGGATCTCATTGAAACTTATAAAATTCTAACAGGACTGGACAGACTGGATGCAGGAAGGATGTTCCCGATGGCCGGGGAGTCCAGAACCAGGGGTCACAGTCTAAGGATAAGGGGTAAGCCATTTAAGACAGAGATGAGGAGGAATTTCTTCACCCAGAGAGTGGAGAACCTATGGAATTCTCTACCACAGAAGGCAGTGGAGGCCAATTCATTAAATATATTCAAGAAGGAGTTGGATATATTTCTTAAGGCTAAAGGGATCAAGGGATATGGGGAGAAGGCAGGGACAGGGTACTGAATTTGGATGGTCAGCCATGATCTCATTGAATGGTGGAGCAGGCTCGAGGGGCCGAATGGCCTACTCCTGCTCCTATCTTCTATGTTTCTAAATGGTCATTATCACATTGGGAGTTTGTGGGCGCTTGCTGTGCGCAATTGGCTGTTGGGTTTTCTACATTACAACAGTGACTACACTTCAAAAAGTATTTCATTGGCTGTAAAGCACTTTGGGATGTCCTAAGTTAATGAAAGGTGCTATATAAATGCACACCTTTCTTTAACCCACGTTATTCTCGTTGGGCCATGAGGAACACTCCTGCTTCTCTTAGCTCCACAAAAATAAGCTTTCACTTAATTTTTAGGGCCGTTTCCTCTTCACCGCCCCGTACAACAGGGTGGTGTGTGCCCGCCACATGCACTGGCCAGCTGTCCCTCACTATTGGATCAGGGTCCTTTATACGTCATAGGATCCCAATGTGCATAGGGTAGTGAGGCTCCTGCCTGATTCAGGAGGGCACCCAAGCTGTCCTGCGAGATGGTGGTCCCAGTAAATATGGTGGCGGAGTGCGAGTTAAGTTCACCACAGCCATTTGAACTTCTCTACCAGTTTCTGCCAGCCCGGTCGCGTTAAAATCGGCCATGCAGCCTGCGTTTAATCTTCAATCCAAGTGCAGTGACAATTTTCTTTCTTTCCCAGGGCGTCATCTAGTTGATGGCCCAGAAATTGGGGTCCCCACGGGTGAGTACGCACGGGGTACTCACCCTTAAGCCCAATGGAAGTGCCAGTTCTGTGCATGTACTGCGCATGCGCGGGAAACCAGCACTTCCGTTCCCCTGAAAGAAGGGGTTAAGAGGTGGAATGCGTGCGCCGGAGAGGCAGCGTGTGCGCATCGAACTTACGTTTTTTTTCCAGGTTTCTCCGGGAGGGTAAGTCTCCAGAAGTTAGACATGTAAAAAGCAGTCGCAAGGCCTGCTTTTAACAAGGTAAGTGGTGAATTAATTAAAATTAAAACATTTTTTCCACAGGTTTATTATTTTTAAATACTTTAAAGAAAGGGAAGTTTATTTTTAGCCCCGTTAGAAAATGCAGTTAATTTTTTCGAAAATTTAAATTATTGTTTAAAATAGTTAGTTCATGTAATTTATAGTTTATTTTAAAAATGTGATTTTTAAAAAATGTATTTGAGGTTTTAGTGATGTTTTGGGGCTTATAGTATCTATAGGTTTGACAGCTCTTCCTGTCAAACTTATGAATGAAGCATTCCCTGCTACCATTGGTTCTCCATGGCCCACGTGATCCCAGGGGACGCATTGAATTGACTGCGCCCCTGGGATAGACAAGCACTGCGCGCCGGCAGTTGGAGGAGGCTCAGGATCGGAACCCCACGTGGGCCCACAGCTCAACGGCCGGCGCGCTAGGTAAGTGCAGGTCGGGGGCTTGCACCCGCGGGAATCCCCCGACCCGAATTTCTGGGCCATTTATTCTAAACTGCTGGCATTGAGGTCATTAAATGCAACACCAAATCAATTTTGTGACAATGCCTGACAGTCAACTAAATTTCATCTGTGCAGGTTAGATGCACTAAACTGTTAGCTGTTTCAGTGTGAAACTCAGTGATGCATTGACTGATGGAAGTGGGCTCTGAAGTGCTAAGTCCTTTTCCACTTCACTAATAAAACGTGGATACTCTAAAAGTGATAGACTAAGAAAGCTTAAAAACTCCAGAAATCCCATCTGGCATTGAACGGTTGAGTCAGAGGATGACTGCAAAGTTGCAAATCAATGCAGTTACAGGGCAAAATAATGCTTCACATTCATTTTAGACCTGTTCCAAATCTAACAAAGGAATAATATGGTGGTATCACAGCTTTGGCCGTTACAGTTTTCTTCCCCTTCATTCACAGACTAATGGCCATTAATTGAAAAAAAATGGGCTCTTTGCAAATCTGTTTGTTGTACTATAACAAATCATCATAATCCTGGAATTTATAAGACTGTGATGTTGCATAAAACGGAAGATTACCGCCTACGCAATTAACAACTCACAGGTAATGAGCAATTAATTACTCGGAGCAATGGAACTATCTGTTGATGGATTCCTTTTGGGTGTAGTAATTAAATCTATACTGGATTAATGGTTATACAGCTTAAATTGGATAAAGGCAATTGGCCCGAAATTTCCTTGCTGTCTTCAGCCCTTGAGCCCTTATTACGCAGTAACTGCGCAAAAAAAAGATTGAGGACACTTGCCGTTTATATGCCATTGAGGCATTAGACGCGGCTTTCCTCGAGCTTTGATGATCCGCTTGCCTCAAGCCCCTTGGGGCTAATTTGCATCGGAGCGCCACTCACCTGGTGACTTTCCTGCTTTTCTGCCACGACTGCACTCTGGAAAAGTAAGACGCATATCAGAAAGAATCAGCTGCTCTTCGCGAGTCAATTGATTCAGGCAGAAGTAAAGAGTTTGAAAGATTAGAAGAGTCCTTGAACATTGCTTGCTGATTTTTGGCTTCAAAGATGTTTTCTTAACCCATTTTTTCACTGCTTTGTTTACTGAGTCTTGCATTTTACCTCCCTATTCCCGCACCCACCCAATCCCACTGTGCTACAGTCTCACCCCACCCCTACAATGGCTGACCACCCCCATCCCTTCTCCTGACCGCCTCGCATACTCAGAATGATTCTGGAGAAGGTATGGCAATCCCCAGGGGCATACCCCTCTCTATGCCATCCTTATAGAGATGGTGTGGAGATGCCGGTGTTGGACTGTGGTGGACAAATGTAAGAAGTCACACAACACCAGGTTATAGTCCAACAGCTTTATTTGACATCACAAGCTTTTGGAGCACTGCTCCTTCGTCAGGTGAAGTGAAGAGTTGCATATAAGCACAGTGTGATAATAATAATAACTTCCGGGAAGTTATGTCATCACTTCCTGTGAACTGTGAACTATGAACTATGAACTGTGTACATACCTCACTTCCTGTCATATGTCACTTCCTGTTGGACTGGTATAAATACTGGACTGTTCAGTATTGTAAGAGGCTTCTACCAGAGGCATGGTAAAGACCTCTCTTGTATATAGTGTGTTTGTAAGTTGCTTAAAGCTTACCTTAAAGTTACTTGATGTGTAAGACTCCTTTTCTTACATCAATTTAAGCAACTTAATATTTACACTCACAAATACTAGACCTTCGGACAAACTCGGAGTTAAGGATCCAGGGAACCACCCATCATGGAGAGAATCCTTAGACCTATTCGTCTGGACTTGGACCCGAATACACCAGCAGCTGGCAGGGTATGGAAGCATTGGTACCATACTTTTGAGAATTTTCTGGATGAATGTGAAGCGGATCCTCCTACTAGATTGAGGATACTTATCAACTATGTGACCCCAAAAGTGTTCGAATATGTTGATGAATGGGATAATTACGATGAGGTGATTCGGGCACTTAAGAAACTGTATGCCAAGACTCCAAATGAGGTCTATGCTAGACATCTACTGGCCACAGCCCAACAAGGGCCAGGGGAATCGATTAATGAATTCCTTCAAGAACTTCGCAGGCTCAGCATAGATTGTAACTTTCAGGCAGCCTCAGCTGAGCTGTACCGCGAAGAAATGATTCGTGATGCTTTCATCTGCGGGATTGCCTCTCTATTTATACACCAGTGCCTACTAGAAAGTAAAACACTTGAGCTACAAAAAACTTTTGACCTAGCTTGTTCTCTGGATTTGGCAAAGAGAAATGCAGACCTCTATCAGCTGCCCAGATCTCGATCTGCTGCTGTAACTGCAACCAGACAATTCAAGCGGTCTCAGGTGAACCCTATCATGGGGGAGTCTAATTCTGATAATTCTGATGAAGAAGAGGAGGATGACCCCACTTTAGCAGCCTCTTGGCAATCTAGGAGGGAATGCTTCTTTTGTGGAGATGCTTTTCACCCTAGGAAAACCTGCCCTGCTCGCAATGCAATCTGCAGTTATTGCAAAAAAAAAGGACACTTTGCTAAAGTTTGCCTATCAAGGGCCTCTACGAGGGCCAATCCAGCTAAGGCCTACCGAACTGCCCCAATTAGGGCCTATCAGGATGCTCCAGCTAGGACCTATCAAGCTTCCTCTCGAGCTCTCTCCCGAAGAAGCACACCGAGAGTTTTAGCCACTCTCTGTGCAATGACACCAATTACAGCTGCTTGCCCACAGAACCTGTCTCATGCAGCTACAAAAGTTTCAATTAAAGGGCATACCTTAGATGCCTTAATTGACTCAGGAAGTACTGATAGTTTCATTAAGGAACAGATTGTTGCGAAATTGAAACTACATGTCTTCCCATCGGACCAGGCAATTGCGATGGCTCAGTCATCACTGAATACCAGAATCTCCGGCTTTTGTATTGTTGATATGACACTTAATGGTCGCATGTATCCCTCCACCCGACTTTCGGTACTCAAGGAGTTATGTAGTGATCTCCTCTTAGGGCTGGATTTCCAGAAACAGCATAAGAAACTCACTATTGAGTTCGGCGGATCCAAACCTGGTCTTACTATTTCTAATATACCGTCTAAATTACCGTTTTGTGCATTATCAGCAGCTTCACTGGATGAACCCTCATTATTTGCCAGTATTCCGCCTCGATGCAAACCAATAATAACGAAATCGCGGCGCTTTAATCAGGAAGACCAATCTTTTATTGAGGCTGAAATCTCTCGACTTCGAGCAGAGGATATCATCGAACCATGTTCATCGCCCTGGCAGGCTCAAGTCGTCATTGTCAAGAACCCTCTAAAACCTCACAAACAGCGACTATGCATTGATTATTCGCAAACCATCAATCAATATACTGACTTGGACGCCTACCCATTGCCACGCATTGATGATATGGTTAATAAACTGGCCGAATACAAAGTGTTCTCAACTTACGACTTAAAAAGTGCCTATCATCAGGTACCCTTGAAGGTCTCAGATAAGCAGTACACGGCTTTTGAGGCTAATGGACGGCTGTACCAATTTCGTCGCCTCCCATTCGGGGTTACTAATGGAGTGGCTGTCTTCCAACGGGCAATGGATGGCCTGGTTAAACAGGAAAACCTAAGGGATACTTTTCCCTATCTTGATAACATTACCATTGCAGGTCACGATCAACAGGAACACGACGCCAACCTCCAAAAATTTTGGGATGCCCTCCATCGCCGTAATTTAACCCTGAATGAATCCAAATCTGCTGAGTCGCAACCGACCACCAACATCCTTGGCTACTGCGTAGGCAATGGTATCATTAAGCCAGACCCAGAAAGACTTCGCCCGCTCCAAGAGCTCCCGTCACCTAAGAATCCGGCTTCTTTACGTCGGGCTCTCGGTCTGTTTGCATACTACGCTAAATGGATTCCTCATTTTTTGGACAAAATCCAACCCTTGCTGCATGCTAGATCATTTCCACTGGGAACAGCAGCTGTTGCAGCCTTTAACCTTCTCAAAAAACAGTTGGAGAAAGCGGCTCTTCACTCCATCGATGAGAATCTCCCTTTCGTGGTTGAATGTGATGCCTCGGAGGTGGCGATCTCGGCTACTCTGAATCAGGAAGGTCGTCCTGTAGCATTTATGTCCAGGACCTTACAAGGTGCCGAGCTACATTATCCTCCGGTTGAGAAGGAAGCCACAGCCATCATAGAGGCAGTACGGAAGTGGAACCATTTTCTAGCTCGCCAGCACTTTACATTAATCACGGACCAACGATCAGTCGCCTTCATGCTCGATAATCGAAAACGAACCAAAATTAAGAATAATAAAATACAACTTTGGAGGATGGAACTGGCCTCTTTTGGTTATACCATTCTCTATCGGCCAGGCAAGGAGAATGTGGCCCCGGACACCCTCACACGGGCATTCTGCTCCACTATGTCGTCCTCGACTCTCATGGATGTCCACAATGGATTGTGTCATCCTGGCGTTACGCGCATGCTACATTTCGTATGATCACGGAATCTCCTTTTTTCCACTGGAGATGTAAAGAAAATATGCTCAGAATGCCGGCTTTGTGCGGAATTTAAACCTCAGTTCTTCCGCCCCTCAGATGGTATACTCATACATGCAACCCAACCGATGCAACGACTTAGCATCGATTTTAAGGGCCCAGTGCCCTCTTCAACTCGGAACACGTATTTGCTCACCGTGATCGACGAATATTCACGTTTTCCGTTTGCCTTCCCCTGCTCCAATATGCTGGCGTCCACAGTAATCTGCTGCCTTGAGCAGGTATTTTCTCTCTGTGGCATGCCGGCTTATATTCACTCAGATCGGGGTCCATCCTTTATGTCAAGGGAACTCAAGGACTACCTCTCAGAACGGGGAATTGCTACAAGCAAAACAACACCATACCATCCCATCGGAAATGGGCAGGTAGAGAGGTATAACGGTATCATCTGGAATTCCGTACATCTCGCGTTAAGATCTCGGGGCCTACCAGACCAGCAATGGGAAACAGTACTTCCGGATGCATTGCACTCTATACGGTCCCTGCTTTCTACAGCCACAAATACTACACCTCATGAGCGGTTCTTTGGATTCCAGCGTCGCTCATCTCATGGGACATCACTCCCGTCATGGCTAACTACTCCTGGACCTGTATTACTCCGAAGATACGTTCAGACGTCTAAAAATGACCCTCTCGTAGACGAGGTCGAACTAACCGATGCCAACCCCACCTATGCAAACATATGATATTCCGACGGCCGAGAATCTACCGTATCATTACGGGATCTGGCTCCCTGCCCACCAGGACCTAGTGGGACATCGGGTGATGGCATTTCACCAGGAAACTCTTGGGACCTATCGGGTACCCCTCTCCAGGATCTTGATCGGACACCAACTAGCTTGGTGCCGGTAGAACCCCGTACTCAAAGTTGCGACCCTCCCAGTACCACGTATGAAAGTACTGATCCGCCACAGACCAGCTCTGCACCTCCCTCTGAACAGAGGCAGTCCGACTTTGAACCTATTGGGGCTCGTACATGGAGCCATGATCTCCCCGACCCTTCACAGGGTAATCCAGGC
Organism: Somniosus microcephalus; assembly: GCF_052327205.1. Taxonomy (NCBI): domain Eukaryota; kingdom Metazoa; phylum Chordata; class Chondrichthyes; order Squaliformes; family Somniosidae; genus Somniosus; species Somniosus microcephalus. Next base: position 308,505,012 of record NC_140991.1, read on the forward strand.
CACACAGACTCTGACCAATGGCCAACCGCATGTAAGCGGACCAGTGACCCTCTACGATGGGAACCCAAACGGGTGCGACTCTTCCTCGTTCGGCGGCTGCGGAACAAAAGGTAGGCCACAGCCTCCTAATCCTGCAGGAGGGAAGAATGTGATAATAATAGTAACTTCCGGGAAATTATGTCATCACTTCCTGTGAACTGTGAACTATGAACCATGAACTGTGTACATACCTCACTTCCTGTCATATGTCACTTCCTGTTGGACTAGTATAAATACTGGAATGTTCAGTATTGTAAGAGGCTTCTACCAGAGGCATGGTAAAGACCTCTCTTGTATATAGTGTGTTTGTAAGTTGCTTAAAGCTTACCTTAAAGTTATTTGATGTGTAAGACTCCTTTTCTTACATCACACAGCATATATAGTCAGAGAGTACGGCCAGATGATTACAGGTAATCTTTCTAACTGCCCTTTATCACACCTTGGCAGAGAGATAATCACAGCAATCAAAGGTGTGAATGGTGTCCAAACAGGTCAGTCAGGAAAACATTACATCAAAGAAAAATGAGGTGGGGTCACAAGGGGTCAAGTGTTGCAGATGCTGGGGTCTGTATGAAAAACAAAAAACAGACAAAAAACATTTATTTTGCTGGAAATCACAGCAGGTCTGGCCGCATCTGTGTAGAGAGAACAAGCCAACGACGACTCGAGTCTGAATGACCCTACGTCAGGTGGGGTTACATGTAGCGTGACATGAACCCAAGATCCTGGTTGAGGCCGTCCTCATGAGTGCGGAACTTGGCTATCAGTTTCTGCTCAACGATTTTGCGTTGTCGTGTGTCTCGAAGGCCGCCTTGGAGAATGCCCCCGGTACCACGGTTGAAACCGCAGGGAAGTCCATCGTCAACTTGTCCGACTACACCCTTCAACCAGATGAAATTGAAGTTCTCAGCCGAGGGCTCAATTTCTGCCCCACCACCAAAATGGACCCCATCGGTCTCGCGGCAGACACAGAGGAATTCATCAGGAGAATGAGGCTCCGGGAATTCTTCCACAAATCCCAAGATGTCAGCAGCGAACCCAATGAGACAATCAATGATCCAGAACAGCAGACAGAGGGATCCGCAGTGCAGCAACCGAAGAAGAAAGAGTCAAATTGGACCCCTCCGGAGGGTCGCTGCCCTAAGCTTGACATGTATGCTCAAGCTGTCAGGAGATGCATCAATGCCAGATTCATCAGCCGCACTCAAAAGACAGTCCAGAATGTCACCTGAGCACAACGCAACGCCATCCACGCTCTCAAGACCAACCGCAACATCGTCATCAAACCAGCAGACAAAGGAGGAGCCATCATCATACAGAACAGAACGGACTATTGCAAAGAAGCATACCGACAACTGGACAACCAGGAACACTACAGACAGTTACCCGCAGATCCAACCAAAGAACACACCCGCCAACGCAACAGACTGATCAAGACCTTCGACCCAGACCTTCAAAGCATCCTACGTGATCTCATCCCACGTACTCCCCGATTGGGAGACTTCTACTGCCTCCCAAAGATACACAAAGCCAACACACCCAGACGTCCTATCGTATCAGGCAACGGAACCCTGTGTGAGAACCTCTCTGGATACGTCGATGGCATCCTGAAACCCATCATACAGGGAACCCCCAGCTTATGTCGCGACACTACAGACTTCTTACAGAAACTCAGCACCCACGGACCAGTTGAACCAGGAACATTCCTCGCCACAATGGACGTCTCGGCACTCTACACCAGTATCCCCCACGATGACGGCATCACTGCGACAGCCTCAGTACTCAACACCAACAACAGCCAAACTCCAGACGCCATCCTACAACTCATCTGCTTCATCCTTGACCACAATGTCTTCACCTTCAACAACCAGTTCTTTACCCAAACACACGGAACAGCCATGGGGACCAAATTTGCACCCCAATATGCCAACATCTTCATGCACAAGTTCGAGCAAGACTTCTTCGCTGCACAGGACCTCCAAACAATGCTATACACCAGATACATCGACGACATTTTCTTCCTATGGACCCACGGCGAAAAATCATTGAAAAGACTACACAATAACATCAACAAATTCCATCCCACCATCAAACTCACCATGGACTACTCCTCAGAATCGGTTTCATTCTTGGACACACGAATCTCCATCAAAGACGGACACCTCAGCACTTCACTCTACCGCAAGCCCACGGACAACCTCACGATGCTCCACTTCTCCAGCTTCCACCCTAACCACATTAAAGAAGCCATCCCCTATGGACAAGCCCTGCGAATACACAGGATCTGCTCAGACGAGGAGGAACGCGATGGACACCTACAGATACAGAAAGACGCCCTCGTAAGAACGGGATATGACGCTCGACTCGTCGATCGACAGTTCCGACGGGCCACAGCAAAAAACCGCATAGACCTCCTCAGAAGACAAACACAGGACACAACCAACAGAGTACCCTTCATCGTCCAGTACTTCCCCAGAGCGGAGAAACTACGCCATGTTCTTCATAGCCTTCAACATGTCATCGATGATGATGAACACCTCGCTAAGGCCATCCCCATGCCTCCACTACTCGCCTTCAAACAGCCGCCTAACCTCAAACAGACCATCGTTCGCAGCAAATTACCCAGCTTTCAGGAGAACAGCGACCACGATACCACACAACCCTGCCACAGCAACCTCTGCAAGACATGCCAGATCATCAACACAGATACCATCATCACACGTGAGGACACCACCCACCAGGTACATGGTACATACTCATGTGACTCATCCAACGTTGTCTACCTCATACGTTGCAGGAAAGGATGCCCCGGAGCATGGTACATTGGCGAGACCATGCAGACACTGCGACAACGGATGAACAGACACCGCGCAACAATTGCCAGGCAGGAGTGTTCCCTCCCAGTCGGGGAACACTTCAGCAGTCAAGGACATTCAGCCTCCGATCTTCGGGTAAGCATTCTCCAAGGCGGCCTTCGCTACACACGACAACGCAAAATCGTCGAGCAGAAACTGATAGCTAAGTTCCGCACTCATGAGGACAGCCTCAACCGGGATCTTGGGTTCATGTCACACTACATGTAACCCCACCTGACGTAGGGTCATTCAGACTCGAGTCATCGTTGGCTTGTTCTCTCTAGGCAGATGCGGCCGGACCTGCTGTGATTTCCAGCAAAAGAAATGTTTTTTGTCTGTTTTTTGTTTTTTGTTTTTCATACAGACACAAGCATCTGCAACATTTGACCCCTTGTGACCCCACCTCATTGTTCTTTGATGTAATGTTTTCCTGACTGACCTGTTTGGACACCATTCACAACTTTGATTGCTGTGATTATCTCTCTGCCGAGGTGTGATAAATGGCAGTTAGAAAGATTACCGGTAATCATCTGGCATTATTCTCTGACTATATAAGCTGTGTCTTTATGCATCTCTTCACTTCACCTGATGAAGGAGCAGCGCTCCGAAAGCTTGTGATTTCAAATAAAGCTGTTGGACTATAACCTGGTGTTGTGTGACTTCTTACATTTCTCCTTATAGAGGAGGAGGAAAGGAGCAGTGGTGCATAGAGGTGAAGTGGATAAGGCAGCATGGCAGAAGACACTGGCAGTGATTGCTAGGGCCACCTACCGCCATGCGGCAAGGCTAACATTCCTGGAGGGCTTGCAGCCTGGCACACCCAGGAGTCTGACCCTCCTGTCCTCTACATCTTTTGGGGATGTGCTTGCCAGTCATGCGTGGGTTCTGCATGGATGGGTAATCTGCTCCAGCAGGTTTCCGCCCAGGTAGTAAAGTTGAAAATTACTCGCAGAATGTTTAGCATCCCACCACACCCCTTACCCGCACCATTATTTCCTCCACCATTGGTGGCAGAGCCATGAGGTCAATCATCCACCATAACTCTTCTCCTATTCCTTGCTTTCTGTCCATTCCCCCTCATGAAGTGCTTTGACACACATCATAGAATGATACAGCACAGAAGGAGGCCTTTCTACCCATTGTGCCTATGCCAGCTCTTTGGGTAGAGCTGTAACTGTTTTCCCCTCAAGTATTCATCTAATTCCCTTTAAAAAGTTAGCATTGAATTTCAGGCAGTGCATTCCAGATCACAACAACTCGCTGTGTAAAATAATATTTCCTCATGTCGCCTCTGGTTCTTTTACCACTCTTCTTAAATGTGTGTCCTCTGGTTACTGACCTTTCCACTACCAGCAAGACACAAGTCAGGAGTGTGATGGAATACACTCCACTTGCCTGGATGAGTGCAGCTCCAACAACACTCAAGAAGCTCGACGCCATCCAGGACAAATTGATCTGCACCCCATCCACCACCTTAAACATTCACTCCCTCCACCACCGGTGTACCGTGGCTGCAGTGTGTACCATCTACAAGATGCACTGCAGCAACTCGCCAAGGCTTCTTCCACAGCACCTCCCAAACCCGTGACCTCTACCACCTAGAAGGACAAGGGCAGCAGGCGCATGGGAACACCACCACCTCCAAGTTCCCCTCCAAGTCACACACCATCCTGACTTGGAAATATATCACCGTTCCTTCATCTTCGCTGGGTCAAAATCATGGAACTCCCTCCCTAACAGCACTGTGGGAGTACCTTCACCACACAGACTGCAATGGGTCAAGAAAGCACCTCACCACCACCTTCTCAAGGGCAGGTAGGGATGAGCAATAAATGCTGGCCTTGCAGTGACGCCCACCTCCCGTGAATGAATAATAAAAATAAAACCCTTCTGCCACTGGAAACAGTTTCTCCTTAATTACTCTATCAAAACCGTTCATGATTTTGTACACCTCTATCAAATCTCCTCTGCTCTAAGGAGAACAACCCCAGGTTTTCCAGTCTCTCCACACAACTGAAGTCCTTCATCCCTGGTACCATTCTAGTAAATCTCTTCTACGCCCTCTCTAAGGCCTTGACATCCATCCTAAAGCGTGGTGCCCAGAATTGGGTACAATCGCTACATTTAAAGGTGCTTTCTAGGGTGAATCTTAAGAAATTGTGCTACTGGCACAGAGCTTCACATGCCTGGGGCAGGTATGAAATATGCCCTTATAAAATGTACATGTTGTTCTCCAAGTTTCACAAATTTTGAAAGGTCCCCAGAAGATTTTCTGACGACTGATTTCTATTGAACACTGCACACGTCAGCACTGCTACGTCTAAGAGGTAATGCTATGAATCGGCATTACGCACCTGAATATTCATTATGCACTGTTGGCAGCTTGGCTCCCTGCTAATAGTTACGACCCATACCATTATCCCTCTAAAATCTGTCATTCTTAAACTAAGATATAATTACTATCTTTGATGTGTTCACACGGATTTTTGTTAAGCGCACAATTTCCTGTTATCAAAGGGGACAGATTTACTATGGTCGCTTTGATTATTATTTCTAAACTTGTTTTATGATTCATTTGAAATCAGACACAAAGGGAAATCTCTCACAATGCTGATGACAACAACAGTGGTTTCACATTGAAAGGTTAAAGTATTGTCATAATAACATAAGAATTAGGAGCAGTAGTCGGCCACACGGCCCCTTGAGCCTGCGCCACCATTCAATAAGATCATGGCTGATCTTCGCCCGATCCCCATATCCCTTGATTCCCCTAGAGTCCAAAGATCTATTGATCTCAGCCTTGAATATACTCAACGATTCAGCATCCACAGCCCTCTGGGGTAGAGAATTCCAAAGATTCACAACCCTCTGAGTGAAGAAATTCCTCCTCATCTCAGTCTTAAATGGCCAACTCCTTATCCTGAGACGATGCCCCCTAGTTCTAGACTCTCCAGCCAGGGGAAACAACCTCTCAGCATCTACCCTGTCAATCCCCCTCAGAATCTTATATGTTTCAATGAGATCACCTCTCATTCTTCTAAACTCCAGAGAGTATAGGCCCAATTGTCAAGTTGTGCAAAGTCCTGTCTTTGGTAGAGAATAATTCTTGTCCAGAGTTTCAGTGGCTTACTGATTAGTTTTTTGAGGGGGGATCACATGGGTTGAGCAAGGATAGACTGTATTGAACAGAGTAGGATTTCAGCGAGTAGCTATGAACATGAGAAAGAACTGAGGCACGCTTAAACTGAGGCAAGGCTGGGTGCAGAATCGAATCCACACCGAAGCGGAGCTTGGAGGCTGGTCAGGTGGAGGGGGAAGAAACACAAAGCTACAAGTAAAGCCCACGACTGTAAACATACACAAAGGGAGTGAATTCTGTGCTCTTCCAACTCCAGCCTCTTATGCACCCGCCAATCCCTTCACCCAACCATTGGCGGCTGTGCCTCCAGCCGTCTGGGCCTTAATCTCTGGAATTCCCTCCCCAAACCTCTCCGCTTCTCCAACTCTCGTTCCTCCTTTAAGACGCTGCTTAAAACCCACCTTTTAGTCACCTGTCCTATTATCTTAGTGTTAATTTTTATCTGATTACACTCCTGTCACGCACCTTGGAATGTTTTACTGCGTTAAAGGGGAAAATTGTGGTTGTCAAATTTCCACTGGTTGCTCCTGATCGTCCGACATAACTATGGGAGAAAGTTCAGGAGACCACGGAATGAGCACTGACAGGAATCGTGTCATTCATGTGGAAATGACATATGAAGTAATACTGGGTGGCCTGCTGGTGGCGCTGTCCCGGGAGAGTATAAATTCTCGGGCATGGGCCCAGCTTGTGCAGGACATTCTTTAACAGGAACTAGTGAGGGACACAACTAGATCTCCATGTTGAAAACCAGTTGATTAAAGCTTTGTTTAATACTCAGACCAAGTGCCTAGTGGTTTTCTTACGTCAAACACCACACCGTTGTTTCAGTCCTAAAGAAACTGAAGATCAGGGCAATTTCCTGCCAACAGTATTTCGAGATCGGCATTCATCTAATTATTTTTTGATGATTTACTGATTGCCGAAAGTACCACGGGCATGAAATTGTCCTGATCAGTGAAAATGCTCTGACCAAAGGATCACCCATCAGAACATGTTTCCAACAAGCAAAGGGAAATGCTGACATTAAGGTGCATATAAATTGGAAGCACTCTGAAATGTGAAAATGCTTCAATTGAAAATCTACTTCGTGGAAGGAAATTACAATGTTTCAAATTCTTAATACATGGTTCAATGCAGAAACGAAAAGTGAATTTCATTTTAGGAAATACGGGGAGAAAGAAAGAAAGACTTGCATTTATGTAGTGCCTTTTGCAACATCCCAAAGCACTTTACAGCCAATGAAGTACCCTTGAAGTTTAGTCCCAGTTGTAATGCGGCAGCCAATTTGCACACAGTAAGCTCCCACATACAGCACCGTGATAATGACCATATAATCTGTTTTTGTGATTGTTAAGTCCGTGAATGATTGAGACACGGACTAGCAGGAGTGAAAACAAACAGATCTTTACTGGTGGAAGTCCATAACGAAACTAAACAACAGAGGCTCTCTAGCGCCTTTTATACAGGGGTGGGCACTGCCGGTACTGCAGTCTGAGACCAGTTATTCTCTTAAAGGTACATACACAACAATTCCTCCCCTTTTAGATAAACAGTACATAACATTCATTTAACAACTAAATGATAACGAATTACAATCACAATTACTGTTGCTAGATACATTGGTTAAGTTTAAGCAATTATAAGTTCAGTCTTTGAGGAGGCTTCCTGATTCTGTCTGGCTAACGCCTCTTTGGGGTATCAGGTTCTTCTGGCAATGTTGAGTCGGAATCAATGTCGTTGTTTGGTTCATCTGCTTCCAATATTACCGGTTCTGCGGTAGCTGCAATTGGAACGTCGATTTCATTACCAGGTGTATCAGATCGTGGTGTGGAGTTGACGTTTTCCAGTGACTCTAGAATCTGGTCAGCATGGTGTCTTACAATGCTCTCCCCAACGTCCACGGTATACATGAGAGGTCCTTGTCATGTACAAATCGTTCCTGGTTGCCATTTCTCAGTGCGGTAGTCCCGGACCAAAACTGGTTGACCTATCTTAAAACTCCTGGTCGGCCTTTCATTCATATTCTGAAACTGCCTGTTCTCCACATCTCTTCGGACGTTTGGCTTAACCAAATCCAAGTGGCATCGTAGTCTTCGATTGAAGAACATCATGGCTGGAGTTTGGTTGGTAACCGCATGTGTCGCATTCCGGTAGGCAAACAAGAAGTTCTCTACCTTGTGTTGTAGGGGTAAATCTTCATTACACATTGCCTTGATAGCCTTCTTGAATGTTATGTGACAGTACCGCCCCAATGCCGTAGGGAGACGCATCACACGCCAGCCTGATTGGCAGGGCTGGGTTGTAGTGAGCCAATACTTCCTTTGAAGTGATTAAGTCCTTACTCTTCTGAAAAGCACGCTTACAATCATCGCTCCATTTCCATGCTACCCCCGTTCGTAGCAGGGCATTCAGTGGGTGCAGAATTGTCGACAAATTCGGCAAAAACTTATGATAGTAATTCACCAACCCGAGGAATGACCTCAGTTGCGACACATTTTCAGGTGCTGGGGCCTTAACAACAGCTTCAATTTTGTCAGGGGACTTATGTAACCCCTCTTCATTAATCACGTGGCCACAATACGATATCTGTTTCTTTAAAAATTCGCACTTGGGGCGGTTGGCTCACAGCCCATGTTCCCGTAGTCTAGTGAGCACCTGTTCTAGGTTGTTAAGGTGTTCACTGTCATCTTCACCTGTTACAAGGATGTCGTCCAAGTAACACTGAGTCCCCGGAATCCCTTGCAGGACTTGTTCCATCGCTCTTTGCCATATCGCCGGAGCCGATGCTACTCCGAATATCAATCGATGATACTGGTAAAGACCTTTGTGAGTGTTTATCGTGAGATACTCCCTAGAGGACTCTTCAACCTCCATCTGCAAATATGCTTGTGCTAGATCAATTTCTGTAAAATGCTTCCCTCCAGACAGCGAGGCGAAGATGTCTTCTATCCTTGGAAGAGGATATTGTACTGTGCGAAGGACAGGGTTCACCGTCACCTTGAAATCCCCACAGATGCGAATCTTCCTTGGCTCTCCGGACTTATTGCTTAACGTTTTCCTCATGACAGGAACGATGGGTGTCGCCCACTCGCTCCAGTCGACCTTAGACAACACGCCCGCCTTCTCCAGATTCTCCAGCTCTGCCTCGACGGCTGGGCGAATTGCATATGGTACCGGTCTCGCTTTGAAAAACTTGGGCACTGCATTCTCTTCTATTTTTATCGAGGCGGTTATGCCTTTAAGCGTGCCCAGCTCTTGTTGAAATACCTCTTTGGCGTTAGCTAAGATTGTTGACAATCGTCCAGGAGTGACGCCTTCATCTTTTTTACCATCCACCGTCATTGCATGAATGGAATGCCAATCTAAGTTTATCTTCCTGATCCATTCCCGTCCCAATAACGGTGGTCCACCATTTGGCAGTATGTAGAGATACAATTTCCGTATTTTCTTGCCATTGTATTCGACAGGCACCCTTATTTTTCCTCTGGGGTATACTTTTTGCCCCGTATACGTCGTCAAGACGATGGATGTCTCTCTCAAGGGTATGTGTGAAAATAGCCGCTCGTAGTCTCGTCGGTTCATGATGGTTAGCACTGATCCTGTATCCAATTCCATTTTAACTTGGGACCCTGCTATCGTGAGGGTGACCCAAATGGTTCGGTGATCCTCTTTTGCGATTACATTGTGAAGTTTGAGACAGCTTAGTCTCCTGTTTCCGGATTCACTATCGCTCATCTGGTCTTCGGAACTACTGTCCGTCATCTTTTGTATTTTCTTGTACGGTTCCTTAGTAGCCTTTTTGTTGTCGCTGGTCTTCTTCCCAGACCTACAAACTCGTGCAATGTGTCCAATCTTCCCGCATTGCCTGCATATTTTGTCTTTGGACCAGCAGTCCTTCTGGTCATGGTTAGTTCTGCTGCAGCGATAACATTTTGCAAATCCCCGTGTCATTTCGTGGGTGCCGTATTCCTGTGGTTTTTGTTGAATTTCTGCAGCTCCCCTGGCTGCTGCTTCATACGATACTGCCACGCTGAAAGCCTTATCTAGCGTCAGCTCTTTTTCTGAGAGTAACTTCTTCTGTGTTCCTTCACTCAGGAGTCCACAGACAAATTTGTCCCGTAGGGTATCTGCCAGTTCTGCTCCGAACTGGCAATGCTTTGATAGCTTGCGTAGTTCTGTAAGACACTCAGCATTGCTCTCATCTTTGTGCTGAGTTCTCCTGTGGAATTTAAATCTTTCTGCTATCAACAGCGGTGCAGGGTTTAAGTGTTCCTGTAGGACAGCAACAATTTCGTTAAAACTCTTCACCTTCGGTTTGGCTGGAGTAATCAGGTCCCGCAATAGGCCGTACGTTCTAGCGCCCATTAAGTTTAGCAATATCGATGCCTTTTTCCCCTCCACTATTTCGTTTGCTTTGAAATATACCTCGACTCTTTCCACATACGTGGTCCAGTCCTCTGTTGTATTATCAAAAGCAGTGATACAGCCAGTCTTCGGCATCTTGCAAATCTAAAATGGCGCCTCCCGCGCTTTGCCTTCTTCCCCGATTTAACAAAATGGCGCCTCCTGCGCTTTGTCTTCTTCCCCGCTGTTGTTAGCGCTGCTTTCCACGGTTTCTTGCGCGTTAAATATTAATTCTTTTTCTTTTATTATCTTCCCGTCGTGGAGCGGACCCTTTGGGACACTTCCCTCCCTCTTCTTAGGTCCGAACGCTGCCCGGCTTCGAAGCACTGGCCGCGCCCTGTGTGCTCCACCCTCTCTCTCTCTCTTTGCTTCCCGACTCGCTGCCCGGCCCGTTGAAAAGCCACCCGATCGAGCTTCAGCCCGCCGCAGCCCAGGAAGGATCAGAGCACTACCTGCCACCAGCCCGATTAGCTGGGAAACCACAGACCGAGGAACCCAGCCTGGCTCTGGACAGTCTCTCCTGCAAGTTTTGAAATCGATGATTGACGGTCGACGCCCGTTTCCCGAGTTTCAATGGCCTCTTTTTTTTTTTTCCTTTCTTCTGGCTCCGACCTGCAACAATGTCGTCGGAGCTGCTGCTGAGTTGCAGGTAAGTTCGTTTCTTACTCGTCACCAGTGTTAAGTCCGTGAATGATGGAGACACGGACTAGCAGGAGTGAAAACAAACAGATCTTTACTGGTGGAAGTCCATAACGAAACTAAACAACAGAGGCTCTCTAGCGCCTTTTATACAGGGGTGGTCACTGCCGGTACTGCAGTCTGAGACCAGTTATTCTCTTAAAGGTACATACACAACAGTGATGTTGATTGAGAGATAAATATTGGCCAGGACACTGGGGATAATTCCTCTGCTCTTCTTTGAAATAGCGCCGTGGGACCTTTCACATCCACCTGAGAGAGCAGATGGGGCCTCGGTTTAACGTCTCATCTGTAAGACAGCACCTCCGACAATGCAGCACTCCCTCAGCACCGCACTGGAGTGTCAGCCTTCATTGTTATGCTCAAGTCTCTGGGGTGGAACTTGAACCCACGACCTATCTGACTCAGAGGCTAGAGTGCTACCCACTGAGCTGCAGCTGACACATGGAGGGGAGGGCTGAATTTCTGAGGGGGCTGCCCCAATCTTCCACTGTAACTTGACGAAACCAGCGGAGAAACAATGTACAGGGATGAAAACCGCATTCATGCCATTTTGCCAGAGGCTCTGCTGACTCCCGTTGGCATTGCAGCGGGATATCGGGACAAGCCCCACAGAAATTCAACAACAGCATGCATTTATATAATGCCTTTAGCGTAGGTAAACATCCAGAGACACTTATTCAGGGCCAAGATGTTTAAGGAAGAACGGCAAGAAAATAGAAGAGGTGACGATGCGTGCTCAAGGTAAGTTAGAAGTGGAGGACATTGAATTGATGTCCCAATGGGAGGATGCAATGATACAGGCTGGCTTGAATTCATAAGCATGCATAAGCAAAGTGGCCTGTTGCGGGATAAGGCTGATGACAACATTGTCTGAGATGAGAAAAGAAGGATTTTGACGCAAGGTCTTTGACCTGAAACATTGGGCAGGATTTTCATTGGGCCGTGGAGGCGGGATTGGAGGCGTGTGGGGGGTTAAAATCCTGAAATCGGGGGGGCACGAACCCATCCCACCCCCAACCCGCCTCCATGCCAGTTTCAAAGGAGGCGGATACCTGACCCGCACTGGGACCCGGTAGTTAACAGGCAGTTTTTAGCCTAATCCCTATTTTCATTGGTGAAATGTGGGATTCCCGACGGCTCCAAACCACGCCAAGTTAGCGAGGTGGACCGTCGGGATGAAGGGCTTGGAGGGTTCGAGATTTCCGGTGTTCAGGTGAGTGATGGGTGCATGAGTGCAGAGGTAAGTGTGTTTGGTGTGTGTAAAGTGTTTAAAGAAGTTTTACTTACATGTACTTACCTTTACAGCCTTCCTTCCTTCAGTTCTCGGGAGTCCCTCATCTCACCGGCACAGAAAGCAGAATGGCCGCGATCTGTCAAAAATTGCAGCATTCAGATTTCTGTTCTGGAGAGATCTCTAAATCATCCTGAGAGGAAGGAATTAACCTGGAGTACAGATTGTCAGTGTTTGACAGCTTCACACAGCTGTGAAACATTGATATTTCATCTGTCAAAAGCTCTTGACAGATGAAATATCAATCTGTGATGTCACCTGTTGCCAGGTGGCCCTTAATTGGCCAGCTGAGCCCGCTGGGCGGGCTCAACAAGGTCAATCAAGTCAAAATCACGTGGGTTGGCCACAACTTGATGGAGGCGGGACTACAACCCCGAAAGTTGTAGTCCCACCTCCTACCCGCCTCCTCAATGAAAATCCAGCCCGTTGACTCTGTTCCTCTCTCCACAGATGCTGCTTGACCTGCTGAGTATTTCCAGCATTTTCTGTTTTTATTTAAGAAGGATAGGTACTGGCAATAACCTGATGATAATGGGCGATTTCAATCAACCTAACATAAAGCAGAAATTCCCAAGCGGAGGTGGAGGATCAAAGTTAACCAGGTACAGAATGATCACAATGCGACAGGGGATTCACTCAGATCTTGGCCTGGTTCTAGTGAGCAATTGGGGCAGTATTTATACATTAGACAGTATTTATAATATTCTTACATTATAAAAGTTACTACATTTTTAAAAAATGCACTTGATTGGCTTTGAGTCACTTTGGTACGTCCTGGGCAAGTGAAAGGCGCTATATAAATGCAAATTACATACATAGAATGCACAGCACAGAAATAGGCCATTCGGCCCAATAGTTCGATGCCGGTGTTTCTGCTCCACACGAGCCTCCTCCCACCTTACTTCATTTAACCCCATCAACATATCCTTCTATTCCTTTCTCCCTCAATGACTTATCTGTCTTCCTCTAAAACGCATTCATCTTTCTCATTCTTTAGAAGTACTAGAACCTTTGGGAACAAGTAAATATAACGTTTCAATCTGAAATAATCCAGAAAGGGCAAAGTACAAATAAATAAGGGAGGAATTAAAATAACATGTGCTGCTGATGCACATCTGAATTCAGAAGAAGTAGAACTTGTTTAAAACCACAATATTGAGTTTGGAGTTTAGGTATGTAACTAAGCGAGACTAAGGTGATTAAGCAAGCAGTCCTTGAAATGGATGGAAAGGGCAATTAAGATGAAATTTGAAATAACAAAATATGCAGTGCCTACAGGGAGAAAGGGGTGAATTTTAGAAAAATGTACACGCATATATAAAAACGGCGTAGAAGAGGATATTAAAAGTGGAGAGAGGGCTCTGGCGCTGAGAATATTTAAAAAAAAATCAGGGACAATAATAAAGCATCTCTCCGGTGACACAACAGCAAGATTGACTGCATAGCAAGTTAGAATTCTAACGGCGCATATTGGCATTGGCTGCGTAAAGCTTTGGCAACCGAGGGTGCATAGTAAGGCTGCTTCTCCGATTGGCACTCCCGGTGAGGAGCAGTGCTCGCAGGAAATGCCGCTTGAGAATCATGGGCCCACAGCCTCTCATCTTCCAGCCAATTAAATTAAGGGAGTCCAAACGCAGATTGGGTGACCGCCTTGCGGAACACCTCCGTTCAGTCCGTAAGGGTGACCCCGAGCTTCCGGTCGCCTGTCATTTCAATTCACCGCTCCATTCCGACTCAGACCTCACCGTCCGCGGGCTCTTGCATTGTTCCACGGAAGCTCAGCGTAAGCTCGAGGAACAGCATCTCATCTTCCGATTAGGCACTTTACAGCCTTCTGGACTCAATATCGAGTTCAACAATTTCAGATCATAACCTCGGCCCCCATTACATTTTTATATATTTTTTATCCACACCTTTGGTTTGTGCCTTTTCCTTTTTCTCTCTCCCACACGGCAGCTGTCTCTCACTCTGCCAGCGCATTTCACACTTCATCTAGAGCCATTGTTTGTTTCTTTACCTGTCCTATTACCATCTCGTCTCACCTTGAATATCTCTTAACGTCTCTTCACCTCCCACAGACCTTCCCTTTTGTTCTTTCATCCCCTCCCCCATTTCCCAGCCCCCAAACTGGCCTTTTAATCTGTTTCATTTCCTGCTTTTTTCTCAGTTCTGAAGAAGGGTTTCGACCTGAAACGTTAACTCTGTTTCTCTCTCCATGGATGTTGCCTGGCCTGCTGAGTTTTTCCAGCATTTTCTGTTGTTATTGTGGATAATGACGGGCTGCGGACCAGCTATTTCCTGGCGGGAGGGTCCAACTAAGGTATCAGCTCTAATGGGAATGCAAGCATGCAATCCCAGTGGCTTCCTTTCCAGTAAAATTAAATTCAGTCCATTAAAAGATAAAAGTGGAGGTGAGGCTGAAGAAGAGATGATAATGAAAACAGCAGATTCATATTTTCTGCAGGCACTTGCTGAAGAGGACATCGACACATCCAGCTGTTGCCGCGCATGTAATATCATAGAAGGATTTTGAGGCAGAGATACTGGACAAGTGACAGAGATTCAAGAGAAATAAATCCATCAGGCCAGATGGCGCATGTCCAGGGGTGTTGCGGGAGACATGGGAAGATACTTGTGGTCACAATCTATCATCATGAGAGAGATTTGTTGCTGGTGAGCTTTCAATAGATTTAAGAAGGGAGGTAAATCATGCTTCATGAAACTACAGGATAACTCATTGAATTTCTGTTATTAGGCAAATCACGTCAATCATTCTGGATGTGTACCTGTATAGAAATTACCTCATAAGAAATAGTCAACATGGTTTTGAAGGGAAGGTCATATCTGACCAGCGTCCTTGACCTCTTTAAGGATGTTACAGACAAAGTACTCGGCGGACTTAATTATGCTAGAGTTTACTTGTACTGTCAGGAGAATGTTGATAAGGATCCACACAGAAGATTTGTAATTAAGCTGTAAGGTTTAGGGACTCCAGGGTAGAGTATGGGTCTGGATGCAAAATTACTTCAAAAATAGAAAACCGGGAATGGTAGCACAGTGGTAATGTTACTGGGCTAGTAATCCAGAGACCTGGACTAATGATCCAGAGACGTGAGTTCAAATACCACCACGGCAGCTGGGGAATTTAAATTCAATTAAATAAATCTGGAATAAACAGCTAGTGTCAGGCCATGAAACTATCAGATTGTCATAAAAATGCAGCTTTAGGGAAGGAAATCTGCCGTCCTTACCCGGTCTGGCCTATATGTGACTCCAAACCCACAGCAATGTGGTTAATTCCTAACTTCCCTCTGAAATGACCAACTCAGTTGTAACAAACCGCAATATAATAAAACATCAACTGCGGCTTCTGGCTATGAACACGACAACAGCACACCCAGCCCAGTTGACCCTGCAAAGTCCTCCTCACCAACATCTGGGGACTTGTGCCACTCTACTGCCCTCCCTCAGCTGATGAATCAGTACTCCTCCATGTTGAACAAGCACTGAGAGTAGCAAGGACACAGAATGTACTCTGGGTGGGGGGACTTCAATGTTCATCACCAAGAGTGGCTCGGTAGTACCACTACTGTCTGAGTTCTGAAGGATGGCACATGTCCAAGAGAGGAATGGTTGCCCGTCTGAGCTTGCGACAGGTGGTGAGAGAACCAGCATGAGGGAAAAAACCTACTTGACCTCTCGCAGATGCATATGTCCATGACAACAGTGGCAGCAGTGACCACTGCACAGTCATTGTGGAGACGAAATCCTGTCTTCACACTGAGGACACCCTCCATCGTGTTGTGTGGCACTACCACTGCGCTAAATGGGACAGATTCAGAACAGATCGAGCAGCTCAAAACTGGGCATCTATGAGGTACTGTGGGCCAGCACCAGCAGCAGAATTGTATTCAACCACAATCTGTAACCGCCTGGCATATCCCTCACTCTACAATTACCATCAAGCCAAGGACCAAGCCTGGTTCAATAAGGAGTGTAGAAGAACATGCCAGGAGCAGCACCAGGCGTACCTAAAAGAAATGCAGTGCCAACATGGGGAAGCTGCAACACAGGACTATATGCACGCTCAGAAGCAGCATGCTATAGACAGAGCTAAGCGACCCCACAATCAACGGATCAGATCAAAGCTACTGTAAGGTTCGCAAGAATTTCGGAAAATTTCTACAGCCCCGAAGATTATTTTTGATTAAAGAAAACCTGGGTGGAATATACCTTAAAAACCCAGGGTATCAAAATGGCTGTCAGGCCTCATGGCAGAAGACAAAGACAGCCTCTCCCATCACTGGCTGACAAAAGGATTTGAAAACACCAGCCTATGTGAATGCATGACGTACTTGAAACTGTCAATCAACTGCAGTTTAGGAAGTTTCGCCCACAGGACAAAGGATGTTTGTTTACAGAACTCTCTACAATGTTGACTCAAAGGCTTAAGTACTTAAAGCTGTCAATCAATTGCGGTTGGACTGCGACCGCAGGACAATGGTTTGTTTACAAACCACTTGAGTGCTATTGGCTGAACACTTAAGGATGCCTGAGACATTTTGTATTAAGCACAAACCAGTTAAAATGAATGGGTAATACATTCAAACCCATTACAGTCAATGGGGACAGATCGATCTCTTTTGTATAGCCCAGATACATCCAGATTTGGGCGCAAACACAACAGCTCCCAATGGGGTATAAAGATAGCCTCTCGGGAAGCCATTCTCTCTCTCTCTCTGCCGCCTTGCTTCCGTGCCCTGCCTACAAAGGAACAGCTCAGCAGCCCGCCCAAAGAAAGTGGAATACCAGCAGTTACTTTGAATTACTGGGGTATCTCTACTTCGGGGCGGTGAAGAATCTAAGACAGACCACAGGGGCACAGAGCAGGCGTTCACTGGTGAGCATAAAGCTTTCTGGCCCTTTACAAGGCAACCTAGATAGGTATTAGGGGTGGGAATTAAAGGGGGATTTTGTTAAATTGTAATTTTAGTCAATTTTCCCTCGATGTGTCCGTTTCTCCTCCCCTATTAAGTAAAAGTGTGCTGTATTAAGCAAAAGTGTGCTGTATTAAGCAAAGGTGTGCTGTATTAAGCAAAGGTGTGCTACATTAAGCAAAGGTGTGCTGTATTAAGCAAAGGTGTGCTGTCTTAAGCAAAGGTGTGCTGCATTAAGCAAAGGTGTGCTGTATTAAGTAAAAGATTGCTGTATTCATCATTATTTTCAATTTATTCTTATTTCAATAAATACTGGTCTTCTTTGCACCCAACCATGAGTCTCGTTGTGTCTACATCGCTACTGAAATAAGTCCGGCAGTCAGAACCAGAAAAGGGGAGCGATTCGAAACCACACGGGGCTTTGGAGCAGCTCAGATACTTCTGACTGGCCAGAGACAATAACCCCAGTATAATCCCCCCCCCTTATTTCTACACTCTGCAGTCCTGCCATATCCAGTCGTGAATGGTAGTAGACCATTAAACAACTAATGGGAGGAGAAGGCTCCATGAATATCCCCATCCTCAATGATGGTGGAGCACAGCCCATGTGTGCAAAAGAAAAGGCTGAAGCATTTGCAACCATCTTCAGCAAGAAGTGCTGAGTGGATGATCCATATTGGCCTACTCCTGAGGCCCCCACCATCACAGAAGCCAGTCTTTAGCCAATTCGATTCATTCCACATGATATCAAGAAATGGCTGAGCGCACTGGATACAGCAATGGCTTTGGGCCCCGACAACATCCCTGCTATTGTGCTGAAGACTTGTGCTCCAGAGCTAGCCGTGCCTCTAGCCAAGCTGTTCCAGTACAGCTACAACACTGGCATCTATCCGACAATGTGGAAAACTGCCCAGGTATGTCCTGTCCACAAAAAACAGGATGAAGGGAATGCAATGGAAGTTGTCTCCATGGATATTAGGAAGGTGTTTGACAAAGTACCAAATAGAAGGCTAGTTAACAAAATTGATGCTCATGGAATCGGTGGGCCAGTGGCAGCTTGGATAAGGAATTAGCTTAAGGACAGAAAACAGCGGGTTGTGGTAAATGGCTGTTTTTCAGACTGGAGGATGGTAGACAGTGGTGTTCCCCAAAGGTCAGTGCTGGGGCCACTGTTTTTTTTGATATATATAAATGACTTGGATATTGGAATACAGAGTAGAATTTCTAAATTTGCCAACGACACCAAACTTGGGGGTGTGGCAAACAGTGAGGATGATACCAATCGACTGCAATGGTACATAGAAAGGCTAGCAGAATGGGCAGGCAAGTGGCAGATGGAATTTAATACAGAGAAGTGTGAGGTGATGCATTTTGGCAGAAGGAACAGGGAGAGGCATTTTATAATTAATGGCACAATTTTAAAGAGTGTGCAGGGACAGAGGGACCTGGAAGTTAAAGTGCATAGGTCCCGAAAGATGGCAGGACATATTGAGAGAGTGCTTAGCAAAGCATATAGGATCTTGGGCTTCATAAATAGAGGTATTGAGTACAAAAGTAGAGAAGTTATGCTGAACCTTTATGAAGCACTGGTTAGGTCACAACTGAAGTATTGCGTCCAGTTCTGGTCACCACACTTTAGGAAGGATGTGAAGGCCCTTGAGAGGGTGCAGAGGAGATTTACCAGAATGGTTCCGGGGATGGGGGATCTTAGCTACAAGGACAGTTTGGAGAAGCTGGATTTGTTTTCATTAGAGCAAAAGAGGTTTGAGGGGTGATTTGATAGAGGTGTACAAGATTATGACGGGTTTGGATAGGCTAGACGGGGAAAGGCTGTTCCCACTAGTTGATGGTACAAGGACTAGGGGACATAGATTTAAGGTTTTTGGCAAGAGATACGGGGGGATGTGAGGAAAAACTTTTTTATGCAGCGAGTGGTGAGGACCTGGAATTCGCTGTCAACAGAAGTGGTGGAAACAGACACTGAATGTTTTCAAGGGGAGACTGGATAGGCACTTGACGGAAATAAACTTGCAGGGCTACGGGGATAGAGCAGGGGAATGGGACTGACTGGATTGCTCTCTAGAGAGCTGGCATGGACTTGGTAAGCCAAATGGCCTTCTTCTGTGCCATTATGACTCTATGGGGGAGAAATTGGGTACAGCCCCGCTCGGGGCGCAAGAATTGGCGATGCACAAATGTTATCGCCAGGCGCAACTTATCGCCACCTCCAGCGATATTGGGTTGCTGCGCCCCTGAGGGTGATTGCGGCGTTAAATCAGGCGCTGCACGAGACTCCTAAGGTGCTAACATGCCGGCGCTACTCAATATCTGGGCGGACGGGCGCAGCGCAGGTGCTGTCAATAATCGATGACCACGAGACATGCAGGCGCCAGCCAGCTCTTAAAGGGGTGGGTCATTTAGGTTCAGCAGCCAGACTCATCGCCCTGTAGGCCTCAATTTCAGCGCTGTGCAAACTGAGGCGTTACAAACTTTGACAAGATGGAGAGGGTGAGGCAGAGAGCGGAGCGCTTTTCCCAAAGGGCATTGGATGCTTTGGTTGGCGCAGTGGAGCGCCGGCGAGCAGTGCTGTACCCTGACAATGGCAAGAGGCCTCCTCAGAACGAGTACCACAGAGCTTGGAGGGACGTTTATCAAAGAGTCAACTCCAGCAGTGTGGCGCCCAGGATTCCTGTGCAATGCAAGAAGAAGTTCAACGATCTCACTCGGGTCGTTAGGGTGAGTAGCTTGTTGGCAATCTTCTTCATCCCTCCACCTGCACCTGACTTTATGGCCAGAGGGTGCGCGATGCCCCAATGGCCATCTGTCAGCCAGGACCCATGGCCCTTTCTGGGAACGCACACGCACATTCAATTCAGGGCATACTGTAAGGGCTGATCCACCATGGGGGGGCATGAGATGACAACTCAGGGCATACTGTAAGGGCTGATCCACCATGGGGGGGCATGAGATGACAACTCAGGGCAGCATGTTTCAGAACTTCCTGTCCTTTCTCCTGCAGGGCAAGGTGGCCAGGAGCCGGAGGGAGCAGAATCGTACTGGCGGGGGCCCTCCTCAGCTGCAGGAACTGACGGACCTGGAGGAAAGAGTCCACCAGATTGCTGGAGGCCGGATGATAGGTCCTGTCACCACTGGAGCTGCCGACCCCATTGTGCACAGCGATGGTAAGGTCATCAGCTTTTTGAACTCTCTCCTTCCACTTGTTCCCCCCACCAGCATGCTTTTCCACTCTGGACCCATGTCAGAGCATTGCAGCACTCTTGCATCCCTTGCTACCACCCTGGCCTTTCGCTAAATCCACTCGTCAACCTCCCTGCTTTCAGATGCTGCATCACCAGCTCGGGAGCCGGGCCATCTAGCTGCCAGGGACACTGACTCCGGAGGCGACGACCAGGAGGAAGCCGGACCATCCATCCCACCCTCAGGCGAGCCAGCCCATCTGCAGACTGGGGATAGTGCTTCCCTGGAAGGGAGCGGGGGGGATGGATCTGAGGAGGAACCAGTTGCAGGAACCAGCGGCCTCCAGCAGCACAAGGGGGGGAGGGAAGTTCGGGAGCCATCTCCCCGGAGGGCGCGTCAGGCCACGATGACTGCTGCACAGAGCGCAGAAGAGGTGCATTCCCTCGCCTAAATGAGCGCCCAGGCTCGACTCAGGCACACTGAGCTGATGGCTGCAGTTGGAAGGATGCCTGAAGCCGTCGAGACACTGGCAAGGAGTGTGCAAGAGTTCGGGGCAGCACAGGAATGGCAGGACTTCGGGGCAGCACAGGAAAGGAGTGCCCAGGGCTTCGGGGCAGCCCTGGAAAGGACTGTCCAGGGCTTCAGGGCAGCCCTGGAAAAGACTGCCCAGGGCGTCGCGACATCACTGGAAAGGACTGTCCAGGGCGTCGCGACATCACTGGAAAGGACTGTCCAGGGCTTCACCGATGCACTGGCACCTGTCATGCAGTCCCTCACTGGCCTCATGCAGAGGCAGATTGAGGCCACACAAGCACTGACTGCTGCCACCCTCCATGGTTCAGGCAGGATTACCCGGGGCCCTTGCAGCACCACATCAGGCCAGCAATCTGTGGACCAGTCGATGGGTCCGCATGCTGCGGTGCTGCCCCGTCAGAGTGCCAGTGTGTCTGCCGACCACGGAGCTGGTGTCTGCTCTCAGGATGTCAGCATTCCTGATGCCAACGCTGGCATGTCTCCACTGCAGCTGCCATCACCTGCAGGACAGACTGCTTCCACCCATGCCCAATTGGAGCAGTCAGCATCCGGCCCCTCCAAGCCCAGAGTGCGTCCAGGCCATCCCTCAGGGGCATCAGCGCGTTCGGACAGTCAGCAGGCGTCCCCCAGCCTTCATGCAGCCACTGGGTTCTCATTACGGAGGCGCTGCAGGGAGGGAAGGGGCCGTTCTCGCAAGAGAAGTAGATCTCCATCAAAGGGGAAAGAGTAGAAGGAGCTGCAGAAACATCTTATTTCTAGAAATCAAGGCCGTGGATGGTGGTCTGAATGTTACTCATGTTCTGGATAGTCTCCCAGGTGTATGAGTCACGTGTTCTGAATGTTACTCCTGTTTTGGATAGTCTCCCGGGTGTGCGAGCCACTTATGTGTTAGTTTGTTAGTTAAGCTTTCAGTTGCCATTGCTTTGTCATGTTGGAAGGAAGCACAGTTTTCAAAATAAACAAAGAATTTTAATGTCATTGGCCATGTCTGCTATTTACAATCATTGTGGCCTTCATAGGCTTTGGGTTATCCGATTGGTTCCATTCGTGGTCTTCCAATGGCAC
The DNA here is from genome assembly GCF_052327205.1 of Somniosus microcephalus. Lineage (NCBI taxonomy): Eukaryota > Metazoa > Chordata > Chondrichthyes > Squaliformes > Somniosidae > Somniosus > Somniosus microcephalus. The sequence continues at coordinate 308,527,179 of NC_140991.1, forward strand.
CAAGCAGTCCGTGAGAGGGGCCTAGAACCGACTCCTTATCAGCCTCAGACGGACGGCCCTTCCAGTTTCTCGGACCCTCCCGTCTTGGTCCTCCTCCTCCTCGTCCTCCTCGTCCTCCTCCTCCTCCTGCTCCTCCTCCTGCTCCTCCTCCTCCTCCTCTGCTGGTCCTTCAATATCTGCTGGCATTGGCTGGGTGCGCAGGGTGGCGGGTTATGGAGCATGCAGCAGACAACGACGAAGTGGGAGACTCTTTCTGGTGAATACTGCAAGGCTCCTCCCGAATGGTCCTAACAGCGGAACCGCTGCTTGAGCATGCCGATTGTGTGCTCCACAATGTTTCTCGTCGCCTGATGGCTGACGTTGTAGTGCTCTTCTGCAGGGGTGCTGGGCGTACGGAGTGGCGTCATCAGCCATGGGCACAGTGGATAGCCCTTGTCGCCGAGAAGCCAGCCTTCTGGGTGAGCCGGGGCCTCGAAAAGGTCAGTGACTGAAGTCTGGCGCAGGATGAAAGCGTCGTGGCTGCTGCCTGGGAACTGTGCATTGACCACCAGGATCAGCTGTCGGTGGTCACAGACCAGCTGCACATTCAAGGAGTGGAACCCCTTGCGGTTGCGGAACTCCTCAGGATTCTGTACAGGCGCCCGCAAAGCCACATGCGTGCAGTCAATGGCGCCCTGCACCATGGGGAAGTCCGCTATTGCTGCGAAGCCCTCTGCGCGCTCCCGCTGCTTCTCCGGTGTCACATTGAAGGAGATGTACTGACGCCGCCTTTTAAACAAGGCATCTGTAACCTGCTGGATGCAGCTATGCACCGCAAACTGGGATATGTTGGCAATGTCCCCAGTTGCTGACTGGAAGGAGCCGGTCGCATAGAAATTCAATGCCACTGTTATCTTCACAGCCACCGACAGAGAGGTCCTGCACCTTATCTGCGGCTGCAGATCTTCCTGAAGCAGGTGGCACAGCTCAGTCACCACCTCCTTTCGGAATCGCAGCCTCCTAACACACTGCTCCTCCGACATGTTGAGGTAAGAGAACTGCTGCCTGAATACCCTGGCAGCGTAAGGTCTGGTGTGGCGACATCTGTTGGCCCTCCTCCGTCTGGCCATTCCTGGCCCTCTCTCCCTCCGTCCCTGTGCCCTTTCAAGATGGTCGAGCAGCAGGACGTTCCCCTCCAAAGCAGCCCCCATAATAATAGGTCAGCAGAAATTAAAAAGGGTGTAAGCGCTCACCAGCAGCAGGGTGATGGTATGAAGGCTGAAGGTCCTCTGGCAGCACTGGGTCAATAGTGAAATGGCTCAGAGTTCAACTGTTCCAATCTGTGTAAATCACAAATAAGTTGTGCTCCCAAAATGGCTGCCACTTTTATACCAGTGCAGTGCCCTTTAAATAGCGCCCCTCTAAGCCCGCGAGCCACTGGGGAACGTTCCTGGAAGCTGGCCTTATTAGCGCCGGGCGGAACAGAGGGGGGCGCCACTGAATTTCCGGTCCGGGGCGCCAAGAAGGCGTTGCACACTGAAATGACGTCATGATCTGCCTGCGCCCGGGCGCTGAGATTTAGCGCCGTTGCTAAAATACCACTCAATATGGCGAGAGGCGCTGGGTTCACTGCGCCCACCCGAAATTTGGGTAACGCCCCAATTCTCGGCCTCTTTAGGCACTAATCGCTGGCACTAGCAACCAAATTTCTCCCCCTAAATCCAATCGAGCCAATTACCGCCCCATCTGTCTACTCTTAATCATCAGCAAAGTGATGGAAGGTGTCGTTCATAGTGCTATCAAATGGCCCAGTTTGGCTTTCGTCAGGACCACTCGGCTCCAGACCTCCTTACAGCCTTGGTCCAAACATCGACAAAGGAGCTGAATTCCAGAGGTGAGGTGAGTCTGACTGCCCTTGACATCAAGGTAGCATTTAACCGAGTGTGGCATCGAGGAGCACTAGTAAAACTGAAGTCAATGGGAATCAGTGGGAAAACCTTCCATTGGCAGGAGTCATACAAGGCACAAAGGTAGATGGCTGTGGTGGTAGAATGACAATCATCTCAGCCCCAGGACATCGCTGCAGGAGTTCCTCATGGCAGTGTCCTAGGCCCAACCATCTTCAGCTGCTTCATCAATGTCATTCCCTCCAACAAAAGGTCAGAAATGGGGATGTTCACTGATGATTGCACAGTGTTCAGTGCCATTCGCAACTCCTCATATAATGAAGCAGTCCATACCCGCATGCAACAAGACCTGGATGACATTCAGGCTTGGGCTGATAAGAAGCAGGTAACATTCACGTCACACAAGTGCCAGGCAATGACTATCTCCAACAAGAATGAGTCTAACCACTGCCCCTTGACATTCAACGGCATTACCATCGCAGAATCCCCCACCATCAAAATCCTGGGGGTCACCATTGATCAGAAACTTAACTGGACCAGCAACATAAATACTGTGGCAACAAGAGCCGGTCTGAGGCAGGGTATTATGCAGTCAGTGTCTCACCTCCTGACTCCCCAAAGCCTTTCCACGATCTACAAGGCACAAGTCAGAGTTTGATGGAATACTCTCCACTTGCCTGGATGAGTGCAGCTCCAACAACACTCAAGAAGCTCGACACCATCCAAAACAAAGCAGCCCGCTTGATTGGCACCCCATCCACCACCTTAAACATTCACTCCCTCCACCACCGGCGCACCGTGGCTGCAGTGTGTACCATCTACAAGATGCACTGCATCAACTCGCCAAGGCTTCTGCGGCAGCACCTCCCGAACCCGCGACCTCTACCACCTAGAAGGACAAGGGCAGCAGGCGCATGGGAACACCACCACCTCCAAGTTCCCCTCCAAGTCACACACCATCCTGACTTGGAAATATATCAACTTTCCTTCATCGTCACTGAGTCAAAATCCTGGAACTCCTTCCCTAACAGCACCGTGGGAGCAGCTTCACCAAAGGGACTGCAGCAGTTCAAGAAGGCGGCTCACCACCACCTTCTCAAGGGCAACTAGGGATGGGCAATAAATGCTGGCCTTGCCAGCAACGCCCACATCCCATGAATTAATTAAAAAAAAATAGGAAACAGAGAGTACTGGTGAGAGGTGTTTTGTCAGACTGACTGAGAGGAAATACAGGGGTTAGTACAGAGGAACATAGGAACAGGAAGAGGCCATTTAGCCCCACGAGCCTGTTCCACCATTCAATGAGATCATGGCTGATCTGTGACCTAACTCCATATACCCGCCTTTGCCCCATATCCCTTAATAACTTTGGTTAACAAAAATCTAGCAATCGCAAATATAAAATTAACAATTGACCTAGCATCAATTCCCGTTTGCAGAAGAGAGTTCCAAACTTCTACTACGCTTTGTGTCAAGAAATGTTTCCTATCTTCACTCCTGAAAGGTCTGGCTCTAATTTTTAGATGATGCCCCCTAGTCCTAGACTCCCCAACCTGCAGAAATAGTTCCTGACGTAAGGAAACTACTAGGCACTTGGTCTGAGTATTAAACAAGACTTTAATCAACTGTTTTACAACATGGAGATCTGGTTGTGTCCTTCACTAGTTCCTGTTAAAGAATGTCCTGAGCAAGCTGGGCCCACGCCCGAGTATTTATACTCTCCCTGGACAGCACCACCAGCAGGCCGCCCAGTATAATTTCATAAGTCATTTCCACATGAATGACAAGATTCATGTCAATTACTCTCTATCTACCCTATCAGTTCTAGGACCCCCGTTGTTTTTCATTTTCCTTAATGATATGACCTCTAAAACCAAGTAAAACATTCAAGCTTGTGATACTAAATTACAAAGAGCAATAAAATATGAAAATGCAGCCAACAATGCCGCATCATTTAGATCATGTGTGGAAAAGAGCAGGCGGATGGCAGATAAAATTTAAAACTGACAAATCCAAATGGTTGCATAAATAAATAACATGCAATGTAAGAAAAGAAGAATTTACAAAGATTCACAAAGCATCTTTCATGTCTTCAGGATGTCCCGAGGTGCTTCACAGCCATTGAATTGTTCTCGCAATTCCATAGGCAATTGCAACAGTCAATTTGTACATTGCCAAGTTCCTCAAGCAGCAAATGAGTTGAATGACTAGAATTTTTTGTTTGATGTTGTTGGTTGAGGTGGAAATGTTGAGGGGCCAGGACACCGGAAGACCTCTTTGCTCTGCTTTAAATAGTGCCAAGGGATGCCAAAGAGCTGTGAATGCTGAATCATTCATATTCAAGGCTGAGATCGATAGATTTTTGGACTCTAGGGGAATCAAGGGATATGGAGATCAGGCGGGAAAGTGGAGTTGAGGTTGAAGATCAGCCATGATCCTATTGAATGGTGGAGCAGGCTCGAGGGGTCGTATGGGCTACTCCTGCTCCTAATTCTTACTTTTTTATGTTCTTATTTTACATACAGCTGAGCAGACAGACATCTCAATGGTTTTCTGAAATTCGAAGAAAACATGGTTTAACATCTTGTCTGAAAGTACAAGATGAATTGAATAGAATTAGCCCAGATTATATCTGAAAGGGACCGGAAAGTCATAGTGGACACATCACAGTCAATATCAAGATGGAGTAGTGAGTGCAATCAATAAAATCTAATCAAATCTTGGGATATATAGACAAAATAGTGGAATACAAGTCAACTGGGGTTATGCCAGAGCTATTCGATGTACTGGTTAGATACATTTGGATTTCTGTAAACTACATAATGTCATCTCCGGCACGGGTTTGACATGCAGCCAATCTAAGTTCAAAAGGAAAGACCAAATTCTATCATTCTTAGAACTGAGAGGTCTGAGAGCTGTAGATTATTTTACTCTCGAGTCCTCAGACTTCTATCACTACAGTGTTAGTGGACTAATTATACCAGGTCTTGTTGATGGCTGGAACATTGCAGCACATATCACAAATGTGCGAATATACTGCCCTTGCAAAATTAGACTTTGGCTTCATGGAAAAGCATCTACAAAGGAAAATAAAAAAAACTTAGACTGGCGCTCTCCTTACAGTTTGATTCATCATACCAGAAACTAATGGCTTAATTCCAAAAAAAAGAAAAGATTGTCCCAAAGCACATTATAGCACTTTTTCAGAAGTGCTGTCACTGTTGGAATGCAGGAAACGTGACAGCCAATTTGCGCACAGCAAGCTCCCACAAACAGCAATGAGATAATGAGCAGATAATCTGTTTTAGCGATTCAGTTCTATTTTTTCTTTCCATTGCGACCAGGAAGCAGTACAAAATGTTGCTGTTCTTTAGCAGTGGCCCATAGCATAGGATGCAGGGAAAGTTCTGCATTCTTGTGTAAGTTCATAAGATAGTTGGACAGTACATAAGCTGTAAGAAGGATGCAAAGAGGCTGCAAAGGGATATAGACAGGTTAAGTGTGTGGGGCAAGAACATGGCCGATGGAGTATAATGGGGAGAAATGTGAAGTTATCTACTTTGGTAGGAAAAATAGAAAAGCAGAATATTTTTCAAAAGTTGAGTGATTGGGAAATGTTGGTGTTCAGAGGGACCTGGGTGTCCTTGTACAGGAATCAGAGAAAGTTAACATGCAGGTACAGCAAGCAATTAGGAAAGCAAATGGTATGTTAGCCTTTCTTACAAAGGGATTGGAGTATAAGAGTAAAAAGGTCTTACTGCAATTATATAGGGCCTTGGTGAGACCACACCTGGAGTACTGTGTACAGTTTTTGGCCCCTTACCTAAGGACAGATATACTTGCCTTAGAAGGAATGTAACAAAGGTTCACCAGACTGATTCCTGGGATGGGGGGATTGTCCTATGAGGAGAGATTGAGTAGACTAGGCCTATATTCCCTAGAGACTAGAAGAATGAGAGGTGATCTCATTGAAACATACAAAATTCTTAAGGGCCTTAACAGGGTAGAAGCTGAGAGGTTGCTTCCCTTGGCTTGGGAGTCCAGAACTAGGGGTCACAGTCTCAGAATAAGGGGTTGGCCATTTAGGACTGAGATGAGGAGAAATTTCTTCACTCAGAGGGTGGTGAATCTTTGGAATTCTTTACCCCAGAGGGCTGTGGATGCTCAGTCGTTGAGTATATTCAAGATAGAGATCGATAGATTTTTGGACATTAAGGGAATCAAGGGATATGGAGATCGGGCGGGAAAGAGATGAGGTGGAAGATCAGCCATGATCTTATTCAATGGCGGAATAGGCTCGAAGGATCAAGTGGCCCACTCCTGCTCCTATTTCTTATGTTCTTATATTAATTTGAATTCCTCTGCTTAATTGCATATGGATTAAAGTTTGCTCTTTGAGAGTGTTGTGTGGGAGATCAGAAGGAGCTCTGTTATGTAATTTATGATTCTGAGTCTTAACTATTTACAATAATTGCCCTTTCATTCTGCAGTTTACTAATTATGATTACATTTTGCATATGCATATGCCTGGGTACACTAGACGCACTTCAGTTTCCATTTATTTTTACTTAGAGAGCATCATTATTTGCACTTAATTCAGATCAGTTTTGCTTGAGAACTCTGTGAATGAAATTGGTCATCCAGTTTTGTTCATCCATCCCATATGCAATGCAGTGGTGGTGAGAAGGGTTCTGAATTATCACTGGTCAGTGCTGTGTTTGGATCGAGGTGTTCCTATGGCGCTGGTGCAATGTGTAATGGCCTTGAATTACTGTGGGCCTTCTAGCATGCTCGCATCGCAAGTTGGGCAAGACGTGGAGCAGAATATAGGCCAGGACCTGGCTATGCCAAAGCATGGGCCCTCAATGCCATTTTGCACAGGGCACAACTTGGTGCAAATCTTCTACCTGCCCTACAGAGAGGCACCCATGCCATGGGGCCGGGGGGAGGGGGGGGAGTGGCCAGGGGGAGGAGACGCTCAGTCCGGGAGTTTCCTCATCACTGACCTTGCACTGAATTGTCCACCAGTACGTTTAGATGATGAGCGGGCCCACCTGAGGGTCCAGGTCTGGGTCATGACCTTTTTATCTGGTCCCCCATGAGCGAGGGGTTGAGAGGCAGTTGCACCGACACTTTCTGGAGCAGCTTCCAATCGGCGTGCTTTTTTTTGGCCTCCCGGCCAAGCGGGAAGCTACCATCGAAACAAAGGCACCTTCTTGATTCCAAAACATCTGGTGGGGCGGGCAGCAACAGAAGTTCCAAGTGGGCCCATCCCCGCACTTACGCTGCGATGTTGGACTTGTGGATTTTTGGCCCCATGTCTAGAAATTCTTCCTCTCTTTCTTCTGAAGGGTGGAAATATATATGAAATATTGACAACATTTACCTGGACAACATTTTTTGAGTTGGCAAGATTGACATGTTACATTCATCATGCCAGCATTTCCATTATTGTGATGTATAAGGCATAAAGACTGTCTGTGTTCTCGGATTGTTTTGAGTGAAATCTCTTTTAGTTGACTTTTCGTACTGACATAGATTCCCAGAGGAGCCTCCTCTAAGCAAGCTTATTTCTTTTGAAAAGCGGACATGGCCCTTCAGCTGAGTAAGTAGACGCTGAATGATTGTAACGGAAAATGTCATATAGAGAAAATAAAATGTTTTTTTTTTACTTTACTACCCAGAGCGCCTTAAATATTTAATAGCATATCTGAAGTTGGTGAGTCATGCTGAGACTTCACATTCTCATCAATCTTATTAGCATTTCTTGAGTATTTCTCCGCCGCTTTGCTTATTACAGGAAGGCTAAATACACAGCACATTTTGGCCATTGCTACAGTTAGAGGGCGGGGGAACTTGCAGGATATTTGTTTTGGGCTCAGTGCTCGAAGGGGAACCATGAAACCTGCAGCTAACATCTGCAAGCTGTATTGAAGTTTGCACTAAGGAAGAGAACTCCTTATGCAGGAAAGTCCATGTCGGCTGAGCAATTATCTGTTAGATCCACTTGAGCCTGAATGTTATATTTCGTTGCTGCTTTTCACTCTTGGGGATGTGGGCGTCGCTGGCAAGGCCGGCATTTGTTGCCCATCTCTAGTTGCCCTGAGAAGGTGGTGATGGTGGTGGGCCTTGTTCTTGAACCGCTGCAGTCCGTGTGGCGAGGGTACACCCACAATGATTCTTTATGGCGCTTTTTGATGCGACTGAGTGGCTCGCTGTGTCACCTCAGAGGACAGTGAAGAGATAACCATGTTCGTGTGGGACTGGAGTCACATCTTGGCCCAGGCCTGGTAAAGATGGCAGGTTTCCTTCCATAACAGGACATTAGAGACCCAGTTGGGGTTTTTTTAAATGATAATCCAACAGCTTCATGGTCACTTTTACTGATACTAGCTTTCTCTTTTATTTCTAGATTTCTTAAACTGAATTCAAATTCTCAAAGTGTCATGATGGGCTTATTCCATTCTCTGGATTATTAGTCTAGGCCTCTGATGACTGGTCCAGTAACATAAGCATTGCGCTACCGTTCCCTAGAGCGCTCAGCCCAGACCAAATGCCTTGGTTGTTCTGCCCTCCTTAACGGACACTATTTTGGTGTCACAGACTCCCGAAGAACCTTTCATGCCACTGTTATGTCTCAATTCATCAGAGAGGAAGGGGGTGATTTTCATTCAGAAGTTGGGAAGGAGGCAGGACTACAACTTTTGGAGTTGTAGTCCCGCCTCCATCGAGATGCGGCCAATCCACGCGATTTTAACTTGATTGACCTCGTTGAGCCCGCCCAGCGGGCTCAGCAGGCCAATTAATGGCCACCCGGCAACAGGTGACGTCACAGAATGAAATTTCACCTGTCAAGATGTGTTGACAGATGAAATATCAGTGTTTCACAGCTGTTTGAAGCTGTCAAACACTGACAGTCTTACTTCTAACCTGAGTCCTTCTACACAGACTCAGTTAGAAATCTCACTGGCACAGAAAGCTGCAGGCTGTCACTTTTGACAGATCGCAGCCATTTTGCTTTCTGTGCCGGTTAGATGATGGACTCCCGAAACCTAGAGGAAGGAAGGCTGAAAAAGTAAGTACAGGTAATTTAAACTTTTTTACACACTTTAGACACACCAAACACACTTACCTTTGCACTCATGCACCCATCACTCACCTGAACACTGACATCTCGACCCCTCCAAGTCCGTCAACCCGACGGCCCGACTCCTCTAACTTGGCGTGGTTTGGAGCCGTTAGGATTCCCACACTTCAAGCTTAAAAATAGGGATTAGGCTAAAAACTGACTGTTAACTACCTGTTAACAGGCAGTTAATTGGCACTAATCCCTTCCCGCCTCGGGTAGGCGGGTCCCAGTGCGGGGCGGGTACCTGCCTCCTTTGAAACTTACATGGAGGCGGGTTGGGGGCGGGATGGTGTCGGGACCCCCGAATTCGGGACTTTACCCCACCCCCCCGCACGCCTCCAATCCCGACTCCACGGGTCAATGAAAATCGACCCCGAAGTGTTTTGATAGGGAACAGCATAATTGTTATCATGGCGAGAACTACCAATAGTTCAATTAAGAATGTTTCAACTTCCCATGTAAATATATTTTCCAAGCATCGATGCATATTTCTCATCTCAATGTCTCTTTATTGAACTTCAAAACGTATTATATGTATTTTCCTATGATTTACCATCCATTTTGAAACAGATTTCAGGCACAAAACTGAGTAAATTGGTCAGTAATGGCTCTCCTACTGTCTCCAGTCCACTGCTAAAAAATACAGCTCCACTTTGCTCAGAGAAGTTCACCATTCCTCATTAACGCCTGCTGAGAGCCTGTCCCACCACATGGTCTACTTGAATGCCCTTTTTATCTTGCCCAGAGATTGTGACCATCCTCTCCCCACCCGTTTATATTTGGAGACAGAACTTGTTCTCATGGCTAGCTCTGATGCATAATGTTGTGTGGCAAAAAGAAAGAAAGACTTGCATTTATATAACGCCTTTCATGACCTCAGCACGTCCCAAAGCGCTTTACAGCCAATGATGTTCTGTAGTCACTGTTGCACTGTAGGAAACGCGGCAGCCAATTTGCATACAGCAAGCTCCCATGAACAGCAATGTGATAATGACCAGATAATCTGTTTCAATGATGTTGATTGAGGGATAAATATTGGCCAGGACACCAGGAATAACTCCCCTGCTTTTCTTTGAACTATTGCCATGCAATCTTTAACGTCCACCTGAGGGGGCCGATAGGGCCGTGGTTTAACGTCTCATCTGTAAGACGACACCTCCGACAGTGCAGCACTCCCTCAGCACTGCACTGGAGTGTCAGCCTAGACTTTTGTGCTCAAGTCTCTGGAGTGGGACTTGAACCCACAACCTTCTAACTCCGAGGCGAGGGTGCTACCCACTGAGCCACAGGCTGACACAAAAAGCCATAGCTACCCTCTCACTATTTTATTACTTCTTCAAATGAAATGCTCAAATTTAGCCTCCCGATGTGTGGGTGACATTCTGATTTGCCCCCCAACCCCCACCTCCACCCCCAACCACCTGCCCTTATGGCTAAGGATAACAATGGCAGACTCATTGAGAAAAAACAAGTTCTGATTTCCAGGTCATTAGCTCATTAATTTGTACAATTTCAGCTTCTATTTGACTAAACACCAATTTTCAGCCTGCAGAATATACAGATATAGCATGAATAAAAAATGCAATATTAACACTTTGCAATAAATCACTATTTATGCGGCCAATGCACCACCAAAACCAGACTAACAAATGCCGAGTGTCCAATCTAACAGATGTGAAATCGATTCAGTGCCTCTGGACATCGTGACTTCTTCCAGCATAGTATTATAGAGCAGAATATATTATAGAGCCCAACCATCTTCAGCTGCTTCATCAATGACCTTCCCTCCATCATCCGGTCAGAAGTTGGGATGTTTGCTGATGATTGCACAGTGTTCAGTTCCATTTGCAACTCCTCAGATAATGAAGGAGTCCATTACCGCTTGCAGCAAGACCTGGACAACAATCAGGCTTGGGCTGATACGTGGCAAGTCACATTCGCAGCACACAAGTGCCAGGCAATGACTATCTCCAACAAGCGAGAGTCTAACCACTGCCCCTTAACATTCAATGGCATTACCATCGCCAAATCCACCACCATCAATATCCTGGGGGTCAGCATTGACCAGAAACTTAACTGGATCATCCCCATAAATACTGTGGCTACATGAACAAGTCAGAGGCTAGGTATTATGCGGCGACTGTCTCACTTCCTAACTCCCCAAAGCCTTTCCCCCATCAACAAGGCACAAGTCAGGAGTGTGATGGAATACTCCCCACTTGCCTGGATGAGTGCAGCGCCAACAACACTCAAGAAGCTCGACACCATCCAGGACAAAGCAGCCAGCTTGATTGACACCCCATCCACCACCTTAAACATTCACTCCCTCCACCACCGGCGTACCGTGGCTGCAGTGTGTACCATCTACAAGATGCACTGCAGCAACTTGCCAAGGCTTCTTCGGCAGCACCTCCCAAACCCGCGACCTCTACTAACTAGAAGGAGAAGGGCAGCAGGCGCATGGGAACACCACCACCTCCAAGTTCCCCTCCAAGTCACACACCACCCTGACTAGGAATTATATCGCCGTCCCTTCATCATCGCTGGGTCAAAATCCTGGAACTCCCTCCCTAACAGCACTGTGGGAGTACCTTCACCACAGTGACTGCAGCGATTCAAGAAGGGGGCTCACCACCATTTTCTCAAGGACAACTAGGGATGGGCAATAAATGCTGGCGTTGCCAGTGATGCCCAGATCCCATAAACGAATAAACAAAAATCATCAAATGTGCAGAATGATTATAATTCTTCTTCTGTAATCTAGTGCAATCGCCAACAATAGTTCTTTGACTGAAATAAGGCACTTATATTCTAATCACGTTTTAATTGTGATGTAAAAATAATGCTGCAATTCTTAAAAGCATCAACTAAATACATTGGTTCAATGTACTGTACAAGTACGTGTCACTGAATAGATTTGAAACGCACTTAGAAAGTATACTACAGCACTAGGAATTCGAGAGCATTAAACGATCAGAGTACTGCCTGGGGGGCCACCTCCTGTGAGAAAAGGTTATCCAGCAAATGACTCATAATGTCAAGAGGTGTCAAAAGGTTCCTGAACTAATTTTCAAACAACAGTAAGATAACGTTTTACTGCCGCTGGTGAAAGGAAAAATGAATTCCGTAACTCTTAATTCTGAATACCCTGAGTAAAACACCTCCATACGGCAAAGTAATTATTTGTCACGTTCAATATGGAAGCCAAATCTAGGAGCTTAGCAATTTCTTTGGTGCCATTGCAGTGCCTGAATTGATGGGAATTCCACCTGCTCATCTGGCTGGAACTTGACCCCGACCCAAATCACAGAGGTTGAGTCATTTAAATGTTAGAGGTGGGTAACCCTCAGTGGTGCTGCTCAGTGTATCACCCTTGCCACTCTATGGGGAGGGAGAGAGTGGCACAAGCTGATCAGAAGATCTAAAGGGTATACGTTTACTTCTGAGCTGCTTCCTTGCTGGTAGGCCTGATATCTAAATGTTATTTGATCATCCTTGGATCGATAGACATTTGAACCTGGCATTGTGGAGCCGACATAAGGCACCATACAGAAAGTACTCCAGCTTCATGCCAGCAAAAGTACACAATAGCAGCAGGAGTAGGCCATACGCCCCCTCCAGCCTGCTCCACCATTCAATGAGATCATGGCTGATCTTAGACCTCAACTCCACTTCCCCGCCCTATATCCATAAGAAAACATAAGAAGTAGGAGCAGGAGTAGGCCATACGGCCCCTCGGGCCTGCTCCGCCATTCAATAGGATCATGGCTGATCTGAACCTAGACTCACGTCCACTTCCCTGCCTGCTCCCCGTAACCCCTAATTCCCTTATCAGCTAGGAAACTGTCTATCTCCGTTTTAAATTTATTTAATGTCGCAGCTTCCACAGCTCTCTGAGGTAGCAAATTCCATAGATTTACTACCCTCTGAGTGAAGAAGTTTCTCCTCATCTCAGTTTTGAAAGGGCAGCCCCTTATTCTAAGATTATGGCCTAGAAAATCAGTGGGCTGCGCCACCAGTTTGCACCCAAAGAGGGCACTCAGTGGCTTTAGCGCCACTGGTCACACCTCCCGCGATATTTAGCGAGGCACTAATGGCGGCGTTAGCCTGTTGCGCTGCACCGCCACCGATGACGTCATCGGTGTGCGCAGCGCCCCGCTCCCGCCCCGATGACCATATTTGGTCGCGCCCGCCTCTTTAACGCCGGTCGCAAATCGTGACCGGTTCACAGGGCCTACCTGTGGCGGTAGTGGCGCTAGTTAAGGTGGAGGTGCGGGGCGGCTGCTTTTTTGGCGGCCGCCTGCCAGCACCTCCGTCCCCCGCCTCCTAAACCACCCCCCCCCGCGGCATTGCCGGCTGTTTCCCGAGAGCCCGGCACTTCTCCTTGGTGCCGGGCTCATTTGCCGGCACCAAGGAGAAGTGCCGGGCTCTCTTTATTGGCCCGGCACTTCTCCTTGGTGCCGGCAAATGAGCCCGGGCTAAGTGAGTGGGCAGAAGTTTGGCAGATGGAATATGACCACTTTATTATGGTCATATTTATGCTAATATATATGTACAAATGTATGTTGAAATGTTTAAGTGTCCTAATCCAAATTGTACACTCTCGGGAGCCGCAAGCCTACATTTCGTTGTACTGCACTTGTGCACTAACAATGACAATAAAAGTTGATTTGATTTGATTTTGAACAGTGGGAGGAAGGCCTGCAGTACCGCAGCGTGCCGTGCTGCAGCGTGTGGCGCTGTGGCCCTTAGCACACCGATATTCAGGGTGAGCGCCCCAAGCGGGGCGCGGGGAGCCTCGAGTAGCGGCCCGCTTCCGTTTGGGGCGCAGAAACTGAATATCGGGATGGCGCAAGTGGCTCCACTCGCAGCGGTAATTCCGGCGCCCAGGCGAGCTTGGCGCCCCAAACGGCGCCCAACTGAATTTTTAGCCCTATGCCTCCTAGTTCTAGTCTCACCCATCAGTGGAAACATCCTCACCGCATCCACCCGATTAAGTCCCCTCACAATCTTATATGTTTCGATAAGATCGCCTCTCATTCTTCTGAATTCCAATGAGTAGAGGCCCAACCTACTCAACCTTTCTTCATAAGTCAACACCATTCATCTCCGGAATTAACCGAGTGAGCCTTCCCTGAACTGCCTCGAGAGCAAGTATATCTTTTCTTAAATATGGAAACCAAAACTGTACGCAGTATTCCAGGTGTGGCCTCACCAGTACTCTGTATAACTGAAGCAAGACTTCCCTGCTTTTATACTCCATCCCCCTTGCAATAAAAGCCAAGATTCCATTGGCCTTCCTGATCACCTGCTGTACCTGCATATTAACTTTTTGTGTTTCATGCACCAGGACCCCCAGATCCCTTTGTACTGTAGCATTTTGCAGTTTCTCTACATTTAGATAATAACTTGCTCTTTGATTTTTTCTGCCAAAGTGCATAACCTCACACTTTCCAACATTATATTCCATCTGCCAAACTTCTGCCCACTCACTTAGCCTGTCTATGTCCTTTTGCAGGTTATTTATGACCTCCTCACTCACTGCTTTCCCTCACATCTTTGTATCGTCAGCAAACTTGGATATGTTGCACTCGGTCCCTTCCTCCAAATCGTTAATATAGGTTGTAAAGAGTTGGGGTCCCAGCACTGACCCCTGCGGAACACCACTAGTTACTGATTGCCAGCCCGAGAATGAACCATTTATCCCAACTCTTTGTTTTCTGTTGGGATAAATGGAAGATAGCCAATCTTCCACCCATGCCAGTATATTACCCCCAATCCCGTGACTTTTTATCTTGTGCAGTAATCTTTTGTGTGGCACCTTGTCAAATGCCTTTTGGAAGTCCAAATACACCACATCCACTGGTTCCCCTTTATCCACCCTGTTTGTTACGTCCTCAAAGAATTCGAGCAAATTTGTCAAACATGACTTCCCCTTCATGAAACCATGCTGACTCTGTCCGATTAAATTATGCTTATCCAAATGCTCTGTTACTGTTTCCTTAATAATGGACTCCAACATTTTACCAACCACAGATGTTAGGCTAACTGGTCTACAGCTTCCAGCCTTTTGTCTACTTCCCTTTTTAAATAAGGGCATTACATTAGCAGTTTTCCAATCTGCTGGGATCTTTCCTGAATCCAGGGAGTTCTGGAAAATTACCACTAATGCATCCACAATCCCCACCACCACCTCTCTCAAGACCCTAGGATGTAAGCCATCAGGTCCAGGGGATTTATCCGCCTTGAGTCCCATTATCTTACAAAGTACCATCTCCTTAGTGATTTTAATCGTATTTAGCTCCTCCCCCCCTATAGCCCTCTGTTTGTCCAGTGTTGGGATATTTTTAGTGTCCTCTACTGTAAAGACTGATACAAAATATTTGTTCAGCGTTTTTGCCATCTCCATGTTCCCCACCACTAATTTCCCAGTCTCGTCCTCTAAGGGACCAACATTCACTTTAACCACCCTTTTTCTTTTTATATAACTGTAGAAACTCTTGCTGTCTGTTTTTATATTTTTTGCTAGTTTACTTTCATAATCTATCTTCCCTTTCTTAATTAATCTTTTAGTTATTCTTTGCTGGCTTTTAAATGCTTCCCAATCTTCTATCCTTGATTCCCTTAGTATCCAAAAATCTATCGATCTCTGTCTTGAATATACTCAATGACTGAGCATCCGCAACCCTCTGGGTTAGAGAATCCCAAAGATTCACTACCATCTGAGTGAAGAAATATCTCTTCATCTCGGTCCTAAAAAGCCGACCCCTTATCCTGAGACTATGCCCCCTAGTTCTAGACTCTCCAGCCAGGGGAGACAGTCTATCAGCATCTACCCCTTCTAAGAATTTTATACGTTTCAATGAGATCACCTCTCATTCTTCTAAACTCCAGAGAATATAAGCCCATTCTACTCAATCTCTCTTACTCCTCCAGCTGGAGCTAGGACTGGTGGGGCCTCCAGGAGAACTTAGGATGCATCAGTCATATTCCAGAAAGTGACGTCAGAATGGGGCAAGGGCAGGCAGCTGAAGTGTCTGCCCTCTTCCTCCTGCTAGAACTTCTCTTTTTGAGCTTGAAAGGGGTTGGAAGCATGGCAGAAACGAGTTGTGTCCCAATTTCCTGCCCCATCCGCTCCCACTGTGTCAGACCTCCATTCCAAAAGCAGCGGAATCTCCAGGTTAAGATATTGAAGTGGGTTCACTCATTTAGCACACATGGACTTGGAAGACGTAAAAAGGCAGGATAAATAGAACTAAAGGAAGCAATTTTTTATTTTAAAAAAGGCAAGAAAACAAAGGCAATTGTTCTGTAGGCAAAATTAAAAAGAAATCGAAAGAAATGGAAGTTCAATGTTACAAAACAATTGCAAGGGCCTTGAAGGATTACATCAGTGGTCCGGGACACTGACAGGCTAATAAATCATCAGCCTTAATGATAAGGCAATTTCTACTTAGGCCAGGTGTAAAAATGTTTAGATGTATGTATCATAAATTTAGATTAAATGTGGGTGACTGAAGGGTTTTAATGCTGAAACATTTGTTGGCATAAACACCTCATAGCGTAAATTAGCAAGAATTATCCAGAAATGGGAAGGGAATGGTTTGCTGCTTTGAAATTATACGATGATTTGTGAATTGTGATACACAATAAGTGAGATAATCTGTAAGACTATTCATCAAAGTCACGTAATGTTAAAAAAAAAGTAGT
Organism: Somniosus microcephalus; assembly: GCF_052327205.1. Taxonomy (NCBI): domain Eukaryota; kingdom Metazoa; phylum Chordata; class Chondrichthyes; order Squaliformes; family Somniosidae; genus Somniosus; species Somniosus microcephalus. The sequence continues at coordinate 308,543,904 of NC_140991.1, forward strand.
TATGTAAACTTCCATGATACCAAACAAAATGTACGTAACATAGAGTGGTTTCAATAAACTAGAACATGAAGATGGTGTCTATAATCTCTAACTATAAAAGCAAATTCTTTCTTCTTTCAATAGTATAGCTACTAGTAACTGCAGAAGGATGACTGGTGATTGAAGATAAGTTCAAAATTCACATCTTAAGGGAGATATTCCTGGGTCTGCTCCTGGGTACACTGAATTGCCCAGTCGTAACCAATACCGGCATATTGGGATGGTTGGAGCACATCCATGTAAAGGAAGGAAAATCAAGCAAGCTTCTTTACAGGGCTCTGACCCACGCAATATTTTGATATTTCCTGCGCTCAAGCAGTCCATTGCACCTGGGCACTGACCCAGGGAAATCTCCCTTGAGGTCTTAATAGAGCATTGAGAATCAAAGGCGGCAAGATCAACTGAGAAGCGAAAAGAAAGAGTTAAAAAAGTAGGGGCAAAATTCGGACACAACCCCCAAAGGTTGCTATGCACGCAAAGCATCTCTACTCCAATAACATGGTAATTCAGAGAATCCATGGCCACAACATTTGGCCCCTTTTGCGCCGGCCGGTTTGGAAGAAAAATTGGGGCTGCCTCGCTTCCGCCCACTTCCGGCGAGGAACGCGGCCTGCCACCATTTTGGGCAGGTCGGCAACGCTGCCGTCGCCTGCGCTTGCTCCAGATATGGAGATGAGTCAGATCGTAACCTCAATTGGCATGCAACGTTGAATTAACACATGATCGATCTGGTAATTTGGACATCGTAAAAGAGAGAGAGAGAGACACTGAAAGAACAGAAAATAATTGAAATACAGATTGGGAAAAATGTCGAGAAATGGACCTTATATAAGTTAATAGATATAGGGAAGAGAAATAAACAATGGGACTATAAATTACATGGAACAACACAGGAGAGGGATCTGAGGCATTTGTAGATTTCTCATTGAAACCAACAGCACAGGGCATGTTAACATAAGGCAAGCTAAGCGGATATTGGGAGGTATATCAAGAGGGGTAGAGCATGATTCCCAGAAGGTGGTAATGAGTCGGTACAAGGCACTGGTGCAGTCACACATGAAGAACTAGGCACAAGCCTGGTGGCTTTGCACAGAAGAATTAGTTAATCATTGGAAAGTCAGGAGCACTGGAAATTGTGCCACTTGCCTTGTAAAACTTACCCTTGTGTGTTGCATAGTTGCATAGTATAAAGCTCCTATCATTATGACACGGTGTATCCTCTAAATCAACTTGCAGAAGATCCACTAGAGTTTGCTAAATATGGTTCCAATCTATATTTATCCAAAAACTAGGACAAATCTTTGGAGACATGCACCTCTGAGCACTTTTGCTTAGATATATCAGACAATCTATTTTTAACGCATCCCTTTATTCGATTTCCAGTTTCCATTTTCCTCGTTAACCACAGTAAATGATACCAGGTATACTTTGTGTATTATTGACAAACCGTAACCATTGAAATGATGGGATCTCTGGCCCTTGCACTGTCCTCGACCACAGATATGCAAGAAAGGTTATCTTCTCCCATAGACAAAATAATCCAGAACTTTTACTTGTATCTTTGTGCTCTCTGATACTGTTCCTCTTTCTATCCTTCAGCATTTACCAGGACAAAGGGAAATAACTCTATGACTCTATGAAAAGTTCTTCAGGGCAAAAATGAATTATTTTCTTCCCCAGCTCATCATTTTCCAAGTATCTCAATTTGTCCAATGCATTTGTGATTTGTATTGTTATTTAGATTCAATAACTCTCAGGGCTAGTTCTTCCTCTCTTCTTTCTTTCAAATCAGAGGACACTCAAAGAAGCCAAGGCTTCTTCGACAGCAGCTCCCAAACCCGCGACCTCTTCCATCTAGAAGGACACGGGCAGCAGGCGCATGGGAACACCACCACCTCCAAGTCACATAGAAACATAGAAAAATAGTAGCAGGAGTAGGCCATTTGGCCCTTCAAGCCTCCTCCGCCATTCAATATGATCATGGCTGATCCTCTATCTGAATACCATATTCCCACTCTCTCCCCATACCCCTTGATGCCTTTTGTGTCTAGAAATCTATCTATCTCCTGCTTAATTATATTCAGTGACTTGGCCTCCACAGCCTTCTGTGGCAGAGAATTCCACAGGTTCACCACCCTCTGAGTGAAGAAATTTCTTTTCATCTCAGTCCTAAATGTCTTACCCCGTATCCTGAGACTGTGACCCCTCGTTCTAGAACCCCCAGCCAGGGGAAACATCCTCCCTGCATCCAGTCTGTCTAGCCCTTTCAGAATTTTATACGTTTCAATGAGATCCCCACTCATTCTTCTAAACTCTAGTGAATACAGGCCTAGTTGACAAATCTCTCCTCATACAACAGTTCTGCCATCCCAGGAATCAGTCTGGTGAACCTTTGCTGCACTCCCTCTATGGCAAGTGTATCCTTTCTTAGGTAAGGAGACCAAAATTGCACAGTAGTCCAGGTGTCGTCTCACCAAGGGCCTGTAAACATCCTGACTTGGTTGTATATCGGCGTTCCTTCATCATCGCTGGGTCAATATCCTGGAACCCCCTCCCTAACAGCACCATGGGAGTACCTTCAGCCCACGGATTGCAGTGGTTCAAGAAGGCGGCTCACCACCACCTTCTCAAGGGCAATTAGGAATGGGCAATAAATGCTAGCCTTGCCAGCAATGCCCACATCCCATGAACGAATAGTAAAAAAATCCCTCCCCCACAAAAAAAAATCGACAGCATCTTTAGTTTGACTGTGTATTCAGTCTCTCACCAACCCAGGTTTGCCATTGTTTGCAGATGTTGAGACGATGTTCCCACTTGTGGGGGAGAACAGAACTAGGGGCCATAAATATAAGATCGTCTCTGATAAATCCAATAGGGAATTTAGGAGAAACTGCTTTACCCAGATAGTGGTGAGAATGTGGAACTCGCTACCACAGGGAGTGGTTGAAAGAAAAGAAAGACTTGCATTTCTATAGCGCCTTTCACGACCACCAGACATCTCGAAGTGCTTTACAGCCAATGAAGTGCTTTTTGAAGTGGAGCCATTGTTGTAATATGGGAAATGCGGCAGCCAATTTGCAATAAATCCCACAAACAGCAATGTGATAATGACCAGATAATCTGTTTTTGTTATGTTGGTTGAGGGATAAATATTGGCCAGGACACCGGAGATAACTGCCCTGCTCTTCTTCAAAATATGCCATGGGATCTTTTACATCCACCCGAGAGAGGAGACGGGGCCTCAGTTTATATTCTCATCCGAAAGACGGCACCTCCTACAGTTGCAGCACTCCCTCAGCACTGCCCTGGAGTGTCAGCCTATCTTTATATGCTCAAGTCTCTGGAGTAGGACTTGAACCCACAACCTTCTGACTGAGAGGCAATGAGCCACAGCTGATGCTTGAGGTGAATAGCAGAGATGCCTTTAAGGGGAAACAAGATAAACACATGAGGGAGAAAGAATTAGAATGATATGTTGATGGGGTTAGCTGAAGTAGGGTGGGAGGAGGCTCGTGTGGAGCACAAACATGGACCTGTTGGGCTGAATGGCCTGTTTCTGTGCTGTAAAAAATACGTAACGTTCAAACTCCAGGAAGAGTTATTGACTATTCATCAGTTATATTGGATTTTCATGAGGAAGGATGTAGAGGAGTGGATACACTCGACACTCGCTTTCGCCAACAGTTTCTGCATGACCTTGTTCGGGGCAGAGCCTCCAACTATCCCAAGCGTGGTTGTTGTGTATGTAATAGGTATGTTACTTTAAACCTATGGCCAGGGCAGCACTACTTTGTAGGGCGTAGTGATACCGTAGTACCACTCCTGGCCATAGGGGTATAAATAGTACTATGGGTACTGATCTCCCCTCAGTTCCCGCCTGTTGGTATTAAGTAAAGACCTACGTTGAATCTTCCAAGCTGTCTCTTCATTATTGGATTAAGTATAGACACATACTTTATACTGGCGACGAGTAAGGTTCGAACTCACCAGTACACAGTGCAACAAAGGAACGGCAGCAGTACGGAGAGAGAAGGAGAGAGGCTTCCTACCAGCCAGCCTGCAGAGTCCAGCGTCGACCGAAGGAGGCCCCCAGCACTCCGGGTTCGGGAGGAGCGGCAGCAATGGAGCGAGAGAGAGAGGTTTCCAGCGGAGGCTGCATGCAGCAGCTGAGAGAAGAGGCTGAACGGGCGCTCCAGCCACGGGGCAAAAGTCCACCCAGGGCCAGGTAAACTGAAATCCTTCCCGGGGAACGGGAGCTGCTAGGGCCAGAACAGGCAGGCGATCTGGGGAACAAATGGAGCCACGAGGACTAGCAAGCCACGAGAGGGGAAGGTCATTGTTAATAGCGGCGGTGGCAATAACGGGAGCTGCAAGGGCCAAAAAAAACGAAGCTGGAGAGAGGTCGTTAGCCGCAGCAGGAGAAAAGGCGGGAAAAACGCCATCTAGTGGACAAAGGGGAAAAGTTTTTTTTTCTCTTCAGCAGTTTAAAATAAAAAAGAAACAAAAACGCCATCTAGTGGAGAAAGGCGGGAAAAGCTCTTCAGCAGTTTAAAATGTCTAAAGAAGGCTGGTTGTCAGCATTTGTTGAGGACACAGAAGAGTGGGATGCCTATATCGAAAGGTATGAACTTTATTGCATAGTAAACAGGGTGGAAGATGACAAAAAGGTAGCAGCCTTATTAAATTGTATGGGGGCAAAAACATATGGTCTGCTGAGGGATCTTCTTACTCCAGAAAAGCCAGCAGACAAAACGTATGCCCAAATTGTTGATACATTAAAGGAACATTTAAACCCTAAGCCACCATTTATAGCGGAAAGGTACCGCTTCTACAGACACGACCAAAGGAATGATGAGTCGCAGGCAGCCTATTTAGCTGAGCTCAGAAGGTTGTCCAAATATTGCCAGTTTGGAGCCTTTTTGGCGGACGCGATCAGAGACAGATTTGTCTGTGGCATGTTAAATGAAAGTACACGAAAACGGTTGCTAGCCAAGAAGCAGCTCAGCCTAGATCAGGTGATTGAAATAGCATCGGCTCATGAAGCAGCAGCACAGCATACTGCTCAAATGCGACAAAACACAACCTGCTATGACACCCATGAGGTGACATTTCACAAAGGTAAATGCTACCGTTGTGGCAAAACCACCCACGACCAAAGTAATTGTTGGTTTCGTGATAAAATATGCCGGCAGTGTGGAAAAAAGGGGCATATAGCGAAAGTTTGTCGGTCGGGTACGAAACCCAATAGTGGGGGCAGTCCGAGCAGTACCAAGGCAAGGACAAAAATACATAAGATGTCTGACAGTAGCTCAGACGAGTCACAGGAAGGCACAAAAGCAGAGCCTAAAGGTCTGGGATGTCTCAAGTTATATGGCGTTGACAAAACGGAGGACCACAGCACAATGTGGGTTAAAATGAAGGTAGCAGGCGTCGAAGTTAATATGGAGCTGGACACGGGTTCGGCCCTATCAGTAATTAATGAACAAGACGAGACTCCAGGATGGTATGTTGCCTCCCTGGTGCAAGGGTCAAGGATGTCTCGGCGCGGGTGCAGAACATTCTGGAGGGGGAGGGGGAACAGCCAGTTGTCGTGATACATGTTGGTACCAACGACGTAGCTAAAAAAAAGGGAAGAGGTCCTACAAGTAGAATTTAGGGAGTTAGGAGCCAAGCTAAAAAGTAGGACCTCGAAGGTAGTAATCTCTGGATTACTACCAGTGCCACGTGCTAGTAAGAGTACAGAGAACAGGATAGTTAGGCTAAATACGTGGCTTGAGCAGTGGTGTAAGAGGGAGGGTTTTAAATTTTTGAGGCATTGGAACCAGTTTTGTGGTAGGTGTGACCTATACAAAAGGGACGGTCTACACCTGTGCAGAGATGGAACTGATGTTCTCGGGGTAATTTTTGATAAAGCAGTTCGGGAGCATTTAAACTAGTATGGCAGGGGGCTAGAAACCTATGTAGTGAAATAGAGGAAAGTGAAAGGCAGACAGAAATAAATGGTAAAAGGGTGAGGAACAAAAAACAAAGGGCCAAACTAATTCATAAAAAATGTGAGCATAAAAAAAGCCTGAGGGTTTTATACCTTAATGCGAGAAGCATCAGGAACAAGGTAGATGAATTAGCTGTGGAAATAGAGGTTAATAATTATGATCTAATTGGGATTACGGAAACATGGTTGCAGGGTGAGCAGGGCTGGGAGCTTAACATACAGGGGTATTCAGTATTTAGGAAGGATCGACAAAAAAGAAAGGGAGGAGGGGTAGCATTGCTAGTAAAAGAGGGGATAAATGCAATTGAAAAGAAGGATATTAACTCAGTTAATACAGAATCTATATGGGTGGAGCTAAGAAATAGCGAGGGGCGAAAAACATTAATAGGAGTGGTATATAGGCCTCCAAATAGTAAAATAGAGGTTAGGGAGGGCATCACGAGGGAAATTAGAGAAGCGTGCAATAAGAGCACAGCTGTCATCATAGGTGACTTTAACTTACATATAGATTGGACTAGCCTAATCAGTAAAAATAATGAGGAGGAGGAATTCCTTGAGTGTTTAAGGGATGGTTATCTGGATCAATATGTCGAGGAACCAACTCGGGAACAGGCTATATTGGACTGGGTACTGTGCAATGAGAAGGGACTAATCAGTAATCTTGTTGTACGGGGACCCTTGGGTCAGAGCGATCATAACATGATCGATTTCTCACTCGAAATGGAGAGCGAAGAAATTGACTCAGAGACTAAGGTCCTGAATTTAAACAAGGGGAATTATGATGCCATGAGACGGGAACTGAGTAGGTCTGATTGGACAACGTTCCTGGGAGGACTGGAGGTAGATAAGCAATGGCAAACATTTAAAGATAGAATGACAAAATTGCAAAAATTGTTTATACCAATCTGGCATAAAAGGAAATCTAAAAAGGTGACTCAACCGTGGATAACAGGGGAAATTAGAGACAGCATAAAATCCAAAGATAGGGCGTATAAAATAGCCAAAAAAAGCGCCAGAGCGGAAGATTGGGAACAGTTTAAGATAGAGCAAAGGAGGGCAAAGGGCATGATCAAGAGGGGCAAAATAGCTTACGAAAACAAGCTGGCGGAAAATATAAAAACTAACTCCAAAAGCTTTTATAAATATATCAAAAGGAAAAGACTGGTGAAAACCAAAGTTGGTCCATTGCAGTCAGATACGGGGGAATATATAATGGGAAATAAGGAAATGGCAGATCAACTAAATGCATACTTTGGGTCAGTCTTTACGAAGGAAGACACAAAAAACCTCCCTGGGATATCGGGAAAAATAGGGACATTGGCAAAGGAGGAACTGACGCAAATCAATATCTCTAAGGATATGGTGTTAAGGAAGCTAAAGGGATTGAAGGTGGACAAATCCCCAGGGCCTGATAACATGCATCCTAGGGTACTGAAGGAGGTGGCCCTAGAGATAGCGGATGCACTAAGGATGATTTTTCAGAATTCATTAGACTCGGGAACAGTGCCGATGGATTGGAGGGTAGCTAACGTTACCCCACTATTCAAAAAGGGGGGTAGGGAAAAAGCAGGTAATTACAGACCTGTAAGCCTTACATCAGTTGTGGGCAAAATGCTGGAGTCCATCATTAAGGATGAAATAGCGGAGCACTTAGCAAATGGGGACAGGATAGGACAGAGTCAACATGGATTTACAAAGGGTAAATCGTGCTTGACTAATCTATTGGAATTTTTTGAGGGAGTAACTGGTAGAATAGATGGGGGAGAGCCAGTAGATGTGGTGTACCTGGACTTCCAAAAGGCCTTCGATAAGGTCCCACATAAAAGATTAGCATGGAAAATTGAGGCTCATGGGATAAAGGGGAAAGTTTTGGCGTGGATAGGGAACTGGCTGTCAGATAGAAAACAGAGAGTTGGAATAAACGGCTCATTTTCTGAATGGCAGGCAGTAACAAGTGGGGTACCACAGGGATCTGTCCTGGGCCCCCAGCTGTTCACAATTTACATTAATGACCTGGATCAGGGAGTCGGATGCAGCATTTCCAAATTTGCAGACGACACTAAACTAGGAGGGGGGGTGGGCTCAGAGGAAGAGACCAGGAAGCTCCAGAGCGATTTGGACAGACTGGGCGATTGGGCGGATAAATGGCAGATGCACTATAATGTGGACAAGTGCGAAGTTATCCACCTTGGGTGCAGGAACGGGAGGGCAAATTATTATTTAAATGGCAATAGATTGGGAGAGGGGGAAGTACAGAGAGACCTGGGTGTTCTTGTACACCAGTCACTGAAGGCGAGCATGCAGGTGCAACAGGCGGTCAAGAAGGCAAACGGTATGCTGGCCTTCATAGCAAAAGGGTTAGAATACAGGAACAGGGATACCTTGCTGCAGCTGTACAGGGCACTGGTGAGACCACACCTCGAGTACTGTGTACAGTTTTGGTCGCCTCATCTGAGGAAGGATGTTCTTGCCATGGAGGGGGTGCAGCGGCGATTCACCAGGCTGATACCAGGAATGGCGGGAATGACCTATGAGGAGAGACTATGTAGTTTAGGGATGTACACACTGGAGTTTAGAAGATTGAGAGGGGACCTCATAGAAGTGTATAAAATTCTGACAGGTCTAGACAGACTGGATGCAGAAGGAATGTTTCCCTTGGCGGGTGAGAACAGAACTAGAGGACATAATTTAAGGATAAGGGCTAAACCATTTAGGACAGAGATGAGGGGGAATTTCTTCACTCAGAGAGTGGTGAACCTGTGGAACTCATTGCCACAGAGGGCAGTGTACGCCAGCTCATTAAATATATTTAAGAGGGAATTAGATATATTTCTACGGGCAAAAGGGGTTAAGGGTTACGGAGAGAAGGCGGGGACGGGATACTGAATTAAAGGATCAGCCATGATCTCATCGAATGGCGGAGCAGGCACGAAGGGCCGAATGGCCTACTCCTGCTCCTATCTTCTATGTATCTATGTATCTATGTAAGATTATAACAGGCTGTTCAAACGCATTCCCTTAAAGGATACGGAAATTAAATTAAAAATATATACGGGACAAAAAGTTTACCCGAAGGGAAAAATGCAAGTAACAGTTAAATACAATGGCAGGAAAGTGCCAGGACTTTATTTATACGTCCTACCAAATGGTGGACCGCCACTTTTGGGTAGGGAATGGATAAGAAAAATCCATTTCGACTGGAAGTTGATACACGAGTTAAAAGTAGAGACCACCAAGGATGATATAACCATTACAAGCAGGCTGTCGAAAATATTGGCAAAAACGCCAGAGGTGTTCCAACAAGGGCTGGGGACCTTAAAGGACATTAGAGCAAAAATAATTATTGCTCAAGACGCAAACCCCAAGTTTTGTAAGGCCAGACCGGTGCCTTACGCCATTCGGCCAGCTGTGGAAGCAGAACTGGATGCCTTAGAGAGTGCAGGTGTCCTTACAAAGATTGAGTGGAGTGAGTGGGCCACGCCCATCGTCCCAGTTATAAAGAAATCTGCAAATAACACACCGGGGGAACAAAAGAAGGTTCGCATTTGCGGGGATTTTAAGATAACTATTAACCCAGTCCTGCACACGGTACAGTATCCGCTGCCGCGGATAGAGGACATATTCGCATCGTTAGCTGGAGGTAGACACTTTACGAAGATTGACCTTTGTCAAGCTTATTTACAGATGGAGGTGGAACAGGACTCGAAAAAGCTCCTAACGATTAACACACACAAGGGATTGTACCAGTACAATCGCCTGGTATTTGGTGTGGTGTCCGCCCCGGCAATATGGCAGAGGACCATGGAACAGGTCCTACAGGGCATTCCAGGAACGCAGTGCTACCTGGATGACATCCTGGTGACAGGACAAACGGATAACGACCACCTCGCTAACCTGGAGCGAGTACTTCTGCGGTTGCAACAATACGGACTCAGGGCGAACAAGCAGAAATGTGAGTTTTTCCAGGAACGTATCTCATACTGTGGTCACATTATAGATAAGGAAGGCCTGCATAAGTCCCCGGAAAAGATCGAGGCAGTAGTGAAGGCCCCGCCCCCTGAGAATGTATCTCAGTTACGATCATTCTTAGGCCTTATAAACTATTACCATAAGTTCCTCCCGAACTTATCGTTCATTTTACATCCACTAAATTCCTTGCTGCAAAAGGGAGTCTCCTGGAATTGGGACGAAGCGTGTGAGGCTGCTTTTAAAAAGGGTAAACAACTCATTACATCAAAGGAAGTGCTCGCACACTTTGACCCAAAAATGCCAATGAGGTTGTGAAATAAAGAATAGATTTGCCTTCCAAAGCTAGGCTTTATTAACTTTAAAATCTGCAGCACATCTTTCCACATCCAGTCCCAACCAAAGCTGGAAAAGAGCTGAATTTAAGGTGGCCACCACACATCATGTGACATCAACTACCAATGAGATTACAACATATATCCCAAGGCAGTTAACAAACAACCAATCACAATACTTTTACTAAACAAGGAATAATCACCACATTCACCCCTCCTTTTAAAATATACTCCAACCTAAATAACCTTTACAATTTATAATTAATTATTTACAACTAAAACTATGCACAACAAGAGTAAAACTGTTTACATGACACAATACTAAGTGAACAACAACAAATAATAACATTGCACATAAGTATTAAGTATCTCTCAACTAAAACAATGGGCCAGAAATTCCAGGCCAGAAGCGTGAGTACGATCGGCTTACTCACGCTTCTGGCCGTTGGAAATGCCGGCGTTCAGCATGAACAGCGCATGCGGGGAACGCCGGCATTTCCAGACCTCGAGCGCGTGCGACTGCACAGGCAGCGCTTGCGCAGTGAACTTCGTGGATTTCATTCATGAAATCCGTGAGGTTAAGTCCTTAGAAGTTACACTTGAAAAAAGCAAGTGTAAAGTTGTTCATTGGCTGCGGAGGAAGATATATTTTATCGTGGAGCTTTTGAAATGCAATATTTTTGTTTGGGAAAGGGAGGGAAGTTATTTTAAGAAATTTTAAGTAAGTTTAAAAGTTTAAAATTTTTTTTAAAAGGGTTTTCAGAACGGTAGGTAGAAGGAGCAATTGTGGCTGTGTGAATGGAATGTGAGAATGAGTTATGTATGTATGTCCACATATATTCCTTTACGTATATGCACGCAAAGGAATATATACAGACATACATACTTTCAGAAGCTCCACGATAAGAAATATCTTCCTCCGCAGCCTCTGTAGCAACTGTACCCATGCTTTTTTCATATGTAAGTTGTAATGACTGGACCTCACTGAAAGCATTAATGAAAGCGGCGAATTATACTGCGCATGCGCTGCCTGTGCAGTCGCACGCGTTCTGCCTCTGAACCCCTTCGTTCAGAGGGCAGGAAATGCCGGTTTTCCCCACATGCACTGTGCATGCTGAAAACCGGCATTTCATCCGGCCAGATGCGTAAGTACCCCGACCGTACTAGCGCATTTGGAAGGGAATTATTGGGCCAACATTTTACATGTCAATAAAATAAAAAATTTAACAATTGCACGACTTGCCCCCTCGCATCTGCGACTGAGGGTCCAAGGAGGTGCATTGCGCAAGATGTCATCATCGGACGTATCCTCACACTGTTCCCTTTGGGGAACTGTATGAAGTGGTGGAAGGATTTATGGCCGTGATTAACGCTCATTCCGTGACCGTAACCATCTTTGAACCAGCCATTAGGGTGGTTAGTCCTATGGCGGGAGGGTTTTACGGGCTCCCACAACCCATCTGAGGGGGGGGCAGCCACCAACACCCACGGACGCAAGTATCCCGCTGGATGTCCACCCAGAATTTAAAGTTGGAGCTCCAACTCCACTTGCCGGGACTGTCTGGAGTGGTGTTCAAAACCCTACTCCTTCTGGCCCAGCGGCGGGGATGCTTACTGCTACGCAAAAGGCCCACTCCGCACAAAAGGTGACACCCATACGTTTCCTGCGCCTTATCCCTCCCCGTGACTGGAGACCTATGCTGCCATTTCACATTGCTAATCGGATTGGGCCTTTGTCATAGCAGTAGGATCCCCGCTGCTGGGCCAGATCAGGGTAGGGTTTCGAACCCCGCTCCAGACAGTCCCGGCAAGTGGAGTCGGAGCTCCGGCTCTAAATTCTGGGTTGACATCCAGTCGGATATTTGCATCCGTGGGTGTGGGTGGCCCCCCCTCCTTGTATAGCTTGTGGGAGCCCGTAAAACCCTCCCGCCATAGGACTAACCGCCCTAATGGCTGGTTCAAAGATGGTTACGGTCACGGAATGAGCGTTAATCACGGCCATAAATCCTTCCACCACTTCATACAGTTCCCCAAAGGGAACAGTGTGAAGACACGTATGACGACGACATTGCTAAATAAATAAATGGAATTAAAAAAATTCTTTTAGGGCTTTTAATAGTCTTTAAATTGCTTTAATTCTCTTTAAAACTACTTCAGATTACTCAAAATAATGTAAACATTTAAAAAAGTTTATAAAAGTTACCAAAATCTTCAAAAAACTTCCAAAAACCTATTTAAACTGCTGCTTTGCATGTAAAAAAGCAAAGCAGCTTGACAGAAACATTGGGGGCGTGTCCAGTGAAACTGAGACCTCAAGGGGCGTGTCTCACTTACACTGCACGCTCCTGGCTCCGCGCTGGCTGCACTCCTGGGCGGCGTGACGTCATACGCTGCCCGGGATTCTTCTTTCAGTTTCTGCAAGTGCAGGCGTCCCTGGAGCTGATCGGCAGGAGCGCGGGGTAAGTGCAAATACGGGGCTTGCACGCGCTGCAAGCCCCGTTCTGGAATTTCTGGCCCAATATAATATAATATTTCAACAATTTTAAAACATTACTATCAATTTAAAAGTCCATTTTCAATCGGTCGACCGGATATCTTGTTCGTGTCGACCTTCTTAACCTTGGTGAAATTCCTTGCCCTCCCACACCAGCAGGCACAGAAGTATCTTCAGCAGGAAGGCTATCCATATCCCGCTTTTCAACGATTTCCGGATTAGAAATCCCATCAGAAGGTAAACTGGGACGGTCATAAACATCCATCAAGGGCTGACTAATAGAAGTATAATTATCTGCAATCGGATTGGAGACATTCGTAGTATCTGTAACAGCATCCACATTATCTAAATCATGACTATTGTTAATATCCTCAGAAGAGGGCTGGCCACCACAAGGAGCCAAGTCTTTAATTGAAACGATACTTTCTTTCCCATCTTGGAATCGAATATGAGCATATTGGGAATTTGCCTCCAACAGCTCCACCTCCTCCACTAAAGGATCATATTTTGACAATCTAACATGGCGTCGAAGCAGCACAGGTCCCTGCATAGTAAGCCATGAAGGTACCGAATATCCCGTAGTAGATCTCCGTGGATAGTTAAAGAGCCTTTCATGGGGGGTCACATTAGTAGCCGTTGAAAGCAATGATCTAATGGAATGCAGGGCATCAGGCAGTACCATTTCCCACTGTGTATTCTTAAGGTTCCGGGATGTCAAAGCCAACATAACTGCCTTCCAGATCACCCCATTGTATCGTTCGCACTGTCCATTACCCTGGGGATTATACGGGGTAGTTCTACTAGTAGAAATTCCCCGACTCTGAAGGTATTCCTTCAACTGGGAAGACATAAAAGAACTTCCCTGATCTGAATGGATATACGCAGGCATCCCAAAGATGACAAAAAGTTGAGTCAGACATTTGATAACTGTAGCAGCTGATACATCTGCACAAGGAAAAGCAAAAGGGAACCTTGAAAACTCATCCACAACAGTAAAAATATATCGGTTTTGAGTAGTTGAAGGAAGAGGCCCCTTAAAATCGACGCTCAAACGTTCAAAAGGAGAAGTAGCCTTTATAAGATGAGCTCGTTGAGGCTTAAAGAAATTCGGTTTACACCGAGCGCAGATAGAACATGATGAAGTCATCTGCTTGACGTCTTCAACTGAAAAGGGCAAATTCTTACTGCGTACGAAGTGTATCATCCTCGTAACCCCAGGATGACATAAGGCATTGTGAAGATTAATAAGCGTATCTCCGTGAATCACCAAACAATAAGCCCTCGACAGTGCATCAGCAGCAACATTATCCTTCCCCGGACGATAAACTATGTCAAAATGGTAACATGCCAACTCAATCCTCCATCTCATTATTTTATCATTTTTGATCTTTCCAAAATGTTTAACATCAAACATAAAGGACACAGATTTTTGATCAGTTACCAACGTGAAATGTCGCCCCGATAAATAATGTCTCCATTTACGCAATGCTTCTACTATTGCGTATGCCTCTTTCTCTATTGAAGAATGTCTTTTTTCACTATTGTTCAAAGTACGTGAGAAAAAGGCCACAGGTCTTCCATTTTGGTTCAGAGTAGCCCCAATTGCAAAATCAGAAGCATCCGTCTCGATCACAAAAGGAACCTGCTCATCAATAGAATGCACAACTGCTCCTAAAATATCCTTTTTAAAATTCTCAAAACATGTCCTGGCCTCCCATGATAAAGGATATGTCGTAACCCGAATAAGAGGCCGGGTCTTCCGTGAAAAGTTTGCAATCCAATTAGAATAATAAGAAAACAGTCCAACAACTCGTTGCAAAGCCTTAGAATTAGTAGGACAAGGTAAATCAATCAATGGTCGCAGACGTTCTGGATCTGGTTTAATCTTGTTTCCCGAGATAATATACCCCAATAGATTTACCTCAGTAGTCAAAAAGATACATTTCTCTTTATTAAAAGTTAAACCAACTTTTTCCGCAGCTTGAAGGAATCTTTTAAAATTAGAATCATGCTCCACCCTTGATTTGCCACACACTGTGATGTCATCTAAATATGAAAAGGTGTCAGAGAGGGAGTTATCACTTATAAAAGCATCCATTGCCCGTTGAAAACAAGCAACACCATTGGTAACACCAAATGGTATTCGGCAAAACTGATACAGCTTTCCACCAGCCTCAAAGGCCGTATATGGTTGATCCTTCTTAACAATAGGAATCTGATGATAAGCACTCTTTAAGTCAATAGTGCTAAAAACCTTATACTGAGATAATTTATTGATAAGCTCATCAATCTTAGGCAAAGGGTACGCATCTAATTGAGTATACCTATTAATAGTTTGGGAATAGTCTATCACCATTCGTTTCTTGTGTCTCTCGTTAGTCGTGACAACTACCTGTGCTCGCCAAGGCGAACAACTAGGTTCAATGATTCCTTCCAATAAGAGACGTTGAACTTCAGAATTAATAAATTCTCTATCCTGACTACTATATCTTCTTGACTTGGTAGCAATTGGCTTACAATCCGGCATCAAATTGGAAAAAGTGATAATGGAGAAATGGATAAAGAGGTTAATCCACAAATAGATAAAGGTGGCTTAGTCCCTCCAAATGAAAGACTAAGAGACTCGTGTAACTGAAGCACATCATGTCCAATCAAAATATCCGCACAGAGATTAGGCAAAACAGATAGGCGTATATCAGTATACGTATTACCTAGAGGAACCATTTTCACAAAGCAACAACCAGCTATTTGTGAAGTAAACGTCGTCTGAGCCATACACACCTGATACGCAACAGGCAAAATTTTCAAATGCTTCTCCTTCGCAAACTGAAGACTTATAAAACTCTCAGTACTGCCCGCATCTATAAGGGCCTTCACTTCCAACCCATTAACTTGAGCCGTAACTATAGCTTTGTTCAGGCCATGAGCAAATGCAGCAGAAATTGATGCAATAAACGCCCTATCTAAAGGCTGAATAGTCACAGAGGAGGAGGTGGTAAAGGAGGGCCCTCCCACACCAGGAGAGGAGGAGGTAATTGAACCTGATGATTTGCACACGTGTGCATAATGACCTCTCTTGCCGCATTTACTACACACAGCCTCCTGAGCAGGACACTTCAGACGAGGGTGCCGGATATTCCCACAAAAATTACACTTCTGAATCCTAGAGGCAACAGCCGCCGAAGTAGAAACTATTTCAGAATCTAGTAAACCACTCCCATTAAGTCCACATAATTCCTTTTCATCCGAAACTGCCGAAACCATAGTCGCAGGCCGATTAAAAAGAGCATAAGAATCCGAACTTCTCTGAGCCACATCCAATGTAGAAGCTTGCTCAAAAGCACTTTTAAGATCCAAAGTCTTATTTTCTAACAACCGCTGACAAATTGATCTGGACAGTAATCCATTAATAAAAGCATCCCGTACCGATTCTTCCTTATATTCTTCAGCCGTCACAGCCTTATAATTACAGTTAACACTAAGGCACCGAAGTGCTTGTAAATAAGTATCCAAAGATTCTCCCACCTGCTGCCTACAGGCAGATAGAAGGTGACGTGCAAATACCTCATTCTTTGGTTTAACAAAAATCTTTTCCAATGTAGAAATAGCCACTTCATAAGTTTTACAGTCCAAAATATATTTATATACATCCGGAGCAATGTAGTTGATCAGCATATTCAGCTTATTTTGAGACTCTTGATCCAACACGCCCAAAAAGTTTTTAAATGTACAATACCAATGTTTCCATTTATCATCCACTCCAGCAGAATTGGGGTCAGCCTTGAATCGTTCTGGTTGAAGATATCGCTCCATTCTAACATAAAGTTAATAAATTGAAATAAAGAATAGATTTGCCTTCCAAAGCTAGGCTTTATTAACTTTAAAATCTGCAGCACATCTTTCCACATCCAGTCCCAACCAAAGCTGGAAAAGAACTGAATTTAAGGTGGCCACCACACATCATGTGACATCAACTACCAATGAGATTACAACATATATCCCAAGGCAGTTAACAAACAACCAATCACAATACTTTTACTAAACAAGGAATAATCACCACAGGTTGGCATGTGACGCCTCCCCATACGGTATAGGGGCAGTGTTGTCACACAAATTTCCCAACGGGACGGAGAGGCCAATAGCATTTGCCTCAAGGTCGTTAACTACAGCCGAAAGAAACTATGCACAAATCGACAGGGAGGCCCTCAGTCTGGTGTGGGGTGTAAAGAAATTCCACCACTACCTGCATGGGCAACGTTTCACACTACTGACGGATCATCAACCGTTGGTGTCGATATTTAATCCAACAAAAGGGGTGCCCCTGATGACGGCCCAAAGGCTACAGAGATGGTCACTGTTCTTAGGAGCACACCAGTACCTTATCGAATATAAGGGTACCAAACAGCATGGCAATGCGGATGGCCTGTCGCGGCTACCCTTGCCTGCCGAGATCAAAGAGATAGTACAGGACCCCGTGGAAATATATCACACGGCTGTTATGGAACACTTGCCCATCACCAGCCAATGTATCGAGCGGGAAACACGGAACGACCCGACATTGGCAAGGGTTTACGAGTTAACCGTGAAAGGCTGGCCGGCGCAGGGTGACGCATCATTGCCGGCGTTTTTGGCAAGGAAGGACCAGTTGTCCGTCTGCCGGGGCACATTGATGTGCGGAGCCAGGGTGGTGGTCCCTCAAAAATTACAACATAAAGTGTTGCAGGACTTACACGAAGGTCATCTGGGGGGTGTCAAAATGAAAAGCCTCGCCAGAGCCTATGTCTGGTGGCCCGGCATTGACAGGGACATTGAGGAAGTAGCAAAAGCATGCCAAGGGTGCCAGATGGTACAGAACGTACCACCACAAGCCCCACTACATCCGTGGGAGTGGCCCTCAACGCCGTGGCAAAGGATCCACGTGGACTTCGCTGGCCCCTTCCTGCATGCGATGTTCCTTATTGTAGCGGACGCCCATTCAAAATGGCCGGAGGTCATAAAGATGTCATCAATGACAGCCGAAAAGACGGTCGCAGTCTTAAGGACCATTTTTGCCCGAAACGGGGTGCCCGAGCAAGTCTGTTCGGACAATGGGCCACAATTTGTGGCAGAAGAATTTCAAGCATTCCTAAAAAGGAATGGAGTGCGACATTATACGTCCGCACCATATCATCCGGCTACAAATGGGCTGGCAGAGCGCTTTGTACAGACTTTTAAAAAGGCCATCAAGGCGATGGGGGAGGAAAGGTTGCCACTACAACACAAGGTGGACAACTTCCTATTCGCATACCGTAATGCTGCACATACGGTGACCAACCAGGCCCCCGCCGTCATGTTCTTTAATAGAAGGTTAAGGTCTCGCCTTGAATTGCTCAGACCAAACATTCGGAGGGATGTGGAAAACCGAGTATTTCGTAGGGCTCCTGACAGACAGACACGGAGCTTCGAGGTGGGGCAGCAAGTGTTGGCCCGTGATTATCGGAATGAAAAGTGGCGGTCTAGTACGATAAAGGCCCGCCAGGGACCCTTGATGTACACAGTTGAGACAGGGGAAGGCATAATCAGACGACATGCTGATCAACTTGTGGAGTCCAGAAACCCAACTGATTCACTACCTCAAACGTCTCAGCACATTGTTACAGCGGAATCACGGCCCAGCTCGTCATTACAGAGGTCTCAGGATTGCGAGGAGTTCAGCACTCCAGTGATCTCCACGGCACAGGATGTGCCATCAGACACCGACGAGTCCAGCGATGAAGGGGTGACGGAAATACCGCCGCCTACACCGAGACCGACTCGAGAAAGACATTATCCTAGTCGAGATAGGAGGCCTCCTCAGAGACTGAATCTATAACATGTTTCTGTTTATATATATATAAGTAGACAACTCTTGATGTAAATATGTTATGTATATTGTGTTACCAAATGTTATTAGCCCTAGTTATGGGGCATCTATTGACTTAATTGCACGGGTACGTTTTAATTAAAAGGGGAGGAATGTTGTGTATGTAATAGGTATGTTACTTTAAACCTATGGCCAGGGCAGCACTACTTTGTAGGGCGTAGTGATACCGTAGTACCACTCCTGGCCATAGGGGTATAAATAGTACTGTGGGTACTGATCTCCCCTCAGTTCCCGCCTGTTGGTATTAAGTAAAGACCTACGTTGAATCTTCCAAGCTGTCTCTTCATTATTGGATTAAGTATAGACACATACTTTATAGTGGTCCCCACATTGGAAGTGATGTGGCCGTGAAAGGGAACTCCCAGACCGGGAGTATGCTTGACTCCAGCCTAGTGGAAGACCCGTTGCGAGAGCATGCGAACTGGTTCTTCAGCTGGCATAAGTGGGGCCTAGCCTGGGTTGTGGCCTGCACCTCCAAAGAATTGAACAATTAATTGGGTTTTTTTGGGCACCTTTATACAGGTCAGGCAACGAGCGCACCTGCCCCATTTTTATGGCGGGGCGGGGGGGGTGGTGGGGTGGGGGGGGGCATCCCGCCAGTTAATTTGAGGCAGGATTGGGGAGGGGAATTAGTCCCTGTAAGACAAAGGAAGTCATGATCAAACTGTACCGGCAGCTGTCTTTCACTCTGCCAGCGCATTTCACACTTCATCTAGAGCCATTGTCTGTTTCTTTACCTGTCCTATTACCATCTCGTCTCACCTTGAATATCTCTTAATGTCTCTTCTTTCATCCCCTCCCCCATTTCCCAGCCCCCAAACTGCCTTTTAATCATTTCATTTCCTGCCTTTTTTTCTCAGTCCTGACGAAGGGTTTCGACCCGAAACGTTGACTCTATTTCGCTCTCCACGGATGTTGCCTGGCCTGCTGAGTTTTTCCAGCATTTTCTGTTGTACCATGCTCTGGTCAGGCTGCAGCTTGAGTACGGTGCCCAGTTTTGGTCGTCAAGGCGCGAGGTTTAAAATAGCAGTCGGGCCCCACTGACATCATCGAATCCCACGCTGTACGTTTAAAGAAGGACCCCGCCTGCTTTAGGCAAGCATCCCGCTCGCCTGCTCAGAAGGGCGGGTTAAAATCGGAAACTGGGGGAAAGACAGCGGGACGTTAGCGGGCGATTGCCACAGGCGATTTTAACTGCCCTGCCTGCCAAATTTCCACTGTACGGGGCAGGTTTAAAATTGCCCCTTGTCAGGCTAAGATCATGGGATTCATAATTAATAATGGTATCCGTTGTACTGACAGGCAGGGGAAAGTAAGGGATGGAAAATGACGGTGCTAGGTCTTGTGGCATTGCTCATTCTTAACTGGCAGGCGGGTTCAAAGGTCAATACATCACTTAGTTAGTGCCCCAGGGATAGTTGCCTTTTGATGGGAAAAAGCTTTTAATTTTATTAAATACTTTGGGGGAGGCCGAAAGGGAGGTAAACAAATCACCAACACAGCACTGGCGCAGGGTAGAAACTGGGGCTCGTTGCGATTGTTCTAAGGGTTGGGCACAACGAGGCCCGAAATGAGGACCAATGCCCAGCGCCTCAAGGACACCTGAAGAACACCCCGCCCAAGATTGCGTCAGGGCCATTTTTCAGGCTTCTGAATTGGCTGCCTAAAACAGGCATTAGGCCCCATGTAGATGCCGGCCAGGAGGGGGGCCTAACTTCTGTTTTCAGACCCCCTTCAGGGCAATTGGGCTGCACTGCTCTGCACGGGTTTCCCAGGCGTGGTTGCGGCCTAGCAAGCAGTCGGCCACCAGCGTGTGTTTTAATTCACACGGAGCCAGGAGGAGCAGGAGGAGCGTTGCTCCCAGATCCACAGCACTCCTAACGGCCACTGCTGGCTGCGACTGGCCTCCTTCCAGCTGTCCTCAGCTGGACCAATCAGGACATGGGATTAAGATGTCAGGGACGGGGTTTTGCGCCGTGTTCCTGACCCTCTCCCATCTTAACTTGCCTGAATTCTGGTACGGGATGGCCGCCCGTACCGGAGGAGCGGTGTCTAATTTAAGTGGAGAAGTTGACATCATCAGGACACACTTGACATTTTAAATGGCCCGCTCAGCCTGGATCCTGTCAGAGAAAGATGGCGGTAGGCAGGATCCTGCCCACAGGGGGTCCAGGCAAGTGTTATTTTAAGATCGCTCCTCCTGGTGCCACATGGATACCTTTGCCACCCCCACGCCTGCCGGGGCCTCCCCCTCCCCCAATAGTGGACGTTCCTGATTCTTCCCCCATTCCTGACATAACTTTCCGGGGCCTGTATTCATGGGTCCTCGAAGGTGGCCTGACCCAACCCCCTGACCCAGCCCCCCCCCCGCACAAACCCCCTCCGCAATAAATGTTGACTCCCGTCTGCTGACGGTGACATAATTCCCACTGACTTTGTGCGGGAGTCACTATCGGACCGTGCTAATGAGGCCGAGGAGTAAAAATCTCCCAGCCCTCATGCTCCATATGCGCAGAGGGGGAGAGGGAGGGGGGGCGGGAGGAATCACCACCCACACCTCCGACTCCCGGCCCAAGTTAAAATCAGGGCTCGTAGTTATGAGAAGAAACTAGAGCTCTTTTCACTAGAACAGAGAAGGTTAAAGGGATAGAGGTCTTCAAGATTATGAGGAGTGTTTATTATGTAAATTGGGAAGAACTATTTCCACTGGTCAGTGAAGCAGCAACTGGAGAACATAAAATACAACAGTGACAATTGTTCAAAAATACTTCATTATCTGAGGAAGGATGTTCTTGCCATGGAGGGAGTGCAGCGAAGATTCACTAGACTGATGCCTGGGATGGCAGGAATGATGTATGAGGAGAGATTGGGTTGATTGGGCTTATATTCGCTGGAGTTTAGAAGAATGAGAGGGGCTCTCATTGAAACTTATAAAATTCTAACAGGACTAGACAGACTAGATGCAGGAAGGATGTTCCCGATTGCGGGGGAGTCCAGAACCAGAGGTCACAGTCTAAAGATAAGGGGTAAGCCATTTAGGACAGAGATGAGGAGGAATTTCTTCACCCAGAGAGTGGTGAACCTGTGGAATTCTCTACCACACAAGGCAGTAGACCAATTCATTAAATATATTCAAGAAGGAGTTATATATATTTTTTAAGGCTAAAGGGATCAAGGGATATGGGGAGAAATCAGGGACAGGGTACTGAATTTGGATGATCAGCCATGATCTCATTAAATGGCGGAGCAGGCTCGAGAGGCCGAATGGCCTACTCCTGCTCCTATCTTCTATGTTTCTATGTTTCTATGTGAAGCGCTTTGGGACGTCCTGAGGTGAAAGGCGCTGTATAAATATATAAGTCTTGCTTTAAATTGAAAATCAGCAGCAAAGGAACAAAACAAAGAAAGACTTGCATTTCTATAGCGCCTTTCACGGCCACCGGACATCCCAAAGTGCTTTACAGCCAATGAAGTACTTTTTGAAGTGTAGTCACTGTTGTAATGTAAGAAACGCGGCAGCCAATTTGCGCACAGCAAGCTCCCACAAACAGCAATGTGATAATGACCAGATAATCTGTTTTTAGTGATGTTGATTGAGGGATAAATATTGGCCCCAGGACACCGGGGAGAACTCCCCCTGCTCTTCTTCGAAATAGTGCCACGGGATCTTTTACATCCACCTGAGAAAGCAGGCTTAGTTTAACTTATCATCTGAAAGGCAGCAGCTCCGACACTGCAGCGCTCCCTCAGCGCGGCGCTGGAGTGCCAGCCTAGATTTTTATGCTTGAGTTTCTGGAGTGGGACTGTGAACCCACAACTTTCTGACCCAGAAGGCGAGAGTGCTGCTCACTGAGCCACGACTGACACAGCTAAAGGGAAGCAAAGGGGAACAAAGGGAAAAGTTAGGAGAAATATTATTATGCAAAGGCTTGCTAGAATAGTGCTGGAAGCAAAATCAATAATAGCTTTTAAGAGTTCAGGGCTGCTTCAGAGGGTCAGTGCAGCGGCATTGAACTGAACAGCTGTGTATACCATTCTATTATTCTAATATAGTCAAGATTTTGGAAACTGGCAGAATTCACCCAGGGTCTAGCACAATATATGCGCAGATGGCTTGAACTGGTTATCTGAATTCTTGCCTTCACTAACTTAACCTTCCTAACCAGCCTAAGCAGAACAGCAAACACAACAAGATCTGTGACACAACCGACGGTGCCACATGTCCAAACACTTGTCGCTCACTGATGCAGTGCGAGCCCATCTGTCAGTCTGAGAAAGGTTAGATCTGTAGTTGCTGTGAACTGGTGAACTTTCCGACTCACGCAATCGGCTCGCGGGCACAAGTTTGCCGTGACTGTTAGAAATTGGGAATTGACATCAGAAGTAAATCTGCTTTCAGCCAGATATTAAATAACCTCCCCAACCCCGATCCACCCCAGCTCCCACAGACACTCGTTTTTCTATGCTTGAGTGGCTCGTCCTAACATGGAACTAAAGTGCCAGTTTCGTGAGGCTTCACACTACCACGACCGAACTCCGCTCAACTGCGGAGCGACTCAGAGAATTGGGTGCAGAGGTCAACACAACTAACTCACAGCGCTTCTGATTTTCCAGCAATTAACACTTATCAGCAACAATTCATGAGTGCCGAGATTTCGACACTCTGGCCTGTGTGCCCAGATTCCGACCTGCGCTTCCTACAAGGGAGCTAACCACTCCTCAAAAGTTAACTTTAATGGGCTTTATAGGCAAAAGCATTTCAAATAACACAAATGAATAAATGCCGTGAATATGTAGATATCTCGGCCTAGAAATTCAGTTGGCGCCGCGCCAGGGCTTTAGCGCCGGAAAGTTAGCGCCGGCGCTAAGTCCCCCTGCGCGCGCCAAAAATTCAGTAGCGCCGTGCCAAAACGGCTGCCGGCGCTACTGAAGGGTGTTTGCGCCTGAAAATGGGCGCTACCTGCCGCATTGCGGCGCTATTCCGGCGCTGCGGCGCCTGATGCGGTGCGGCAGGCTCGGGAAGTGCAGGCCTCCTCCTTCAGTTAAGGAGGAGCTGCCTGCACCCGCCCGCTGGCCGGTAAAATCTTCACAAAAATGAGCCCGGCACCTCGGGGAAGTGCCAGGCTCGCAGCCCAGAAGCATCTGTTCCGTGGGGGGGGGTGGAGGAGTCCGGGGAGGGAGGTGCGGGCAGGCGGCCGGCGGGAAAGCGGCCGGCCGCCGCGCGACCTTAATGCGCCGGCGCAAACTCCTGTAAGACTCGGTTGCCAGAGTCTTAGTTGCGGCTGCCACGGGCGAGGCGGCCGCAACTCAATTTCAGCGCTGGGGCCCGTCACCACGGCAACCGGGATGCTGCGCACACGTCATCGGTGCCGGCGCAGCGCAACCGGTCTACCGCCGATGGTAGGGCCCCAGGGAATTTCTGAATCGGCTGTAAGTCCAGCGCAATGACCTCTAGCGCCGCAAAATGGGCGCAAAGCCCACTCAATTTCTAGGCCGCAAACCGATGTAGTTTGCCCACAGACCAATATGGCATTAGGTTAAAGAAAAAGGACAGAATGTTGGCACAGCAGGCAGTGTGATACACAGACGCTGTTGTATAATACGCATTGAAATGTTTACATCTCGATCAGTTACAGCAAAGACTGGCTGGAAACAAAATGTGGAAAAGAAGCAGGTAACTGTGGACATTCTGGTCTAGAAATTGGATAAGGCCGGAAAACGGGTGGGGGCAGCGCGATGTGTCCATGCTCGTTCAAAGTAGTCCAGGCAGCACGCAAAATTCGTGCTGCCTGCTCATTATAATGATTGCCGCGCTGATCTCAGCGCTAAAGGCGCTGCTGATTGGCTTAGCGCTGAACGGGGGGGGGGGGGGGGACCAATATCGGGTGCAATCTACCGGCCAATAAAGTTTGGCCGAGGCCCTCATTGTCATTGTGGAGAAAGCCATGGCCCAACAGCCCAGAGAAAGGGCGAGGAGATTGTCATTTGCGGCACTGGAGGCCTCGGTCCTGGGGGTTCACAGACGCCGTCGGGTCCTCTACCCGCAGGGGGGGCAGGAGGCTCTCAAGGCAGAGCAGCAGAAGGCTGTGGGAGGAGATCACTGAAGCCGTCAGCATGATGAGTGTTGTCCCCAGGACCTGGATCCAGTGCCGCAAACAGTTTAATGACCTCACACGCGTGGTCAAGGTGAGTGAATGCCTCATCAAATGCCATATCCCACCATCTGCACCACTAGCCTCACACACTGCTCAGTGCACCACACCCCCATCACTCACCTACCAACAATCTCGAGCAATCTCCACTCATAGCTCGCAATCATAGCTTCACCTCACCCTCACACACTTATCAGTGCCGCAGGACTCACGCCCATATCTCACACCTTGCACACGCAGCCAGCTATTCAACCATGGCAGGCACATCACCCAAACACACTGCACCACACTCACCGACGCACTTCCCTTTCTCTTGCAGGCAAGGGTCGCTCATAACCGCCGGGAGCAGCAGCAGATGGGTGGCGGGGAAGCCCGTCTACAGAACCTGACGGAGCTGGAGGAAGCAGTGCTGGAGATCACGGGAGGGGCCTTCACAGAGTCCATGACGAGCGGGGAAGTTGAAAGCATTGCTGATGATGACGGTATGCTCATACCTAATCCTTCTTCTCATGTCCCACTTCCCCTCATCCCACAATCCCTTTTCACTTACAAGCTGCTTATGGTGTGTGCATGGATATCTTGCTTTCCCTCCAATCCCCTCACCAGAACTCGACACTTGTGCATTTCTCCTCTCAGATACCCGAGAACTCCAACCTGGCCGGCCAGTCCCCGAAGTGATGGAGGAGGAGCTGAAGATACCGTCACTGCAGCTGACACTCGCAGGCACCAGCTGAGAAAATGGCACAGCGCGGAGTTTGGTGGGAAGTGTGGAGGTGGGATCTGCACGTACAGAACATCTCAGGCCCGCAAAGCCACATGCGTGCAGTCCATGGCGCCCTGCACCATGGGGAAGCCTGATATCCTGGCAAAACCATATGCGTGCTCCTCCTTCTTCTCTCTGTTCAGAGAGAAGACAATGAAGTCCCTTCTCCTGGGGCACAGAGCCTCTGTGACCTCCCAGAGCAGTGATAGACAGCGAACTGGGAGATGCTAGCTGTGTCTCCTGCTCCAGACTGGCAGGATCTGTGATCACCTCCGTGGCAAAGAGGAGCCTCCGAATCCACTGCTCCTGGCTTAAGTGCAGGTAGGAGAAGAGCTTGTGGAAGACCCTAGGTGATTCACCGAGCATGAGTGGGCTGCCAGCTCCCCGGAGGATGAGTTCGCACGCAAGTTCTGCTGCATAGGACTCAGATGATGACCTCGTTGGGTCGCCCTTCAGAAGACGGGTGATGGGCATGCACACAGAAATGCTTGGTGCAATGGCAATCCTGCCGGAGAGCCTCTTATCAGTGTCAAGGAGCCTGGAGGAGTCCAGCTCCAACACTGCACGGGGCTTTGCGCGGAGCTTGGAGCCCTTGATTTCCAGGATGGAAATGAGGGGCAACTCCATGATAGTGGACCCAGCCATGATGCTGGGTGTGATGGGCGATGTCGCAGCTTCCATTGCAGCACAGACGGAAGCGACCCAACATCTCAGTACTGCAATGGAAACTCAGACATTTTTTTTATTCGTTCACGGGATGTGGGCGTCGCCGGCAAGGCCAGCATTTATTGCCCATCCCTAGTTGCCCTTGAGAAGGTGGTGGTGACCCGCCTTCTTGAACCGCTGCAGTCCCTGTGGTGAAGGTGCTCCCACAGTGCTGTTAGGGAGGGAGTTCCAGGATTTTGCCCCAGCGATGAGGGAATGGCGATATAGTTCAAAGTCAAAATGGTGTGTGACTTAGAGGGGAACTTGGAGGTGGTGGTGTTCCCATGCGCCTGCTGCCCTTGTCCTTCTAGGTGGTAGAGGTCACAGGTTTGGGAGGTGCTGTCAAAGAAGCCTTGGTGAGTTGCTGCAGTGCATCTTGTAGATGGTACACACTGCAGCCACGGTGCGCCGGTGGTGGAGGGAGTGAATGTTTAAGGTGGTGGATGGGGTGCCAATCAATTGGGCTGCTTTGTCCTGGATGGTGTTGAGAGTATTCCATCACACTCCTGACTTGTGCCTTGTAGATAGTGGAAAGGCTTTGGGGAGTCAGGAGGTGAGAAACCCGTTGCAGAATACCCAGCCTCTGATCTGCTCTTGTAGAAATAGTATTTATGTGGCTGGTCCTGTTAAGTCTTTTGTCAATGGTGACCCCCAGGATGTTGATGGTGGGGGATTCACTTCTGCCATTGTGGCAGGGTTTACGAGTGTGGAAAGGGGCTTGCAGGGTCTCACAGTAGTCCAGCTGTGTTTGAAATGTTAGTTTTGTGATGGCTCTCATTTCAGCTTTGTGCCCAGGCAGCTACTGTCATGTTCTGTCACAGATGGATGGTAAGATGGGGGACATGGTGAGCAACGGGGATCTGGGGCTTCATTCATTGGAACTGGGGTCTGAGGAGGTGCTCACGGACAGCCCGTCTGGAACCTGGATCTGCTGCCTGACTCCTCCCTACTTCCTCCTCCTCCTCCTGCTGAAGTGGTCCCGGAAGCTCTGGTGGCAAGGCCTGCACCTTCACAATGGCCAAGTTGTGGAGCATGCAGCAGACCACCGCAAAATGGGGCACCCACTCCCACGTGTACTGGAGGGCTCCTCCTGAGCGGTCAAGGCAGTGGAACCTTGGCTTTCGCACCCCGATGGTCTGCCCAATGAAGTTCCTCGTGGCAGCATGCCTGTCATTATATGATTGCTAGTCACAAGCAGTGGGATTGCGAAGGGAAGTCATCAGCCAGGTGCAGAGCGGATAGCCCTTGTCTCCGAGCAGCCAGTCTCGGGTTTGACGTGGTGGCTGGAAGGTTGCTGGCACACCGGACTGGTGCAGGATAAATGCGTCATGACTGCTGCCAGGATACCATCATGATGCACTGGGCATGGTCGCGGACCAACTGCACATTAAGTGAGTGGTAGCCTTTGCGGTTACAGAACATCTCAGGTCCGCAAAGCCACATGTGTGCAGTCCATAGCGCCCTGCACCATGGGGAAGCCCAATATCCTGGCAAAGCCACATGCGCGCTCCTCCTTCAGAGAGAAGACAATGAAGTCCCTTCTCCTGGGGTACAGAGCCTCTGTGACCTCCCAGAGCAGCGATAGACAGCGAACTGGGAGATGCTAGCTGTGTCTCCTGCTCCAGACTGGCAGGATCTGTGATTACCTCCATGGTAAAGTGGAGCCTCCGAATCCACTGCTCCTGGCTTAAGTGCAGGTAGGAGAAGAGCTTGTGGAAGCCCCTAGGTGAGTAAGGCCTCCTGCCCCTCCTCCTCCTCTTTCTGTGAGCATCTTCTCCTCGTCTTCCACTCCATCTCCCTGTAATACATGAGCATGAGGGGACTACAAGTAGAGCCTATGACTGGGAGCAAGTGGTGTGAGGAGCAAGGCGTTCTCCACTTTCAGCAACACTCCCTGTCACCTCAGCAACTTTAAACAACGCTAGGAAGCTCCAAACTGTTGAACAAACTTACACAGAGCCAGCAGAAATGAAAAAGCAAGTCAGCTGCAAGTTGTCGATGATCCCTTTAAATAGCTCTGATGGGGGGGTCCTTACTGCTGCTGAACGCATGGCCAGCTGGTCGTGATTAGGAGAGGGCGGTACATGGAGCAGCGAAGTTCTAAATGGCAGGTCACGCTTCAAATCAGCATTGCACACTCACTGACATCACGATCTGCCTCATTTCCATTTCTTCAGCGAGCGCAGGCAACAGCAGCGCTGCCGACCTGCCCAAAATGGCAGCCGCCTCGGGACCCGGAAGTGGGCGGAAGCGAGGCAGCCACTATTTTTCCTTCCAAATTGGCCTGAATGGCCGCCACAAAACTAGCTCAATTTCCCAGCTTCTGAGTTTCAGGCAGCGTTACATTAGTCCTATAAACTGATAGATACAGTGCTGCAATTTAAGTATTTAATTTTACCTGTAACAAAAGTCCATTGCTGAGATAAGAACATATGAATTAGGAGCAGGAGTTGGCCACACGGCCCCTCGAGCCTGCGCCGCCATTCAATAAGATCATGGCTGATCTTCGACCTCAACTCCATTTTCCCACCTAATCCCCATATCCCTTGATTCCCTGAGAGTCCAAAAATCTATCGATCTCTGCCTTGAATATACTCAAAGACTCAGCATTCACAGCCCTCTGGGGCAGAGAGTTCCAAAGATTCACCACCCTCTGAGTGAAGAAATTCCTCCTCATCTCAGTCTTAAATGGCTGACACCTTATCCTGAGACTGTGACCCCCTAGTTCTAGACTCTCCAGCCAGGGGGAAACAAACTCTCAGCATCTACCCTGTCAATCCCCCTCAGAATCTTACATCTTCAGAAATACTGCTGTAGTAAGTTATTAAGTTTTAATTATTCATGAGATATTTGCATAACAGACAATACTCTTTTTGTTGAAACTAATAGGTTAAGTTTACTTCATCTTTGCAATTACAGAATTGCCCCTCCGGTAAAAAATTATTTCTTGTGAATTACTGCTTTACTGTATTACAGAAAAGTGGAGCCACCTAAAGGCTGGGTATTGGTTCCGTGGGATGAATGCAGATTAAGTATCGTCATTCAGTAACCAGCAGAAACAGGGCAGCTCACTCGACACAATTAACCAAACACAAACAGGCCTCTCTGCATTATTCATTCTTTTAGCACTTTTACCCCAGTAAAAATAATAATCTCCTTGGGTAACTGATTAAAAACTTGGCTATGTGTTTTGCTAACAGCGCGCGCAATCTTAAAAATGTTTCGGGATTTACTGTGGACTCGTAGAATGCAAATGGGTTTATTAATCAAATAGTATGAATAATTTGCCTCTTACAAGTTCCACTCAATGATTGGAATTCTCCACACCAGTAGTTCTGGCTGGTGGCGGAACAGTATGTGCAAGGTGGATGGTGCAACACATTGGCGCACTGACGGGCTAAATCGTGGACTGGCAACGAGGGTATCTTTCTCCCGCTGTGTGCGCCTCTGATTCAAGTGGGCCGTCTGCGGAAAAGTAATTTGTCAAATTCAACGTGAGTAAGGGGGAGGTGAGGCGCTGTGGTTAAAAAATACAACAACAGTAATCGCATTCTGAATGGAAGCAGGCCTGGTGCTGTGGAAGAGCAGAGGGATTTGGGGGGGCAGAGTTTCACTGAATATAAGGCTGAACAACAAAAGTTAATAGAATGCTAAGTTTCATCTCAAGAGGTAAAGAATATAAAAGCCAAGAGGTAATGATGAGCCAATGTGAAACCTTAATAAGACCTCAGTTAGACTATTTTATGCAGTATTGGGATCCCTGGGAATTAAACATACCAGGTTATTTAACGATCAGGAAGGACAGGCCGGAAGGAAGGGGAGGTGGGGTGCCTATGTTAATAAAGGAAGGAATCACTGTAATACAGAGAAATGATATTGGGTCAAAAGATCAGGATAATGAAACAGTTTGGGTGGAGGTAGGAATAATAAGGGGAAAAAAACATTAGTGGGCGTAGTCTATAGGCCTCCGAACAGTTGCAACTCTGTTGGACGGAGTATCAATCAGGAAATAGTTGAGGCTTGTAATAAGGGAACATCTATAATTATGGGGGATTTTAACTATCATATTAATTGGACAAATCAAATTGGGCAGGGCTGCCTTGAGGATGAGTTCATTGAGTGTGTTAGGGATGGGTTTCTTGAGCAGTATGTAAGTGAACCGACCAGGGGGCAAGCAACCTTAGATCTGGTCCTGTGTAACGAGACAGGATTAATTAAAAATGTCCTAGTAAAGGATCCCCTTGGAATGAGTGACCATAACATGGTTGAATTCCATATTCAATTAGAGGGTGAGAAGTTTGGATCTCAAACAGTCAGGGGGAGATAGAGGAACAGATATGTAGGCAAATCTCAGAGAAATGTGCAAATAATAGGGTAATAATAATGGGGGATTTCAACTTCCCCAATATTAACTGGGATAGTCAGAGTGTGAAAGGCTCAGAGGGTGTAGAATTCTTAAAGTGCATCCAGGAGAGCTTTTTGAGCCAGCATGTAGAAAGTCCTACAAGAGAGGGGGCGGTACTGGACCTAATTCTAGGGAATGTGGCCGGCCAAGTGGAAAAAGTGATAGTAGGTGAGCACTTTGGTGACAGTGACCATAATATGGTGAGATTTAAGGTGGTCATGGAAAAGGACAGGGATGGGCCGGAAATAAAGGTTCTAAATTGGGGGAAGGCCGATTTTAATAGGATAAGGCAGGATCTGGCCAAAATGGACTGGGATCAGCTACTTGTAGGAAAATCCGCATCGGAGCAATGGGAGGCTTTCAGAAGGGAGATTGAGATCATACAATGGCAACATGTTCCCGTAAAGGTCAAGGGTGGTTCCAAAAACCACAGGGAACCTTGGATGTCAGGGGATATACGAGAATGGATTAGGAAAAAAAGGAGGGCTTTTGGCAGATACAAAAGGCTAAAGACGGAGGAAGCCCTAGAGGAGTACAAAAAGTGCAGGGGGATACTTAAAAAAGAAATTAGGAGATCAAGGAGGGGCCATGAAATAACACTGGCGAGCAAAATAAAGGAAAATCCTAAGATGTTTTATAAGTATATTAAGGGTAAGAGGATAACTAGGGAAAAAATAGGGCCCATTAGGGACAAAAGTGGCAATCTGTGTGTGGAGCCGGAAGATGTAGGAGGGGTTCTAAATGAATTTTTTGCATCTGTTTTCACTTTGGAGAAGGACGATGTAGACATAGAAATAGGGCGGGGGGACTGTGATATGCTCGAACATATTAACATCGAGAGGGAGGAGGTATTGGCGGTTTTAGCAGGCCTAAAAATGGATAAATCCCCAGGCCCGGACGAAATGTACCCCAGGCTGCTGTGTGAGGCAAAGGAAGAGATTGCGGGGGCTCTAACACATATATTCAGGACCTCTCTGGCCACAGGGGATGTGCCAGAGGACTGGAGAACCGCTAATGTAGTACCATTATTCAAGAAGGGAAGTAGGGAAAAACCGGGGAACTACAGGCCAGTGAGCCTAACATCAGTGGTAGGAAAATTATTGGAAAAAATTCTGAGGGACAAAATTAGTCTCCACTTGGAGAGGCAAGGATTAATCAGGGATAGTCAACATGGCTTTGTCAAGGGAAGATCATGTCTGACTAATTTGATTGAATTTTTTGAGGGGGTGACTAGGTGTGTGGATGAGGGTAACGCAGTGGATGTGGTATACATGGATTTTAGTAAGGCCTTGATAAAGTCCCGCACAGGAGACTGGTCAAGAAGGTAAGAGCCCATGGAATCCAGGGTGCCTTGGCACATTGGATACAAAACTGGCTTAGTGGCAGAAGGCAGAGGGTGATGGTCGAAGGTTGTTTTTGTGACTGGAAGCCTGTGGCCAGTGGGGTACCACAGGGATCGGTGCTGGGTCCCTTGCTGTTTGTGGTCTACATTAATGACTTGGATATGAATGTAAAAGATACGATCAGTAAGTTCGCGGATGATACAAAAATTGGTAGGGTGGTAAATAGCGAGGAGGGTAGCCTCAGTCTGCAGGACGATATAGATGGGTTGGTCAGATGGGCGGAACAGTGGCAAATGGAATTTAACCCGGAAAAGTGCGAGGTGATGCACTTTGGGGGGACTAACAAGGCAAGGGAATACACAATGAATGGTAAGACCCTAGGCAAGACGGAGGGTCAGAGGGATCTGGGTGTGCAAGTACACAGATCCCTGAAGGCGGCGGAACAGGTGGATAAGGTGGTAAAAAAGGCATATGGGATACTTGCCTTCATTAGCCGAGGCATAGAATATAAGAGCAAGGAGGTTATGATGGAGCTGTATAAAACACTGGTTAGGCCACAGTTGGAATACTGTGTGCAGTTCTGGTCGCCACACTACAGGAAAGATGTGAACGCTTTGGAGAGGGTGCAGAGGAGATTCACCAGGATGTTACCAGGGCTGGAGCGCTTCAGCTATGAAGAGAGACTGGGCAGATTGGGTTTGTTTTCCTTGGAGCAGAGGAAGCTGATGGGGGACATGATTGAGGTGTACAAAATTATGAGGGGCATAGATAGGATGGATACTGAGGAGCTTTTTCCCTTAGTAGAAGGGTCAATAACTAGGGGGCATAGATTCAAGGTAAAGGGCGGGAGGTTTAGAGGGGATTTGAGAAAGGACTTTTTCACCCAGAGGGTGGTTGGAGTCTGGAACTCACTGCCTGAAAGGGTTGTGGAGGCAGGAACCCTCACAACATTTAAGAAGCATTTGGATGAGCACTTGAAATGCCATAGCATACAAGGCTACGGACCAAATGCTGGAATATGGGATTAGATTAGACAGGGCTTGATGGCCGGCGCGGACACAATGGGCCGAAGGGCCTCTATCTGTGCTGTATAACTCTATGACTCTATGGCCTAGAAATTCATTATAGCCACTTTTGGGGCGGTAAAGTCGGGCGGCCGCTAAAGTTTGCGCCCGGCGCAAATTCAAGGCCACTTCGCCGATATTCATTAGCTTCGCCCTAAGAGTTTGCTCGAGCGCTAAAACTGGCGATGCATGGCTCTCTTTAGGCGCTAAGCCGGCGGTGCTGAGCGATACCGCCGAGGCCGGGCGCAGCGCAGGTGCGGCCATTTCTTGATTGACAGCAGACACCCTGGCGCCGGCCAGCTCTTAAGGGGGAAGGGTCGAGTTGGTCTGCTGCCACGCCCTGGACACTGCAGCCCTCCAGCTAAGCCTGAACACTGCTGCTGGACCCAAATAGTGCCTGAAAGGATGGAGAAGGCCCGTGAACGAGCGCAGCGCTTCTCAGAGCATGATCTGAGGGTGCTGGTTGGCGCTGTGGAGAAGAGACGCCATATTTTGATTCCGGACAATGGGAAGAAGCCGGCGGCCCGCGTCTACCGGAAAGCCTGGAGGCATGTCGCCACCAGGGTGACATCCAACAGTGAGGTCCCCAGGAGCGCTGTACAATGCCGCAAAAAGCTAAATGACCTCGCCAGGATTGTCAGGGTGAGTACCCTTTCCAGTGTCCTCCTCATCCTTGCATGTGCACCTCACATTATGGGCAAAGGGACCTGGAAGTCCTAATGGCCAGCCCTCATGCAGCAGCTATGCGACAGTCATGAACATCAATTGCACATTGTGCACTTAACACACTGGCCAGGCTATTCCACCATGGGAGGCAGTGCACACAAGATCAGGGCTACACACTGGCCAGGCTATTCTACCATGGGAGGCAGTGCACACAAGATCAGGGCTACACACTGGCCAGGCTATTCCACCATGGGAGGCAGTGCACACAAGATCAGGGCTACACACTGTACTTAGAGGCCATCCTTTCTCTTGCAGGCCAAGCTGGCCAATAATAAGAGGAGCCGGACTGAGACCGGGGGAGGTGGACCCCAGATCCAGCCGCTCACCGAGCTGCAACAGCGCGTGGAGCGCATCATGGGTGCCCGGGTGATTGGCCCCGTTGCATCTGGAGATGCCGACCCTGTTCTGGGCACCAATGGTAAGGACATCACCTTTTGGACCTCTCTCGTCCCACTTGCGCATCAGATCTACTCCTTTGCCACTGTCTGACCAATGCGCTGAATGCCACCACTCATGCATCCCTCGCTGACGCCCTCTCCTCACTCTAAAGCTACTCTTGTGCCTTCCTGCTTTCAGATGGTGAGGAGGAGGTCCCTGAAATTGCCAGTGACAGCCCCTCAGAAGAGGAGGAGGAGGAGGAGGAGGAGCAAGAGGAAGGCGGCCCATCCGGGGAACCCTCAGCCGCGGCAAGCCATGCCAATGTAGGGGACACGTCTTCCCTGGAGGGGAGCGTGGGGGAAGTGTCGGAGGGGAGTGTAGCTCCTGGGACCAGCGGCCTGCAGAAACGCGGGAGGGGGGTGGAAGCTCAGCGGCCTTCTCCCCAGAGGGGGGAAGGGTCAGAGGGGAGTCCAATTGCTGGGCCCAGCGGCGTCCAGCAACGCAGGAAGGGTCGGCCAGCTCGGCGACCTTCTCCCCAGAGGGAGAGTCCGGCCTCCAGTCCGGAGACGGTCAACGCCGAGGAGCTGCGCCTCCTCGAGGACATGTCCGCGGACTCGGAGCGCCGGCACACGGAGCTCATGGGGGTAGTGGCACGGATGCCTGAGGCCATCGAGTCCCTGTCTCGGAGTGTGACCGAATTCGGGGCCTCACAGGCCACCAGTTTGGCGGAATTCGGGGCAGATCAGGCAGCGAGTCGGGCGGAATTCGGGGCAGCTCAGGCAGCGACTGGGCAGGTGATCAGTGGTGCCATGCAGTCACTGGCTGCTCTGATGCGGTCACAGAACAGGGCAACACGGGCAGTCACTGCTGCCACACTCGCTGTGTCAGCCAGGCATCGCCAGGGCACCCACCGCGCTGCAGCAGCACAGCGGTCTGTCCCTCGGCAGATTGCTGGGCCGGGCGAGTGCCAGTGTCTCAGGCGACCAGCGAGCGCCTGCCATCCGCCAGCTTGCCCCCATTCCTCCAGCCGCCACTGCCACTCCCCCAGTGGAGCTGCCACGAGCTGCTGCAGCGACTGATGCTGCCCAGCCACAGCTGCAGCATTCACCAGCCGGCCCCTCGAGGGCCAGACCTCGTCTAGGCCGACCCCCAAGGGCATCTGCCGTCACGACATGTGCCCCTCAGGAGCCTTCCCCCAGCCTTGCAGCAGCCACTGGCCTCACTTTGAGGAGGAGCAGCAGGGCGTGCAGGGGCCGCCAAAGTTTGCAGAAGGCAACGCCCTCGCGGGCCACAAAGTAGAGGGTGTGTCCAAATGTTTTGTTTTTTGGAATGGGTGTTTTGTGAAGGCCGAGGATGAAGGCCATTTTTGTTTACATCTTTTGTTAATCCTCCCCAGGTTGTGGGAGTGAGTCATGTGTGTGAGTGTTTTTTGGGGGTTTCGTGTGTTTTTGGTTTTCATGTGGGAAGGGCCCTGAGTTTGTACAATAAACCATTTTATTTATTCACATTGTCCATGTTTGATCTTTGAAGTGTTTGTTGCCTTAACCGGCTGAGGGCTTGCGGAGTGGCTGCAATCATGTTCTTTCATTGGCACAAGCCATTCCCTGACAGGGGGCCTAGAAGTGACGTTCAATAAGCCGCCGACGGGCGGCCCTTGGACCTTCTGCCTCCCTCCTGGGCTGGTACTCCTCCTCCTCCTCCTCCTCCTCATGCTCCTCCTGCTCCTCCTCCTGAGCTGGTGGTCCAACGTGAGGTGGCAGTGCCTGAGTCCTGCGGATAGCCAGGTTGTGCAGCATGCAGCAAACGACGATGAATTGGGAGACTCGCTCCTGCGAATACTGGAGGGCTCCCCCGGAGCGATCCAGACAGCGGAACTGTTGCTTCAGGATGCCGATTGTTTGTTCGATGAGGTTCCTGGTCGCTTGATGGCTCTCATTGTATGCCTCTTCAGCAGGGGTCCTGGGCGCACGGAGCGGGGTCATGAGCCAGGTACACAAAGGATAGCCTTTGTCCCCGATAAGCCATCCTCTTGGGTGAGGCTGTGCCTGGAACATGTCAGCCACAGTTGTCTGTCGCAGGATAAAGGCATCGTGGCTGCTGCCTGGAAAGCGGGCATTGACAGCTAGGATGCGCTGCCTGTGGTCACACACCAGCTGTACGTTGAGGGAATGGTAGCCCTTCCAGTTGCGGTAATCCTCGGCATGCTCCAGAGGTGCCCGCAAAGCCACATGCATGCAGTCAATGGCGCCCTGCACCATGGGGAAGCCCGCTATTCTTGCAAATCCCACTGCACGCTGCTGCTGCTTGTCCAGGGTCATGGGGAAGGAGATGAATTGACGTCTCCTTCTGCAAAGGGCATTGGTCACCTGGCAGATGCAGCAATGCACGGCGAACTGGGAGATGTTAGCGATGTCCCCAGCAGCGGATTGGAAGGAGCCGGTGGCATAGAAGTTGAGAGCCACCGTCACCTTCACTGCCACCGACAGAGACGTCCTGCGCATCAGCTGTGGACGCAGATCTCTGTGAAGCAGCTGGCAGATGTCTGCAACCACCTCCCTTCTGAATCACAGCCTCCTAACACACTGCGCGGCAGACATGTTGAGATAGGAGAACTGCTGGCGGTATACCCTGGGTGGGTAAGGCCTCACTTGGTGACGCCTGTTGCCCCCTCTGTGTCAAGCCAGAACAGTGGTTAGCACTGTTGCCTCACAGCGCCAGGGACCCGGGTTCGAATCCGGCCTCGGGTGACTGTCTGTGTGGAGTTTGCACATTCTCCCCGTGTTTGCGTGGGTTTCCTCCGGGTGCTCCGGTTTCCTCCCACAGTCCAAAGATGTGCGGGTTAGGTTGATTGGCTATGATAAATTGACCCTTAGTGTTAGGGGGATTAAATACGTGGGGTTACGGGGATAGGGTGGGATATGTGTCGGTGTAGGGGTTACGGGGATCGGGTGGGATATGCGTCGGTGCAGGCTCGATGGGCCGGAATGGCCTCTATCTGCACTGTGAGGTTTCTGTGATTCTGTGATTCTCTCACGGCGTCTGTAAGCCCTTCCGACATAATGCTGAAACTCAGCGTTGGCACCCAATGCAGCCCCCATAATATGCCGGCAAACACTGAGATCTCAATGAAGGCAAAGATAATTGCAAAGCTCTGGCCTGAAGCCAAAAATACCTGTCCTAGTGTTGGGCCAAAGCAGTAAGCTCCCTTCCTTGGTCTCTCTCCAAAAATCCGTTGCACAAGAGTGAATGCTGCAAAATGGCTGCCCTTTATAGTGCAGGGTAAGTGTCCTTTAATTTGCGCTCCCCGCGGCCCACCTCAGCTGTGTACCGTTCCACTCAACAGTCGTTAGGGCCGCCTGGCGCACAATGGGGCGGCGCGAGTGAAGTTCTGGTTCCGGGCGCAGAAAGGGCGTTGCACGACGAAATGACGTCATGATCTGGGCGCGCAGATGAGCGCGCGCAAAGACTTTGTGCCAGCGCTAAATGTCTACTGAAGTTGGGGCGAGGCGCAGATCGCACTGCGCCCGGGCGCTAAGCGCCTAGCGCTCGAGATCTGCTCCTCCTAAGGCGCTAACAGCTGGCGCAGCCAACTGAATTTCTAGGACTATGACTCTATGACAAGCGTGCTAAGCTTGAATAAAGGAGACTATGAAGGTATGAGAGCGGAATTGAGTAGAGTGGATTGGGAAAATAGATTAAAGGGTAAGATGATACATGATCAGTGGTGTACATTTAAGGAGTTATTTTACAGCTTCCAAAAAATATATATTCCACTGAGAAGAAAAGGGTGTATAAGAAAAGACAGCCATCCGTGGCTAAGTAAAGAAATTAAGGATAGTATTCGACTAAAAACAAGGGCATATAAGGTAGCCAAATCTAGTGGGAGGATAGAGGATTGGGAAAACTTTAAAAGACAGCAAAAAATAACAAAAAGTTTGATTAAGAAAGGGAAGATAGATTATGAAAGTAAATTAGCAAAAAATATAAAAACAGATAGTAAGAGTTTTTATAGTTATATAAAAAGAAAAAGGGTGGCTAAAGTTAATGTTGGTCCCTTAGAGGATGAGACCGGGAAATTAATGGTGGGAAATATGGAGATGGCAAAAACACTGAATGAATATTTTATATCAGTCTTTACAGTAGAAGACACTAAGAATATCCCAACACTGGACAAACAGGGGGCTAAAGGGGGGGAGGAGCTAAACACGATCAAAATCACTAAGGAAGTGGTACTCGGTAAAATAATGGGACTCAAGGCGGATAAATCCCCTGGACCTGATGGTTTACATCCTAGGGTCTTGAGGGAAGTGGCGGTAGGGATTGTGGATGCATTGGTAATAATTTTCCAAAACTCCCTGGACTCGGCAAAGGTCCTGGCAGACTGGAAAACTGCTAATGTAACACCCTTATTTAAAAAGAGCAGTAGACAGAAGGCTGGAAACTATAGACCGGTTAGCCTAACATCTGTGGTAGGTAAAATTTTGGAGTCCATTATTAGGGAGACAGTAACAGGACATTTGGATAATCATAATTTAATAGGACAAAGTTAGCATGGTTTTATGAAGGGGAAGTCATGTTTGACAAATTTGCTGGAGTTCTTTGAGGAAGTAACATATAGGGTGGATAAAGGGGAACCAGTGGACGTAGTGTATTTAGACTTCCAAAAGGCATTTGACAAGGTGCCACACAAAAGATTATTGCTTAAGATAAAAAATCATGGGATTGGGGGTAATATTCTGGCATGGATAGAGGATTGGCTATCTAACAGAAGGCAGAGAGTTGGGATAAATGGTTCATTCTCAGACTGGCAATCAGTAACTAGTGGTGTTCCGCAGGGGTCAGTGCTGGGTCCCCAACTCTTTACAATCTATATTAACGATTTGGAGGAGGGGACCAAGTGTAACATATCAAAGTTTGCAGATGATACTAAGATGGGAGGGAAAGTAGTGAGTGAGGAGGGCATAAAAAACCTGCAAGGGGACATAGACAGGCTAAGTAAGTGGGCAGAGATTTGGCAGATGGAATACAATACTGGAAAGTGTGAGGTTATGCACTTTGGCAGGAAAAATCGTAGAGCAAGTTATTATCTTAATGGCAAGAAACTGGAAAGTACTGAAGTACAAAGGGATCTGGGGGTCCTGGTGCACGAAACTCAAAAGGTTAGTATTTAGGTGTAGCAAATGATTAAGAAGGCCAATGGAATGTTGGCGTTCATTGCTAGGGGGATAGAATATAAAAATAGGGAGGTATTGCTTCGTTGTACAAGGTATTGGTGAGACCGCACCTGGAATACTGCATACAGTTTTGGTGTCCATACTTAAGAAAGGACATACTTGCTCTCGAGTCAGTACAAAGAAGGTTCACTCGGTTAATCCCGGGGATGAGGGGATGGACATATGAGGAGAGGTTGAATAGATTGGGACTCTACTCATTGGAGTTCAGAAGAATGAGAGGCGATCTTATTGAAACATATAAGATGGTGAAGGGGTTGGATCGGGTGGATGCGGGGAGGATGTTCCCGATGATGGGTGAAACTGGAACTAGGGGGCATAGTCTTAGAATAAGGGGCTGCTCTTTCAAAACTGAGATGAGGAGGAACTACTTCACTCAGAGGGTGGTAGGTCCATGGAATATGCTGCCCCAAAAAGCTGTAGAAGCTACATCATTACATAAATTTAAAACAGAAATAGACAGTTTCCTAGAAGTAAAGGGAATTAAGGGTTACGGGGAGCGGGCAGGAATTTGGACATGAGCCTAGGTTCAGATCGGTCATGGCCCTGTGGGTAGCGGAGCGGGCCCAGGGGCCGTGTAGCCTGATCCTGCTCCTATTTCGGGTATCTAATTCTGTTAGATTCAGGAGATGGTTCTGTGATAGTGGATTGGCGGTTAGGATCAGATCAGCCATGATCTTATTGAATGGCGGAGCAGGCTCGAGGGGCCGATTGGCCTACTCCTGCTCCTATTTCTTATGTTCTTATGTTCTTATGTTCACACTATAAGAAGGTTTCTGAGGCATTAGAGAGGGTACAGCACAGATTCTCTAGGATGCTGCCTGGCATGAGGAAATAGAAATATGAAGAATGACTTGCAAAATGGAGTCATTTCTAGTTAAAACAATGCAGACGATGGTACAATTGTTAGGGAGGGAGTTCCAGGATTTTGACCCAGCAATGATGAAGGAACGGTGATATACTTCTAAGTCAGGATGGTGTGTGACTTGGAGGAGAACTTGGAGGTGGTGGTGCTCCCATGCGCCTGCTGCCCTTATCCTTCTAGGTGGAAGAGGTCATGGGTTTGGGAGGTGCTGTCGAAGGAGCCTTGGCGAGTTGGTGCCGTGCATCTTGTAGATGGTACACGCTGCAGCCACGGTACGCCGGTGATGGAGGGAGTGGATGTTTATGATGGTGGATGGGGTGCCAATGAAGTGGGCTGCTTTGTCCTGGATGGCGTCAAGCTTCTTGAGTGTTGTTGGAGCCGCACTCATCCAGGCAAGTGGAGAGTATCCCATCACACTCCTTACTTGTGCCTTGTAGATGGTGAGCGCAAAATCTAGGCTGACTTTCCAGTGCAGTGCTGAGGGAGCGCTGTATTGTCGGAGGTGCCGTCTTTCGGATGAGACGTTAAAATCAAGGCCCTGCCTGCTCTCTCAGGTGTATGTAAAAGATCCCATGGCACTGTTGCGAAGAAGAGGAGGGGCGTTAGCCCCGGTGTCCTGGGACCAATATTTATCCCTCTATCCACATCACTAAAACAGATTATCTGGTCATTACCGCATTGCTGTTTCTGGGAGCTTGCTGTGCACAAATTGGCTGCCGCGTTTCCTACATTACAACAGTGACTCCACTTCAAAAAGTACTTCATTGGCTGTAAAGTGCTTTGGGTTTGTCCTTATGCCATGAAAGGTGCTATAGAAATGCGAATCTTACTTTATCTTTTTAGTAGCGAGCATGTCACCTAACGGACCACGCTGAAACATCGGGGTGCGAAAGAAGCTCACAGACCGACCCGTAAATGCAAGCTCTGTGCTCAGGGTGTTTTCATAGGATGTTGCAGTATATAAAAATGGTTTGTGTTACTTACTGCTGTCCTCGGTGTTACTGGGACAGAAGCAGGGTTCAGCATTTAAGGTGCCATCAGCACCTTTCAAAGATTATCAAGGAGTGACAAATGGGAAGCAGTGTTTGACGTACGAAAACTACTAGGCACTTGGTCTAAGCGTTAACCAAAGCTTTAATCAACTGTTTTACAACATGGAGGTCTAGTTGTGTCCTTCACTACTTCCTGTTAAGAATGACCTGCGCAAGCTGGGCCCGTGCCCGAGTATTTATACTCTCCCTGGACAGCGCCACCCGCAGGCCGCTCAGTATTATTTCATAAGTCTTTCTTTCATGAATGACTGATTCATCACAGAAATCACAGAAACCCCACAGTGCAGATCGAGGCCATTTCAGCCCATCGAGCCTGCACCGACACATATCCCACCCGATCCCCGTAACCCCTACACCAACACATATCCCACCCTATCCCCGTAACCCCACGTATTTAATCCCCCTAACACTAAGGGTCAATTTATCATAGCCAATCAACCTAACCCGCACATCTTTGGACTGTGGGAGGAAACCGGAGCACCCGGAGAAAACCCACGCAAACACGGGGAGAATGTGCAAACTCCACACAGACAGTCGCCCGTGTTTATTCAGCAAGTGTTGAAGCTGGGAGAGCCAAATGAACAAATGTTCCGCAGACGCTGATGACATTCTTGCTCTCTCCAAAAATAATGGAACGATAGCGGTAACGCATCACAGCTCAGTACAGCTGGCAAAGATCCAAGACAGCTGACTGATACAACCAGGTAAAGCTGGCTGCCCGTTCGCATTGGATACTATACGTATTGCATATACACTATGGTTCACGTCTTATCTTCTCCAGCACCCCATTCATGCTATTAACTGGAGGTGTTATTATGTCCACCGTAATGCTGACGCATGTATCTGACAGCAGAGAAATTGTGCTGGTAATAAAGAACCTCGGCCTAATTTGTCTGGCAAATCAAGCGGACGCAGCTGTCATATAAACAGCGGGGGTTGACTTTTACTGCAGAGGTTTTTGGGCGAAACCTGGCCGCCTGCCCGACGTCGTCAGTCTGAGGGCCGCCCTATTGAAGGCCATGAGGAAAATGGCGGCGGGGAGATCAGAACAGGAAAGAAAGAATTTGCGTTTCTATGGCGCCTTTCACGACCTCAGGTCTTTGCAACCAATGTACTATGAAGTGTAGTCACAAAATGCAGAGGTACAGAGGGGTCTGGGGGTCCTTGTACATGAATCACACAAAGTTAGCATGCAGCTACAGCAAGTCATTAGGAAGGCAAATAGAGTGTTGGCCTTTATTGCAAGGGGGATGGAGTATAAAAGTAGGGAAGTCTTACTACAACTGTACAGGGCATTGGTGAGACCACACCTGGAGTACTGCATACAGTTTTGGTCTCCTTATTTAAGGAAGGATATACTTGCATTGGAGGCAGTTCAGAGAAAGTTCACGAGGTTGATTCCGGAGATGAAGGGGTTGTCTTATGAAGAAAGGTTGAGCAGGTTGGGCCTATACTCATTGGAGTTTAGAAGAATGAGAGGGGATCTTATTGAAACATATAAAAGATTCTGAAGGGACTTGACAGGATAGATACAGAGAGGATGTTTCCCCTCATGGGGGAATCTAGAACTAGAGGGCATAATTTCAGAATTAGGGGAAACCTTTTTAAATCGGAAATGAGGAGGAATTTCTTCTCTGAGAGGGTGGTGAATCTTTGGAATTCTCTTCCCCAGAGAGCTGTGGAGGCTGGGTCCCTGAATATATTTAAGGTGGAGACAGACAGACTTTTGAAAGCTAACGGAGTGAAGGGTTATGGGGAGCGGGCAGGGAAGTGGAGTTGAGGCCAAGATCAGATCAGCCATGATCTTATTGAATGGTGGAGCAGGCTCGAGGGGCCAAATGACCTACTCCTGCTCCTACATCTTATGTGCTTATGTTGCAATGCAGGAAGCGCAGCAGCCAGCACAGCAAGCTCCCACAAACAGCAATGTGATAATGACCAGCTCATCTGTTTTTAGTGATGTTGGTTGAGGGATAAATATTAGCCCAGGACACCGGGGATAACTCCCCTGCCTTAGTTTAACATCTCATCCGAAAGATGGGAAGAGAGTGGCAATTGTATCACTGCGACCTTAGGCCTGCTAATGCCCCTTTCCTGCCGGGCAGAGTGAGTTAAAATTGGCCCTGGAGCGTGTCATTAGTACCGCTGCATGCATTCAGAAGAATAGAACTAATCGTGGAGGTGAGTATTTGATTGAATAAGTAGGAACATGGTGGAATAAAAGTACAGACACACTGAACTTGTAAAAGATGCAATTTCCCCCTACCTGCAATTCGTTCAAATGGATTTCCACACATATTACATCGGTGATAAGGATTAGTGAAGCAGCTGCAATAGATGAGGGAAAGAAAAATCTATTTGAGGGAGAAAGCAGTTTGAATATATATGGTCCACGAATCAATATAGCCTCAGCAATGACTATTTGGCCTGTATTTGATGCATATTTTCGCACTTGAACAACGATTGGATTTAATATTACTGAACCTAAGTGAAAAGCTGCACAGAATTACATAGAATCTACAGCACAGAAACAGGCCATTCTGCCCAACTGGTCTATGCTGCTGTTTATACTTCACACAAGCATCCTCCCCCTCTAATTACCCTGCCCCCAGATCC
This sequence comes from Somniosus microcephalus, assembly GCF_052327205.1. Taxonomy (NCBI): domain Eukaryota; kingdom Metazoa; phylum Chordata; class Chondrichthyes; order Squaliformes; family Somniosidae; genus Somniosus; species Somniosus microcephalus. Next base: position 308,587,932 of record NC_140991.1, read on the forward strand.
CCCTTTTCAATTCTCCGCATGTAGCCTCCCCTTAAATGTGTCAGTGTTCTCTGCTTCAACCACGCCATGTGAACATAAGAACATAAGAAATAGTAGCAGGAGTAGGCCAATTGGCCCCTCGAGCCTGCTCCGCCATTCAATAAGATCATGGCTGATCTGATCCTAACCGCCAATCTACTATCACAGAATGTGGCAATGCATTATGTATTCTCACCACTTGCTGCATAAAGATATTCCTCCTAAATTCTTTATTTGGTCTATTAGTGGTCATCATTTATTTAAGACATCTTGCTCTGGACTCACCCGCAAGTGGAAACAGTTTCTCCACTTCCACCCTATCAAACTTCTTTCAAAGGCCTCTATCAGATCTCCTCTCCTGTTTTCCCAGAGAAATAAGCCCCAGCCTGCTCAATCTTTCCTTATAGTTACAATTCTGGTAATGTCATGAAGAAAGACGTGCAGTGACAACACCTTTCATGACCTGAGGACATCCAAAAGCACTTTACAACCAATGAAGTACTTTCTGAAGTGAAGTCACTGTTGTAATGTAGGAAACGCGGCAGCCAATTTGCGCACAGCAAGCTCCCACAAACAGCAATGTGATAATGACCAGATAATCTATTTTTCGTGATGTTGGTTGAGGGATGAATTTTGGCCCCAGGACACCGGGGATAACAACTCCCCTGCTCTTCTTCGAAATAATGCCAAGGGATCATTTACGTCCACATGAGAGGGCAAATGGGGCCTCGGTTTAACGAGATGAGAAAATCGTAGGTGTTCATTTGCACAGAAAATCACAGGAACTCCACCTGCGATCTTCCAATATTGGCTGCCAGTGAACGAGATTCACTTCCACCAGCATGTACTTGGAAGATGGCACCCAATGTATGAAGCTGTCCTCGCTCATCTTGCTCAATAATATATATGATTAATCTAGCAGATGATTAAGACAGTCATCTGAAAAGTGTCGATTCCAAATTGTGGATTGTGAGCTTCAAACGCAGTTTATTGGAGGTTCTACTTCAGAGGAGTTGTATTGACCTGCATTAGAGGAAGTATGCGATCTGAATGAGTTGCTGGACAAAGTGCTCTAAATTAACTGACCACAAAGCACAGCACTAGATAAGAAAAATGTGCCAAAGGGCAGAGCAAAGACTTTTTAAATATTAATCAACGGATACCAAAGGACACAAAAGCTCAGGCAAGGAGTGCTCATTTTTATTACATCCACAGGAGGGGCTTTGCCAGGCAAAAGGAAAGCCATGTTGAAGACAGGAACATTAATAGGCCATTCAGCCCCTCGAGCCTGTAAAAAAAGGATCCTTTCTTTGCTGCTGTTGCTGCTGAGGACAAAGCATAGTGTGATGGGGAGGAGAGCGATGGGATATAATTAGGAACAGTTTCACCCAAGCTTCTGAATCGAAGATGGAATTTAACACTACACAAGTGTGATTGTTCTTAATGGAACAAGGTTTATTTAAAACAACCTCGCAGCTCAATCCCACCCTAATATGTTTCAGTCCGGGTTTGGAGAACAATGCTTCGGCTCATCCGCATTACTGAGCAACGGGTGAAAGGTGATGTGAGAAAACTACTAGGTACTTGGTCTAAGCGTTAAACAAAGATTTCATCAACTGTTTTACAACATGGAGGTCTAGTTGTGTCCTTCACTAGTTCCTGTTAAGAATGTCCTGCGCAAGCTGGGCTCGTGCCCAGGTATTTATACTCTCCCTGGACAGCGCCACCCGCAGGCTGCTCAGTTGATTCATGTCAAAATATTTCTCCATCAGCAATCCCAGTTGTCGGGCGATCTCACAGACTTCCTTCAGTATGTCGGACGAGCAGGTTCCCCTGTTTAAAACCTTAGAGGGGAGGGGGGGGTTCGCATTTACGCTTATTCCGTTAGTAATATCAGTGCATCTTTGGGTGGAGTCGACCGAACCATCGCAAAAGATCGGGGAGTTTGAAACGTAGGTGAGTCACGCTCGAAACCACTTACTTTCGTGTTTTTCGCGATCTTTGCTCTCGAGTCAGTACAAAGAAGGTTCACTCGGTTCATCCCGGGGATGAGGGGATGGACATATGAGGAGAGATTGAGTAGATTGAGACTCTACTCATTGGAGTTCAGAAGAATGAGAGGCGATCTTATTGAAACATATAAGATTGTGAAGGGGTTGGATCGGGTGGATGCGGGGAAGATGTTCCCGATGATGGGTGAAACTAGAACTAGGGGGCATAGTCTTAGAATGAGGGGCTGCTCTTTCAAAACTGAGATGAGGAGGAACTACTTCACTCAGAGGGTGGTAGGTCCATGGAATATGCTGCCCCAAAAAGCTGTAGAAGCTACATCATTACATAAATTTAAAACAGAAATAGACAGTTTTCTAGAAGTAAAGGGAATTAAGGGTTACGGGGAGCGGGCAGGAATTTGGACATGAGTCTAGGTTCGGATCGGTCATGGCCCTATGGGTAGCGGAGCGGGCCCAGGGGCCGTGTAGCCTGATCCTGCTCCTATTTCATGTGTCTAATTCTGTTAGATTCAGGAGATGGTTCTGTGATAGTAGATTGGCAGTTAGGATCAGATCAGCCATGATCTTATTGAATGGCGGAGCAGGCTCGAGGGGCCGATTGGCCTACTCCTGCTCCTATTTCTTATGTTCTTATGTTCTTATTTTACGCTGGTTTAAGATTCAATTCGTCCGGATCAGGCCCCGCCCACAAAATTGGACACTTCCCCCAGATCGAAATTGCGAGATTGCGCTGGTTCGGGAAGGCTCTTCAAAGTGCGCTCATTTTCTTAGGCGCACAGGCGCTAGTCGGCACGTTTTAAAAGTATTTACATATCAAAAAATATTTAATTTACTAAGAAATAGACTCGTGTACACCAATCAAGATAGTAAATGGTTCAGCATAGATTTTTTAAGTCATTTTCAGTGATTCTAAATCCGGCTACTCACAGGTGGTGGACTGGACACTCTTATTAAAAATGCTTATTTTTGCTGATAAACCCATTTTATGCTGTATTAATAAAACTGCAACAACAACAGAAAATGCTGCAAACACTCAGCAGGTCCGACAGCATCCGCGGAGAGAAGAACAGATTTCACGTTTGAGGTCGAGGACCCTTCGTCAGAACAGTTCTTAATGGAAAGAAAAACAAAGAAGGAACAATTACCTTCTATTACGCTGCCCAATTGTGCTGGTTCATGGAACAATTTGTGTTTGTGATTCTGCCAATGAATTTTAGCATGAAGGGGAAAGGAATAGCAGGATATGCTGATAGGGTGAGATGAAGTAAGGTGGGAGGAGACTCATGTGGAGCAGAACCTCCGGCATAGAGCAGTTTGGCCGAATGGCTTGTTTCTGTGTTGTAAATTCTCTGTAATTTATATAGCATCCTTAATGTAGCTTGGCTTCAATGGGATCACTTCTCATCTTGCTGCTTGAGTATCAAACTGTTGTTGCAGATCGGGTGCCCATTTGATGCTGCCCGATTGTAATTTCCATTGAAATAGAACAACAGTCTTATACCCAGGTGGCAAGTTGAAAATCAATTGTCATATCACAGTTGTAATACTCTGCAAGAATTCTATTAAAGTAAAGTGAAAAATTCTAATTTCTACCATCGTTCCCAAAATCACCAATTGGTTCCTTTATTTCTGTCTGCACAGTAACATCTCTTTGATGAATATGGCTGGATAGCTATGTACACTAATATAATCATAGAATCATAGAATGGTTACAGCACAGAAGGAGGCCATTCGGCCCGTCGAGCCCGTGCCGGCTCTCTACAAGAGCACTTCAGCCAGTCCCACTCCCCCGCCCTTTCCCCGTAGCCCTGCAAATGTTTTTCCTTCAGGTACTTATCCAATTCCCTTTTGAAAGCCATGATTGAATCTGCCTCCACCACCCTATTAAGCAGTGCATTCCAGATCCCAACCACTCGCTACATATAAAGGTTTTTCCTCATGTTGCTTTGGTTCTTCTGCCAATCACCTTAAACCTGTGTCCTCTGGTTCTCGACCCTTCCACCAATGGGAACAGTTTCTCTCTATCAACTCTGACCCCTCATGATTTTGAATACCTCTATCAAATCTCCTCTCAGCTCTCTCTGCTCCAAGGAGAACAACCCCAACTTCTCCAGTCTATCCACGTAACTGAAGTCTCTCATCCCTGGAACCATTCCTGTAAATCTTTTCTGCACTCTCTCTAAGGCCTTCAAATACTTCCTAAATGGAGAAAAACAGGGCAGGTGCATTTACATAAGAACATAAAAATTAGGAGCAGGAGTAGATCATATGGTCCCTCAAGCTGGCTCCACCATTCAATAAGATCATGGATGATCTTCGATCTCAACTCCACCTTCCCGCCCAATCTCCATATCCCTGGAATCTCCTAGAGTCCAAAATCTATCTTTCTCAGCCTAGAATATACTGTAAGATTCACAAAATTAATATTGCCAGATAAGGGTCCCTTGGCAGAAGAGGCCTTGATTTTAAAAGACTGTTTTAAAAGAAGCCCAGAAAAGGGGGCATACAAAATGGCCGCCAGGCCCCATGACCAGCTTGTTGGGACACTTTAAAATGGTTCCTGCAGTCCCCAGACAGCCTTTGTGGATTCAGCCCACAGTAAGTTCTGGAAGGCCATTTCGGAGAAAACGAAACCAGACAGAACCACATACATATGGATTGGATGCAGATCCAGTCAGATCGGCCTGTAGATAAAGGCCATCTAGATGTTTACCCAGACAAAGGGAAACAGTTTTATATTCATAAGGGGAGCATCAATGACCCATTAAAGACATCAAGAAGACATTCAAAACAATACAAGGTCATTCCAGACCAGAGATGGCCATCACCAGCCATCCCAAAAGCAGTTTAAATATAATAACTACCCCGCTGTGCTACAAGCCCGCCAAAAGTTAAACAAAGACTAACCTTGATTTGGCGGGAGATAAAGGCTTCTTTGAGAAGTATAACTGGAGTCCCGGGGTAGCTATCGGTGGCTTTTTTGGAGCTTGGAGCTTTTGCAGCTTTTGGTAGCCAGCTTGTTTTTTTTGAGAGCCGTGGAGGAACGTCGATCCGGAGACCAAGAAGGTGATTCGAGTCTGCGTCCCGCCCCGGGGTAACCATCGGGAGATCATCGACAAACCCCGGGCCGTTGACGAGACAAAGGACAGCAGCCCTTCAGAAGAAACCTATCTGAAAATGGTAAGCCAGCTAGGCTCTGCGAAGAAACCTCTTTAACCATGGTTAAACAGGTGGTCTCCATCCCCGCCGACGTCCAGGCCTGCCAGCATCCAGCCTGTCCGTGGCCTTCACCTCGAGGAAGAAGAGAGAGTGTCACAGCCCACAGCGTTGACCACGTGGAGGCAGGACGCCTGAAAGGATCAAAACGCAGACCTGTTTTCAAAACTCTATATTTTCCAACTGGATTGGTGAGCATGTTTCTGGCCCCTCACAATCTGATCTAGATAGGCTTAGGGGGTGGGCATTAAAGGTGTGATTTTAACAATGAGTTGTTGTCCCTCGATGTTCCGTGTGTTTCCCCATTTCGTGATGACTTTTGTGAAGTATAATATGCCTGTATATACCTTAGCCAGTACTGTATTATGATTTGTTTTTCCCTCCCATGTACCTTATTGGTTTGCAGTTTGATTTGTTCCTTTATGCAATAAAGTTTCATTTTGTTTTCATTAAACCTGGCCTATAGAGTATTCTCTACATTGTAGTTCCTGCCTCAAAGTCCAGTGTCTAGAACCTAAGGGGCGAGTGGGTCGAACCACTCAAGGTTTTACTGTGCAAGAGAGAGAGGCCTCTAGAGAGAGGAACCTCCGCGATCAAAAACCCCTTACAATACTCAACAACTCAGCATCCACAGCCCTCTGGGGTAGAGAATTCCAAAGATTCACAACCCTCTTAGCGAAGAAATTCCTCCTCATCTCAGTCTTAAATGGCCGACCCCTTATCCTGAGACTATGCCTCAAGTTCTAGACACTCCAGCCAAGGGAAACAACCTCTCAGCATCGACCCTGTCAATCCCCCTCAGAATCTTATATTTTTCAATGAGATCACCTCTCATTCTTCTAAACTCCAGAGAGTATAGGCCCAATCTACACAATCTCTTCTGATAGGACAACTTTCTTATCCCAGGAATCACTGTTGGAACACACAGTTGTGTGTTTAAACCCACCCGATTTTTCTGATATTCGCTGTGCCCAGCTGACGCAGTGTCCCCGGGCATAGGCCCAGGAATGTCTCCCTTGTGCGCACACCCGGCTCAGTATACAGTAGTTCATTAATGTCAATTCTCGTTACCTTCAGTATAATTTGCTGAAATAAAATGCAATGAAAACTATGAGAAGTGAATGAGTGCAAGAAAGCAGGTCGCTAATTCACAATTTGTTTTTTTTTTGTTAAAGATGTTCCTCATGAAGGAGGATCTTGAAAAATCAGCCCAGAATAAGAGTAGGATAGAATTCGCACTCCTGTCACGGAGCTTAGTGCATTGGCTGTGCATATGGGGAATTTGTGTGCAGAACTTAGTGGCTCCCACAATCTCCAGGTGCAAATTCCTGATCTGTGATCAAATTAAGAGCAGGAATCGGGAACTGCATCCTATCAATGAAAATCATACAAAGACTGATATACATAAGAGGTTTAATTGTCCTTCAGCAACAGAAGTCCCTGGCCATTTGGTTTCCAGGGATAATGTGTAACAAATCACCGTATGCACCCTCGGGCTCCACTTCTATGGCAGTCACAGTGTGATCCACCATTCCATTTCCTATCATTTTCCCTTTGCCTTCTTGTCAGCTTCCATCTGTTAGTTCTGTGCAATTGTCGACAAGCCAAGCTTAGCTTAGCTGTGTTAAGAGTGTACAGTCGGCCATGCCAACTTATAGCTCGGAGAACAGCCTGGCCAGTTGAGTTCTGAATCCACATGCTGCCCGCGGGCTCAGTCCGCGTCAATGCTGCTAATGACACACCTGGCCGATTTGTCCCCAGATAGGAACGAGTTTGTACTTTTTAGCATTCGCTGACCTTGCTGTTCAAATAAAAGTTTTTTGAACAGGTCCGGGCCATCAGTACAACAAAAATCTGTATATTAGTTTGCATGGCTGGGCTGCATTTAACTTCAAAGCATAAAATGGTAAAAAAAAACCTTCACACTCATTTTTCCTACTGGTTCCAAGAAAGCTTTTAGTTAGATCATCGAAGTTGCCAAGGGCAGAATTGAAGCCATTTAGCCCATCAGGCCTGTGCCAGTGCGAACTCGCTTCCCATTTCCTTACCCTATCACCCATGGTTAGCAGCACCAAGGCTATTCAGTTGAATTTTCTTGAAGTGTAATGTAATGGAAGGCTTAGCTCCAAACACATTTCTCTCTAAACATAATGTTAATTTGGGCCACATCAGAAAATAGCAAGCTAGAAATTACTGTTGCTGATGTTTACAGTTTAATGCTTAACAACGTTTGTATAACGTTCCTCTGCCCGCTATTTGAATGCAGGTCTTAAACTGTTTCTTTTCAATGGGTTCACGCTTCTGCTGAAATAATAGACAAAGGAATGGTACGTGAACATATTGAGCTCATGTCTGTGAATGTTGCCAGCCATAATTGCTAGAGTTATGTATCAATGAAGAGATTGCTGGTTTTAATAAAGAAATATTGCTGATGGTAAAGTTGTTAATTTGTCAATCTACCACCAAATGTTTGTCAATAAAATATGTTATTGACAATTTAATTTTAAAAGCAAAATGTTAAATTTGGACCATGGATGGTCTACCAATGCAACTTCTGCCTCTGCACCCAACTCAACCTGAGGATTGGCTCAAATTTCCAGTTAGCTGCAAAATTGCTGGTCGATTATGAAAAAACGTCATTCGTGTTCATTCCTGTTACCCTGCCTCTACCCATCATTTCCACGAGATTGAGATTGAGGAGACTGTAGCCAAATGACTCCACCCCTCACCTGCAGCCTGATCCCATTTTACAGACTGTTCAATGGAGAGTGATCAGCACAATGGGCTGACTAATGCCCTGCCACTTTAACTGATCTGGGACAGGCACTGTCGGTTGGGCCTTGAATACAGTAAACCAACTTTAACAAAGAATTTGTGTACAATTCTGGGCACCACACGTTAGGAAGGATGTCAAAACCATGCACAGGGTACTGAGGAAGTTTACCAGGATGATACCAGGGTAGAGGGACTTCAGTTATGTGGAAAGATCGGAGAAGCTGGGATTGTTCTCCATTGATCAGAGAGGTTAAGGGGAGATCTAATAGAGGTATTCAAAGTTATGAGGGGTTTTGATAGAGCAATCAGGGATAAACTGTTCCTTTGGCAAGTGGATCAATAACCAGAGGTCACAGTTATAAATAATTGGCAGAAGAACTAGAGGGGAAATGAGGAGAATGTTTTCACTCAGAGGGATGTTAAGATCTGGAACACAGTACAGGAAACTCTTTTTTATCCAGCACCGACGGGACCGGTGTGGTGCCGGTTTATCAAAAAGTCTGGATTACAGAGAGGTATAGTAAAAGGTACGAGAGCTCCGTACACAGCAACAAATCCAGGCTTCCCTGTTGCTTAGCAACATGTGCAGGAGCCCCGGCCACAGACCAAGCATCCCTGTTGCTTAGCAACATGTGCAGGAACTCTGATTGCACAGCCACAGATCGAGGAATGGTCACTAATATGAAGTAAAACTTATCTGAACCTACTCCTGAATTTTGCTGGTTAACAGAGATTTCCGGTTATTTAGTTGCCGGTAAATCGAGAGTTTCCTGTACCTGAAAGGATGGTGGAACCAGATTTCACAGGAACTTTTAAAAGACAATTGGACATGTGTAGTGTCCGTGTGTAGATAAAGACACTGAAGACAGGAGTTGGTTCATAGGTATTTACTAAGCAAGTCTGGGGGGGGTTTCTAAAGGATATACACAATACACAGGCTTATATAGCCCAAGTGGCAATTACCGGCATTACGCACACCTGGGGCTCTTAAAGGCACATACACCATAATTGCTCTTAAAGGCACATGCACCACAATTCCTCCCCTTCTAGCTAACTAGTACATCATATTTTAAGTAATTATTAATTACATGTTATATGCAAAATAATATACATTGCTGTATTAATTAATTATAAGTTAGTCTCTCAGGAGGCTTCCTGACTCGGTCCGGATAACGCCTCGGGGGTGTAGTAGTTTCTGGTGGTGTAGTAGGTTCTTCTGGCAAGGCTGGTTCAGCTTGAAGGCCAGTGTCGGGTTCATCGGGCTCCAGTATCACCGGATCGGTGGTAGATATGGGTATCTCTACTTCATCGTTGGATGTATAGAGTGGTGGTGTAGGTTGTCCCTTTTCGGATGACTTGATGATTTGGTCAGCATGGCGCCTTATTATGCTGTCTCCGATGTCCACGGTATACATCAGTGGTCCTAATCGTGTGCAGATAGTTCCAGGCTGCCATTTCTCGGTACGGTAGTCCCGGGCCAAAACCGGTTGGCCTATCTGGAAGGCCCTAGTTGGCCTTTCATTCATGCCCTGAAACTGCCGGTTCTCCACGTCCCTTCGGATGTTGGGCTTGACCAAATCCAGCCGGCATCTTAGGTTTCTATTGTAGAACATCATGGCGGGAGTTTGGTTAGTAACCATATGCGTTGCATTCCTATATGCAAATAAGAAGTTATCCACCTTGTGCTGAAGTTTTATGTCTTCATTACCCATGGCCTTGATGGCCTTCTTGAAGGTCTGGACAAACCTTTCAGCCAATCCATTGGTGGCGGGATGGTATGGGGCGGACGTGTAGTGCTTTACCCCATTGTTCTTTAAGAACTTTCTGAATTCTTCGGACACAAATTGCGGTCCATTATCAGAACATATCTGTTCCGGCAGCCCATTCCTGGCAAATATGGTCCTTAATACTGTGATGGTTTTTTCCGTGGTGGTAGAGGACATCTTTATTACCTCCGGCCACTTGGAGTGTGCATCAACTGCGATTAAGAACATTGAGTCCATAAATGGACCAGCAAAGTCGATGTGCACCCTTTGCCAGGGAGATGAGGGCCACTCCCATGGATGCAGAGGGGCCTGTGGCGGAGCATTTTGGACCTTCTGGCATCCTAGGCAGCTCTTGGTCATGTCTTCGATGTCTCCATCGATACCTGGCCACCATACAAACGCCCTAGCTAGGTTCTTCATTTTCACTCCACCCAGATGCCCCTCGTGAAGCTCCTTTAGCACTTTATCCTGGAGTTTGGGTGGAATCACCACTCTGGATCCACACATCAAGGTTCCTCGGCACACTGACAGCTGTTCTCTTCTTTGCGAGAATGCTGGCAACAGTGGTTCGCCATGTGCTGGCCATCCCTTCACTGTTAAATCGTAGACCCGTGAGAGAGCAGGGTCATTTCTTGTCTCCCTTTCAATGGCAGAATTTGTCACCGGTAGACATTCCACTATGGTAGAGTGGAATATCTCTACTGGGTCTACTGTAGGTGCCTCTTCTATCGTTGGCAACGGTAGGCGTGATAAACCGTCAGCATTCCCATGCTGTTTTGACCCTTTGTATTCAATGTTGTATTGGTGTGCCCCTAGAAAAAGGGACCACCTCTGTAGTCTTTGTGCCGTCATAATGGGGACACCTTTTTTAGGGTTGAATATGGAGATGAGGGGTTGATGGTCAGTCAGCAAGGTAAATTTTTGTCCGTGTAGGTAATGGTTGAATTTCTTCACTCCCCATACCAGGCTGAGTGCTTCCTGTCTATCTGGGCATAGTTACGCTCAGCTGAGTTCAATGAGCGTGACGCAAAAGCTATCGGCCGTTCCGAGCCATCAGGGAATCTATGGGACAATACCGCTCCTATGCCGTAAGGGGATGCATCGCACGCCAGTCTGATTGGTAGTGATGGGTTGTAATGAGCCAAAATTTTCTCGGATGTGATTAAGTCTTTACATTTATGGAAGGCACGTTTACAGTCTTCGTTCCATTTCCAAATCACTCCTGTCTGTAGAAGATCATTAAGATGGTGTAGAATAGTTGATAAGTTCGGTAAAAATTTATGATAGTAATTTATTAATCCCAGGAATGACCTTAATTGTGAAACATTTTCAGGTGCTGGGGCTTTTATAACTGCTTCAATTTTTTCAGGTGACTTATGCAACCCTTCCTTATTAATTATGTGGCCACAATATGATATCTGATTTTGGAAAAATTCACACTTGGGGCGATTTGCTCGTAGGCCCCGTTCTTTCAGCCTAGTGAGCACCTGCTCCAAATTGGCAAGGTGCTCGTTGTCGTTTTCTCCTGTTATAAGGATGTCATCTAGGTAGCATTGAGTCCCCGGAATCCCTTCAGGACTTGCTCCATAGCTCTTTGCCAGATAGCTGGAGCTGATGCTATTCCAAAAACCAGTCGATTGTACTGGTACAGGCCTTTGTGTGTGTTTATTGTGAGATACTTTTTAGAGGTCTCCTCAACCTCCACCTGTAGATATGCCTGTGCCAAGTCAATTTTTGTGAAACGTTTCCCTCCGGATAGTGAGGCGAAAATATCTTCTATCCTCGGAAGAGGATACTGTACCGTGTGAAGGACCGGGTTTACAGTCACCTTAAAGTCCCCACAGATGCAAATTTTTTTCTGTTCCTCAGAGTTATTTTTCAATGTTTTTTTCATGACTGGAACGATGGGTGTTGCCCATTCGCTCCAATCTATTTTGGATAATACGCCTGCCTTTTCCAAATTCTTCAGCTCTGCCTCGACTGCCGGACGTATTGCGTATGGCACCGGTCTTGCCTTAAAAAATTTTGGAATTGCTGTATCTTCCACTTTTATTGAGGCGGTGATGCCTTTCAAGGTTCCTAGTTTCTCTTGAAACACTTCTTTGGCGTTGGCCAAGATGTCTTTTAATCGTTCAGGTATGATGTCATCATTGTTTTTTTCCTTACTGGTCACCGTCAGTGCCTGAATGGAGTGCCAGTCTAAACGTATCTTCCTTATCCATTCACGTCCCAACAACGGTGGACCACCATCTTGTAGAATGTATAAATACAACTTTTGTATTTCTTTGCCGTTGTATACCACAGGCACCCTTATTTTTCCTTTGGGGTAGACTTTCTGCCCCGTATATGTTTTTAAGATAATGGATGTGTCTTTTAGAGGTATATGTGAAAATAGCCTCTCGTAATCTCGTCGATTTATTACGGTTAGAGCTGATCCTGTATCTAGCTCCATTTTAACTGGGGGCCCTGCTATTGTGAGGGTAACCCAAATGGTTTGGTAATCCTCTTTGGCAAGTACATTATGTAATTTGAGACAGCTTAGTCTCTTGTTTTCGGAGTCGCTACCGCTATTCTGGTCTTCGGAGCTATTGTCCGTCATCATTTGTACCTTCCTGTACTTTTCTTTATTGATTTTTTGTTTTCTGTCAGTGGATTTATTTTGTCCAGATTGGCATACCCGTGCAATGTGTCCAATCTTACCACATTGCCTGCATGCTTTGCCCTTGAACCAGCAGTCCCTCTGGTTATGGGTGGATCTGCCGCAGCGATAACATCTTCCGAACTCCTGTGTCATTTTATGGGTGCCGAAGTCCTGTGTCTCTTGTTGTATCTCTGCAGCTCCTTTTGCTGCTGCTTCGTATGATACAGCCATACTGAAAGCTTTGTCCAATGTTAAATCTTTTTCAGAAAGCAGTCTTTTTTGTGTTCCTTCACTTAAGAGACCGCAAACAAATTTGTCTCGAAGATAATCCGATAGTCCTGCTCCGAATTGGCAGTACTTTGATAGCTTTCTTAATTTGTTTGGGTAATCAGCGTTACTTTCATTCTTGTGTTGATTTCTCTTGAAGAACTTGAATCGTTCCGCTATCAGCAGCGGTGTTGGGTTTAAATGCTCCTGCAGGGTATCAACAATTTCTTTAAAAGTCTTGTCCTTTGGTTTGGCTGGAGTGATTAAATTTCGTAACAGCCCGTATGTCTTCGCGCCCATTAAGTTCAGAAGTACTGAAGCTTTTTTTTCATCTGTTATTCCATTTGCAGTGCAATAAACCTCTACTCTTTCCACGTATGTGGTCCAATCTTCTATTTCGCCATCAAAAGCCTCAATATTACCAGGTTTAGGCATTTCAGAAAAGATATGGCGCTTCCCGCGCTTTTTTTTTTTCTCTCTGTGGCAACGATATGGCGCTTCCCGCGCTTTCCCGCCGCTGCTACCGATAACAACGCTGTTTTACTGTGGTTTCCGTTTATTCACTGTTGGAGACTCGTTCCCGACGGAGGTCTAAACGCTGACCTGCTTGCCGCGCCGGCCGTCTCTCAAGTGCACCCTCCCAGTCCATTATTGCTTGCCTCCGATTTCGCTGCCTGTCTCAGCTGTAGAGCCCGCCGCTGGAGCTCCAGCCTGACGCCCAGGAAGGATTAGCGCGTACCTGTCACCAGCTTGGCCAGCTGGTGAAACCACAGTTTCTCTTACTTCCTTGAGTCTTCTGGACGCTGGAGGAATCGATGTCCTTGAGGTGCTGCCGAATTGCAGGTAAGTCCGTTTCCACTTCGTCGCCACTGTAGTGTCCGTGTGTAGATAAAGACACTGAAGACAGGAGTTGGTTCATAGGTATTTACTAAGCAAGTCTGGGGGGGGTTTCTAAAGGATATACACAATACACAGGCTTATATAGCCCAAGTGGCAATTACCGGCATTACGCACACCTGGGGCTCTTAAAGGCACATACACCATAATTGCTCTTAAAGGCACATACACCACAACATGTACTTGAAGAGGACGAATTTACATGGTTACGGGGAAAAATCTGGTGTGTGGGACTGAATTGGACATCTCTTTCACAGGCACGACAGGTTGAACGGCCTCCTTCTGTGCTGTAAGATTCAATGACTCTAAGGCTGTGATTTTCTGCTTTGGTGCTCCTGGTGCATGCTTGGAGCGCATTTCAGGAAACTCTGCACCCTCAGCTTGTGATTATCTGAGCACTGAATTCATGGGTTAGAAAATGAGACTGGGGGGGTGCAGAATGTCCTTATGTGTTTCCTAGCGTGCACCAGGAGTGCTGATGTGGAAAATCCTACACGAAATGTTGTCTTATTTCAGTGATCTTATGAAATGATGAGCTTGGAGTTTACCTTCATTTAAAATATAGAATTAATACCACTCATTACACAAATTTAAGGCATTTAGGGGGGAAAATTCAGTTGTTTGCGCCTCCCATTAGTGCCTTAAGAGGGTGCTAATGGGGGGTAAAGCAACTAGCACCCGGGCGCGGCAATGTTTGCGCCGCTCGCGAAATTAACTAGACATTTTGCGGCGGCGCTAAACACTACCACCACGATCTCCTGCGCCGGCATATCGTGACGTCAGTCGAGTGTGCAACGCCCCGGTAGTGCCCCGGACTGGATATCGAGTGGCGCCCCCTGCCTTACCGCCTGCCGCTAGCAACGACAGGTTGAGGGGAGCGTTTTGCAGTCAGAAAGGGACTGGGGGAGCGCTATTTAAAGGTGACCGCTTCCTGCCTTTTTTGTTGGTGACATTTTTGCAGCACACATTCTGAGAGAGAGAGAGAGAGAGAGGCCTAGAAATTCATTATAGCCACTTTTGGGGCGGTAAAGTCGGGCGGCCGCTAAAGTTTGCGCCCGGCGCAAATTCGAGGCCACTTCTCCGATATTCATTAGCTTCGCCCTAAGAGTTTGCTCGAGCGCTAAAACTGGCGATGCACGCCTCTCTTTAGACGCTAAGCCGAAGGTGCTGAGCGAGAGCGCCGAGGCCGGACGCAGCGCAGGTGCGGCCATTTCTTGATTGACAGCAGACACCCTGGCGCCGGCCAGCTCTTAAGGGGGAAGGGTCGACTTGATCTGCTGCCACGCCCTGGATAGTGGAGCCCTGCAGCTAGGCCTGAACACTGCTGCTGGACCCAAATAGCGCCTGAAACCATGGAGAAGGCCCGTGAACGAGCGCAGCGCTTCTCAGAGCTTGATCTGAGAGTGCTGGTTGGTGCTGTGGAGAAGAGACGCCATATTTTGTTTCCGGACAATGGCAGGAAGCCGCCGGCCCGCGTCTACCGGAGAGCCTGGAGGCATGTCGCCACCAAGGTGTCATCCAACAGCGAGGTCCCCAGGGGCGGTGTCCAATGCCGCAAAAAGCTAAATGACCTCGCCAGGATTGTCAGGGTGAGTACCCTTTCCAGTGTCCTCCTCATCCTTGCATGTGCACCTCACATTATGGGCAAAGGGACCTGAAAGCCCTAATGGCAAGCCCTCATGCAGCAGCTATGGGACACTCATGAACATCAATTGCACATTGTGCACTTAACGCACTGGCCAGGCTATTCGACCATGGGAGGCAGTGCACACAAGATCAGGGCTACACACTGGCCAGGCTATTCGACCATGGGAGGCAGTGCACACAAGATCAGGGCTACACACTGTACTTAGAGGCCGTCGTTTCTCTTGCAGGCCAAGCTGGCGAATAATAAGAGGAGCTGGACTGCGGCCAGGGGAGGCGGACCCCAGATCCAGCCGCTCACCGAGCTGCAACATCGCGTGGAGTGCATCATGGGTGCCCGGGTGATTGGCCCCGTTGCATCTGGAGATGCCGACCCTGTTCTGGGCACCAATGGTAAGGACATCACCTTTTGGACCTCTCTCGTCCCACTTGCGCATCAGATCTACATCCTTTGCCACTGTCCGACCAATGCGCTGAATGCCACCACTTATGCATCCCTCGCTGACGCCCTCTCCTCACTCTAAAGCTACTCTTGTGCCTTCCTGCTTTCAGATGGTGAGGAGGAGGTCCCTGAAGTTGCCAGTGACAGCCCCTCAGAAGAGGAGGAGGAGGAGGAGCAAGAGGAAGGCGGCCCATCAGGGGAACCCTCAGCCGCGGCAACCCATGCCAATGTAGGGGACACTTCTTCCCTGGAGGGGAGCGTGGGGGAAGTGTCGGAGGGGAGGGTAGCTCCTGGGACCAGCGGCCTGCAGAAACGCGGGAGGGGGGTGGGAGCTCAGCGGCCTTCTCCCCAGAGGGGGGAAGGGTCGGAGGGGAGCCCAATTGCTGGGCCCAGCGGCGTCCAGCAACGCAGGAAGGGTCGGCGAGCTCGGCGGCCTTCTCCCCAGAGGGAGAGTCCAGCCTCCAGTCCGGAGACGGCCAACGCCGAGGAGATGCGCCGCCTCGAGGACTTGTCAGCGGACTCGGAGCACCGGCACACGGAGCTCATGGGGGTAGTGGCACGGTTGCCTGAGGCCATCGAGTCCCTGTCTCGGAGTGTGACCGAGTTCGGGGCCTCACAGGCCACCAGTCGGGCGGAATTCGGGGCAGCTCAGGCAGCGAGTGGCCAGGTGATCAGTGGTGCCTTGCAGTCACTGGGTGCTCTGATGCGGTCACTGAACAGGTCAACACGGGCACTCACTGCTGCCACACTCGCTGTGTCAGCCAGGCATCGCCAGGGCACCTGGCGCGCTGCAGCAGCACAGCGGTCTGTCCCTCGGCAGATTGGTGCGCATGCTGCAGTGCTGGCCCGGCCGAGTGCCAGTGTCTCAGGCGACCAGCGAGCGCCTGCCATCCGCCAGCTTGCCCCCATTCCTCCAGCCGCCACTGCCACTCCCCCAGTGGAGCTGCCAGGAGCTGCTGCAGCGACTGATGCTGGCCAGTCACAGCTGCAGCATTCACCAGCCGGCCCCTCGACGGCCAGACCTCGTCTAGGCCGACCCCCAAGGGCATCTGCCGTCACGACATGTGGCCCTCAGGAGCCTGCCCCCAGCCTTGCAGCAGCCAATGGCCTCACTTTGAGGAGGAGCAGCAGGGCGTGCAGGGGCCGCCAAAGTTTGCAGAAGGCATCGCCCTCGCGGGCCACTAAGTAGAGGGTGTGTCCAAATGTTGTGTTTTCTGGAATGTGTGTTTTGTGAAGGCCGAGGATGAAGGCCATTTTTGTTTACATCTTTTGTTAATGCTCCCCAGGTTGTGGGAGTGAGTCATGTGTGTGTGTTTTTTGGGGGTTTCGTCTGTTTTTGGTTTTCATGTGGGAAGGGCCCTGAGTTTGTACAATAAACCATTTTATTTATTCACATTGTCCATGTTTGATCTTTGAAGTGTTTGTTGCCTTAACCGGCTGACGGCTTGCGGAGCAGCTGCAATCATGTTCTTTCATTGGCACAAGCCATTCCCTGACAGGGGGCCTAGAAGTGACGGTCAATAAGCCGCCGACGGGCGGCCCTTGGACCTTCTGCCTCCCTCCTGGGCTGGTACTCCTCGTCCTCCTCCTCCTCCTGCTCCTCCTCCTGAGGTGGTGGTCCAACGTGAGGTGGCAGTGCCTGAGTCCTGCGGATAGCCAGGTTGTGCAGCATGCAGCAAACGACGACGAATTGGGAGACTCGCTCCTGCGAATACTGGAGGGCTCCCCCGGAGCGATCCAGACAGTGGAACCATTGCATGAGGACGCCGATTGTTTGTTCTATGATGTTCCTAGTCGCTTGATGGCTCTCGTTGTATGCCTCTTCAGCGGGGGTCCTGGGCGCGCGGAGCGGGGTCATGAGCCAGGTACACAAAGGATAGCCTTTGTCCCCGATAAGCCATCCTCTTGGGTGAGGCTGTGCCTGGAACATGTCAACCACAGTTGTCTGTCGCAGGATAAAGGCACCGTGGCTGCTGCCTGGAAAGCGGGCATTGACAGCTAGGATGCGCTGCCTGTGGTCACACACCAGCTGTACGTTGAGGGAATGGTAGCCCTTCCGGTTGCGGTAATCCTTGGCATGCTCCAGAGGTGCCCGCAAAGCCACATGCGTGCAGTCAATGGCGCCCTGCACCATGGGGAAGCCCGCTATTCTTGCAAATCCCACTGCACGCTGCTGCTGCTTGTCCAGGGTCATGGGGAAGGAGATGAATTGACGTCTCCTTCTGAAAAGGGCATTGGTCACCTGGCGGATGCAGCAATGCACGGCGAACTGGGAGATGTTAGCGATGTCCCCAGCAGCGGATTGGAAGGAGCCGGTGGCATAGAAGTTGAGAGCCACCGTCACTTTCACTGCCACCGACAGAGACGTCCTGCGCATCAGCTGTGGACGCAGATCTCTGTGCAGCAGCTGGCAGATGTCTGCAACCACCTCCCTTCTGAATCGCAGCCTCCTAACACACTGCGCGGCAGACATGGTCAGATAGGAGGACTGCTGGCGGTATACCCTGGGTGGGTAAGGCCTCACTTGGCAACGCCTGTTGCCCCCTCTGTGTCTAGCCAGGGCTGCCACTCTCTCACGGCGTCTGTAAGCCCTTCCGGCATAAGGCTGAAACTCAGCGTTGGCACCCAATGCAGCCCCCATTATATGCTGGCAAACACTGAGATCTCAATGAAGGCAAAGATAATTGCTAAGCTCTGGCCTGAGCCAAAAATACCTGTCCTAGTGTTGGGCCAAAGCAGTAAGCTCTCCTCCTTGGTCTCTCTCCAAAAAACCGTTGCACAAGAGTGAATGCTGCAAAATGGCTGGCCTTTATAGTGCAGGGTAAGTGCCCTTTAATTTGTGCTCCCCGCGGCCCGCCTCAGCTGTGTACCGTTCCACTTCACAGTCGTTAGGGCCGCCCGGCGCACAATGGGGCGGCGCGAGTGAAGTTCCGGTTCCGGGCGCACAAAGGGCGTTGCACGACGAAATGACGTCATGATCTGCGCGCGCAACAGGGCGCGCGCTAAGACTTTGCACCGGCGCTAAATGTCTACTGAAGTTGGGGCGAGGCGCAGATCGCGCTGCGCCCGGGCGCTAAGCGCCTAGCGCTCGAGATCTACTCCTCCTAAGGCGCTAACGGCTGGCGCGCCCAACTGAATTTCTAGGCCAGAGACTTCTGGAGAGATTCAATGCTGTGTGAAGGAGTTTTGGGTACTGAGCAGCACTTTGCAGGTTCATTTTGATTTGCCCTTCCTTGCTTCGCCAGCGCCCTGAGGTAGCGCCTCGCTCCTCGGCCTTTGCGCCTTAAGACAGGTGTGAAGCGCCTGATTTAGCGCTCCAATCACCTCCAGGGGCGATAAAAGCCAAGTTTGCCATCAGAGGCGATAATCAGCGCCAGGCGCCAAACTTTGCGCACGGCCGATAATGGCGCCCCAAACGGGGCGATACTGAATTTTTCCCCCTTAATTTCTTTCATCAGGAAACCGCTTAGCCCATTTGTGTGTAACGTCTTCAAAATGAATAGTTTAATAACTGCATCAAACCAGCACCTAATGGAAATTGTGTGCGCTACCAAAGAGGCAGTTAAGCCCCTTAGAAATGATTGTCCCAATAGTTTCTGGGTTGTTTGAAATAAACTGTGCAGTTACTACAGTTAAGCTTAGTAAAGTCGCCAGATTTGAACTGGTAAAAAGCAAGGTGCTGGAGACGTGGGATAGAACCAGAATGTGCTGGAGACGCTCAGCAGGTCAGGCAGCATCTGCGGAGAGGGAAAGGTAGGGTTAACCTTTCAGGTCAATGATCTGACGTTCCAGGTCAGATCCGCTTCTGACGAAGGGTCTTCGACCTGAAACGTTAACGCTGCCTTCCTCTCTCCGCCGACACGGGAAGTGTTTCCAGCTTCGAAATAATGTTTGTTTCAAAATAACTTAATCAAACAAGAAAAGCATGTGTTGCTGTTTGATGCACTTAGCTGTTTTTATACATTGGGCCAGAAATTCGGGTCCCCACGGGTGAGTACGCGTTGGGTACTCATGTGTAGGGCCAATGAAAGTGCCGGTTTCGTACATGCACTGCGCATGCATGGGAAACCGGAACTTCCGTTCCCTTCAAGGAAGAGGTTCACAGGTCGAACGCATGCGCCGGAGAGGCAGCGCGTACGCCTGGAACTTCCGGTTTTTTTACAGGTTTCTCCGGGAGGGTAAGTCTCCAGGAGTTAGACATATAAAAAGCAGTCGCAAGGCCTGCTTTTAACAAGGTAAGTGGTGAATTAAGTAAGATTTAAACATTTTTTCCACAGGTTTATTATTTTTAAATACTTTAAAGAAAGGTAAGTTTATTTTTAGGCCCGTTAAAAACTGTAATTAATTTTTTCAAAAATTTAAATTATTGTTTAAAATAGTTATTTTATGTAATTTATAGTTATTTTAAAAATGTGATTTTTAAAACATTTATTTGAAGTTTTAGTTATGTTTTGGGGCCGATCTCTAATTCATTGATTTGACAGCTCTTCCTGTCAAATCTATGAATAGAGATTCCCTGCTACGATTGGCTCTCCATGGCCCACGTGATCCCAGGGGACGCTTTGAACTAACTGCGCCCCTGGGATACGCAAGCACTGCGCGCCGGCAGTTGGAGCAGGCCCAGGATCGGAATCCCACGTGGGCCCACAGCTCAACGGCCGGCGCGCTAGTTAAGTGCAGGTCGGGGGCTTGCACCCACGGGAAGCCCCCCACCCGAATTTCTGGCCCATTAAAGTTATTGTAAAGAATGAAATAAAGCCTGGTTGCAAAGCTAATTAAGAAACTAATCTAGGGCAACTAACCTTTGTGTTAAGATAAATGCTTTGACAAGATTGGCAAACACAATTGATCTAAATTGTTACTCCGAACATTTAATTCAAAGGCTGCATGGAATCCTCTGTCCTAAATTGCAATTGACTGCCTATCTACAGACTGCAATTCAGTGGTACCATTTTCATTAAGGGCACTGAGAGAGGGCAGAAATCATATCAATCTCTGACCTCTGTTTGATTTTGTGAGCTTCTCTTCATCTTTCCTTTCTTCCAGTTGCAATTTTTCCCCTGTGGCCTTCATTCTCCACTCCTTAGTGCCTTTTCTCAAGTGTCTTGCTATCTTCTTTCCTACATTCGGCTACCAGGTTCCAGTTGAAATTCAGTTCTGTATTCTCTGAGTTGCCCAGGATCTTATTAAAAGCCTTCAACTATGTTTGCCTGAGTGTCATCACACTTGTGACATGACCACGGAAAGTTCTATTCCTTTCAATAATTGCCATGTAGAAATTCAGGATCAAATTTCATGGATCCAACCATAGCTATTACCGGTCAATGCTGAATGAGCAAAATGCTTTCATTAAACAATGATATATACTTACAAACAATGACAGATAGAACAAGACCCTCTGGTCCTTCCAGCCTGTCCCACAAACATATTGCGATACCTTGAGCAACACAAGCTATACATGCCCCACCACACCCGAAACCAGGAGAGGCGAAAAACCAGATGAAAACCCAGGCCAATTTGGAGGAAATGGATCTGGGAAAAGCCTCTCTGACCACCCCACCGCCCCCCCCCCCCCTTAGGCGATCAAAAATATTCCAGGAGGTCATACTGGCCCAGATAATTTTATGCTGCACCTACCTTTTTTATAAGGTGATACCCGCCCCAGCCAGAAACAGATCCAGCTCTCGCTTAAAAAGGAAAAAATTGCAGGGCTATGGGAAAAGAGCGAGGGATTGGGGCTAATTAGATAGCTCTTTCAAAGAGCTGGCACAGGTGGTTTGGGCCGAATGGCCTCCTTCTGCCCTGTAAGGCTCCATGGGGGAGAAATTCAGTATCGCCCCATTTGGGGCGCAATTATCGGCCGGGCGCAAAGATTAGCGCCTGCCGCTAATTATTGCCTCCGACTGCAAACTTGGCCGCAAAATCAGGCGCTTCACACCTGTCTTAAAGCGCAAAGGCCAAGGAGCGAGGTGCTACCTCAGAGCGCTGGCGAAGCTCATGTGATATCAGTCAGCAATGGAACACAGACACACTGGCAACGGCCAGTTCTTAAAGGGGAGGGTCGATCTTGCTCTCCATCCACACCCTACTCATTGCAGCCTTGAATCTCGGCCTGGAGAGACCTGTACATCAAATCTGTTGGAATGAACAGTGGAGAGACCCAGGGAAAGAGCTCATAGAGCAGCCCCCACAGTCTCTTCTAAATCGCTAAAAGGAAAGGCAAATCAAATTGAACCTGCGAAGTGCTGCTCAGTACCCAAAACTCCTTCACACAGCGTTGAATCTCTCCAGAAGTCTCTCTTTCTCTCTCTCTCTCTCTCTCTCAGAATGCGTGGTGCAAAAATGTCACCAACAAAAAAAGGCAGGAAGCGGTCGCCTTTAAATAGCGTTCCCCCAGTCCCGTCCTGACTGAAAAATGCTCCCCTCAACCTGTTGTTGCTGGCGGCAGGCGGTAAGGCAGGGGACGCCATTCAATATCCAGTCTGGGGCGCTACCGGGGCGTTGCACACTTGACTGATGTCACGATCTGCCGGCGCAGGAGATCGTGGCAGTAGTGTTTAGTGCCGCTGCAAAATGCCTAGTTAATTTCGTGAGCGGCGCAAACATCGCCGCGCAAGGGCGCTAGTTGCTTTGCGCCCCATTAACGCCTTCTTAATGCGCTAACGGGAGGCGCAAACCAACTGAATTTTCCCCCTTATAATTCTATGAATGAATTATTCCAACAGTCTCAATCCAGTTGTGAATGAATGACTGTGCAGCACTGCTCTTAATTTGAAATCTAATTTGCATATAACTCTTTGCGGGGTTTAAGGTGTGCTATGAAGGAGGAAGGAGCTAGAGGCGAGGCATGCTCAATGGAACTACAGATGCGCAATGGTGAGCTTCTCGCTGATAATGAGGTCAAACAAAAGAAATTTTCCAATTTGCAGAAATAAAAGGCAACGGGTCAGTAAAAGTATTCAGATGTGTTTGGCGTTAATCATTTTGTTCCATTCAACCCCATGAAGAAGTTACTATTTTGGAACCAAAGGGAAGGACATGAATCTTGTCATTCATGTGGAAATGACTTATGAAATAATACTGGGCGGCCTGCTGGTGGCGCTGTCCAGGGAGAGTATAAATACTCGAGCATGGGCCCAGCTTGCTCAGGACATTCTTTAACAGGAACTAGTGAAGGACACAACTAGATCTCCATGTTGAAAAACAGTTGATTAAAGCTTTGTTTAATACTCAGACCAAGTGCCTCGTAGTTTTCTTATGTCAGAGATATTATTAATTTTTGTCACTTATCTCAATTCATAAAAAATATCAAAACGCTAAAAATCCAATATATATATATATATATTATATAGTGCCACGTCTGATTCAATAAATGTTAACATTCTTCAGAATTCACAGGAATCAGCATGATTTTGCCTTCAAAGATCCTAAACTATGAACATTTTCAATGTTAAACTTCTGAAAAGCAGTCTAGTATGTAAATCTGCCTAGATTCTTACGGACAGTGGTTGCATCTCCCTACTAGATCAACAGAGATCTAGTATATATTCACTATTGTTGTGTATGTACCTTTAAGAGAGAACTGCTTTTATACTGTAGTACCGGCAATGACCACACCTGTATATAAAGCCGTAGCAGGCTTCTGTACTTTCAGTTCCAGCATACCCTCTGTTCAGTAAACACTTGTTATTATTGTTCTCCTGCAGTCCGTGTGTTATTGATACGCGGACACTACACTGGCGACGAGCAGGTTCGAACTCACCTGCAGTACTGCATCACCTCACGGGGATCCATCCCTGAAAAGAAGCTTCTTGGAGGTCGAAGTCAGAGCAACGGGCATCGACCGCGGGCAACCGCCCAGTGATCCATCGGAGTTCAGAGAATCGCAGGGGAGGCTGTGAAGAGCTGGGCTTGGCTCCCCAGTCAGGGTGTTCCAGCAAATAGTGCTGGTAGCAGGTAGTGCGCTGACCCTTGCGGACTACGGCGGGCTTGAGCTCGATCGAGCGGCTCTGCAAAGGGGCTGTTCCTTCCCAACAGCTCTAGCAAAACCCCCTGCAAGGATATTGTTTCCGGTTCTGCCGAGGTGTAACCCGTCCAGCTTATACAGGTACCACCTTCCCCAGAATCAGTCCCAATG
Organism: Somniosus microcephalus; assembly: GCF_052327205.1. Taxonomy (NCBI): domain Eukaryota; kingdom Metazoa; phylum Chordata; class Chondrichthyes; order Squaliformes; family Somniosidae; genus Somniosus; species Somniosus microcephalus. The sequence continues at coordinate 308,611,747 of NC_140991.1, forward strand.
CCTTAGGAATTTAAATCCCTCCCTCCTACACCATCTCTCTAGCCACGCATTCATCTGGTCTATTCTCCTATTTCTGCTCTCGCTAGCACATGGCACTGGGATAAATCCTGAGATTACTACCTTTGAGGTCCTGCTTTTTAATTTATTTCCTAGCTCCCTATATTCTGCTTGCAGGACCTCGTCCCTCTTTCTACCTATGTTCTTGGTACCGATATGGACCATGACCTCTGGCTGTTCATCCTCCCCCTTCAGAATGTCCTGCAGCCGCTCAGTGACATCGTTGACCCTGGCACCAGGGAGGCAACATACCATCCTGGAGTCATGTCTGCAGCCACAGGAACGTCTATCTGTTCCTCTTATGATAGAATCACATCTTACTATTGCTCTCCCACACTTTTTCCTCTCCTCCTGTGCAGCTGAGCCACTTGTAGTGCCACGGACTTGGCTCTTGCTGCAATCCCCTGAGAAACCATCTCCCCCAGCAGTATCCAAAATGGAAAATCTGTTGGAGAGGGAGATGCACTACCTTCCTAGTGCTTTTACTCTGTCTGGCGGTCACCCATTCCCTGTCTGCCTGTGCACTCTTTACCTGCGGTGTGACCACCTCGTTAAACGTGCTATTCACATAGATCGCAGCCTCGCGGATGCTCCACAGTGACTCCAGCCACAGCTCCAGCTCTGAAACACGGATTTCGAGTAGCTGCAGCTGGAGACACTTCCTGCACAAGTGTTCGCCCTGGACACCGAAAGTGTCCCTGACTTCCCACATAGCACAGGAGGAGCACTCCACGCTGCCGAGCTGCCCTGCCATGTCCTACCCTTAATTTACTCCCTTTACTTCCTCTAAATTAAAGAATATTAAATACACTAGGGACCTTACTTCACTTTAAGCACTACTTACTCTAAACTAGAGACCTTACTTTTACTTTAACGACTGGAATGTAGAAATACTCACCAGGTCCTACTTACCAATCAGCTCCTTCTCTGGTTTTGACGTCACTTTAGCGGTTTTGCAGTTGTTGTACTTGTTTGACTGCTGCCGCTCTCGGACTCTTTCCTGGGTGTAAAGTAAGAACCAAATCCTACCGAGTGAAAAGTTAGGGAAAGCAAAGGTGAAGCAAGGGAGCTCCTCCTTCCACTCCTCAACCACCTAACTCCCTCACTCACCCAACTCTCAGCACTCTGTTCAAACCGCACTCTGCAGATCGCACTGCGAAGCCTGTTTTTATAGGCCAAGCTTCCCTAATTAACTGCCTTCAGCTGCTCTGAATTATCCTCTGCCTTCTCTGGGGCTGCCGACTCCTTTCAGGTCCGCTGTCCTCGGCCTCCCGCGCTCTTTATCCTCTGCCTTCTCCAGGGCTGCCGACTCCTTTCAGGCCCTGTAGGTTGTAGCTGTTCAGTTGGAGTGATAGTTGTAGTGTCCACGTATCAATAACACACGGACTGCAAGAGAACAATAATAACAGGTGTTTACTGAACACCAAGGTGGACTGGAGCGAGTGGTCCACACCCATCGTTCCTCATGCCGAAGAGTGGCAGTATCACTGCTTTCGACAATGAAATAGAAGACTGGACCACGTATGTGGAAAGAATTGAAGTGTACTGCAAGGCAAATGAGGTGGCCGATGGAAAGAAGGCGTCGGTATTATTAAATTTGATGGGCGCGAGAACGTACGGCCTATTGCGGAATTTAATTACCCCAGCTAAACCAATGGAGAAAAGCTTTGAAGAGATTGTCAATATCTTACAGGAACATCTAAACCCTACACCGCTGCTGATAGCAGAAAGATTCAACTTCCATAAAAGAAACCAGCACAAAGATGAGAACAATGCTGACTACCTTACGGAACTACGCAAGTTATCGAAGCACTGCCAGTTCGGAGCAGGACTGGCAGATACCTTAAGGGATAAGTTTGTCTGCGGGCTCCAGAGTGAAGGAACCCAGAAAAGACTACTTTCGGAAAAGGACCTGACACTAGAACAGGCTTTCAGCGTGGCAGTATCCTACGAAGCAGCAGCACAGGGAGCTGCGGAAATACAACAGAAACCACAGGAATATAGCGCTAACGAAATGGCATATGGAGCAGAAAAGTGCTATCGCTGCGGCAGAACAACCCATGATCAGAAGGGCTGCTGGTTTAAGGACAAAGTATGCAGGCAATATGGGAAAGTGGGACACATAGCAAGAGTCTGCAGGTCGGGGAAGAAAACCAACACTAAAAGAACTACTAAGGAAAAGTATAAGAAAGTAAAAAAAATGACAGACAGTAGTTCAGAAGATCAGGAGAGTGATAATGACTCCGGGAGCAGGAGACTAAGTTGTCTAAAGTTACACAACGTGATCGCAAAGGAGGATCGCCAAACCATTTGGGTCACCCTCATGATAGCAGGGTCCCAAGTAAAGATGGAATTGGACACAGGATCAGCCCTAACTCTCATGAATCGACGAGACTATGAGCGGCTATTCTCACACATACCCTTGAAGGACACGTCCATTGTATTGAAGACATACACGGGGCAAAAAGTCTACCCCAGAGGAAAAAAAAGGGTGCCCGTTAAATACAATGGCAAGGAAACACAGAAACTGTATCGATATATACTACAAGATGGAGGACCACCATTATTGGGACATGAATGGATCCGAAAAATACAATTGGATTGGCATTCCATTCAGATGCTAACTGTGGCTGACAAAAAGGATGACGATGTCACACCTGGACGACTGTCAAAAATTCTAACTGACGTGAAAGATATGTTCCAACAAGGACTTGGGACTCTAAAAGGAGTAACGGCAATGATAAAAATCGAAGATAACGCAAACCCAAATTTTTTTTAAGGCCAGACCGGTACCGTACGCGATCCACCCAGCCGTTGAAGCAGAGCTGGACAGTCTGGAGTGTTCGGGTGTGCTGTCCAAGGTGGACTGGAGCGAGTGGTCCACACCCATTGTTCCTGTAATGAAGAAATCATTGAGCAGCGCGCCTGGGGAGCTGAAGAAGGTTCGCATCTGTGGGGACTTTAAGGTAACTGTGAACCCAGTCCCGCACTGATATACCTATCAATTCATCCAATGAAAAGCGACGAGTTAAGAAAGTAACTATAGGTTTTTATTGGCTAAATAACAGAGCCCACCCTCGTGGGTGATCGGATCCAACAAGGAGGAATACCAGCCAGTCGACCACCTTTATACCTGGGCAAGTAGGCGGAGCTATGGGCGGAGTCAGCAGTGGTCAGCCCAGGTATAACAGCGTGGCAAGAGGCGACCTCGTGTAGTGATACAACAGTGTAAGCAGTGATAACCATAGTGTAACGATATAACAGTGATAACCATAGTGCAACGGTAGTGAACGATAAAAGTGGTTTACCACATTCACCCCTTGTTTAGATTTGAGTCCGGCGGGGTGAAGTGTACTACCAGTTTGGGTATGTCAGTCTGTCTGGAGGCCTCGTAAGTCTTTCTGATCGGCGCAGCAGTGGCGGCGGTGTTGCAGTCTCCGGTGTTAATGCTGGTGTCTGCGTGGTTGACGAAGGCTCGTGGGGTTCCGGCATGCCGTCTACCTGGGCTGGATTTGGGGGGGTGGTGGGGGGTAACGGTGGTGTCTCAGGGGTGCCCGAGGGTGCAAGGTCTCGTAAGGAGACTGTGTCCTCCCGCCCGTCTGGGTATGCCACGTAGGCGTACTGGGGGTTGGCGTGCAGGAGGACCACCCTCTCGACCAGGGGGTCCGTTTTATGGGCCCTCACATGCTTTCGCAGTAAGACGGGCCCCGGAGAAGTCAGCCAAGTTGGCAGCGTGGTTCCCGTAGTCGATTTCCTGGGGAACACAAACATTCGTTCATGGGGGGTGGCGTTAATGGCAGTGCAAAGCAGTGACCGGATGGAATGCAGCGCTGCCGGGAGGACTTCCTGCCAGCGAGAGGTTGGGAGGCCCTTAGACTTTAAGGCTAAGAGAACGGCCTTCCAGACAGTCGCATTCTCTCTTTCCACCTGGCCGTTCCCTCGGGGGTTGTAGCTGGTGGTCCTGCTTGCAGCGATACCTCTCGCTAATAGGAACTGGCGAAGTTCCTCGCTCATGAAGGAGGAGCCCCGGTCGCTATGTATATAGTTCGGGAACCCGAACAAGGCGAAGAGGTCGTTCAGGCATTTGATGACCGTGGTGCTAGTCATGTCTGGGCAGGGGAAGGCAAAGGGGAAACGGGAGTACTCATCAATGATGTTGAGGAAGTACACATTACGGTCAGAGGATGGGAGGGGCCCCTTAAAATCGATGCTCAAGCGCTCGAAGGGGCGGGTGGCCTTGATCAGGCTTGCTCTGTCCGGCCTAAAGAAATGCGGTTTGCATTCGGCACAGGTTTGGCAGTTCCTGGTCATGGTCCTGACCTCCTCGATGGAGTATGGCAGGTTGCGGGCCTTAATGAAGTGGTAAAGTCTGGTGACCCCGGGGTGGCAGAGGTCGTTGTGGAGGGTCTGCAGTCTATCAGTTTGCACGTTGGCGCATGTACTTCGTGATAGAGCATCTGGGGGTTTGTTCAGTTTACCAGGCCGGTACAAGATATCATAATCATAGGTGGAGAGCTCGATTCTCCACCTCAAGATCTTGTCGTTCTTGATTTTGCCCCTCAGCTTGTTATTAAACATAAAAGCGACCGAACGCTGGTCGGTGAGGAGGGTAAATCGTTTGCCTGCCAGGTAATGCCTCCAGCGTCGTACAGCCTCCACGATCGCCTGGGCCTCCTTCTCGACCGAAGAGTGTCGGATCTCAGGGCCCTGGAGGGTCCTTGAGAAGAAGGCCACCGGTCTCCCCTCCTGGTTGAGGGTTGCGGCTAGGGCGAAGTCGGATGCATCGCTCTCCACTTGGAAAGGGATAGACTCATCCACCGCGTGCATTGTGGCCTTAGCAATGTCTCCCTTAATGAGGGAGAAGGCTGCGCACGCTTCTGCCGTCAGGGGGAAGGAGGTGGACTTCATGAGGGGTCTGGCTTTGTCCGCATAATTTGGCACCCATTGGGCATAGTAGGCGAAGAGCCCCAGGGTTCTCTTCAGCGCCTTTGGACAGTGGGGGAGGGGAAGCTCCATGAGGGGGCGCATTCTTTCGGGGTCGGGGCCGATGACTCCGTTCTCTACTACGCAGCCGAGGATGGCAAGGCGCGAGGTGTTAAACACACATTTCTCCTTATTGTAGGTGAGGTTCAGCCGTTGGGCCGTACGGAGGAATCTTTCCAGATTAACATCGTGGTCCTGCCGGTCGCGGCCGCAGATGGTGACATTATCTAGATAGGGGAACGTGGCGTGCAGCCCGTTCTGGTCAACCATCCGGTCCATCTCCCTTTGGAAGACCGAAACCCCGTTGGTGACGCCGAAGGGAACCCTAAGGAAGTGGTAGAGGCGGCCGTTCGCCTCGAAGGCTGTATACTGGTGGTCCTCAGGGCGGATAGGGAGTTGGTGATAGGCCGACTTAAGGTCGATGGTGGAGAATACCCGGTACTGCGCAATCTGATTGACCATATCAGATATGCGGGGAAGGGGGTATGCGTCCAGCTGGGTGTACCGGTTTATGGTTTGGCTGTAGTCGATGACTAGGCAGTTTTTATCGCCGGTCTTAACGACTACGACCTGGGCATGCCAGGGGCTGTTGCTCCTCTCGATGATGCCCTCCTTCAGGAGACGCTGCACCTCACAGCTAATATAAGCTCTGTCCCCGGCGCTGTACCGGCTGCTCTTGGTGGCGACGGGTTTACAGTCGCGGGTGAGGTTAGCGAACAGGGAGGGGGGCGGGACCTTGAGGGTGGATAGGCCACAGGTGGTATGCGGTGGGCGGTTTAAAGGCTGCTGGTTGTCGACTGTGAGTGGGGGGAGGGCTCCACCGTATGCCAAAGTGACACTTTGCAGGTGGGATTGGATGTCCAGCCCTAGTAGGACGGCAGCGCAGAGCTGGGGCAGGACGAGGAGTTTAAAATTTTTATACTCCGTGCCCCTAACCGACAGGGTCACAACACAGTAGCCGCTGATGCCTGTAGAATGGGACCTCGATGCCATCGAGATCCGGTTGCGCGTTGGCCGGACAGTGAGGGAGTAGTGGCTCACCGTGTCTGGATGTATGAAACTCTCCGTGCTTCCGCTGTCGAACAGGCAGGTTGTGGCGTGGCCGTTTACTTTGATGTCCATCATGGACTTGGACAGGTGATGCGGGCGAGCTTGGTCCAGTGTGACGGAGGCTAGTGTATGGCTGAGCGAGCTGCTGTAGTCTGCGGGTGAGGCGGTGGTCGGGTCTGGCGACAAGGTGGCAGTCGACTGTGGTGGACAAAATGGCGGCGCCCACGAGGTTGAATAAGATGGCTGCCCCCACAACTCACATGAGGCATTGCTGGTGTCGGTTGCCTTGATCAAAGATGGCCACCCCCACGACTCACACGAGGGGATACTGGCATCTGTGGCCTGGATGAAAGATGGCCGCCCCCACAATTCACATGAGGCACTGCTGGCGTCTGTGGCTCTCCCCCTGCAGGCCTTAGCGAAGTGGCCTTTCTTCTGGCAATGGGAGCAAGTCGCGTTTCTCGCAGGGCAGCGCATCCTCGGGTGTTTCGCCTGGCCACAGAAGAAGCAGCCGGTGGCCCGATCGCGGGGGTCCAATGTTGCAGTCGGTACCGGGGGTGGCGGTCCCGATCGGTTCTGGGACGCCGACGCTGAGGTAGGTCCCGGAGGCGACGTTGCGAGGGCTATTGCGGCCGGGGTCGGGCCGGAGTCCCAGGGTCGCGCAGTACAGTACCTGGAATACGCCTCGAGGTCCCGATGGGCCACTTCCAGGGAGCGGGCGAGGGCTGCAGCTGTGTTCAGGTCGAGGTCCTTTGATTCGAGCAGTCTTTGCCGTGAGTAGTCGGACCGAAGGCCTTTCACGAAGGCATCGTGGATATTCTCTTCAGTATTTTCTGCAGCCGTTACCGCTTTAAAGTCACAGTCCCTGCCGAGTGTTTGTAGCGCCTGTAAAAATTCATCTACAGACTCTCCTGGCTGTTGCGGGCGGGATCTTAGGAGGTGTCTGGCATACATAGAATTTACCGGGCTCCGGTACTGCTGTTTCAGCAGGTTGATGGCGGCCTCGTATGTAGTAAGGTCCTGTATGAGTGCGAATACTTTAGGGCTCACTTGGGCCGTCAGCACTCTTAGTTTGGATCTCTGAGGCACACCGGATTCTCCCAGGTAGGATTCGAAACAGCTCAGCCAGTGTTTGAAGTCGAGGGCTGAGTTTGCTGCCTGTGGGTTTAGATCCAGGTACGGCGGTCGGAGGGCTCGCAGCCAGGCCGGCTGCTGTGGCTGTTGTAGCTGGGCGTCTGACTGGTCTGACGGTTCGTTAGACATTTTTAAAATTTAGCCAACAAAATTGATATACCTATCAATTCATCCAATGAAAAGCGACGAGTTAAGAAAGTAACTATAGGTTTTTATTGGCTAAATAACAGAGCCCACCCTCGTGGGTGATTGGATCCAACAAGGAGGAATACCAGCCAGTCGACCACCTTTATACCTGGGCAAGTAGGCGGAGCTATGGGCGGAGTCATCAGTGGTCAGCCCAGGTATAACAGCGTGGCAAGAGGCGACCTCGTGTAGTGATACAACAGTGTAAACAGTGATAACCATAGTGTAACGATATAACAGTGATAACCATAGTGTAACGGTAGTGAACGATAAAAGTGGTTTACCACACGCACACAGTACAATATCCACTTCCACGGATAAAAGATATTTTCGCCTCACTATCTGGAGGGAAATGCTTTACGAAGATTGATCTGGCCCAAGCATATCTACAAATGGAGGTGGAAGAAGCATCTAGGAAATACCTCACGATAAACACTCACAAAGGTCTTTACCAGTAGAACCGACTGGTATTCGGGGTAGCATCAGCCCCGGCTATTTGGCAGAGGGCGATGGTGTAGTTTATGTAACCAAGATGGTATGTTGCCTCCCTGGTGCAAGGGTCAAGGATGTCTCGGAGCGGGTGCAGAGCATTCTGAAGGGGGAGGGGGATCAGCCAGTTGTCGTGGTACATGTAGGTACCAACGATGTAGGTAAAAAGAGGGAGGAGGTCCTACAAGCTGAATTTAGGGAGTTAGGAGCTAAATTGAAAAGTAGGACCTCAAAGGTAGTAATCTCTGGATTGCTACCAGTGCCACGAGCTAATAAGTTTAGAGAGAGTAAGATAGATAAGCTAAATACGTGGCTTGAGCAGTGGTGCAAGGGAGAGGGATTTAAATTCTTGAGGCATTGGAACCAGTTCTTGGGGAGGAGTGACCTGTACCAAGGGGACGGTCTACACCTGAACTGTGAGGGAGCCGATGTCCTCGGGGTAATATTTTCTAGGGCGGTTCGGGAGGATTTAAACTAATTTGGCAGGGGGATGGGAACCTAGGTAGTGGAAAAGAGGGAAGTCATATGAAGTCAGAAATAGATGGTAGAAAGGTGAGAAGCAATAAGCAAAGGAGAGAAACACAAAGGGCCAAACTAATTCATAATGAGAGTGTGAAAAAAGCAAGCCTGAAGGCTTTGTATCTTAATGCTAGAAGCATTAGGAACAAGGTGGATGAATTAGTTGTGGAAATAGAGGTAAACAAGTATGATTTGATTGGGATTACAGAAACGTGGCTGCAGGGTGGGCAAGGCTGGGAACTTAACATCCAGGGATATACAATATTTAGGAAGGATCGGCAAAAAGGTAGGGGAGGTGGGGTAGCATTGCTGGTAAAGGAGGGGATTAATGCAATGGAAAGGAAGGATATTAACTCGGATGAAACGGAATCTGTATGGGTAGAAATGAGAAATAGCAAGGGGAGGAAAACGTTAGTGGGTGTGATATACAGGCCTCCAAATAGTAATATGGAGGTGAGGGAAGGCATAAAAAGGGAAATTAGAGAAGCGTGCGATAAGAGCACAGCTGTCATCATGGGTGACTTTAATTTACATATTGATTGGACTACCCAAATTAGTAAAAATTCTGAGGTGGAGGAATTCCTGGAATGTTTTCGGGACGGTTATCTGGACCAATATGTCGAGGAGCCGACTCGAGATCAGGCCATTTTAGACTGGGTATTGTGCAATGAGAAGGGACTTATCAGCAATCTTCTTGTACGAGGCCCCTTGGGTCAGAGCGATCATAATATGATCGAGCTCTCAGTCGAGATGGAGAGTGAGGAAATTGAATCAGAGACTAAGGTCCAGAACTTAAATAAAGGGAATTACGAGGGTATGAGACGGGAATTGGGTAAGATTGATTGGGTGGTGTTTCTGGGGGGATTGACAGTGGATAGACAATGGCAAGCATTCAAAGATAGAATGGAAGAATTCCAGAACATGTTTATACCGGTTTGGCATAAAAATAAACCTAAAAAGGTGACTCAACCGTGGATAACGAGGGAAATTAGGGACAGCATAAAATCAAAAAAAAGGGCATATCAACTGGCAAAAAAAAGCACCAGACCGGAAGATTGGGGGCAGTACAGGATACAGCAAAAGAGGACAAAGGGATTAATCAGGAAGGGGAAAATAGAATACGAAAGTAAACTTGCAGCAAACATAAAGACAGACTGCAAAAGCTTTTATCGGTATATCAGGAGGAAAAGACTGGTAAAATCCCAAGTCGGTCCCTTGCAGTCCGATTCGGGAGAATATATAATGGAGAATAAGGAAATGGCAGACCAATTAAACTCATACTTTGGTTCTGTATTCACAAAGGAGGACACAAATAACCTCCCAGGAATATCGGCAAACATAGGGACTAATGAGAGGGAGGAGCTGACAGAAATTAGTATCTCTAGGGATATGGTGTTGGGTAAGTTGAGGGGACTGAAGGCCGACAAATCCCCGGGGCCTGATAAACTACATCCTAGGGTACTTAAGGAGGTGGCCCTGGAGATAGCAGATGCTCTAAGGATCATCTTCCGGAACTCCATTGACTCGGGAACAGTACCCGTGGATTGGAGGGTAGCTAATGTTACCCCAATATTTAAAAAGGGGGGTAGAGAGAAAGCAGGGAATTATAGACCAGTAAGCCTTACATCGGTTGTGGGCAAAATGCTAGAGTCCATTATTAAGGATAAAATAGCGGAGCACTTGACAAATGGGGAAAGGATCGGACAGAGTCAACATGGATTTACAAAGGGTAAATCGTGTTTGACTAATCTGCTGGAATTTTTTGAGGAAGTAACTGGTAAAATAGATGGGGGAGAGCCAGTGGATGTGGTGTACCTTGACTTCCAGAAAGCCTTCGATAAGGTTCCACACAAAAGATTATCATGCAAAATTAAGGCTCATGGGATTGGGGGCAAAGTATTAACGTGGATAGAGAACTGGCTGGCGGATAGAAAACAGAGAGTTGGAATAAACGGCTCGTTTTCGGAGTGGCAGGCAGTGACCAGCGGGGTGCCGCAAGGATCTGTCCTGGGACCCCAGCTGTTCACAATATATATAAATGATCTGGATCAGGTAATTGGATGCAATATTTCCAAATTCGCTGACGACACTAAACTAGGAGGAGGGGTGGGCTCTGATGAGGATGTCAGGAGGCTACAGTGCGATTTGGACAGGTTGGGGGAATGGGCGGATACGTGGCAGATGCACCATAATGTGGATAAATGCGAGGTTATCCACTTTGGGGGTAAAAACAGGAGGGTAGATTATTATCTAAATGGCAATAGATTGGGAGATGGGGAAGTGCAGAGGGACCTGGGTGTTCTTGTGCACCAGTCACTGAAGGAGAGCATGCAGGTGCAACAGGCGATTAAGAAGGCAAATGGTATGTTGGCCTTCATATCAAGGGGGTTCGAGTATAGGAATAGGGATACCTTACTACAGCTGTACAAGGTGCTGGTGAGACCGCATCTGGAGTATTGTGTACAGTTTTGGTCGCCCCATCTGCGGAAGGATGTTCTTGCCATGGAAAGAGTGCAACGGCGATTCACCAGGCTGATACCTGGAATGGCGGGAATGACCTACGAAGAGAGATTAAATAGTTTGGGCTTGTACTCACTGGAGTTTAGAAGATTGAGAGGGGATCTCATCGAAACATATAAAATTATGGCAGGCCTGGACAGGCTGAATTCAGAGAGAATGTTTCCAATGGCCGGGGAGCACAGAACCAGGGGCCACAGTCTAAAAATAGCGGGCAAATCATTTAAAACAGAGATGAGGAAGAATTTCTTCACTCAAAGAGTGGTGAGCCTGTGGAATTCCCTGCCACAGAGGGCTGTGAAGACTAATTCAATAAATAGTTTCAAGAGAGAATTGGATATATTTCTGAAGGCTAAGGGGATTAAGGGTTACGGAGAAAAGGCGGGGACGGGGTACTGAACTGGTAAGATCAGCTATGATCTCAGACGAAGATCAGCCATGATCTCATTGAATGGCGGAGCAGGCTCGAAGGGCCGAATGGCCTACTCCTGTTCCTATCTCTATGTTTCTATGTCTACCTTTAAGAGACTATTGTATGTAACCGTTCACCTTTAAGAGAACTATTTTAGGTGTGGCACTACTTGTTTGGCTTCTGTATACGGTAATACCGACGGTGACCACACCGGTATATAAGTGCTGTGGCATGATTTATAGGGCAGATTCGCCCTGACCTTCGAATAGTAAAGTCCTGTTTGTTTGTTACTCCTGAAGTCTGTGTCGTTATTAACTGCACAACCCACAGACTTTACAGTGGCGACGAGTCCGATCGTACCCTGCGGCAAGACTACCAAAGCAACTAAAGAGCGTCGAAGAGAGGCAACCGCCCTCGTCGTTCTGCTGGGAGAAAACACGAGGCTGCAGCAATAGAAAGGAGGAAGACTTTAGCAACAAAAGCTTCCATCAGCAACAGGCACTGACTGTCCCTTCTGCCACGGTGCGGAGTGAGCCGATCAGCAGGAAGCAAGGCGGCCACGGAGACTGTGAGTAAGGGAAAGTGTAAAGAATATCCGGAGGATAAGGGCTGTGCACTCGACCACGGTCGAGGGGGAAAGGAGCCGGACGGAAAGCCGGGTCCAACGGCGTCGTGAGACAGCCAGACCGCGATCGGCGGGAAAGCCGGGCAGCGACCGAAGCCACGAAGCGCTGAGACCGGGAGTGTAGGCGCGGGAAGAGAGAAACTCAGCCGCAGCCGGGAAGGGAAGCACCGGACTGCGAGAGGGCTGGGAGGCGAATGGGAACCGAGCGTGCGGGAGAAACAGAGCCGACCAAGGGAGACTGCGCGAGAGCCAGTCCAGCGGCTGAACTGTTCTCCGCCAACGGGAGTACCCAGCGCCGGTAAAGCCGAGCGGGCGGGAGAGAGAGAGACAGAGCCGAGCAAGGGGAGAGAGACTGCGCGAGAGCCAGTCCAGCGGCTGAACTGTTCTCCGTCAACGGGGTGTACCCAGAGCTGGTAGAGCCGTGCGAGCGGGAGAGAGAGACAGAGCCGAGTAAGGGGAACTGTGCGAGAGCCAGCCCAGCGGCTGAACCTGTCCGCTGTGGGGAAAGCGTACCCCTCCCACCAGGGAAGAAACGCGGGAAGCCGCCATTAGGCGGAGAAGACGACAGACGCGGGAAACCGCCATTGAAGGGGCGGGGAGAGAAGGAAAGAGCGGGAAACCGCCATTTTCGCGGGAAAAGCCGCCATCTTAGGGAAAAAAAAAGAAATAATAATTTAAAGAAATACTTGTGTTGTTCCCAAAGAGAGGAAGATGCCTAAGCATGGTAGCATCAACGATTTTAATTCCGAGGTAGAAGACTGGGCCACGTACGTGGAATGCATTGAGATCTATTGTGAGGCCAATAAAATAGAAGAAGATGACAAAGCTATAACCTTGCTGAACTCGATGGGCGCAAAGACATACGGGCTCTTGAAGCATCTACTAGCACCAGCTAAACCGGCGGATCAGACTTTCGATGACATTGTGGCTGTCCTGAAGGACCACTTGAACCCTACACCGTTGATGTTGGCTGAACGATTCAAATTCTATGCGAGAACGCAACGGAAAGACGAAAGCAACGCAGAATACTTGGTCGAACTGCGTAGACTAGCGAAATACTGCCAGTTTGGAGGGAATCTGACAGAGGCATTGCGAGACAAGTTCATGTGCGGGTTGGCAAAGGAAGGAACGCAAAAGCGACTACTCGAACAGAACGACCTTACACTTGACAGGGCTGTCCTTATTGCAGCATCGCACGAAGCAGCAGCGAAGGGAACTGCAGAAATGCAGCTAAAGGCAGCAGCACTAAGTGTGGATCAAATTACCTTGACAACAACAAAATGCTATCGTTGTGGGAAGACAACACACGACCAGAACCAATGCTGGTTTAAGAACCAGGAATGTAGGAAATGTGGCAAACTGGGTCACATAGCTAAGGTATGCCGGTCAGGGAAGAAGACCAACAACCAAAGGACCAACAACCAAAGGAAGCCATCACAGGAAAGGTACAACAAGGTACACAAGGTGGCTGAGAAGAGTTCAGACGAACAGAATTCAGACTCAGACCCAAACGGCCAGGAGCTGGGTAGTCTGAGAATTCACAATGTGAGTAAGGAAGCTGACCTACAAACTATCTGGGTCATGCTGAAAATAGCTGGAATCCAAGTGAAAATGGAGTTGGACACTGGATCAGCTCTATCAGTCATAAATCGAAGGGATTACCACCGGCTATTCTCACATATACCCTTAAGAGGTACCAAGTTCGTATTGCAGACATACACGGGGCATAAAGTATACCCCATGGGAAAGATAAGAGTCAAAGTGAGAGATAGGGGTAAAGAACACCCAAGAATGAACTTATACGTACTACATGAGGGAGGACCACCACTTCTAGGATGGGAGTGGATCAAGAAAATAGACATGGAATGGCACTATCTAAAAGCCATAACGAGTGAGGACTCGGTGCAGACAAGCAGCTCAGATTCTGAAACGGATGACGATAAGACCAACCCAAATATGAAAGACAAGGCTGAAATGGACTTGCCGACGAAGGTTGGAAAAACGAAGGCATGCATAAAGGCTTATGCTCCAGAGAAGAACAAAGTTTCAGAACAGAACTCCACCGAACAACGACAACAATTAGAACAATTGAGTTACCATCTCGTACAAGAGATGAAAACAATGAAAAAGTTCTATGACACCGAATGGGAGAATCTGGAAAGACAACAGAAGCAGCTAGCTCAAGCAGAGAGCGACCATCGAGCCATCGTGACCAATTACCGATCACATCTCCCTTATGATGTTCAGGAGTTAGAATATTTGCATGATCTAGAGATACAGCATAAAGGCAAACCACGCTACACTGAGGATTTTGTTCTGCAATTGGAGACGGAGCTAGTGCAGGCAAGGTTAAGAGAAGCTGAATCGCAGTGTGCACTTAAAGAGATGCAGAAAAAAATCTTGGACATAGAAAAGAGAAACGCTTCTTTACCTGATGAGAATAATGTGGCCATGTTGCAAGAGGAGCTTATAGGGGCGAAACTGAAAGAAGCTAAGCAAAGGATGTTGGAACTTGAAACACAGAACCAAATCAGCAGTAACCAGCTATGTCGAGCAGAGAAGGAGTGCAATGGTCTACAGGAGAAGGTGCAATATCTCTCAGCCCAGAATAAGGGACTACTCACTCAGTTAAATGAAAGTAAAGGGAAAATGGCTGAGATAGACTGCAGATTTGATGGCAGTGAGACTTCGAGAGGCAGATAGCATAGCAGCCTTGGCTGAACTCCAACAGAAAATTGCGAAAGAAGCAAATGAAGAGGAATCTTCAGGAAGCCAGGATTTTATTCCAGTTCTTCTCTACGACTCCTTACAAGCAGAGTGTGAGAAGTTGAAAGAACAGTATGAACAGGCCCAGGCTACAATTCTGGAGGGGGTTAACTCGGCAACCTCCGAAAAGCTAGTTTCAGTAGAAGCATATGAGCAACTAAAGGTTGAACATGAGCAAGAAGTCCAAAGGCTGCAGGAAATTCTTGATGAGCTCAAGGCCAAGACAGACTCATCGGTAGAAGTTCCATCCATAGAGGAGAAATTAGAGGTGAAAGACATGGCAGAACATGAAAGGCAAGATGTCCAAGAACTCAGAAAATTATTGAAGGAAACCCAAGACAAATATGAGGCGGCAATGACCGAGGTTCAACAACTTGAAGAACAGATTCAACTGGGAATCCTTTCAGCGGAAGAAAAGGAAACTGTAAGAAACACAGAGACTGTAAGACATGAGCTAGAGAGCATCATGGCACAAGAGCTAGATAGCATCATGGCACAACTTCTCCGAGCGCTGAAAGCCAAAGTCCAAGAGGAAAAGAAGGTGAAAGCATTGGAGGAAAAGGTGGATGAAATGGAGAAGACTCTGATTCACAGTGTTCCCGCGGAAGAGTTAACGGTCAGCCAACTCCTTCATATGTTGAGGGACAAGACTCTGCAATGGGAACAATCTGAACACGAGCTTCAATCTTCAGAGGGAAGGAGTTCGGAGCTCTCAAAAGTTACGGATATAGCTGAGGGTGCAACACGGATTTTACTGGGATGCCAAAAGTACGCTGAATCACGTCAATGGGAACAACAGACTGTTGAAACAGATGCTCCAGTAGAAGGATTGAATAGCCCGATCAATCAATCTCCGATGGAAGGGGAAGTATTGAAGTCATTAGTGAAGGATTTGCAGGAAACCCAGGAAGAGTGGGATGAATATGAACGCATAAAGAAGTCTCTTCAGGAAAGATGTCTAGGGAGGGAACAACAGTCGGCTAACGTCCAGTTGGGTAAGGAAGAAGTAGCAGGCCCTCTCGCTAGACTAGCTCAGGATGACACCGAATATTACCATGACCTGTTGAGTGACACGGAATATTACGAGGACTTGGTCTGCCCAGCTTGTGATGAAAACTCCCAAAGTGCAGAAATCAGGATGAAGCACTTAAAGTCTGAAGAACATAGGGAGATGGTGGCGCTACAGCTGGCAGCTGATAAGGGAGCCCCGAGAGTCTCCAAGAAGCAAAAAAGGAAAAGACGAAGCCGGAGATGATAACCATCTAAATCATTATTACTTCTAATGGGAAAGTAGGGAAAAATTACGAAGGCAGTCCAGCTGTTTATAAAAGTCAGCACTGCTGGTTCAGCAGGACGGAAGTTCAAGCTGTTACGTCAAGGGAAAGACTATTGGATGAGTCACGCTAGCAATGTGAACCGGCTACACCACAGAGATGTTGTTCGGACCGAGTCAAGACCAGAGACTGAATCTGTGAATTGTTCCCACAGAGACTGAACCTGTGAACTGTTTTCCGCAGAGACTATGGCCTAGAAATTCGGTAGGCTTAGCGCCGCTTTTGAGGCGCTAGAGGGCCTAGCGCCAGAGTTATGGCCAGTTTGGAAATTGAGTGGGTCCCTAAATCGGCGTTAGGCCGTTAGCGCTGCACCGGCACCGATGACGTCATCGGTGTGCGCAGCGTCCCGGTTGCCATGGTAACCCGCCCGAACTCCGAAATTGACTTGCGGCCGCCTCGCCCGTGGCAGCCGCAAGCAACGTTCTGGCAGAGGTGCCTTACTGGACTTTGCGCCGGCGCATTAAAGGCCCCGCGGCGGCCGGCCGCTTTCCCGCCGGCCGCCTGGCCGCAGCTCCCTCCCCGGACTTCTCCCCACCCCCCCCGGGACAGATGCAAGCCCGGCACTTGTCCGAGGTGCCGGGCTCATTTTTACAATGATTTTCGCGGGCCGCGGCCGGGTGCAGGCATCTCCTCCTTAAGGGAAGGAGGAGGCCTGCACTTCCCGAACCTGCCGCACCGCAGCGGGCGCCGCAGCGCCGGAATAGCGCCGCAATTCAGCGCGTAGCGCCAGTTTTCAGGCGCAAACAGCTTTCAGCAGCGCCGGCAGCCGTTTGGGCGCAGAACTAGTGAATTTTTGGCCCGCCCAGCGCGACTTAGCTCCGGCACTAACTTCCGGCGCTAAAGCCGTCGCTGCGCCAAAACCCAATTTCTAGGCCTATATCTGTAAATTGTTTTACATGAAGTTGAATATATGTTATGTTTAATGGGGAATACGTATGTTGTAAGCTATAAAGGGAGGATTGTAGTGTATGTAACCGTCTACCTTTAAGAGACTATTGTATGTAACCGTTCACCTTTAAGAGAACTATTTTAGGTGTGGCACTACTTGTTTGGCTTCTGTATACGGTAATACCGATGGTGACCACACCGGTATATAAGTGCTGTGGCATGATTTATAGGGCAGATTCGCCCTGACCTTCGAATAGTAAAGTCCTGTTTGTTTGTTACTCCTGAAGTCTGTGTCGTTATTAACTGCACAACCCACAGACTTTACAGATGGAACAAGTCCTGCAAGGGATCCCAGGGACCCAGTGTTATTTGGACGACATCCTGGTTACGGGCGAAAATGACAGTGAACACCTTCCCAACCTGGAGCCGGTGCTCACCAGATTACAAGAATATGGGCTACGAGCCAACTGCCCCAAATGCGAGTTTTTCAGGAGATAAATCTCGTATTGTGGCCACATGATTGATGAGGAGGGGTTACATAAGTCCCCAGACAAGATTGAGGCAGTAGCCAAGGCTCCAGCACCGGAAAATGTGTCGCAACTGAGGTCGTTCCTCGGGTTGGTGAACTACTACCATAAGTTCTTGCCGAATTTATCTACAATTCTGCACCCACTGAACGCCCTGCTGCAAACTGGAGTAACATGGAAATGGAGTGATGAGTGTAAGCGTGCCTTTCAGAAATGTAAATGCCTAATCACCTCAAAAGAAGTATTGGCCCACTACAATCCAACACTAATGATTCGGTTGGCATGTGATGCGTCTCCCTACGGCATTGGAGCGGTGCTGTCGCACAAATTCGTTGACGGTTCAGAGAGGCCAATAGCCTTTGCATCGCGCTCGATAACCTCAGCCGAGCGTAACTACGCCCAGATTGACAGGGAGGCACTCAGCCTGGTGTGGGGGTTGAAGAAGTTCAATCACTATCTGCACGGGCAGAAATTCACACTACTGACTGATCATCAGCCTCTGGTCTCCATTTTTAACCCAAAGAAGGGCGTTCCGGTGATGACGGCACAACGGCTGCAAAGATGGTCCCTTTTTCTAGGGGCACATCAATACGACATAGAGTGCAAGGATACGAAACAGCATGGAAACGCTGATGGGCTGTCGTGCCTACCGTTGCCTACGGTGGAGGAAGCACCTGCAGTGGACCCTGTTGAGAAATTCCATTCGACCATAGTCGAATGTCTACCTGTTGCAAACTCAAGTATAGAGAAGGAAACCCGAAATGACCCGACACTCTCTCGGGCCTATGATTTGACGGTGAAGGGATGGCCAGCACATGGCGACTCACTGTTGCCAGCATTCTCGCCAAGGAGAGAACAGCTGTCAGTGTGCCAGGGGACCTTGATGTGTGGATCCCGAGTGGTAATTCCACCCAAGTTGAGAGATAGAGTGCTCAATGAGCTTCATAAGGGTCATCTGGGAGGGGTAAAAATGAAGAGCCTAGCCAGGGTGTTTGTGTGGTGGCCGGGAATCGATAAAGAAATCGAGGATATGACCAAGAGATGCACAGGATGCCAGAAGGTCCAAAACGCTGCACCACAGGCCCCGCTACACCCATGGGAGTGGCCCTCATCTCCATGGCAATGGGTACACATTGATTTTGCTGGTCCATTTATGGACTCAATGTTTTTAATCGCCGTGGATGCACATTCGAAATGGCCAGAGGTCATCAAAATGTCCTCCACCACCACGGAGAAAACTATTGCAGTCCTACGGACCATCTTCGCCAGGAATGGCTTGCCAGAACAGATTTGCTCCGACAATGGACCACAGTTTGTGTCCGAGGATTTCCGGAGGTTTTTGAGGAATAATGGGGTAAAACATTACACATCTGCCCCATATCATCCAGCCACAAATGGATTGGCTGAGAGGTTTGTTCAGACCTTTAAAAAAGCAATAATGGCGATGTATAACGACGACATACCACTACAACACAAGGTGGATAATTTCTTGTTTGCTTACCGGAATGCGACACATGCAGTCACCAACCAAGCTCCAGCCATAATGTTCTTCAACCGAAGGCTAAGATGTCGCCTGGATTTGCTCAAACCAAACATAAGACGAGATGTTGAGGACAAGCAATTCCAGCACATCAATGAGCAGCCAACCAGGAGCTTCAAGATAGGGCAACCAGTCTTGGCCCGCGACTACCGAGCAGAAAAATGGCAGCCAGGAATGATATGCACACAG
Organism: Somniosus microcephalus; assembly: GCF_052327205.1. Classification (NCBI taxonomy): domain Eukaryota; kingdom Metazoa; phylum Chordata; class Chondrichthyes; order Squaliformes; family Somniosidae; genus Somniosus; species Somniosus microcephalus. The sequence goes on from NC_140991.1 coordinate 308,630,963, forward strand.
CAGGGACCACTAATGTACACAGTGGACATTGGAGAGAGCATCGTGAGATGCCATGCTGACCAGATTCTAGAGTCACAGGAATAAGCCAAACCCATACCACGAGCATGCGCACCTGGTGATGAACCCGAAGTACAGATTGCGTCTACCTCAGAATCAGTTGTATTGGAAGCTGACAAACCAACCAATGACAATGTGCCAGAATCGACTCCGCTGCAAGAACAGGATACTCAAGAAAGGCGCTATCCAGTCAGGATCAGGAAGCCTCCTCAAAGACTGAATTTATAAATGATTACTTCAGTTGATGTATATAGTACAGAGAAAATTGTAATTGTAATTAGTTATTATTTAATTGTTAAATTAATGTTATGTACTGTTTATCTAAAAGGGGAGGAATTGTTGTGTATGTACCTTTAACAGAGAACTGCTTTTATACTGTAGTACCGGCAATGACCACACCTGTATATAAAGCCGTAGCAGGCTTCTGTACTTTCAGTTCCAGCATACCCTCTGTTCAGTAAACACCTGTTATTATTGTTCTCTTGCAGTCCGTGTGTTATTGATACGCAGACACTACAACTATCATTCCAACTGAACAGCTACAACCTACAGGGCCTGAAAGGAGTCGGCAGCCCTGGAGAAGGCAGAGGATAAAGAGCGCGGGAGGCCGAGGACAGCGGACCTGAAAGGACTCGGCAGCCCCAGAGAAGGCAGAGGATAATTCAGAACAGCTGAAGGCAGTTAATTAGGGAAGCTAGGCCTATAAAAACAGGCTTCGCAGTGCGATCTGCAGAGTGCGGTTTGAACAGAGTGCTGAGAGTTGGGTGAGTGAGGGAGTTAGGTGGTTGAGGAGTGGAAGGAGGAGCTCCCTTGCTTCGCCTTTGCTTTCCCTAACTTTTCACTCGGTAGGATTTGGTTCTTACTTTACACCCAGGAAAGAGTCCGAGAGCGGCAGCAGTCAAACAAGTACAACAACTGCAAAACCAGTAAAGTGACGTCAAAACCAGGGAAGGAGCTGATTGGTAAGTAGGACCTGGTGAGTATTTCTACATTCCAGTCGTTAAAGTAAAAGTAAGGTCTCTAGTTTAGAGTAAGTAGTGCTTAAAGTGAAGTAAGGTCCCTAGTGTATTTAATATTCTTTAATTTAGAGGAAGTAAAGGGAGTAAATTAAGGGTAGGACATGGCAGGGCAGCTCGGCAGCGTGGAGTGCTCCTCCTGTGCTATGTGGGAAGTCAGGGACACTTTCGGTGTCCAGGGCGAACACTTGTGCAGGAAGTGTCTCCAGCTGCAGCTACTCGAAATCTGTGTTTCAGAGTTGGAGCTGTGGCTGGAGTCACTGTGGAGCATCCGCGAGGCTGCGATCTATGTGAATAGCACGTTTAACGAGGTGGTCACACCGCAGGTAAAGAGTGCACAGGCAGACAGGGAATGGGTGACTGCCAGACAGAGTAAAAGCACTAGGAAGGTAGTGCATCTCCCTCTCCAACAGATTTTCCATTTTGGATACTGCTAGGGGAGATGGTTTCTCAGGGGATTGCAGCAAGAGCCAAGTCCGTGGCACTACAAGTGGCTCAGCTGCACAGGAGGAGAGGAAAAAGTGTGGGAGAGCAATAGTAATATGTGATTCTATCATAAGAGGAACAGATAGACGTTTCTGTGGCTGCAGACATGACTCCAGGATGGTATGTTGCCTCCCTGGTGCCAGGGTCAAGGATGTCACTGAGCGGCTGCAGGACATTCTGATGGGGGAGGATGAACAGCCAGAGGTCATGGTCCATATCGGTACCAACGACATAGGTAGAAAGAGGGACGAGGTCCTGCAAGCAGAATATAGGGAGCTAGGAAATAAATTAAAAAGCAGGACCTCAAAGGTAGTAATCTCAGGATTTATCCCAGTGCCATGTGCGAGCAAGAGCAGAAATAGGAGAATAGACCAGATGAATGCGTGGCTGGAGAGGTGGTGTAGGAGGGAGGGATTTAAATTCCTAAGGCATTGGGACTGATTCTGGGGAAGGTGGGACCTGTACAAGCTGGACGGGTTACACCTCGGCAGAACCGGAACCAATATCCTTGCAGGGGGTTTTGCTAGAGCTGTTGGGAAGGATGTAAGCTAGTTTGTCAGGGGGCTGGGAACCTAAGTGTGGGACCAGAACGGAGAGAAACAAAGCTGGAAGTGAAAGTTAGAAAAGTAGTCAGCAAAACTCGTAGGGAGCAGAAACAAAGGCCAACAGTAAAGAAGATCAAAGTGCAGAAAAATATTAAACAGGCAAAGTTGAAGGCACTTTATCTAAATGCACGTAGCATTCGCAACAAGGTGGATGAATTAATGGCACAAATAGAAGTAAATGGGTATGAAGTAATTGCCATTACAGAGACATGGTGGCAGGGTAACTAAAGCTGGGAACTGAATGTTCCAGGGTACTCAACATTTAGCAAGGACAGACAAAAAGTAAAAGGAGCTGGCATAGCGCTGTTAATAAAGGATGAGATCGGTGCGGTAGAGATAAAAGATCTTGGCTCGGCAGATCATGATGCAGAACTGGAATCAGTTTGGGTGGAGCTAAGAAACAGCAAAGGGCGGAAAACATTGGTGGGAGTTCTGTATAGGCCACCAAACAGTAATGGTAATGTAGGGCACAGTATCAATCAAGAAATTCGAAGTGCATGTAACAAGGGCAATACGGTAACCATGGGGGACTTTAATCTACATATTGACTGGGCAAATCAAATTACCACTAATGGTGTGGAAGACAAATTCTTGGAATGCATGCAAGATGGTTTCCTGGATCAGTATGTGGAGGAACCAACCAGGGAACAGGCTATTCTGAATCTGGTACTGTGTAATGAGAAAGTGCTAATCAATAATCTTGTGGTAAAGGAGCCTTTAGGGACAAGTGACCATAATATGACTGAATTTTACATTAAGTTTGAGAGTGATGTAGTCCAATCTGAAACTAAGGTCTTCAATCTAAACAGAGGAAACTACAAGTGTATGAGGGATAAGTTGGCCATGGTAGATTGGGAGACTACACTGAAAGGTATGAAGGTGGACATACAATGGCGAACATTCAAGGAAATAATGCATAATTTGCAACAAACATATATTCCTCTAGGGCATAAAAACCCAAAAGGAAAAGTGATCCAACCATGGCTAACAAAAGAAATTAAAGCTAGTATTAAGTCAAAAGAGAAAGCTTATAAAGTTGCCAGAAAAAGCGGTCAGCCTGAGGATTGGGATCTTTTTAGAAATCAGCAAAGGGGGACGAAGAAATTGATAAAGAAAGGGAAATAGAATATGAGCACAAACTAGTGAAAAATTAAAAACAGATTGTAAAAGCTTCTATAGATATATGAAAAGGAAAAGACTGGCGAAGGTAAATGTAGGTCCTTTACAGTCAGAGATGGGAGAATTTATAATGGGGAATGAGGAAATGGCAGAGAAATTAAATAAATACTTTGTTTCTGTCTTCACGGAGGAAGACACAAAAAACCTCCCAGAAATATGAGAAAACCAAGGGTGTGGCGAGAATGAGGAACTTAAAGAAATTATTATTAGTGAAAAAACAGTACTAGCAAAATTAATGGGACAAAAATTCAATAAATCCCAAGGACCGGATGACCTACATCCTAGGGTTTTGAAAGAGGTGGCCATTGGGATAGTGAACGCATTGGTTGTCATCTTCCAAAATTCTATAGATTCTGGAACGGTTCGTGCAGATTGGAGGATAGCAAATGTAACCCCTCTATTTAAGAAAGGAGGGAGAGAGAAAACAGGGAACTACAGACCTGTTAGCCTCACATCAGTAGTTTGGAAAATGCTGGAATCTATTATAAAGGAGGCAATAACTGGACACTTAGAAACTAATAGTAAGATTGGGCAGAGTCAACATGGATTTATGAAAAGGGAAATCCTGTTTGACAAACCTATTGGAGTTCTTTGAGGATGTAACTAATGGAGTAGACAAAGGGGAACCAGTAGATGTGGTGTATCTGGATTTTCAGAAGGCCTTCGAAAAAGTCCCACACAAGAGGTTGGTGAACAAAATTAGGGCACATGGAATTGGGGGTAATATAATAGCATGGATTGAGAATTGGTTAACAGACAGATAACAAAGAGTTGGGATAAACGGGACTTTTTCAGGATGGCAGGCTGTGACTAGTGGGGTGCCACAAGGATCGGTGCTTGGGCCCCAGCTGTTCACAATCTATATCGATGATTTGGATGAGGGGACCAAATGTAACATTTCCAAATTTGCTGATGATACAAAGCTAGGTGGCAGTGTCAGTTGTGAAGAGGATGTGAAGAAGCTTCAAGGGGATCTCGACAGGCTCAGTGAGTGGGCGAGAACATGGCAGATGGAATATAATGTGATAAATATGAAGATATCCACTTTGGTAGAAAAAACAGAAAGGCAGAGTATTTCCTAAATGGGTAAAGATTGGGGAATGCAGATGCTCAAAGGGACCTGGGTGTCCTTGTACATTAGTCATTGAAAGTGAATGTGCAGGTGCAGCAAGCCATTAAGAAGGCAAGTGGTATGCTGGCCTTCATTACAAGAGGATTTTAGTACAGGAGTAAAGAAGTCTTACTCCAATTATATAGGGCCTTGGTGAGACCACACCTGGAGTACTGTGTACAATTTTGGTCTCCTTACCTAAGGAAGGATATACTTGCCATAGAGGGAGTGCAACACAGGTTCACAAGATTGAATCCTGGGATGGTGGAACTGTCATATGGGAAGAGATTGGGTAAACTAGGCCTTTATTCTCTTGAATTCAGAAGAATGAGAGGGTATCTCATTGAAGCATACAAAATTATTACAGGGCTTGATAGGGTGGATGCTGGGAGAATGTTTCCTTTGGCTGGGGAGTCTAGAACCAGGGGCCACAGCCTCAGGATAAAGGGTCAGCCATTCAGGACTGAGATGAAAAGATATTTCTTCACACAGAGGGTGGTGAATCTTTGGAATTCTCTACCCCAGAGGGCTGTGGAGGCTCAGTCATTGGGTATATTCAAAAGAGAAGTCGATAGATTTCTGACTAATCAGGGCATCAAGGGATATGTTGATAGGGCCGGTGAATGGAGTTGAGACAGAAGATCAGCTATGATCTCATTGAATGGTGAAGCAGGCTCAAAGGGCCGAATGGCCTACTCCTGCTCCTATTTCTTATGTATGTTCTTATGTACAAGGACATTCCAGTACAAGACCTTCAAATATTGAAACAGAAATTTCTTACTTCCGACACCAGCTCAGTGAGTAAGTGAAGTGTCTGTTGTTGGTACTGAGCTAGTCACCGTTGTAATGTAGGAAACGCAGCAGCCAATTTGCGCACAGCAAGCTCCCACAAACAGCAATGTGATAATGACCAGATAATCTGTTTTTTCTGTGATGTCGAGTGAGGGATAAAGATGAACCAGGACACTGGGGAGAACTCCCCTGCTCTTCTTCGCAATAGTGACCATGGGATCTTTTACATCCACCTGACAGAGCAGATGAGGCCTCGGTTTATTGTCTCATCTGAATGACGGCACCTCCGACAGTGTAGCACTCCCTCAGCATTGCACTGGAGTGTCAGCCTAGATTTTTGTGCTCAAGTCTCTGGAGTGAGACTATGAACTCACAACCTTCTGACTCAGAGGCGAGAGTGCGGCCACTGAGCCGCGGCTGAGTAGGATGGAAAAAATTGTCCTGCTCTTGATTGTTGCCCAACAACCCCTGCTAGGAAGTGTGGATCTCATTGTAACATGCAAGATTCTGAGGGGGATTGACAGGGTAGATGCTGAGAGGTTGTTTCCCATGGCTGGAGAGTCTAGAACTAGGGGGTGAAGCCTCAGGATAAGGGGTCAGCTATTTAAGACTGAGATGAGAAGAAATTTCTTCACTAAGATGGTTGTGAATCTTTGGAATTCCCTACCCCAGAGGGCTGTGGATGCTGAGTCGTTGAGTATATTCAAGGCTGAGATCGATAGATTTTTGGATATTAAGGGAATCAAGGGATATGGGGAGTGGGCGGGAAAGAGGAGTTGAGGTCGAAGATCAACCATGATCTTATTGAATGGAGGAGCAGGCTCGATGGGCTGTATGGCCGACTCCTGCTCCTAATTCTTATGTTCCAGTTGAGGACAAATTTGAGCGATGCTGCTAAGGCTCACTAGGGTGGATTTTCCTGTTGCTGGCTGTATTAGATTGCCTGGGTTCAGTGCGTTGAGGAAAATCGGGCGGGCTCCCTCACAGCTGTGCAATCTTCTCTGCCCACTCTGCCCAGGCAGAGGAACAGGAAAGCCTGCACTGTTGCCAAGGGTCAGGCGCATACGTAGCAAATTGAGGGCTGTGTGGTGCCTGTGTATCAATCACTACTTTCAGGACAGGGATGAAAGAAGAGAAAGGCTTTGCCCTTGGTACCGAGCCTCCCTACACAATCAGAGAATGAAGTCATATCCCTGTTAGTCCGTACGGGTGACCCTGATCTTCCGGTCACCTGACACTTTAATTCACCGCTTCACTCCCACTCTGATCTCTCTGTCCTCGGGCTATTGCATTGTTCCAATGAAGCTTAACGTAAGCTCGAGGAACAGCACCTCATCTTTCTATTGGGCACTTTGCAGCCTGCCGGACTCAACATTGAGTTCAACAATTTCAGATAATTATCCCTGCCCCCATTTTTCATGCAGTATGATTTTTGCCATTCCCATTTGCAACATTTTATCTTTCCTGCCTCTTACAAAAGTACAGGATGTTCTTTCTACTCCTTCCTCCCCTCCTAACCACCCCCCACCCCCTGCCCCGTCTCTGCACCTGCTTAATATCTGTTACATCTCCAGCTTTTTCCAGTTCTGATGAAGGGTCCCAGACCTGAAACGTTAACTCTCTTTCTCTCTCCACGGATGCTGCCTGGCCTGCTGAGTATTTCCAGCATTTTCTGTTGTTATCCCTGTAAGTCAGCATGAGTCAGTGCTCCCAAGACAGCAGCAGAGGTAATTCGGAGAGGGAAAAAAAATGAAAGCAGGTATTTCAAAACTTCACTAAATAATGTGAACGTTCGATTAACACTTAAGAAAAATATTGAGGAATCTGAGGAAAGAGCAGGGAAATGAGATTAGAGAAGATAGCTCCTTCAGGGGAGCGAGTCATGATATGGACAAATGGTATTCTTCTGCACCGGCATTTCTATGACCCTTTAAATCCAATAAAACTAATAAAAAATTTCCTAAAGAGATCATAGTGAGGACCTCTTTTCTGCAAACTGCTGAATCAGTGAAATACTGACAGAATCAAGGTCAAAAGTAGCGTCAAAATTATGAAAGACAAACCACTGGGAACATCACATCAAATCCAAAAGCAACTTACCCCTGAACTCTACCCATTTTATTAAATAACTTGCTGAATTTTCTGACTGGGAATACATAGACAAAACCAAAAACTCATACGCCCACGCACTAGCCAATATACCACAACATCCATAGCTCAAAAAGATTAAATTTCTCAAAAATCTTTGGTTTAACAGAATTCTCGAATGCGTAACCTGTTGCACGAGAGGACGGGAGGTGGGGCAAGGAAAAGACGCTCGAAGAAATCAACAAGTCCACACTGGGCTGAGAGAAACATCTGCTGAAGTGAACTGCCCAGACAACACAGGCTGCGTAGCTAATGGTATTCAGCACATACAAGACCGAGCAAACTCACGAGGGCAGTAAAATAAAAACATGAGGGAAATATTAAAGGAATGAGAACTCATTTAGAACGAAAGCAAAGAGTAGGAAAAGCGATCCAGCTGCCAAAACCGAGCAACAATCCGACAGAAGTGTTACAATAAAGGGATGAACATTGTAATTGAAGAGTAAATGCTCATACCTGCTGAAAGCCATCCTGTGCCACTGAAAGTAGTTGAGGCGATCTGTACAAAGAGGCAATAGCAACAGAGCTTTTAGCAATAATTTGAATCAAATCACCAGATTTACACACCATAGAAAAGTACCATCAAGAAATGAAGGGTACATAGGAACAGGAGGAGGCCATTCAGCCCCTGGAGCCTGTTCCACCATTCAATGAGATCATGGCTGATCTGCGCCCTAACTCCAGATACCCGCCTTTGCCCCATATCCCTTAATACCTTTGGTTGACAAAAATCTATCAATCTCAGATTTAAAATTAACAATTGATCCCCAACATCAGTTGCCGTTTACGGAAAAGAGAGTTCCAAACTTCTACCACCCTTTGTGTGTGGAAGTGTTTCCTAATTACACTCCTGAAAGGTCTGGCTCTAATTTTTAGACTATGCCCCCTAGTCCTAGAATCCCCAACCAGCGGAAATAGTTTCTCTCTATCTACCCTATCTGTTCCCCTTAATATCTTGAAAACTTTGATCAAATCACCCCTTAACCTCCTAACTTTGAGGGAATACAATCCTAATTGTGTAATCTCTCCTCGTAATTCAACCCTTGGAGCCCAGGTATCATTCTGGTAAATCTACGCTGCACTCCCCTCAAGATCAATATATCCTTCCTGAGGTGTGGTGCTCAGAACTGCTCACAGTGCTCCAGGTGTGGTCCAACCAGGGCTTTGTATAGCTGCAGCATAACTTCTCCCCCTTGTATTCTAGTCCTCTAGATATAAAGGCCACCATTCCATTACCGGCACCCGGCTACTGACCATAGAGCACATATACCAGAAACGCTGTTTATGGAGGTCACGGTCCATCATCAAAGACCCTACCCACCCCAGCCACAGTCTGTTCATCCTCCTGCCATCTGGGAGATGCTACAGATGCATTCGCACCCGTACGACCAGATTTAGGAACAGCTTCTTTCCCAGGGCTGTCATCCTACTGAACTCCACAAATAAACTCTAAAGCCTGCACATCTGCCAATGCACTTTATTATGGTTATGTTTATGTTAATGTATTACAAGCCAAATGTATGTTGAATGTTTAAATGTCTTAATTTAAATGTACACTCTCGGGAGCCGCAAGCCTACATTTCGTTGTACTGCACTTGTGCACTAACAATGACAATAAAAGTTGATTTGATTTGATTTGATTTGATTAGCCTTTTTGATTATATTTTTTGTACCTGTCCATGACATTTTGAGGATCTATGTACATGGACCCCTGAGTCTCTTTGGACCTCCACTGCTTCTGGCTTTTCACTTTTTAGAAAGTATCTGATCTATCGGTTTTAGGTCCAAAACCTGAATCCCGACCCTAACCCACCTACTTCTGGTTTTAACAGAGAGGGGATGGGGGAGGGCAGCCAACCCGCTCCCAGGAGGTGGGATGGCACTTTAAATATTATAATAAGACTCTGTTCCTCATGGTGAGCCACCATTTTAAATTTAACTGTGGGTGGTCAGGTTTCCCAGGCCTCGGGAAACCCGGCAGCTAAAGGGAGGCAAGGACTGCTGGAGTCAGGAGGTAAGTGCCTTTCCACTTACCTGCTAGATCCAGCATTCCTGCCTCGCTAACCCCCCGGAATCGGACACCCCCGACCCTTCCGATCTTCCCCCAACCTCTCCGCTGAGTCCTCCGAACCCCCCCGACAAAGCTTCCGATCTCCAATCCCCCCTCCGGCTTTCACTCCTCGGCCCCCAGCGACCCCACTCCCCGATCACCCTCCAGCCCCTGCTCCTCCCTCCAACCTCCAATCCTCCATCCGGCCTTCCAGCCTCCCCCCCTCCAGCCCCCAATCTCCAGGTCCGGCCTTCTGACCTCCCCACTCTGGTCCCTGATCACCTTCTGACCTCCCCCTCCGGCCCCCTAATAACTAACCCCTACGACCTACCAACCTCCACTCCCTGGCCCCCCTATCATCGCTCCGGCCTTCCGACCTCCCTATCTCCGGCCCCCCGATCACCCTCAGGCCGACTCGACCGACAGCCAGCTAGCCTCTCTATCTAGCTGGCTGCAGGTGGGAAACAGAGATTCAAAATGCTAATCAGGCCGTGCCATCGAGTTCGGCAGGGTCTGCGGAAAACCCGTTCTGCTAGGTTTCCCGACTGTTTCCCCACAGCCCCCCCCACCCCACAACCCCGCCCACACTCCCTACCCGCCTCCATGTTAAAATTCTGGCCTATGAGGATCTGTAGCCAAAGTAGGAAGTGGAAAATTGATAATTTGTCTGCAGCCCGTGAAGCTGCAAGATTATTGATAGGGGGAAAAATTCAGTATCGCCCCATTTGGGGCGCCATTATCGGCCGTGCGCAAGGTTCAGCGCCTGGCGCTAATTATCACCTCCGACAGCAAACTTGGCTTTTATCGCCCCTGGAGGTGATTGGAGCACTAAATCAGGCACTTCACACTTGTCTTAAGGCGCAAAGGCCGAGGAGCGAGGCGCTACCTCAGAGCGCTGGCGAAGCAATGAAGGGCAAATCAAAATAAACCTGCAAAGTGCTGCTCAGTACTTAAAACTCCTTCACACAGCGTTGAATCTCTCCAGAAGTCTCTCTCTCGCTCAGAATACGTGGTGCAAAAATGTCACTGACAAAAAAAGGCAGGAAGTGGTCGCCTTTAGATAGCGCTCCCCTAGTCCCTTTCGGACAGCATAATGCTCCCCTCAACCTGTCGTTGCTAGCGGCAGGCGGTAAGGCAGGGGGCGCCACTCAATATCCGGTCCGGGGTGCTAACGGGGCATTGTGCACTCGACTGACGTCATAATCTGCCGGCGCAGGAGACTGTGGCGGGAGTGTTTAGCACCGCCGCAAAATGTCTAGTTAATTTCGCAAGTGACACAAACATCGCTGCGCCCGGCCTCTAGTTGCTTTGCGCCCCAATTGGCGCCCTCTTAAGGCGCTAACGGGAGGCGCAAACAACTGAATTTTTCCCCCCATAGTGCACTAATTACATTGTATTCTCTCCACAGTTTCCCCCCTGGCTTCTCCAGGTCATTCAACAGCCTGTAAACAAAAGGCCAAATGACAAAACATTTTCAGCAATCCGCCGATCCCACTCCGAAACACGCGACTATGTTTAAAAGTAGATGTCCCTCTTCTTCCAGGTGTGGTCAGAACCCCAACAATGTGGGGGGATTGTACTGGCCAGTTGATAATCTCTATATGGTATGTGACCATCTGCTAACATACGAAGCTGCACCTTCCAATACTAATCACATTCGGCAATAGTGAAGATAAAAGGAATTATGAAATCAGACATTTTAAAATAAAATAATGGTTTATCACTGTGGAAATGAGATTGCAAAGTGTTTCAGTGTTACATAGAATCACTGTAAGGTGCCCACGTTAATGGTTTTAATATGGATTCTTGTTCGATTACTAAATCAGTGCATTCCAGTATTTTGCGCTTTATTACTTTCTGCCCATCCACACAATTATACCTAGTTTGACGTGATGTTGAAATAAGATATATATCTGGCCTATCACTTTGATATGCTCATTTTTCCTTCTTTTGAGAGTCGGCCAAGTATTACTCCTTGTTTGATTCAATCTGTCATGAAACTTTCACATGATAACATTTATTGGGGATTAAAGCACCCTCGAGTGGTTTGACAAAAGTGTTTCAGATTTTAATCACCTCACAGTTGAATTTATGAAGCATTAAAAAGTGTTGATAGTTCAATCACTGCTTATGGGGAAAAAAAATATGAATAATCCAAAGTATTTATTAACATTTACCTTCCCATAAATTTAAGATGCTCCAATAGCTACAGAATAGCGATATCAGTGAATGAAGCTGAAATTAAGGGTGCTGTAAAATAGAATGTTAGCTTTGCTCCCAACATGTATTGGCTCATAATTGCCAGAATGTAATGCAAACATCACAGAAATAAAGTATCCTAATTTTAAATTCAATTCAGTAAGCTATGACTTTAAATGATCAATCAGCTGGATTTAAGAGCATTTCTATTGTGGCGAGTACTATTGATTTCTTTGAAAATAATTATGAGCCACACATTTTGCGCTCTGGGCTGCAGGCTTGGATTGGGGGACGGGGTCTGACTCCCGGCCTCAGACCTTGCTTGCAGTCAGGGTCCCCTCTCGCCCTCCTGCCGCTAGACAGCTGCTGATCTCTTGCCAGCTCTTAAAGGTGCTGCTTCAAGCAGATGCAGCACGTCAATTGACAGAAGGAGGGAGTCAGCAGGGGTTTCACGGCAGGCCACAGATCTGCACTTCTTGCCAAATGGCTACAGAATAGCAGCAGTCAAGGTCATTGATATGCTGCATTGCCTGCCTACTGTAGGATTTCGCAATAATTTTGAAATTTCCTACAGTTCTGAAGATTAATTTTGATTAAAGAATACCTGGGTAATACCTGTAAAAATCCAGGGGGACCAAAATGGCCACCAGACCACATGGCAGAAGACAAAGGACTTGAAAGAGCAGCCTGGGTCTGTGGAAAAAGGTTCCAATCTGCCAATCAAAGGGGAGTTCCCACCTCCCTGCAGAGACAATCGATGTGTTTAAAGAAACTGCTACACAAAGGAGTAACCACTTAAGACTGCAGTTTCAGTTGACCACAGGACAATGGCTTTGTTTACACTAGCCTCCAAAGCTGTTTACTCAGCAATCACAGAAAGACATGTTTTTTTCAAACCAAGACAGCTCCATTCAAACCCATCATTGATGAATGGAAATACATTCAAAGCTCAGCACAGACAATTGTAGAGACATTTAAACTGAGAAAAGAAACAGTTTAAAATGAATGGGTGATTCATCCAAACCCATTACTGGACAATGGGGCAGTTGGCTCCCTTTTGTTTTAGCCCAGAAACATCCGGATCTGGGCGGGCCCCAAATGGGGGTATAAAAGATAGCTTCCCAGAAGCTCTCTCTCTCTCTGGCCTCGCCTCCGTGTCCCTCTACAGCGTGGGAGCCTGCCTGAAGAGGTGAAACACCAGCAGTTTACTTTTAAAACACTGGGTTTTTTTTTTACTTTGGAGCAGTGAAGATCTATGTTCGCAGGGCACGGAGCAGGCATTTCCAGTGGTGAGCATATATTTTTCTGGCCTTCCACAAGGCAACTTAGGATAGCTATAGGGGTGGGAGTAAAGTGGGAATTTTGTTAAGAACTGTGATTTTAGTCGATCTTCCCTCGTTGTGTCAGTTTCTCCTCCCCTATTTAAGTAAGACGGTGTTGCACTGAGCAGAGGAAGTGCTTCAGTTGGACACTGAGTTCTGTATTTAAAACTGTATTAAAAGGGAGTAGCTGTTTTAAAGTTCTGTATTTAAAACTGTATTAAAAGAGAGTAGCTGTTTCAAAGTACTGTATTTAAAACTGTATTAAAAGTGGTGTTGCATCAAGCTGAAGTGCTGTGGTGAACACTGTGTAGCTGTTTTAAAGTACTGTATTTAAAACTGTATTAAAAGGGGTGTTGCACCCAGCAGAGAAGTGCTGTGGTGAACGCTGTGTAGCTATTTTTAAAGCAACTGTATGAAAAGGGAGTGTTGCACCAAGCAGAGAAGTGCTGTGGTGAACGCTGTGTTTCGATATTAAAGTATTGTATTTAAAGGAGTGTTGCGCTAAGCAGGGAGCGCTCTAGTGGACACTGAGTGTACTGCGTGTATATTAAAATAAAGGAGTGTTGCACTGAGCAGGGAGCGCTCTAGTGGACACTGAGGGTACTGCGTTAAGCAAAAGTGCTGTACCAGGCATAAGAGCTATATCGATTTTTTAAAGTTGTTTCTTTCTTTTCTTTTGTATACTGCTCTGTTTTGCACCCAAACCACAAGTCACGTTGTTTTCTGTCTACATCGCTACCGAATAAGTCTGGCGGTCAGAAATCAGGAATAGGGGAGCGCTTCGAAACTGCAAGGGGGTCCCTGGAGCAGCTCAGAGGCTTCTGACTGGCCAGAGACAAATAACCCCAACCCCACTATTAATTCCTTACACCACCACACAACCAGAATCCAAGTGCATGTCCAGGGGACGGTGATGGAGAATGAAATTAGGTTTCAGAAACCTACCAAGTCAAGGTTGACAAAATCTGGTTACGCTGCTTCGACTTGAGTTCCGAATGAGGTGTTTATTTCTGAGGTTATTGTTTCTGAGGTCATTGCAATTAGTTCGATTATGATATTAGCTAAAGTCAAGTTGGTTGACATAATAGCCAGATTGAGTGATTGAAGATGACTCAAGTCATTATCTGGATATTTTACAGTGACTTAAGGAAAGCAACTTTTTTTCCCAATTTGAGATGAATCCCTTGGCCTCACTCAGAAGCTTGTTGCTGAAACTTGTAAGCCAATGGTCCAGATGCCCTGGTTTGCAATAAAACAACAATTAAAATCCCCTGCACTATTATCAGTCGCCATGTGGGAAGTTTGAATTCTCCGATAACTTAGTGCGCCTCAGTTCTGCTCTCCAGTGCTTCAGAAGGCTATGCCTAATTATCTAATAGTAGTTTGTTTGTAATGTCAGGCAAAATAAAATGGTGCAAAGGACACAGACCTCTATCCGAATTTGTAGTACCATGAAATGTAATTACAGCTAATCTATTTGCAAGGTTAGAATCATAGAACTATAGAATTTTACCGAAACAAAAGCAACTATTTGGCCTTTCGAACCTCATTGGAGGATCTGGCCACTAACTTCCATTAAATTGCCCTTTCCCCATGCCTCATTAAAATTTTAATTTTCAAATAAAAAAAAAAACTCCTCCAGGTTGTCCTACACCAACATTTATTTCCCATCCCTAGTTCCTCTTGAGAAGGTGGTGGTGGGCCTTCTTCTTGAACTACTGCAGTCCGTGTGGTGAAGGTGCTCCCATAGTGCTGTTAGAGCAGAGAGTTCCAGGATTTTGACCCAGTGACCCATGAAAGAACAGCGATATTTTTCCAAGTCAGGATGCTGTGTGACTTGGAGGGGAACTTGGAGGTGACGGTGTTCCCATGCAGCTCCTGCTCTTGTCCTTCTAGGCGGTGGAGGCCACTGGTCTGGGAGATGCTGTCGAATGAAAGCCTTGGCAACTTGCTGCAGTGCATGTTTGTTTTCCAGTCCCTCCGTGGCCTCGCCCCTCCCTATCTCTGTAATCTCCTCCAGCCCTACAACCCTCTGAGATCTCTGCGCTCCTCCAATTATGGCTTCCTGAGCATTCCTGATTTCAGTCGCTCCACCAGTAGCGGCCGTGCCTTCAGTTGCCGAGTCCCTAAGCTCTGGAATTTCCTCCCTAAGCGGCTTCGTCTCTCTACCTCTCTTTCCTCCTTTAAGATGCTCATTTAAACCTACCTCTTTGGCCAAGCTTTTGGTCATCTGTCCTACTATCTCCTTATGTGACTCGGTGTCAGATTTTGTTTGTTAACACTCCTGTGTAACACCTTGGGATGTTTTACAACGTTAAAGGTGCTATATAAATATAAGTTGTTGTTGTTATTGCTGTAGATAATACAGACTGCAGCCACAATGGGCCGGTGATGGAGGAGTGGATGTTTGAGAAGGTGGATGGGGTTCTGATCAAGTGGATTGCTTTGTCCTGGATGGTGTCGAGCTTCTTGAGTGTTGTTGCAGCTGCACCTATCCAGGCAAGTGGAGAGTATTCCATCACACTCCTGACTTGTGCCTTGTAGATGGTGGAGAAGCTTTGGGGTGTCAGGAGGTGAGACACTCACTGCAGAACACCGAGTCTTTGACCTGCTCTTATAGGCACAGCATTTGTGTGGCTTGTTGAGTTTCTGGTCAATGGTGACTCCCAGGTTATTGATGGTGGGGGATTAGATGATGGTAATGCCATTAAAAGTAAATGGGAGGTGTTTAGACTCTCTCTTGTTGGAGATGGTCATTGCCTGACACTTGTGTGCCACGAATGTTCCTTGCCGATTATCAGCCCAAGTCTGGATGTTGTCCAGCTCTTGCTGCATGCGGGCACGCACTGCTTCATTATCTGAGGATTTGTGAATGGAACTGAACATCGTGCAATCTTCAGCGAACATCCCCACTTCTGACCTCATGATGGAGGAATGGTCATTGTTGAAGCAGCTGAAAGTATTTCTGCCTGTGACATTTCCCTGAGAATTTCTGGTGGAGCCCAAACTGAGCATCAGTGAGCAGGTGATTGGTGAGTAAGTGCTGCTTGATAGCACTGTCGACGACACCTTCCATCACTTTGCTGATGATTGAGAGTAGACTGATAGGACATTAATTGGCCGGATTGGACTTGTCCTGCTTTTTGTGGGCAGGACATACCTGGACAGATTTCCATTTTGTCGAGTAGGTGCCAGTGTTGTAGCTGTACTGGAACAGCTTGGCTGGAGGCGCGACTAGTTCTGGAGTACAAGTCTTCATCACTACAGCTGAGATGCTGTCGGGGCCCATAGCCTTTGCTGTATCCAATGCGCCCAGCCGTTTCTTGATATCACATGGAGTGAATCGAATTGCCTGACGATTGGCATCTGTGATGGTGGAGACCTGAGGAGGAGGCCGAAATGGATCATCCACTCAGCACTTCTGGCTAAAGGTGGTTGTGAACACTTCAGCCTTGTCTTTTGCAATCACATGCTGGACTCCACTATCATTGAGGATGTGGATGTTAGTTGCTTAATTGTCCACCACCATGTGACTAGATTTGGCAGGACTGCAGAGCTTTGACGTGATCTGTTGATTGTGGGATGGCTTAGCTCGGTCTATAGCATGCTGCTTCTGCTGTTTAGCATATATGTAGTCCTGTGTTGCAGCTTCACCAAGTTGGCACCACATTTTTAGGTATGCCTGGTGCTGCTCCTGGCACGCTCCTCTACATGCCTTATTGAGTCAGGGTTGGTCCACTGGCTTGAAAGTAATGGATTAGGAAGGGATATGTTGGTCTATGAGGTTACAGATTGTGGTGGAATACAATTCTTTTGCTGGTGATGGCCCACAGTGCCTCATGGATGCACGGTTTTGAGCTTCTAGATCTGTTCTTAATCCAGTATGGTGGTAGTTCCACACTACACAATAGAGGGTGTCCTCAGTGTGAAGATGAAACTTGTTGGGAATTTGAACATGGGTGAGTGGGTGGGATTGGGTGTGGGCAGAGGATTAAATGGGCAAACAATCGAAGCGTGTTGGGAAGCCGGCTCCAACCTGCCCACTTCCGGGTTTTACTGAGGCGGGACAAGGGGCGGCATTTTATATACGTCAATGAGGCCCGGAAGCCTCGGATTTAACCTGCTCTGCGGGAAACCCAGCATCTGCAGCAAGGCAATGACAGCCTTCGGGAGCACTTCTTCTGGTCCTGGAGGAGTAGGATTGCTTCCTCCCACCCTCCCCAAGCTCCCCAACATCTGACCTCCCTCCATACAAACCGCCCCACCCCCCCACCCCCCAAGCTCCCCCACCATCTGACCTCCCTCCATACAAACCGCCCCACCCCCCACCCCCCCAAGCTCCCCCACCATCTGACCTCCCTCCATACAAACCGCCCCACCCCCCAAGCTCCCCCACCATCTGACCTCCCTCCATACAAACCGCCCCACCCCCCACCCCCCCAAGCTCCCCCACCATCTGACCTCCCTCCATACAAACCGCCCCACCCCCCCACCCCCCCAAGCTCCCCCACCATCTGATCTCCCTCCATACAAACCCCACCCCCCCACCCCACTCCCCCAGATCGGGGGTCAGACATTCTCCGGGATTGGACACCATCCCCCGCCCCGGGGTCGTGGATCAGACCCCCGGGATTGGGGATCGGATCCCCCTTGGGATCGGACCCCTCGGGTCGAGGATCAGAACCCCCTTGGGGTCGGAGCCACCCCCACCCTCCCGCCAGTCCCAGGTTCAGCAGTCGGTTCTACCTGGTCCTGCCGCCTCCTCTGGAGTGCTCCCCGCCAGACTGGAAGCCAAGCGTGTCAATCAGGCTGACTTCCTGGCAGGGATCCTGTCAACGGGAAGTAAAAATCCCCCCTTGATCACCACAAGGAAAAATATTGATCCATTTCCCTTTTAAAAACTGTAATGAATTTTGCTTTCACTATTGTTTCTGATAAGTTATTCCATCTCCTAACACCCCTCTGGGTAATAATATAAAGTGCTCCTTTCCTCTCTCTTTGTATTCAGTGATGATTTAACATTTATGCCCCCTAGTTACCGATTCACTGAACAGTGGAAATTGTTCTTTTCCTATTTACTTTATCAAAATACTTCATAATTCTGGACACCTCTCTATGCTCCTTTAACCATCTCTGGTCTACTGGTCTAGACTAATGAGCTCCAGTCTCTCTAGTCTCTCCTCTTAACTAAAGCTCTCACCCCTGGTGCCATCCTGGTGATCTCTTCTGCACCCTCTGCATGTTCTTGATCCTTTCTAAAATAGGTGAGTCAACTTCCACTTGATTTGCCTGGCGTTAACACGGCAGTCCGTGTGGTGAAACCTGAAAATGGGGTCAGTAGCCTTAACACCCCCTTGAAAGTGGCCGAACACCAGACGTCCAAAACACCTGCCTATTTGAGACAGTAGTCCTCTTTTAATATGCAAATTGTAAAAGTGAATTTGGTCATTTGGAGGACAGCACCAGAAAATGACCATGAAAACTGCTGAGTTGTTACAACAAACACAACTGGTTCAGTCATGTCCTTCAGCGAAAGAAACCTACCAACCACTACCCATGACTTCAGTTCCACAACATGTGGTTGCTCTTAATGCCTTCAGGACATTCTTCGACAGCACCGCCCAAACCTGCGACCTGTACCACCTAGAAGGACAAGGGCAGCATGCGCATGGGAATACCACCACCTCCAAGTTCTCTTCCAAGTCACACACCATCCTGACTTGGAAAAATATCGGCTGTTCCTTTATCGTCGCTGGGTCAAAATCCTGGAACTCTCTCCCTAACAGCACTGAGGCAGTACCTTCATGACACAGACTGCAGCGGTTCAAGAAGGTGGCTCACCACCACTTTCTCAAGGGCAATTAGGGATGGGCAATAAATGTTGGGTTTGCCAGCGACGCCCACATTCGAGGAACGAATAAAAAAATACCTAGGCATGGCCAATACAGATTGGCCCAGAAATTCAGGTCGGAGGCTTCCCGCGGGTGCAAGCCTCAGACCTGCACTTACCTAGCGCGCCGGCCGTTGTGCTGTGGGCCCCCATGGAATTCCGATCCTGGGCCTGCTCCAACTGCCGGCGCGCAGTGCTTGCGTATTTCAGGGACGCAGTTAGTTCGATGCGTCCCCTGGGATCACGTGGGCCATGGAAAGCCAATGGTAGCAGGGAATGCTTCATTCATAAAATTGACAGGAAGAGCTGTCAAAACTATAAATACTATAAGCCCCAAAACATCACTAAAACTTCAAATAATTTGGCCTAGAAATTGAGTTGGGGCGCCAAAGTGGCGCAAAAGTCGGCTGAGCGCAGGATTTAGCGCAGCAATCGGTGTGACACCGATCGCCAGAAATTCAGTTTCAGTGCCCCTCGAGGGAGACGGGGTGAGGCTCGAGGCACTCCGCGTCCCTCTTAGGGCGCTGAAACTGATTATCGGAGTGCAACGTGCCGCAGCGCCACACGCTGCGGCACGGCATGCTGCGGTACTGCAGGCCTTCCTCCCACTGTTAAAGGGGAGGTGCCTGCAACAGCGTGATCCCCGATCGCGAGTGCCGGCAAATGAGCCCGGCACCAAGGAGAAGTGCTGGGCTCTCAGGAAACAGCCGGCAATGCCGCGGTGGGGGGGAGGGGTTTGGAGGCCGGGGACGGAGGCGCTGGCAGGCGGCCGCCGAAAAAGCGGCCGCCCCGCACCTCCACCTTCACTTGCGCCGCTGCCGGCACAGTAAGGCCCCGTGAACCGGGCGCGGGTAGCGAGCGGCGCAACTGCGGCGTTTGCTACCAAATATCGCGAACGGGGCACGAATGGGGTGCTGCGCACACCGATGACGTCATCGGTGGCGGCGCAGCGCAAATGTCAAACGCCACCATTAGCGCCCCTACTGAATATCGCCGGAGACGCAGCCAGTGGCGCTACAGCCACTGACTGCCTCTTTAGGCGCTAACAGGTGGCGCTACTCACCCAATTTCTCCCCCTTTTTGTTTAACAATCACATTTTTAAAATAACTATAAATTGCATAAAATAAGTATTTTAAACAATAATTTAAATTTTTCAAAAAATTAATTACATTTTCTAACGGGGCTAAAAATAAACTTACCTTTCTTTAAAGTATTTAAAAATAATAAACCTGTGGAAAAAATGTTTTAATTTTAATTAATTCACCACTTACTGTGTTAAAAGCAGGCCTTGCGCCTGCTTTTTACATGTGTAACTCTTGGAAACTTACCCTCCCGGAGAAACCTGGAAAACAAACAGAAGTTCCAGGCGAATGCGCTGCCTCTCCGGCGCACGCGTTCAACCTCTGAACCCCTTCCTTTAAGTGAACGGAAGTGCCGGTTTCCCGCGCATGCGCAGTGCATACATAAAACTGGCACTTCCGTTGGGCCTACGGCTGAGTACCCCATGCGTACTCACCCGTGGAGACCCGAATTTCTGGGTCATTTGCCCACATTCTAAGACCAATTTAAAAATGTGTTTGGTTTGAATTTTGCTTGAATAGTCCATCAACTCATAAATTTGCAAAGTAAAAGTGAAGTCCAATAATGAAGCTTAGTGAACAGATTTCTCAGGACCATGATGAAATATATGTGTATCTCCATACTAGATGACAATGGACTGCACACATAACCTACCACAATGACCTTCCCTCCCCTAGGGCACCAAGTAACAACACAGAGTACTGGCACATGTCTTGAGGTTAACTTCTAGATTTCAGACAAATAAACTAATTAAAGTCACTAAACCACATTTTAAAAATTGAAATACCTTCCTTTGATGTTATGGTTCTAGCGGTCAGATACCAGAAACCATGAGGTCAAATAAAGTGTCACATGAACATTGAAGACAAAGTCACACATTATTCTTACTTATTATTGATATTAATCAGCACGGTGGCATAGTGGTTAGCACTGTTGCCTCACAGCGCCAGAGACCCGGGTTCGAATCCGGCCTCGGGCGACTGTCTGTGTGGAGTTTGCACATTCTTTGCGTGGGTTTTCTCCGGGTGCTCTGGTTTCCTCCCACAGTCCAAAGATGTGCGGGTTAGGTTGATTGGCTATGATAAATTGACCCTTAGTGTTAGGGGGATTAAATACGTGGGGTTACGGGGATAGGGTGGGATATGTGTAGGGGTTACGGGGATCGGGTGGGATATGTGTCGGTGCAGGCTCGATGGGCCGAAATGGCCTCTATTTGCACTGTGGGGTTTCTGTGAATTATTATTATAAACAAATCTGATATTTGAATTTGATCTTCACCAATAAACTCAACGGGACCACTTTGCTTTTTTCAGTTCAATTCCTAAGCATCACAAATACCATGTTCCATGAATTTTTCCCATTCATTCTAAAATTCTCCACTGGAAGCCATGGACTCGTAAACAGTTTTTGCAGCCCGAGCTCATCTGAATGATCTATGATGATCTTGTACAATTTTGCCTTGTAGCTTTCCTCATTTATCACCCATTAATGATCCACGGTCACGCAAAGCACAAAAGCTTCGGAATAGGTTAATAGAAAAGAAGGAGCCAGTGTGTGCAGGTGATGTGTCATCTTCAATAACTGTGACTAAAATGCCTTGGGTTTCCCAATTACGTGTCAAACTGCCAACAATATGAGATATTTCACTTTGGATTTTACAAATTTAGCGTGTTCTATGTGCCTTATTGGTTATTCCAATGACAAACAAAGCAATTCTGTTATATGGAAAATCCCAGTGATGCAAAAATACTCATAGCCTTTGGTTGCCACCTTCATTAATCTTCTATTAAAAGAGAGACCAAATTCTGATGAGGTTATTATTTTATAGAATGTACGCAGCTTTCCATTATGTTTTGTATTATACTTTGCCATTTAAAGATTCCACAATCTGACGGTACCACTTCCAAGTTTTGCCCTGCAGGATCATATCTTTCACTACCGACATCGCCTCTGAGTCAGAAAGTGCAAGGTTCTGAACCCCACCCCAGACAGTCCTGGCGAGTGGAGTCAAACCTCTGGCTCTGAATTCTCGGTTGAAAACCAGCAGGATACTCATGTCTGGTGGGTGTAGGTGACCCCCACCCCCATTGTATGGGTCGTGGGAGCCCACAGAAACCCTCCCACCATATAGAACCTATCATCGGCTAATATGAAGATGGTTATGGCCATGGAAGGAGTGTTCATGTCGCGACTGTTAATCAGCCTGTGAACCTTTCCACTACTTCACACTGTCCTCTCCAAGGGAAGAGCGAGAAGATGCAAAACGATGATGGCTGCTGATGTCAAATACAGCCATCTTGGCTCCGATCCTTCAGTACCAAGTCTGTATTTGGCCAATCTAGTTCTTATTTCTTTGCCGCCAAACACGCTTTAACAATCTCATGTGATGGTAATGGTTGTGATCTGGTTAAGCCAAGAGAAAAATGAAATACAACATGGGCGGTCAGGTAAAAAAGTGTCACGTGAGAAGGATAGTTGGTGAGGCAGTGCTCTTTTAGTTTGTGGGTTAATATGGTTTGAACTTAATACACTTTTCTCACTGAGGTACCAGGTTTATGTTGCGTAGATTATGCAGTATTGCACAACCAAATCCTGTTACCACATCTTGCTGTTTAAGAAAAATAAGCTTTTTTGGGAGAGTCTCAGAGCTCCAGCAATGTTGTAAGAAGTCTCAGACCTCAATAAGGTGAAGCTCTGATAAGAACGCCAATACTTTGATGGGCCCCATGGGGCATTAGCAACAAGATCTGACTGTTGTTTTTTTTTTAAATGTTAGCATACAGCTCGTCATTCATCCACATAACAATGATGTTCTTCTCATTCGCACTTCGGCTTTGATCCCTGTGCCCATACTTAAGGGAATGTTTGATTTTCAGCCAGAATGTGGTATTTGCAAACATTAATAATTTATAGCTCTGTGAAGAACGGAATTGAATTGGAACCTGTCTTGTCACATAAAAAAAGGCAACAGTCATCCTAAAAAAAATGTGAGGTTACAATTTTTTGATATCGACGTGAGTTTTGAAGGCTCAGTTTGGACACAGAGGGCTCGATTTTCCAAGCCCCGAGGAGGTGGGTTTGGAGGCGGGAGTGGTGGGAAAAGTGCAGAATCGGGGGCGGGGTCCCGAGGAGGTGGGGACCCGACCTGTGCTGGGAGCCGCCTCCCTGAGGCGGGAAGGGGATTAGTGCCAATTAACTGCCTGTTAACAGATAGTTAACAGGCAGTTTTTTGCCTGATCCCTATTTTTAGCCCTGAAGTGTCGGCTTCCCGACGGCTCCGAACCACACCAAGTTAGCGAGGCGGACCATGGGTCTGCAGGGGTTGGAGGGGTTGAGATGTCCGTTGTGCAGGTGAGTGATGGGTGCATGTGTGCAGAGGTAAGTGTGTGAGGTGACTGTAAAGTGTTTTAATAAGTTTTACTTACCTTTACTTTCTCCTGCAGGCTTCCTTCCTTCAGTTCTCGGGAGTCCCTCAGTTCACCGGCACAGAAAGCAGAATGGCCGCTGAACTGTCAAAATCTGCAGCATTCTGCTTTCTGGTCTGGAGAGATCTCTAACTGAGTCTGAGTAGAAGGACTCAAGTTAGAAGACAGATTGTCAGTGTTTGACAGCTTCACAGAGCTGTCAAACGCTGATTTTTCATCTGTCAAAAGCTCTTGACAGATGAAATGTCAATCGCTGACATCACCAATAACCAGGTGTCCCTTAATTGGCCTGCTGAGCCCGCTGGGCGGGCTTAACAAGGTCAATCAAGGAAAAATAGTGTGGGTTGGCCACAAGTCGATGGAGGCGGGACTACAACCCAAAAAGTGGGAGTCCCGCCTCCAAAAGCTCGCCATTGACAAAATCCAGCCCAGATTCTGCATTCATTCAGGTACATTTAGTCAGTAAAATATATGGGCCATTGTCTTTAATATAAACATGTATACACTAAATTCCAGGCAAAGCATGTTGCTGGATCCACACAATATTCAATTATCCACTTCTCGAGGTTTACATTATGACTGGAAAGCTCAGAGTTAAAGGTTAATCCAACTGCCATCTGTCTTTACAAATCAAAGTAAGCAGTCAATATATATTCAACAGAACTTGCTAATACTGGGTAGGAAACCTCGCTACTCAGAAAACAGTCACACGATTGCTATTTTCCAAAGCATTTTCTGTTGCTAAAAAGCTTCACAACTAATACCTCAAAGGGGCACATGCTTGAAATGTGCATGGTTCTCAAAGTGTGTTACAATGACACCTCCCTCTGACAGAATGGATAAGCCGCTTTCCTCTCTTTCTCAAGTTCTCTAATGGTCTTAGTGAAATTCTTTTTTTTCCCCAGTCCCTTCTAGTGAAGGTAAAGCTTAATACTGCATTTTTACATTTGACCCGTGGCTCCCATCTGGCAATGCTTGATGTCATCACTTGAAACAAATAGCAGCAGAAAGTAGTCCCCAAGCTTTCCAGCAGCGGCCATGACATTGATTGATTTTAATTCACAAGGTTTGCATTAATTTATATATTACGCAGTGAGTTGTTCTGATCTGGCATGAGCTGCCTGAAAGGGTGGGGGAAGTCGATTCAATTGTAGCTTTCAAAGGGGTAATTAGATAAATACTTGGAGCAAAAAAAAATCTGCAGGGCAATGGGAAAAGAGCAGAGGGGAGTGGGACTAATTGGATAGCTCTACCAAAGTGCCAACGCAGGCACGATGGGCCAAATGGCCTCTTTCTGCACTTTATCATTCTATGATTCTATATATGTTGGGGCAGGATTTGCGGTTGGTATGATGGCGTCCTCTGAGCGTACGCCGTCGTACCGCCTTTGAAGTTGACCGCAGGTTCGGCATGCGCTAACTCCCGAACTTGCGATCTCTCAAGTTCTGACTAGACGAATCGGCCGCTGCGACTGCTAAATCCTCATTATTGGCCCACCAATGTTGGAAAATTTTACGGCTGGTGCAATCAGGCACAGGAGGGGTGATGAGAAAATTGTATAAATAATTAAAAACCATCACATAAAAGCAGTGTGTCACAACCTACCAGGCAGCTGTAAAGGCTCAGTTTGAGGAATGAGATCATTGTTTAATCTCCTTTTTCAATCTTGCAGAGTCTTCCAGTAAATAACTGCACTCACTCCAAAGTATTCCCTGCGCATTTTGAAGCCCAGTACTGCACTTGTCAACTAAATATTCACACCGTTTAATTTACAAATTGATTGATGGCGGGCATCGGAAATTTCCGTTTCCTGATTGGCTAGCGAGAGGAGCACCGCCCCCCCACATGACCCCAGGTGCACTTACGCACAGCAGCGCGCCCCCGGGATCCGTGGGCCACTGCGCTGTGCACAACACCGCAGCATTTCAGAGCAAGTTTTCGCTCGGGGCTGTGCACCAGGTAAGTGCGGAATTTGTTCGGAGGTCAGCGGCGTACTCCTCAGCAGCGCCCATGACCGTCATTTCAGGGCCATTTAGTTGTTACTCAGATCAAGCACCGGCATATTTATTTGGAAGCTTAAAGTAATATTTGTCTCAACGCAAGTACACAATGGGAATGCGGAGAGGTGCTAGTGCTAGCAGCTGAGACATTACCATTACGAAACTTGCCATAAGTGATATGGATAGACTGATTGCCGTCCTTTGGGACTTACTGAGCTCTTTTTTCTTGTTCCACAAAAGTACTTCCTGGGAAATCAATTTAAAGAGCCCACCTGACCTGTGGACCGCAGCATCTTTGACAACACAAGAGCATTAGCGGGGAAGCGGTATCTGCGATCCTCCAATTCTGACCTCTTGAGCATCCCCGATTTGAATCGCTCCACCATTGGTGGCCGTGCCTTCAGCAGCCTGGGCTCTAAGCTCCAGAACACCCTCCCTAAACCTCCTCAGCCTCTCTACCTCTTTTTTCCTCCTTTAAGACGCTCCTGAAGATCTACCTCTTTGACCAAGCTTTTGGCCATCAGTCCTAATATCTTCTTATGTGGCTTGGTGTTAAAATTTTGTTTTATAATCGCTCCTGTGAAGCATCTTGGGACGGTTTACTACGTTGAAGGTGCTATATAAATACAAGTTGCTGCTGTTGTTAAGGGAGGCAGCTGGATTTACTACTGCCAAAGCCAGTCTGGCTGCAAATACACTCTGAAGAAAAAAAAGACACATGTCTACTTAATTTATGTTATTGCTCACATTTTGCTGTCATTTTACCTTAGCCAGGCAGCAGCATGGAAAATCCTGCTGTCTGATTGGATAGATGAAGGTTGATTATCCAACTACAGGACAACACAGTCAATACAGATAAGCCGTGGCGCAGTGGGCAGCATGCTCGTCTCTGAGTCGAGAGGTTGTGGGTTCATTAGAGCCACTTCAAAGGCCTGAGTACAAAAAAATCGAGGCTGACACTCCAGTGCAGTGCTGAGGGGGTGCTGCACTGTCGGAGGTGCTGCCTTTTAGGTGAGACGTTAAACCGAGGCCGCGTCTGCCCTCTCAGGTGGACATAAAAGATCCCATGGCACTATTTTGAAGAAGAGCAGGGGAGTTCTCTCCGGTGTCCTGGCCAATATTTATCCCTCAACCAACATCACTAAAACAGGTTATCTGGTCATTATCACATTGCTGTTTGTGGGAGCTTGCTGTGTGCAAATTGGCTGCTGCGTTTCCTATATTACAACAGTGACTAGACTTCGAAAAGTACTTCATTGGCTGTAAAGCACTTTGGGATGTCCGGTGGTCATGAAAGGTGCTATAAAATTATCGTCTTTCTTTCTTCTTTTTCAGGTGAGAA
This sequence comes from Somniosus microcephalus, assembly GCF_052327205.1. NCBI lineage: Eukaryota > Metazoa > Chordata > Chondrichthyes > Squaliformes > Somniosidae > Somniosus > Somniosus microcephalus. The sequence continues at coordinate 308,657,666 of NC_140991.1, forward strand.
AGCCCATTTGGCCTATTGTAGCTTATACATCGAGAACAAATGTAGAGTCGCTCCATCGTAGTATCGAGCTGTGTCTTAAGTGGTTCCTGGAAATTTTGCCTTCACTACCGTACCCAAAAGTGCACGTTTTTTTTTATAAAGAGCTTCCCATATTTCACTAGTTTGAGTCCCTTGTCCCTCTGCCATGGTTTAACCAGTGCTCCATGTTTATTTCTTTTCTATATGGTTTACTATTTTACAAAGCTATGTCTGCCTCCCTGTTAGTCCCCTGCTTTCAAGGCCTAAAGAGACCAAGTTTTTCTAATCTTTACTCAGAACTAGGCACCCGTTTAATGGATCTTCTTTGTATGACCTCCTTGAATGTCTCTTTGGCCAAAAGTGGACTTCAGTACTGACAATATAGTTTGATCAGAGCACTATACAGGTTCAACGTGATATTCATTGACCCTACTGCTCTGACTGTACATTCAGCATTTTATTTGCTTTCCAATGACTGGACATATCACATTTTTTAAAAATTCATTCATGGGATGTGGGCGTCGTTGGCAAGGCCAGCATTTATTGCCCGTCCCTAAATGCCCTCGAGAAGGTGGTGGTGAGCTGCCTTCTTGAACCGCTGCAGTCCGTGTGGTGAAGGTGCTCCCACAGCGCTGTCAGGGAGGGAGATCCAGGATTCTGACCCAGCGATGATGAAGGAACGGCCGATATATTTCCAAGTCAGGATGGTATGTGTGACTTGGAGGGGAACTTGGAGGTGGTGGTGTTCCCATGCGCCTGCTGCCCTTGTCCTTCTAGGTGGAAGAGGTCGTGGGTTTGGGAGGTGCTGCCGAAGAAGCCTTGGCGAGTTGCTGCAGTGCATCTTGCAGATGGTACACGCTGCAGCCACGGTGCGCCGGTGGTGGAGGGAGTGAATGTTTAAGGTGGTCAATGGGGTGCCAATCAAGTGGGCTGCTTTGTCCTTGAAGGTGTCGAGCTTCTTGAGTGTTGTTGGAGCTGCACTCATCAGGGCAAGTGGAGAGTATTCCATCACACTCCTGACTTGTAGATGGCGGTACTGAGCCATCTAACATCCCAAAATGTCTTCCCATTTTGCCATTAGCTATTTCAACACCATTCATGGAGTCTGTATGTCACCCATGTGTTTCCTCTAAAACTATACATTTCCCAGTCAACCCATTAAAAATCCAGCTATCTGACTGAATATTTGAAATCGAGAAAGTACATTTCCCATTCTCAGTTTAACAGCCGGCACATAATTAGCAATGACTAGAAATCATTGCGCATTCAATTCAGCAAATGAGGCACAAGTCAATAATGAACAAAAACATTTTGCACAGCTGTAATAACTGAAGCTAAAGCTAAGCAAATAAAATTAACAAAGAGAAAAATATTGCAATGACAATCCAGGAGCTAAAACCTCTCAGATTAAAAGGTCCATTATTTACTCAGATGAAGCCTTCAAAGAAGCTAATCATTTATTATTTTAAGCTTGCAACAATTATCAGGTGTTAAAACCCCAGACTACCAACAGATTCAGGAAATTATGGTTCAACCTTCAATACTTGACTAGTCTTATTTTTTATTAAAAGGTTATTAATAACCCGTAATAAGTCTTACATTTTAAATTCCAGCTGCATTAAATTTTCATAAGCACGAGACATACCAACACTCACAATTGATTATGATCAGATTTTCATGTGGATGATATCCGCCTTTGTATAAAAGCACTATTGCTGTCTGCATCAATGCTTGTAAATCTCAAACGGCTGATATAGGACCACTACACTCATTGGAATTTAGAAGAATGAGAGGTGATCTTATTGAAACCTATAAGATAATGAGGGGGCTCGACAGGGTAGATGCAGAGAGGATGTTTCCCCCTCGTGGGGAAATCTAGAACTCGGGGGCACAGTCTCAGAATAAAGGGTCGCCCTTTTAGAACTGAGATGAGGAGGAATTTCTTCTCTCAGAGGGTCGTAAATCTGTGGAATTCTCTGCCTCAGAGAGTCGTGGAGGCTGGGCCATTAAATACATTTAAGGTGGCGATAGACAGATTTTTGCAAGATAAGGGAGTGAAGGGTTATGGGGAGCGGGCGGGGAAGTGGCTTTGAGCCCAAGATCAGCCATGATCTTACTGAATGGCGGAGCAGGCTCGAGGGGCCAAGTGGCCGATTCCTGCTCCTATTTCTTATGTTCTTATGTTCTTATGGTAACGACCACTCTTTCCGGTTCCTAGCAGTAACAGTAGCGGCATCTGCACTATGCACATGAGATGGGTTGGTTGGTAGAAAAATGGATTCACTCTGCTTGTGCTGAAACCCCAGTTTTTCTTTTTTTATTAAATAAATTGGTGCAAAGCAACGTTCCCTGTAATTTTTTTTAGCCCTTCGAGGGGGCTGCACGGGCCGTTCAAAATACCGCGCATGTGCGTTTTTTTACATTGAAAAGCCGACAAGCCGGCTGCGCGGGTTCCCTGGAGCGTTACGCTGCCGCCCAGCTTAAAGAGAGCATTGGTGCAAAGGGTTTTCTGCTAAAAAAAAACATAAAGCTCCTGTTAGTATAAAACAAACTCCTACCACAACTTCATAAAAACACACACAAAGGCACTACTGATGGACGTTTAGTGCCTACCTATTGCTCTACATGTCATTTTCTTTCAAAACCAGGGTGGGAATCTTGATTTTTTCAAGGGAGACTTCCTCAGCTGGCATTTTACATTCAGTATCAGCGAAGCGACGGGCCTCATACCAGGAGGTGCCTTTGTGATGGTTCTTGTGCCATACTTTCTTGTCTTGAGCAAGCTGTTCCCACTGATGGACGACTATTTGACACTGTTTCACTGTCACTTTTAAGCAGTCTTTATACAGGAAACTCTGGATTTACCGACACCTAAATAACCGGAAATCTCTGTTAACCGGCAAAATTCAGGAGTAGGTTCAGGTAAGATTTACTTCATATTAATGGCCGTTCCTGGATCTGTGGCTGTGTAACCAGGGTTCCTGCGCCTGTTGCTAAGCAACAGGGATGCCTGGATCTTGTGGCCGGTGTTCCTGCACCTGTTGCTAAGCAACAGGGAAACCTAGATCTGTTGCTGTGTACGGGGCTCTCGTACCTTTTAATTATACCTCTCTGTAATCTGGACTTTTTGATAAACCGGCACCACGCCGGTCCCGTCGGTGCCGCATAAAAAAAGAGTTTCCTGTACCTCTTTTACTGTCCACCACAAAATCGCTTCCTGGTTGTCAAGGTGCCATAAAAGGTCTTCTTTGGGATTCGTTCATCAGGCATTGGCACCATATGACCCGACCAGCGTTGCCATGACATCATGATCAGAGCATTTATAAAAGGAAAAAAAGAAAACTTGCATTTCTATAGCGCCTTCCACGACTACCAGACGTCCCAGAGCGCTTTACAGCCAATGAAGCACTTTTAGAAGTGCAGTCACTGTTGTAATGTGGGAAACGCGGAAGCCAATTTGTGCACAGCAAGCTACAGTATGTTATAAATGACTATTCAATCCTACCTCATTTGAAGACTGAAATCTGAAATTGGAAGGATATTCTCCTTTGTAAATGAAGGCAGGAAATCTAGTTTGAGGATACCTTTAAACCACAATTCTGTTGAGGCATTTAGAGAAAATCGGGGCAGTAGGTTGAATCACTTACAGATTCCTTTGTAGCCATTGTTACAAAGTCTGCAACGTCTGATTTGAAAAATAAAATCTGCATGATGTGATTGAATACTGGTAACCGACCACGTACTGCCTTCTAAATTAAGCATAGCTGGAAGATTGAAGGATTTGACCTTCAGTTTTGTTCTTTGATTATCTATGTCATTCTGCCTACGGCACAGACACACATTCATTTTGCTTAATTCAATTCACATGTTTCAATTTCTCTCTCCAGGCGATAATATTAAACCCAAATCTATTGAACAGAAGTTGAGGTGTTTTAAATGAACATGGTCACTGCTTGGGATATAAATAATTTGGATTTCATTTGAAGTGCAAGTGTACCTCATTCCAATTAAGTAATGAAACCCTCATTCATGCCTTTGTTACCTCTAGACTTGACTATTCCAACGCACTCCTGGCTGGCCTCCCACATTCCACCCTACGTAAACTTGAGGTCATCCAAAACTCGGCTGCCCCGTGTCCTAACTCGCACCAAGTCCCGTTCGCCCATCACCCCTGTGCTCGCTGACTTACACTGGCACCTGGTTAAGCAATACCTCAATTTTAAAATTCTCATCCTTGGTTTCAAATGTCTCCATGGCCTCGCCCCCTCCCTATCTCTGTAATCTCCTCCAGCCCCACATCCCTCCGAGATATCTGCGCTCCTCTATTTCTGGCCTCCTGAGCATTCCCGATTTTAATCGCTCCACCCCTGGTAGCCGTGCCTTCAGCTGCCTGGGCCCTAAGCTCTGGAATTCTCGCCCTAAACTTCACCGCCTCTCTCCCTCTCTCTCCTCCCTTAAGACTCTCCTTAAAACCTACCTCTTTGACCAAGCTTTTGGTCATCTGCCCTAATATCGCTTTATGTGGCTCGGTGTCAAATTATGTTTTATAACGCTCCTGTGAAGCACCTTAGGATGTTTTGCTACGTTAAAGGTGCTATATAAATGCAGTTTTTTGTCATTATCTTCTACAAGACTGTATTAATTTATGAGGAATTCACAACAGGATAACCAGATTCTTTACTGTATGATTACTTGTGCACTTTCTCGACATTATAATAATGAGTTACAATTTCCAAAGTACTTCATTTGCTTTGAGACATACTGAGGTCATGAAAGACACTAACTAAATGCAAGTTATTTGTCTTTCTTAATTATAATTCAAGAAGGGTAGTAGGAATAAACCAGGGAATTACAGGCCAGTGAGCCTAACATCAGTGGTAGGGGAATTATTGGAAAAAATTCTGAGGGACAGACTTAGTCTCCACTTGGAGAGGCAAGGATTAATCAAGGATAGTCAGCATGGCTTTGTCAGGGGGAAATCATGTCTAACCAATTTGATTGAATTTTTCGAGGGGGTGACTAGGTGCGTGGATGAGGGTAGTGCAGTTGATGTAGTCTACATGGACTTCAGTAAGGCTTTTGACAAAGACCCGCATGGGAGACTGGTCAAGAAGGTAAGAGCCCATGGGATCCAGGGCAATTTGGCACATTGGATCCAAAATTGGCTTAGTGGCAGGAGGCAGAGGATGATGGTCAAAGGTTGTTTTTGTGACTGGAAGCCTGTGTCAGAGGGACCTTGGTGTGCATGTACATAGATCCCTGAAGGCAGCAGGACAGGTAGATAAGGTGATTAAAAAGGCATATGGGCTACTTGCCTTCATTAGCTGAGGCATAGAATATAAGAGCAGGGAGGTTATGATGGAGCTGTACAAAACGCTAGTTAGGCCACAGCTTGAATACTGTGTGCAGTTCTGGTCGCCACACTATAGGAAGGATGTGATTGCATTGGAGAAGGCGCAGAGGAGATTCACCAGGATGTTATCTGGGCTGGAGCGCTTCAGCTTTGAAGAGAGACTGGACAGGCTGGGGTTGTTTTCCTTAGAGCAGAGAAGGCTGAGGGGGGACCTGATTGAGGTGTACAAAATTATGAGGGGCATAGATAGGATAGATAGAAAGGAACTTTTCCCCTTAGTAGAGGGGTCAATAACCAGGGGGCATAGTTTCAAGGTAAGGGGCAGGTGGTTTAGAGGGGATTTGAGGAAAAAAAATTTCACCCAGAGGGTGGTTGGAATCTGGAACTCACTGCCTGAAAGGGTGGTAGAGGCAGGAACCCTCACAACATTCAAGAAGCATTTAGATGAGCACTTGAAACGCCATAGCACAGGGCTACGGACCAAGTGCTGGAAAATGGGATTAGAATAGACAGGGCTTGGTGGCCAGCGCAGACACGCTGGGCCGAAGGGCCTCTTTCTGCGCAGTATAACTCTATGGCTCTATGACTCTATAATGGTCAAATTTCTGAAATGTAAATGTATTCTCTCCATAATTACTTGAAGTGCCAGTAATGCGGCACAGGAGGAGAATATGTGCAGCGCGGACTGTCATTTATTTTCTAGCTGCCATTGAGAAGCCTGGATGAGGGGCAAAGGCCCAAAATGTAGGACCTCATCACGAGTGAAAAACGAGATAAATCAGGAAATAGTGGTCAGCTGATGCCAATATTGCAAATAAATAAAAGTAAATAGCAATTTACCTAAAAGGACTGAAGAGTGATGTTCCCACTGAGGCCCGTGAGTGAGCGACAGCGGGGCAATCTGGAATGCACCACACATTGAAATAAACAGGCCGCTCACAACTTCGGCAGTTGATAACTGTGTTAGTGTTTTCACCTAATACCATGTCCGAGCGAAACGCAGGCGCCCAGGCACCAACCGTGTCTCAGAAAAAAATTCTGTTCAAGATTTAAAGACGATTATTTTTTTGGAAATTGTGGAGACCTAAACAACCGCTGTCTCTGGCAGGGGCCTCCTTTTGAAACTGGGAGACATTTTTCAGTGAGTGTCGGGATTGTGTGTAAATGATGTTCTGAAGCCACAGTTAATGGAGACTTTACAAGTAGTAAAACATGGACTGAATGGAAACTGGACTACTTGAAAGTGAAGAGTGAAACATATTCTTTTAATACGTGAATATGAATAAGTGTTTAGAAAATGTGTTTGGATGTTCAATTTGCATGCTTGAATGATGCAAAGTAAATCACTGCATCCCTTTCCCTTAAATGGTCACTGCTTCCTCCCCTGAATACCCAGGCAGTAGAGAAAGCAAGGGGAGGGGGTGTTCAAGATGTTCAAACACCACTGCCCCCCCCACTCCCAACCCGAAATATCGATGAGATTTTTTTTTATCAGCGCACTCCTTTTGAAAGAACGTGGCTTAGATTAATAAAACAAAAACAATGGATATCCTTCCAAAGTCTGTCAGTTCTGTAATTCAACCAGTGAAGGCCATTTTAGTTGGCCATGTGTTTCTAACTGCTTGCCGGGATAGTGCAGTGAATAGTAGCAATGGTATTGATAGACTAGTGACACATCACCGGCATGTGGCCTTCTCGCTTTAGAATTTTTGTCTGACAAGACTGTTATTTTCTTTCAATTTGCTTTCATTGAATTACATAAGAAATAGGGGCAGGAGTCGGCCACACAGCCCCTCGAGCCTGCTCCGTCATTCAGTGAGATCGTGGCTGACCTTCTACCTCAACTCCACCTTCCCGCACTATCCCAATATCCCTTAATTCCCTTAATACCCAAAAATCTATCGAGCTCTGTCAGCAACTGAACATCCACAGCCCTCTGGGGTAGAGAATCCCAAAGATTCACAACCCTCTGAGTGAAGAAATTCCTCCTCATCTCAGTCTTAAATGGCCGACCCCTTATCCTGAGACTATGACCCCTAGTTCTAGACTCTCCAGCCAGGAGCAACATCCTCCCAGTATCTATCCTGCCAAGATTAAAGGAAGTGATCATTTGTCGATTTGAACCTAACTGTGAAATTTCTATTTGAAAAATAGTCATAGAGTCATTTTGGTTTGGCAATCCTAAACACCCCCTTGAACAAAAATAAAATCCTGCCTCCGCCACTGTACCCAGACAACGGGCGAAGCTCAACTCTCAGCAGAAACCTGGCTGTGCGCTTTCGTCAAGGCTGGCACGGAGACTACGGTGTGCCGGTCTCATTCCTAGTCAGTTAACAAAAAGATTCACTTGTCAGGTACCACTGTAAGTGGAGTTGGCTGTATTCCCAGGAAATCAGAGACCACAGATGCTTGACCAAAAGCCATAAATCATGGTGCTCTGCAGTTACCTACACAGTCAGGCTCTGCTTTCCTGTTAGGTATTTGTGTTTCATTTAATGGAGAAAACAGCACTTTGCACAGTCCATAAAGCATCAGCTGAAACACAGATGAGGCCCCCCTTCTCATTATTTAATAAACTGTTGCAGTCTAAGTTAATTAGTGCTCCATTGCAGCACTATTTCAGAAATTCCCTATTACTGTCACCATCATTGCTTTGTGCTCATGGGAGTATTGAGCTCACACTTCCTCATTCAGCATGTAACATTTAACGTATTAATTCCATTATCTATCAGACTCACCTTTGATGGAACAGACACTTAAAATGATTCAGGGCCTTATAGAAACACAAGTCCTACTTCCTGGCTGCAAAACTGGGAGGTTTTGCCGAAAATATGGCGGCCGCCTCGGTGCCGCCCGCTCCTGGCGCGGAACGCGGCGGCGGCCATTTTATGGAGGTTGGCAGCGCTGCCAACGCCTGCGCTCGCCGCCCACATTTAAAGGATGCAGGTCGTGACGTCTATCGCCGTGCAACGCCTGAACTGACGCACGGCCTGCGGTTTTGGACGTCGCCACGCTTGATAACCCGCTCTCCAAAGCGCGCACGGAAGAATGTGCGCGCAGCAGTAAACAACGCTTCTTAAAGGGGCACACACATCCTTCAGGTAAGTTTAGATTTTTGCCTTTGGACTTGTTTTTTACGTTTTATTGGAGTAGTGGCTTGGTGCATTAGATTTAAAAAGTTGTTAAAGAGTGCAGGGTGTGCTGCTGGACGTTGGCAAGGCTTTGGACATTAAAGGAAGGCCTCTTGCTCCCAGTCCTGGGGGCTCTAGCTGCAGTACCCCTTGGGCTGCAGCATCACATGGAGATGAAGCAGAGACAGCAAAGGGGACAAGCTGCTCGCAGAGGGAGGAGGAGGAAGGGAGGAAGCAGATGAGGAAACAGCAGAAGAGGAGGAAGTGGAAGGAAAGAGGCAGCCCACGTAGACCCTTCCTGACCGGGATATCCGGGGTCGAATCATCCTCCTGAGGTACCAGTGACCGCAACCCCAATTCCCCTTTCAACATTTGTCCCACACCTTACCTCCCCTCTGTTATTGACCATCACAGCATCCTTTTGGCCGCAATGCTAAAATAAAAGCCACCACAAAGCAAGCTTTCCAGTCCAACTTTATCCACATATGAATCCAATATTACATCGAAATATCAACTAATCACCCTTAGTGACTGTCTTGTGTGTACCTTTGCCTATCCTAGAGATGTCACACAGTGCTCCCCCAGTGGCTGTAGCATGGCTGGTGGAAGGCTGCTGACTTTCAGTGGGGGACACTGCAGATGGCCTTGCAGGATGACCTCAAGGAACTGGTGGCTGGGAGTGTCAAATCGAGTGATGGTGTTTCTTCTCCTTTTTCTTCACTCTCCTCTCCCTCTACTTGGTCACTCACTGGCTGGGCAAGGCTGGATTTCTTGGGTGTGTGAATGAGGAAGGCACAAGGGTAGGGTTGTGGTGAGGGGGGGGTGGGAAAGCAAGAGGTGCATGCTTACACCATGTGCAGCTTGTACATCAGAAGAGATTGTGGGATGAGGGGTAAGTGGGATGTGAAAAGGGGGATAACGTATGATGATCCCAGCATGTTGTATCCTTTCAGCCCCGCTGCTGGCCAAGGGCTCAAACTTGCCCCATTTTACAAGAACATAATAACATAAGAAATAGGAGCAGGAGTAGGCCATTCGGCCTCTCGAGCCTGCTCCGCCATTCAATAAGGTCATGGCTGATCATCGACCTCAACTCCACTTCCCCGCCCGATCCCCATATCCCTTGATTCCTAGAGTCCAAAAATCTACCTATCTCAGCCTTGAATTTACTCAACGACTCAGCATCCACAACCCTCTGGGGCAGAGAATTCCAAAGATTCACAACCCTCTGAGTGAAGAGGTTTCTCCTCATCTCAGTCTTAAATGGCCGACCCCTTATCCTGAGACTACGCCCCCTAGTTCTAGACACTCCAGCCAGGGGAAACAACCTCTCAGCATCTACCCTGTCAATCCCCTCGGAATCTTGTATGTTTCAATGAGATCACTTCTCATTCTTCTAAACGCCACTGTAAGAGCCATAAAAGCTTAAGAAAATACTTTAAAATAGTGGCTAAATGGCATAATACAGTTAATTTACCTGAACGACTTATTGTATTAAGAAACCCCCTATTTTCTTGCTCCAGTGGTATAGTCCGACACCCCCTTCATTCTTGCCACAATGGAGCAGTCCCTAAGCCACACATGGGTGCAGCCATCTTACAGTTTTAAACTGCACGTGGTGAAAGAGGCAGAAGCTGTGAGGTTTGGAGCAGTACAGTTTTTGAACGTGTTCGTTTATACGTGTTTGCTTTGTAATTCTGTTTGTTAAGTGTTATAGTAAACCGTTTAAAAGACAAAGCTACGTTTGGGAACGTTTTATTTCGACACGCGTCTACTCGATGTTAAAAGCCCCACAGCCCAGTGGCCTGCCTGTTTGGAAACTAAGAAGCGCCACTACATTAGTCAAAAACTAGCTCCCTAAGAAGGAAGGGACGGAATCGTCGGCGAACGTATACATGAATGGTCACGGAGCCAGACGACAATTTAAGAAAGCGAAGGTACAGTGACTGTTACTTGCTTTGTTCATTCTGTTGAGAAGCTAAATAAGAGCTGCGGGTAAAATGGCCGAGGCCTTACGGAGCCAGGAGCTTCCCCCAGCCAGAAGGATTGCTGGCCAAAAGAGGGAAATAAAGCTCACCCCAAAGGCAAGGGAAGAGAAGTTACATAGAAGCATAGGTGCAAGGAAGGCTAAATTAGTTCAGATAACTGGAAAAATGAAGATAATTGATCGTCTCATGGAAGATAATGCTAATATTAAGAAAGCTGAAGACATGATGTATTACGATTTCTCCAAGCTGCATGAAGAATTTAATATACTCAATGAAGATGTATTAGCACTTCTGTCTGAAGAAGAGGGAAACACTGATCAGCACGACTGGTTTGATCTTAAATCAACCAGCATTAAGGACTATATCAAGGCCACGGAGCAGTGGATGTTAAAAATTCGTCAAGATGCTGATACAGCAGAGAAAGATAAGGTTGACGATGAAGTCGGACCAGACGATAGCATTTCAGAGACTTCCGCCAGACCGAGTAAAAATCGAAAAGAAGGTAGCTCTGTTTCTGGACGCAGGTCAGTCGCTTCTACCACAAGCTCAGCGCGACGCATGAGAGCGGAGGCTGAACGGGCGGCGTTGATGGCGCGCGCAGCATCTTTAGATGAGAAGCAAGCTCTTGAACGGGAAGAGGCCCAACTGCAGGTCCAAGAGGCCCAACTGCAGGCCCAACTGCAGGCCCAACAGGCCCAACTGCAGGCTCAACTGCAGGCCCAACAGGCCCAACTGCAGGCCCAAGTGCAGGCCCAACAGGCCCAAGTGCAGGCCCAGCGGGCCCAGGTGCAGGCAAAGAAAGAACGGCTGGAGATGAAAACAGCTATCGAGGTCTCAGATGCCAGGTTGAGTGCGTACGAAGATTATGAAGGCTCACGGGACGGCGGGAGCCACTGCCAGTCAACGTTGCCACATAGAGTTGGATCCAGGGCACCTTCAAGAGTTACAACAGAGCCCGAAAGCAATTCCCCGGCATTACAGCGTGGAAGAGTGGCCTCTCCACTAACAGGAGCACGTGATGCTACCCCAGACGTCAGACGGTCTAGACTAGACCCTGCTGATGACCACCAGAGGCCTGAAGACACAGGGAGAAGCCTATACCGAGTGATGCAACGTCAGAACGAAATTACAGAGATGCTTGTAAAACAACAGAATCTGTTTCGACTCCCTCAAAGAGACATACCAGTGTTCCAAGGCGACCCACTTAAGTATAAGCCCTTCATCAGATCCTTTGAACAAGCCATTGACTCCAAGACAGAGAGCAGCAGTGATAAGTTGTACTACCTGAGACAGTACACCAGTGGTAAACCACAAGACCTGGTCAGAAGCTGTGAACACATGAGACCGGACCGGGGATACATAGAAGCCAGGAAGTTGCTGCAGGAGCACTATGGTAACGAGCTGAAGATAGCCACTGCATATATCGAAAAGGCTACCAAGTGGCCACAGATCAGATCGGAAGACGGAGAGGCATTGAACGCATATGTTCTCTTCCTCATAGGATGTCGCAACACCATGGAGGATGTTGAATTCATGGAAGAGATGGACAATCCTACGACTATGAGAATCGTCATCTCTAAGCTTCCTTACAGGATGAGAGAACAATGGAGAAGAACAGCCTTTGAGATAATGGAGAGACGGAAAAGTAGAGCCAGGTTTGCAGACTTAGTGAATTTCATAGACAAACAGGCTAAAATTGCTAGGGACCCATTGTTTGGAAACATCCAGGATGTCAGCCCGACCACCGATGGAAGAGTGAAAGCCAAGCCTGCTGAATCAAAGACTCTCAGGAAAGGTGGTTCCAGGGGAAGCAGCTTTGCAACTATCGTCACTCAGGCCGAGGAAGAAAGGCCCCAGAACTCATCTCCCAAAAAGAGCAGCACAGTGACGCCTGCTAATGCCTTTCAGAAGCCATGCTTATTCTGCCAGAAGAATCATACATTGGATTTCTGCAGCGACATCAAAGCACAGCCACATAAGGACAGAATCGAATTCCTGAAGTACAACGGCCTATGTTTTGGATGTCTCTCTCAGGGGCACCTGAGTAGAAACTGTAAGCAAAGAACAACATGCAGAGAGTGCACTCGGAAACATCCCAGTCTGCTGCATATCCATAAAGAAGAACAAGTCTCTAAGAAGAGTG